>NC_136929.1:14918127-16296567 GCF_949752795.1 Hyperoodon ampullatus | reverse complement strand
TTGCGGTACACGGGCCTCTCACTGTTGTGGCCTCTCCCGTTGCAGAGCACAGGCTCCAGACGCGCAGGCTCAGTGGCCATGGCTCACGGGCCCAGCCGCTCTGCGGCATGTGGGATCCTCCCAGACCGGGGCACGAACCCGTGTCCCCTGCATCGGCAGGCGGACTCTCAACCGCTGCGCCACCAGGGAAGCCCCTACCCATTGTATTTTTATTGTATTTTACAAATATAATATTGGTTTGTGACAGATCAGGTCGGGGGGGGAATTCATCTTTCAGCACAGAAAACTTGAGAAGCAGTGGGCTAGATTCAAGGCACCTAGCATGAGAAGAGAAGGAAGCTGTGAGCATTTTGCTGGATAGATGAGCCAGGATTGAATTAAGCAGTGATTCAGAGAGCAATGCATATTAAGGATGAGAATTCCAGCAGGGTCTCTACCAACCCATCTACATGTAATTGACGTTCCCAATTCCCTGTGCAAATCACACTCTCCAGTTCTGTGGAATGCTGAATGCTTGCTGATAATGGGCTACTCTTCTGATAGCCTCTGCATTCCACCAGTTCTTCACATTTTTACTAAGAGTAAGTTGTTTTTATTCCCAAATGAATGCTAGTTGTAATTTTCTTGTAATTATGTGATTTAATTAAATGGTATGTCAACAAATGAAATATGAATACATAAGAAATCTGTTTTTCCCATGATAACTAAGCTGAATATTTTGGGAAGACAAAATAAAGTCTAATTGCAAACAATTAAAATTAAAAAACCAACCACCACCCACCTCCAAAATATGTAGAATTTGGTGCTGGTAGATAGCTATAAAACTCGACAGTAAGTGTAAAAGGATTCTGCACATGAATTCCTTCTTAAGTGTCTTTAGCAAGTGTCTGTTTAAGGTGTCTGTTTCACCTTAAAGCATTGAAAGTGGAAATTGTAGGCAATGTAGAATTGATGGAGGTCCTAAAGAAAGACTATTCAGAAATGTAATGATTAGACATCTATTTTAATTTATTAATGTCTCTTTCTGCATAAAAAAGTTTAGGAAATTATTTCCCTAAAAAAAATTCTTTTCCTAAAACTTTGCCAGAGTTAGCCAACTTTTTCATTATTTAACCAGTTTATATCCATTCATATTACATAGGAGACTTCCACTGTAATTGTACCTAGGTGTTTGTATAATTTTCATATAACTGTTCATCACATATTTAGTGATTAGTAATTATTTGCTAGTAACTTTAATAAAATGTTTATTTTTGAATTAGTTACAAAATAGATTTAGGTAAAAATCATGACAGATTCTCCTTTTGTTCAGTTAATCACTCCCGTGGGAAGCCAATTTGTTTAGATAAGGCCATAGCTTTTATTAAATGTTTGTGATTTTATAGTATCTGCAAGTATCGTGTTGGAAGTAAAAAGGCTTATGGGAGAATCTATTTGACTTGACTATCACATTTAGAGGACAGAGGACGTGGCACCCATTCAGTTGTTCATGCATTCAGTAGTGAAACAATCTAGAACGTAGTATTTGCCAGTCATTATAATTAGGCTTCATATATTTAAGCTTTTGGTCTTGAGGAGCTTACAGTCTTGTGGGAGAGACAAATGTGGTAACAGACTAGTTGGAACATAACTTGCCAGGATATAATGTAAGTAACATTCCTTGAGAACATTCCTTGAGAGTACACAAAAGGGAGACAGAATTGTATCATTTGGGGTGGTTTATTGCCTTCTCTAGTGAAGTAGGTAAGGAGGTAGGTAGGGAGAGCATTGAAGATGCAGCCAGGAGCTAGCTATACAAAAACTTTTCTTCCACTTTTGTTCTTTATTTCCTCTCGACATTCGTCTCTTGGTGATAGGCTTACAAAGAATTTTAATTTTCTTCTTTATGCTTACCTGCATTTTTTAATTTTAAAAATAAACGTCTATTATTTTTTATAGTTAGAATTGGCTGATGATGTTTCTTTTCAAATGCATTGCTGAGTGTTACGGATTTAGCAGTAGATCCCATTTAGTGTGGATTGTGTTTTAAGAAGAATCAGCTGGGGCATGTACATCTCCAGCACTGACAAATCTAAATCAATGCCTCTACCTCCCAAGAAATAAAGTAGACTAACGTGTCCACTGCCAGGACAACCTCTAGATTGTAAGTCCCACTGTTCCTCAGCTAGGAGAGGACCACTGTGCCTAATAAGCGTTTGCCTCCAAGTTGAAAAACCTACATTAATGAAGGAAGGAAATCTTGCATCTTACAGCAGATGCCTTCCTTTTATTTCTTGTCCTTCCTTTCTTTAATATGTAAAAAATAATACATTTATGGACTATACTTTATTAAATAGCATTCTTTTTTATTCTAGATGATCTAATGTAGAAAGGTCCATATGGAGTTGGGCTCTTCCAATGCATTTTGGCAACCCTTCTTTTGCAGCCTTTGGCATAACTCTAGCAGGACAATCAGAAGCCTGTAGCCAGTAACTAAATCATCAAGAGGAAATCATATATGGCTCACAGATGAGGAAGCAGGGTTTTTTTGGAAGCAGTGTATGATATGGCTAAAGTCCAATTCTTGTTAATTTTGACATTAGCATATCTCAATGTTAGACAGAAATATGACTAATAAATCATGTTGAAGAACAAACGTCAATCACTTATAGCACTCATTTAGCAGAAACCTTATAATTATTTTGAATGTGTGGGTAAAACTACCCTAAGCTCATTTCATGGACAAGTTTTAAATCATTATTTAATTGTTTTAAAGTTTTCCCTTAATTCAGTAACATATTTGTGAGTGCTTCTTTATGTATACATAAAATATCCTATTTTAAACACATACCACTAAACAGGCATAAGCACATCAGTTTTTTGTTTTGTTTTCATTTTCTTCTAAAATTTCAATATACCAGCTTATTTTTTTTTAATCCCTGGGCTGTTTTAAAGCTTGTTTCTGGCAATTACCTGCTGGATGAGAATCACATTTGCTTACCTTCAACCCCTCAGGAAAGACAGCAAATACTTCAAATGTTCCAAATGACATTGTGCTCAGTTTATTAAATTTTCTCGTGTTACCCTTTAGGGAATTTTAGCAGCAACAACTTTGGACTTTTTATCAACAGTTGAAGGTTTTGCTGCTATCCTCTGATATTTACTTACTGAAGATTTTCTTGTTGTTAAGTGACATTAAATGATGCTCTTTATACGTGCCCAGTGCACTGGCTGCATGTGAATTTCTTTTCTCAGAATCTATTTGTCATAAGCATTTTGGGCAGATATTACACGGTGTGCAGTTTTACTAACGTCTTTGTAACGATGCCAGATCTTTAACATGAGTTCAGTGCCTGTGGCTGGTGTGCCAGTCCACTAGGCTTGACACTTCAGTAAAAGATGCTGTTGCCCTCATGGAATCAAATCCATTTGGGGAATCCAACTTGTAAAACAGTGATGGAAACTCATCCCTGCCGGCATCGTGCTGGGATCATTACTGACATTTGTGCTACTGCTCCTCAGAATACATCTTCAGGGATAAGTCATTTACCCTGGCCACACAATTGTAAGCGGAAAGGCCAGTTTGAGCTCCCAATTCTCTGACTCCATAGTAAATCACTCTATACAATGTATTGAGGGATGTCATGCCCATTCGATGGCAACGTAGACTCAAGTCAGGTATACAAATTGAGTGGGAAAGTTATTTTATAATCAGGAGAATCATTTCCAATGCTATTTTTAGCTTATTACTATATAATTAAGAGCTCCATAAAACAAGGAAGGAAGGCTATAAGGTGGATATATATATATATATATATATATATATATATATATATATATATATATATATATATATAAAATCAATCTATCCTGACTTTCTTCTAACCTCAAGTTTCTTGGATAGATGAAATTTAATTGATCTTTAAAATACTGTTCACATCCTCACTTCTTAACCTTTCCAAGACTTAATAACTTTCTGTGTGTGGCTGCTCTCTGCCTTATGTCTAACTCACAGACATTCTTTCTGTACAGAGATTGAGAACATCTGGTTAACACCCTCTTGGTAATAACCTTTCATATTTTCTTGATTTTAAAGTAGAATTAGGTATCATTATTCTTGGAAAATGACATTTTTATATTGAAGTTCCTTTAGCTTCATGACCGTTGAATATAGACTTCTTCTTGGCTCTTAGGTATTTCTCCCTCAAGAGGTTTTCATAATTCTGAAACCATTCCTTCTTTCTACTGAAATTCTGTTGTCAATAACTTTGTTTGTGCAGCTGAGCATAATTTGTCCTAAAAAGAAAACAGGAAATTCAGAAACAAATTTAGGTCCCTAGGTGTTTGGTCTTTCTTGGAACAAATACACTGTGTATTTCCAAATGGTGATTTTGGGTTCATTCAACAGTGAAGTGTTAAAGGTAAATAGTATCACTGAAGTACCGTCTGGTATCAGGCCTACTTTGGATGTGAGCCATTTTACTTATTTAACCAAGAAGAGATACAACTAACACTTAGCTGATTAAAAGTCAGATTCCCATTGCGAAGCGCTAGCATATTTTCAAGTTATTAATAGCAAATATTGAAAATAACAGTTCAAGATTATGAACAAGCATAACCAAAAGCACACTCAGAAAGTCTTTATAAATAAGATCCATCAATTACTCAGGGTTTACATAGCTTCTCCTTGCTTGCGAATATAAATGTGTTCAATTTCTTTTTTTTTTTAAACATCTTTATTGGAGTATAATTGCTTTACAATGGTGCACTAGTTTCTGCTTTATAACAAAGTGAATCAGTTATACATATACATACGTTCCCACATCTCCTCTCCTCCATGTCTCCCTCCCTCCCACCCTCCAGGTGGTCACAAACCACCACCGAGCTGATCTCCCTGTGCCATGCGGCTGCCTCCCACCAGCTATCCACTTCACGCTTGGTAGTGTACATATGTCCATGCCACCCTCCCACTTCGTCACAGCCTACCCTTCCCCCTCCCCATATCCTCAAGTCCATTCTCTAGTGGGTCTGTGTCTTTATTCCTGTCTTAGCCCTAGGCTCTTCATGACCTTTTTTTTTCTCTTAGATTTCATATATATGTTAGCATATGGTATTTGTTTTTCTCTTTCTGACTTACTTCACTCTGTATGACAGACTCTAGGTCCATCCACCTCACTACAAATATCTCAATTTTGTTTCTTTTTATGGCTCAGTAATATTCCATTGTATATATATGCCACATCTTCTTTATCCATTCATCTGTCAATGGACACTTAGGTTGCTTCCATGTCCTGGCTATTGTAAATAGAGCTGCAATGAACATTTTAGTACATGACTCTTTTTGAATTATGGTCTTCTTAGGGTATATGCCCAGTAGTGGGATTGCTGGGTCATATGGTAGTTCTGTTTTTAGTTTTTTAAGGAACCTCCTCAATTTCTTTTTGAGTGCAAAGACTTAGGCTCAAGGACAGAATATTTTAAGAAAATAAAGAAGAGGGATTTTTTTGTGATTAAAATTGATATGTTTAAAGAAGAAAGTTATTTTAATACTCTTGAATAAAAGTAAATGTATTTCTAAAATTTTTAGTGAAATCACAGAAGGATACTCTTAAAAATCATACATATATCTATATTTTAAAAGATAACACCCCTGGAGAACTTTAAAAGAATAGAAGAGTATCATGGTACAGAACACAGACTTGGGAAATTTAATTTGTATATTTTATGAAAATTTATCCTGCCAAATTTGTAAGTAACCAAACTTTCAAAGATATCTCACCTTTTTCTAGTGAATAGGGTGAATATGATCTCTGTGATTTATACGGAAACCAGTACTGATGTGTGTAGAAGGGAAAAAGACAAATGTATGTTACTACAGAGAGCTCCCTTATCTATTAGGTATCACAATCTATCAATTGATGATTCAATAGGTTTGCATTCTAAATTATTTCATCATTTTTTCTTAAATATAGGTTATTCCTTAGATTTTTTGACTTGTGTAAATGAATTCCATATTTAACGTTTCCCAAGGGAAATGTTTGATCTACACGAAGAAACTGAGTTTATTATAGTGTAGAACTTTCTTAAGGATTTGAACCACTATATTTTTATTGAATAATAGTCTCTCCTCTATAAACTAAGGTAACTTTTTTTCCTAAATTGCTACAAACATGCTTCTCATGGATAACTCAAATATTCCTGAATGCCAGCAAGTTATAAATTAAAATTAAATATACTTTAAGGTAAACAATATAAACATACATTTCAATATTAAAGGACTCCGAGACTGTCATACTGAGTGAAGTAAGTCAGACACAGAGAGACAAATATCATAATGATATTGCTTATATGTGGAATCTAAAAACAAAGGGTACAAATGAACTTATTTACAAAACAGAAGTAGAGTCACGGATGTATAAAATAAAATTATGGTTACCAGGGGACTGGGGGGGAGGGATAAATTGGGAGATTTGGACTGACATATACACACTACTATATATAAAATAGATAACTAATAAGAACCTGCTGTATAACACAGGGAACTCTGCTCAGTATTCTGTAATGTCCTATATGGGAAAAGAATCTAAAAAAAAAAAAAGGAGTGGATATATGTTTATGTATAATTGATTCACTTTGCTGTACACCTGAAACTAATACAACATTGTAAATCAACTATACTCCAATAAAATTTTTTTTAAAAGTTAAATTACTTGTTATAAAACTGCAAGCATTTCTGTTCATAACTTGTTTATCTTTTTTACTTTTTCTTTCTTTACTTAAAATTAAGCAATTACCTGAAAGCAATAGTATGCTTGAATCCATTACATACGAATGAAATGCAGCTATATTAAGGTGGCTAAGAAATGATAAGTAATAATCCTAAAGATAAGGAGTAAAGTCCTATAAGTGCAGGTGACAGAATGATGCATCTGAAGGGAGAGATGGCACTAAAACTCTGACTAAATGTTTTCAACGTCTTGTATAGGACAGAGCTGACCTTGAGTTTCTTGGGTCAGTTTATGGCTTCTTAAGGAATACTTAAACCCTCGGTTTACCCAAATGTGCTTGTAGAGATCTAGAATGACACTGCAGTAGGGGTGAAACCAAACATGTATGTGTCTTCCCAGGTAAGTTTTTTTTGTACCTCTGAATCTCCTGTTTTCCTCTGTTAGACATTCTTGGACTCTTTCTCATCTCCTAACCTCCGTTTATTCCAGCAACCAGAGGAAGGCAGACTCCGTTACAGCTTGCCTTGGCAGTACTGTTCCTCTCTAATTTTGTACCCCAGGCTGTCTCTGACAGCACCTTGGGACAGTGGCAGGAAATCTCCCCTAGGCTCACCCATGCATAGACTGGAAATGTGAAGGAATTAACATTCCTTAATAAGGGCAATCCTTACTACGGGAATTGGTGAAGAAATGCCCCCCTCTTCTCTCCCTTGATCAGACAATTTTAAGCATATTACACATGGTTCCTCGGAGGGTCATGGCACGATCAAGCCTGAATTGCCCACTGTGTTGACTAACTGTGAACACACCTCCTACTGATTTTCCCTCTCTACCCATGCATGCTTCCTCCCTCACCCTGGCTCCCTGGCATCACTTCCCAAGTAAAATCCCTACAGGCTAGCTTATGTTCCAGACACTGCTTTCCAGAGAGATTGGCACAGGAAAAGACATGACTCACAATTACTGAATACAGTCATCCCGAGGTATCAGTGGGGCTTTGTCCAAGGACCTGCCACAGATATCAAAATCTGCAGATGCATAAGTCCCATAGTTGGCCCTCCTTGTACACAGTTCCACATCTGGGGATTCATCCAACCTCAGATCATGTATTAAGTTTGGGATTCATGGTTGGTTGAATCTGCAGATGCAGAACCCATGGATCAGAGAGCTGACTGTATGTTTACTAAAAAAAAAATCTGCATATTAAGTGGACCCCGCACAGTTCAAACCCATGTTGTTGAAGGGTAAACTATACTCCATTCTCTCACCTCTGCCATACAGCAGTACTTTCTCATACATAAATACCCATAATTGATATAATTTGTTTTCCAACTTCATGATTAATCTGTGTCTATTTGGGGGCCATAACTTTACATGTTATACTATGTTTTAATCTGAAAGAATATATCTCCTCCCTCATTCTTTGTCAAAATTATCTTGCTATTTTTGGAAATTTCTTCATATAATATATTAAAGTAAACTTGTCAGGGACCATGAGAAATCTGGAGGGATTTTGATTGGGATTACAGTGAATTTATAGATTAATATGCGGAGAAATGGCATTTAATAATTTTGTGCATTCTTAACCAGGAACATAGCATGTATCTTGGATTTCCTACCTTGTTATTTAGGACCTCACGTTAATTTTATTCATATGAGGATTGCATACTATTCAGTAACTTTTTTCTATGTTTTCCATTTTTTGCTTCTCTGAGATATACTTTACTAAAGCATTTTATAATTAGTGTTTGACATTTGGAAGGCTATTGATTTTAAATACTTTTCTGGTATATCCAACAACTTTCTAGAATAAGTTTTTGTTTTAACATTCTCCTGGTGCGTTGTCTTGTATATGCAAGGAAGACAATTGTATCATCTACCGTTAATGATGGATTACATCTTCCTTTCTAACATTTGAATCTCTTATTTCCTATTCCTTTTTAATTTTATTAGCTGAACCTTCTAGAATAATGGTGAATAACACAGGTAATAGTATCTTTTCTTATCTTCTGTTCATGGTTCTTAATGGAATGTTTTGTTTTGTTTTGTTTTTCCGACTGTTATATTATTTCTTTGGGGTTCTGATAGCTACTCTTTATCATGTTGAATAAATTACTTGCCATTCCCAGCTTAATAAGCATTTCTGTTAGTAATTGTTGAATTTTATCAAATGCCTTTTTCAGAGATCTATTGAGGTGATTATGTTATTTCTGCTTAAAACATCTAATGTTCTGAAAATCACTTATAAAGTTATTTATATTGAATGATTTTTGTATTCCTGGAGTAACTCCACTTGAGCATTCCTATTATTCCTTTAATATAACTTTGCGTATCAATATTTCATTTGGCTTTGGGTACCTAGTTTCTTAGGTGATATTAATTTAATTTAATAATGGTTTTGCCTATCAGATTTGCCTATCTTTTCTCATGTGAACACTTTGAATAATATAGGAAAATGTGCTCCTTGAAGGTTGATCAAAATAACCTATAAAAATTACTTATTTGGCATCCTACAAGCAGAGTAGTCTTTTGTCCAGAATTTCAAATATATTTTGTCCTGGTTGGTTTTTCTATTCCAATTATGCCTTCTCAATTTATATTTGCTAAGAAAAAAGTATAAATTCCATTTAAGCTTCCTAAAATATTAGGACAATACTGCCCATAATATATATATCTTAGATAACAATAAGACATTTACAAAAATTGCTTGTATACTAAACCACAAAGAACTTTTTCTTTAATTCCCTGTAAGTAGAAATGGACAGAATGCATTCTTTGGTCTTAATTTAAATTGCATATTCATTTTAAAGGACTAGTCAATAGGGCTTCCCTGGTGGCGCAGTGGTTGGGAGTCCACCTGCCGATTCAGGGGACACGTATTCGTGCCTCGGTCTGGGAGGATCCCACATGCCGCGGAGCGGCTGGGCCTGTGAGCCATGGCCGCTGAGCCTGCGCGTCCGGAGCCTGTGCTCCGCAGGGGGAGAGGCCACAACAGTGAGAGGCCCGCGTACGGCAAAAAAAAAAAAAAAAAAAAGACTAGTCAATAAATATGTATGTAACTATCTACCTATCTATTACCTATGTACCTATCTATCTAAAACAAACCTCTTAGCAATTTAAGACATATATCTAAATGACTTTTTTTTTTTTTTTTTTTTTTTTTTTTTTTTTTTTTTTTTTTTTTGTGGTATGCGGGCCTCTCACTGTTGTGGCCTCTCCCGTTGCGGAGCACAGGCTCCGGATGCGCAGGCTCAGCAGCCATGGCTCACGGGCCCAGCCGCTCCGCGGCATATGGGATCCTCCCAGACCGGGGCACGAACCCGTATCCCCTGCATCGGCAGGCGGACTCTCAACCACTGCGCCACCAGGGAGGCCCTAAATGACTTTTTGATTAAAGAGCAATTCAGAGCAGAAACTGTAACATTTGAAAAATGGAGATATAAGAACACTTTTTATCCACAGTATGGAATTCAGTATTAAGATTTTTAAAATTTAGCAATAAATGCAATTTGCAGAAAACACTAGGGACTAGATAGAAGTAAGTTAGCTAAGTAGTCAACTGTGGAAGCTAAGACAAAAATACTCAAGATAAACATAAGGTAGAAGAAAGGAGATAAACATAAAAGCAGAACTAAATGAACAGAAAACAACAGAAGTAGACTTGGTAATAAAGTAAGATCTGGTTCTTTTAAAATGCCAATAAAATAGACAAATTACTTGCAAGACTAATGAAGAATACGGACAGGAAATGCAAATAAGTTCAGCAATGAAAAAGGAGAGAGATTAATAGGTACAAATACATTTAAATAGAAGAGAAATTATGTCCCTGTGTCTTTGTTCCTTTCTTTAACATTTAATATGAGAGTTAAACAACTTTGCTGTATGTGTTTAATGAAGAATTTTGTACACTTTTCAATCCAGTTTTTATTCTGTGATTTTATATGATTACTAGGAAATGAGAGGGCTTCTGGAATTGATTTAAGAATAACTGCCAGGGCTTCCCTGGTGGCGCAGTGGTTGAGAGTCCGCCTGCTGACGCAGGGGACACGGGTTCGTGCCTTGGTCTGGGAAGATCCCACATGCCGTGGAGCGGCTGGGCCCGTGAGCCGTGGCCACTGAGCCTGCGCGTCCAGAGCCTGTGCTCCGCAACCGGAGAGGCCACAGCAGTGAGAGGCCCGCGTACCGCAAAAAAAAAAAAAAAAGAATAACTGCCAGTTTTATATTTGGTGACATGAAGTGCCAATTTTGTTACATAAAATGAGCTGTTTAACTTAATACTAATTGGTGTAAACTTCATGGAACTACAGGTGTTTATGATTTTTCTATATCAGCGTTGCTCACTGTATAGCCTCACCACTCAGGATTCTATTGCAGAACAACAGCATCACCATCACCTGGGAATGCGTTAGAAATGCAGGAGTTCAAGCCCTGCTCTGTCTGAGTGACGCAGAACCAGCATTCAGTAAGAGCCCCAGATGATTCATACGCACAATAAAGTGTGAGAAGCACTGTTTTAGATAAATATATGTGTAGGTAAAAGGTGAAGGTGTAAGCAACTCTTACTAATGTGGACGGTTGAATCTGAGTACCATTGTTAAACTAAATAAAAGGTCAAGTTTACATTCACACTGAAAGCTTACTTTACTTGGTTTATTGAAACAGATTCTACGTTTTTAATTTTTATTTTTGATTTGAGTGTAAATAAGTTGCAAAATAAATAAATATATAAGTGTGGAAATAAAGTATGTCTGAAAGCCCTTGAATGTAATTGGAATACTATGGAAATAATTTCACAGTGGGTAATCCTTACCACTGAGTTTTTAAAAAGGAGGAAAAGATCCTTGCAGAATGAATATCTGTGGTTAAAAATCTCATCATCTGTTAAACATATGCTGAATAATTCTTGGAATAGCTTTTATATTATGATGCTGCTTTAGGGCAGTTTATGGAAAACTGCATTTATTATTAAAAACAACTTTATTTACTTGTAGAATCGCTGATTAAAGTAAAACTAGAGTGGGAATGAATTGTTAGAATTTCTAGTTTGTTCAGACCTGCATCTTCTTTATCCATAAAGAGGGCAAAATGCAAACCAGAATTTGCAGATGAGATTAATGAAATAAAGGAAGTCTCTAGCACTAATTAAAATTAAAAAGGATGAACAGATGGTCTTCACACAGCTGGAAGTATTCCGATGAAATTCTACCCATGTGTTTACTAAGGCAGCTCTGTTGCAAGAAAACACACCTGTTTACTTTTCTAAGAGCAAAAATATCATTAACTGTAGTTTTTTATTTACTGCTATTTTGGCTGTTAAATCATTCCTCAGTCTTTCAGTCTCATTGTATCCAGAGATAATCAGCTTTAAGTAACTTATTATTATATATAGTAAGTATGCGTTTCGTTTGGGTACAATAATTTTGATCATTACAGTCAAATGGCAAGCTGATCATTTGCTACTTACTTAATTTTTTTTTTAACTGTAGGTCAAAAACACCCATGGAGAAGGTGAAGAAGAGAAATAACAAATATAAGGCTATGCATTCATTTTAATAGATTGTAAATAAAGTTTTAAATTCTTTAATTTTTAAGATCATTTACCAAGCCTTTATTAATTATTCAATGTCTTGGAATTTGTAACATATACAAAGATAAATGAGTTTAAATTATCTACTTTTAAATGGTAAATACTTTAATAAATACCAACTATTTTATTATTTCCCTAGTAGAAATAATAGAATAATAAAATAAATAGAGATAAATAAATAAATAGAAATAAAACAATAAATTCCCTAGTAGAAATAATAAAAAGTATAACCACTTAACATTTTGCTAATTATTTTTGAGCATTCATATATATTTATAATCAGACTCTGTATACAATATTATATTCCACACACCACTATTAGGCAACTAAATAATTATTGAGGAATTATTACCAAAACCAGTCTCAGAACCAAACAAGTGTAATATGGCAAATAACTCCATGTTTTCCTTGATTTTTAAGTACATAAGTTTTGTCTTTCATTTAAAGGAAAAAACTGATACATATTATCCCTTAGTTCAAGTCTTACTGGTGCCCACGTCCTCTTTCTCATTTTAATAAATTCAGTTTCATTACCCACTATTGAACACTTACTATAAAGCTGGTACAAAGATTTTTATTAGTAATGCAAAAGAAGGACCAGAAAAATCATTATATTTGCATTCTAATGTATACATTGTTTCATTTCCTAATGCTGCCATAGCTAAGTACCTCAAACTGGGCTGCTTCAAACAACAGAAACTTGTTCTCTCAGTGTTCTGGAGGCTAGAAGTCTAAATGAAGGCGTTGGTAGGGCCATGCTTCCTCTAACAGCTCTAGGGGAGGATCTGGTCCATATCTGCTCACAATTTTATTGGTACCCTCAATCCTTGGTATTCCTTGGCTTGTAGACACATCACTCCAATCTCTGCCTTTGTCATCACATGATCATCTTCCTGTGTGTCTCTGTTTTTGTCTCTTTTTCTCTTATAAGAATACTAGTTATATTGAATTAGCACCATGCACCCCTCTAGTTAACTTGATTATATCTGCAAAGACCTCATTTCCAAAATAAAGTTACATTCACAGGTACTGGAGGTTAAGACTTCAACTTATTTTTTTGGAGGACACTATTCAACTCATAACATAAAATTTGGCAAAATTTAGCTCAATAGCAATAGTATTGGTAATAAGGGTGCTTTACTTTTTTAAATCATTTAAGTCTTTCCCCTAACAACAATTCAGCTAGGACACACTGGGATTTCTGACCTGCATAAAAGATGATATAATAAATTCGTTATTGCCTCTGCATTTGGGTGTTGTTTGTTATGCAACAACAGGTAACTAATGCACTTCCTCATCCACTTCTGTTGCCATTTACTGCCAGCAGTCAACCAAAGGCTTTTTGTATGAAAGTGCTATTTTCCAGCTTTCTGTCGAAGCACATTCAACATTTTTTCATAGAGAGGTTAGAGAGAATGGGAAAGACAGAATTAGCAAGGGAAATTTGTATTCAGCTATAAAAATCCTAGAAATCCAGTCTTATGTGTTAATAATACAGATCTCTTCCTCCTCTTGCCTGGCAACCCAGGTCACCCTAAGTTAAGAAATTAAACAAAATTAAAGTGGACAAACAAAATTTTGTTCCTCTGAATTTGCTGTCACTCTTAAAGACAGCTATTTGTTGATCAATTCTGTTGATAACGGTTATAGTCAAATCATGTGGTTGAGCTATTCAGTCACGTATGTCATACTTTCTAGCGGGAAGAGAAAACAATGAATTCTTCATCTTGTTCTTTGTATTCAAGAAGAGTTTCTAAATAAAATCCCCAATGCAATTGGGAAGAAATTACATTTCTGCCATAAGCTCAAAGACATCAATTTCTATCACCTGACTTTAATTTGGTATATAGTTTTCCAATGATTAATGACCAGATTTAAAGATAATCTCAGAAATAAAGATTGAACACGTTTTTTTTCTAATACTCTGCTGTATCTCTTTTCCCTAGTACATTCTGTTATACTTTTGAATCACCTACTAGAATTTATTTACACAGCATTGTGTGTCCCTGGTGTATCACTTTAAAGGTGCAATCACTCACTGATGTGCAATTCATCTTGATTTCTTAGCAGTGTGATGAAAATCCATCCCTTAAAGATATCACGTCCATTTAAATGAAAATGATTTTATCCCCTTCTCCAGAATGTTTGCTTTTGTAGCTCTCACTGATAGAAGGTACCATAGAGATTAAGACTAATTGTGTCTCCATGGAACCTAACATTAAAAACAGAAAATGACTTTTGTGCACTCAAAGGCAAGATATGTTCACTAATGATATAACCTATAGAGTTCAATGCTGAGTCTCAAATGTGTTGTTTAACATTTTTCCTGAAGAAGCTTGATTTAATCATTTTTAATTGACTCTAAATTATGAAATTACCTTGAAGAGTAAAATCAGAATTTGAAATTTTGGTAAATTTTTGAGAAACAGTCTAATAATATTCAATGAGTTCAGGCTTCCCTGGTGGCGCAGTGGTTGAGAGTCCGCCTGCTGATGCAGGGGACTCGGGTTCGTGCCCCGGTCTGGGAAGATCCCACATGCCGTGGAGCGGCTGGGCCCGTGAGCCGTGGCCATTGAGCCTGCATGTCCGGAGCCTGTGCTCCGCAACGGGAGAGACCACAACAGTGAGAGGCCCACATACCGCAAAAAAAAAAAAAAAAAAAAAAATTCAGTGAGTTCAAGTGCAACTAAGATCCTTGGATGGGAGGTTTTTGTTTGTCTGTGTTGGAGAGACAATGAGTAATCTGTGATCGCATGCTCTTCATGGATTTTGACTTGACCAGTGTAAGGATTTAGACAATCCAAGGCCAAGATGATAAGCCAGCCACTTACTATGAAATTCCATTTGGCTTACAGACTACTTACTACTTGTTCTTTAGAGTAGCATTGGAGGGGAAATGATCACCAAAGAGCCCCGGGAATGCTACTCAGATCCTTTTTAACCTGCTATGTCTAGTTATAGAGTTTGAAATGAAGGGAAAGAAAAATTTCATTCTAGAGAACTGAAAACATACAGAAGCCCTCCATGCCTGGTGAGGATCTGGTCACTTCATCTTGATGTGGCTTCTAGTGTACCACTACCCTGTACTTTACACATTTTCAATGATTATTATCAGAGTCATCAAATCACTGCACTTTATGTTTCTCCCTTGTCCTTATTAATTTGTTAACAAAGCATCCAAGATGTGTTTAATCAATTATTTCTTTTTAAAAGCAGACATCAGTAAAATACAAAATTCTTTTTTAAAAAATCAGTGTTTTCCACTGATGTACTGGTCAATAACTTAATTAGTAGTGAGATTACTTTCAAAAAGAAAACAACACTGCATTTCATCTCTTTAGATAATCAAGCAAATCCACACATTTTTGGCCAGTAGAAAACATAATCAAATTTAACGCTCAGCCTGCATTAATTAGAATGCTCTCATTTTGTCCCACTGAAAATTTAAGTGCCTGACTAAAGTTTGCTGTATTTAGATTTAGAAATTCCAGGCTACCCTTCACTTCATGGACAAAAATAGATGAACTTAGAAGCAAAATCAAGACCTTTTCCTTTAATATATATATGTGTGTGTGTATATATATATATATTTATATGTATATGTATATTTATATATACCTATTTATATGTATATTTATATATACATATTTATATACATATATATGTATATGTTTTTCTTTTTCCTAACAAACAAATGCCCATTTGTAGAGGCTATTTATTTTTCTTCTTGGTGGCTCTATTTGAATCCTCTGATTCCTGTGTGGAATACAGTGACATATTTATGTTTGTGCATTCATGTCAATCCTTTAAGAGGTACTCCCCCATACCTACCAGACTGTTTGAAACAGCTCTTTGTCAGCTTTTTTGAAGGTCAGTTTTCACCTTGTTTGAAACCCCTTGACCAATAACCCCTGTAACCCGAACCAGATGGGGAAAAGTTCACCCAAACAGTGTTGAAACATGTTGACCTTGCCCACATATTACAGAATAGAGGTTTAGAAAACCTCATCTGAAGTCCTATTTTCCTTTCCTTAGGGTATGTCAGAGAAAATTCTTTAAACCTTCTGAGGTCACATACTTGCAGATCTGCAAATCTGTAACCTCTCCTCTCTCCTCCTTTTTTTCTAAACCTGCTTTAGTTCCTTGGGAACTGTTCAGTGGCCTCCATTCTCCCAACTTTTCAAGGAAGGCCAGTTGGATGGCCTTCCTCCTGCCTGAATACTTTCTGTGTTTGGCAAAGCCATTTCTTCCCTGTTATGATCCCCACACAATGGCTTCCATCTTTCTATTGATATTTATCAGGAGTGACGCTCTTACAGTATGAGGACAACTACCCCCTTACAACCAGAATTTAATCTCTTCCATCTGAAGAGGCTTTGGTCTGATGCTTCCTCATGAATGTTCTTACTGTGAGAGATCCCCAAATGGACTTGGTTTCTGGAATTATCTTTTGTTTCGGACTAATGTTGATGAGAGAAAAGTCTTGTTCATGAAATGAAATTGGAGCTTATATGTTGATGTTTTTGTTTAGATAACACTCCTTTTATTCATTGCTTTATGTTTGACTGAATACTGGGGGCAAGGTTTTAGGGAACAAACATTTGCTGACACAGTAACACTAAAAAAAAGGACTGCGAGCCTTTCACCTGCCGGCATGTTGTTTCATTTTGCAGAACACCTGAGTCAATTACTATAATCAGGGAAGTGTGGTTTTGAAACTAATTGTAATAATAGTTTCCACTAAATTATACTGCTTTTACGATATAAAGATGAGATCTTTCAAATATGGACTCCAAGAATTGTAAAACAGCATCAACTAACCACTGTTTGCAGAATATTCCTTTTTTCCACTCTCTCTAATTCTTCTCCCATAGGTCATATGACACACTCTTTCCAGAATCTACCCACCTTTCATCACCCCCATTTGCCCTAATCTAGGCATCATCATCTCCTGCCTGGACCTCTAAATAATCTTCCGAATGGTCCAGCTTCTCCTGTTGCCCCCCACCCCCCATAGTCCATGCTTCATAGAGCTGCTACAGTGATCTTTACAGGGTTCAGCCAACTTTTTCTTAAAGGTTCAGATAAAAAATATTTTAGGCTTTTGGATCACATTATCTTTGTCACAACTACTCAAATGTGGTATTGTGGTAAGAAAAAAGCACGAAACCAGCCATTGACAATAGGTCAAGGAATTTGCATGGCTGTGTTCCAATAAAATTTATTTACACAAACTGAGGGTAGGTCCATTGAGTAAGGTTTGCCAACCCCAGTTTTAAAGCTATCAGAACCTGTCACTCTGTTGCTGAGGCCCTCCTTTGTCTTCCTATTATTGGTGGGATAAAATCTGAACTTCTTGCAAAGCTTTACCTCTCTTGACTTGTTTCTGCACATCCCTAACTAGGCACCCTCCTCCGTCTATCCCTAAGAAGTTCTAACTACTCTGGTCCTCTTGCTGTAACACAGCACTGGGCTATCTCCCTTCCCTAAAACTCTCCTCACTCCTGTCAGCACTGGGCTGGTAGGTTTTTGGTTTCATTTTTAATCAGTTAGGTTTTAGTTCAAGTTCATTTCTGCAGAGAGGCTCCCCTGACCAACCTGTGAAAAATATTGCTCACCCTGTCCCTGTTCCACTTATTCTTTATATCTTTTACAGATCTGCTTTCTTCAGAGTCCTTCATCATTTCAAATTATCTTATTTTGTGTATTTATTTATTCTGTGTTATACTGCTAGAACATAAGCTCTGGGAAGGCATGGACTTTGCCTTCCTTGAATCATAATTAGTGCACAATTAATGTTTGCTGAATGAATATATAAATAGATGAGTACAGTTTGTTTAGTATTAGTACAGATTTTAAGTATGAAGTATTAATAGAGGTGAAAGAATAATTCCCTAAAGGCATGATTAAGCCAAAGTAAGGAAATGATGTGGAATTGCTTGCATCTTACTTGCTATATTAAACATTAGTAGAAGTAGAGGTTTAAATATCTTAGAGCTTTCTGTCCCCTTCCACTCTGTGCTGTTTAACATACACCCAGAAGAAAATTCTGAGGACTATGCTCTACAAGGACATTGAGACTCTGGACCAGTCCAAGAGAGAACTATCAGAGCACACTTTCAGAGGAACAGCTGACAATCTATATTTGTTCAGCCTAGAGAAGATTCATACTACTGGCACCTCAATATTAACATATAGCTTTATAAAATACCGTGGCACAAATATTCAAACACCAATGAAATCATCAAAAGCTACATTAAGTCATTAGTCATCAGAGAGATGTCAATGAAATCCACAGTGAAGGCACTACTGTACACTCATTAGAAGGCTAAAATGAGAAAGACAGATAATACCAAGAGTTGATGAGGATGAGAAGCAACTGGAATTCTCAATTTACAGCAAAGAATAAATGGGTACAGACAGCCATTAGGAAAACTGTTGGACAGGATCTACCAAAGCAAAAAGATAACTTACTGAATGGGAGAACATATTTGCAAATGATTTGACCAATAAGCAATTAATATCCAACATACATAAACAACTCAACATCCAAAAAACAAACAACCCGATTAATAAATGGGCAGAATAACTGAATAGACATTTTTCTAAAGAGGAAATACAGATGGCCAACAGGCAAATGAAAAGATTCTCAACATTGCTAATCATCACAGAAATGCATATCAAAACCACAATGAGATATCACCTCACACCTGTCAAATGGCTGTCATCAAAAAGAACACAAATAACAGAGGTTGATGAGAATGTGGAGAAAAGAGAACTCTCGTACACTGTGGATTGGAATGTAAATTGGTGCAGCCACTGTGGAAAACAGTATGGACGTTTCTCAAAAAACTAAAAATAGAACTACCTTATGACCCAGGAATTTCACTCCTGGGTATATATCCAAAAGAGAGAGAGAAAGAATGTGCAATACTACTCAGCCATAAAAAAGAATGAAAATTTTGCCATTTGTAGCAACATCAATGGACTTGGAGGGCATTACACTAAGTGAAATAATCAGAGAAAGTCAAATACTGTATTATATCACTTATCTATGGAATGTAAAAAATACAACAAACTAGTGAATAAAACAAAAAAGAAGCAGACTCACAGATAATAAAGAACAAAGTAGTGGTTACCAGTGGGAAGAGGGAAGGGGGTAGGGGCAATATAGGGGTAGGGGGTTAAAAGGGTTATTATAGAATTATATGAAATCATGTATGTGAAACTTTTGAAAATTGTAAGGCACTATAGAATTTAAAGAGTCTTTCAAACAAAATGTGAGAAAAAAATAAAACTGAACACAAGCATGTCTTATGACTCAACAATTTCATTTCTAAATAAATACCAAACAGAAAGGTGTACATATATGTCCCAAAAGACGTGCACATGAAAGTTCATGACAGCACTATTCAGAGAGCCCAGTTTGGAACAACCAAAGTGAATTGTGGTGTATTTATTCAATTGATACCTTGCAATAATTGCTACACGTGATAAAACAGATAAATTTCCTAAACATAATGGTGAACATAGGAACCACAGTGAAGAGCCCATTCTGTATGAGTTCATTCATATAAGTTAAAAACTAAGCTCTGTTATAAGTCAGGGGCTTGATGATAGGGAAGGGAGCTTTTATGGTACTAGTAATGTTCTATTTCTTGCATCCCGTACATGGATGTGATCTTTTCTGTGTGTAAGATACGCATTAATAACATATTTACCTAATCGTTAAGTTGCTCCATGGTTTCCCTTACCATCTTAAAAGCAGGGCTCACGTTTCTACCTTTGGCTTTCCTCCCAAAACTCTTACACCAGGTGCTCTGTAAGTGCAAGTGACAGCACTCTGAGGATGAACAAGACAGGTGGATATATTAGGGGATGTTCCAGCTGCCTTATGAATTGACCCAGATAGAAAAACAACAGTCTTAACTTTAGTAAATCACACTCTAAATCTCACTTGCGTTTCCAGTTTCAACATAAAATTTCAAAACTATTCAAATGTCCTTGATGCCATTTCATTGTGTATTTGATCCTGAATGGATTTTTGCTAATCCTTGTGCTTTCCCAGCAGAGATGTTACCAGCACTGTCATCACCCAGAGCCTAGCCCCTGCTCTGTGCCATTTGTTGTAACTAATTGGCCTAGACCGCATGAGATCCCATTTAACAAAACATTTGATGGCTCCTCTGGTTGACATGTGCTTCAGAAAACTCCCTGAGTATCTAAGGTCTTCATTAGTTGGTAGAGCCCACTGAGTTAATTGTATTATGCAGTAGGTTTTTAGGTTGAACAGTCACCAAGAGAAAGGAGTAAACCTGGAGATGCTGGAAAGGAGTAAACCTTTTCTTATTTTGGCAGCCTTCAAACATTACCCTCAGAACTTGGAATCTTTCACTGAAGCCTTTCTCTAGGCCAAAAGTTGATGACCTGGGAGTGACTTAGTAGATCCAGGTGGCCCTTAGAAGAAATAAAATAAGACCTCACCCCTTGCTGGAATGTGTAATTTGTGTTAAAACTGGAGGGGCCCCTTACAATCTGTTGATGGCATTCCTTCTTGAAAGGTCAGGACAAAAAGAAAGCTAAAGAGGCAAACCCAGTTAAATTTTGCTGTTACTCTGGAGTCCACAGAGCTGTATCTTGGCGGGGCATGGGTGTCAAAGAAGGGGAGGTTTGCTTAAGATTTCAGTGATGCTCATTCTCTGCGTGACATTACTGGGGAGAAAATGGGGCCATTTTCTCTATAATCAGCTTCAGTTCCAGGACCAGTGGAAGTGTAAGTTAGCTTTATGACAGTTTCTGGGTTTGAATCCTTACGCTGAACAGGAATGTGGCAGCCATACTACATCATGAAACTCTTGAGAGTTTTTGCAGTATTGTCAGGTATGCTGCTCCTCACAGCAGTGGTGTATATGAGAAGAATTTGAAGGAAGCCTGATCAATCCTTAGTCCTAAAAATGTCATGAAGAACCTAGGGGTAAGACAGGAATAAAGACACAGACCTACTAGAGAATGGACTTGAGGATATGGGGAGGGGGAAGGGTAAGTTGTGACAAAGTGAGAGACTGGCGTGGACATATATACACTACCGAGCGTAAAATAGATAGCTAGTGGGAAGCAGCCTCATAGTACAGGGAGATAAGCTCGGTGGTTTGTGACCACCTGGAGGGGTGGGATAGGGAGGGTGGGAGGGAGGGAGATGCAAGAGGGAGGAGATATGGGGACATATGTATATGTATAACTGATTCACTTTGTTATAAAGCAGAAACTAACACACCATTGTAAAGCAATTATACTCCAATAAAGACGTTAAAAAAAGAAATCCTTAGTCCTGAATGGAGTCCCTAGTTTCTGGATGTAAAGCTGGTTGTCATGAAGCATTCTTTCACTACTGGGAATTAACTCAGGGGCCCTATCTCATTCACAGACCCAACAGAGTATTTGGGTTCTATTTACAGGACTTTACAGGTTAGGCATCTATCCTAAGACAACTCATTATATCAACTTTATGAACTATACCAAGGACAAGAATTACTGCAGTATTACTTTCTCCAGTCATGCCTATGTGGTACATACTTTAAGTATGGAGTAGATATAGATACAGGTATGTGTATCAATTATAGATATAGATATGGCTGTGAATATGGATTATGGATACAGATATGAATTATATCTATAAATATAGATAATGATATAAATATAGATAATGAATTGTAATGAATATGATATATTCACATAAAGGAGGCCGAGACATAAAGTGAAGAAAGAGCTGTATTAGGTCATTCAGATGCTTTTAAAACAGGTCTGCCTCTCCTTATCAACCTTGAAGATTAATTCTAAACATCTAAGTATTTGAGAAAAAAATGGACTTTACGTATACATAATAATGAAAGTGACTTGGAGTGTGTGATCCTTGAAGGCAAAGATAATGTATTTTTTGTCTCTGTATCCCTAGCACCTTTCACCTAATAGATGATGTATGGTTGGTGAATGAATAAATGAAAAAAGGAATAAATGACTTGTGACTATACCTTAATTCATTCTAAATAAAGCTAATAATCAGCCTCTAAACAGTTCCCCTCCATATCCAGATGCTGCATATCCAGCTTCTTACTCTAAGGAAAAAAGGTAAAAATTGTACCTTTCTTGTCCCATGATTTCCCAAAGTAATGCCTAGGTGTCCCTATAAGTTTCTGCAGGGGGAGGAGGAGGCCCCAGCACCAGAGTGATTGCAGCTGTGCACTGGGATGATAAAGAGAGGTTGACAGCAGGGTTGTTTGCAGCTGAAAGCACTATCAACCACTGCAGCTTATTAAGACCACCACTACAACAAAAAACAAACACTGGAGATGAATATAAGACAGATGATTTTGTTTATCTCAAGTGGAAAAGACAAGCAATGAGACCCCTGGGATCCCTGAAATGAGAAACTTCTAAAGCTAATTGAGATATGATTAAAAAGATTGTTGTGCGTTATTGCCAGCAGTCATGGAGTTTTGTCATTAGTTTCCCCAGTGTTGCAGCAATCTAACCAGTTATGGCTTTAGCAAGCAGCAGAGTTAACTATACACATTTTCTTGTAAAACGATAACTATTAAGGGTATAAGTGGAGTTTCTGAAACAAATTCATTAAATGTATCTTAAGAAATTTCTCTCTCTGGTATCATTTGTCAGTCTCAGACATATCAGTTGAACTCCATTTTTCTATATAGCAGTGCCATCCAATGCAAGTCATATGTATAATTTTAAATTCTCTTATAATGACATTATAAAAAGTAAAAAGAAACAGGAGAAATTACGTTTAGTAATATTTTCATTTAACCTGATATATCTAAAATAATATCATTTCAACATGTATTCAATATACAAAAATATTCATGAGATCTTTTGCATTCTTTTTTAGGTACTAAGTCTTTGAAATCCAGTGTGTGTTTTATACTTATGGATCATCTCAATTTTGTCCAGCCATGTCATGATTCATGGCTAGTGGTTACCATATTGGACAGGGCAAGACCATAGCTTTTCTTCTACGTGGCTACTGTAAGAGATCTATTAAGCTACATCCCTTCAACTATGCCACTTGAAAATTTCAGGGCTGCACCTTTTTAGTGATGTTAGCTTTGCTAATGGAAAGAAATTCTCTTTCTGCACTAATCTTTCTGTGAATCTCCCAACATGTGAAAGAATTTCTGATCATAAAGAGCACATCATGGTTTTTCTGATCATAAAGAGCATAAAAGAGCAATGGTTTTTCAGGAAAACATTGATAAGTAATATTATTTGTTTAATTATACATTGAGCATGCCCCAAATTATTATTCAAGGCAAAATTTCAGGGTACAAACTATCCAGCTTTTATATATGGTTCATGACAATGTGTTACAGATTAAAAAATCCCCACTGGGGCTTCCCTGGGGGTGCAGTGGTTGAGAGTCCACCTGCCGATGCAGGGGACACGGGTTCGTGCCCCGGTCTGGGAGGATCCCACATGTCGCGGAGCGGCTGGGCCCGTGAGCCATGGCCACTGAGCCTGCGCGTCCGGAGCCTGTGCTCCACAATGGGAGAGGCCACAACAGTGAGAGGCCCGCGTACCGCAAAAAAAAAAAAAAAAAAAAAAAAAAATTCCCCACTGAAGAACAGAACTACCATTCACAAGATCATCTTGAGAAAAAATGGTACTGTGTACTAGGAAAGCCTCTTTTATCTTGGTACCACTGGACATTTGAAAGTGCTGCTTACTGAAAACATTAGAATTTTCCCATTGATAAGATTGATCATTTCTCAGTATGCTACGCATCATTTTTCTAAATAGTATCATCCAATTACACTGTAAGAGATACAGCATATAGAAAAAAAACACAGAGATCCATTCTGACCCAAGTAGATTATTAAATTTACTTGAGAGTAGAAGGTATTTTTAGTTTAATTTCTTATCTCCAATTTCTATATATTATAGTTGCTTTCACAGGGTATTCAAAAGGTCTTGAGCTATTTATAGCATTTAAGAAATCAGACTTGGGGAGAAGGGAGAATAGCTGGAGGGCTGAAGGTCAGGCCACTTGTGTGTAGAACCACTAGTGCGTTTAAGAACTGTGAACCACAACTATGTCAGCTAAATAGGAAAGGGCTGTCTTAGCTTCTTAGCCTGGCTTCCGAATTCCTCTTCTCTTTCTTTCTCTCTGCTGTATCTTATCCATCCTCCCTCTGCTTTTCTCCACTTGTAAGTGAGACCTACAGACGTGTAGCAACAGCTGAAGGGAAAATAGATGCTTAAGCCAAGTGTGAAATAATGGCGTCCATATGGTGTGTTTGGGCATAGTACATTGAAGGAATTTGATGTATCACCCCATTACCCATGGGATTTCTATAGAAAAAAAACTTCTGAGCGGGAAAATATCTTAGGTATCCTTGAAGAGTTGTTTGAAATGGTGGAGAGATTGGTAGGATCTCTCACAGTCCCATTAAATTCGGTGATTCTACTAAGCAGGAATATTTCTGCTGAGAGTATGTGCAGAACAATAGATCAAAGAGGAAGCAATGGCAGCAACACACCCATGACGATGGACTGAAGTAGAAAATCCACTGTGTGGCACTGGTGGTAAGTGAGATGGAGAAGAAGGAACAAACGGTTATTGAAGAGACGTGTCCATTATCCTTAGGAACTGATGAAATGATGAGGGGCGTTGGTCTTGGCTCCCCTTCTTAGTGGATTTTTTTTTTTTTTTTTGCGGTACGCGGGCCTCTCACTGTCGTGGCCTCTCCCGTTGCGGAGCATAGGCTCCGGACGCGCAGGCTCAGTGGCCATGGCTTACGGGCCCAGCCTCTCCGCGGCACGTGGGATCCTCCCATATCGGGGCACGAACCTGTGTCCCCTGCATCGGCAGGCGGACTCTCAACCACTGCACCACCAGGGAAGCCCCTTAGTGGATTTTGATAGTTAATCAAAATCCATTTATTCATGTCTGCAGTATGAAGACATCAACATCCACATAGTTTAATGGCCCCTACCCAGCATTAATATTTATCCAGATTAAGGATTTGTTGTTAAATTCAGACCTCTTGTCCCTTGGCTTCTATAGAAGTGGAGGATTCGAATTCTGCATTTTCAGGCCCCAAGAAAAGCCAAGTTGGAAAATGAAAATGTTGTCATTTTAGCAGAAAATAAAAAGTATCCTGAATGCTTGGAATCCCACAAATAAGCCACAAACTATATTAAACATGAATGAGCCGTAAAGAGCTCTTCAGAACTCAAATTTGGAGTCATTAAAGTTGCTTTGAATTTGCACTACTTTGTTGATAATTAAAACATGTTCACAGAATCTCACACGTGGGAACAATTACAGAGTTATTGTTTCACAATGAAGTTAGCAAATCATTTAAACAAAAACTGCAGAAGCAGAAGACTTGGTAGAACCTGAGCGTTATGAATGGTGGATCTGTTCTTCTGTTTGTATGAGTGAATAGCATTTAACAGTCATCTACACTTTTGAGAAATTGAAATTTCACCCCTTGCTTCATCACTAGGGAACTTAAAAAACAATTACTTTGAGGATAAGATTTTCATCCCTTTTTTTAAATCAAAGCAGAATTTAGGTTTATATGTTTTTAATAACTTATTTGAATACTTTCAAATATAGACTATGTCTATTTAAAATCAACAAATTGTTCATGGTGACATGGTAAACCTAAAAATAATAACCCAATTGATATATCCCAAAACAGGCACATGAAAATTAGTTCTGGTATGATTAACATTTTAATAAATAACCAATTTCTTGATTATTAATATCACAAATGTTTTCCTTTCTATTCTTCTCCTGTAAAAAACAAAGAGCAGCAAAGCTTGCAAAGAGAAACCATGAAAATTGATAATTAGTAATGGTTGATAATGGGTTACAAGCCATTTGAAATCTTCCCGAGATTACAGTGTATAATAAATAAATAAAGCATTAAATTACGTTGGCTCAAAGTTCAAATTATATTTCCTCTAATTTATTTAATGGGTAGACCTTAAATTTTATCCTAAAATTTAAGACTAGTATATAGTCTGTTCCTGTTAGCCATGCTTAGTCCATATGTGTATGTAAATTTTCCTTTTAGCAACAAATGCCAGTGGGTGATAATGATTTATGTTTTAATAAAAATATTTGCTGTTTTATATTTTCTACTATAAAGTAAAAAGTAAGGGACTGGTCATAATAATTCAAGGAAAAACACTGAAATATTCCACGCATACATGGTTTCTGCATCCAGGACTCCAAAGACTTATCTGAGGTCGATGACCAAGGATGCATAGAGAATGGTGAGGGAAGGAGGCAAACTTTTACAAAGTTGATCATGAAATTGATTCACCTGAAGAGCTAGACGGATTTCTACTTTGCCCTTCTCTTTCCAAGTTGAATGCTTGGTCGATTTTTGAAAATAAAATAATAATCACTCTCATTACTGTGGCTGCTCTGGTACATTCCTCAGGCACCCCTATATTCCAGCCTATACCAAAGGCTGGAGTTGTGCAGTGCACATTCTGTACTGCCTTCCTGGTGGACCTGGTCCATTTCTACATCTACTGTGTATTTACATCTATTCCTTGGCAAATAACTTTTGAGAAGTAGGTAATCTTTTACTGGAAGTTAAATGGCTTGCCTCAGGGTCTGTTCTTTTTGCCTACAGAGGTGGCAGCCAGTACTTTCTCTGCAACTCCAGCATCACCTTAAAATGGGTGTTGAAAGGAAAAGCCTGAATCCTGAAATGGATTTAGCTGGAAAGAGAGTGCCAAGCTCTTGGCATTCTCAGCTTCAAGACTGAATTTGGATTTAGAAGAGTTTATCATCCCTCCATGCTAAAAAAAGACGCATGCCACATTATCGAGGGCTCTCAGAGACCCAAACAGTCACATGTAAATGAATATAACCAGACTCTTAGGAGGCTGAAAGCTCCCTTGAAACTAAAGATAAATGTGAGGAATTTCAGAATAGCTATATATCAAAACTTTAAATCTGTGGGAAACTTTTGCAGCAATTTGTAATCCAACTATGTGTGACAGCAGTACTGACATCTTTGAACTGTGAGTAATAGGATTGCTATTATGTCTCGTTGCCATATAAATACATCTATTTTTAATATGCTACAGCATAATTTTCAGTTGAAGATAATGCATGCCACTGCTCTATAATGGTAGTGATGAATAGAATATTGATGAGCCAACAGCCTAAATAACAGGTAATTGATAGAGGTGAGGGAAATGGGGCATTTCCAGCTGCATTTTTACATAATAACTACAGGTTTCTCAGCCACAATGATATATATCAGATATAATCAAGAGAACGTAATATATGAGTTAATTTTTTAAACTAAAATGTGTGATGCTTAAAGTAAACATAACCTTATGCCATAATTTGGCGCTACAGATGAATTTGATACATTTACCAGTTGAAGGAAAAACGTATCATTTACGTAGGGGGATAGAGGATACTGATTAGTTTATGGCAAGACATTTAAATTTGTCTTTCAATTCACTTCTTGGGTGGAAAGTGCATGTATTTGTGAAATCATGATATTCACAGAAAGGCATCCTTTAGATTCTTGTTTACTCTGATCTATGTTAAAGGAACTCAGTAGTATGGGAAATGTCTACTTCTGTTAGTTAAACCCAGAAAGGCACAACATTTGCTATTGAAGTTTTCATAGTTTTCTGAGAAAGCAAAGATAAAGGGAATGAGGGAATGAGCTAGATATACCCATCTCCATTTTCCAAGATGCCGTCTTAGGCATTCTTTATAAATTTGACTTATGCTCTTCCCTGAAACCATAGTTGTCTCTTTTCTTTCTTTCTGCTGTTTACTTTGAATGTGTGCCTCAGAGGGTTCTGTTGCTATGGTCATCGCACTATGACTGGCCCACATGAGTTGACCAAAAAACTATTTGTAGAACAAGGATCCTGGTCTACACGGATTTCTTTCAAACCAGAAGACCTCTATTGTCTCTTAATGGATTTTTGGTGGCCTTAGAAGACCTTTAAAATATGAAGCTTTATTACTCATCTAAGTAAAGCTTCGATGAAAGTGCATGGAATTTTTCCTACACCTGTGCCACATTTTCATAAGCGTAGCTCCCATTCTCAAAAAATACTGAGGTTAAATAACAACAGCAGCACCATACTCCTTTTTAGAAGATAGTTGAAAAACTTGATAAAAGAAGTTAAAGGAAGACAAGCCAAAGTTGAGCACTCCTTGTTCATTTCCAGCCAATGCAATTTAATTAAATACAGTTTACATCTGTTTACCTGCTTTCACTAGGACTTGAGAGATTCAGGAGAGCTCTTGTTAATAAAAGAAGGCAAAAGTGAATAACATTTTCTGGGGGAAAAGTGTTTCTTTTTTAAAAATTAGCAAAGGCACTATTTATGGAAAAATTGAGTGAATGAATGTATTTTTTTATGGTTCTATTTTGTGAAAATGTAGGACTATGTACTCTCTAGAAAACAGCTCTGACAAAGCATTATATTTATTTTCTTTTTTCTTTTTTTTTTTTTTTTTTGCGGTACGCGGGCCTCTCACTGTTGTGGCCTCTCCCGTTGCGGAGCACAGGCTCCGGACGTGCAGGCTCAGCGGCCATGGCTCACGGGCCCAGCCGCTCCACGCGGCATGTGGGATCTTCCCGGACCGGGGCACGAACCCATGTCCCATGCATCAGCAGGCGGACTCTCAACTACTGCGCCACCAGGGAAGCCCTATACTTATTTTTTAATGTCTTCTCAGGGCATTTGATGAGGCTAATAGTCCTGAAGCTTTTTCTGAGATTGACTTTTTCTTTATCTTCAAACCTAAGTGCCCTGAAAACAAAACACCTAGAATTATACAACGTTTGAATTGAAGCAACACCAAAAACTCATGCCCCTGAACATGGAAGTCATGTCCCTTCAACCTCCCATATCTTCTGACTGAAGGTATGTACAATGTGTGCCAGACTATTGTCCTCTTTCCCACCCTGACAAACAACTTGCTGTGATATCAGTTCATTTCCTATTTTTATCCTTTGCAAATTTCAACACAGTGCAATCTAAATTAAGGAACATACCAGCGGTTCATGTCATATGGCTCAAAGCCTGCCACATAGTGGTCTTTGCATTAAATATTCATGACTGACGGAACGTCTGAATGACTATGTGCCTTATCATTATCATCGTCACTTGGTTTCTCAAGCTACCACTAATGAACTGAATATCCTTGATTCACAGTAGAAAGAAGTTATTCGCAGAATAGTGGTATCTGGTCTGGCTTTGTGGACTGATCATATATGCGTGGTGACCAGAAAAGGATGATTTGGGTCATTGCATGATGGGTTTTTTCCCCCTTACATTGGTTTTCCATACAGCTTCTCATATTACCTTTGCAATGAAATTAAAATCCGTGTGATAACCGCACCACAAATTTACTTAGAAACGACTTTAAGACAGAGCCAGAGAGGTTGTCAGCATTTTTTCATCCTGAGTGCAGTCCTCCTGGTTAGCGTTATTATTTATCATCAACACTTCCCATCATAGAAATGATTCTCAAAGATAAAGGAGTGGGTATGGGTAAGAGAGAGAGAAGTGAAGATAAAGCACCCATCAGGAGGAGTCTTATCAGAATTCCAGGTTATGGACTGGACAGTTTGAAAGAAAGGAAAGCAACTGTGGACTCTGGGGAGTCTGATCATCCTAATAATAGGACTAGGCTCACTTCCTTCCCATCTTCCACCTTCAGAGCCACTGTTGTAGGAATTTTCTGGTTCATTAAACCTTGCTCTTATTTTAGTCTCTCCTCCAAAAAAAACTCACAATTCAAATATATATTGAGTGTCTACTATGTGCCAGTCACCATTCCTGGTTCTAGGAGCATAGCAGGCATTGAAGCCCTCAGGAAATTCCTGTCTGCATGGAGTTTACCATCAGACAGGGAGTGTGAGGAATGAAGTCAGAGAGTAAACCACATAGGTTAGCAGTTTGGTAGATGGTGAGAACTATCTTGGATAAAAATAAAATGAGGAGGGACATAGGGAATGTTGGGAGAGGAGGTTAGCAATATATGGGGCAGAAGAGAAGACCTCACTGAATTTGAGTTAAAGACCTAAAGGAGAGGAAATGATCATGTTGTCACCCTCTATTTGGGACCTTCACTGTCCCCTTTAAATTACAATTGACCTAAGTCTTTGAACACTTGTGTTCAACAGCTAATATAACAGGGGTAGAACATGTTTAAAATTATAAATTGCTAGACAGTGCTATAGAAATGAGACATGGTTATACTCTGCTACAGTCTGGTTTTAATTATATTTATAGTTTCATTGTTGATGTACATTTTAAAGGAAGTGTCCTAATCAGCCTTGTGCAGGAAAATGATGCCAGATTAGAGTGTGTAAAAAGCAACCACCTAAACAAAACATATAGCTGTGACACTACATTATTTACTTTATAAACATTTCAAATGTCAGAGTCTGATTCAGTGGACAAGTGTCTTCTGAAAGCACCGGGTGGCAATTAGGGATAAAGACTGAAAAATGTCAAGGTCAAGAAGCAGCATTCTGTAATTGGGCCAGAGTTTTAGGGCAGCTTTTTGCAAGGAGAAATTCATAACATGATCAGAATGATAAGTGGGGTTGAAACTGATGAACAGTTTAATATTACAATTGCTTTGTTGTACTCTGACAGTATCACATTTGCTAAACAATGCAAATCCTTTATGAGATAAAATCTCCTGATCATATTTCAAAGCTTTTAGTAGAAAGCAAGTGACAGTTAAGGTTGCAAGATAGATTAGACGAGTTTAGTACAATTCCACAGAACAAAGATCTAAAATAATTGAAAAATAAATTCAGCTCCAAAAATACTTGATACAGAACTCCAGACTTTACAATCCCAATTACAATCTGGGACACTGGGGCCAAATTTGTGGCAGAGCTCCAAAAGGTCATTTACTTTCTGTGGAAAACTATCTCTTTTAAAAGAAAAAATCATGCTGTTAACATGAATGGTGCTGGGAAAGCAATGGGTAATGCATTTTATTTCCTTTTTAATTTTAGGTTTAGAATTAGATATGAAGTTATTGATTTTATAATTGTTTAGAAAGCTAAATATTAATATATATAACATATCATAAATATATTTTATTTGAACTTTATCTTCTATTTTTTTTTTTTTTGCGGTACGCGGGCCTCTCACTGCTGTGGCCTCTCCCGTTGTGGAGCACAGGCCCCGGACGCGCAGGCTCAGCGGCCATGGCTCACGGGCCCAGCCGCTCCGCGGCATGTGGGATCTTCTTGGACCGGGGCACGAACCCGTGTCCCCTGCATCGGCAGGCGGACCCTCAACCACTGTGCCACCAGGGAAACCCTATTTTCTATTTTGTTTGAACTTGTGTAGGATATGGATTACTTATCTGGAATCTTCTTAATCTCCCCCACAAGACATGCAGCCAGAGAGGATTAGAATGCAGCCTCTCTTTACTCACATCCCAGTCCCACATATTTTTCTTCGTCGTTACTTCTCTTGCAGACTCTGGGCTCCTGTGAACTTCCTTCTAGCATAGACAGCATGGCTCCACAGAGTTTCATCAGTATTGCATTGATCTCCCTATGTTTGAGAGTTTGATGTCTATAAATTCTCTGTGTCCATCCTTTCCTGCAGAAATAATGTTATTGATGGACAGATGTAGGAAATGAAACTCAGGGTCATTTGTGTCTTTTTACTATTAGTTTTAATTTTCTCCTTAAAACGATCAGTCTTCTCTCCTCACACTTGTGCTCTACTTGACCTACTTGTAGTTTTAGACTGTATAACCTCTTGTTGACGTTCCTTTTTTTTTTTTAAGTATAGTTGACACAATATATTAGGTGGACAACACAGTGATTCGATATTTTTACAGACTATACTCCATATAAAGTTATCAATTACTGGCTATGTTCCCTGTGCTGTACATTACATCTTGTGTCTTATTTATTTTATACGTAGTAGTCGATACCTCTTAATCCTCTTTCCCTATCTTGCCCCTCCCCCCATCCTTCTCCCCACTGGTGACCACTAGTTTGTTCTCTGTATCTGTAAGTCTGTTTCTGTTTTCTTATATTCGTTGGCTTGTTTTATTTTTTTGAGTTCCACATACAAGTGAAAACATACAGTATTTGTCTTTCCCCATCTGACTTATTTCACTAAGCATAATACATACCCTCCACGACTGTCCATGTTGTTGCAAATGGCAAAATTTCATTCCTTTTGGCTTTTAATTATGCGCTTTCCTAGTCTTCTAATTCTCTGGGTAGTTCTCTCATCTTACATTGTTTCATCAAGTTATGATTCCTCCTAAGGTTGTAGTCTCCATTACTTAAACAGAACTATATTTGCTATGGTAGTATTTCAGTACCAACAAGAACAAAGTCAGAAAATGAAAGAGGACAAAAAAATATGCAATGCAATTGCAGAAAGAATATGACAAGTGTCCAATTATCTTGAGAGCTGCTGGATTAGCATATCCTGTGTAAGGATTAATTGGCCCTCTGCAGGTCCCAGGATGGATTCCAGTGATTGATTGTCTTACGTTTGACATAAATAAATACTTCGTGGTGTCTGTTTTTATTTGTAGAGATTTGTCTTCCAACTGAAACTTTAGAATGAACATCTCAAAGTGGGAAACATATGGAGATAAAATGATTCCACCTATGTGTGCTCTCCATTTAAATGTAAAGATGGTTGATTTTGACTCATCCTACACTGGCCTTGCTTCTGTTTTGGTGGTCTTTCTCGATGAGCAGAAATCTGTACTCTCAGGTGATTCATTGCCAGGGAGAGAATTAGAGAAACTTGGGCCTAACATGCAGATTTTTAAATTCACAATCTGTGCTCTTTTGTTTATGCTATGGTTCAAGGAAAGGTTACAGACATTGTGTAATTAGAACTTTTGCAAGCATTTTTCAAGTATCTCATGAAAACCTTGTGAACAAGATGGATACATGTGGGCCAGATGATAAGACAGACAAGTGGATTTGTGGCTGACTGAACAGTTGTTGATGAATGTGTTGGTATTAAGGTAGAGGATGACATGTAAAGTCATTCCTCTGAGTGCCCTTCTTGGCAATGTTCTCTGGTTCATCACTTTTATCAAAGATCTGCACAGTGACAGGAAGCATGCTCATCAAATTTGCTAATGATGCCAGGTTTGGATAAAATTAATGTACTGGTGACAGAATCAATATCCAAGTGCTTTCAACTGCCTGGAGATATGGGTGCAAACAAATGAGATGTATATTGTCAACAAAATACTGGTACTCGACATTGGTGTCTCAAGCACTTGTGTACACAGCTTAGAGAGACTAAGACCTGGTTTCAGTGCAGGGAAATGGGTGCATAGGTCTAAATGGAAGGAGAAGTTTTAGGGAACACATGTAGAATTCCACAGAGCATATGAAGAGCATTGGAGGCTACAGAAATGGAGTGGAAGTGCAGAAATGAAACAAAGCTTAAGTAGCTGCCAGCAGTTGTTGAGAGAAATGGTGGACTGTGTATTGAATAATTTCTAAATGCCTGCCCTGGACAACAGGGCTCAGACTTTTGCTCTCCCATGAGATAGAGACTGCAGGTAGAAAAGAAGATGTGCTGGAAAAGATAGGAACTTACTTTTGAACTTTAAAGTCCTTTTTTTTGTGAGACATCCCATGGTAGATCAGACAGATACAAATACGGCAGACCATGTTGTGCAGGAAAAACACTAAAACTACAGTGTCCAAGACCTGGGCTCAAAATCTGTTTCTAATGCTTACAATAAGCATTTGAACTTAATTCTTCTGAGTCTCAGTATTTGTAACTGTTAAGTGTGGCTGACAGTTTTTAATCTTGATAAATAAAATAATAAATCATTAATTAGATGGAAACTTTTAAATTTATTAGCTTTAATCGCTCATGTTAGCTGAACATTTTCTCTATAATTTTCAGTATTTTTTTTTTACTATGGCTCTTACATTCTGTTTCCCTCTCCCAATTTTCCTTGTTTATAGGTCTTTGCTTTTGAAAAAAAAAAAAAACTTTAATTTGCCTGAGATTTGTCTGTTTTATTAGTCTTGAATGAGCCAATCCTTTGTTTACATTATACTGATTTTAATGGTTTTAATATATTTACTGCTTGTTTCATCTTTATTATTTCCTTTCTTTTATTTTCCTTCCTAACCAAGATCTGAAGATCCATGCTTAACTCTCTTATTCTTATTTTCTCCTTTTCTTTTTTAAATAATAGAAATATTTAACATTATGAATGTCTCTCTGTCTACTACTTTGACCAATACATAACATCCCATGCTTCCATAAGTATTCTTTCTAAGATGAGTTTATTTCTATCCTGACCATGTTGTTACTTGGGAACACCGATACTAAGTATTGTAAGATTTTTGCTGATACTTAATGGCATTTATTTTTTATTTTATTGACTTTACATTAGTGAAATTAACATATCTAACTCTTGATTTTCTATTTATTTTGTTTCTCTGCCTAATATATAAAAAAATTATTTGGGGGTACAAATAATTATTCCCCACTTGAAGGAGCTTAACCCATTTTATACTGTGCTTCTATCCATTCCATGTGACTCCCAGTTTTTGCTTCTGTGTCTGCTGTTAGCTCTGTGGTGGTTTTTCCCCTCCTGTGGCACTTACCCGGCTGACCCCTGCACACGGAAAGTCTCACCCCCTTCAGTTGTGTGGCCAGTCTGTTTCCTGATCTCTTACTTCTCTGAACATTGTTTCTTTCCTTTCTCTTCCTCAGCTCAATCCTTACCTCCACAGGCATTATCTCTACCCAGGAAGCCTGCCTTCTGCCTGCTTTTCTGATCCATTCCCATGAGTTCCATCACCTCCTACACTCTGCTGATTTACTCCTCTTCTCAGTACTCATCTCTGACCTCTCTAAGGCCTCCCCTACCTGGAGTCTCACCAGGGTCTTCAACTCAAAGGGTCTAAACTAAACTCATCGTCTTCCCCAAACCTGTTTTCCTGAGTCTTTTCTTTCTGTTGGTTGATTCCCCCAGTTTCATAAGCAGGAAAAAAGGGGGTTGTCACCTCATCTGCCAACAAGCCTTGTCAATTTTGTAACATTAATATAGCTCTTAAATCTGTCTTCTCCTCTCCACCCCGATTGCCGGGAACCCACATCCTTTCCGTAACCTTCCCACCTGGAAGGTCAGTCTATTCCCAATGCTGACGGGAGGGTTCACCACCTACATGCAAATTCAACTCATTATTTCCGGGGCAAAACCAATCCTAGGCTCCCAGTTCTCCACAGAATAGGGTTCAGACTACTTAGCATTGTTTACCTGATTTTTCTGTTCGTAATGTGTACCTTTCCTTCCAGCCTCAGCTACTGTAATTCTTCTTGCTCCAAATGCTCCAACATTGCTAATGATTGAGGCATTCTCCCAAGTTCTATGCCCTGTGCTTTTGCACTATTTTTTTTTCTATGCCTGGAATGTCTCCCCATTTGGCCTCCTACTTAACCTAGAGAGTTCTTACTATTCTCTAGATTACTCTCCAGACGTCCTCACCCATGATCCTCTCTGATACTCCCTCCTCTCTTTATCTCATAATTTAAATCACTGACTGCTAGGCCATTACCTTGCATAGGCTTTGTAATATTTCCGTTATTGCATTTACCAAATTTTACTGGAGTTATATTTCTAGATGGCTTTGTCTCTCTTCCTGGGATTTTTTTTAGGGGAGGAAATAGATCTTAAATCATATTCGCATTCACAGTGCTTAGTATAGTGCCTGGCTCATAGTATGACGTGATAATCTAAAAATAAAATGTGTGAAAGTATTATATTTTGTGGATGAAGCTAGGATGCTGTGATTTCCTTATGACTGATTACCTTCTATAATGGTATGATAATTTTCTTTAGTCTAATGTTGTACTTACTGTCTTCAATTTTACTTTGGTTGATATTACCAACCATAAGATTCTTTTCTTCAGATTTGATTGATAGATCTTTGTTGAGTCTCTTAATTTTAGCCTTTTAAATGGCATACTGCTTTTTAAGCAGCCAGTTGTTGAATAATGTTAATGCAGTATGAGAATCTCTGCCTTTTAAATGAAGTGAGGAAGACAATCTTATGCTTGATGTCATAATTTCTATTTTTGATCTCTTTCTACTTATCTAGTTTTGTGTTTGTACCATTTTTTAATACATTAAGGTTTCTCTTTGCTCATCTTTTTATGTTTGTGTGGAATTTGCCATGTCTTCCTCTATTTTTAAATGATTTAAAAATTTATCACTCAATTTTGTGGTACACGGGCCTCTCACTGTTGTGGCCTTTCCCGTTGCGGAGTACAGGCTCGGACACGCAGGCTCAGCGGCCATGGCTCAGGGGCCACGGCTCAGGGGCCCAGCTGCTCCGCGGCATGTGGGATCTTCGTGGACCGGGTCACGAACCCGTGTTCCCTGCATCGGCAGGCGGACTCTCAACCACTGCACCACCAGGGAAGCCCTGCATTGTTTCTTTGAAATGAGACTCTTGAGTTGGATTCAGTTTCTGGTTGTTGTATATTATACAGGAATCAAAGATACTACTTCTAGTCCTGTTTGTTTTTCAGTTCTGAAATAATCAGTCATGCTGTTTTTTTTTTTTTTTTTTTTTTTTTTTTTTTTTTTTTTTTTTTTTTTTTTTGTGGTATGCGGGCCTCTCACTGTTGTGGCCTCTCCCGTTGCGGAGCACAGGCTCCGGATGCGCAGGCTCAGCAGCCATGGCTCACGGGCCCAGCCGCTCCGCGGCATATGGGATCCTCCCAGACCGGGGCACGAACCCGTATCCCCTGCATCGGCAGGCGGACTCTCAACCACTGCGCCACCAGGGAGGCCCAGTCATGCTGTTTTTTCTTTCAAAATTATTATTATTGCACATTGGATCTCATCATCTATTATTCACATATCTCAACTTCTTACATGCTTTTTGTATTATTTAATTTTTTGGTCCTGGGTTCTTATTTTAAAGCTGGTTTTGTCTTTGATTGTTTTGACCTTAAATTCCTATTAATAATATATCACAGTTTACATTTTTCCAACATACTTATGTCTTTAATGAGATTTTCAATCATACTATAACTTCATTTAAAATCTCTTAGGGATGGCCAATTTTAGATATTACTCCAAGAAATTCACCTTCTTCTATTGTTTTGTGATAGGGAATTTTTTTCTTTGGTTTTCTTTATTTACTCTCCTTGAGTTTTACTTGTTAAGCTTTGACTTTTGCTGCTTTTTTATTTAGTAATTCTTTTCTGAGGAGAGGTTTCTTGAAATGTAACCCATCATCATATTAAGAGTCTCATTTTGTTTTCAAACGGATTACATTAAATATTTTGTACTTAAATAGTAAAGCAGTATTACAAAACATAAAAACTACAATAAATATGTGTAGCATATAGAGAGGGAGATGATTTCCATAGTATATGGAGAGTTCTACAAATATATTAAAATGTGACATCCTCAGGGAAAAAAGACAGGCCATAAACTGATATTATCCCCAAAAAAGTTGAGAGGCCAGTAGTCACATAGAAATTCTTCGACCTCACTAGTAGTGAAAGAAATGCAAAGTAAAATTACAAAATATAATTCTATTTCTAACAAATTGCAATGGATTAAAATCATTCCATTTTGGAGAGAATATGGAAAAATGGGCATTTACAAACAGTGCTTATTGAGGTGTTCTAAGTTTCTGGACTTCAAATTTGGGTAATAACCTATTCTTTTTAGAAATATTCTGAATTTTCCAACTTTTCTGAAATAAAGTACAGAAAGTTGTAGAAAAAGAAAAGCTATTGTATGCTTAAGCCTAATAATAAATGATGAAGAGACTGAGGAGAGAGAAAAATACATCTGGGGAAATGGTTAGGGAAAGCATCCCAGAATAAATAGAATTTAAGCAGTGTCTGTAAGAATTGATAAGATTTGTCAGTAGAGACAATGGAGGGCAAAGGGCCACTTTTGGTTGAGGAGAAGGAAATAGCAAAAATAAAATATCAGGGTGCTTAGATACTTGAAAATTTTTGAGAAAGTAGATCTTAAATGTTATCATCACACACACAGCAAATTATAATTACGTGAAGGGATAAAGATGGTGATTATTTTGTGGTATATACGTATCTAATCATCATATTGTACACCTTAAACTTACATATGGTATATGTCAATAATATCTCAATAAAGCTGGAAAAATATATAAAATAAAAATACAGATTTTATAAAAATAAAATAAAATACAAAATCTTAAGAGGAAAAAAAGGAGAACTACTGACAGTAATTTATTTCCAATGATGAAATTTGAGCTTTTAAGCAAAAATTAGAAATTTGGAACACCTGGCTTCACCACCTGGAGCTTGACAGCATTCCCACATGTATACCATCAGATTGGTGGTGATATTAACAAATGTAACTTTTAGGCATTACATAATAAAAAGCGTCACCATTTACAAGATTGACATAACACAGGGCACCAGTGTCTTTCAAATGACTAATGCACATTGATACAAAATCATGACTGCTTAAGAGTTCCATTCAAAGTGAAAGAGAGACCAATGGATTTTAATATAGCAGAGTACAAAAAGTTCATTGATATTGTTTCAGATCTTTATTGTTACTAACTCTTGAAAAAAACTCTCGTTGAAATTTTCATGGTGTATTGAAGAGGAATATCCACAGTTATCTGAAAAGTCTATTAAAATAGCTTCCACTTTTCCAAATGCATATCTACGTGCACTTTCTTCATGTACTTCAACTAAAGCAACATATTGCAACATATTCAATGCAGAAGTAGATATGGGAAGCCACTATCTTTCATTAAGACAGATATTAAAATTTTGCAAAAATGTAAAACAAGGCAACTTTTCTCACTAACTTGCTTTTATTTTGGAAAATATAGTTACTTTTCACAAAAAAAAATTAAAAATCAAAAAACAAAACAGTGTGCTGAGGATATTTCCAAGATAATTTGTTGACCAGTGAACTGGAATGAAGTGTACTAGTGCTGAGAAGTAACAAAGATAATTTTTCTCCCTTTTGGTGAAAAATATGATTATTAAAACTAATATTATAATAAAATAGTGGACAATGACATATAACCATTCACTCAAAAATAAATAAATAAATAGAGCATGATCCTCTAGCTTGAGAATAATTTCTTCAGAGCTATATTTTCACAATTAAAAACTTACTTTTAGTGGTTGATCATTTCTATTTCAAACCAATTTGTGGTTAAATGTGTTATCCCTGAAGCAGATGGAAATATATTCAGTGTAAAAGATATTACAATTGAGATAACAAACAAAAATAAACATACCCCAGCAGAGCCTACATGTTCTGAAGAGATTAAAGTCCAATACATTTGTTTGTATCATTGGCTATGAAACCAGAACTACAGTAGAAACAGGCTTGGTACTAACCAAGCTTAAATGACTCCAGCTAACCATTTCAGCCAACCCCTGGTGCTCTGGATGATTTTAGCTGGTTGGGTGGGTGGGCAGCAGGCCAGGTGCATGGTAGCTTCTCAGTAAGGACTTAATTTGCCTGTTTCTGAACTGCCACTATGGTGGCTCCAAGGAGAGTCCAACACAGTTTGGACCTGTTGGTAGTGGTTCATAGCAAGCCCTGCAACGATGTCTCTAGATGGCAGAGGAATATGCAGGGGTCACTGTATGTGTTTACTTCTTTGGAGACAAAGGCAATGTGCAAAAGCAGGAAGGAAGGAAAGCAGAAAGGCTATTTAATTTCTTTCTTTAGGCCACTTAAATTCCCAGTCTTTGCATCCTCACATGCAGAGGGAGAAGTACAGTGCTGGCTACCTTACAAGAATAGAGTGTTGTTTTTCAAGTTACAGTTTTTCAAGTACTACCCCCAAAAAAGTATAAAATGCCTAGAAGTAACAGAAAGTAAAGCTGGAAGGGGCAAAGGAAGGGGCAGGGCTCATTTTCAGTATTCTGCTTCGGAAATCAGAGGATGGAGGGTGTGTGGCCTTACCACCAACGGCAGATAGATGACGTAATATATTTTACTCTGTTCGTCATTAGGTTTAGAGTTCTGAGAGTAAATTATTTTGAATGAGTTTTACAGTTTTTCTCCAATGACTGTGTGTCTGTCTCAGAATTGCTCCTTTGCTAGGATTCTTCAGAAATAGGCAATGTCTGCTTTGTTCCTCCGGGCATGGTCCTCTCCCCTTTTAGCAGGAGGATTTACCTCTGCAATCCCTTTTCCTACTGCCTCCCTTTTCTATTATTTCCATTCTGTCCTGTCACTTAAATTCTAGCCACGCCATTCCGCTTTGTGTGGTCTGTATGTCAGTGTGGTTTTGACATGCTCTCTAGTAATTCTCTCTGACTCTATCTTCTCTGACAGTATTTCCAATATAATATTAATCAGTTCTATTTTTTCTGATCAGCATGCTGAGCATACGGGACCAGAACAATGGATTAACTGGAGTTTTGATTGGAATGATGTGATTTGGGTTCTGTGGGTTCTGAATAAGTGGAGTGCCGCCCAGAGTTTTTGTTTTCCAATCTGTCTTCGGTCAGAAGACCCTGCTAGGTGCTTAGACCAAGGGTAAACAAGCCATCTTACGAAACGTGATGATTTTTCCGCACTCATGTTCATCTGCAATGTGCACTTTGCACAGTGTATTAGACACGCCATGTTCAGGAGCTCAGCGGGCTCTCTTGTTACCAGCCGAGGCTGAGCAGTTTCCCATTTCATGTCACACAAATGCTGTGCTCTTCACACAGGAGATGAGCTGTTACTTTTCTGTGTGTTTTGAATTTTTTACAAAAAGCCCAGTGCAGTTGTAACCGACTACCTCTGGCTACCTGATAATTTGAGCTGCTGGTAAGCCCCGCAATCTAATTGATATCCTTGGGAAAGGTTTGATTGCCGTGCTGTCGATGGAGGGCTGAACTGACCATCCGCTGCAGAGTTGCAGTCTTGAAAGGGCACCAGTCAGTGTGGGTGAAGCATTCCAGAAATGTGTTCTCTCCTGTCATCCCCACAGGACCCGTGGACCTACAGGCCTGACTCATGCCAGTGACGGCTGTGACATTTATGGGCCAGGCTGCGTGTCTTTTATCGAGAGACAATTACTGGGGTAGTGCTGAGGCATGAGTGAGCCTCTGGACGCAGGAGCTGTCACACCTACTGCTGGTGTGTGTGAATTAATGATCAGATGGATACAGCAGGTTGTACAACATTAAATTGTCAGCTCCACTGCAAGTGTCCGACGGTCTTCCTTTTATATGCTTGCTTTCATTCTGGGTCTGAATTTAAAAGAATAAACACTTGCTTCCTTGTTTTTAAACCACTTAAAGAGTCGGAACAGGAATATTGGGAGTTCTTGTTTCCACGCTGGTAGCTTTGGTGATGGCACATACAGAACGTGATGAAATGTTCCTTGCCTCAACTTCCTCATGACTGAAACAGTAAAAGCCCCTGTTACCTCGCCGACCACAATGTCTCACTACCTAGTGCCTGTAGAATGTGATCTGTGTCAGCATTGTGAGTAGTTATGTATGTAGCTCCATGTTTGGCTTGGTGCTAAAATAACTTGCTGAACGCCATTGTTAGATTTTTTCTCATTTTTTAAACAATCAGCAATGTTTATTATTAGAATGAAGTTGTGCAGGGCAAATATCTCCCTGGCGATGCTTATCTTCAGTAACACAACAGTAAGTGGAATATGTTTCGGTACCCTGGGCTGAAGGAATCCAAGGAGATTGAGCACGTAATAGTTGGAGAAGAATGACAGCCTGGTGGGCTACTTGGCTTCAGGGCTTCCTTGGAAGCCAGCAGGCTCTGTTAAACATCATGCAAAACTTCTGGCATTTTTAGCTTTAATGTTCTTGTGATGAATTAATGCATATTATAAAAGACTCAGATTTTCCACTATTTCCAACAAAGATGTTTCTGGAGGAAAAGGTTGTGTTTCATTTTAACGTAGAATCTCAATCAGCCTGAAATATTCATATTAAAGTCAAGGGAATGTATTAATAACTCTGAGAATGTTAATTAGTTTGGGGTTATCCATCTAATTCAGAATTTTGGCAATCAGATAAGCTGTTCTGGGTCCCCTTTTCCTTCCTCGCCAGTATAATCCTCATACATACACTCACTAGCCAATGTGCCTGTAGCCCTTCCTCTGCATTGCCTTTAGAATGAAAACAACTTCCCCAGCTAAAAGAGATGAATAATTAATCACTTAGTCCCACTGGGAGAAAATGACACATATGGCTGATTAGCGGGGGGCATTAAGAAAAAGAGCTGTGAAAGGGTGCCCTTTCTTCCCAAATGTTAAAGAACGCTATTTTTCTCTACACTTAGAATCAGAGTCTCAGCAGGTAATGATAGGAACAAAACCCATGATGGTATTAAATAGAAGCATGTCTAGAAAGGCATAGAGCAAAGCTCATTTTTGATTTACAAAACTGCAATGAGGGCTTCCCTGGTGGCGCAGTGGTTGAGAGTCCGCCTGCCGATGCAGGGGACACGGGTTCGTGCCCCGGTCTGGGAAGATCCCACATGCCACGGAGCGGCTGGTCCCGTGAGCCATGGCCGCTGAGCCTGCGCATCCGGAGCCTGTGCTCCGCAACAGGAGAGGCCACAACAGTGAGAGGCCCGCGTATGGCAAAAAACAAAAAACAAACAAAAAAAACTGCAGTGAGGATAACCATTGTTCTTAGGAGTAATTAATTCTATACTCATTTGGATTTCTGTTCCCTGAATTAAGTTAACGTTACCAGCCTCTGAGGCTACGCAAGAGGGTCTAGGATACACTTGGCTACTATAAAGCCTGGACATACGTCTAGCATGACCCCATGATCCAGATCTCCAGAGTTGATTCCAAGGGATGGGTTACAATTCGTAAGTGTACCAAGCATTGTCCACAGTATGAAAAAAATCTTATTTCACTCACATATGTACTCACGTTCAAATGCAAACAGGTGCTGTTGTGATTGATAAAATATGGAATTAATTCATTTTATCCCTAAATACAGGGTAGGTTTGTATTTGTTTTGTTCTGATGCATATTCTCAATCAAGACATCCTAAAGGTACAGCTCATGGGGTCCAAATTTTGTTTTTGCCATTTGAGAGGGTCCTCACATACCAGAAGATTGAGACCCACCACTATATAAAGGATTTGGACCCAGCCTCCAGGTGGTAGAGCCCTGTACCTTGACAACCCAGAGCGAGATTTTCCCTGGAAGCATCAGCTTCTTTATGTTGAAGTGCATCTCTATTAGGCCATCGTGGTCCCTGATGCAAATAACACATCATATTTGCCTCTTGTAGAAGACACTATATTTCCAGCAGCTCAGAATAAGTCAATATGGATTATGTGGCAGAAATTTTCGAACCCTGGAAAGGCTCTGGTGTCATTTGAAATCCTTCTCGCTCACTGAAAGCTACTCTAACTCAAGAATTTGATCTCTATTAAAACAGATACCCTTGGGAAAGACTAGCACTTCACATTTGTATCATTGTTTATTTCTCGGTGTCCACAGTGGGTTTTAGAACCTCGACATTTGAAGTGGAGAAATGATAACTGCCAAAAAGGGCTAAGAGAATAAAGGACTCTCAAACCTGTGAGGATAGTTCGTTTGCTCCGAAGTTTGGCCTCACGTGTTGCTCTTCCATAAGTTAAGCCATCAGAATTTCTGAAGAAACATTCGTTTGTGTGTGAAAATAGAGTTTGTGGTGGGCATACAATGTGCAACATTCAACAATATGCTTTAGAGAACAGAATTTTTTTTTTTTTTTTTTTTTTTTTGTGGTACGCGGGCCTCTCACTGTTGTGGCCTCTCCCGCTGCGGAGCACAGGCTCCGGACGCGCAGGCTCATCGGCCATGGCTCACGGGCCCAGCCACTCCGCGGCATGTGGGATCTTCCCAGACCAGGGCTCAAACCCGTGTCCCCTGCATCGGCAGGCGGACTCTCAACCACTGAGCCACCAGGGAAGCCCAGGACTTTGTTTTTTTAAGTCTAGAAGAATCTCGTTTCATATCATCAGAGCATTTCTGTGTAAGGAAGATGTGCTGGAGTCATTCTCTAGTGATTTCTTTTGTTCCACCTGTAACTTTATCTCTAAAATTGATTTCCTCTGTGGTAGATAAAAATGGCTTACGTTTCTAGTGGGAGACATGTATGTGTTTACTGACACTCTAGCTCCATATATGTATATATATATATATATATATTTTTTTTTTTTGCATTCCTAGTAAGTTTCAAGGAGGTTAAACTTGGCAGCAGTCTACATGGGGAATGTTGGCGGAAGTCCACCTGGGTTCCACCCTGGCTGGGGACAGCCTTTAGTGGAGGTGCTCTTGGCATTTGGGGTAAGGCAATTCTGCAGGACTGAATTGCACACTCCAGGATGTTTGGTGCACTGGCCACTAAATTCTAGAAGCAATTTGTAGTCATCTTGACAACCAAAAATGAAGTATCATCCCTGCCCATTTCTGTACACCTCAGAGAGGAGTTCCACCCCTGCTTGAAAATCATAGTGTGGCATCTTCTCCAAAGCAGAAACATGCTTGGAGGCATCTGGGCAAGTGATCATCCACAAAGCTGGACCACCTTCTTCCAGTGATTCCAGATTGGCCACTCTGTAACTCCTGTCCTGAAAGCCTCAGGTCTTCATTCATTGACTACCTTTAGTTTTAAAACGTGTGTGTGACCTAGATGATGCTGGAGTGCTTTGCTTGGTTTTTAGTGAGGATTCACCAACTGCCAAGACAGCAGGATGGGGATGCCGCTTAATTTTATCCTGGGTGTCTCCATCTTGCAGTGATGTGTGTGTAGAACTGGATTTCCCATCATTGAGGGCCTAAGAGATATATCAGTGAGAAATGGTTCTCTTTTCTTTTCGTTTATTCAAACTTCCCAATCTTGCCAGCTGTACTTGGGCTTTCAAAGTGCCACTGATAAGCTGACAATTTTGTTTTAGGGGCTTGATAGCGAGAGGGAGATTAAATACTGCTAGCTGTGAGCACTAACGCTGTCCCCTAGGCAAATAAACAAGAGCACTTCTGAAGGGATGCAAAATGGTTTTCCAGGCTTAACTTCTATTAAACTTCTGGTTGAATGGAGCTTGTAAAAATATACTTTAATTGCTCTGTGGCATTTTTTACATTGCAAAGATTCTCCTTCAAACATTTTATGACTCTCTTGTTCTACAGGTAGTTGTTTATATTATGACAGATACCTCTAATTAGCTAAACAAGAAAAACCTACCAAATAACTCCCCACATGGAAATTAAACCTTCTGGACCAAGCTCTCAATGCCCACACTTTTTTTCTATGTTGTTTCTGATTCTCCATGTAAGTCCACGCACCTTCATAAATACACATAAGCAGCAACTATGTGAAACCTTGTTCATGTAGACACTGGGGTCCCTGATTCTGTGAATTCACACTGGGGATAGAAGATTGGAGATTCTAGGGCACAGCAAATATCCCTACAAAATCTGCTGGCAGATTGTAAAGGGGACTTCCAGGCCACTGAGTCTTCTCTGAGAGGCCCACAGAAGGCTGTGGCTTGGAGCAGCCTTGTGAGAGAATTACAGAGAACTCAGGCATTGAGAGACATGATTGCTGGTTGCCTGGAGTTTGATGTTGGCTAGATCAATGGGAGGAATGAGAGGCAGTAGACGCTTCTATTCTTGTTCAGCTTCTGAAACTCAGAGTGTAATCACCTCCATTGATTTGAAGTTCAGCAAACAGTTCTTTTTTATTCTTTTTTTTTAATTTATTAATTTTATTTTTGGCTACATTGTGTCTTCATTGCTGCGTGCGGGCTTTTCTCTACTTGTGGCGAACGGAGGCTACTCTGTTGCGGTGCGTGGGCTTCTCATCGCAGTGGCTTCTCTTGTTGCAGAACATGGGCTCTAGGCGCATGGACTTCAGTAGTTGCAGCACGCGGCCTCAGTTGTTGTGGCTCACGGGCTCTAGAGCGCAGGCTCAGTAGTTGTGGCGCATGGGCTTAGTTGCTCCGCTGCATGTGGGATCTTCCGGGACCAGGGCTCAAACACATGTCCCCTGCATTGGCAGGCGGATTCTTAACCACTGTGCCACCAGGGAAGCCCTCAGCAAACAGTTCTTGATCCCTGCTTCCAAACTATCAGGGCTTACTCCTCTAGCATTCCTTGTTGATCTTTTTCTAGGCGACAGTAATTCTCTGTCACATCCGTTCAGTCCTGCAGGCCAAGTCTTCAGCTCCTAGTCTTTTCTGTGTTCAGTAGAAGGAGTGACTCCAGAGCTTTGAAAGGAAGCTTTGCTATGGAATCTTCTGTTAAAATGCAGACATGGTAGATGCTGCCATCTACAAACATTTCACGTTGGGCTGGATAGTCTGGCCTTAGAAACGCAGGATGTGTAATTTCATAAGAAAAAAACAGGAAATAGTGAAGATTTCTATTTGAATTATTAATATCTTTAGGGACTTGGGCTGGACAATTTCCAAGGCCCCCTCCAGGACTAAAGTTCTGTGAGTCTAAATTAGATCCAGTCACTGGTCCTATAAGCAGTAATTACATTGAATATTTTCTCAGTTTTCCCCCATTTCTGGGTATTAATTTCCCGATCCTGAATACTGGGTTCATGCACGTAGTAGTTCCATCACCCTCGCTAACTGAATTTGTTTCTGAAATTACTGATCTGCTCACGTTGCATTTTTGGGTTCAATGGTCAGAGCTTCACATAAGCTGATTTTGAGATGACTTTGATTTTCAGACTCAAAAAGAAAAAAAAGAGGCAACAGGGCATCCAACTGAGTTGCAGCTGTTCCTAGTGGCGAGACAGGAGGGTGCAAAAGGTCCCTGGGAAGGAAGTAGTATCGAGCAAGACAGTCTTGACCTATGTATCTAGGTTTATTTCTTTCCTCATTGTAACTTCTTATTTGAATACATATGTCTTCTTTCTCTCTTTCTCTCTCTCTGTCTCTCTCTATATATACACACATATATGCACATTTATATAAATATTTATATATAAATAGAATATATGTATATATGAATTTATTATATTCTTTATTTTATATATGATTCATTCTCTGTGTAAAAAGAATAGATATGTATATGTCTACCTCCATACAATTTTATTTATATACATATTATTATATATCAGTATCCTCTATATAATACATATATTATTATTTAATAATAATAGATATGGAGAATTAATATATATTAAAAATATGTTAATATATATAATAACTTCTATATGTGAGTAGAACATTCTCATGTCATTAGGTATATTTATGTACAGATACGGGCCTTTTCATCTTAAGAATGCCAAGGGTTGTGTTTCATTCCTTTTCCCTGAGCACGAAAGGGTCTCCCTGAATACTGCCCTTGCTCTTCATATCCATGGAAGTTGAGCACTGAATCATTTGCTGCTGCCAGGCTAATGTTAACTTCACTTCTTTTTAACCTACTGGCATTTCCTAATTGTGCCATCATTTTCTAATTTCCTGTGTTGTTGTGTGCATGTTTAATTTTTAATGTGAGTCTCTCTGTCATCTGACTCCTGAGTTTCTTTCCAGTCCCAGACCCTAATCCTACCTCTTTCCCCCTCTGTCTCTGAGCCCTAAGGTCTAGCCATTTTGAAACATGTAGTGTTTCTCTTATGTTTTCATAGGTTCTGTCTTTCTTGTTTCTCCTGTGTCAGTTAACCACCTGCCTGAATTTACATACTTCCCTCTCACTGCTTCACAAGATCCAGATCAAGTGTCCCCTCCTCCTGGAAATAAGTTGTAAGTTTTCTTCCCTCCCAGAGAGATGAGCACACCCTTGTTGGTGCTATGTTGTCCATTGTACACGAGTCCATTATAACACTTTCAGGCTACTTCTCTTCTCTGTTGAGCTTCTCTCCCTTTCTAGACTGACCAAGCTTTATGCACTATTGTCCCTAAGTGTGTCTCTACTTGGGTCACCTGTGGCACATAGTAGCTGTATTTTAAAGCAAAGTGACTAGGGAAAAGACCAGCATTTCCATTGGTGGTTCCAGTGTCAGTGTTGAAGGACATTATTATTGAACTTTTATGAAAAAGCTCACTAATGACTATGGCTTTCAGTCAACATGGCAAGAATCCGTAAAGTTCGCATCAGAGTTAATTATTATGCTGACAAGCAGTTTAGGATATGCTGTGGGCTTCTAAGAAAGATTTTATATCTGTGCTATAAAACTAATATAACTTATCGCTTTTCTGTCACCATAACTGTTTTGTATCAGATTTCATAATTTAGTAAGGATGGCTTTGACTTTTAGACCCAGTGGTAAATCTAAAAAGAAAATCCTGATTTGAAGTGGTCCTGATATTTTGCTAAAAATCTCATTTCTAGAATTTTCTTCTATTGAACTAAGAGCATTAAAAAAAGTGCAATCTTAATTTTCAGTTATGAATTAGAAAAAGTCAAACTGACTAACTGAAAGCCAACTGTACATTCCATTGTGACAGGCAGGTCAGCTGCTTTTGGAGAGACAAGTCTAGAACTCAATACTTTTTGATTCCAGGATTGTTTCCTCACTAATCAAATATTGATTCTATCATCTAGGTATGTACCATCAGTGTAAAGATAAAATATCAAAAGTGTTGCAGGTGATAAATATCCTCTTTAAGTAATGATCCCTCTTCCAGCTTGACAGAGAGATAAAAGGGAAAAGATGCTAAGATAACAGTTAATAACAGCTGGTATCTGTTGAGTTCCTTTATGTGCCAGATAGCATAATATGTATCATACAGGTATTAATTAAACAGATTTTTACAGAGCCCTAAAAAATAGGTGGTATCATTCCCATTTGATTCATGAACATTCCCATTTGAGGCTTAGAGCTGTTAAGTTACAAGTAGCCAGAAGCAGCAGGGTCAAGAATGGGACCAAGTTACTGAGTGCTAAGTCCTTCACCTTGACCACCATGTTATGCTTCCTCTTGGGATTGGAGAATTTCCAAATGGCATCTTGGTACTAGTAAGTGTTAGCGATATCCTAAGCATATCTGGAGACAAGAGGCCAATGGAAGGTCCCCTTACTTCTTTTTTTTTTTTTTTTTTTTTTTTTTTTGTGGTACGCGGGCCTCTCACTGTTGTGGCCTCTCCCATTGCGGAGCACAGGCTCCGGACGCGCAGGCTCAGCGGCCATGGCTCACGGGCCCAGCCGCTCCGCGGCATGTGGGATCATCCCAGACCGGGGCACGAACCCGCTTCCCCTGCATCGGCAGGCGGACTCTCAACCACTGCGCCACCAGGGAAGCCCTCCCCTTACTTCTTGAGTAAGAGAAGACTTGACTTAGCAATGGACTAGAAAGTAAACTTTATGTGAACTCACCTTCTGGGAGTCTGGCTTGATCTCAGGCAACTCACAGCTTCAGAGCTCCAAAAGGTCATCCCAAACGCGAGTTGCATAGAGCACAGAATAGACTGTGGGCAGAGAAAGTCCTGGCCTTTCTCATAGACCTAAATACCTAAAAGGTCGTGCTTTTTTTTTTAAGATTTCACATATAATGTACAACATAGTGACTACAGTTGATAATACCGTATTGTATAATTGAAATTTGCAAAGATAGTAGAACTTAAGTGTTTTCACCAAAAAAAAAAAAGGTAAATATGTGAGGTCATGGATGTGTTAATTATCTCAATGTGGGGAATCCTTTCACAATGTATATGTGTATAAAATCATCACACTGTGCACTTTAAATATCCTACGATTTTATTTATCAACTATACCTCAATAAAGCTGGGGGGAAGAAAGGCCATGTCAACCATATTCTTCTCAGCAGAGCCCCAGGCTGCCACCCCTAAAATGTATCCCTTAGTAAAATATACTTTGTAAAATACATATGCATGCTGAAGTAAATTAATATGCCAACATTTAACATGCTTTCTCTGGCATTCACCTCAAAATTCCAGCAAATGATTGCCTGTTTATTTCCTCACTGGATTTAAAACCTGCTTTTTTGTTCCTCTAGTTACATAGGCTTTTGGGTCGAAATTGCTCAGCATCCTTTAAAGTCTGCAAAGCACCATGAAAAATCATTGAAATGAAAAGCACTAAAATATGTAAATTGTTGCTATTGTTCTTAAGTGCTTCTTCACATAGGATGTGATCATTTCAAAGACAAAGTAAGATTTCTTTCATGTCAACAGTGATTATGTTTACTGTATGAGATTAGTCTTCTATATATGAGCACTATTAGTTTTGTAAAGTTTTAAAAAAAGTTGTTTTAAACTTCTGGAATTTCTATTCCATTTCATTCACCTCTTTTTTTTTTGGTCTTCCTGCCTTTTTTCCCTGTATCTTTGAAGGAAATTATCAGTTTGGAGGCAGTTGCCAAGGCATGCAATAGTAATAAAATTGTCAGTAAGTAATTTTATATTAGACACTAGTTTATAGACTCTGATTTTAAAAAATGGTTTAATTTTCCTTTAGTGTAAATATATCAACAAATATTGATTGAGGGGACGCACACTCTGCTATGTATTATGTGAGCAAAGAGCTTAAAAGTTAATTCTTTGATGTAGACAGATTATAAACTAGCACAGAGAGGCACATCTTCAATTTGCAGGAAGGTTATTTTTCTGACCTCGAGGTCGTGCTTGAGACAGTTCAGTCTTCATTTTCCTATCCTTCCCCAGCTACACTTATTAAAGACAAAATTTTATTGCTTTAATGGTCAAACAATGACTTATTTGAGGTAAGTCTTTAGAAATTAGAAACAGTCTAATGCAGTTCTACAATCCTAGAGATTTCAAAGCAGGCAAAGTTTGTTGATGGTGTATTTTGGTGTCTGCTTTTGGAAGCATAACGACTGTTCTCTCAGGAATCTTTCAGTTGGAGTTTCGACTAATGATGTGAGTAGATAAATGCTTCTTGACCTGTGGTCAGTCTAACAGCAAGGCTCTAGGGACAGGAGGTATCTGCCCAGAATGGAGCTGTAAGCATGGATGAAGAAGGTCCTGGAAAAACACACAGGCAAAGAAGAAAAACTTACCAAGAGCAGAGTGGAATTTATGGACTGGCAGGGAATTTAAAAATAAAAGGTTATGCTTGACTTAGCTGTCACCTTTAAGCAAAGACAACAAGATTTTAAAAAAGTTATGCAAAGGCAAAAATGACCTAACCAGCATTTATGGATAAATCCATATTATTGTTCTAAGTCAGGTCCTGATGTGCTGGTACACAGATCAAATGCATATCAATTTACTTGTTGCATGATGGGCGACCGTGCTAATTGTGATTCATAACTGTCAACCACCATTTGTGGTATTTGAGAATAATTCTGATCATAGGTAATTATGGTACCTTGCCCCTGTGCCAAGCAGACATCGCATAAGTCCTTCCGCTGAGGTAAGACTGACAAGCTGTGAGTAATAGACTGCACCTTGGAAAAGATTTATATTTGAGGCCCGGTTAGCTGAAGCGCTTTATACTTTTCATTTCTCAATAACTTGACTGGGACTAAAGCAGTCAAATTATTTCCCAAATTCTCCATTTTCATGATAGGATAATCAATAAAGAGAAACTATTAATTTAGAGTCACTCTGATATACTAGGACTAGACAGTTTAACTATGATATTGATTACTTCTGTAATTTACCACTGAACATAAATGCCAACATGATCCAGACACTTTGAAGGTCATTAGAAATAGGTTGCTTCTTAGTGATCAAGTTCACTTACTGGGAAGCACAAAGGTTTTGTTATCATCAGTTGGACTCCTTGATTCTTCATGAGGCACGGGGCCAAAAGGAGCACAATTTCACCAATCATACATCACGTGGCACAGCCTAAAATAGAAGGGCAAACTTTAGAGGTGTTCTTTTTCTTTATGGATGGAGCTCTCAAAATGAGGTCCAGGAATAATTCTAGGCCACTGTCCTCCCATATCGCAGGATCTTGGGCAGCCCCCAGTATTATCCTGCACCCGATCATTCTTGGAGAGGTTTCCCTTCCCAATCAGATGTCATTCAAGAAGTTTTCAAATAAACAAAATTTTCTCTGTGACACCAGTTTCAAGTGTAGCCGGCAAAGATATCCTGGATCCTGTTTTCTCCAAACTCCCATCATTGCCCATAGGATGTCTCAGATGAGACAGCTTGTGATTTCTCTTTTTTCATTTTTCTTTTGACACATTAAAAATCTGTCAAACAGAATACATGAACCTGGTAAATTATCAACCTTCTCCTAGTATCACATAAGTATGTTAACATTCTTGCTGACCACATGCTTTTTCCCCAAGAAGATTTAAGATTTTGGAATACTTGTCCAAGTTTTCGTCTCCTTTATCCTTCCTTTCTGGGCCATCTCGGCATCCTGCAAGACTGTAGCTCATCCCATGACCAGCTACCACATACATTCTAAGCAGCCTCCTAACATAGAATGGCAGGAACCACTGGCCATACCATCGTTTTAATAGGGTTGGTGCACTGCATCGTAGGTGGTATCTCCTGATCCCTTTGGAATTATCTCAATAGTTTCCTCCCTGGACACCTAATCACTTAAAGCCCAGTGAGCCTGTTTTGTCTTTTTCAAACATATCAGCTTCTCATTTGGTTTTTAATCCAAAATTTCCAAGCTTTAATGCATAGCAGACCCTTTGGCTACAAATATTCTCCCACTGCTCAACAAATCAGAACCCTTTGATGTTACAGAACGCTACCTTTGTTATATGAAACAATAAACTGCTCTTTTGAGATGTTATATGTTTATAATATTTTGTTATATTTGATCTTGCCTAGTTTTTAACATGCCTTTTTTATAATTTCTTATGTGCGTTAGTTTTAACAATGAACCTTGCTAGCTCTGAACACTTTTTTAAGACTACAGTGTAAGGTTTGGTTCATATCTACTAGGGATAAATTAATTAGTGCCACTGATGAACCAACAAAATTTGAGACTCTCTGGGGTGTTGGATGTAACGATTTTTTGTGCAATTATTTTTACACATTAAAATTATTTGTTAGGAGAATATAAAGACACACACACACACGAAGCCAGCTATAACCAGGTTAATGACAAATTTATGTTAATAGCCATTGTGTGGGGTTAATTATAGAAGGGGTACATGGTCAAGGCGAAAATCAAAAGGAAGAAAAAATATAATCCTGGAAGACTAGAAATAAGTCATTTGGGAAAAGTTAATAGAAGATAAAAATGAATAATCAGCATATGTTTTCATAAGTCCATTTAGATGTAGCTAGATGTCTATGTAGTTGGAATAGATGCATGTTTTTATAGGCCATTGACCATTATCTGTTTTATGATGCTATATACAAATAAAGATATATAGTATCTTTCCATCACAAAGTTTGTATGTTCTCTGGAGGGACAACTTACTTAAAGTATTACAAATCTCCATGCTTACAAATACATACAACCATTTATCACAGTTGATGAAGATGCATTGAAAAGCTATTGAACATATTTAAAAAGTTTTCAGATAAGATGTATGTTGATGTAAATGTTATTTCCCTTAAATTAATATAAGTTCTTTAAATTGTAAACTATTTAAGAAAGTGAGATAATTATAGCATACATTTCCACTCAGATTTCTTCAAGAGGATAGAATCATATTAAGATGGCAAAACTTTACCACTAAATTAATATATGCCTCAGGTTACATGCATCCCTCTTAGTGCAGGTTAATCTTTAGGGGGCAATTAGGGTCCCATTTAACAAAAATTCACAATGGTGAGTTATATGTCACCCTGGAGAGATGGAGATACAGCACAATTAATGAATCCCAAAGGTGTCTTATCTGATTTCAGTGCCGACCTCAAAAATGTAAAATCATTGCTCTTATCCCTGTTGAGAGAATTTTCAGTTCACAGAACAGTCCTGTGCCTTCACGAATAACATGGTACTGTTCTCAAGTTGTGTCATTTTTTCTGGAAGCTATCTTTTTGTTATGATAGAAAAAATTCAGCATTTGTAAAACTCAGCCTCTTAGCTCAAACACGACCCCATCTCCTACGTGTGAGTGCAACATCAGCTCGGTGACAAATGAGCCATTAGTAACTGCCACACGAACACCTGCCATGGACCTTTGATACCTCACTCAAGCTGTACTGTGGGTGTCCTAAGGTTTTTGTGCGGTCTGGCGTTAAGAGAGAAGAAGCAGTGTTCTAAGTTACTTAGGTTATAGTGCAGGATTTCTGCTCCTATCCAACTCTTAAATTGGTAACAACTGCTTGCAGACCATCATTCAGCAAAAAGAATGGACCATTAGAATCAAGCTTTTTTTTTTTTTCAGTGAAATTAAAAAATTAGAGGAGATTTGTTGAAATCTACTGAGTACTTAGAGATCTGATTGGGTTGCGATACAGTTCATAATGGATTTTGCATGTATACCCTGGAGGGTGATCTGAAACTTTTTCTTTGTTAAAGAGTGAAGTTAATCAATTTCATTAAGTTATTTTTATAGGATATTACATTATGTCCAAGGAAAATCATTTTAAATGAACTTGAATTTGAGAAAGGAGAAGGAAAAACGATGCAAAGAGATGTAAGCATTTTCATCATCAAATCACCATTAAAAATATTGAGGTATTTGCCATAAGTATTATTACAAAATAAACACTGTTTTGGTACATTTTGTTGACACAATCCTGTAAATTAGTGTTTCTTGAAACTGGTTTCATCCTCATGAAGCTAAACCACATACATTTAATTACCTCCTTAAGCTTATCTGAAGATCAGATAAATCTAATTGTTACTGGTGGCAAAAGCATCAGCTCCGTTTGGGTCACTCATTTCAGCTTGGTGGACACCCCTGACGGATGCAAAAACAAATCCCAGTGTGCTAGGATGCACTACTTTTTTTCCTCAGTGGTGGAGACATTGGGCTCCTTCTGCAGTGACTTGGGCTAAGTTCCCTGGAACTAGTGTTGATATCGTTTCTTGAACATTAATCCTCAGTGACATAACTGTTACGTTTTTAATAATCAGTATGCTAAGCATTATACTACTGGGAAGCTACTGTCTGAAAAGAGATGCGCCGTAATGAAGGTACTCCTCTTGGAGATAATTTTGCTGCTTATCAGAGCAACAGCAGCTGTATTTTGGACTCAGAGTTTCTATTTAATGCACCATGAAAAAGCAACAAGTGCTCCACCAGAAAATGATATTCTGTTGAAGGAGTAAAGCAAAATGAGCTGCAGTTCTATACCAAGGCATCTTAAAACAGTGGGGGGAAAATTAACTTGGGAGTATATTTTTTTCAGTGTTCTGAGTCACTTTTTTTTTTTTTTTTTTTTAGTGTGTACTTGGTGAATATTGTCTCAGAGTAAAAATATTTTTGGAATCCTTATCAGTCAGAAAAATGTCTTCCAATCAAAATTTGTTGGAATCTGTAGCTAAAATAATGCCATTATATTCGTTTGTGGAATGGCTGTTGAGGCTTTATTTTTACAAGCAAATGGCAAATGCTTGCTCCAATGTATAGCTGATGCAAATTAAGTGTATACTCTATTTCATAAATGAAGGAAGAATTATTGGAAACACTCTTTCCCTGATCACTAAAAACTGATTACCATCAAAGAAGGGCCTGATTACTAACCACCAGCTTAGTGTTTAGCTGGAACATCTGGCCGCCTCAGAGGGGAAAATTTGCTGAGCTTAAAAAGTGTTTATTCCAGCTTTCAATTCATGCATGTATAGAACACAGATGAGGAAACATCTGATGTCCTTCGGATTTCTGTTGTTAAACAAATGTAACTCATCTTCAAGGGGAAATTTAGTAAACTTCTTTTCTCACTGATTTGGCTTCTTAAGCTCTTGAGTTCAACAAGGACGAGAGGGGAAAAAAAATAAGAAAACTAAGGGTGATTAGAGTCCTTAAAAGTATCTGAAGGAGAGTTTTGACTTTACATTTCTTCATGTACACTTTGATCTAAGTGGACTTTTGTCCTTTTAATTCAACTTATGGCGTTGAGTGAATGCCACGTTCAAGGTACAGAACTGAGTACTTGGTGGAGACCATGAGCTCAGGACCTGCCAGTGCCTTGACTGCAACACTGTTGCTCTGCCCTATGCCCTGTCCATGGCACGGGTCTTCCCACCCCTAGTGCTTGGATAAGTGCTTGGATAACTATTACTAACCTGCAAAGCAAATGACTCTGCTTAAGTGTCATTTTCCCTGAGAATCCTTCCTTGACCATTTAAGATTAGGTCCTTAAAGCCATAAGTTTATCTGTTCCTTAGCATGTAGAGTTGGCATCCTGATTTCTTGTTTACTTACCAATCCTCCCTCCCCAAGCCTGTACCCATGATTCAGTGACTATATTTTCATTCACCATTGTATTCTAGGCACTAGAATTAAGCCTGACACATGCCAGCCACTCAGTAAGTATTGATTGAGTGAATGAATCAGATACCTCCTCTCTCCTCAGTGCAGTTTAAATCCTAGGGAACAAGGCATGTGTAAAAATGGTAACGAAGCAAAGCAGAGTAAGGGAAGTGCTGAAAGAGGGATACAATAAAAGGAGTGGTTGTGGCAAGTCTCTTTCAAAAAAGAATGCTCTTTTACCAGACTCTTCCCAGGCAGCTTCATGGATTACTTTTTCCCACTATCAAAGTGGGATTTCCTAGGGGCAAGACAGGAATAAAGACTCAGGCATAGAGAATGGACTTGAGGACACAGGGAGGGGGAAGCGTAAGCTGGGATGAAGTGAGAGAGTGGCATGGACATATATACACTACCAAATGTAAAATAGATAGCTAGTGGGAAGCAGCCGCATAGCACAGGGAGATCAGCTCTGTGCTTTGTGACCACCTAGAGGGGTGGGATAGGGAGGGTGGGAGGGAGGGAGATGCAAGAGGGAGGAGGTATGGGGATATATGTATATGTGTAGGTGATTCACTTTATTATACAGCAGAAACTAACACAACAATGTAAAGCAATTACACTCCAATAAAGATGTTAAACAAAAAAATTAACCCAACAAAGTGGGATTTAAACCCTAATTTCCAAAAACATAGTAACTAGCTAAAATTAGTGTGGATTTAATGCTCTGGGTCAACTTAAAGTGACATGTGAACATCAGCAAAAAAACAAAAGTTTGTAAATCTCACTGGGAATTATTCATTGGCTCATTCCATTACAATCTTTTTCTCAGGGATAAGGTTTTCTAAGTCAATATTTTCCTAAAAGCGTGCCCTTTTGTCTTCCACTAAATATGGTAGTCTGTTTCTTCAATGACCACGTGAGAACAGAAAGAAAATTTCTTCTCAGAGAAGGCAGAGCAGAGGAATATATATTTCTTACCAGAGGTTATCACAGTTTAATAGTATGAAGGAATGTAGACGTCTGTAAACAGAATGTGCTATGCTTTCTGAAGTTGACACCATTTATTTAGTCTTATTAAACAGCTGGTAAGATGATCCAGGTTGTGGAGAAACACAAGCTGTGAGTGGCTGCTTCCTGCAGCAAATAAGAGCCCTGGAAAGCCGCAGAGGCTTCTGGGAGGAGAAGTGCTCAGTCAGCAGTCAGGGAGGGACCCCTCCCCCACTGCTTCCTGCTCCCATGCCTACTGGCACTGCTTCCTCCTCTCACTCACCTTCACCTGATACCTGCTTGCCGGCCCATTCCCTCACCCTTACCCCTTCCACATGTTTTAATTAACATTTTTCTCTTGTATTATGCTCTTGCTTTTATGCTATAGTTACCTTAGGTGTGGTTTGGCACCTCCACCAGATGGGAATTAAGTCAGTATTTTCCACCATTGCCAGGCATCGGCATGACGTGGGAAGCCTTTTACAACCAAGGATGCTTAACCTCTACCCTAGCCTTTCTGGGGCTTAGATTTCTGTGTTTATTCAACAAGTAGCTGAGAACAACTTACTTTTTGAGGGAGGGGATGGTCGATCGTTCTGAGGGATATCCTGAGCTGCGGGCTAAAACCAAGACAACCCTGAGCAAATTGGGACCGTTGGTCGCCTTATTTAGTGGCAAATATCAGAACCAAAACGAAATCCATCTATCTACTTTCTTTCAATCCTAATTCTTCTTTAAAAAAAACAAAAAACTACACCTTTATGGGTATAAAATAAATAGATATATTATCTTTTTGATTGTTCAGATATGCCTCATTTATGCCCTGGGTAAATACGTATAATAGCAACCATCTTATAACGATTTTAGAATTACATGAGATAAAATATGTAAAGCACTTAGTATAGTGCCTAAGACTAAGTGCTTAATAAATATTAGCTATTAATTCACTTTCTGTGCACCCAAAGGTATATCCTTCTTGGTTTCTTGAAACACTAATCTTTGGTGAAGCAAGTTTTTCACTGGTCTTCTAAGCTAGCAACCGGTCTGATACATGCCACCATTTCTTTGAGCTGAGACATTCAATACCATCTCCTCCAAAGCTGGGCCCCGCTGGCTAGTGTGCTCAGGGAATCTGTCCTCTCTCCACTCAGAGAGGCTGCTCCTGGAGAGACGTGCCAGCTCAGCAGTTTCGTGGAGGCTTAGAGGTGCGTCCCAACAAAATGCATATAGGAGCCAGTACTATGGCACCGGCTTTTGAGAAAAGAAAGAGCTTTATTGTGAGGTCCACCAGCAAGGAGACTGGAAATAGGGTTCATACCTGTCCACCTGATCCAGGGTTTAAGGTGAAATTTAAGGGATAGGAGAAAAATCAAACTTAGAAGCTGATTGGCTAGTCTCGAATCAGCCCGTATAAGGAACTCCTGCTGCTGGAAGCCAGGTTTTCCTCATGGAAGGACTCCTCGCTTTGTCAAGAGCTCTGGTAGCAACATTTCTTTTCTCTGAGTTCCATAGACTGAAGTTTCTCGGTCCTGAGGTCCTCCTGGAGACACGGCTTCCCAGCATGCATACGCACAGTGCTGTCTTTGCAAAATAACTCCAGGTTTGATTAATTAGCCGCCTGTTTGAGGACGCCAAGCCGGGTTAAGCTGGCGCTGTTTCAGTTTCCCCAACTTTTTCCACAACTTGGCTGTAAGAAGACCCTGAAGACGTTCTGCCGAAGGTAAGAGCAGATGTTTGGGCTGAAGGGAGGCCAAACATTGGTGGTGGTGCTGAAGGCCATGGGCTGTGTGAGGCCTTGGGCTGAAGGTATTCTACCTGGAAGTTGCCTAGACATCTAGATTGGGTGTGTGTGACCTTTGCTGGCAAGGTGAAATGTTTTGGCTGTCTCCCAGGAACATTAAACCCCAACAGGCTCAGAAACAAAGTGAGGCCTTGGGTGTTTCGACCTGTATACTCTGAATTTCTCTCTCAAATTCAGCTCTGAGTCTCAGACAGCCTCCCCACGTCACGTTCTTCAAAGTGATAGTCTTCTTTTCCACCCTCTTTCTCATCCGGTACGTTTTTCATGGTGTTGAGAGAGAGGAAGCCTGGACTCCCATAGGCCGCCCTGCAATAGGCAAGCCTGCCCTCAGCATAGGGGGGGAAATACTAGGAAACTCTGACCAAACTGGGTACAGTCTTGGAACTGCTGGGACAGATTCTTTGGCAGCTGGGTGGCATGAGTGACTTTTAGGATATAGGTCTTGACAATCATCTCTAGTGGAAAGCTTTCAGTGTTCCCTGAGTGAACACTCACATCCAAGCTAGTCATTGTTGAGACTCTTCTTTTTTCCTCTGTGGCTTCTCCATGGAATTCTTACAGCCAAGTTGTGGTTAGTTACTACAGCATTTGCTTCCTTCTTTCCAGAAAATAAACTAGGAGATGAAACTGGTTCCTAAATCCCAAGGCTTTTGCTTTCTCTCTCATGCCTCTTAAGGCTGTTTGATTTTGCTCTCCTTTTTGGGGAGGGAGTGAGGGAAGACCACTTTCTAGAGATCTGCAGTCGATAGACTGTTCTTAGCTCTTGGGTTTGAAACCCGGGCCGTTGGCTAAACCTTTCACTTGGGGGCTGCCTGCTCACGAGCTGTCTCCAAACATCCATCCTGAGAGGGGCAGGCTAATCCCTTAGAACCAGCTCTAAGGTGGAGAGTATTTGGGGGAGGCAAGCAGCTAGTGTGCCCAGGTGCCTCCTGTAAAGGAACAAAGCATACTCTGAGCCACAGATTGGCAAACCCTAGTGCTTCCCTTTTTCTCCCATGATCTCAAGGGTTTTCCAGGTGCAGCCAACATTGCTGCATCCCACAGACTTCAAGTTTCCGATAAGACTGCTGGTTGATATCAGGCCAATCCATGAAGGCTGGGAAGAGGCGGCAGGAATTCACTAAGGCAGTTGTTCCAGGCTCTTCCATTGTTTTGCTGGCCAAGAAATAAACTATTTTGAGCCCTACAATAGAGAAAACCCAGTCAGGCAACTGCAAAGCTCAGACTTCACTAAGGGCTTGTTTTTCTTCAGGGGATGGACCCCCAGATGGTGAACTCTTGGCCATCCTACCTTCGTTTCTGCCTTGCACTGTGTTTACCACCTTTCCTCAGGTCAAGAGGAGGTAGTGGGTTCACAATATATGACCTCGACTGGTTTTTCTAAGTTATTTTGCAGAATAAGAATTTGCAGAAGAGTTGTGAAAGTATGGCTCAGAGGGAAGACCTTCAGAACAGCCCATCTCCCCTGAGTCAGAGCCTAACAGGGATCTCGACTTCCTACATTTTCTTCCTCCTTTGGCCCCTCCCGAGGTTTTCCGCCTTATGAAGGGGAACCCCTGCCCAGGCTCCCCCCACCATCCTCCTCCAGCCACGGATCTAGCCCTTGCTTCTCCACACTCTTCACGGCAGGAGAGGGATTCTTCTTGCTTTCTTTCTGGATTCTTCTGTGGATTCTGATGATTTCTTAGTAGATATCTGTTCCAAGACCCAGTGATTGCTATTTGAAATTTCCTTGCAGAAGTCAGCTTTCCAACTTCTTTGTCTAGTTTTTCTCAGCATTTCAGCTTAAGGTGATTATTAGACAAAGACCCACTTCTTCTGGGAAATAAATCCTTTCCGCCCACATACTTTCTTGGTCAAATAAGGTTACAGCCCTATTTGACATTTACTGAAGCAGCTCTCATCATGAGGACGGTTTACAGTTTGCTGACCAATTAAAACACAAAACAAAAGGTAAAAAAGGAAGCACCTTATAACCTCATTCCACTACTGCTTGTCATCTTATCCTCCCAGTCTCTGAATCCTATTTTGGTCGCCAAGGTCTTTGATTATCCTGTCTCTTTTGTGCTAAACATAATGTGTATATATACCAAAGGATTGTTGGCATTCCCCCTGCCCAGGATAACTAAACAAGTTATCTGTAAATGCAAGTTGTTTTAGTCTCTTTGATAGAAATTAAGCAGCATACAAGGTCATGCAGTAAGTCAGTGAACTGACTGGAAACAGAACCCAAGATGACTGACTCCCAGGTCTGTGCTTTGCACTAGATCATGCTTCCTTCCTCGGTGAAAGGCTTCCCACGGCAGGAAAAACCAGAGAGCAAGCCTCTAAATTATACATGACTGTTTGTCTCATTTTCCCTCCGTGGCTAATTGAAGACGCACGGCAGTGCCGCTTTTTTGGCTTCGCCTCTCATATCACCTCATTTGTCTCATGAGCAATGGGAAGCACACACTGTGATTTTGTTTCATTAAGGGCCGGACGGAACTCGGTGGGCTTTGGGGGGGTCTCAGGATTACAGGTTTGGTGTCTTGGTTCACACTTAGGTATTCAGTTCATTGTTTGTTTGGTTACCCTTGAGACTAAAATAAAGAAACACATAATTTTTAAAAGTCAGCCACATGAGATGTGTAGTTGATAGGACAGGAATGTGGGTGACTGAAGAAAAACCATCAAAATCTTCAGCTGCCAAATAAGGAAAATGTAAAAGTTCCCTACCCCTATGAATTTTAAGCGTGGGAGGTATCACACTTGGATTAGGTTTGACAATAGAAGTTCAGAGTTTGTTGTACCCTGTTTAGTCTAATAAAGATTAGGACTCTGGAGGGAGAGTCGACTCAAGTTGCCAAAACCGCAGTTCTGCGTGGTCACTCACAAGTGATACTTTGGAGACAGAATTTATACCATATCTGACAGTGTGCTTTTGGGTATAGTCCTCATTGCATTTCCTTTTACACAGTATTTGTTCAGTGGTCTTTGAGAACTAAGCACCAAAACTTTTGATAAAATATAACTAATGATAAAAAGTAATGACATCCAATATTATGACATAGTATGAGTGTGTTTCGTGTTTGGTAATTACAATCATTGTTGCTTTTGTTGTGGTCATCCATTTACAATGCTTGGTGTCAGTTTATTTAACTCTTATAAAAATAAAATACAGTGTGTGTGAAAAAAATAAAAGTAATGACATCAACTTCTGCTAGATAACTGTAGGATGATTCCTTAGTTCTGTGTCCCTTTTGTTCTTATTTACAAAGATATCAGCATGACTTAGGTTTAGGGCTTTCTCAATGTGTTCAAATTTGCAACAGCACAAGCCTATATCTCCTGCTTCCCTCCTTTCTGGTGTATAATATGGAGTTTGTGCATAGTATGGACTCTGCATGGATAGAAATGAAGGATTTCAGTTGGCAGGCCTGACCTTGTACATCTGGTGGTGGGCAATGAGGCACCAGTTGAGAGAACAGTGGTGTAAAGAGAGGTGAACTTTGGGGATATTAAAAAGGCAGAATGTACAGAAGGAAGAGAAATGAAAAGAAAGGAGTCTGGGTAGACACTCCTGTAATTTTCTATGTGGAAAAAACCAAAGACAAAACAAACAGTGTTGTCATAACGGATGCTGGGTGTGGAGGAAGAGTGGTGGAATTTCAGGAGGTTGGATCTACCGTGGCTTTGCCAGTCACATCTTGCTGCTCACTCTTCAGGTGAGGACGTCTCCTAAGAAGCTGAGGGGCAGATGCCCTATCACAGCATCATTCGGAGGGGTTGTATGATTCCCCCCCCCCAGAAGCTGGAGTTCTTGACTGTCTCCCTCATCCTTTTTTATTATGACATGCTGCCTTTAGGAATGACTAGAGCCCTAGGAAAAGAAGGAGTCATGTCAAATATCAGAATCCCTTCTGTTCAGGGGTTGTATTCTCTACTGCTTACATGGTGGGACATTTTCCCTTTCTTATCTTCCATGACAGGGAATTTCCTGGCAGTCCAGTGGTTAGGACTCGGCACTTTCACTGCCAAGGGCCTGGGTTCAATCCCTGGTCGGGGAATTACGATCTCACAAACCTCGTGGTGCAGCCAGAAAATGATAATAATAATAATAATGATATCTTCCATGACAGTTAGGACGCTGCCTATCCTTGCAGAGAAAGCACTTTTACAAAGAATTTAGCCAACGAAGCAAGTAAAGAATAAGAAATGGAGATAGTTTCAAGAGAGAGTATTAAAGTGTCATTCCAGCTTGCATATTTATTGAGCTTATATATATACAGTTCAACTTCTTCATTTAGCCTCTGTACTACAAGAAATTCCCAAGTAGACTCAAAATAGTCCATTCCTAGTCTTCATGCCTAATTCCCATGTCTCATTTACTGCTGTCTGACTGTAGGGATTTCCTGTTTCTGTGAACTCACCTCTCTGCCAAACTCCTCGGCTAATCAGAAGTTAGAGCAGCCTTGTCTCCCATGGTTTTCTCACCTACTTTTCAGTCACTCAGTCTATGCCCTTTGATTAGGAAACCTCTTTTCAAAATATTATCTGTGATTTCCGTAGCCATCAAAACATGTCCTGTCCTGCTTTGCCCACCAGGTGTCTTATTAGGATCTACTGAGCACTGAGTCTCAAAAGACTGCCCTTTATCAGCTCTGGCTGCCATAACAAAATACGAAGACTGGGTGTGTGGCTTAACCATCAGGAATGTATTTCTCACAGTTCTGGAGGCTAGAAATCCAAAGTCAAGGTGTCTCAGTTTTGATTCCTGGTGAGTGTCCTCTTCCTGATTTGTATTGGCCATCATCTCCCTGTGTCCTCACACAGCAGAGAGATGGTGAACTCCTATCTCTTCCTCTTCTTATAAAGTCGCTCATCCCATCATGGAGTCCCTACCTTTGTGACTTCATCTAAACTTAATTACCTCCCAAAGGCCCCACCTGCAAATACCATCACATTGGGGTTTAGGGCTTCATTATATGAATTTGAGAGGGGCACACACATTGAGTCCATAACAACTGCCATTTATCATACTGGCCTTAGATTCATTCGAAAGGTGTAAGATGGAAAGCAGAGCCTGCCAGAAGGGCAGCTTCAAGAGTTCTCTTCAGGCAGAGGCCCTATAGCTGGCCGTAGAGCTGCACAGACCTCTTTTTGCCATGTGGCAGGCAGTCAGGTGCAGGGAGATAAGTTCAAATCAGGCAGACAGAAGAGCCACTTTGGCTTAGATGCCTCATGCTCCAGAGCCGCCAATGTTTCTGACAGATCCATGGGCATAGCTGTCCTTGTATATGACAAGGAGCATGACAGAAAAGTCAGGACATTCAGGGACACCCAAAACTGTGAAGACCATTCCAGACATTTATAGTGTATTTCTAGTTCTTCCCAGACTAGACTTAATATGTCAACTAGGGTCACTTTTCCTGTAGGTACTATTCCTAAGTAACATAGTTGGTATATATCAAGTGACCAGGGGAACAGAGCTAGTACATTCACTTAAGGTCAATTTGTCATGAAAAAGAAGAAGGAGGTGTATTAATCCCTTGCCCACACTCCTGCTTTAGCAGTCACCTTTGCCTCTATCCCACTTCTCAGAGCCATTTCTAAGAGCACTGGAGCATTTTGGGACGTTATCACAAAATGTCTTATACTTCTAACTTGATTAGGAGATAAGTTATGCTAATATAATACACTTTTCTCCAACCTCTCCTTAGCATATTACTTTTACCAGAATCCCAGACACTAATGACACACTCGATGCTATAATTAGTAAAAGTCATGTATAATGCCTGTGTGATGGATTAAATTTTTCAGGAACTCTCTTTAATAATGTTGTACCCTGAGTAACATCCAGTGCATAAATTAGTGAATACGGAGGTGTGCTACTCATAATCATAATGAGTTGGTTCATCAATAAGCGATTGTTTAGAAGCCGCAGAGAGTCATGGCCCATCCTGGGCTCTGGAATGTCATGGTGAAAAAGACAGAGAAAGCCCCTCCTTGGAGGAGCTTGCGCTTGACTGGGGTAGACCATCACCAGTTTTAAAAAGTAAATAAAATTGTTTCAGTTACAATCAGGTCATGCGCTAGACAGGGCTTAGTGGGTGGTGGGTTTAGGGCCAGGGTGGTGGGGAGATGAGGAATGGCTGCTTTAACCAGAAAGATCTGGACCAGCCAAGGCCCATGGGAGGAGATGCCATCTGATTTGAGAAAGGAAAGGTTGAGAAAGGAACACCTGTGCAAAGCTCGAGGGAGGAGTGTTCCAAGAACAGAAGGAGCAAAGGCAAATGCCCAGAGATAGGAAAGTACTTGATATCACAGCAATACAACAGCAATAAACAATGCAGTACAAAATCACAACAATAAACAATCACAGTAAATCACAATAAACAACACGGTACAAAATCACAACGATAAACCATTATTGTACTTATTGCCAATATTTTGGGACTGACAGTGTGCCTGGCACTGGGCTAAGTACTTAATATCCATTGTCTCATTTAGTTTTCATACTGCTCACAAGACTTTACACATGTGGAAACTGAGGCCTACAGAGGTTAGGTTACATGCTGAAAGTCACATGGAGTTTAGGCTTCATGTCTGAGATTTGAACCCAGGTCCAAAGCCTAAATTCTAAAGCACTCTCTTCAAGCTAAATCTAGAATTTTCTAGAACCAGGTCGTTGTTGCTGCCTTCGGGCCTCCTCTGCTTCTGAAATGCCGAGTGAGGCTACAAAAAAAGATGATGCCAAGAGTGATCAGGGAGAAATAAGAAGCACATGTACTTGGCCAAGCAAGTATAACTTTGCAGTCTATTAGCTATGGTTAAATATTTAACACCTTTGAAAGCTCTGTGTTGATGACATTTTCGGATTGCCAATTTCTGTTTACTTTGGGGCAGACTGCAACATTACTGTATTCAAGAACAGTCAGCCCGGCCTTACTCTGCTAAAACTGAGTGGTTCGCTCTTAACACCCAAGGCAGAAGTTGGCGAACATTGTCTAAACAAACCAGTTTAAACAGAATTTTAAAGTTACTCAGATATATTGCTGTCAGAAAATAATTCTCTGAAAAGGCACAAAATTCTGCAGTGTGACTCATTATTTGCTGACTGTTTTTGTAGGAGAATAATTGGCTTTTTAAAAAGTAATGCTGCAGCCAGAAACAATAAACCCCCCGCTTTGGAAAACACACAATCCAGTTTCATTTGCCTTTAAAAACCCTTTTTTTCACATTTTTACTAAGCACTGGCCTGGAGAAACACCCAAACATCTTTTCACGGAGAACTATTTTAAAACACACACACACAATCTAAGTAATCTCTCAAAGCGATATTTTACAGAATTAGGAGGTTGAATTTTATTTTACTAATTGTATTAATAGTAATAATAGCTCATGTGTATTGGACCCTCACTATGTGCAGGCAGGGTTTGAAGCACTTTAAGGGCAATTCTGAAATAGACACTAAGAACATCCCTATCTTACAGATGAAATAACGGAGACCAACACAGGTTAACCAACTCTCTTTTACTACCTCATTCAGCTATGTCCAGAAGGATGTGCATAGCATCTCCTTTTGAGCCCCAATGTCATAGTGGAACAGTGAACCAATGTCTGGATCTATTAATCCATTTCTCTAGTTGATCTTTCAAGGTATGTTCAGTATATTCAGCATACATTCTCTATTAAGACCTGCCTTTGGCTCCACTAAGAGGAAGTTTGTAAACCCCCATGTGGTGGGCAGTTACTAAGTCAGTTGTGATGCTTGTGCGCTGTATATCAGCCTTACTTTGTCCCTGTTAAACCATTAAATCCATCCCCTTCCCTGCTGACTGGTTGGCAGGCTTCAGAAATGTCAGGTGCTATGGAGGTGAGCAGGATTTGGGCCATTCTTTCACCCAACTGTGACCAACCACACAGAAGACAGTTCGGTTAATATTATGATGAAACGCATTTGCCCATAGAGCTAACCCCTGTCTTGTTTCCTCATCCATAGAGATACCTGTAATAATAAAGGCTGGGACTTAAACCCATATCTGGTTGAGTTCAAACCCAGTGGTCTTCCAAAAAAAGACACACTCCTCATTTCCTATCCTTCTGACCCCAGCCAATTAGTAACTTCTGAGTTTAGCTTTCTAAGTGGCACCATGCTGTTATCATTGCACAGCTAGAGGTAAAAGGATCTCACACATGGACTGAAACAGGTGCTCAAGCAAATGTCGATTTCCTCTCTCAAGCCCACTTTCCTGCTTTCTTATTTTCTCCACTTCCCAGTGTTTTTTATTTCTTACATTCTGATACTTCCTTGTATTTCCTAACTCTTATGTTAGCTAAGATTGATGCTTTCCACCAATATTAGATAAGCCAAGCTAAACCTTTCCATTTTCCCAGATAACTCTCCCAAACCTGGCAAATCACATTCTGACCTTTTACTTGGGCATTCCTGTGTGCTTTGACTTGATTGATCTCTTTGTTGCCAATGAGGTTTTTATGATTTTCTTAACAATTTATTTCATTAAGTGAATGGCTTTAGGGATTCATTTGGTTTTATTTTATTACTGGCTTGGGAAAAAGATATACAACTTTTGTTAGGGGAATATGTCAAAAAATAGGATCTGTTCCTATACAGACATTATTTTTACAATTTATTTCCCTGTATAGTAATAAAACTATTTTATAGGTTTACATTAATACATTTAATTGCTGCCTTGAGAATTCCAAAGCTAATATGCACAAAGGTACTGCTAACGCCCATTGCATTCTATATCAGTAAATCACACTCATTCATATACCTTTATCTATAGATATATATATATTATTTATCTCTATCTACATCTGTATCTATATGTAGATTTATATCTATATCTTAGGTCAGCTAAGAGTTCTCTTTCATTAAGTATGGGTTGCCATATTAAATAAAAACTACTTCGTACTAAAACATATTAAGGGAAAAGCAAGTTATCAAGTCTACCGAACTTTCATTTATAACACCAGAGGAACACTTAGTGTAAGTGAGATCTTGAAAGAGGAGTCAAAGGTGAGCTTTTTCAATGCTGGTAATTAATTCTTGCTTTGCATAGGCTAATTGAGGTCAGTCATCGAATACTGGATGTCATTTCATTTCCCAGCTGTCAATGGGACTTCAACCTGCTTCCCCTGCTAAATCTGTTAACCTCTGTGTTAAAGATAGAGGGGAACCAAGAGCTTTGTTCTTTTTTGTGGATGTCAATAGTTTCCTTCAGTTGAGTGTTGTTCCTCTGACAGATGTTTCTTTTCCTAGCATCTCTGTTAAGGTACACACAGACATGCACAAACAGCAGTAAGAAAACTGGAGGACCAAAATGAAGAGTGAACTGGAGGATATTTCTTAGATAGACTGTCTTATGTGGTAGGCTAACTGGTGTTATAATACATGCAAATATATTCAATAATTCACTGAGCAAATGCTGACTGTGTATGTACTAACTTTTAAGCATTGGGCTAAGTATTGGAAAAGTGAGAAAAGGCAGCAACTCTGCCTGAAAGCAGCTCAAAGACCATTGTTGAGGTTGAGGTGACATCAGAGCACCTGTTTGGGTATGGCCCTGGGCATCACTGGTAATTTTCTTGTGTACCCACATGTCTGTTTTAGGACAAGTCACTTCTGTCACTTTCCTCAGTCCCTTTTGCTTACTATCCTCCCTTTCTAAGCTCCCACCCCTGCCCAGAAAAATACCATTCCAAGCAAATGTCTTATTTGGCAATGTCTACAGAGCCAAGTCTTCCCATGGGAAGATGTGTTTTGAGTTTCTGGGTTGGCTGGATACGTTTGCCTTGATGTCCAGTGAGATTATGGCCATGTCAACTTATATCAAATAACTCAGAGAACTGCAGCAAATCCAAGTTGAACAAATCACGTTTCTTCTAAAAGATAATTGACATAACATTTCTGTTTTTCTTTTTTTCTTAACTACTTGACAATTTTGATCTCACTAAACTATATGTTTAGACCTAGTGTTTTACAGTTTTGTGTTTTTTTGAAAATTTTATATTTACCTGGCAAATACAGTTTTCTACCTCATATTGTTTTCTAACCCAGTTTTTTATTTCTGTCATTTTCCATGCATAGTTTTGCATAGTTTTGTATGTCCTTTGGAGGAAGGGACTGAGACTACTTCTTGGTAACCTGCTCAGAGCTGATTGTTGTGCTGACACAGTGGAGGAATTGAATACATTAAGCTGAATTTACTGGGTGTTAATCAACGTTAGTTATAATTTTTTGTATTATATAAAAATAATTTATATCCAAAATAGCCTTTTAACACGCTTAATGACATTCTGAATCAGGTTTGCTTCTTCAGTTCTTTCTGGTGTCTATAGTTAAAAATTACTGATCACGTGTTTATCACTCATATTAAGTCTAGAGACAATTTGGAAAAATAATAACAAAGCTTCAAAGTATTCATGTACCAGTAGAGTACATCACTTACCTGAAGTTGCAGTCATGCAACTATATAGTGGATAGAGTGCCCCTATATTTCATATTGTCCATCACAATATGATGAGATCCAGCTTCTGTGGTTCAGTTTCTGTGGAGAGATGGTTTTATTATCTCCAAAACACCCAACTGGATAATGTTAGTATAGTCTGTGATGTTTTTGCCCCAGTGTTCACTGTGTTCCTTTTTTTTTGAGGGTCATGGGTAGCAATTCTTTGTCCTTTTGCCAAACAGAGATGATGGGGTCCTTGCAACTGTGAATACAAAATGCGGAGATCACCTCCTTCCCTGATTTCCCCAGAGGCACCGTGCACTCACCTTAGAGCTTAATGTCAGAGAAATGACAAACTGTGTGATCTGATGAAAGGCGAGGCTCTTCTACTCTATAGAGAAAGACCATTCTGGGCCTTTCGTTAGATTTCCCAAATGTGTGCACATGATCCGCTGGAGCGGAAAGGCTCTACAACCCTTCTCCACTGGTTGAGTTTGTCGTAAAGGGCTGAGGACATTTTTTTTCCTTATAAATCTAAGGAATACAGGTTATCTTACAAGTGGGGAATCACCCGGTACACATATAGAAGGGTACCAAGATCAGGAAAGATAGGTAAGAATAAGGCAAAACTAGTCCAATAATGTAAATTGGACATAAAGTCACAAAGAAGTAAAAAAAAAAAAAAAATTACAGTAAGTTTTCTTCTCAAAATGTGAAGAAAACTTCTATGTCATCAACTTAAATATACGTGTGTGTGTGTGTGTGTGTGTAGGTGTCAAATTCATTAAATGAAAACTTAAATAAACAAACAAACAAAAAAACACACCAAAAAACATTTTTTCCTTAAGGGCATTTCACTGTAGGCTACATACACAGTCAGTTACACCCCACCATATCAGATTCCATTAACTATTATAAACAATTAGCTCAGCCATCATTGTGAATTTATTTTTTCCAATCTTTTCATCTTCGAATGACCCCTGGCTTAGTTGAATTGTTAAAAACAGCATACAAAACAGCCCCTGAAGCTTTCTCCAAACTGGTACACAGCATTATTCATTATTAAACAGCTGGTCCCATAGATATATGAAATTTCATTAAATTGATCTCAATGGCTTAACATTAAAAAAAACGCAATAAATGTTTAAGATACAATTTCTACCCTTATCTAAGACCACTCCTATTAAAGGTTTGACGTTGTTGTTTGAAACAAGTCTTAGAGCGCTTGAACAAACTATATTTTATCTGTATCTTTGAATCTTTATTTTGGGCATCACCTTTATGTTTCTTTGTTATACTGCTTCTTGATATCATAGTAAAAATTTTATTAACACAAAATAACTGGATTTTATTTGATATAACAATTTTTATTTCTGTTTGATTGTGACCTTATTGACTAAAAGTTTATATTTTGATGACCTATGTGTGTGAAGTACTGTTATAGGCAGAGTATAAAAAATGTGCCCATAGGGCTTCCCTGGTGGCGCAGTGGTTGAGAGTCCACCTGCCGATGCAGCGGACATGGGTTCATGCACCAGTCCGGGAAGATCCCACGTGCTGTGGAGCGGCTGGGCCCGTGAGCCATGGCTGCTGAGCCTGCGTGTCCGGAGCCTGTGCTCCACAACGGGAGAGGTCACAGTAGTGAGAGGCCTGGGTACCGCAAAAAAAAAAAAAGTGCCCATAAAACAAACCTATTTTCAAGGGTCTTACAGGCTAAAAGAAATATATAATGATACTTTCTTCAATTGTTTCTTGTTTTGTAACAAAAGGCTTTCACAAGCATTGTTTTGATCCTGTGAGGACTGTAGGACCCATTCCTATTTTGTAGACGAAAAGCAGGGACATTGCTTTTCATGCTTTTTTCTGAACATCATTCAGAAGCAGTTAATCAGCTGACCCGAGAGATAATTAAAGAAAGAGCCAAGATTTGGACCTTGTGCACTTCCAAGATCCTTTATACTACATTCCCACCTCTGGAATTTGGGTTCTGAAAATTTATGAGTTAGAAGCATTTGAAATTGTCACCATGAGAAAAGTAGGGAAGAGGGGGCAAAGGCCATTGATGAAATTAGAAGTAGCCTTATGAGGTGGTTCCAGAGATTAAGATGATGCCATCTTCTCAGAATATCTGAGACTACCTGTTTAAGCCATAATATTAAACAGAGGACAGATGAGCCAGGGCCAATACAATAACAAAATCTTGTCTTTTTCTAAGTGTATACACAAAATATTTTTTTTCTTTTACGATCAGCTCCTTTTGAAAAAGAAATAACATTTTTTAAGAAACAAAAGGTTTAGAAAGTGATATAATAAATGCCCATGGGCCCACCACTCATCACTGATATTCTCCCAAGTCACCAGCAATATCCCGGTCTCTACTGGAAGGTCCATGTTCTCCCACCTACCACACTCCTGCAGTCCGTTATAGATGCTTCTTCCCCAACCTGTCAAGCATATTCATGCTTCCATGCTTTCAGTGATTCTGTTTCCTCTTCCTAGAATCATCTTGCTGCTTATTGCCACTGTGTGAAAGTGATTCATTCTTCAAGATCTTTCTCAGTTGTCCAGCTAGAACTGCCTTCACCTCTTTGTCCTTATAGCATCGGGTTTATACCAAAAAATTAAAAGTAGAAATAATAATAGTTGTAAATGTTCCAGGGTCTTTGGCCATACTGTATAGACCTTATTTACCGTGATGTCCCTGCACCTAATATGATATCATGTATATCATGTAGCCCCTATAAATGAATCTTTATTTAACAGAATCAAGAGAGATAATTGGAGGGAGAGTGGGGATGGAGTGTGAAATGGGGTGACAGATAGAATAATAGGCTTTATTCATGATCCAGAAGGGATGACTTTGAAAACTATTGGAAGTAGCTGTTTCCTGTGGGTCCAGCTCACAGAACAAAGAGACCTGAATATTTGCCTTCACTTTACTGGACCAGAGCCACCCTGATCAGATATAATGGTTATTGGTTGCTTCCTTCTATCTAAAGTATTCTATACCTCTGGGGCCCCTGAGCAAACAGAGAGGTAGGGAAATTTCCATTTTTGTAACACACCCCAGCTGAGTAGGCATTTTTCAACTCCCTTCCTCCAAAGATGGAGTTATCCAGCCATAGTTCTGCTCACACTAACTTCCAACTAAAGCATATACCTTTCAGCTTCTCTCCCAGATGCAGAAGTAAATTCCTAAGACCAAGGTTTATTTTGAGTTCATTTGATCTGTTTCAGGATGACATTGCTAAACTCTCTTTTTCTATTCCCACTCCCTTTTATTTCCCTGTGTCCCGAACAGAAGTGGCCTGTCATCTGTGTGTATACTTAAAGAGAAATTCTCAAAGTTGCTTGAAATTCATGCTGGTATGTTTTTGTAAACTGGAATTATAGTCAAATCAATATTTTTTTTCCATTGAAATGGGTGAATGATTGTGCTATGATGCCTCAACCCAGATACAAATAACCATGATAGAAACATAGATTGTGTCTCAGTGCTTTCAGGGCAGGGGCTGGGGAACAGGCCACTGAAAGTGGTCAGACAGCCTTTCATGGAGGATGCCAGTTTAAAGTGAACTTTGTATAAGAAATGCATTGAATTTAAGTGAAAATGGCAAGGTACCTGGAGAAACTTGAGCAGAGGTACAGAGTTATAACAGGGAATATGTGTTTAAGAATAGCAAGTACTCTAATTCTCTTGAGGAGAGGATTTTGTAGGCGTTAACGAGGTGCTTTAACTAACAAGATGTCATTAATATCAAGTAGGAAAAGGGTGCATTCCACTAGAAAGCTGGTGATTAGAATGTTAAACTTATGATTCCAAGTGACAATCTGGCAGCATCAGAAGATTAGAAGCAAGGGAATCATTTCAAAGATTTCTGATTATCCAGACATGAGGGATAAGGGCCTGGATTAGAGTAGAAGGAAAGAAATATGTCGTAGAGAATGTGATAAATGGAGTAGAAAGAAGGATATAGTCTTTCAAAAATTTTTATAAGTTTGGAAAATGTGTTGCATTGGTCCTCAAAATCTGGCATGTGTAATTTTCATCTGGGGATTTGTTAAAATGGTTCATTGGTGTGGTAGTGTTTCTCAAGGCCCGGGCTGGGACTTGTGAATTGATATTTTAAGGGAATGGCTCAGTTATTTCTGGCACAGGTGGTTCATAGATCACAATTTGAGAAACACCAGCTTAATGCCTGTTTGAGGAAGGAAAGAAAAGTGTGGTTCTGGGGCTTCCCTGGTGGCGTAGTGGTTGAGAGTCCGCGTGCCGATGCAGGGGACACGGGTTCATGCCCCGGTCCGGGAGGATCCCACATGCCACGGAGCGGCTGGCCCCGTGAGCCATGGCCGCTGAGCCTGCGCGTCCGGAACCTGCGTGTCCGGAGCCTGTGCTCTTCAATGGGAGAGGCCACAACAGTGAGAGGCCCGTGTACCGCAAAAAAAAAAAAAAAAAAAAAAAGTGTGGTTCTGGGGACTATCAAACAAGTCAACTGTACAAGTCTACAAGTCCACTGATTGTTTTCTGATTGTAAACTTTATTCACTAGACATTTGTTAATTTAATATTGTAGAATAAATACAGGGGACTCACCAATAAATTTTGAAAAGGAAGAGTAGTGAGGGTAAACCCCCCCCCATTAACATGCATTAAAATGCTGTAACAATGGTAGAAGTGTCTGACAAACATGGAAATACTGCCCTGGAGCTCCAGGGTGACTGCAGGCTGACCAGATAGACTTGAGATCCACTGTTCAGATGTTACAGCCAAAACCGTACAATTAGATGAAAGAGGATAGAGAGGAAGAGAAGAAAAGTGCCAGAAACAAAAGAGTAGCAATCTCCCCAAAAGTGGAGACAGGAGGAAAAAGGTCAAGGTGTAAAATACTCTAAACTGGAACTTTGAGACAGCATCAGGACCATCCTGTCCTGGTCAGCAAAGTTCGGGGAGGTTCACATCTCAGGCTGAACTCTTCTGTTTGCTTCTTGTTTGAAAACTCTAGGCTTTTTGATAACCGTAGTATTTCCCATTATTATGACTATCATCTTATTAAAATGCTACAGTAAATAAGAAGAGAAATAACTGATTGTTCATATGGGTGTCTTCTCCGAGTGGTCATAATTACCATAGTCTCTTCCCTTTTTCACTAATGAAATGACATAAGCTATTAGGCACATGCACAGCTACTATACAATGTCAGCCACTCAGCTGCAAAATTTCAAGCTGAAAAAAAAATCATTTTGTGAACCATTAAAATGCAATAAAGCATTTGAAGACTGAAAACTTTTGCTCAATCAAACATAAAAGTTAATGAAATTACTTAAATACATGCAATTCAAAAACAGTTTAAAAATCCCTTGCATGCTGTGTCTAAGCAAGCTGAAGTATATTTGAGGGGAAAACTCTACACATGTGGAAAACAAGAGGTTAATAAAGATTGTCAGTGAAACCTGAACTCAACTTAGTAAGTGGCACTGGATTAGTCTTTGTGTTTAGAAAAATGTGATATTACTTCCAACCTAGTGAGCCTATTATGTCTGCATCTCCTCAGATTTTTACACGGCGTGAGCAGTTTGGGCTGGAGCCAGATATAACATTTCTATTTCAGCAAAACACTTCCCATTGTTGTACATTTTAAGGATGTACTGAAAGGTACTTTCAAGTCTGAAAATATCAGCTTGATCATACAGCAGTGATACCTCACTTACAGGGGTCTTTATGTAAACCACAGTGTTTTCTTTAACAATTAAACTATCTCAGGAATAGTAATAAATATGAACTACTCTATCATCACATTAAAAAAAAAAACTTTTTTAAAACAGTGCAGTTAACCTAACCCATGAGAAAGTCATATACTTTTAAATTCTGCCCCTCACCCTCCCCAGGAAACTACTTTCTATGACAGTGGTTGGCAAACTTTTTCTTTATGGGGCCAGAGAGTAAATATGTTCAGCTTTAAGGAGCCAAAGGGTCTCTGTCCTGACAATTCAACTCTGCCCCTGTAGTGTGAAAGCAGCTGTAGATAATATATAAATGAATGCGTATGCCTACATTCCAATAAAACTTTATTCACAAAAACAGAGAGTGGACCAGATTTGGTCTGCAGACTATAGTTTTCCAGCCCCTGTTCTATGTGATTGTTTTTCTAATATTTCAGTAGTATAAATAGAGGTATTTGGAAATTATTAAGAAATTCTGTAAGACATAGGGTATAGTTGGATAGGTTACTTTTAGTAAGTAACAATGGAGTGCATTATAGCGCTACAAATGGGGTCTGGAAAAATACCATTTACTGAAATACTGTTCATCACCCCTCTTCACACAACACACAAACCTTGTCTGCCTGACAAACTTATATTTCTTCCCCAGATTGTTCTCTCTGTAATCCTGCCCCTAGACTAAGCAGGATACCTCCCAAGTGCCTTGATTTCTATTTGTGGTTATTAAGCCCCATTGTACTTTTTTGCCTGCAAGGCAATTACTAGAGCACAGAGACTGAGGGCATAAGCTCTTTAGTGATCCAGGGAAGATGATGGTGGTTTGAACCAAGAGGGAAGCAGGTAAGGTAGAGAGACGTATTAAGATTCAGATTTTATTGTGGAGGTAGCACCCTAAGTTTTGCCAATAAATTGGATGTGAGAGAAGGAAAAATAAATCATGTATAGCTTCAATGTTTTTGGCTTAAACAACTAGGAAGGTTATGGTACATTGTACCAAGGATGCTACTGATAATCTGCGAGAGAAAATAAAAGTTCTATCTTGTCTCTTTTATTTGAAATACCTAATTGGTGAGGATATTGAATAGGCAATCAGCCATAGAAATGGGGATGAGGAAATGAGTCAGGACAGAAGATATTCATGCCTTGCAATGTCTGGAGCTGTCAGTAATCCATGAGAATTCACTGTGTGCTCATCTTGTGCCTGCTCCTAGACCATGGCTCTTAAGAGGATAAAAAGAAACACTGATGTGTCTTCTACTTGCAAACAACCTTAAATATACCCATAATTACAGTACTAGACTTAAATGTTTGAATGAACAATGTTCAGTGTATCACCAGGCAGTATACAGCTAAATGCTGATATATGCAACAGTGCCTAGAGTTGTTCAGAGAAAGCTACAGTAGCTCAGCTCCAGCACTGAATACATAGACTGCCATGGACTTTGAATGAAGTGGGTGGCTCCAAGGAGCATGCAGTTTGATTGGCATTAGTACAAGCAACAGCCCCACAGCTCTATTTGTAAAGGGGTAGCCAGGAGAGAAGTAAGATCAAGAACAAGTGAGAGTTTTTGGTTGTGATCTTAGGGATAAGAAGAAAATATACTCCTTTTCCTCTATAATTCTCATTTGGTTTGCCCACAGCTGGAATGAAAGAAAGTAAAGCTCCTTTTTTATAAAACAGCAAAGAGATTTGGAATATATAAACATGTCTTGCAAAATCAGTCATTGAAAATGCAATGTGTATGAAGCCATCTGTAAATATCAATATTAAAAGCAAAAGTAGACTTTAGGTTAAAGAAGGTGACATCACTATATTCAGTCTACCACTGGGTATTTGTTTGAACAAACTTTTTTTTTTAATTGGGGTATAGATATTTTAAAGTGTTGTGTTAGTTTCTACTATACAACGAAGTAGAGTTCCCTGTCCTATACAGCAGGTTCTCACTAATTATCTATTTTATACATATTGTCTTATAGGCAATAGTTAAAAATACATAAGTTATGCCCAGTTAGGAGTCAAAAGCTTGAGGCTTTTCTTAGGACTTTCAAACAAGACAATAGATGAGTACCATTCAATTCACAATCTGGAAACAGAAGATTGTCTCCTATGGGGAAATCTGTATTTCCATGTTTTATAAAACAGAACGTAACAGTTTTGGGTTAATCTCTGTAAATGTGAACACTACAGATTCCAATATATTTATTTTACATAGAATAGATATAAATAGTCTAATCTCCAATTCCAGAGAATGGAAGCCTATAACGAAAGTGTTAGGTTTGAGAATAGTGTCAGGGATGATGGGAGGGAGACACAAGAGGGAGGGGATATGGAGATGTATGTATATGTATAGCTGTTCACTTTGTTCTAAAGCAGAACCTAACACACCATTATAAAGCAATTATACTCCAATAAAGATGTTAAACAAATTTTTTTTAATAAAATAGAAAAGGTAGTTGAAGAAGACAAACTACTTTCATTGCTAGAACAATGACAAGTTTATTGACAGTTTTCACAGCTATAATAACTCTATTAATAAGGAAGTCAGAACATTTTCCCAACAGACTGACCAGCCTAAAGCAAAGGCATATCTGATATTTGTTCAGTGAAACTAAGATGTTCTACAGGGTCTGTTATATGTATACATAATATGAAAAATATGTCCCAGGTCATTGACGGTGTTCTCATGTCAAAAAAACATGTCTATGAAAAATGCATTGACTATTCAGTTGAGGTTGTACTAAACGTAAAAAGGCAGTTTAAGGTATTTGAATAATGATCCTTTTTTTAAGAACACTATCAAAACGTGTACTGTGCATCATTGCTATCATCACAGTCTAGTCAAGGGTTTTGTAGACATCATAGCCTCCTTCCCTGAGTTATGGCAGATTCCAAGGATAGGCAGTAGTGAGCACAAGCTCTTGTACTTAGGACCAACTGTCTCTTTGGAGTCAAGAATACAACTCTTATATCTACTCTTTCACTTCAATAGATGGCGTCGCTCCTGTACTTCTCCCCCTTTAATCCAATTTTATTAAATAAGGTTTATCATATGCCTAAATCTTAAATGCACACACACACACACACACACACACATACATTCAAGGCATTAGTTTAGGCAAAAGAGGATACTAAGATGAGTAAGGCATGGTCCTGGAACTCAGGGAGGGGCCAGTCTAGTGGAAGAGACAGCATGAAGCATATTCACGTTAGTTATAATGCAGCGTTTTAAGTACAAAGATGGAATCGTTGATTCTAAATGGAGAGTGAGAATGTCTGCCCAGGGGAGGGCAGTGAAGCTGGGCCTTCACGGGGGGAAAGATTTTACAAATAGCAACAAAGTGCTGCTTTTAAAGATCATTCCAGGCACAAGGAACAGGAAATTGTTTGCTTTGAATCAAATCATTTCAGAGGGTAGTTGTAAGAAATATTTAGTTTCTGAAAAGGGGAACTAGGGAGAAGCCTCATAACCCCTTGCATTTCTGCTTCCAATAAAATTTAAAATGTTACTTCCACAAGTGGCAATCAGTTCACTGATGAATGAGTAGTAATATCTGTTATGTGTGACCTGTGCTATCATTGGTACTCAGTGGTGCTTCTCAAGTCACATGGGTACTTTATTCATCTGTTCAAAAATAATACGGGGTTGCTTCTCTATGCCAGAAAATTTGCAGACTAGAGTTGTAGAAATGATCCCTGTCTTGTCAAAGCCTGCAGTACAACAGGAAACAAATCTTTTCTTTTACTTTTTTTTTATCCTTTTAAATCAGAGCTATTTAAAGAGATGTCCACTTGCAAAAGATTCAAATATTTCCTAGGAAGATTTCATTTTTTCCTAAGGTCTATTACTTGAAATAGCACTTAAGTCAACATAGCTATTGATATTTTAAGGTGAATGACATAGAATTATTATACACTTATTTCCAAAGAAATTCAGCAAGAAACAATATTTAACACCAATGCTTATATTTAAAAATACCACTAAATAATGTTAAATGAGAACCTGACAAAAATAGTCCCATCTTCGCACCAGCCTATTTTTTTCCACAGCACATTAATTAAATGTTAAAACACCTTGAAATATGTGACTCTCCTGTTTGTTTTGTTAGAAGAAAATATCAAAACCACTGTTGACACACTGACAGTCTGTTGACAGGCTTAGCTTCCAGAGTTTGAGAGACTGTTCCCGAAGTATTACGTTTAAAAAGAGTTCAGAGGGATTGTAAACTTGTTTAGATTGTGATATTAAAAACAACACAGGGTGAAATTGTCCTTATAACTGTATCCAGTAATTCTGTTAACATCACTGTCCCTTCCCAGGAGTAGTTGGAAATTAATTTTCCATGCATAGTCTTATTCCCTGAGGATTCTACCCAGCGAACGAGACAGAATTGTGAAGTTTTATTTTGTTTGCTTCAAAAAATTTTTCTAAAGAATCACCTATTAAGTTTAGCATTGGACAAATGTAATGTGGCAAACACAACCATGAAAAGTAATTCTCTTCTTTCTAAACCATTTTTGAAAAATTAACAAGGAGAGAAATTAACAATGAAAAGTACAAATGAAAAATTAACAATGGAGATGCTATGTCCTCTTTCTAGCGGTGGGGAACAGAAGAGAGAAAGCCCCTCCCTTTATGCCTTTATGCAGGTAATACTCTCACTTCTCAGCTTGGCCATGTGGCTCCATCCTTAGTTTTCTCTGATTTCTGACCCTAAGGATAACACGTCAGTGGTTTTCCTGTCTTTTCTAAAGCTGCATAGTCAGGTCCACAGGCGTTTCAAAGCTCTGCTTCCCACTTGCCAAGGGAAAATCAGGTTGCATAATGTTGAGGAAGCCTTGCAGGGGGAAACGTGGTCTTCACATAAATTCTTAAGGGCAGGAGGTGTGTAAGTTCTGCTGGTGTGGGAGAGTACATCCTGAAGCTTTGATTACCCAGATCAAACTAAAAGCAGGAAAATGGGTGTATGGAGAATAGAGGTGAGTTTCTCAGGACAATCAGGCTTAAAAGATACATGCCCCCGGATCTGGGAAAGTCATCTCGCATGGAGTAACGACACCTGCTTTGCTCCTTACCCGCCATGTGACCTTGACAATTCAGCTTCTGAATTTTCTAATGTTCGTACCTCTCGTCTATAAAATGAGGAATACTATTGACAAGTTGATTGCTAAGATGTCTGAGAAATTGGTTTGAAATAATAGCCTATTAAAATTTGAAGCATTCTAGTCTAGGATATTTGTCTGCTAGATCATATTCTGAATGTCTTGATGAGCCACAAATTCATTTCTGATGTGGATTCCATCTTTTTCCATTATGGGGTATATATCCTTAGAAACTTCTATATGCTTTGATTGAATTGTTCAGCAGCCATTCTCAACTGGGACCCTAAGCCATTCGTTTAATGTAATGAATTCTAGAATGGTACTACTTGAGTCCCATCCCTGGGAGAATTGCAAAAATAGTCACTCAAATCCTGTTTTTTATTCTCTGCCTCAGTTGCAACTTCTAATGAGAAAGGCTGTGAGATACTAACAACTACTCCTTCTCCCTGAATGGACAAGTTAAAGGAAACCAAAAGATCCAATGAAAGATTTAAATATTTTATTTTATATCCCCTCGTTTTAGAATTTCAGAATGTCTCTATTGACTTTTTTGTGTTGTGTGAATTCCTCATTAAGAATATAGATGACCTTTTGTATTGAGTCCCTTGTGCATTCTGTATTGTGTTGAGGGCTGGAGCAAGAGAAGAACTGCAAATGTTAATAAGATGTATCTTGTAATAATTAGCATAGAACCAAGAACTTTTAATAATTCCTATTAACTACTTTTATGATGGCAATGAAGATGATGGAGGACCAAAGCTCTAAAATACTAGCAATTATCAAATAAAAAGAAATCTAAGCTTTAGGGGTATTTTACGTTTCCAGATTACTTTTTTAACAAACTGAGCAAATCAACTGATTTGCATCTTTATGATAGGAATCCACAATTTTATTTTTATTTTGCTAAGAAATGTTCAACATTCATTCTCAGTTTATTAAGCCATTTTGCTGTGAAAGCTGGCCAATCTAAAACAAATGTCTTTATATGTCTATTAATATTTTTGTGTTTATTAAACATTGTCCATAGATCATGCATGTGTGTGTGCCTAGATTTCACCTAAGGATTATAATTTCAATACTGTAAGTGAAAAATCTTGAAAGATGAGGAGGCAAGAGATAACAGCCTACAGTTATGAAAATCATGTGATAGTCTCATGTCCTTTCCACATTCATTTCTGACTTCAAATTTATTATGAATTTTATGAGAGTATAAGGTTCAAAGAGAAGCAGTCATTTAAAAGATGCCCAGAGAAAGACCAAATAAGATTTTTATTAAATACTTCTCAGAACAATCACGGACTAGAAGATATTACCATAAAGTGATTCTCGAAGTGTGGTCCAGAACCAACAGTATCAGCATCACCTGGAAGCTTGTTAGACAAGCCAGTTCTCGGGTCCTTCCCCAGATATACTGAATCAGAAACTGCAGATGGCGCCCAGTAATCTGTTTGAAGCAGCCCTACAGGTGATTCTGCTACATGCTCAAGTTTGAGAAGCAAACTTCTACTAGAAGGCCTCACCCTCTTACTTAAATGACCTCACGATCCCAGTTTTCTAGTTTAATACACATCAGCACTTTAAACATCATATTTTGGGGAGAATTTGGAAAAGTGGGGAAGGACTCCCAGCCCACACCGAAAAAACAGAGTTGTGTTTCAGTGACATCAGTAATTTAATGGGGGGAAGAGGGGGACAATGCACCTGAGAACTCACCTTTCCCTCTGGGGTCATGAGTGGTCGTGGGACTCATCAGTGGGGATGGTGATATATTCACAGCTGCCTGTAAGTCACTTAAGTTGGAAGCTTCACAGTATTCAAGGATCTAAATAGGGCAGACGAGGTGTCCTATTTAAAGCACTGAGTACTGCTATAAATTCAGTTAAGTGTGAGCATTATGATGTGAATATTCAATTTAAAGGTTCTTTGAAAGATTTTATTTCAAAAATATTCGTGGTATTATTTGTGCTTTTCAAGCATACTTTAAGAGGTATATCAGCCTTTCCCATCACCTCTGAGACTGGGTCACAGAGCAGAATGGTAGTCACTCTATGCCAACAGCCCCCAGCATACACACAGTGCAAGACTCTGTTTAGGAAATGGGGTTTTACTTGGCCCAAAAGTGGCATACATGTGAAAACTCTTCTATAAGCTATACCAGAGCCAACCCCACTCATCAGAAAGTAAGGACTGTTAAAAAGCAAAATTCAACCCTAGTAAATTTTAAAGATCGAATTGGCTTTATTGAATGAGTCATGAATCAAGCAGTGTCCCATGTGGTGAGTAAGAGGGGAGCTCCAAAGGGCTACAGAAAGGGAAGCGTTTTTAAAGGCAAGAGAAGGAAGTCATAAACAAAAAGGATTATTTCAGGCTTAGGTAACCTGCCTGTGGGGAAGGAAGGGGTCTGTGTGGCAACTTACTTCATCTTTCTTTGGGGGACGGAGAGGACCCATGTGACAAATTACCTCATTGGTGCTGACCAGAAAATTCCTGACTTGCTGGTTAGGACTAAATTTCTCAGGGAGGTTGAAGCTTCAACTAGGTTAGGTATTAAGACCCGGTTTAATGGTGTGGCCTAGCGTAAGTGACTTTATTTTGGGCCTGTGGTTTTCTTTTTATCAAGACTAAATACATTAGCGAAAAGACTAGGATGATTGATAACATGTAGTGTCTTACAATCGGTAGGTTTGTTTTCTTATCAACATTTGGCCAGGATATTTACAAGTAAGTTAGAGATATTAAAAGAAAAAAAACAATGTACACTCTATTACCTCACATAGATGTGCCTTTAATACATCTAGTTTGTAGGTGAGTGGGTATTGTTCACATCATTTGGGTTCAGGAAGGCTCTCCGTTGACAATGACAAGTCAGTCACCATCTGTGGACGAGGCAGTGTGTACTAATGACCTGTAGGTTGTGTCAGAACGTTAATGTTTGTGGAAAGATTTTGAAAAAGGTAAGAACTTGATTTGGAAAGGCATCCACAGAATTGATTTTGGATTATTCTAAGGGTCAAAAATCAAGGGGCTTCGTTTAAAAAAAATTTTAACTTCCTATTAGCAGTCTAGTAATTGTGGATATTTTTCATTTAACAGAGAAAAAAAACAAAGTGAATATCTGTTAATGGGAGTATATATTTTTAATAGCAATTGCTTCATTTTTTACTGTGCTGTTTTTTAGTACTTTTCCTAATACTTTTTTTCGTATTTTAAGTAGTAGACCTTTTTTTTTTTTTTTTTTTTGCGGTACGCGGGCCTCTCACTGTTGTGGCCTCTCCCGTTGCGGAGCACAGGCTCCGGATGCGCAGGCTCCGGATGCGCAGGCTCAGCGGCCATGGCTCACGGGCCCAGCCGCTCCGCGGCATATGGGATCCTCCCAGACCGGGGCACGAACCCGTATCCCCTGCATCGGCAGGCGGACTCTCAACCACTGCGCCACCAGGGAGGCCCGTAGACCTTTTTTTAAGCATGAAATTATGTGTGTGTGACATGCCTTTGACCTAAAAATCACAGGAATAATGGGCTTCGCATCTGTTTATTTTCCCTGAAATGTGAATATTTTCACAGAAAATACTGTTGATGAAGTTTTTGCAAAAAATGGCATTCTGAACATATTAGGGATATAAAATAAAAAATTTTTAAAAGACAGTAAGACTGGAAAGTCTTTTGCATTGATGGAAGGATTCAGAAGTAATTGCGAAATAAAAAGGGAGGGCTTCCCTGGTGGCGCAGTGGTTGAGAGTCCACCTGCCAATGCAGGGGACACGGGTTCGTGCCCCGGTCCGGGAAGATCCCACATGCCGTGGAGCAGCTGGGCCCGTGAGCCATGGCCGCTGAGCCTGCGCGTCCGGAGCCTGTGCTCCGCAACGGGAGAGGCCACGGCAGTGAGAGGCCCGCGTACCGCAAAAAAAACACCAAAAAACAAAGAGAGAATGAGGAGGAAATTTCCTCCTTCCCCCACCTTCTTCCCAACAACATAACCTTTTCCCTCCTTATTTTGGGAATATGAATTTATTAGCTTTAACCTCTTCCTGGCCCCAAAGTGAAATCTATTGTTTTCAAATGGGCTAAGAAAGTGTGTGCCTTAGAGGAAGAAAACACATAGTTGATTTCATGGTGGCAAGCTTGCATTTCCTCAGGCTTTGCCCTTCCAAGAAGAGCTTAAGCTTTTTCATCTTAACTCTGATGCACCATCTTAATTTAAAATGTATGAGGTTTACCCTGATGTGCTGTTGCATCAGTTTCTGTTATCAACAAAATCAAAGCTCCTAACTTTCTCAGACACAAAGGGATGAATTGTGAATACCAGATGCATTTTCACAAGTCAACCTCCCAGCAAAACCAAAAAGACAAGATAGCTCTGTCTGAAAGCACAAGTAGCCTCGCCTAAGGACAGGTGAAGTTTTATTTCTAGTATTCCTGGCAGTAGCCCAGATGCTGGGCCATAATTATCATTCCAATTTTCATTTAATATAACAGTAATTCTCAAGCGTTGCTTTGGAAATGAAACTCTTGAGGATCTTGTTAAAAGGTAGGTTCTTATTCCCTAGGCCGGGGGTGGGGCCTGAGATGCTGCATTTCTAACAGCCTCCAGGTACCAGATGCTGCCGAACCAGTGACCGTGTTTTGTCACATTGGGTACCAAGGACATGTATGTTATGGAGATGCACCCTTTTATACCATCTTCACAGAGGTTAGGCAAACCAGAGCAAGAAACCAATTGAGGGCAGATTTGTTTTTCCAGTACAGTCTTCATATACATGTAATGTTTAGCTCATGAAAATGGAAATTTCTGGGCTTCAGTTTCCTCTTGTATAACTTGAGAGGCTTGGAACTTCCTCCTAGACCTAATATTTTAGGATTCCGTTAAGCACTATGTAAGTACTCTAAATGAATGAATAAGGAAATGAATAAATTTGGGGTTACCAGGATAATTACAAGGGAGTGATATCCTGTTGTCCTCCTGTTATTACTATAGAGAATTTGGGGCATATTTGAGTCATTTTATTAGCTTTAGGTGAGGGAGAAAGTGTGGAACAGTAGTTTAAGAGCGTGAGAGTGAATGGGGGGAAGGAAATATAGTGGGTTGACCAGGCAAAATACTGTGAATTTTGGGTTGGAGACCGCAAATTTAAGCTGATACCAGTCTACAAGTCTGTGTGTTTTCTTGGAGTTTTTTTGTCATTGTCTGTAATCATGACAGAGTGCGTAACTATTTAGAACATGGAAATGAAATTGTCTGGGTCTCAATTTCCAATTGTTAACAAAGGTTACAATTTTGTTAGTTTTAACAAGGGGTGTAATTTGGCCAGGGAATTGAGTCTGGATGAGGAGGGGAGTGAGGTCCTGAGGGACAGAGAAAAGGTGGTAGAATAATGGATTGTACATCCCAGGGATTTGCACATCCCTAGAAGATTGTTGAAGTGGGAGTAGTAGGAGGGAATGGCTGGTGGTCAGAGAGTAGAATGCTTGACGTTGAGATTATGGAAGGATAACCGTTACTTATAACGGCAAGGTCTAGGGTATGATGGTGTAAGTCACATAACATCGCTTCTCTGCTCCCAGATATTTTTGAAGGTGATGCAGGTGTGAAAAAGAGAAGCTGCACTTACAGCTTTGAAGATGTATTTTCTAGTTGGGACCAGACTTAAAACTGACATAGGTCTTCTGTGAATCCAGTTACTTGACATGTACAAGTGTAAGTGACATGCAGTATTTGATAGAGCAGCTCTGAAATTTCAGCCAAAATGGTGACAAGGAGTTGAATTTTAAACCCTGGAAAATTAGGTCAACCATATAAAAACAAGATTTAATAAGCAGCAGATGCCATTTTGTCCAACTCTGTTAGATTTTTGTGGTGCAAAAATATCACAGGACGTGCACATCATGCACTTGCTATGCTATGAAGGGCTGAATGGAGTCTCTGCTGAAACCACACTACATCTTCTGTTAAAGAAGCACATGTGGTGATGGGTGAAAGGTCATTTGAAATGTGCACTCACAGCAATAACAGTCATTTAGCTCTTAGGTGGACATAGTAGCAAAAGTTAAAATTTCATGTGCAAAAACATTAAAAAGCTATGTAGTCTACTTTGGGATAATATTTTATGATTTCATGCCAACACTTAATCTGCTATTAAATTCAGTTCTTTCTCAGTGATGAGTAGTCTCTCAAGTAATGATTCATATTGACAAAAGTGCAGTGGCAGTGTACTCAAGCAAATGTTACTGTCTCTGTGCACCTAGACATTTCATTGTCTCCATCTCCTAATGTTTAGTGGGTTTATAGTTCAGTTACGTGGGATAAAGGCATAAGTGTCATAGTTGTGTTACTTGTTAAAAAATCTTGCCTGCATGAAATCCTCCCTAATTTAATGTTCTTTCAATCTGAGTTATTTATAGGATAGATAGACAGATAGATAGATAGACACACACACATATGGGGGGAGGGGAATGATCCTATATATATACATAAATATAAATAGTATACATAAATATATATGGTTAAATTTAATACAGTCACTGGTTTTTGAAAATATACAATTTTATCTCTAGGCACAAAGAAAATATATAACTGCGTAAGGATATATAACTACAATTGACCCTTGAACAACACCTGGGTAAGGGGTGCCGACCCTTCAAGCAGTTAAAATTTCTTGTATAAACTTTTGACTCCCCCAAAATTTAGCTAATAGTTTACTATTGACCTTAGCAATAACATAAAGAGTTGATTAACGCATATTTTGTATAAGTATTGTATACTGTATTCTTGCAATAAAGTAAGCTAAAGAAAATATTAAGAAAATCATAAGGGAGAGAAAATACATTTATAACACTTATATGTATTTTATTGAAAAAAATCCACATATGAGTGGACCCGCCACAGTTCAAACCCATGCTGTTCAAGGGTCAACTGTGTATAAAATAAACCACATATGAATTTTTAACTGCCAATTAAGACCAGATACTTCTGAGGTGTATGAATTATCAGTTTATCCAACACTTGCTCCCTTGTCAGTTAATAGCGAGGAAGAGAAATGAATTGGCCTAAAAAACTTCAAGGCAGTGATATTCACAGCCTGCAGAGAGGTAGACAAAACAGCATAGTGGAAGGTGTGGCTTTTTGGAGTTAGACAACCTGAGTCCCAAACTTGTTCTGTGCCTCTGTGCCACCCACAGGTTCCTCTTCAGTAAATGATAGAAATGCCTTCTGTGGAGCAGTTAGGAGGGTTACCATGGATAAACAGCCTCTGGTACAGTGCTTGGCTCTGTAAAACAGAGCCTGACCTTACTGTCTCAAGATGCCTTCGTGGTCACGATGCTATATGTCATACTGCGCTGGGCACGGCGTGGGATACCTAGATTCATGAGGCACCATTTTCACCTTCAACGAAATCACTCTCCAGTGGAAAAAAATTCAGCTTTCATATACCTCCAGATGTATTTACTGAACACTGTGCAGTGGGCAGTGCCCTGGCTGCTAGGGGCAGAACAGACAAAACTGAATGCAGAGTGAAGGTGCTCTCTCATCTTATGTTAAAATGTAGAGAGAACTAACGGAGGCTTCTCTCAAGGATTGAATTGAATGTGTTTGAGAAAACAACATCACTGGGACAGAGGAATTACTCAGACGTCACTGTGATCCCTGGGGCATCTCAAACAGCATCCCAAAGAGAAAGTGAAAGTGCCCTTAGAGGAAAGACTAGTGTCATGACAAAACTGTATGTTGTATGAAGTGAGTGACCCAGAGCGAGCATGAAGGGAGTTACATGTGATGTTATGCTTTCCAGGAAAGCATCTGTAGTGAACTAGAATTGTGCAAATCCCTATGAGAATGTGGCCTATAAAACTGATTTTCACAAGTTATTCCATATGTAAGCAACGTGCATGAAATACGTTTTGTTAAAATAAAGGAAATTGAATTTAAAGTGTGCCCTAAAAACTATCCTATCAGCATGAACACCAGCCTAGAAATTGGATGCGGTCACCTCCTGTATTGCATATTTTAATATTCCCCAGTATCTTGGAATGTTTCTCCAATTCATGAATCTGTCTGCCAAAGCTATAAGTCTGTATTATTTTAAAATGTTTCAAGTCACTTGGCAGACAAGGTAGGGCAAGGATAAGTTGGATGGTGAAGTTGTATGGATTATATGCATTGGTGTTAAATTCACCTCCAGTCAGGCCACAGAAACTCTGAATGGCAAAATTAGTTTCTAAATGGCTGACAGGTCAAAAGAGACTATAGCCAAAAGTCTGAAAAGTTCTGGTAAAAAGCAGTGGGCCTTATTTGGAAAAAAAGTTGTTTGCTCAAAAGACTTTTGTAGTGTTTGCTTTTCGGGATTGAGTAGCAGAGCCAGTATGGCTGTTGTCTGTTGTCTCTGGCTGGGGCTTTTAGAGAGTTATGCCACTGAGAACAAATTATCCTTAACTATAGCATAGGCAGGGTCTTTTCTAGCTGTATGTAGTTACAATAAACATAGAGTAGACTTAAAGATAAGAAAGAAGACAAATGAACATACCAACAGCTACAGCCTCCTAAAATATAAAGCAGAATAGTCACATCTACTTTCTGAAAGTGGTGATAGAGAATAGGTTTGATTTTTCTTGAATGCTATTCACTTCACTTTTCTTTTAATTCTTAATAATTTTTATTTTGAAATATTTAAATGATAACAGACAAGTACAGTGAGTAACATAAAGAACCCCTGTGGGGACTTCCCTGGCGGTCCAATGGTTAAGACTCCACACTTCCACTGCAGGGGGCACAGGTACTGTCCCTGGTCTGGAAACTAAGATCCCGTGCCAAAAAAAAAAAAAAAAAAAAAAAAAGAACCCCTGTGTATCTATCACAGTGCTTTATCTCACTTTACTTTTGTTGAATTCTATTGATTATTGGGCATCTTTTGGTTTGGGTTTTAGTCAGACACTGTCCAGATGTCTGACTACTGAAGCTGATGGTTATATACCCTCTCCTCTTCCCTCATCCCACTCTGCAGGGCCCTCTCAGTCCTGGATTCTGTTAACTGATACTGCTCCCCATTCCTGGTAAATGGGCCCCATCCGGAGATGAAAAGCTTTCCTATCCGTCCAAGCCAAAGAGGGGAAAATTAAAACGTTGAATAAAAGGGAGTAGAGATTTCTATTCTGTTTTATTGTTTCATGTTGGTTTCTTTGAGAGTTCAATTGGAGACTTATCAATTTTGTAAATGTAGTAGTAATAGAAATCTGGGAGAGATGGGAAACATAGATGAACAAAGGCAAAGTCCCTCTTTGACCCTTTTTTCCAACTAAACTTCTAGCTTTATTTCTCTGACCTCCTTGTAAGTGTCCTACATGCTAAACAAATTCATCTTCTGGTAATTCCACACCTTGGAATTTTATACCTCTCTGCTTTGAAGAATCTTCTTCCTATTAGTCTATGTTCTATCTCCTCTTCACTCTCTGAATGAATGAATGGTTAGTGTTTCTCTTTAGGGTGTTTTAATAGGTAGTGTACTAAATTTTAAAATTATTTCCATAATCTGTTCTGTGTTATTGTTCTTTTGTCCCTTTTAGTTCCTTAGGAAACTGTTCTTTTGTCCCTATAGTTCCTTAGAAAACTGTACTGTAAATTTCTAAGTAATTGCAATTTTAGTTTAATTTTGTTATTAATTATGACAGTTACTTTTCATGCTAAAGAATATAAAAAAGAAACTTAAATAACATATAGTTATCATCATTTTGTGTACATGTTTTCTTCTGTCAGCTGTCATTTTGTTGTTTCCAAAATATGGAAACAATTTTTTTTTTTAATTTAGTTTTGGCTGTGTTGGGTCTTTGTTTCTGTGCGAGGGCTTTCTATAGTTGTGGCGAGCGGGGGCCACTCTTCGTTGCGGTGCACGGGCCTCTCACTGCCGTGGCCTCTCTTGTTATGGAGCCCAGGCTCCAGACGCGCAGGCTCAGTAGTTGTGGCTCATGGGCCCAGTCGCTCTGTGGCATGTGGGATCTTCCCAGACCAGGGCTCGAACCCGTGTCCCCTGCATTGGCAAACAGATTCTTAACCACTGCGCCACCAGGGAAGCCCCTGGAAACATTTTTTAAATGTTTTTCTCTATGTTTTGCTTTGTCTTCTAATCACCTAAGATATTTGGATGTGGGCAACCTGCTGTTATTTCTACTGTTAGTAACTTAGATACTTCCAAAATAAAATTCCTATGTCTAATTGTCAAAGTAAATTAAATACATGAAAATAACTTTTGACAGTCATTTACAGAAGAAAGAAAAGTGATGACATGAAAAATAGTGTATCTGGTGGACAAAACCTAGGAATTTAACTGTGAATAATAAATATATCTCTAGGAGATAAAGAAACACCTGAGAGAGAAAAATAAATTATAGTATAGTAGAAGAAAACTTGTTCTGATAAAAAAAAATCTGAGTTTAGCAAGTGAGTTTTATATGCACCAGGCTTAGCTTTCATCATCACTTATTTAGTACTCATTGCACCTACCATATTTTAAAATATTTTATTCTACATGAACTATGAAACAATGTCTCCAAAGTCAGACATCTGTGTATGGAAGGAGAATTAGATTTTGAATTTAGCTTACTTGAATTAATGCTGACTTTATTTAACCCATCCTAGAGCAGCTTCTTATACTTGTATTTCCTAATTTGTATTTGAATTTTTTAAAGCACAGGAAATCATGAGGTTTAAAGAGGAGACTGAATGGGAGAAAATATTTGCAAATCATATATCTGGTAAGGGACTTATATTTGGAGTGTAAAAAGAATTCTTACACCTCAACAATAAAAACACAAATAACTTGATTGAGAAATAGGCAGAGGACTGAATAGACATTTTTTCAAAGAATATATACAAATGGCCAATATAAAAGATGTTCAACATTATTATCCATTAGTAAAATGCTTATCAATACCACAATGAGATACCTCTTCCTACCCATTAAGATTGCTATAATCAAAAATATAAATAATAACAAGATTTGCAAGAAAATTGGAAACCTCACACATGGCTGGTGGAAATGTAAAATGGTGCGATTGCTGTGGACAAGTTTGACAGTTCCTCAAAAATAAAGTACAAAATTACCATCTGACCCAGCAATTCCATTCCTAAGAGAAATAAAAAATGTACGTTCACCTGAAAACTTGTACGTGAATGCTCTTAGGAGCATTATCCATAGTAGCCAAAGTGTGGAAATAAAGTGAGAATCAACTGGAGTGGATAAATAAAGGTAGTACATCCATACAATGGAATGCTATTCAGCCATAAGCAGGTGTGAAAACCTGGTACACACTTCAACATGGATGAACTTTGCACTCATTATGCTAAGGTGAAGGATCTAATCATAAAAGATATATTACATATTTCTGTTATATGAAAAGGCAAACCTATAGAAACAGAAAGTAGATAAGTGGTTGCCTGAGCTGGGAGTTGGGGAATAGTGGGGATGTTGGGAGAAAATCAGGATGACTGTTAATGAATATGTAGTTTGTTTCTGTTTTGTTTTGTGTTTTGTTGTTTTTTTTTTGTAGTTTGTTTTTGAGATGATGAAAATGTTCTAAAATAGATTGTGGTGATCATTGCACAACTGTGAATATAATACTAAGTACCATTAAATTATACACTTTCAAGAAGTGAATTGTATGGTACATGAATTATATCTTACTAAAGCTGTTTTAAAAAAGGGTATAACACTAAAGCGAACAAACAGAAAAAGAGGCATATTTTAACCAATATTTGATTAGTTTCCAGGTCTCTAATGAAGGTTAATAAAAAAGAAAAGGATAAGGTCTCCATATGATGTTACACCAATTATGCCTAAAATTTTATATGCTCAGTCTAATGATTCTCCAAAAAGTGTATTTTCCACTTTTTCTAGAAAATGCATGCATTTCACATTTTCTCATAAGTTGATAATATAGAATTGCTAATATGTAAACAAGGAATAGGGGCCATTATTAACATATGTACATAACCTTGAAATTCCTCTGATTGAATTGCTTCAAGAAGGCATTTATTCTTACAGTATCATTTCAAGATCTAAATTTATTTTTTGGACGTCTTACCTATCATTTAGTTCCATATTTCAAACTGCCTCCAGAACATTTCAATTTTAATACCTTAATTCTATATTCCTTAACTAAATAAATCCACATGCTATGTGGAATTAATTTTTCCCACTTAGATTATAATCTGTAATTAAGCAAATTCCTCTGCACTCCAAAGAGCTAACGAAGCCCCAACCCCCATCAATAAAGAGCCTACCTCCCAAACCCTTGGTTTTTGGTGTATGAAGGTCTTATTAACTCCTTCTCTCCCTTCCCAGGAAGGGAAGGAATCATGGATTCTCCTTTGACAATTGTCCTAGTTTCCTATTATATTCTAGGCAGTGCTTGAACTCCAATCCAATTTGGGTTTTTCCATTTAATAGCTGTATGATGTTAGCACATTACTCTCTGAGTCTCAGTGAACTAGAGAATAGAGTCATTTCTTTTCTTCCATCCTAATAGCATTGGTAGGAGGACTAATTGATAGTTTGTGAGTTGCCATTTTGAAAAAAACTCTATCAGCTTTTTACAGAAATTATCACATGTAGCATTTAATCCTTTCACTTATAAGTGCTTAATCAACAATTCTCTATTTGATTTAAAAATAACAGCCACACAAATTCATAGGGAGAAAAGGACCAGGAAGTAATCAGGGCATCTAAGATAATCTGAGGGCTAATGAGGTTGCACAACATTTTAAAATAAAACCCATAGGAGTAGTGAGGATACAGCTTTCAAATGTGTCACTGTTGGGCTTCCCTGGTGGCGCAGTGGTTGAGGGTCCGTCTGCCGATGCAGGGGACACGGGTTCGTGCCCCTGTCTGGGAAGATCCCACATGCCGCGGAGCGGCTGGGTCCATGAGCCATGGCCGCTGAGCCTGCGCGTCCAGAGCCTGTGCTCCGCAACGGGAGAGGCCACAACAGTGAGAGGCCCGCGTACCGGAAAAAAAAAAAAAAGTCACTGTTATGTCATTGAGAAAGGTAGAATAATTTTCTAACTAATCACAGATCAAATCTGTACTTACATTTACTACTACTACTACTACTGTTTAACACTTAGTGCATACTCTTTGCCACTCTGTAATCTAAGTGCTTTACGTATATTACTATTATACCCTATCTCCAGGACATCCTTCAGTTAAAGGACGTCTCTTTAAGGTCATTTAATAATGGTGAATAGAGAATAATAAGTAAAGAATTTGAAAGAATATATAAAAACCAGTATTTGGGGAGAATAATACACATTTTAACTTTTCAGGGAGAAGTTCTAGTTTAGACTATCATAAACAACATTTGGGTAACAGGTAATTAACTAAACTATGTATTGCATGGGTAGGTGTATAATGTACATCATACATAAATATAATTCATACATACTTCTTACCACTACTAATTCTAGACTATCTCTTTCTCCATAAAGGATATTTGTTTGCATAGACTGAAAAGAAGGAGCAGTTTCCCTGTCTTTTGTAATATTTACTCATGTTGAAATACAGCTTATCTATCAATTAAATCTGGTCCAGGGATTGAGCTGCTAGTTTCAACTTAATTCCCTCATTTATTCCCCTTTTATTCAAGCAAAGTGCCATTCAATTTATGGCTTCTTTTCTCTCCCTCCAGCCTAAGCCTCTTACAGAATAAATGAGGCTATAAGTCCTCATTTAGCCCTTCTTAGTCGTGTTGATTCGAGCTGAGGATTTGAATCTTGTCAGTCATTCACCATCCTACTCTTTCAGGTCATCATGCTCTCCTTCAGCTCTATCCTTTTTTTTTTTTCCTTGCAGAAAGTTGTAAGGGTGTTTTGACAGGAATCTTGATAGTAGAGCAGCCATATAGTTTTAATCAGAATCAGGGTCTTAGAACCCAATGGAATTCATAGGTGCTTTGGCACCCACGGGATCACCTGGAAATAACTGGAGACTGGAGCGAGGTCCCTAAGCCTTCTCTCAGCTATCATTAATCTGCTCAGTTTGGAGAATGTGTTTAGGGGCCTCTGTTCTATTGTGCACCAACTGGATGGATATGTTGGCCAGTGGTGCCCATGTACCCATGTAATTTTTCCACTTGGCACAGTTTTTGATTTAGGCAAATATTAATATACAGTCTGTTTGAATTCCTGTAGACAGAGAGAGAAGATATACAACATTAGAATTCTTAGCTAACAAGGGATACTGCCAAATGATAAAATATTAATTCTATTACTTTGTATGCAGATATCTGAGAACTAGAAGCAATTACCCTGACTCTAAGTGCTTCATAGATGAATACAATTATGATGTTACACTCATTCTGTCTGTATTCTCAGTATAACATAACATCCACATAAGACAGTCAGAAATTTCATTTAAAAATAAACCTTACCAATGTGAAATATATTAAGGCAATAAACCAAGAGATTAAACTTTCATAAACAGTAAGAGATCATTGTTTTGTAAATGAGTGTATAATAATATCTATGCAGCTCAAATGAAACCATAAAACCAACTGGGGACCTCACTTTTTTCCTGTAAACTTTTGATTTATCTTTTTAATCTGTTCTTAGCATTGTAAAGCAATTAAACATTGAAAATGGGCTCCAGTCTTCTTGCCACATTGCTCTTCTCCCATTTCATTTCTGTCATTTCTTTTATAATGACAAGCAATTTAGAGGAACAAGAAACAATTAAAATGTAAGTAGCTCCTGCTGTCACAGGTGTTTTCTACTAATGAATAAAAATGACTGGAATTGTAGAAAGGTGTGATTTAAGGAAAGATCTCTCAGGGATTAACAGATTTAAAGATCTGTGGACAAAATGCAGAAGTTAAGTACAGATCCCCAAATAATGGTTATATCAAGGAATTTGATAAGTAAGAGTTACTTGTTGAAAGTGGTACCCATATTTGTAGGTCGGCCAAACGAAATTGCTCTTCTAATATAGTTCTCAAACTTTAGTGTGCATTGGAATCACTGGAAAGCTTGTTAAAACACACACTCATGGGCCCCACCCCAGTGTTACTGATTCAGTAGGACTGGGATGGAGCCAAGAATTTGCACACTACTATATATAAAATAGATAACTATTAAGAACCTACCATATAGTTCAGGGAACGCTACTCAGTACTCTGTATTGGCCTGTATGGGAAAAGAATCTAAAAAAGAGTGGATGTATGTGTATGTATAACAGATTCACTTTGCTGTACACCTGAAACTAACACACCATTGTAAATCAGCTATACCCCGATAAAAATTAAAAACACAAACAACAAAACAAACGAAAACCACACATTCATGGGCCCCACCCCAGTGTTACTGGTTCAGTAGGAGTTCAATGCAGCCAAGAATTTGTACTGTAGCACATTTCCAGGTCCAAAGACAGCATTTTGAGAATCACTGGTCTAACATAAGGCACTGGTTTGTGCATTCTTTCATCCACTTCCTCTCAAGAAAACCCTGGAATGCTTGACAGGGACACTCTGAAGGTCATGAGCATGTGGCACTGGTGTATGGTAGACCCAGGTAATAAGAGACTCACTTGGGATATAGAGATTTACAGATGATCCAGTGACTCACCTATAGCCATACAGCTGAACCATACTGGAAACCCAAGAGGACCTCCCTTCTAATTCAGTCCTCTGCTCTCTTCAGTAAGCTGTGTTCATCCAAAAGAAGTTCCTGGAATATTCCCCATTCTTCTAAAGGTAACAGTTTAAGGAAATATAATTTTGTTTTTAATTATATTTCAAACTTAGTGCAAAACAGATGGGTGACTCAAACAACAAGTAGTTATGAAATTAAATGGACCACTAAGGTAAGCTTCACTTCCTTTTTTTTAATTGACCTATAGTTGATTTATAATGTGTGTGTGTCTACACACACACACACACACACACATACATATATTCTTTTTCAGATTCTTTTCCATTATAAGTTACTACAAGATATTGAATATAGTTCCCTATGCTATACAGTACGTCCTTGTTGGTTATCAATTTTATATACAGTAGTGTGTATCTGTTAATCCCAAACTCCTAATTTATCCCCCCTTCCCCTTTGGTAAACATAAGTTTGTTTTCTATGTCTGTGAGTCTATTTCTGCTCTGTAAATAAGTTCATTTGGATCATTTTTTAGACTCTACATATAAGTGATATCAGATGACATTTGTATTTCTCTGTCTGACTGACTTTACTTAGTATGATAATCTCTAGGTCCATCCATATTGCTACTAATGGCAGTATTTCATTCTTTTTTATGGCTGAGTAACAATCCATTGTGTATATATATGCCACATATTCTTTATCCATTCATCTGTCAATGACATTCATCATGTCAATAGCCATGTCTTGGCTATTATAAATAGTGCTACTATGAACGTTGGGGTACGTGTATCTTTTTGAATTAGAGTTTTTGTCTTTTCCAGATATATGCACAGGAGTGGAATTGCTAGGTTATATGGTAGTTATATTTTTAGTTTTGTAAGGAACCTCCAAACTGTTCTCCATAGTGGCTGCACCAATTTACATTCCCACCGAGCTTCACTTTCCTGAGTCTCCCCCATGTCTGTGTAATACAACAGGGGTCAAACAATTTCTTGCTTATAAAACCTCAGCTTCAGGACTTCCCTGGTGGCTCAGTGGTTAAGAATCCACCTGCCAATGCAGGGGACACAGCTTCAAGCCCTGGTCCGGGAAGATCCCACATACCACGGAGCAACTAAGCCCATGCGCCACAACTGCTGAGCCTGCGTTCTAGAGCCTGTGAGCCACAACTACTGAGCCCGTATGCCACAACCACTGAAGCCCGAGCACCTAGAGCCCGTGCTCTGCAACAAGAGAAGCCACCGCAATGAGAAGCCTGCGCACCGCAACGAAGAGTGCCCCCACGGGGCTTCCCTGGTGGCGCAGTGGTTGAGAGTCCGCCTGCCGATGCAGGGGACGCGGGTTCGTGCCCCGATCCTGGAAGATCCCACATGCCGCGGAGCGGCTGGGCCCGCGAGCCATGGCCGCGGAGCCTGTGTGTCCGGAGCCTGTGCTCTGCAACAGGAGAGGCCACAGCAGTGAGAGACCCGCATACAGCAAAAAGAAAAAAAAAAAAAAAGAGTAGCCCCCGCTCACCACAACTGGAGAAAGCCCGCGCACACAATGCAGCCAAAAATAAAAAAAATTAATTAAAAAAAGATTAATTAAAAAAAGAAAACCTCAGCTTCGAATGTTTATAATTTATTCAGCAAAGACAAGATTTATTTAAGTTCATGAGGTAGTAATATACACTTGATAGCTCTATCTGTATGTTCCGAAGAAGAAACGAAAAATTAGAACATTTTCATCCTCATCTATGTAATATTATGCAAAATGTGTTTCTCATAAAATTCACTGTTGTGTTGCTTTGTATCTGTACCGGTCATTGAAAGAAAATAAAATGGCGACTCTTGTGAATGTTAATAGGGACGCAGAAACAAAGGGGGTGGGGTTATGTAAATTGCAAGTCAGCCTCATCTTTAAGCTATGCAAACAATAACTCCTCTGTTTGATGTGATTTCAGCAAGCATCTTAGATCCCAAACACCTCTTCCCCAAACAACTTGCTCGATAACTAAATTCCCTGTAACGTGAACCAACGCCTTTCATATAATAATTAAAGTCTTAATCCCTATCAATAACTGTGTCTCCCACAGTCCAGGCTTTGAACTTATGCGTATTTATAATGAAGGGCATATGATTAAACAGAACTTCTCTGGTGAGGAGGTTTTGTTCCCGCAACTATGAAAGAGCATAAATTCATTTGACAAATATCAACTGAGCACCTACTGTGTTTCAGATGCTCTTCTTGGGGCTTGAGCTTCCTCAGTGAATGTAACCAAACAGCCAAGGTCCCTGTCCTTTTGAGCTTCCTGTTTTGGGCAAGGTGTGGAAATCATCAATAAATAGGAACATCAGTGTAGGAAGCCAGAAATGGAAGCAAGGAATCAGTTAGGAGACGGTTGCAGTGAGGCAGGTGACAGATGAGGGGGGCCCGATCACAGTGTGGGCTGCAGAGCTGGTGAAAGGTGGTTGGATTCTGTACATGTCCTGAAAACCTCAACAAAAGAACTTATGGATGGATAGGATAGAGGTGGGGAGAGCAAGAAAATAGGGGAGTGTGTGAAGAGAGGAGAAAGTAGAAATTCATCCATTTTAAGAGGAAAAAATGGATTGCAGTGGTTTACTATAGGTCCTGCAACTGGCAACAATCTTCACTCTTCCGACTTCGCTGCAAATACTCCTCCTCGATCCTTCCCACTCTTCACAGCTAAATAGGATGGATTCTCACTGAGTCAGATGCTTACAGTCCTTGTGCTGCCAAAAAAAAATAGTTCCCAGAATCATTTTCAATTTGGGGAATCAACAGATAAGTTTATGAGATATAATTAGTGGGATAATTTTCTTCATTTCAATGAAGACTGCCTTTAAAATCAATTTGCATAATTAACAGCTCTTATTTAAAACCTTGTGACTTTAGGGGGCGTGGCATAAAATGTGGATGTCTTTGGCTCTCACCAACTTCTGGGTATAGTTAAGAATATCCTGGCATTAATATCTCTAATTCACAAGCAAGATATTCTTCCCCCGTCATGGTATATGTTTGACAGCCATTTCACTAACACCCATCAAGGTCTCTCTAGTTGTTTCTTGCTGAATCCAGAGTATTTGCATGTATGTGCCCCCTACCACTTCACTTCTTCCCTGCTTTGCTGCCTGTGTTGCTGTTCATGAGCCCTTGCAGGGCTTATTTATATATATAAATTCTTTTTCCTTATAGGTTATTACAAAATATTGAGTATAGTTCCCTGTGCTATCCAGTTGGTCCTTGCTGGTTATCTATTTTATATACTGTAGGGTGTATATGTTAATTCCAGCCTCCTAATTTATCCATCACTTTTCTAAATTAAACATAGAACCCCACTCTTGTGTTGTAAATTGCCCTGGATTTCCACACAAACCCACATGGAATAAAACTTGAAACTGACTTGAAATGATTTGTGTCTTGGTTTTAAGATTGTTTTTGTTTGAATGTGACTTTTTCCGAGGTCCATTGACACTCTGGCTGGCTTTGAAATTCATATAGTAAGAGATGACATTTCCTCAGGGGAGAGCTAAAACAAGTTGATAAATTGTTATTGTGCTACCTTTCAGAGGATGGCCTATAATTAAACCACACACTCACAAAAAGGACATTACAGAAATGTGATGGATCTGATTCAACCTCTTGAAATCAAAGAAGTTCAAAATTAATGTCCAAAGCCCAAAGTCAAGTGTGCAGTATTGAGTATTGTGGAAGTAATTTTGCTCTTGGGGAAAACATTAGCTGATGTCTGGATCTGAAAAATACCACAGCAGGGTATATAACAAAAGCCCAAAATTTGCTTTAAGTTTTTATTCATCTTATTTAGATGCATATGTATATTTTCCTATATATATACTTTTGATAAGGAAAAGGTTTTATAACCAATTTGTTTAATGCTGTATCTGTTTGTATAGATCTGAACTTGACTGCATGGTCATGTTCAAACTGATTCAGAACAAATGTCTCCTCTTTTCCTAAGCAGTAAAGATCTATGTATTTGACTTTGAAACAACTGTGTAGCATTTAATGCCAAATCAAATGCAACATCAAATTACCTTGTATTCATTTAAGTGAATTTGCAGATTTATGGCAGACTGGCACAGATCCAGAGAACTAGGGAAAGGACAGTCACAGCAGATGACTGTAAGGAAGGAATATGAAGTAAATATCTGGGAATTAATTACCTGTAGGGTTAAGGTCCATTCTTGGAAAGAGTCAGGAGCAATTTATTCCACAATCAATTTGCAAGCACCAGGAGTGTAACAAACTAACAGGTAACATGGACTGTTCAAAAACAAGCCATGCCAAACAAAACTAATTTCCCTCTTTGACAAAGTGACTGATCCTATAGACTGTAAGACCCACTGGTTACAGCCCAGTTTGACCTATGCACAGTTATCAGTGCTATTTCACATGGAATGGTCATTGACAAGCTTGCAAAAAATGGCTTGGATGGAATAATAATCAGGTAGATATTGAACTGGTTGGGAAAATGTTATTAGGCTTGGTCAATAAAGATTATCAGGACAAGTTTGTGGTTATTTAGAAGTTTCCACAGATTTGATTATGGATCTGTTATTATTTTTGTTTATTTTGTTTTGTTTTGTTTTAAATAAATGGCTTCATGGGAGAACATAAAATATGTTCAGAGACTTGAAGCAAAGTCAAGTTTGTTGGAGCTTCTTTGCCAGAATCTCTGAAAAAAAGATTGGGAATCCAAAATGAGTTTTAAGAAATTAGAATTTGCAATCTAAACTAATTGGGAAGGAATTTGCTGAGTGGTTAATACTAAAAAATATGCCAAAGGAAATAAAAACACTAAATTCCATAAATGCAAAATGTGAAAACAAAGCTGTTGTTTACATTAGTATCAACTACTTGCTCTTCCTCTTATACTGAATCTCTGGCCCAAACCACAGTTCCTGTTGCAAAGGAAAGATACCAGGCATGTCTGAGCTGGGACCAACATAGATCAACAATGTCATTCGAATATTCAGATTATTCAGTCTTTTTATATGTTCAGTGAAAGGTTGTTACTCTTTAGCCTTAGTCACTGAAAGACCATAAACAGAGAGAGGTGACAATAAAGATGTACACACACAATTATAGAAGGAGGATATTGTTCACCTCAAGAGAGAATAATAGATACATAATTTTTACAGGAATATATTTAATTTGACATTAAATTATCTTTTTGATCAAGTGCTGGGGAGGCAGAAGGTTTCTTCTACTCTTCTAGGTTCTTAGACTGGTCTAAGAATAAAATTGACATGAGACAGATTAACAGGGTGAAGTTATATAAAAGTTTAATAACATGTATACATGGGAGAGACCCAGGAGAACTGAGTAACTCATCAAAATGACCATCCTCAGCTAAAGACAAAAGAGGATATTGGGGGTAAGGGATCTGGGACTTCAAAGGAGAGGAAGGCAATTGACATGAAGATGCAAAAGCAAATGTTGGTAACTGTTTGCTGGGCCATACAGAGACAAAGGGACAGAGAGTGGACTCTGATCTCTAAGAGTTTCCCTCACCCCACCTAGCCCACATTTTCAGTATCTCCAGCGATAGCTCTATTCTGGGAACAGGCCATTTATCTATAGAATTCTTTTAGGCGGTTAGGGGGGAAGTCAAAGTTTCTTCCTAAGTCTTTTGGGCCTTAAAAATAATCTAAATTAATCCTCATGCCAGAGACATATTTTGGGGTGTCAAATTTTGCTCCCCTACACAAGGATATCACACAACAGCTAGTATATTACATCTATTTTTGCCACCAAATACATTTTGGGGGGCCATTCTCAATAAAAATACTTCATAATGTCTGTTCAGCTCCTCTGCCCATTTTCAATTGAGTTATTTGGGTTTTTTGTTGTTGAGTTGTCTGAGTTTTTATATTTTTGCATATTAACCCCTTGTTGTATATATGATTTGCAAATATCTTCACCCATTTGATAGGTTGTCTTTTTGTTTTGTAGATGGTTTCCTTAGCTGTGCAGAGCCTTTTTGTTTGATGTAGTCCCATTTGTTTATTTTTCTTTTTGTTTCCCTTGCCTGAGGAAGCATATCAAAAAAATATATATTGCTAAGACTGATGTCAAAGAGCTAATGCCTAGGTTTTCTTTTAGGAGTCTTATGGTTTCGGGTCTTACATTCAAGTATTTGATTCATTTTGAGTTAATTGTTGTATATGGTGTGAGATGGTAGTCTAGTTTAATTCTTCTACACGTGTCCATCCGGTTTTCCCAACACAATTTATTGAAGAGACTGTCCTTTCTCCATTGTACATTCTTTGCTCCTTTGTCATAAACTGATTGTCCGTATATGTATGGGTTTATTTCTGGGCTCTCAATTCTGTCTCATTGACCTATATATATGTCTGTTCTTCTGCCAATATCATGCTGCTTTGATTACTATAACTTTGTAATATAATTTGAAATCCACATAGATACATAGAACAGAGTAGTGGTTACCAGAGGGAAAGAGGAGTTGGGGGAGAACAAAAAGGGTAAAGGGAATCAACAGTGTGGTGATGGATGAAACCTAAACTCTTGGTGGTGAGCATGCTATAGTATATACAGAAGTCTAAATATAATATTGTACGCATGAAACTTACATAATATTATGAACCAATAAAAAAATACTTCATAATACCTCATTGGGCTAGTATGATGAGAAAAATAGTGTTGTCTTATACACCAAATATAGATTTTAAATGGATAATAATGGTCATGGTTATTATTAACAAGTGTTTTCATTCTTGAGACAGTACTAATAATAGCTGACAATTATATATTCCTTATTATGACCCAGACACTCTCATAATTACTTTCTATATATCATTTAATCTTTACAACATCCTATGAGGAAGATACTATTATTATTTCCATTTTATAGATGAAGCACTAAGAGTAACTGGCATATGCCTACATCTCAAATTTTGGTAAAACCAAGAGAATCCCAGTATTTGTCACTGATGCATCTTTCTAATTATGTCATGGTGTATGTCCAATCTAACTCAGAGGCAGTGCTTTAGACATTCATATCCCTTCTTCTGATAGGACTGCTTTAGGTAACATTCTGCAAACTGTTAGATTGTATTTTTCTGCACAGAGAAGATAGAATATAGCTTGGTGGTTCCTGTGTCTCAGTACAAGATAACAATTTTAACCTCATCAATTTCATATTACCAAATAAATAAATAAGAATATACAATGATTATTCCAAGAAATTTTAAAACATCTTTAAAATAATCTAAATGACATTCTCTAATTTTGCATAACCTCTTTGGAGAATGTAGTCTCAGAATTTTTTTTCATAAATTTATTTATTTTAGGCTGCGCTGGGTCTTTGTTGCTGCATGCGGGATTTCTCTAGTTGCGGCGAGCAGGGGCTACTCTTCTTGCAGTACACAGGCTTCTCATTGCGGTGGCTTCTCTTGTTGCAGAGCACGGGCTCTAGGCACGCGGGCTTCAATAGTTGTGGCTCAGCAGGCTGTAGAACACAGGCTCAGTAGTTGTGGCCCACGGGCTTAGTTGCTCCATGGCGTGTAGGATCTTGCCGGACCAGGGCTTGAACCCGTGCCCCCTGCATTGCAGGAGGATTCTTAACCACTGCGCCACCAGGGAAGCCCTCAGATTTATTTTTAATAAGAATTTGTCAGATGTTCTTCAGCTACATTATTGAAATGAAAGAGCAAAACAGCCCAGCTAAATGTTTTATTTTAAATATACAATTGATTATAATTGTTTCATTTCAAAGCCTTATTTAATTAGTAAAACACAGTAAGGATAATCAATTATGATTGATTTTAAAATATCTCTGGGAAAATTGTTCTGCTATGATATTGAAAATATAAGTAATTGCAAATTTCTCTTTTAATGAAATAACATTTAAAATTTTAAGATTTTTTTATAATTTAAATATAGATATGTGTATATAAATTTAACTTTCTCACTTTGTAAAACTCTTTTTTAAAGAATGAACAAAACTTTTATACTACATTGCAAAATATGTAATTAAGGATTAAAATTAATTATAAAAGTGATGATACACATATGTATCATCAGTATCACATATAGTAGTATAAAATTATTAGCATTCTTTAAATTTGAATATTTTACCTTCCATGATAGTTTGCTAATGTTATCCTACAGATAAGTAACACATTTTAAGAGTATTCTTAACATGGAACTCCTTTTGGTTTTCCTTTCTCATTTTCTTATTAAGAGTTAACTGCAGGCTTGTATATGGAAGAGGTAATTTTAAATAATGAGACATTATGGACAGGAAAAATACATGAAGCTTTTTGTAAGGATTACTCATTGCTCTTAGAGGAATAGATTTTGGTCCTGATCTTTTTCTTCATGTGTATGTAGTACTTATTCTTGATTTATTTCATTTAATATTCTTTGACTTTTATTTCTAGAAAAATTTTAAACAGATACCCTTGTAATATTCAAAAAGCACCATATGTTTTAACTCTTGGTTTTGATTTCCGTTAGGCATTTATTTGAAATGGAAATCTCTAAATTATCATTTGGAATTTATACTTAAGGATCACAATACTGGCAGTTATACTAAGCCATTGGTGTTGTCAACATGGTTAGCCTTGCTTTACTTTTTTAGTACAGTGGATATAATTTAAGCAAAATTAAAATTATGGCCAATAGAGCTTTTGTCACATGTACTAAAATAATGTTATTCTCAAGTTTTCCTCATCTTACTTTGGAAATGGCTTCTGCAGCCCACTTAATTTGACATCTTTGGCAAAATGAACCAGAACCTGGCTTGGAAAGACACAAAAACTGCATTGGCAAATGATCTGCCAAGTGGCCCATGAACAAAAGCGAGATTGGATTGCCCTTTGAAATAAACCTATTTGAATTTTATTATCTCCAGAGCACCCTGTGTCTCTAATCTTGTGAAAGGTTAGTAGTCTATCCATCAGGGCAAGATAAGAGTGCTGGTTGATGTCTGCTCTTGATGATAACTGAATCCAGCAGTTGGAGCTGGAAGAAGGAGATTCATTACCATCAGCAGTTCAAAAAGAGAGAGGGGAATGGCCATGGAAGGAGTCATTCACAACAAGCCATGTTTTCCTAGGTCAGGGTATTTAAAACAAAGCAAAACAAAAAACGAAGAACTGCTGTATTGAGGAAGCTTTGAAGAGCCCTTTAAAGAAGTCCCCCTAAATCAGAGTTGTTTTATGACTACCCTTTGTAGAGATTACCAATTTCTAATATATAGATACTTTCTTTACAACTATTGCTAATTGCTTTGGGGAGGTTTTTATGACAAACATCAGAATAAAAATAAGAGTGATATCATATCACTGTATAACATATGGCTAATAAGAACAAATATTATAAAATATCCAATAAAGTCTAAAATAATCAGCCTGTGGTACAAATAAAACTTTTTTAAAGTTAACTGAATATATTATTTTGTGGACTTTTACATATGATCTCTATAATTCAAAAGTTGGGATAGAGGTCATCTAAAAGTGATTTGTAAATTTAAAACATACCAATGGATCAAAATAAGCATGTCCTTTATCTAGGGGTTAATTTAATTTTGACATTATGAGAAATAGGATGCGTACATTCAACATTGTAGAATTTCATAAAAGATATGACACTCAATAATTGATACTTTATGAAATGTTTAATAATAATTGTTTTTGTTCATTGCATTCCAAGTGATTGATGTTATAAAAGTAAAATAGCTGTCATACAACATGAGATTAATGAATTCAGTATTTTTTTCTTTGAGAAGAATCTGGTAAATGACTGGCAAAGTGAATGTAACCAATTTCAAGCAAATTTAGATCAAAGTTAAATTAATTCATCTGTATTTATATCTTACACAAGAATACTGTAAGTCTTATTATATACCTATACCAGGATATCCATTGTTTATGCATTCATCAAAACAATATAGTTACATATGAATTAAACATCTATGTTGCCAAGTGGGGCTGATGTTCATTTCCCTTTGATAGATTTAAGGAATCAAATGATTCCTAAGATATGACCTGGGGAGGCTGTGCCATCTCTTAGTCTTGTCCAACAAGCTCAAGCATTTGGTGAGTGACAAAGGTGTTTGGAAGTTGCCCTGACTTTTGTTACATTTTTGTTGTTGTCAAATGTTTATAGAAACATTCCTAGAATTACAAAATTTATCATCCTGTGCTAATGTTCATCCAATGCCCACCAAAAGCTCTGCAGAGAAGACAATAACTTTAAATTCATAATAATTGAAATCTGAAACTGATGGGCTTTAGTTTGAGGTGACATCTGTAATAATGAAGAATGGAATTTTGTTGAATACTGATTACATCAATTAGAGAAATCCTTTCTCCATCTAGAAATAAATAGAAATTATCTGTATTTTTCAGAGCATTTTTTCAAAATCCCAAAGTGTAGATGTTTTTAATATTAATAGATAATTACCTAACATTACTTAGAGCATTATTTTATAGCCAGCATGCTGTACTTTTTATTTCTTTTTTTTATTAATTAAGTCCTTTTTACTAATCAGTAGGAATCCACTAGATTTAAAGTCAAAAGACTCAAATTCTTTTCCTTCTACTTTGCTGGTATAGTCTGTAATTTTGAGTAAATTTCTTGTTTATTTTTGGCCCTCTCTGTGCATTTAGGCATTTCCCCTCTGTCATCAAGCAATATTTTTGTGTTTAAGAGGGCTTTTCATGTTAAAATAATATCTATTTTTTTCCAAATATAAAAGTAGTTTATAGTCATTGTACAAACTCTGGAAAATTAACAATGTACAGAGAAGAAAATACAAATAAGCCATAACATTCTACCCATTGTAAACTGTTTTTGCATAGGTATTTTTAAAATTTTTCTTAATGTGTATGTGTTTATCATTTATTTATTTATTTTTACAAAATTGGGATTGTACTTGATACATCCTTTTGTATCATTTTATATCTTACCAATTTCTGTCATCATGTCTTATACTGGAAGTAGATTTCCCATGAATCTGGTAAAGTTTATGTTTCAAGACCCTTCATTTGAATAGACCCTATCCAAAGTCCTATGCCTTATTCTGTATTTGTAATTTTGTATTATATTTGTTTAAAAAAGAGTTTTCTAAATTTATAAGCTTCAATTCTCATATTATCTATAGAGTCTGTAGATTCTGAAGCCATACTGCCTGGGTTTGTAATCCCATCTACACACCTGTTAGCTGTGTACCTTGTAAGTTACTTAAATTTTCTGTGCTTCTGTTTCCCCAAATGTAAAATTCAGACAATAATAACTATCTCATAGGGTTGCTGACAAGATTAAATTAGTTAACACATGAGAAGCCCTTTGAACAGTAGCTCACTCATAGTGCTTAGTAAGAGTTAACTTTTAAATGTTCTTTAAAAATAATTATAAATGTCACATAATATTTTACAGTGTGGGTTAGTCATTCCTTGGGGATTTTTAATTTTTCTCTCCTTTTTGCTAAAATAAATAAAGGAGGAATATCTTTACACACATAGTTTTGACCTTACTTTGCATTTGAACCATCTTCTTTTATTAGAGGTATCCTGCATTTCACTTTTTCTTTAAAAAAAAAAAAACAAAGACAAGTAGTAGATATCAAAAAAGTTAACATTCTTCTTTTGAAAAATGTAGACAGTTAAAAACAACTCAAAACTGAAGGTGGGGTATAGCAAAATATGTGAATATATTATTATTTGATTTACTTTTTAAAACTTATACTTTGTACTGACTTTTGCTTTCATTTAAACACCTGTTAAGCAAAGTAAAAAAGTCCTTTTTATTCCAGGACTTTTCACATGTTTTTGGTATTGCAGGTTTTTGATGGGCCAGAAAGGTTACCACTTAATAAGTTAGTGTTAAATTAAGATATAATATTTTCACAAAAACTGTTATATTTAATTATGCTTTTGCAACTCAGCATTTCCCAATACACAACTCTTCCTCCTCTTGTCCATGTTATGTGCTTAAATGATGCCCTGATTAGACTTTTGTAATCATTCCATTTCCCTTTGTCATGAATTAATTTGGATATTATCAGACCTTCTTCCTCCCTCTTCCCATACTGTACCCCTCCTTCCCTCACCATGGGATAAGCCCCCTGTAATCAATGAAGGCAGAGGGTGACTGGGGAGGGGGTGTTAAGTGGTAGAAAAGGAAAAAGAGATGGAATACAAAGGAAAAGAGACTATCACACTCTTATCCCCCAGGACCACTGCCAGTGCTCTTCATGTACTCTTGACACTGACCAATGCTTGGCTGCCTTCCCAAGACCAGAACACTAATTTTCTACTGCAAGAAAAGAGAGAAGGGAAAGTAAGTGAAGGGAAGGAGAAAATAGGGTCTTTCCTGATGTGTAATATGGTTTCTCCCTCCATCATTATTACTCCTTTCCCTGCCCATTTCATCATCAATCATGCATTGACCTAAAATGAAAGTATTAGAGAACATAGAAGGGCTGCAGTGATTTTCAGTCGTGGCTATACTTTGGGATCACTTGCAGAGCTTGAAGATATATCAATACCTGGATCTCACTCTGATGGATTATAATTTAGTCTGGAATGCAGCCTGGGCATCAAGATTTGTTTTAAGTGATTTTAATGGGCAGCCAAGAGGGAAAAAGAAGTAAATTTCATTTGGCTCTTCTTCCTTTCTCTCCCTAAAAGCCTACATAATCTCTTGTTCCAGTACCCCCAGGTCCTTATCATTGACTTTTCACCTACAAACTACCTTTCGCCCCACTTCCCAGAGTTCACCCTTGGTGGTTTGATATTGGAGAGGTGTGTTCTACCCTCTGGCCCGGTGAGTAGTTGGGTGAAGAAGTCAGGGGAGCTGGACAAAGAACTGGATTTGTAAAGAGAGAAATATACTATGAAGAGAGCATATACCCCATGCTGTGGGTAATGTCATCAGAAAAAAATGGAAGCAGGGTGTTGGGCAAGGCCTAAAGAACACTGTCCGTAGGCCAAAGCTAAGGAGCTGCGCAATGATAAAGGTGAACTCAGAAAACATCCCCGATTTCAATTTCATATGCATTGCTTAGGGTGAGATACAAATACCATCTGCAGTCTCAAAACACTTGTTTGCTTTTGGCAGCAACCGTCAGCAACTTTCAAACTTAATTCATGACTCCCAGCATTAATAGTTTATCTATACCACCTTGTGTACATAAATGGCCTAATCAGTCTTTCTTACTTTAAAAGAGATCTTTGGGAGAAATAACCTACCAAGAAATAAAACATTAATCAATCTAATGTGTAAAGGATCACTAAGTATAGGAAAAATTTCACCTTGTGAAATGTGAATTCAAATCAACAATTTCCATAAACTGCTCTATTGCTTCAAATCTCCCTATATCGGCCAATTACAGAGTGCTGCTTCCAGGTAACTTTTCTTTTTGCAGCTGAATTACACACCTGATTCTGAAAAATCTCCTGGCTTTGGGTCTCTTCAGCTGACTTTACCTTAATGGTATTGAATTAAAGGACTTTGTTGCAAGATATTGGTTATTTTTAACAAATACTCATGATTGTAAACTGATGATTTTTCATTAAAAATTTCTTCATGGAAAAGTCTAGTCAACTTGATTAGATACCTTGGAAGAATATAGAATGGTGGTGTCCAGTTGAGCTGAATAATGTGTTTAAAAATGCATTTACTGTATCCTAAGTTTAGGGGCATTTTTTTCCCCTGACTTATTGGTTAGAAGTATTTCCCCAGAACTCTTACGTTTCTACTTATTTAGATCTAGTTTATAAGAATTTCCAACATACAATGGGAGTAATGTAATGAGAATAACCTTTGGATTAATATAGCAGACAACTTTTGACTTCTGTATTGTAACATTTTAAACAACTGATATATTTATTATTTTCTGAAAATAATTCTCCTAGATTTATTATGAGCATTTTATTTTGTTGTAGAGCCTTGTACGATGTTAAAAGATTGTTTAAATTTTTATTTTCGTTAATTATCATGAAAAGAAATTTGAAAAAGAAAATTGTATTATTTTTTTAACCTTAACCTAGTATCGGAGGAGAGTGTTTTTTTTTGTTTTTTTTTTGTTTTTTTTTGTTTTTTTGCGGTACGCGGGCCTCCCACCGCTGTGGCCTCTCCCGCTGCGGACCACAGGCTCCGGACGCGCAGGCCCAGCGGCCATGGCCCACGGGCCCAGCCGCTCCGCGGCACGCGGGATCCTCCCAGACCGGGGCACGAACCCATGGCTCCTGCATCGGCAGGTGGAATCCCAACCACTGCGCCACCAGGGAAGCCCCAAGAGTGTTATTTTTTCTTTTCCTTTTTCCTTTTTATACTGTCTATTTTACATTCCAGGTTTATTGTAAGAGTTTCTCCTCATGAAAATCTCCAGGTACTCATTAAACCGCAATCTTAGAAAAATTTAGGGTGTCTACTTTAAAATCACTAAAGTCACCTAAATCCTCTAAATCATTTAAGTGATTTAAGAATTTACTTTTGGATTTTAGTTACCTCGCAGGGGAATATAAAGAGATGAACAGGCTGCAGGGCTGTCAGAGCAAATTTTAACATATAAGATAAAATAATGGAGGAAAGAACTTTTATTCTACTACTAAGAGATAACAGACTAATAATTAAATTGCCTTCCTACTTACAAGAATTCAAAAGCATAATACATTCTGTTTGATTAATTTATCTTAAAACATTTCACTTAGGATGTTGACTCTTTATGCCAGGGATTGGCAAAATTTTTTGGTAAAGGGCTGGATATTAAATATTTGGAGCATTTTGTTCCCATATTCTTTGCCACTGTTGGTTTATATTTTGCTTGTTTGAATTTATTCAAATGTTTAAATGTATTTGTTGATAATATATACATGTTATTATAAAACAATATCTACAATATATGTGTGTATATATATGTTATAAAATGGGACATATGTAAAGTCAAATATTTTTAGCATCCTTTTGCATACCAGTCACTGTTCTGTGCACTGTAGGTATAATCACAGGTTTGGTCACTGATTTTCTTCTAGTGGAAGCCAATCCTTTGAGGAAGATATACCAACCCTAGGGATTTGCATGTGCTCTCCAGTTTCAGTTATCTACATTAGCTAATTAGTATTAGTGGAAAAATAATCACACATGAAAATTATTTTTAAAAGATAATTTAGATTAGATTTTAGAATGCACTTTGCAATTTATATTTAAGTATGGTTTTACCCAGTGTCCCAGGAGTTTATTATACTTCTCATTAATTATTCAAATCACAGTGTGAAAATTGGACTTCGTGTAAACTACAAAGCTGCCCTGCTCTCCTATTGTCTCTTAGAACTCACCCTGTCAGCAGTGGTTTGGAGCTCTGGGTCGTGCGCCAGTTTAGTGGTCTAGGGCAACTTGCTTAACATTTCTGGGCCTCAGTTTCCTCATCTGCAGTTTGATTATAATAATCCCTCAAACAGGAAATCTGTAGATTACTACTGTTAACTCACTTTGAAATTATATAGGCTTCTATTAATTCCTGGGATGAACTGACTGACTAAATCATAATGCTTAATAACCTATGAAAACATACACATGCACACACACACACACACACAGAGCAAGAGAAAGTATGAATTAAGAGATAAAGAAGGGGCAAATCACAAATGAAGTTTTGCTTACAGCAGCTTCGTCTCAGTAATTACAGATTCTGATTTCTCCCTTGTTGAATCAATTGTTATTTTGAAAATCATTTTATTTAATTTCAACCTCATAATTTTTAAAAATGCCTACTGAGGGTCTGTTTCTTACACAAAAATGCAACTGATGTTTAAGAAAAACTACAAAGATGATATAATAGGGTATCTATTCGAAATAGTTCTCCTCTTTCCCTGACATAATTATTTAACCTGAATAATGACGAAATAAAACGTGGCATTGTCTTGCTCACTGAAAACAACAAAAGTTCCAAACTGAGTTTATTTGACTAGCTATTGGATGGAAGGAGGCTTCAGTGCAGTGTAGGAGACAAGGTGGTTTAAGAGTTAACTCATGCGAGCCATTGCCTAAATGAAGTGTGCGAGTGAATGTGAATGCAGGCAGCTTGGTGAGATCGTGGGCCGTGGGCTTAAGGCCCAGCAGGCCCATTAGCAGGAGAGGCAGCAGTGAAACCAGGCAAAGCATGGCTCAGAACAGGCAGAGATGTCCAGAGACAAAGCGATGGTCTGGTAGAGCCATCTTGACAACCACCATACTTTTATTTTTTTTCGGTACGCGGGCCTCTCACTGTTGTGGCCTCCCCCGTTGCGGAGCACAGGCTACGGACACGCAGGCTCAGCGGCCATGGCTCACGGGCCCAGCCACTCCGCGGCATGTGGGATCTTCCCGGACCGGGGCACGAACCTGTGTCCCCTGCATCGGCAGTCAGACTCTCAACCACTGCACCACCAGGGAAGCCCGACAACCACCATACTTTTGAGCAGAGGCCAGGGGGCATTGTACATGTAGATGCACATGACCGTGGAGCATGGGAGGATGTGAATGTTTATATATTTATAAATACATGAGTTCGGAGGATGACAGTAGGGCACATCAGTTATGTCTGCTCTAAGATGTGGTTGTAGCATCTCTCTCCCACAGTTATTACTGTCTAAGAGGATCCCGGTCCACCTGGAGTCAGGATGTATTTCACTGGGTGTTCATGGTCACCATCTATTTGTTCGTTCACTAGTCACCACTTTTTAAGGCCCTACCCTGTGATAGGCATCATACATGAAAATGGTGGTATTGGTCACTAGCAGTCTTACCTGTGAATAGGATGTGTGTTTCAGCTCCTTTCACTTAAAGCACACACAGCTCCTCAAGTTCATCTTGTAAATAAATTGTGAGGCTGATGAGGTCTAGAAATGTGCTGGCTTTTTCTTGGAGTGTTTTGATAGCCTATTTCTAGGCTTCTGGAATTTATCAGTAGAAGGGTGGTGCTCAGTGGGTAAAGTGAGTGTGATTTTGTCCCCCTGGGGGACATTTGATAATGTCTGCAGACAATTTTGTCATCACTACTGGAGAAAGGATGGGCCAATAGCATGTAGTAGGTGGAAGCCAGGGATGCTACTTATTATCTTACAATGCACAGGACAGACACCCAACAAAGACTGTCCAGCCCAGGGAATTCCTGGTGGTCCAGTGGTTAGGACTCCGTGATTTCACTGTGAGGGCCTGAGTTCAATCCCTGGTTGGGGAACTAAGATCCCACAAGCCACATGGTGGGGCAAACAAAATAATAATAAATTTTTAAAAATTCTTTTAATTTTAAAAATTTAAAAAAAAGATTGTCCAAGGAATAAATACGCAGACGTAGAGAATGGACTTGAGGACACGGGGAGGAGGAAGGGTAAGCTGGGACAAAGTGAGAGAGTGGCATGGACATATATACACTACCAAATGTAAAATAGATAACTAGTGGGAAGCAGCCACATAGCACAGGGAGATCAGCTCAGTGCTTTGTGACCACCTAGAGGGGAGGGAGGGAGATGCAAGAGGGAAGAGATATGGGGATATATGTATATGTATAGCTGATTCACTTTGTTATACAGCAGAAACTAACACACCGTTGTAAAGCAATTATACTCCAATAAAGATGTTTAAAAAAATAAGATAAAATAAAGTAAAATAAAATAAAGTAAAAGTAAAATAAAATAATAATAAAAAAGATTGTCCAGCTTAAAATGTCCACAGTGCTGAGGCAGAGACCCCTGATGTAGAAGACTGGCATCCAGCTGTCCATTCCACATAAGCCATGACCTGCCAAGGGTGACATTGCATGTGACAAGGACTCCCTGAGCAGCACCAATCTCCTTATAGAGTCTCAGCGTCTGGGGAGTGGGGAGAAGTGGGTCATTTAGGGACCATGTGTAAGTCTACCGGAGAAGAGAGTAAATGGCGCTGGGGTTCTTCTTCCTCCTTATCCCAGCATTTCCCTGCTGGTCACATCAGGTTATGATGTAAGCAAGGAGACTTTGAAAGGAGAAGTCATCTCAGAAGATAGATATACTTGAAAGCTGACAGGTGTGTGCAGAGGGAAGGACTCTCCTAGTCACTTAACCTTGAAAAGGGCCTGGGTCGGGGGCAGGGTGGTAGCTTTCCTGTGTCTATGAAACATAGTCCTTCTAGGATACCAGCTTTCTGAATCATTTACCCTCCATGCCAGCAACTTGAGGTTTTTCCTTAGCCAAAGCTTGGGTTTTTGGCTGGCTGAACTGATTTAGCATGCTTTTGTAGAGAGGAGGGCAGACAGAAAGAGATTACGAGGGTAACACACTCAACACAAATATGGGGGTTTAGGGAAGCAAATTGAATATACCTGCTTCCCCTGGTGAGACAGATGCTGTCTGTGATCATGCATAGCTACAGTCTCCACCGACACCAGTGACCAAAGCTTTTCGCTCACTGGCTTCTGGGATGATGTGGATTTACACCACCATCTGAAACACCCATTTTAAATGACCTTTCAATGAGAAGTGTTTTGGAGAGCATGAGAATAGAATAGGAAGACGCTACAATTTCTAGGTAGATGCTAAACAGTGCTTGATCCAGTTGCCATGCCCAATCCCCCTACGATAATATTAACTAGATAACACTTCCAGCTTAAATGGGCCAAGCTTTTGCTGTTTTGTGCGGACTGCAGGTTCCTTGAGGGCCCTTAGTCTGCCTTTCTCTTCTTGCTTGCACCTCCCCTTGGTCCTGTGTGCACTTTACATTTTGATGCATTCATTTGGAGGCTTTATTTGAAGCCTTTCTCAGATACCCTTAGGGCACCTTTTGGCTCCTAGGAGTTGATTTTTGCCCCTTAAGAGGTCTCTCCAAGCGATCAGTGGCATGCATAGACTTTCTTTTTGCTTTTGGAACAGTGGTGGTTTTTATCTACAAGATTATTCTCCCACTTGGGGCAGTCTGCCCCGCAGCAAACAGCTGTTCACATCCAGATCTCCCCTGTAGATGAATAAAATCCTCCCAGAGGCTACTGCTGGCTGGAGGAAATTATTTTGTGCATCTATAAAGCATAACTGAGCCCTAAGCAACCACCTTTGATGTATATTTTGTGATTGGGGAAGGAAAATTTTTTTTAAAATATCTTCATCTGCCAAACTCTTACAGATGAGAATTTTTGTTGACTGAAGCCTTTACCCACTGTGAGCTTTGACCTCTCCCATTAAGCAAAGGGTTAAATTGAGGGTTTTATTTTTTCATTATATGGCTCTTCAATTTTATTCTCTATGCTGTTTGGGCATAATACTTTCTCAGCAAAATGGGTGTGATAACTGTCTTCCAAATCCCCATCTTGTTTGGTTTGCTGAGACAGTTTTCATCCAAGCATAAAATACTTTGTTCAAAGAGTCACCGTTCAAAAGGTGGAAGTTTAAGTCTGTGGGCATGCTAAAAATGAAATGAGAATACTTATTTTTTGGAGGACATTAGTTTTGCCTCACTACCTCGGAACCCCATCTTTCATAAGATCTAAGATCAATGTACTTTAGGGTACCAACATTTTTCGTAATTGCCTAATGCATTAACATCCTTCAATACCAAGTATTAACTTTGACTGTGAGATCACTAAACCGTATAATGATTTTGAACACGGAATAATAACTTGACTTTTGAGGACCACTGAAGCAAAGAGCAAACTTTTGAGACAATGACATACCCTTAAACACAAATTTAATCCTGGAATCTAATAAAATGTTTCTTGAGTCATATTTATGGAAATCTATAACTTAGTTTCTATATTCAATTATGATACCAATTTAGGCATAAAGACACAAACCACAAAGCACAGTGAGTGGGCAATCAGATTTTAACTATTCAGCTACAAAATGGTCATAAGCCTAATATTTAATTTTCCCCGTGTCAGAAGAGGAAAAGTCTAGGAATGTTAACTTCTGTAAAAGAAAAAACAAAATTTTCCTCCCTACAGAGAAGGATTTATACCTGAAATCTTTGGAGAACAATGAGAACCAGAAGATTTTTCTTTTTTTTTTTTTTTTTCTCTTGCAAATCCAGACCACACTACTGATTACTGACTATTCATTGCTGAAGGCAGTACTCTGTATTCAGTAAATTAAGCTTTTATTTCAGAGTCCAACAAAATAATTGACCTCAAAAAGAAAATAAATGAATAGGCTATCCTGAGCTCGTGATGAAAATCTATTTTCCATTCTCATTATATTAGTATTTTTCAATTCGGTGATTTTTCCATTCTTTCATAGTTTCTTTCACAATTATAACACCTTTCACTCTGCTCCTATATGGACAAGGCCAAGCTATTTTCATCCTTGGTTTCAAGACTGAAAGGTTTTACTATGCTATTTTTATACTTTGTTATTAATATTAATAATTTAATATAGTTTCCATTTTAGGATAGTATAAGTTACAAGTAAATTTCTGGAAAACTTCTGAAATGTTTCTTATTTCATAAAATCATAAATAACATAGACCTATAGCATATATAAATATTTTGATTACATAGACATATAGTATATATAAATATTTTGATTAATTAATCCGTTGACAGTTTTGAACATGTTTGCCCTAAGTGATTTTCCTTAATGAATCCTCGAAGATTAGGGAGGTTTAAAACTATTTAGCCTGATTTTTACATTTGGGAAAAATTAAAATAAGAACTATTTGGTGCCTTGAACAAGATTACACAGAGGTGATAAGCCATGACTTTCAGATAATCCCTCGGTTTTTGCTACCACTGTAGCAACATAATTTCTGTATTTAAGGGAAAAAAATGTATTCTTTCGTAGTAAGAGGATAAACATTGAACAGAGTCCTTTTTTAAGATTTAGTGTATTGGTTTTATTTGAAAACAAATACAAAATAATCACCATTATAGACACCATTTTATCAAGACAGTGATTCAATGCTGTATTATTTGGAATTGAAGTAGCTAAATCAAGTGCTTCTTCAGGCACCTTCTGATAAAGACAAAATTAGGTGTAGCTTCCATAGAATTCATAGAGAGAGTCATTGCTTTTTCTCTTCTGCATCTCAGGAAAAGAATCCCGCAAGCCCCCAGAAAAAAAGAAGAGGTTTTTATTTGGTTCCTACTGGGATTCCTTGAGGTATCCAGGACTTGCTTTTTCCCCCGGCTTTAACTGAGAGGGGCCATAGCTTCTGGGAATAAGAGGGAACTGTAGGAGGTAAAGCAGAATTACTCAGTTGTTGGTAACTTGGATTTGCAGACTCAGAAGAATGATCTTTCCATAGCCTTTTTCCCAGCCCCAGTCACATTCTCTGAATGGGATAAAACTTGAGCCTGCTCTACCCAGGCTCATTTGTGCAAATGGGTAAGTATCATACACATATGCACTGTGTCTTGAGGGAGACTAATATAAGGACCTACCAGTACCCAGGGATGTTGTTTTTGCCATCCTATTTTTGCCTACTACTACTCCCAGAAACACTCAAGTGCTACTGCAGGATGGAAGAGGTCATTTGTTGGTAGACTCTTTTTCATTTAGAACCTCTTAACCAGAAAGCCCAAATGCCTATATTTTATTCAAGTGCTATAAAATGATAGTGATAGCATATGATGATAATGCCTAGTACTTCATAACTTTCTCATGCATTATGGCAGCCTAAATTATGTTTATGATAGCCTTGGCATTAAGTGCATTTAATTGCATTATGAATCTCTAAACACTGATAATTGATTGCTATATATAGCAACTACAGAGTCCAAATATTACATTAATTTGAATATCCCATTTATGAACTTTTCCAAATAAAAGCAATTTAATTGAATTTGGTGGTAGAACAGATTTGTAAATAGACTGGAGCAAATGTTTTTATCACTTATGCATTTATTATTATATTAATGACAATACTTAGCCACATATTCTGATTTGAGTTAATATGAAACCATAGGATTTTCTAAAGTTAACAATAAATGGAAATATAATTGAAACTTTTTGGAGGAGTATTAAATGGTAAATTCCTAATGTTAATGGATGCTCTTTCAGAAAGAATCCCATGATCTGTTTTCTTTGACTCAGAGAAGATCATAGATGTAGGTCAAATCTCATTTAAAATATTATCAGTTCATTGATACCTTAATCACAGGATATATTTTTTTCTGTGAAAATAACCATTAGAAGCAGTTGTTTTTAAGGTAAGTAGATGTCTTGGACTTCCTAGATCTTGCTAATTTATGACTGCTTTCTTGTTTTATCTGCAGAATTTTTCCGAGAGCTTCTGGAAAATGCAGAGAAGTCACTAAATGATATGTTTGTACGGACCTATGGCATGCTGTACATGCAGAATTCGGAAGTGTTCCAGGACCTCTTCACAGAGCTAAAAAGATACTACACCGGGGGCAATGTGAATCTGGAGGAGATGCTCAATGACTTCTGGGCTCGGCTCCTGGAACGAATGTTTCAGCTGATCAACCCACAGTATCACTTCAGCGAGGACTACCTGGAGTGCGTGAGCAAATACACAGACCAGCTGAAGCCATTCGGAGATGTTCCCCGGAAGCTGAAAATTCAGGTCACTCGCGCCTTCATTGCTGCTCGGACATTTGTCCAGGGGCTGACCGTGGGCAGAGAAGTTGCAAATCGAGTTTCCAAGGTAATTGAAAATCTACTGTCTTTCTAATTGGCCTTTCTCATTTATTTTTGTTTGTTTGTTTGTTTGTTTGTTTTTAAAACCAACGTTTAAAAAAGAAATTCAAGGTAAAAGTTCTCACTTACAGTGGTTCTTGCTCTTAGAGATATCAGCTAAATGTTAAAGCTTAATTCTTTGTGTGAGAGAAGCCAGGATTTCAAGCCATTGCATGTGGTTTGAAACATAATGTCAATATTTATCAGCAATTCAGCAGAGAAGCTTTTATCAGAAAATGCGCGAAAACAGGTGTCTTGTAACCATGACCACCTGGCATTTCTGATCAGTTTTAAGGATGATAAATACTCATGAAATGGTCCATCCGGAGGTTATAATCCTCTCGGAAGTCCCAAGGAGACAGTCTTATGGCGCTGGCAAGTGGAGACAAGTTGTTGCTCCAAACACCAGCACCTGGCATTTCTTCTTCTTCATCACCCTTGTCAAAGTGGCCGAATTCCTTACCAGTAAAAGAAGAGCTGACACCTGTAGAACTGGATTAGGGAGGACTAATGAATACGAAGTGTAGAATCTGGCGGAGAATTCTTTTTGTTATCCATTATCTTTGCAATTCAATGCCGTGTATTGCGTTGGGCTTATGAGAAAGATAAATCACTAACACACGTCTGTGCCTTTCCTTGAGGATGTCTCTAAACCTTTACTGCAAGGGTTTTTTTTTTTTTCCACTGCTGTTTTTAAAACATTGAGTGTTTCCTGTGTAGAGGTTATATGCCTTCGTTTAAATTCTTCCTTGACATTCAACTGCTCTTATGAGATGAGCTTGCCCATTTATGAGGGCAGTCCAACAAATAAGCTGAAAGATGGTTACTTTAAGAGGTAAAGTTAAAACAATAGATAAGAGAAGTCTGGTATTATGTCACCCCAAGAAGGTCATGTTTGTACAAAGATTATTGCTAAATATTACTTTCTTACTGCAGGGTCGTGCCAAAGAGCCACATATTTTTTATAACTATTAGTACCATCCTAGCATGTTTCTTTTTTCCCCGCTTTAATCTCCTCAATATTTACATCTTGATATCAAGATGTATATACCCTTAAAAATGTTTCTCTATGGCTCTGTTTGTAAAATTCATAGCAATCCATTTTTTTAATTATCAATTCTTAAAACATTTACTTGAGCATATGGAAAGATTATTTGGAAGAACGCTCTGATGAGGATAAACACAAGGGATTTAATAATATAAAGGGCCTATAACTTTGATGTTAAAAACAATTTTTTTATTGAAAATCAACAACATTCTAGATACCAAAGGAAATAGAACCCCAAAAGTGGATTAATAAGGGGTTGGCCAGGTGGAGTAATAAGAGGAAATATGATTATCTGGGAAAGTCTGTGAAATATAGATAGATATAAGAAATAAATATATATTCCATATATTCTTGAGAGATAGATTTTGTTTTAAAAAAAAGTTTAGTCACAGTGACTTCAAATTGAAGTCTTTGCTTTTATTGAAGAATGAGAAATGTGAGGTAAGAAATTCAAGGCATGGATTAATATATGCAATATTCCTGACTGTTTATTTAGAGTCTGCCTGAGTGTGAATAATGATTAGGTACATATATTTTGGTCTGGGGAGGTCTCAGTGAGGTAAGAGAATATTTTCTATCAAAGCATCTTAAAAGCCAGAGGAGAGGTTGCTGCTGACTGCCTGACTGTCTCTCCTGTTTCTCAGAGGATGGCATTAACAACAGCCTGGAAATGTCACCTCCCCTTTGTCATTCCCTGACTGTCTTATTCTGAGGTCTTTGTGTACCAAAATCTACTGTGTCCACCTTCATGGTAAAGGTTGATATCATGGACCAACCATCAGTAGAGTATGACCTTTAGTTGTTTTCCAGATGTGAGGAGAGATATACTCAGCAGCCCTGAGATCTTTCTTCCCTTGATTTCTTCATGACCAACATTCATTTGCAGAACAGCTGCTGTGGGTTTGCAATGTAGTTTGTGGTCATGTAACTATGAATGTTTACTGTCCTATGCAGATATTAGCTTTTCTGACCTGAGTTTCATTAGCCCTAATCTACTCAAATCATAAATCCCATGCTGACATCTGGTCACTGCCTTCTAGTGGGTGGATGGATGGATGGATGGTTGGATGGATGGATGGATGGAGAGAGAGAGAGAGAGATGGATGTGGATATATAGCCTTGGTTTAAAAGAAGCTAAGCAATTTTTTCTCAAATAATTTATGGCTCAGGGATTTAAGTATTTTATCAGTGAACTTTCTCACCTAATGATTACCAGATGGTCTGTAGCTGACTAAATCAGATACAGATCTGCTAGTACCATTTGGGTGCTTATGACGATGACTTACAGCACCCAAACCGTTCTCTGTGATAAGAATAAAATATTACAAGACTAACTATATTAAGAGGAGAAGCAAGAATTGTGTTTGACATTTAGCCCTTCATATATCAGAAGTTTCCCTGTTGTCTGTTAACTGAGTGAGTTAGAGTTTGTGAAATGATTGCAGAAGAGTTAAGGAATTCAAGGCAAAATTCCCAAATAGCGATCCACAAACTACCTTATCTCCTGCACCTTGGCTTGGGGGATATTTTTTTCCTTCAGTTTCTCTCTTCTGTTACAGTGGCTTCTTAAATCTAGGAAGGCATCATTAATAGCTTCTAATTAACTGTTTTGATGGGAAAATTTAGCTCGTTGGCAAAACACAGCAGTTTGACACAGATGTTTTGACACAGCGTTTGGGGAATTTCCTTACCAGAAAAATGGAGGACTCATTTGTCAACGTCAACATAACTATTTTTAAAACTTACCCTTGCCATCTCAGTTACGAACATTGTCTTTTTCCAGGCTTTGGATGGAGCAAGTTAATTTTAAATAACTATTTGAAAATACCAGTGCTGTTGAATACATGCATATCTTAAAACTGCAACTCTACCCCTGGACATACTGTTTCACATGTGTACAAATATATGTGTAGGATTCATAGCAGCCTTTTTACAATAACATAAAAAGTAGAAATATCACAAAAGTCCCATCTGCATAAATGGTGATCTCTTCACACCATGAAATCCTATGAAGCGTTGAAACTAAGTGAACTCTAGCCACATGTATGGATGAATCAATTGCAGACATCTCATTTTGAGATAAAATAAATAAATAAAATCACCAAAGAATATATACCATTTATATAAAGTTTAAACATGTAAAACTAAGCAATACATCATTTAGGAATTAAAATACAATATATGTGGTAAAACTGAAGAAAACTTTAAAATGATAAACACAAACATCAGATGGTAATTACCTCTAAGGATTAGGTTTTTGGAAGTATTATAAAGGAGGGATGCTCAGAGGTTTCCACAGTTATCAATAACATACTGTTTCTTAAGCTCTGTGCTGTGTGTGTGTGCGCAGGTTTAAGATTTTTTTTTAATGAAAGAGATTAAAATGGGAGAGACTTCACCATTGTTCATCTATGATTCTTTCCATCTCTGTAGATATGATCAAGTCCCTGAGCTAGCCTCAGTGGTTTATCAGACTTACTGCTGTTTGTGGATTTGACCATTCACTTTCCATGTTCCATCCTGTGCTAAATGATACCAAGTAGGCATGGGAGACAAAGCTCTAAAATGAACATAAAAGCACATTTTGATTATATAGTGGTCTTGAGAGAAAGGATCCAGGCTATTTTCTTTAGCATGGTCCCTTTTTTAAAGCACCACCTTTATCCCCCTATATACACCCATTCGTGAATGGGAACTTGGGTGCCAGCAGTCCCTCTGAGGCTTGCCTAGCACTATGAAGAACAGAAAGAAGGCCGAGTAGAGGTAGTAACAGTTGTCTGCTTAGACTGAGCTTCCCTGTTTCATCATGAAGGCAAGTGACTTTAGTGTCTTCACTGGTCCATCTTGATTCCATTTAAACAAAGAAGACATGACTTTCATATCTTTTTGCTTTAATAAAAGTGACTTCTATGAGGAAAATCTGTAAATTGTGTCAGTAGCAACCACTTCAACTATGAAAATCATTTCATGGATTCATTGCAGACAAATTAGGTAGGTAATGGAATTGGAATCCATAGGACTTGGACTATTGCCAAATACTGTCATTTATCTCTATCTATGTATCTATGTATCTGTCTATCTAACTATTTTCTGTCTATTTTCTTATCTAAATTATTTCTGCCTTGTGGGTCATGACTTTGAAAAGAATGTCTGGCTTTAGTAAGACCAGAATATTTTTATCAACAGTCACCTGCCTATGTCTGCTACCCATAATAGTATCTTTGCATGGAGAGCCTCTTAACTGGTCCATCCAGCTGAGTAAACAGTCTTGCATTAACAATGTGTGCCTAGAAAGCAATAAGCAGAGAGCCAATTTTCAATAAATGTAGTTGATAGATTATGAGGCTGAAAAAATTTATCATCAAATTTGATGAAATGAAGCCTATGAAATACATCCACTCAGAACACTCTCTGATCAAAATGGAAAACCATTCTGAAGAATTTGCCATGGATATAGTTTACAAGGGAAATGGTATTCTATTTAGCTGTTTGCTTCTGAGATAGAATTTAAGATACAAAGTAAGACCACCTGTTGTACCCATCACCTGAATGATTTGTTTTGCTCCTTCTGTGGTGATCTTTTTTTGTGTGTGTGTGGTGATCTTTTGATTGGAGTTAATTTTTTTAGAGTCATCCAGAAATGAGAAAGACCGTGAAGAGGCCTTAGGTGAATGAAAGCTTTTTTTATTTCTTTTGTGGTCAGTGTATTCTCTTCTGTAATTGATGATTATCCAGTGTAGGTTAGTTCACTAACATACAATGTTAGGAAGAATAGGTAAACCTTTTGAAATTATCAATAATATTTCTATGTTTACAACTTTTAAGTCAGCATAAATAATATATGCTTGCTGTTTTATGATGATGATGTGGGCATTATATTATATTTAGAAAGCACTTTGCTGTTAATCAATAAATAATATCATGATAAAAAATAGTAACAAAATAACATTAGTACAAGAGGCCAAAACAACAAAAATAGCTTAGTAATATAATTCATTGGAAACGTATGAATTTGGTCCAGGTGCTGTGATAAGCACTGGAAATCACAAGAGTGTGAGGAAGTCCAGGTTTCAGAGGAAGAAAAGAGTGTCTACCCTGAAGAGTAGCATACGGTGTTCTAAAGAGGACTCCAGGGAACTAAGAGATGAGGTCCCATTTTGATGAAAACAATTTGGTTACTTTGATTAAAACAATGAATGAAATCTTTCTTACTAATTTTAAGTTCTCTTGCAGAATGCCTAGCTTTGGTGTTTAACTTTGGAAAATGGTTAAGAGAGTGAAAATTGAGGAGAATGAAGCCATTTATTTCCAGTGCATTAAAAGCTATTTGTGTATCTTTTCTTTTTAGTCTTTTTGTAGCTTGTGTCTGTTTCTAATAACCTATGCCTGTTAGGCTATTTTATTTAAAATTATACTATCTTTTGGAATTCCATTAAAATGAGTACATTTCTCCCCATTGAATCTAGGTTTGAAGTTTTATTCATAATGAAAGGAGAAGGTAAGGGGTATGTCAATGTAACATAGCTGGCACAAGTTTGGGAACCACAGTTATGAACATACCTAACAGGTGTAATCTTTCTCTCCTCTACAGTCCAAGATGGGTGGTTAGAATAGCTCAACAGTCATTTGATCCAAATGTGGATTCTTGTAAAAGTGGAGCCATTGTGGCAATTTAGCTCATGCCTCATCAATAAACATTAGTTCCGTGTGTTTTATACGTCAAGGACTGTTGATAAGTTCTTAAGATACAAAGACTAAGCAAATTAAAGTACTTTCAAGTACTAATTGGGAGAGAGAAACAAATAATGTCAGTGTCTAATGTGAGCATTCTGCAATAGATGTTTTGGGAACAGAGGGGAGAGGCACCTACTTAACCTTGGAGTGCAGGGAAACTTTCAAGGATGTAGATGCTGAATGACATGTTGAAGGATGCCTGGGCATTGGGACAGATGACAAGGGCACCTGGCATCGGGGAGGGTGCTTCAGACAGAGGCAACAACTCAGCAGAAGCACAGTGTGAAACCACAGATGTGTGCAGGGAGCTGCAAGCGTGTGGTATTCCTGAGGCATGAAGTGCAAGACAGTGAACAGGCAGAGATAAGACTGGAAAACCTAAAGGAACCCTTGAATAAAAACTGCCTATTTCACTAATGATTTTGTGCTTGTCTATTTTGCCTACATAATTAAAAAGTAACCTTTCTTTTTTTTATTGAAGTATAGTCAATTTGCAATGTTGTGTTAGTTTCAAGTGTACAGCAAAGTGATTCAGTTATACATACATGCATATATATTCTTTTTCAGATTCTTTTCCATTATAGCTTATTACGATATTAAGTAAAGTTTCCTGTACTATACAGGAAACCTAAAGTAGGTCTTTGTTGTTTACCTATTTTATATATAGGAGTGTGCATATGTTAATGCCAAACTCCTAATTTATCACCCCCCCACTATCCCCTTTGGTAACCATGTTTGTTTTCTATGTCTGTGAGTCTATTTCTGTTTTGTAAATAAGTCAATTTTTATCATTTTTTTAGATTCTACATATAAGTAATACCATATGATGTCTGTCTTTCTTTGCTTAAAAGCATTCCACTATGTTTGAGAGGCAAATGTGCTGAGTACCTGCTATTCGCTGGGCATTGTTCTGTAAGAAACAGGAAATAACAATGAACAGCATTGTCCTTGAGGAAACCACAGTCTATCCAAAAGAGATAGAGGTGTAAAAGTTTCAGTGAGGCACAAAGGATCAGGATGAAGATAGAGGTGTGGGTAAAATGCTATGTGAATCAAGAGAAATGCGTGCTTCCCTTTGCCTTGGGAAATTGGAAAAGGCACCTTAGAGTAGGTTATAGTCAGACTTGGACTTACAGAATGAATAGGGTCTTACAGAAGAAGAAAAGATCTAGGGCTTTCGTGCCAGGGACCCAGCCGGTTCAAAGGCATGAGCCACGGAAGGTCCTGTTTTTGTGGAGATGAGGCCAGGAGGTAAATCTGGATCGTATTATTTGAGCTTTATATTGCAAGCTAAGGAATTTGAAGGACACTGCATAGGCCAAGAGGTGATAGCTAAGATTTTTCAAAAGACAAATATGTGGTCAGATTTTTACTTGTGAAAGATCGTTCATGGAGATGATAAACTGGAGAGGGGGAAACTGATGGAGGGTGCAGGGATGGAAACCATTGTAATTGCCCAGGTGAGCGGTGATGAGACCTGAGTCCAAGCAGGTGGAGCGGAGTGGAGCATGCATCTGGAGAAACAAAGGAACAAACAGGCAGGGTATAAATATGGTGTGTCTTCTCAGATTGTTTCCCCAGCATCAAGCACATTTCCTGGCACGCTGCTTGTTCCCATTTAGTAACAGTTGTCTGCCTGCTGACTGGTTTGAGAAGCACCGACACAGAAATGTTTGTTGGCAAAGGACAGTAATATTTAGCTGGAGAAAATAGAGAAGGGATCAGATGAAACATCAGGGAGTATAAATATTTAAAGAGGATACAATAAAGGAAGACAAATGACCCAAAGCATATTGTCCTGAAAGTAGAGGGAGAGAGGCACTCAAGAAATAGGGTAATCAACAGCATCAAATGTCATAGATAGTCAAATGGGAGGGGCAGAGAAAATAGACCTTTGAGTTGGCCATAAGGATGCTACTAACTTTAGCAAGTGCAGCTTGACTAGAGTGGTTTTAATTGGTTGAGACATTGACTCTTCTGCCCCTGTACTTTCTAGAGCAGACTGAACAAAGCATGGTCCATGGACTGGAGCCCATCCATGAGCAGACTGGTATGGTTCTGCAACAAGTACAAAAATTGAAGGCATTTAAAAAATCTTGATAGCAATTTCACGTTGCCCCAACATCCAAGACCCCACCAGTTGACTCTTCTTAAATGTTGTTGAACTTTCACGGTGTGTCTCCTTGGTGTGAGGTGCATCTTGGTTATGCTCTTGAGGATTAGATATCAGGTTGTGAAATCCTGGAAAAAATCAAACAGCCAGCCAAAACCTGTCCAGATCCTTTGAGCCTCAAACAGATAGTTTGAAATGTACTATTCCAGAACAGTGCTAAGGATAGGAAAATAGTGAACGTATATTGATTGATTCTGTTAGTGTGTTTGAGCTTTTTCCTTCTGTATTCAGCCTCCTTTTACCCCTCTTTGTGCCTCCCTGCCCTAACTTTCTTCCCCTGGGGTGCTGTCTCTACGTTTCCAACCATGATGGGCTCTCATAAATCCACTTTGATTGGCATGTCTGCTCTTTGCCTGTGCCCTGCAAGTACAAGAATTCCTCTGGGGCCACGGAAGATGTGGGTGACAAGCAGACGTCTTCGTTACTACTAATAGGGAACATCCACGGGTGAAATGTACCAATTAAGGTACAGCACAAATAAAAAAGGACCAAGATTAAAACTCTAGTGCTGTAACTCAAAGAATGCTGCTTCTAAAATGGCTTCATAAAGAAAAACGGACCTAACAGTTTATCCCAATGTCAGTGCTGACTCTGTTCTTGGATAATTATCTCTGAATGCATGTATGCTTTTTCTACCAGAAGGTTCTGTGAAACAAGGTTTGAACAATAGTCTTGCTGTAATTACTTTCACATGCAAAAGCGCGTTCAGAGTGCTGACAGGAGACGTTGCAGGCTGTGTGATATCATAGCTGAACTTGAAGGTTTGGAGGATTTTTCTTTTATTGTCCCATCTTCAGAGATTCAATGTTATAAGGACATTCCCTGAGGCAATATCAGGCACTGAGGAGGTTTATGAGCCAAGATACACATCAAAAATAATTTTAATAAAGCTTGACAGATATATTGCATTAATAGTGCTGACAGAGAGGAACAGGACTTATGTAGAGAGTATGACATGTTGGTATTTTTTTTTTAATTGAGGTAGTAGGTCATACAGATATTTGACTGTAAGAAAGACTGGGGGTATGTTATTACATACCATAGATTTTCTCCATTGTTATCTTCGTGATGACAAGCAAAGGTTATTCCCCTTCATGTGTATGCCTTATACCTCTCCGTCTTGATGAGTGATAGTGCAGACACAATGGATCAATCCCAGACACCTAGAAAATAGTCTTTATCCCAGACAATATTGAAACTCTACATTTTCCTGTACCTAAATTGGATAGCCAAGAGTGAACATGGACAGTTTAGAGTGTCAGTAATAGGATAATGGGGGCTTTGACCTTTAGACGTGAGTAAAACTGTAGAGGCCCCAAGTTAACGTCAGCTGACACTTAAGTGGCTGGCATAAACAGATTTTTTAAAATTCATTTTCATTCTTGCAGGAATATGCTGCATATCAAAAGTGCCACTGTCATATTTAATACTCAGCAGATAGCAAGATTTTATATGGAAATGTAATCCTCTTCAGTTCATAATGTCTTAAGCAGTCAGGAAGGCAAACTATCCTGTGTTCATTTTGTAGAGGATTTCGGCAATCAAAGAAGGTCATCCATTCAACATTTTAAATTTTCATAAATACAGTCATTATGGAAACATTATTATTCTGCATATCATTCTCATAGTATGTATAAATATGAGTTTCTCCATAAAGAAATATGTCCGTTTATAAAGAATGGGTGTTAAAACGTTCCTCGTTTGCTCTTAGCTTTCTAAAAACACATTCTCTTGCTAAATATACTTCTAGAGGCAAGGCAACATTTATTTCACTGTTTTTCAATGAAAGTGGGCTACATTTAGTCAGAAATATAGGATTTGATACTGCTTTAAAAATTAGTAGAAACCAAGCTCTCTGCGGAAGTCCTTTCCTCTTAGAGTTCTGTTGCTCAAGTTAAAGACTGGGCCAAAGAGAATCCAACTGTGCTTGCAATAAAGTGTTTTATTGAAAAGACGAACCTTATGGTATCCTGCAGCATTTGTAGGCAGAAGATAACTGTATAAAATACTTATGTCAGTATTTCCATAAGGAATGAGAAATATCTATTTTGGAGTGGAGAAAAAAAAAGTACCCTGGCATTTTGGCTGGGATAGCAGATAGAATAAAGATTGAAAGTCTCTCTTATTTCTCTTCTTTTTTTAAAGTGTGAACATGATAGGGTTTTCTGTAGAAAGTCTGATACACCAATTGTTTAATAAATGATAAAGCCTTTGACTCTCAGCTATCCAGGGTCTCCCTCCTGATCAATTTATAGTTCATCACTTGTTTTGTGATTATGAGAAAAAGGGAATTGGGGAAATGAGATAATCTTGTAAATCACTCAAGCCAAATGAACATTTTTGTCCCTTCAAATCACCAAGACGGTTCAAATAAAACTGTCACTCTAGCTTAAATCACCTGGATATTTACTTTTTGTTGGTGGTCAGAAAAATAGTATTTTCACATGTTTTTTTCTGACTATAAAATCAATATGTGCTCATCCAAAAAGAAAATAAATAAATAAAATGTGGAGAGTGCAGAAGAATACAAAGATGAAAGCAAAATAATCCTAAATTCCCACTACCGAGAGATAACCAGTGTCAAAAGTTTGCATTTCTAGTGTTTTTGTAGCTCTAATATACTTTTATCTTATGTATTGCTAAATCATGGGGGATACTTAATACTGGATCCTACTTTTTTCACTTTAAAGTAAGTTATTTTCCCACCTCAATAGCATTTCTATTAAAAAAATCTTACTTTTAAAGATTTATTTTACAATCTAAAGGATTTGCTTGCTGCCAGTATATCTGGGCATCTTTCACAGTAGTCATTCCCTGGACATTCTTTCTAAGAGAAGGAAACAACTGTAGTTTACATGTGTGCACACGTGGGTGTTTAACTCACTCTGCACTCTCAATGCCAGCCTACTTGGGAGTTTTGCGACTCCCTTATCACTATTGAAATTTCTTGGTTGATTTATACATACTCCAGCAGTTACAAGAATTAGAAGCAATTTTTTTGAGGGAACAAAGGTGTAGACATAAGGTAGAGGTAGGAAAGAGGCTGATAGAAAAACGTTTATTAGAACTCCCTGACTAATACTTCCCATTGGGCCAAAAGTCACCATCGAAGGCAGACTGCAAACTGGCTCACAGACATGTTCATCTGGGCACACCTTTTTTTATTTTTCCTCTTTTTTGCCATGCTGTGCGGTTTATGGGCTCTTAGTTCCCCAACCAGGGATTGAACCAGGGCCCTCAGCAGTGAAAGCATGGAGTCCTAACCACTGGACCGCCAGGAAATTCTCGGCACAACTTCTTTAAGAGTTTGAATGTTTTAAAACGGGGAAGATTGACGTAAATTGCGGATTGCTGCAATTTCTGAAGATATGACCAACCCGGACCTGTGTTCTGCATGGCAAAATCAGCTAGCGCTAAAGAATATTTACACGGAATTTGTTGTAGCTGGGGAATCCGTGTTGTGGTCTGACTTGGGTCTGGTCACTCCTGTGGTTAGGTTGGCCTGATTCTGAAGTCAGCATGGGCTACCATCTATCACAATGTTTGGCCCTTTTTCTCACAACAGAGAAATGTTTCTCTGTACCTATGTCGTTTTTTTTCTGTTTTTTTGTTTTGTCTTGTTTTTATAAATTTATTTATTTATTTTTGGCTGTGTTGGGTATTCACTGTTGCGTGCGGGCTTTCTCTAGTTGTGGCGAGCAGGGGCTACTCCTGGTTGCGGTGCACAGGCTTCTCATTGCGGTGGCTTCTCTTGTTGCGGAGCACAGGCTCTAGGCACGTGGGCTTCAGTAGTTGTGGTGCGCAGGCTCAGTAGTTGTGGCTCGCGGGCTCTAGAGCACAGGCCCAGTAGTTGTGGCTCATGGGCTTTGTTGCTCCACAGCATGTGGGATCTTCCTGGACCAGGGCTCGGACCCGTGTCCCCTGCATTGGCAGGTGGATTCTCAACCACTGCGCCACCAGGGAAGCCCTGTACCTATGTCTTTACTGAAAGCAAAATAAGTGAAAGATGGATAGGGTCTTGTTTCAGGAAAAAATAGTAGGAAGCTTATTTTATTTTTTTGGAAGTATAAAATATTCTAACTATTTAATATTCAACTAGTAACTATGATTCAAAAATACAGTCAATTAACTTCACCCATGGTTATTGACTCTGTAGCATTTGAATTTGCAAACCTTCTTCTAAGCTTTCTATTAGCCATCACTATGAGCTAAACTTTATTCTTTAATCAAATAAAAGCAAACCAGCCACTAAAAAAAACCCTGCTATTCCTGATGTTGGGAATCAGAAGAGAATCCTCTCCTTTAAAGTCTTCAAGAACGTTCTTATCGTATACACAGCTAGAAGTTTACTCCTGCTGAAATGGATCTTAGCAAGCACAGGCCTAGAATTTTTCTGATCAGTGTCATCATAACATCATCACCATTATCAAATTCACTTCCTGTCTAATGTAAATGGAATCTAACGGTTATTGAGTGCTTGCCAGCCCTGTAGTAAGTACTTTTCACACACTGGCATTTAATCCTTGTGTTAAACCCGTGAGATAGGTATGGTTATTGCATTGCATTTATTAGATAAGGAACTTGGGATTGAATGACAAGATACCTATGCTGTAAATCCACACTGCCTCTCCCAGTGTTGAGGCTTTTTTCTGAATACAGCAACCCGGTATAAAACTCCTTGGTCTATGGCAGTGCTGGCCAGTAGGAATAGGATGAAAATCAAGTTCAGAATCTTCTGTAAGCACATTAAAGTAAAAAGAAACAGGTGAAACCAATTTTAACAATAAATGTTTAACTCAGTATATCCAAAATATTTTCATGTAAATTTATAATCAATACAAAAATTAATGAGATATTTTAATTTTTTGTGTTAAGTCCAAATTTTGGTATGCATTTTATACTTATAGCAGATCTCAGTTTGAGACTAGTCATATTTCAAATGCCAGGCTAGTGGCTGATGTATGCGACAATTCAGATGTATAGTTTCAATGCATCATCCTCCTATTTAAAGCAAAGAATGTTAGGAATTCACACCAGGAAGTCAAACCCTTGTGGTTGATTATTCATACAGCTCCTCTGGTTATGAGGAAAATAGAGAAAGATTCTGTCTTTTCATAATGCATTTTGGGCCCTGACTGGAACTCTGACATAAATAACAAAGACATTTTATTGAGAGATTTGTTCTCAGTCCCTCAAAGGCTGGCTCTGTATGTGGTACTGCCGTGGCCCCAAAGTGTAATGCGCACCAGAAGATTGTCAGTCATCATGCATGAATTAATCTGCGGTTTTCAATCTGCCCTGGGGAGGTGGAGGAGACTAATTAATGCATGAGGTGGCAAGCATCTATGGGTGTCAGCATCAGTAGTAAACAAAAGAAATAAATGCCCAACTATTATTACAGGGAGCTCTCTGAGATATTTAATTCTTGCAAAGGAGACCTAATGCTCATAAAGGTGACCCATCACTGGATTAAATGACTCAAAACCACATGACTAATTGGTGTTCAGATAGATTTGAGGGGACTTCCACACTTTTTGGGGGGGGGCTTGATAAAGAAGGTACTTTTCAGGTGAAAGCCCCTGAAATATTGGTTCTCATAGATTTCTCATAAAAACATTTTAGGGCATAGTTTCTTTTTTTAATTAACTGGGAAATTACAATTTTAGTCAATTACTATCTGGGTGCACAAAGTGATGCACTAGGGGTTGACAGAGTTGGCAGTCATCCTCCCAAATGGTCTGTCACTGTCAGGGAAGAGCTTATCAAGAGAGGGATCGGATCCAACTCAATAATTCCTATTATGTAATTGATACTTTCCTCACCATGCCATGCTGCAAACTGTGATTTGTTAATGGTTTGTTTGTGATACAGAGACTCAGATCAACCTGGCACAGGGAACTGGCTCTGTGGCAGCCACCGTGTTCTGGATCCAGGCTCATCATACCGTAGTGCTAGAGAGCTGACTTTGACTTGCTTTATAATTCTATTCATTAAATTAATTTAGGGTATATAAACTGATTTATTGTGAGATTTAAAATCATTTTTCTCAAGAGAGCCCAGAATATTAGGTTAGCAGTTTTCTGAGCATAACTTTGACTCAGTTTCAGGGGACAGGCAATTTAATGTCAGCATCCTATAATTTTAGCTACACAATATCATTTTCTCTCGACTTTTCACTGCTGAGTCACAAATCTATTCGAAAGGGTACAAGTATGTCAGAGTATTTCTAGTGGAGAGAAAGTTCCTGGAAGACTTGTCTCTCTGCAGCCTCAAATTCCTGGTCTTCATTCCAACATCTATAGTTGCATTTCTTTTTCGATACTCAGTGATCCTACAAACTCAGTATTTAAAACTGAGCTTAATAATTTGGAACAGAACTCTGTAGCCTCATTGTAGGTCATTTTCTTTCTGCGTTGCTTCCTGTTTGTGTTTCTCCCTTTCCATTGCCTCAGTTTCTGCTAAAATCTGAACTCCAGTCACATCAAGTGTAGGCTATTGCCCACTCAAGGCAACTTCCCCAGACTTTAGGCTCCATCCCTTCTTTTGGGAATCCTAAGAACATTTCATCAGTGCCATTTTGATTAAGTCACTCTCCTGTTCATAAATCCCAGCAGTAATTGTCAATTTCTCCAATAACCTGGAATGTTTACTAAGTGCTTAGCTCTCTGCTAAGTGTAGACTTGACTGCCAGATCCTGATCTGTCTTCAGTCTCTCATTCAACTTGCTGCCCTGTATCATTAGTCCCAACTCAATTTGTTTGAGCAAATGTATTCGAGCCTTGCCCCACATGAAGGTTTGGGTGACAGTTTCTCTGCCATTTTCCTTACTCGTCATGCCTTCCTCTCCCCTTCCCATCAAATTATCTCCCTTATTTCATTCAAAACTTGCTAAGACCTACTCATTGCTACTTCTAGTATCCCCAGGAAACTCCCTTCATCCATATCAGTTGTTTTTTCTTTTACGCGCTTCTTTTCAGAACCTCTATTCTAAGCTTTTGCCATGTTCTGTGTAGAGTTCTACATATGTTGCTTCAAAGTTTCCATGACATTTTCCTGTGCCGTGGGCCTTGTCAACCTGAATATTGTAACTTATCAAAAAAAGGAACATGCCTTCCATCTTTAATGCTCCTTAGAGCAAGCACTACTGCAATTTGGGTATGGTAGATGCTGAGTACAGGTATTACTGCTGTTATATTACTCTTTTCCCTTCTTTAAGTCTTATCATGGTTGGAAGGGGTAATATTCTTATGTCATAACATCTCCCACTTTATTGTAAATACTACCCTGAATTTCTGATTGTTTTAGAAAAGGATGTACTATGTAGGTCCTTCTAGAATTCTGCCACGCCCCCCCAAATAAACTTAAATACTCAGTGCATGTGGTTACCCAACAGAACTATAGGTCCTTTTTATGCTTGTTGGGACATCCAGGTGGAAAGACATTGTAGACAGTTGAAATATTAATGACTGAATATAGGCTGAGAAGCCATGCATTCCCTTAGCTATCGCCTAAATGATGTAGTACCTTGAGGTCTGTGGAAGAGCAATGAATCTTCATGTGTATTCCAGATTGCCAAAATATCTATATCATCTAGCTATATGTAGATATAGATATCTATACTGTTTCCATAGTTACTGGAGCAACTATCATTTTGCTCATATTTTTCCTTTATGTCTTAGAACTCACCTATCCAGAAGTGTACTGACACCATGATCACAATTTAGTTCAGTGAATTATTGGTGGGGAGAAGTGTGGTTTCATAGTCTTTAAGTATCAACATTGCAGATTTCCTTAAAAGTGGTTAAGTTGAAGCGAAAGATGTGCCAGCATGCTGAAATCCTGGGAATATTTTTTACTGTGAGTTATAAGAATTACTAAAGAGAAAGGAAAGAAATAAAGGGAAAATCCACTAATCTCTTTTGTAAAGTGCTCACACTGCACATTTACAATTAAGCTGTTCTGATTTCTGTAATTAAAATAACTTCCTCTGAGAGGCCTTAATAGTTCATGCCCAAGTGTAAAAAAATGCTGTTGTCATGAATGAACGATTGAAAGAAAGGTCTTATTTACATGTTTTCGTTCTTATGAGAAATCTTTGAAAACAAACCAGGCATGAAAAAGACAATCAGTAGGGTTAGCCCAGGGTTGTTTTACCAATCCATGTGAGGTACCAGCTCATGCATGTATTCATCTGTTCATTCAGCAAACATTTATTGAGCACTAACTCTTTGGCCAGTGCAATGGGTACAATGATGAATAAGACCTAGCTTTGCCCTAAAAGAACTCCCATTCCAGAATGGGTACCAGACAGATAAATAGTAGAGGCCAATAAGTGTGCTAATTAGAGGTATGGGTGGGTATAAGAATGGAAGTGTTCACTGATACAAGCCCATTCCTTGGAGACATCTAGAGCCTTTTATAAAAGGCCTTTGAGCATTTTATTTTGCCAGTCATGGATGGAATGACAATAGGGGCATACATTTTAATAGAGATATGAAAATTCAGTGTTTAATTATTGAGAAAATGAAACTGCACAAATAATTAGTATATATATATATATATATTGATTAGGCATAAAGTATATGTAACTATTACTAGGAACATTTTATTGCATGTTACTATATATGTATCTAATATGAATACATGTCATACCATAAACATAATATGAATAAAATAGGGGGAAAAGTAAAGAGAGGAGAAACTTGATGTAATCCAGAGCTCACTAGAGCAAGAATAAGACATAGCTGGAATTGAATTCTTACTTCGACCCTACTTAGTTGTCTGAATTACTTCATTTCTTTCCTCCTTGGTGAAATGAGTGGGAGAGACTAGACGAAATGCTTTACTGGGAGTGAAATTCCAAAAGTGGCCATAGATATATGACCTAGGAACTAAGATATATACTCAGGACTGCACATCTGGATGATTAGATCTATGTGGGAAAAAGATGGTCAAGTAATTCACTAGCAATTCATTGGAAAGTTTTAGGCCATGCCTTGTTTAGCATGCCCCTTAGTGGTTTTGAATGTGGCTTTGGAATTTATCTACTACTTCTGGTTGTCACTCTTGTGATTGGGCTCATCTCTCATTTGGGGGTGACAGTTTATTCTTACAATGCTAGTTTTTTGCTCTTTTCATAAATCATGTCAAATTCCAAAGACACTGTTGAGCAGCAGGACACCTGAGTGCTTGATGAGTTTCCATGGGCCTCCTAGAACTGAACCTCTCCATTGGGCAGATTCAAGCACCTACATCTACTATGCTGCATTTTCTTCCACAACTCATAATTTTAATTTTGGCATTCAAGATATATTTGGTGTTAATGTGTATTACTGCCAAAGATAATGGATGCCCTGCTGGAGAGATGGCATTTTCACTGTTCTCTGTTAAACCCCACACTTGATTGGCAGGTGTGTCCTAGAAAAATTGGCATAACACATTGTTAGAGGGCACAGTGCCATCTAACAGTCAGGAGGAAGTTAGGCTGAAAAGTGATCCTAAGTGAAGTCAGCTGGGAGTGTTCAAGAATGAATTTTTCAAGCTCTCTGGATTAGAGGGAAGTAAATACTCTTAGGAAAATCTTTTGATTCTTTTATGCAAAAGTTTCCACTGACTATAATTTTTCCAGGATATCCCAGGAAGATTGGAAGACTCTTTTGCTAACTCAGAAGAATGATATTTAAATTTTAATTGTATAATAAAGTTGCAAAATGGCATGATGTTTGTATTTACTCTACTGTTTGTTAAATCAATATGCAGGTGATTTTAATACATCAAACTACACTAGCATTTGACTTTTGTGTGTAGAGTCGGGAATGAGTAAGAGATGTTATTCCTCTGCGACACGTTAGCCGGTAAAATTTTCTGAGTTACTGAGCTTCTGTTATCTCATCTGCAGAGCAGGGATGATGAGAAGTGGCCATGAAGAATGGTTACATGACATAGAAAGATTAAAAAATTGTGTTTGCTACATGAAAGTGGATTCTCATAATTAAAACTATTAGATGGTATTAATGTTTTATGGAAAAATGGAACAAATAAAATATATTCCAAAGTAGCCAAGTATAAAAACCTACTAGGGCAATATCACTTTTAAAACTTGTCATGTTATGAATATGGTGGTCCTAATTATGGGATGCTCTATCTGCTTTGAGGAATAAGTTTTCCTCCTCTGTGCCCTGTCGTCATTATGCACTGCAATGGACTTCTACAAACAAAGAAAAACACATGAAGGTCATCTAGGTTTTTGTTCTTTTCTAATGTTTTTAAGTATCTGCACAATCCTCTTTGGAAATGTGTGCTTTCTACACTGCAAGTAAGGTACACAAGGGGCTGAATCTCACGGCAGTTTTAACTAAACCCATGTCCTAACCTGCTAAGCAAAGAACAGTGAGAACTGGTCCATTTGTAAAAGAGGATTTGGTCTTTAAAAAATTAAAGCTCAGTGAGGGCTTCCCTGGTGGCACAGTGGTTAAGAATCCTCCTACTAATGCAGGGGACACGGGTTTGAGCCCTGGTCTGGGAAGATTTCCACATGCCGCGGAGCAACTAAGACTGTGCGCCACAACTACTGAGCCTGCGCTCTAGAGCCCGTGAGCCACAACTACTGAGCCCGCGTGCCGCAACTACTGAAGCCCACATGCCTAGAGCCCGTGCTCCGCAACAAGAGAAGCCACCGCAATGAGAAGCCCACGCACCGCAACGAAGAGCAGCCCCCACTCGCTGCAACTAGAGAAAGCCCGCGCACAGCAACGAAGACCCAATGCAGCCAAAAATAAATAAATTAATTAATTAATTTAAAAAAATTAATGTTCAGTGAGACATCGCACTCCTAGTCTTTACACACCCTTCAAAACATCTTTAAGATTTTTGTTCTAGACAATTACATAATTAAAGCCAAAATAAATATTCCAAATAATTTCACAATTTCTACTGGAAAAATCCCCACACTTACTGAGTCATGGCCCAGTATTTCTAAAATAAATGTCATCAGTCCTTCCTAATGCAGAGTCCTGCAGGATAAAGTTAAAAATGAAAACTTTCGGGCTTCCCTGGTGGCGCAGTGGATGAGAGTCCGCCTGCCGATGCAGGGGACACGGGTTCATGCCCCGGTCTGGGAAGATCCCACATGACGCGGAGCGGCTGGGCCCGTGAGCCATGGCCGCTGAGCCTGCGCGTCCGGAGCCTGTGCTCCGCAACGGGAGAGGCCACAACAGTGAGAGGCCCACATACCGCAAAAAAAAAAAAAAAAAAAAAAATGAAAACTTTCTTATTCATCAGTCTCTTTAGCTGTCCAATTTGTAATTGAAAACCCCTAGCAAGAGAAGATTTCTTTTTCACAAACTTTCAGTTCTTATGCACCTGGTTTTATTGTTAATTGTACATAAGAACAGGCTGTGATCCCATTACTTGTACTTTTATTGTTCCCTGAGTGTTGACTTCAAAGTTGTACTTTTTCTCTGTTGGATCTTCCAAATGACTGTGATCCAGTTTCCAACCTAGATGGATAGTTTACCCTCTCTCCTCTTGGCTAGTATTCACAGTAGTGAACTGCTTCTGTGCTAATTATTAGGGCTTACTTTGGGACAAAAACTTAGGTTCCCAATCTTAGTATTTTATCATTTTTTAATGTTGAATGTCAAGGGGTTCAAGTACTACTTTAAAATCCAGGAGAAATCCAGAAGAAGCACTATAAACAATGTTCTATTATTTATTGCCTCTTCTGACTTCATAATTAATAATGAAAAGAAGTTTTATCTAGAACCCAAAACACAGTCCAAGAATAAGCTGTTTAAATGGTGTGGATTATTTTAAAAATGCAATCAGTCTTCGGGAGTATATTTCTAGTAGATTATATAACATCTTATTGTTTTTATGTGTTCTTCCCTGTATGTAGTATTCTTTTTCTTCTTGGTAAATTGTGTTGGTATGTACAGGGTCTTAGCACCATAAGGGGAAAGGAACCATTACATTTATAAATAGTGTAAGACAATCAGTTTATTTTCACTTTACTGGTCTCTACTACAAATTTTATTACCATTCAAAAACTCTATAGATGTTAAAGTTTATACCTGATTCACTGAGTAAAACTTGCAAAATCGTAGTCCTTAATCAGATTCTTTATATTCAGGATGAATTTTTCTAATAGACTTTTCTATAAAATGTCTAAAGTGCTATATTTTCCCTCCTAAAATCTTCAGCTGAGATGGAATCACAGGTAAGAATTTTTTAATTTTACTATATTTAGTACATGTATATAATTTCTTTCTTGTATATAGTTTACTTTCTCTGTTAGTCAATTCCTTTATACTTACAGTGTGACAATTTTAATTCCTATGAAGTAGCATAGTTTTTTTTTAACATCTTTATTGGAGTATAATTGCTTTACATTGTTGTGTTAGTTTCTGCTGTATAACAAAGTGAATCAGCTATATGTACACATATATCCTCATACCCCCTCCCTCTTGAGTCTCCCTCCCACCCTCCCTATCCCACCCCTTTAGGTGGTCACAAAGCACAGAGCTGATCTCCCTGTGCTATGAGGCTGCTTCCCGCTAGCTATCTATTTTACATTTTGTAGTGTATATATGTCCACGCCACTCTCTCACTTCGTGCCAGCTTACCCTTCCCCCTCCCCGTGTCCTCAAGTCCATTTTCTACGTCTGTGTCTTTATTCCTGTCCTGGCCCTAGGTTCTTCAGAACCTTTTTTTTTTTTTTTTTTTGATTCCATATGTATGTGTTAGCATACGGTATTTGTTTTTCTCTTTCTTACTTACTTCACTGTGTATGACAGACTCTAGATCCATCCACCTCACTACAAATAACTCAATTTTGTTTCTCTTTATGGCTGAGTAATATTCCATTGTATATATGTGCCACATCTTCTTTATCCATTCATCTGTCGATGGACACTTAGGTTGTGAAGTAGCATCGTTGATCAAACGCAGACTCCATTCATGAGACTCATATGTGCTAATGCGTTGTGATTACATTACACATAGTGATACATGCTAGTGTATTTTATGAATTTCCTAATTAGATCTCCAGAGAGGAAGACAAGCCCATTTTTTATGGTTTTATTTTCCCAAATTCAAGTTATTATTGTCCTTATGACATGAGAATATTTAAATACTGTACATGAACACTGTTGAAATTCATAAAACTACTGAAGTTAATGAAACAAAATGGCATGTTTGTAGGGACAAGATAAAATGACTAACTATTGTCAGATGTCAGAATTGCTTTAGCCTTTTCCATAAATCACGGTGGGAGTATCATTAGCATATGTGATTAATGACACTTCGTGTTGTGAATTTGATTACAACAACACAACAAAGAAAATAAAGAGGAAATCACTCATGAACACCTTACATGAAAAGGTTGAGATGTCTCCAAATTATCATAGTTTGATCACTCAGCAAGTCTGTTAAGCACAATTCATTGAAGCCCACAGAAACCTAACAGAGATTTTCCCAATGATATTCAAATCCCTTTCAATTCTTTTTTCATAAATACAATGAGCAGTTTGGGGACTAGCAATAATCTCTTTTCCTCCATCCCATTTCTTATGTGGAAATTTCTGAATTCCTGTTTATGGTTCCATACTACCTCATACTGAAACAGTGTTTTCCTTTCACAGAAGTAGTGTTTGATTTATTCAGAGATAACATTAAACTTCATTATTTTGAGACAGTGTTATTTTCTTTAATAAATATATGCTTTCAGTTCTTTAAGTTACAAATCTGTTATCCCTTTACAGAATGAAATTGCATATTTTCATTTGGATGATAGTGTTAAAATTTCACTGGCAATCCACAGAAGGCCCAAGTGAGGATATTCTTGGTTTTACCTGTTAAAAATGGTTTTAATATATAAATTATTAACACTGAAAAAAGATAAGTTTTACCTAGTCAAGACATTTTCCAATTTTTAGGAAGCATCTATATTCATGGAATCATGCATTTTAATTATAAATGACACAGTATTCGTATCCATTAATTATGAACAAATCCATCAATATATTCTACTTGATAACACGTTCTTTGTCTCATTTATGTTATTTATATAAATTTATAATAATAAACCTTCTTTCAGTAGAATAGTTTAAAGAATCTGCCTAATTTACCTCCCACCTCTAGGGATCTAAATCAGATTTATTTCTTAGATGAGTATGAATTTGTGAGAGGGTATAAGCAAAATTCTCTGACTCCCAACTTGTGCTGAGGATAAGGCACATGTCCAAAATTAGTTTTCAGTCCTCTAAACATTAATATTCAACAAATATTAATGGAGCACTTAACTCGCCTCAAGTGCTGTGATAGGCAGAGTGGATCAAAAGATCCAGGAGACAGGGACCCTGGCTACAAAAGCCACATATTAAGAGATACAGGAATGTAAACAAATGAGTAAACTATAGGGGAATGAGTAAAACGTGTGGAAAAATGGTATTTGCACAGTTTACACTGAGGAGTAAGTGATAAACTCTGCATTGGTGGTGAGGAGAATAGTTGGTGAGCACGCCTGGAAAGAACCCAGATCTACTGATGATGGTGCTCCTTTTGCAAAGATGGAGATGAGTTTTCCAGGTGGACAATGTGTAGAAGTTTATTCCATGCAAGTGACACTGTGAGGGACAAAGGTGTGAAAGGGTGTGATGTGTTTTGAGGTGACCATGGTGTAAATTACAAGGAACCAATAGATTAGAGAAGTAAGCCATATCTGGATTGTGACTCTTGACCTTGGTCATGGGTCATCATACATCATCAGCTGTCCTCCATAGTTGGTTCATTGTTCCACTATCTTGGAGAAAACTTTTAGTGAGGCAATACAAAAATTTTCATGGCACTAATGAAAATAGAAGTTGAAGAAAAACAACTACCTTTTCTCATTTTCATGGCTTGCTACCTATTCCTAGCTGTAAATTCTTGTTCAGCAATTCCTGTATTAAAATGGCGGGACAATAAACAATTTATAGTCACATATCATTTATTTAGTACCAACCGCATACGATGCACTTTGCTTTTCACTCCTATCATTCTGAATGCTTTTTTTTCACATTGGTCACTATGAGAGGAGCTGTAAAAATTCATCTTTATTGGAAAGAGGAAAATAGATCACAATAAATTGCAAACACATCAGGGAGTTTACTTATAAGCAGCAGGAGAGAATCACAGTGACTTTTCATGTAGAAAGAAAGCGACAGACTGAAAGAAGCACTCTGTGGGAGATGGCAAAGCATAAAAATATCAGAGATGTTGTGAAAGATTTGGAAAGAGTCAGCTGTGTCAACCCATTGTGAATTCTGTAGATAGTTTAAGGTTTGTGCTGGTGCCGTCCAGAGTAATTTGATCAGCTCTTGACTCCGATAAAAAAAATGGCGGCTTTGCCAGCAGGTGCAAGTAATACCATGACAGATTATTTGTACCCTTGAAAATTAGAAATTTTCTATATTTCTGAATAAAAAGAACAAATGAAAGATTCAGCCCATTTTCAGGGTCTTTGGAAGATATGCAAAGCAAGGTAGGAAAAGAGAAAGTTCTAATGGAAATAGAACAAAATATTGGAGGTTATCATATATTATAATAAGACTATCATTAACTATTACATTGATTTCTGAAGATGAATGTGTGTTAAAACATAGAGGTTATCTTGTAGGGTTATCCCAATAAACTGATGTTTATTAAGCATCACCTAATTTTTACTATTCTGAGAGTTTGAGAAAAAGAAAAGGTAGAATAGGCCCTTGAGTTACTTACTCATGATTTATCTAAAAAGATGAAATGAACGTAGAAATACCGAAAATAAAGAAGAAAAATTAAATGTAAGTGCCAAACTATGTAGCATAGCCCACAAATAATACATGGGGTCAAAAAGAATAGTGATCTTTGTGGGGTGCGGATAATGGGGGAGAGGAAGGAATTGAATCATACCACTAACATTTCATTTTACTTTGAGAGTGAGCAAATCGCTGCTAACACACATTAATTAAACAATGTTATAGTTCAAATTCTACCCTAAAACAAAAAAAAAAACTACAACCACTATTAATAACCACTTATTTTAAATAATATTAATTATAATCTAAGAATATGAATTATATACCACCTAACTATTTGATGGGTTAGTTGGTGTCTTCAGGCCTAAAAGGCCTTTTTATTGATATGTATTTATTCATAACATTTCATCTTTTCTCATCATAGTGAAATTAGTCCCAGTTACTACTTGTTGTTATACCAGCCCAGTACACTTCAGTTACGTTATTAATAGATCCTATATGAATGAATAATGGCTGGTGGTTTATGCTTTATATGTGAGGTCTATTAGATATGGAATTTAAACTTGCTGTTTTGGTTCCATAACATAATTTCCCATCTCGACCTTACTATTTTGAAAATATGGAAAATGTAAACCCTACTTCCAGTAGAAGAACACAGTATTATATTTATCCATTCATATTGAGTTTTTGTTCTAATATCCTAATGCTTATAAATCCTGTCTTTTCCTTATCGCTACTCTTCTTTTCACTCCAATGTAAAATATGTTTTCTGCTCTTCAGGTCTGATTGGAGGGTTTTGAGCAGAGGAATATGATGAACTGGTTTATAGCAACTCTGGATACTATGTTGGAAACAGACTGTAGGATGAAAGAGGAGAAGGAAGTACACCAGTCAGACTGTTATATTCAAATCAGCTGACAATGGAAGTAGTGAGAAATGGTTGAATTCTGTTTCATTTTGAAGGTAGAAACAGGTTGTGGAATGGAAAAGAAAGGAAAAAATCTGTCATGATGCCATGTAAGGTTTTTTCCCTGAGCAGCAGGAAATATGTTGTTGCCTTTAGCTGAGATGGTGAAGACTGGAAAGTAGTGCAGTTTGGGGGAAGAATATGAGATCAGTTTCAGACAGATGAAGTTTAAGAGATCTTTTGTCTATCTGAGTGGAGATGTTGAGCAAGCAATTGAGTGTATGAATCTAGAGTTCTAAGGAAAGGTTTTGTCTGGATATATACAAGCGGGCGGCATCAGACTACGGATGATATTTAAAGCTGTAGATTAAATGACATCACCCAGGGAGTGAGTGTATATAGAGAAGAGTGGAGATCCAAGGACTCGATCTCAAGAAATCTGACAGAAGTGAATAAATCAGCAAACAGGACAGGGAAGATCAACCAATGAGATAGAAAAAAACCTGTGAGAATATGATGTTCTAGAAGACCAGTGAAAAAACCTTTAGCAAGTGGGAATGTATGATAACCATGCTAAAATTTGCAGTTGGGTCAATAGAAAATGAGGATGAGAAGGGACTACTGAATTAAGCAATGTGGAGATCATCAATGGTTTTGACTAACATTTTTGTTGGGGTTGATGATGGTGAAAGTCTAAGTGGTTTTAAGAGAGAATGGGAGAAGCATCATAGGCTGTAAGAATTAACAAGTCTTTTGAGGCATTTTGTTATAAAAAGGAAGGGGAGAAATTGAAACTGACTTTGAAGTAAGGTCAAGGGAAGGAAATCATTATGTATTCATATTAACAATTATTGTCATACTGTTATTAAGATGGGAGAAATGAGAATTGCTATTGTACTAATGGGAAAGAGTCAGTACAGAGAAAAACTTCCACGTATTTAACATTATTTACTCATGTAATCTCAGCAACTCTATGGAGTATATTCTATAATAGAAGCAGAGACTGGATACACAGCTAGCAGGTGGGCAGTCATCCTTGGCAATCTTGTCCGAAGTCTGAGCTCTTAACCACTTAACTTGATTACCACTGCAAAGACTCTGTTTCCAGCTAAGGTCGCATTCTGAGGCACTGGGGGTTAAGACTTCAACATATCTTTTTCAAGGAATACACAATTCAACCCTTAACAACTATATTAGTATTTTATGTGAATTGAGATTTATTTGAACTTGAGAATTGTAGCTATGGCAACATACAGTTCTGTAGCCATATTACTGATCCATCCCCTTTCATTCAGTTTTCTATCCACACTGGAAATATGTGAATTTGGGGAAAATGAGACAAAGGCTAATATATTGACTAATACGTTATTGGCTTCCCAGTGCTCCTGGGATAAGCACAAAGCTCCTTAACATGACACCAGGCCCTCAAGAATCTTATCTCAACCCCAAATGCCTGGACCTTCCTTTCCAACCCCTCTGGCTGTATTTCACCTCTTTACACCCTCACCCTTCATGCTTCCCTCACCTTAGGGTCTTTGCTTGTGTCTTTTGCCCTTCTTCTTCTTTTCCTTCCACTCTTAGCCAACCTCTACTTATTCCTTAGATAACAGCACTAGCACTGCTTCCTCAAGGAAGTCTATGGATTACCTAGATAAAATTCTTCCTTCATAGGTTTTTAGAGCAAGGTTCACCTCTTTGTCTTAACTCTATCACATTGCACTTTTTGCATTTTGTGTGTGTGATCATTTGATGAATGTGTGCCTCTCACAGACCCACAGGAGAGGGGCCATGTATCTCCAAAGCTGCATTAGTACCAGGCCCAGAGTAGACATTCAATACTTTGTACAGTTTTTTTTAAGGAAAAGGTGCTTTAAATTGTTGGACCCTTTACTTCCACTTTTTTTTTTAATATAAAATTATTTATTTATTTATTTTTGGCTGTGTTGGGTCTTCGTTGCTGTGTGCGGGCTTTCTCTAGTTGCGACGAGCGGGGGCTACTCTTCATTGCAGTGCACGGACTTCTCATTGCGGTGGCTTCTCTTGTTGTGGAGCACGGGCTTCTCATTGCGGTGGCTTCTCTTGTTGTGGAGCACGGGCTCTAGGCACGTGGGCTTCAGTAGTTGTGGCACGTGGGCTCAGTAGTTGTGGCTTACGGGCTCTAGAGCTCAGGCTCAGTAGTTGTGGCACATGGGCTTTGTTGCTACATGGCATGTGGGATCTTCCTGGACCAGGGCGCAAACCCATGTCCCTTGCATTGGCGGGCAGATTCTTAACCACTGCGCCAACAGGGAAGCCCTCCACTTTCTTAAATGTGAGAAGGAGAAAGCTAATTTTCATCTCTTCTTGGGAGTAGGGTAGTTTTTTCTGGATATACATTGAGTTACACATGGGCCTACATTTGCTGCTTGGCAATCTTTTACACCAGTATATGTGGTTGATGATGTGTCAGAATAAAGAAGTTTGGAATTCCTTGGCAGAATGTCCTGATATCGTTCATGGATGTGATAAGGCAATTGTAGAGTTGTTTCATATAATATCCTTATGTCTGCTTTATAACTTTCCCCAGTACTTTTAAGGTGGGGAGTGAGATGGTCATTCCAAATTTATTTTGTACTTTTGTGACATGGAGAATGGTTTAAGTTAGAATAATGAAGACTCTTGAACCTTAACTATCTTTATAGCTGGCCAAGATCTGTCATAGCTAATGCTATCACACAAAATAACTATTGTATAACAATATTTTGAATCCCATTTTGTCTTAGCTGCTCTCAGTATAGTAAAATTTTTAAAAGTTAACTTACTGTATAATTTTTGTAGCTGAGAAGGTGGACTCAGGGGCCAGAATTTAGGGGTTTGAATGCTGACCTAGGAACCTCTACTTTCTAGTTTGGGGACCACATTACAGTTACTTAATATCTCTATGCTTCCGTTTCTTTTTTTCTGTAAAATGGGTACTAATAGTCCCCTGTAGGTCTGTCTTGAGAATTAAAAGGTTAGGATCACATAAATCCTTTAGAACAGTGCCTGGCGATTCAAAAATGCTACCTATTATTATTAATATTATTTTATTACAACTTTGTAATGGCCCTTTTTTATTACACAATAGTAAAAAAAAAAAAAAGAATTCCTTTTCATGAACTTTATGAAGAAGTTTTGCTGAGCACCGACTGTATACCGATTGTATGCCAGTGTTGCAGGTCTTGGGAATATAAATGAATATGAATAAGACATTGATTTCAGAGATGACACACCTAACTCTATACACTAATTAAACTCAAAAGGTAAGCAAACATTTATAATTTTTAGTAGTGTAGGTTTAGCAAAATCTTCAAGTACAAGTATACATATGTATTTTAATATCTGTGTCTGTTACCACATAAAGCATATACAAACACTTATTTTATCAAAGAATCTACCAGAAGAGTGCCACCAGGGAGGGATGGTGGTGGGTGAGTAACAGGAAGCCCAGGACTTAATTCTCTTCTGTCAAGGCATTTCAAACTTTTATTTTAGGCCTCCTTCTGGCACCTGGTGTCATTCACCTCTTGAAAGGCATTGCTTTTAATGCTGCCAGTTTACTCTGAACTGTCAGTTAATGAATTTCATTATCTCATTTTGTCTCTTTTATTTTAACTCTGTAGACGAGCACGAAGTAGAGACCCCCCGGGAAACAGTGAAAAGAGCTCTGGTCCAGAATGAGTCCCTTCCTGCCTCTGTGATATCACTCCATGACCTTTTAACTGGGCGAGTTACTTCATCCTCTGGGCCTTTTTCACTCTTCTGTAGAACAGAAGGGCTGTATTCGGTGATATAAAATCCTGGGAGATCACCCTTGGCTCTCGGAGCCCTACTCTGCCTGGCAGGCAGGTAGGGGGCCCCCCCGTCCCAGCTGCTACGAGGATTATATGAGTCACAGGGTGTGGAATTGGCTGGGCCACCATGAAGCCTGCATCAGTGTTGTGATTCATGGAATGACAGTAGACCCATTTAGGAGTTCTCTTGGGTGATTATAAAAGTTTTTGTGCAATTTGGGTTTCAGAAATGACAGCACAGTAAAAGCAGTATGCTCTAGTGCCTAGGAAGTTCACCAAGATTGAATGAAGAACAAATGTAATTCTATCAGTGTTGAATTTTTCTTAAGTTCTCTCCCCACAGTACCAGCTAAGTGGCATTTCTAACGTGTTGAGGAGGGAGGCTTCACAAGGCTTTGCCACTCACATGAACGTTTAGCTGACTTCTGGGGAAAATAAGCAAGCCTGAGAATGCACTTTCCTTTCTGTCAGGGAGACATTTCCACTGCTTTATGGATCCTTGAGTTGATATTTAGGAAGTCTATGCAGGGGACTAACCAGAATGGAAAGTCCCTCAAGGTACTGCATTTGATGCAGGCAGGAAGTTGAGTCCCCAGGCAAATAGTATAGAAGTAGGAGGGAGGAGTTTGTGGTGCGTATACCTTAGAAAGGATTTAATCCAATTCAGACTCTCAGTTCTGAAGATAAAATCCTGCCCTAGTCTACGTCCCTGGGAACTACATAGGAGAAAGTGGCTATAAAGAAAATGGTATAACCCAAAATATATTGGACAAGGGAGCTTACTTGCCATTGTATAAAAAGAGGCAAATCCAATCATGGACCTTCCATAGTAATGCCCCCATCGACATTTATTATTCCCTTCTGTTCCCACTGTAGTATATTCTATTTGTTTCCCGGCTTTCTATCCCTATGAAGTTTATAGGCTTTCAAAATTTACCATTTTTTAATCTATTTCTTCTCTCTCTCTGGTTAGACACATTCTTTTTTTTTTTTTTTTTTGCGGTACGCGGGCCTCTCTGTTGTGGCCTCTCCCGCCGCGGAGCACAGGCTCCGGACGCACAGGCTCACAGGCCCAGCCGCTCCGCGGCATGTGGGATCTTCCCGGACCGGGGCACGAACCTACGTCCCCTGCATCGGTAGGCGGACTCTCAACCACCGCGCCACGAGGGAAGCCCAAGACACATTCTTTTGATAACATCTTTTAAGATACAGAAGAGGAAGGGATTGTGTCTCTTTCAACTCCTCATCCTTCCTCCTAGCACTGTGTCTGGCCCAAAGAATGAATCCCTGCATGCTGTTCGACCCGTAGCTAAGAAGGTATAGAAACGAGAATTGGCCCCTTCTAATTTAGACCTTCCCCTTTGGTCTAAAGCCCAAGAGCTGCAAAACACACCAGAGACAACCAAATAGTAAAAATAATTATCTTTTCAAATTAATTTATTGTAGACTAAGTGTCGACAAACTACAGCCTGAGGACCAAAGCTGGTCTGCATCCTGTTTTTGTTAATAACATCTTATTTGAACACAGTCACACTCATTCACTTACATGTTACCTGTGGCTGCTTTCTCACTGCAAGCACAGAGTTGAGTAGTTGCTACGGAAACCATACAGTCTGCAAAGCTGAAAATGTATATGATCTGACCCTGTACAGTTAAAGTTTGTCAGTCTCTATTGTAGATTATTCAGAAGTAGAAAATTTTATAATCGTCATTTTTTTGTTGGTAGTTTGTTAAATCCAACAGAACAGTGTTCTTGTGCCACCGTCAGCCAAAGGCCTGATTTTTTTCAGGATTTTAATATTCTCCAAGCACATTCATCACACATTACATGTTAATGGAAACAGTAAACTGGTTATGCTGTGTTTACGGTAGATAAAAATCTTCTGTTTGGTACAGCTAAAGAGTGTTCCTCACTGGACAGTCATAAATATAACTCCGATCGATTGTGACATCATAAACTTCTTGTTTGTAGTTAGTTTACCCTGATGAAAATAGCATCTCCATGGCATTTATGACTTACTCTGACATTCTCATACTGGGATACAGTTTATGAGACAAATGGGTCCAGCCTCCACTGTTACTCTCAGATTTCCAGAGTCCTTTAGTAAATGGGAGTCCAGTATGTAGGACGTGCATTTGTGTGGCAAGAGGAAGAAGTGGTCTCCCAGACTCACTCAGAGGTGTGTTGGGAAAGAACCTTTGCACTGGAAAAGTAAAAGATGAAGTCACTTCTAGTCAAAACCTTTAAAATATGACTGTCCTGCTTCTAAAATGCCTTTCCATCTTGCCTGTATGGGGAACACTTTTAAAAATACATTGCTCCTTGAAAATGGGCTTAGTCAACTTTATGAGCAAAACTTCCTAGTTTTCTTTTCTCTTCTGTATTTTGGATATACTGTAATCCTACCTACTTTCAAATGAGCTACAGTAGGAAATACTTAGGCATTGTGAAGAAAATGCTTACCTTATAATAACTGAATCAATGTTTGAGTCTTAGTTGTATGTGATTACGTACTCGTTAAATATAAGATGATCGCTGCCTTTCTATCACTTCTCCATCTGCTACAGCCCCCCTCCCTCCACTGGCCAGTCCTCCCAGGTGCATCCAGCACTGCCCTTAACTGCTTTTGCACTAAGTGACTGTTCTGCACAATTAACATCTGATGCCGCCTGTGAGTGTGAGACACATCATTTAAATCTTCCTTCCATCTGTATAAAATGCCAATAGTGTACAGTACTGCCTGGTACCCTCTTTGCTTTCTTTCTCTGTAGGCCTTGTTACCCCGCCCCTCAATGATATTGAATGATTCTCATAGAAGGAGATCTAGCCTTCCACTTATTCTTTTAGACTCCAGAGGATGTAGGAGGGCAAGAATAATGTCTAATATTTATTGAGCTCTTCTTCTATGCCAGGCATTTGTTACTTCATTTAATCTATGCAATGGCCTTCAAAGATAGTTACTATTATTGTATTATCGATCTCGCTTTACAGGTACTAAACCTGAGACACAGGAGGCTAAGCTAGTTGCCTGAGGTTGCAAACCTAGTGAAGGTAGAGCTAGAATGTGACACCTCCATCATCTGGCCTGATCTTAGAACGCAAGACACTGTACCACACTGCAGGTGCCCAGGAGCTAAATCCTGGGTTAAGTGGATAGTTATTGATGCACAGAGATGATTTCTGCAGTGTAAGAACTAGTGACTTAAGTTACCCAAGTTCTGGGTGAAGATGATAAAAATACATGTTTCAAAATGCACTTGAAAATAGGTTTGTTTGGGTTTTTTTTTTTACCTTAAATATATTAAAAAGGGCTTAGGGCATTAAATGTGTTAGTGGACAGACACGGCCTCACAATTTGGATTGTGGTAGGTGACACCAGGCAAAACTAAAATCAGCCGGGAAGACGTTTTAGAGGATATGGTTTGTAAAAGTTCCTTTGAGGCCCTTAGAAAAGACAGTAAATGTACTGTCCCCAAATCCCCCTCCTCCTCATTTGGAAGATAAAATGGCTATGATAATCATGGGTCACTTCAAGTTCAGTGGAACTTACTGTCTGGGAAAAGAATGGCCAAATAAAACGCAAGCTTTCTACCTATTGCCATAATAACTGTCTGACCTACTTCAAGATCCATTTGCTGAGGTTCAACTCATTTTCATGCAGTCAGATCTGACATGCCAATAATGATGTAGAGCATGAAACACCAAAGGATTCTATAGATTATCACTTCTGCTCTGCAGACAGACAGCACTTCATTTAAGCAGCTTTCCAGATATCTCCATTGTGGATCTGTTGGAAGGATTTAGTCTAAGGCCAGAGGTTGTAACCTTTTGTCTGGGAGATGGAGCCTTTGACCAGAGGTGTAGCCCAGAAACCGCCACTCTGTGGAATCCTGACTACGCAGCAAGCTTTGCAGGCCGACGCTGACTATCACATTTTTGTCTTCTTTCATCAAGGAACATGATAACAAAGATATTTCTTCATCTCTCATGCATTGAGATTTTCTTCTTTACTAATCCAACATGTTTTGATTGCCTTTGGGAGAGAAGAGTAATTCAGACAGAATTTCATTAGTTTCAGAAACCTATTGCAAAGGAAGAGCTGATAGAGAATTTGAAAGAATTGGTCTGTGCAGAAAGAATTGGTCACTGCTACCCTCGTATCATCAGCTCATGGTGACTTCATTGGGATATGATTATAGGTCAATTTAGAGAGATGGGATTCTCTGAGCTCCCACAATTTGAATTGAACCAAAACTCAGATCAAAATTGGATTAAGAGCCATTCAGAAACAGAAAATGTGAGTCAAAGCTGAAGGACACTCGATGAGCAGAGGCACAGAGTTCTTAGAGCCAGAATCAAAGGCACATTGTGTCCAAGACCAAAGAGCCGTGGGCTCTGAAAACTTTGAAAAACAGGTGAGTGATGGGATAGTTCATTGTAGCAGTAGTCTCAAGAGGGAGCTCCTATATGCCTTCTTAGAAATCATGCTATTTTCATCCAGAAACTGGAAATAACTCAGCTGTGCATCAACAGGAGAATGGGCAAGCAGTCACAGTGTAGCCATGCAGAGGAATACTACGCAGCAGGAAAAAGGGACAAAATATTGATAAGTGGATTGTTGTGGATGAACCTCAAAGATATTATGCTGAGCCGAGGAATCCAGACACAAAGGACTGCCTTCTGTATGATCCTCCCTTGACCTGAAGTTCTGAAAAAAGCAGAGCTTATATATACTAGCTGAAAGCAGATTAGTGCTTGCCTGGGGCTAGTGGTTGAGGCAATAAATGACTATACTGTATACTTTAGTGGTTTTTGGTTTGTTTGTTTTTTTAAGTGAAGCTATTTCCAGAAATTTCATTTCTACGGAATGTTCCAGAACATTGCCAATTCATAAAACAAGGTTGCTTATGTTATAATAAAGTGCCTTTGAGCGACAATGTTATGGGTTACATTTTTATATGTGTTCTAGAAAACCCTTTGTAGAAAACCTTGAGCGTTTCATTGTCTGCTTGATAAATCCTGTTTGCTCTTTTGAGGTTCCTCTCACACTGAGGGAGAATATGACACCCTAGAAGCAGAGGAGTCTGCAGCCTGGGGTTGATGATTCGGCTTTGCCATTCATTAGCTACAGGATGTTGGGCAAGTTACTTAACATCTTTTATCCTCAATTCTTTATCTCTGAAGTGGGGTTAATAATAAAACCCTCCTTATAATTCATTGAGAAGATTATATAAATAAGATAGTGATTATGAAGCACCCAGCATCATGTCTCACTTGTTATAAGCTCTCAGTAAAGGCTGGCTGTTCCATCAGTGTAACCTCTTCTCTGAAACCTTCTCCATCATGCCCCAAAATGAGTGAATCAACATGTCATCTATTACAGTGCTGACGGGTTCCATCATTGTTGTGGGGTAACCTCTGTACCTCTCCTGGGAGCTGTTCCAGATGATTACAATTGTGTCTTATCTATGCCTTTATTCCCAGCACCCAACACCACAGCTTTTACATGATACATTCTCTAATCAGTGTAAGAACAACCTCCTGGAAGCTTAAATAGTCAACTGTCCTTTCAGTCTTACACTTTTCTTCAGAATGAGCTGCTATGGGATTCAAGCCTTGGTGACAGACCAAGCTCTAAAGCCTTGACGGATATGAAGAATTATATAAGAGAAACTGGAGTTAGAGCTAAAATGGCGTGTTTTCATGCCTCTTCCCTTCATATTAGACACATGGAAATCAGAGTGAAGTCCCCAGAGTTCCTCTGGAGGAGGCTCGGGCAAAGCATCCATGCATTTTTTTTCCTTTCTTTTTTTTTTTTTTTGGTCATGCCATGCGGCTTGCAGGATCTTAGTTCCCGGATCAGGGATCGAACCTGTGCCCCCTGCAGTGGAAGCATGGAGTCTTAACCACTAGACTGCCCGAGAATTCCTGCTTCCGTGGATTTTCTACAGTGCAGGATCAAATGAAGAATGTGTCCACATTTGAGTGAGACTTCAGAAATGATTAAAGTTTGAGGTATGATATCCTTTTTTAGCCCATGATGCTTCTTCCCACGGTGCCCATTTATCATCCTCACAAACATTGACTTGATTTACCAGCTTTCATCCCCTGCGGAACCTGGGCCTGTCCTCTTTCAGTAATGTTAGTTGGGTTCTCTGTACACGTGAATACTTACCTTTAGATCTTAAGTCCCAATAGCCTATATTTAGAAATTTTAAAATTTCTGCCTGCATACGTACATCTCCCTGTACTCTTTTCTGTTAAGTAAACAAAAATTATGTTAATAATTATTATAATAAATGATAAGTAAAATTATAAAATAAATAATAATTTGCCGGGCTTCCCTGGTGGCTCAGTGGTTGAGAGTCCACCTGTTGATGCAGGGGATATGGGTTCGTGCCCTGGTCCGGGAAGATCCCACATGCCATGGAGTGGCTGGGCCCGTGAGCCATGGCCGCTGAGCCTGTGCGTCCGGAGCCTGTGCTCCGCAACAGGAGAGGCCACAACAGTGAGAGGCCCGCGTACCGCAAAAAATAAAAAAATAATAATAATAATAATTTGCCTTAGGGCATCACTTCAATGTACATGGTGGCATGTTATTTTTCTCATCAATGACATCTTTGGATATTTGTGGAGGAAGGAAGGAGTTAATTTGGGTTACAGGATCTAGGTAAGGGTGCCTCCCTCCCTCCCTCCCTCTCTCTCTCTCTCTCTCTCTCTCTCTCTCTCTCTCTCTCTCTTTTCTATCACTAAACTGAAAAATAAATCCTCAGGCAAATATCTGACACTACCTAGAAGTATCTGTCTCAACAACACGTTGCTGAAAGAGCTTTTACCTACTCTTTATATTATTTGAGTGGCACGCAGACATACCAAACCAAACAGAAACCAAGATAAAGCAGATATATTGATGTAGGATTTTAACCTGACTGAACCCTCTTCGGAATATATCTATGTGATATCTGCCCTGGCCAACAATAGAAACACTAAATACAAATCTTTCTCTCTATCCTAGATACTACTGGTTGCTGGTGGGAGGACAGGAAGTTGGGAAATGCTTTTATCCCATACGTAGTGCTCAACTGAGTAAGGTTCTCTTTATGCAACTTTAAAAACTTAATTTTTAGTCAGGGTGCAAACCTAAGAAAATTTAACTCCTTTTAATACATCCATGCCACTGACAGATGCAGCAAAGTACATGGACAGTAACAGAATCCCTTATACTGTCATTCAAGTTTCTTTTTTTTTTTTTTTTCCACAGCCTTGGGTGGGAAAGGCTTTCACACATTCCTTGTTGAATTGCATTGTTGATTGGCTTATTCTCCAGTTTAACTCCAGACAGGGGTCAAGGTCAAAACAATGCAATGCCGACATGGCCTCTGAGAAAATTATTTCCCTCAAGCTGAGATAGCGCACACAGATGTGGTGCGTGTTTACAGACCAGCTAACCTGTCCAGTTACCTGGTCGGCCATAGATCCTGTCTGACAGGGCCCATCTGCCACCCCATGAGGCAGTCACTGCTAGGAAGGAGGGTGATGAAAAACAAAACTCCCTGCTGACATAATAGTATAAGGAGCCAGTCATGTGATGTAGAGCAAAGAGCCAGTGATTCCTTTCCTTTGTGCCATTGTCAACTGTTATTTCGGAAATACCAGTGCTTCTTAAAGAGTTTGCTTAGCTGGTTAAGGGAAGGAAATGGATTCTCCTCTAGAGCCTCCAGAAGGAACTCAGCCCTGCCAACACCTTGACTTTAGCCCAGTGAGACCCATTTCATATTTCTGACCTCCAGAATCGTAAGATAATAAATTTGTAACGTTTTAACCCACCCCACTCCCCCCACCCCCAAAAAAACAAAAACGAATTCACTTAAAATTGCATTGCAGTCACCTGGGAATTCATGCCTGGTCTCACGTCCCTGTAATTTCTCAGCCACTTAACATGCATCCATGGAAAGCTCCAAGATGTAAATATATTCATGTAGAGGGCAATTTTAAAAGGAGAATCAGTAATTCCCCTAGCATGTGTTTTAACTGTGGAGTATTTTCTATATACCCAGTGTTGCACTGTCTCTAATCACATTCTTTCCAATGGGCGATATGGTTTTGTAATTTTTCAATGCAGTAGAGGAATAAAGGAGATAAATAAATGAGCAAATTTTGCTTGGTATCCTCTACAGCTCATTTTAAAGGAATATTTTTAAAAGAGAACAGTGACAGGGGAAGGAACACAGTAGCCTGAGGCAGGAGGTACAAGTGTTCAGCTCAGCTCAGCCTTCCCTGTGTGACCTTGGGCAAGTCGCTTAAGAAACATGGTGTTTCTTAAGATGAAGAAGCTGATGTTTGGGAGAGCCAGGATTTGAATCCATACCTGCCTCGCAAGTGAGGCATCCTGACCTTCTAAGATTCTCGGCCACCACTGTCTTCATTTTCTTTTCTTCCCTCCTCACCGAGCCTCGGTTGTCCTGCCTATAACCCAAGGATGACGCTTTCTTTTTTTGGTTGTTGTAAAGATTATATGAGATTTTGTGTGCCTAGAACTTAGTCAGTCATTTGGTTTATAGACATGCCTCAGTCATGAAGGCTCTCATCATCCTCCTTGCTGTGGTTTATTAGGACATCTGCCCCTGCTAAGTACTACTACTATTTTTCCAACAGCAATTACCTTATGCCCTACTGACATTAATATACTTCCTACATAAATATGCTGGAGAATACAAATTTGGCTAGTTTTTATTATAAAACAGTATGATTGCTATTCTAGTTCTATATTTCTGCATAATGGACTGCCCCAAAACTTATTTTAGAGGCTGAATCGTGTCCTCCCAAACCTCATGTGTTGAAGCCCTAACCCCCAGTAGCTCAGAATGTGATTATTTCAAGATGGGGCTTTTAAAGAGGTAATTAAGTAAAAGTGGATGGGCCCCATCCTATGTAACTGGTGTGCTTATAAGAAGGAGATTAGAATTCACACACACACACACACACACACACACACACACAGAAGGAAGACCATGTGAACGCACAGGGAGAAGACAGCATCTACATGCCAAGGGGAGAGCCCTCAGAAAGAAACCAAACCTTCTGACAGTTTGATCTTGAACTTCTATCCTCTAAAACTGTGAGGAAATAAATTACTGTTGTTTAACCACTCAGTCTGTGTTATTTTGTTATGGCAGCCCATGATCAAAACAGTTATAAGTATTAACAAACTAATACATTTACTAACTTAAACAACAATAATATCTGTTTTTATCATAAATCTACAATTTGAGCAGGGCTCACAGGGACAACTGGACTCTACTTGACTCAGTTCATTCAGCTGGGGCAGCTGGAGGGAATTTTTCTGGAATCATCTAAGGCTCATTCACTCACACATCTGGTGGTTGATACTGGCAGCCAGCTGGGATTTGATAGGATCTGTTGGCATAAGACCTCCATGTTGCCTGAGTTTTCTTACAACATGGTACCTGGTTCCAGGGGAGGGTTCCAAGAGAGACCAGGCAGAGGCTCCATCACATTTTCTAACCTAGTCTTGGGAGGTATAGAGTCTCACTTCTGACACTTTTTATTCATCATAACCAAGTCACAGTAGTCAGCCCAATTCAAGGGAAAGGAATTGGTCTCCACATTTTTATGGGTGTCATGCCAAAGATTGTGCAGCTACATTTTAAAATTCCCAGAGTTGTGCAATCAAAACTGTGTGTGTGTATGTATATGTGTGTGTGTACATATATATATGATAAAATATATATATCAACTACATATATATTAATTTCATGTTAATTAAGTATCGACACTGTAATATGTGGGAAGATATAAACAAAGACTATCACAGGTATTTTTTATGGAGTCTATATACTGACTTCTATTAAATTACTTTGAAATTTCTTAATCTTAATTCTGTTATCCATTTCTTTCTAAGCAAAAGCAAGACAGTTAAAATTATTTGTCACTCCTCTGAGGCTAGGTTTTGTATGACATCACTAATCATTTTGACATCTGCACCTAATGTGTCTAAAGTGAGGAGGAAACAGGAGAGAGTGGGAGGCTCAAGGTATCCTGGACGACATACACTTTAGCGTCAGACTCTACAACTGCATTCTTTCTGAATTCTGACTTGGTCACTTCCTAAGTTGTCTGACCTTTGGCAAGTTACTTAAATACCCAGAACTCTAGATTTTTCAATTATAGAGTGGGGTTACTAACACTGTCTCAGGGGAGTGTGGTGAGGATTAAATAAGATATTGTTTGTAAAGCCCCGAGCTCTAAACCATGCATGTTAATCATACCCCCCTTTGCCCTTTAAGGTAATAAACACAGATCAAAACATCAGAGTTCAGTTTATTAAACTATAATGACTTCATAGAGGATGATAATCAGTGGTTCTTAAAATAACCCGTTTGATCCGTGCTAATCGACTTTATCCTCCGTCTTTGTGTAACACCAGACTAAACATCACACCAGAAGTTCACAATAACACTTCATTATAGAGTGACTTTTGATGTCAGACACATTTTGTCCCTTTTCCAAAGGTTTTTGTATATCAGAACAGATTGGAAGTCAGGTGTTATAACACTTCTGTCTTGTAGAAACCACTGGTTTTACTTATTATTATTTTAAGCCAGTGTTACTGGTACAAGGAACTGAGGTATTCCCTGTGTTTCTAAATGAGGATCTTTTGGAGTGAAGAAAAGCAGGAGAACAAAATAGCGTGATGGAGATTCAAATGTTAAATTTCTTTTTTACTTGTGTACTTGAAATTTTACCCTAAGTGTATTAATGAAGATGATTTTCGCATTTCATTTTCACTGCATTTATTTTTTGATTAATATAGTTCCTATTTTTCAGATAAGAAGCAAGGAAATAAATAAATAAAACAGGTTTTCAGACTGATTGCTAATTTATATGAATTCATGTATTCAAATTTATGATCTTTGAATCAAATATAAGTGCTCAATGCTATTTTTCAAATCTCTGACATTGTTTACATAAAAGCCTTTTTGAAATATCAAATGAGATTATTTGTCATTGAGGAAATTTCAATAGTATCCTGATGTTTCCTGAAGATGTTTTGAAGGTATGTGAGAACAAAATACATTTGGAAGTTAAAACTTGCCAGTGAAAAACACTTGAGGAGAAATACTCAAATGGATTTTTCTCAGCTTTTTAGTATATTTGAAACTCTGATACAACAGTTCATCAAAAGATATGTTTTTGTGGTTAAAAATAGAAACTTTACAGTAAAGAACAGTTTATTCTATACCATATAGTCTTATGAAGTGATGTATCAGTTTTCTATCTGCTGTAACAAATTACCACAAACGTTTTGGCTTAAAGCCACACATCTATTCTCTTACAGTTCTGGAGGTCAGAAGTCCAAAATGGTCCTTACTCAGTTAAAATCAAGATGTGTTCAGTGCTGCATTCCTTCTGGAGGCTCTAGGGGACAGTCCATTTCCTGGCCTTGTCCAGCTTCTGGAGGACACCAGCATTCCTTAGCTGGCGATGCCTTCCCCCATCTTCAAAGTCAGCAAAGTCAAATCCCTGACTGAATTTCTTTCTCCCACTTGCATCATTTAAGGATCCTTGTGATGACACTGGACCCACTCAGATAATCCAGAATAATCTCCCCATCTCAAGATACTTAATTGTTTCACATTTTCAAAATCTGTTTTGCTGTGTAAAATAACATATTAAAACATTTCAGGGATTAGGATGCAGACATCCAGGAAAAAGGGGATCCACTTCTCTGCCTACCACAAATGGTTTTAGCCACTTTTTTGTTCCAAAATATCTTAGATTTTAAATAATAATTTTAAAATTAAAGAAAAAATTTTAAATTTCAGTATATTTTGAATATAGATAAATGTTGCAACCAAATTTTAGAATGGGATTTTTTTTTTCCAAAATAGAAAACAGCCATATGCTAAAAATCTCCAGTGCTTCTGGAAACCCTTAATGGTTGGCATGCATTCAACAAAAGTTGCCAAATTGTACCTTCATGTGAGACACTAAAACAACAATTTAGAAGAAAATTCAACTATTCACTAAACAGTTACGCTGTTCTTTACCATTTTTTAGAGGAGGGAGGAACATTTTGTGTTAATTTCTTTTTCTTTTTTTTTTTTTATCATTGAGGAAAGTCATACTGATGCCCACTTGTGTAAAACAATCACTAAACTATTCATTGCTATTTGCCACAGAATTTTCTATAAGAAAGCCTAACGCTGTCAACTTCTTTCTTATTTTAGTTTCTAAAATATTGACAGTTAAAGTTAACTACAACATTGTAATTCTGTTAACACTGCCATAATTTGGGGGGGGCGGAGGATGACTAAGAGCCAATTTCTATTATATTCAGGGAAATAATTTTTCCTAGCCTGGAGAAGCGGCCTCTCTTGACTCTGATATTCTGCTTTGGTTCCATATAGAGAGAATATATATATTCTCAACTGTGGCAGTTTTGCCCCTGAGGGGACACTTGGCAATGTCTGGAGACTTTTTTTGGATGTCACAATTTGAAGGATGTGATTGGTGTCATGTGGGTAGAGGCCAGGAACGCTACTAAACATCATAACAGTGCACTGAACAGCCCCTCATTACAACCTATCAATGGGGCCGAGGTTGAAAGGCCTTGATGTAAAATGATTTGGAACTTGAGATGGAAGAATCTTTGTCACCATTTTACTAATGTAATGAATACAAGCATATGCAAAGGGGAATCTTCATGTATCAGCAGGTTCTCGAATTTGCTCAGATTTCTCTCCTTCTCCAAACCAGTTCCTCGCCAGTCATCCCTAATTAGAGTAAGGCACCACCATCTATGAAGTGGTCACAAGAAAGAAACTCAGGAGCATCCTTGATTCCGCTACTTCTCTCACTGTCCACACTCAATCCACTAGTAATTCCCGAGTGTTCTGTCTTTAGAATCTATCCTCAATGTGACTACCTCACTCCGTCTCCACTGCCTCCCTCTTCCTAAGCCACTATCATATCTTGGATGCCTGGATTCTGCACAGCCTCCTAAATGGCCTCCCGACATCCTTTCTTGCTCTTGGCGGTGCATTGTTTAGCAGACAGATTGTAAAGTTTGCATCACATCATGTTATTCCATCCCATGGCCTCTCGTTGCAGATAGAAGGACATCTAAACTTCCTACCAGGGAGAACCACCCCTGCCTGACTGAGCCCCATGTAACTCTCCACTTTCGCCGTCAGTGATTCTCTCTCTCCAGTTAGACTAGCATCCTCCAGGTGCCCCGAACCCACAAACTGTTTCTGACACAGGCTTTTACACTTACTATCCTCCCCACCTGGAATGATTCCCCCACCCTCTCCTCCAGACCCCCCTGTATCTGGCACTTCCAGATCGTCTCAACTCAGAGACACCCTCTGACATGCCCTCATCCTACACACGTCCCATAACATTCTACAGTTTTATTTCTCCCTTAGGACTTGTCATTATCTAAAATCATCATATTTAATTTTGTGCTTATTTTAGTGTTACTTTCCTCTCCCACACAAGTTCAGGAGGGCAGAGATTTTGGTCTGAATTATTACCACTGTATGTCTATCATTTAATTATAGACTAAGCTTTAGTAAGCTCTCAAAAGAGTAAGAAAGAATAAATGAGTTAATTGATAAATTGACTTCGTTAGTAGCTGTGGTTTTTTACCATGCTAAGTATTCCAGAACACATCAGAATAAAGCAGAGATTTCCAATTTGGTGAGTTCCCTTCAAGTATGTATACAGATATACTTTGCATGCTGTACCCTAATTTCTAGTTTGTGTCCCAAGGTTACTCTGCAAAACTATCCCGATCTGCCATCTCCTTTCTCCTTTTTCTCTTTTTCACGTCCAACTCCACTTCTGTTTGTCCCCAAGGTAAAGATTCTTTTAGATGATTCTTCTTACATGAATATCAGCAGAAGTTTTCACTGGACTGTTGAGATTAGATTTCATCATGATAACCACCACAATCTTCTTAATAATCTTTTGAAAAGAACATTGTTGTCTCAGTTATAAATGCAATACATTGTGGAATCAATTCAAATAACTAAGAAATGTGTAAAATTACAATCAGTAGACTCCATCAGCTTGCCTCTTTTTTTTTTTTTTTTTTTTTTTTTTTGCAATACGCGGGCCTCTCACTGTTGTGGCCTCTCCCGTTGTGGAGCACAGGCTCCGGACGCGCAGGCTCAGCGGCCATGGCTCACGGGCCCAGCTGCTCCGCGGCATGTGGGATCTTCCCAGTCCGGGGCACAAACCCGCGTCCCCTGCATCGGCAGGCGGACTCTCAACCACTGTGCCACCAGGGAAGCCCAGCTTGCCTCTTTTAATGATCATTTAGCCCACGCCCTGAGGAAAGAGCGTGGGTGTGTCGTGCGGGATGCTGTGTTTTTGTTCTGCTAAGTGACTGGCACACGTGGTCTTTTAGTAAATATGTGTAGCATGAATGAGATAATGTAGAGAGAGCAGTTAACGTGGCCTGTGACACCTGGCAGGTGCCCCATAAATGATTCATGTGGCATGGGAGTGATATTTAAGCTAATCACCTGCCTCCTGCTAGTAATTGGGCCATTTGGGGAACCCACCAAAGTCACAATTGTGGAGAAAGAGACGAGCTTCAGGAAACAGAGAACCAGTTCCTGTCCCAGAGAGGGACTCACTGGAAGAGCTGAATGGGTCTCCTGAGGAAGGCTGGTGTCAAAATTAATAGCATCTTTCCAGCAAGGCTCAGGCATTTAATTAAAATGAATTTAATACCAAAGTCAGTTGCGGGACTGAAGTGCCACAGACAAGAGCTGACCAGTAGTGGAGCCCAGCCACTGTGTCAGCATGGAAGTACTGCTTGCAGGGACCCCAGCAATCACACAACAGCTTCCTGCAGCTGGAATTAGTAAGAGTTGATGCAGGAATAGATATGATAGTTTAAGTTTTTCTTTAAAAAAGTACTTATTTGCACTCGTTTTGTGCATTGCTTAAAACTGAGGAGTAAAGGATTAATTATATTGTTAATTTTTAGGAGAGCCATGTTTTTGCAGAGAAATGACTGCGAACTTGATATCAGGACCTGGGAAAAAGGCTCCCTTTTATCACGAGCAACTCTTAAGCAAGTAATACTAGTTGGCTTATAGTAAATAATAAAGCTAAAGAAGATAGCATTTGAAGTTAGCTTCTTTTCTACAAGTACATCCATCACCGTGCCATGCCATGCCAGGTAAAGGACAATAATCCATGATCTCTCTAGGTGAAAGACATATGATCTGGCTTTTAGAGGACATTCAATAAGTGCTTTTTGTTGCCTAAAAATGAGAGGTTCAGAATGGGTTAATTCTTATTTATCTTAACCTCTTTCCTATCTAAAGATTTATTTTTAATATTCTTACATTGCTGTTAGAATCTGATAGTTGTTCAAAGGTAATTGCAAAATAGTTCTTTCATTTCAATCCAACTAATGTATTTCCCATTCCTGCCTTAAAAGAAAAGGAATCCTTTCTTCTAGAATTAGCTTCGAAGGAAATATGGGGTTTTTTTTCTTTTCTCTCTTTTTTTTATTTTTTATTTTTAGGAGACTTGTTTAGTCAAAATCAGCAAACTCTTTACTCTCATACTGAATGCAAAGGTAAAGAACTCATTTCCTATTGCCCCATCTTGTTAGAGGTTCATGTTCTCTGGGTGTGTTTCCCAAGTACGTGAGCCCCCAAGCACTCAGGTCACACATGTCTGAACTCTAAAGATTTATTCCTGTCCATTAGAGCTCATTTCCAAGGCTAAGTTGTTGGTAGATTGGGACATTGCTATAAACCTTGTACTTACGGTGAAGGTGACATCATCCTATCCTCAACATGACAAAGTGCAGGAATGTGTATGTCTTCCTATAGGAAATATAGTTAACACTGCATAATTTTGCTTCTATAGGCATTAGAAATATATCACATAAACTTAAGTCAAACAGCTATAGATGGAATATATTATTAGCACTTAAATTTAAGGTAAAAGTACGAATTGATAGATTTAATAACAAACAAGAAAAACAATTTATTATACTGGTACACATGGTATGGCTAGTGCCTACTTTACACCTAACCATTATATACGAAGTGGTGAACTCTATAATGAGTGAACTTTCAGAAGCTGAAACACAAAGAAAGAGGCACATAAACTAGAATATAAATTCTGATCCAGTTATTTTGGGGGCTTCCTTTACAAATCCATTGTAAAAATATTTTTTAAATTACCTTTTTTCAAAAACTTAGACATTTTGTAATAAACTTTTCAAATAAGAAAATCTAATTCACATACACACAATGAGGAATAATCTTACATAATTTTCAGATGTATCCAGCTTTCAAATTACTATTTCTAATGAAGTTTACCCAAGATATTATATTATTTTTTAACTTCACAAATTAGTATATGATAGACATAACTCCCTGAAATCTGTGTGAAGGAATCCAGTTTTGTAATTCCTATTCCCAACAAATGTGTCCTTAATTAAATTTGTCTTTAACGGTTAGTAGCAATAAGTAGCACAAAGATAAAGATCTATTTTATTTAATCACTGAGAGTTCTCATTCTGTTTCATAGGAGAGTTGTAAATGTTGGTTTGTGATAGTGGGTGGAGACAATACCCCTTCTGTTACTTTGTCTTCTGTGTTAGAATCCTGGTAGTTGGTTGCACTGGTAGAGACAGAATGGCATGGAGGTGGTGATACTGATATGTGGTGCATTAATAAACAGAAGAGTCAGAAGGTGGAGCTGATGTCAGATGGAACATGGGAAATTTGGTTTGAGCAGCAGTAAGTTTTCAAGTTATCCAGGAGGCAGATGGAAATGTGAGAGTTATGGAAATGTGAGAGTTTATCTTTGGGAGAGTGTTGATGCTGGAAAGAGTAATTTGATATTCATCTAAAACACAGGTGGTGATGGTGGGAGCTGTGGAATGAATGAGTTTACAGGGAGAATGAGAGGAGAGTCAGAAGAGAAGAGGGGCAGGGATGCCATCCAGGGAGAAAATGCATGCATTTAGAAGAGGAAGAGTTAGGAAAAGCAGGAGCAGTGGTCAAAGAAGAGAGAGAAGAAACATGAAAGCGTGTCCAGGGTGGAGAAGAAATAAGAGTTTCTTAAAAGTCAGAACCAAAGGGGCTTCCCTGGTGGCACAGTGGTTGAGAGTCCGCCTGCCGATGCAGGGGACACGGGTTCATGCCCTGGTCTGGGAGGATCCCACATGCTGCGGAGCGGCTGGGCCCGTGAGCCATGGCAGCTGAGCCTGCACGCCCGGAGCCTGTGCTCCGCAACAAGAGAGGCCACAATAGTGAGAGGCCCGTGTACAGCAAAAAAAAAAAAAAAAAGTCAGAACCAAAAGAGTAGTCGAAAAGAAGCAAGAAAGACCAGAAATACATGTATCTTTCAAGCAGAGGAGGAAGGAATTTTTTTAAACATTTTTATTGGAGTATAATTGCTTTACAATGGTGTGTTAGTTTCTGCTTTATAACAAAGTGAATCAGTTATACACATACATATATTCCCATATCTCTTCCCTCTTGCGTCTCCCTCCCACCCTCCCTAGCCCACCCCTCTAGGTGGTCACAAACCACCAAGCTGATCTCCCTGTGCTATGAGGCTGCTTCCCACTAGCTATCTATTTTACGTTTGATAGTGTATATATGTCCATGCCACTCACACTTTGTCACAGCTTACCTTTCCCCCTCCCCGTATCCTCAAGTCCATTCTCTAGTAGGTCTGTATCTTTATTCCCGTCTTACACCTAGGTTCTTCACGACCTTTTTTTTCTTAGATTCCATATATATGTGTTAGCATACGGTATTTATTTTTCTCTTTCTGACTTACTTCACTCTGTATGACAGATTCTAGGTCCATCCACCTCACTACAAGTAACTCAGTTTCATTTCTTTTTATGGCTGAGTAATATTCCATTGTATATATGTGCCACATCTTCTTTATCCATTCATCTGGTGATGGACACTTAGGTTGTTTCCATGTCCTGGCTATTGTAAATAGAGCTGCAATGAATATTTTGGTACATGACTCTTTTTGAATTATGGTTTTCTCAGGGAATATGCCCAGTAGTGGGATTGCTGGGTCGTATGGTAGTTCTATCTTAAGTTTTTTAAGGAAACTCCATACTGTTCTCCATAGTGGCTGTATCAATTTACATTCCCACCAACAGTGCAAGAGTGTTCCCCTTTCTCCACACCCTCTCCAGCATTTATTGTTTGTAGAGTTTTTGATGATGGCCACTCTGACCAGTGTGAGATCATATCTCATTGTAGTTTTGATTTGCATTTCTCTAATGATTAATGATGTTGAGCATTCTTTCATGTGTTTGTTGGCAATCTGAATATCTTCTTTGGAGAAATTTCTATTTAGGTCTTCTGCCCATTCTTGGATTGGGTTGTTTGTTTTTTTGTTATTGAGCTGCATGAGCTGCTTGTAAATTTTGGAGATTAATCCTTTGTCAGTTGCTTCATTTGCAAATATTTTCTCCCATTCTGAGGGTTGTCTTTTGGTCTTGTTTATGGTTTCCTTTGCTGTGCAAAAGCTTTTAAGTTTCATTAGGTCCCATTTGTTTATTTTTGTTTTTATTTCCATTTCTCTAGGAGGTGGGTCAAAAAGGATCTTGCTGTGATTAATGTCATAGAGTGTTCTGCCTATGTTTTCCTCTAAGAGTTTTATAGTGTCTGGCCTTACATTTAGGTCTTTAATCCATTTTGAGTTTATTTCTGTGTATGGTGTTAGGGAGTGTTCTAATTTCATTCTTTTACATGTAGCTGTCCAGTTTCCCCAGCACCACTTATTGAAGAAGTTGTCTTTTCTCCACTGTATATTCTTGCCTCCTTTATCAAAAATAAGGTGACCATATGTGCATGGGCTTATTGCTGGACTTTCTATCCTGTTCCATTTATCTATATTTCTGTTTTTGTGCCAGTACCATACTGTCTTGATTACTGTAGCTTTGTAGTATAGTCTGAAGTCAGGGAGCCTGATTCCTCCAGCTCCATTTTTCGTTCTCAAGATTGCTTTCACTATTCGGGGTCTTTTGTGTTTCCATACAAACTGTGAACCTTTTTTTTCTAGTTCTGTGAAAAATGCCAGTGGTAGTTTGATAGGGATTGCATTGAATCTTAAGACTGCTTTGGGTCATAGAGTCATTTTCAGAATGTTGATTCTTCCAATCCAAGAACATGGTATCTCTCTCCATCTGTTTCTATCACCTTTAATTTCTTTCATCAGTGTCTTACAGTTTTCTGCATACAGGTCTTTTCTCTCCTTAGGTAGGTTTATTCCTAGATATTTTATTTTTTTTGTTGCAATGGTAAATGGGAGTGTTTTCTTAATTTCACTTTCAGATTTTTCATCATTAGTGTATAGGAATGCCAGAGATTTCTGTGCATTAATTTTGTATCCTGCTACTTTACCAAATTCATTGGTTAGCTCTAGTAGTTTTCTGGTAGCATCTTTAGGATTCTCTATGTAGAGTATCATGTCATCTGCAAACAGTGACAGCTTTACTTCTTATTTTACGATTTGGATACCTTTTATTTCTTTTTCTTCTCTCATTGCTGTGCCTAAAACTTCCAAAACTATGTTGAATAATAGTGGTGAGAGTGGGCAACGTTGACTTCTTCCTGATCTTAGTGGAAATGGTTTCAGTTTTTCACCATTGAGGACGATGTTGGCTGTGGGTTTGTCCTATATGGCCTTTATTATGTTGAGGAAAGTTCCCTCTATGCCTACTTTCTGACAGTTTTTATCATAAATGGGTGTTGAATTTTGTCAAAAACTTTCTCTGCATCTATTGAGATGATCATATGGTTTTTCTCCTTCAATTTGTTAATATGGTGTATCACGTTGATTGATTTGTGTATATTGAAGAATCCTCGCATTCCTGGAATCAACCCCACTTGATCATGGTGTATGATCCTTTTAATGTGCTGTTGGATTCTGTTTGCTAGTATTTTGTTGAGGATTTTTGCATCTATGCTCATCAGTGATATTGGCCTGTAGTTTTCTTTCTTTGTGACATCTTTGTCTGGTTTTGGTATCAGGGTGATGGTGGCCTCGTAGAATGAGTTTGGGAGTGTTCCTCCCTCTGCTATATTTTGGGAGAATTTGAGGATAGGTGTTAGCTCTTCTCTAAATGTTTGATAGAATTCGCCTGTGAAGCCATCTGGTCCTGGGCTTTTGTTTGTTGGAAGATTTTTAATCACAGTCTCAATTTCAGTGCTTGTGATTGGTCTGTTTATATTTCCTATTTCTTCCTGATTCAGTCATCTTGTGCTTTTCTAAGAATGTGTCCATTTCTTCCAGGTTGTCCATTTTATTGGCATAGAGTTGCTTTTAGTAATCTCTCATGATCCCTTGTATTTCTGCAGTGTCAGTTGTTACTTCTCCTTTTTCATTTCTAATTCTATTGATTTGAGTCTTCTCCCTTTTTTTCTTGATGAGTTTGGCTAATGGTTTATCAGTTTTGTTTATCTTCTCAAAGAACCAGCTTTTAGCTTTATTGATCTTTGCTATCGTTTCCTTCATTTCTTTTTCATTTATTTCTGATCTGATCTTGATTTCTTTCCTTCTGCTAAGTTTGGGGTTTTTTTGTTCTTCTTTCTCTAATTGCTTGAGGTGTAAGGTTAGGTTGTTTATTTGAGATGTTTCTTGTTTCTTGAGGTAGGTATTGCTGTAAACTTCCCTCATAGAACTGCTTTTGCTTCATCCCATAAGTTTTGGGTCGTTGTGTCTCCATTGTCATTTGTTTCTAGGTATTTTTTGATTTCCTCTGATTTCTTCAGTGATCACTTCGTTATTAAGTAGTGTATTGTTTAGCCTCCATGTGTTTGTATATTTCACAGATCTCTTCCTGTAATTGATATCTAGTCTCATAGCGTTGTGGTCGGAAAAGATACTGGATACGATTTCAATTTTCTTAAATTTACCAAGGCTTGATTTGTGACCCAAGATATGATCTATCCTGGAGAATGTTCCATGAGCACTTGAGAACAATGTGTATTCTGTTGTTTTTGGATGGAATGTCCTATAAATATTAAGCCCATCTTGTTTAATGTATCATTTAAAGCTTGTGTTTCCTTATTTATTTTCATTTTGGATGATCTGTCCATTGATGAAAGTGGGGTGTTAAAGTCCCCTACTGTAATTATGTTACTGTAGTTTTCCCCTTTTATGGCTGTTAGTATTTGCCTTATGTATTGAGGTGCTCCTATGTTGGGTGCATAAATATTTACAATTGTTATATCTTCTTCTTCGATCGATCCCTTTATCGTTATGTAGTGTCCTTCTTTGTCTCTTGTAATAGTCTTTAATTGAAAGTCTATTTTGTCTGATATGAGAATTGCTACTCCACCTTTCTTTTGATTTCCATTTGCATGGAATATCTTTTTCCATCCCCTCACTTGCAGTCTGTATGTGTCCCTAGGTCTGAAGTGGGTCTCTTGTAGACAGCATATATATGTATCTTGTTTTTGTATCCATTCAGCCAGTCTGTGTCTTTTGGTGGGAGCATTTAATCCATTTACATTAAGGTAATTATCATTATGTATTTTCCTATTCCCATTTTCTTAATTGTTTTGTGTTTGTTATTGTAGGTCTTTTCCTTCTCTTGTGTTTCTTGCCTAGAAAAGTTCCTTTAGCATCTGTTGTAAAGCTGGTTTGGTGGTGCTGAACGCTCTCAGCTTTGCTTGTCTGTAAAGGTTTTAATTTCTCCATCAAATCTGAATGAAATCCTTGCTGGGTAGAGTAATCTTGGTTGTAGGTTTTTCTCCTTCATCACTTTAAATATGTCCTGCCAGTCCCTTCTGGCTTGCAGAGTTTCTGCTGAAAGATCAGCTGTTAACCTTATGGGGATTCCTTTGTGTGTTATTTGTTGTTTTTCTCTTGCTGCTTTTCATATGTTTTCTTTGTATTTAATTTTTGATAGTTTGATTAATATGTGTCTTGGCGTGTTTCTCCTTGGATTTTTCCTGTATGGGACTCTGTGTGCTTCCTGGACTTGATTAACTATTTCCTTTACCATATTAGGGAAGTTTTCAACTGTAATCTCTTCAAATATTTTCTCAGTCCCTTTCTTTTTCTCTTCTTCTTCTGGGTCCCCAGAACATAATTTGAATGTTGGTGCATTTAATGTTGTCCCGGAGGTCTCTGAGACTGTCCTCAATTCTTTTCATTCCTTTTTCTTTATTCTGCTCTGAAGTAGTTATTTCCACTATTTTATCTTCCAGGTCACTCTTCCATTCTTCTTCCTCAGTTATTCTGCTATTGATCCCTTCTAGAGTATTTTTAATTTTATTTATTGTGTTGTTCATCATTGCTTGTTTCCTCTTTAGTTCTTCTAGGTCCTTTTAATGCTTCTTGCATTTTCTCTATTTCCAAGATTTTGGATCATCGTTACTATCATAATTCTGAATTCTTTTTCAGGTAGACTGCCTATTTCCTCTTCATTTGTTAGGTCTGGTGGGTTTTTACCTTGCTCCTTCATCTGCTGTGTATTTTTCTGTCTTTTCATTTTGCTTATCTTAGTGTGCTTGGCGTCTCCTTTTTGCAGGCTGCAGGTTCATAGTTCCCGTTGTTTTTGGTGTCTGTCCCCAGTTGCTAAGGTTGGTTCAGTGGGTTGTGTAGGCTTCCCAGTGGAGGGGACTCATGCCTGTGTTGTGGTGGATGAGGCTGTATCTTGTCTCTCTGGTGGGCAGGACCACGTCTGGTGGTGCGTTTTGGGGTGTCTGTGGCCTTATTATGATTTTAGGCAGCCTCTCTGCTAATGAGTGGGGTTGTGTTCCTGTCTTGCTAGTTGTTTGCCATAGCATGTCCTGCACTGTAGCTTGCTGGTCGTTGAGTGGAGCTGGGTGTTGGTGTTGAGATGTAGATCTCTGGGAGATTTTTGCCGTTTGATATTACGTGGAGCTGGGAGGTCTCTTGTTGACCAGTGCCCTGAAGTTGGCTCTTCCACCTCAGAGGCACAGCACTGACTCCTGGCTGGAGCACCAAGAGCCTTTCATCCACACGACTCAGAATGAAAGGGAGAAAAAGTAGAAAGAAAGAGGATAAAAGAAAATAAAATTAGGTAAAATAAAATAAAGTTATTAAAATAAAAAAATAATTATTAAGAAAAAAAAATTTTTTAAGTAAAAAAAAAAAAACAAGGATGGACAGAACCCTAGGACAAATGATGAAAGCAAAGCTATACAGACAAAATCTCACACAGAAGCATACACATACACACTCACAAAAAGAGGAAAAGGGGGAAAAATAATATATCTTGCTCCCAAAGTCCACCTCCTCAATTTGGGATGATTTGTTGTCTATTCAGGTATTCCACAGATGCAGGTACATCAAGTTGATTGTGGAGATTTAATCCTCTGCCCCTGAGGCTGCTGGGAGAGATTTCCCTTTCTCTTCTTTGTTCGCACAGCTCCTGGGGTTGTTTAGGATTTGGCCCCGCCTCTGCGTGTAGGTCGCCTGAGGGCATTTGTTCCCCGTTCAGACAGGACGGGGTTAAAGCAGCAGCTGATTCGGGGACTCTGGCTCACTCAGGCCGGGGGGAGGGAAGAGTGCGGAGGCGGGACGAGCCTGCGGCGGCAGAGGCCGGCGTGACATTGCGCCGGCGTGACGTTGCACCAGCCTGAGGCGTGCCGTGCGTTCTCCCGGGAAGTTGTCCCTGGTTCCCGGGACCCTGGCAGTGGCGGGCTGCACAAGCTCCCCGGAAGGGAGGTGTGGAGAGTGACCTGTGCTCGCGCACAGGCTTCTTGGTGGCGGCAGCAGCAGCCTTAGCGTCGTCTCATGCCCGTCTCTGGGGTCCGCGCTGTTAGACGCGGCTCGCGCCCGTCTCTGGAGCTTCTTTAAGCAGCACTCTTAATCCCCTCTCCTCACGCACCAGGAAAACAAAGAGGGAAGAAAAAGTCTCTTGCCTCTTCAACAGCTCCACACTTTTTCCTGGGCTCCCTCCCGGCCAGCCGTGGCACACTAGCCCCTTCAGGCTGTGTTCACGCCGCCAACCCCAGTCCTCTCCCTGGGATTCGACCTCCGAAGCCCGAGCCTCAGCTCCCAGCCCCGCCCGCCCCGGCAGGTGAGCAGACAAGCCTCTCAGGCTGGTGAGTGCCGGTCGGCCCCGATCCTCTGTGCGGGAATCTCTCCGCTTTGCCCTCCGCAACCCTGTTGCTGTGCTCTCCTCCGCGGCTCCGAAGCTTTCCCCTTCCACCACCCGCAGTCTCCGCCCGCGAAGGGGCTTCTAGTGTGTGGAAACCTTTCCTCCTTCACGGCTCCCTCCCACTGGTGCAGGTCCCGTCCCTATCCTTTTGTCTCTGTTTATTCTGTTTTCTTTTGCCCTACCCAGGTATGTGGGGAGTTTCTTGCCTTTTGGGGGGTCTGAGGTCTTCTGCCAGCGTTGAGTGGGTGTTCTGTAGGAGAAGTTCCACGTGTAGATGTATTTCTGATGTATCTGTGGGGAGGAAGGTGATCTCCGTGTCTTACTCTTCCGCCATCTTCTCCGACCCCCCAGGAAGGAATTTCAATAAGGAGGAGGTCAACAGTATCAACATCCAAAGTTATCTGACCACAAGTTGTGAATTTGTTCATTCTAAGCATAGCAAACCCACCACCACTCAGTGCTGTTTATCATTCAGTGCTCTTGCTTACTGTGAGAGCCCTGGAACAGCCCTTGAATTTAATCCCAGCGGTAATGCCCGTTCCTTTTCCCTACTGGGAAGGTCCAAATGGGGTGTGAGTGGAGCCGGTGTGCAGTGTGCAGGTGAGCACGGCCTGCTCTCAGAGTCTCTGTTTCCCTTTGGGTTTTTGTTTCTCTGCGTTGTTATTGCTGAGTCCCTAGAAAGCAATGTAAACATACTTATTTCTTTTATATATATATCTTTATTGGAGTATAATTGCTTTACATTGTGTTGGTGTCTGCTGTACAACAAAGTGAACCTACTTATTTCTTTGGAAAAAATGGGTGTTCACGGTAAATGATGGACAAAGGATTTTATGGCCTAAAGCTTAGCAGAATTTAAAGAATAGTGTCTTTGTCTTGCTTCTCAGTACATGCTGTACAAGGCATGTTGACAACAAACATCTAAATTACATTGGAAGCTAATGAGCAAAATATAAATGGTGTTAAGATAACCTAAGGTCAAATTTCTAAGGCAGACTTAAGATGGTAGGCTGAAAAGCGCTGTCTGTCAAATGCAGCTTAATGTTCAGCTCAACTGCCATGTTAAGCCAGTTCTCTCTGACCACCTAGAGTGAGATGCCATAAACCCCATGCATGAGGAGGGCTGGGACGGGCCCGCAGGGAGTGGCACTTCATTTCTAGTCATGTACCTCAGGGCGTGCAAACTCTTGTGAAATGTCCCCTGTATCTACATCTTGTCTCTTAATGGAGGACTGTCTTTCCAGTGCTTTGAATCTCCCGTACTTTCTTTCCCCTTCTACTTTCTTAAATAAAATCCAAATTCCCCAGAGAATTGTCCAAGGTTCCCAGTCTTACTGCAGCCTCATCTCTTATCTCTCTGGTCCTCTCTGTTCAACCTGCACTTGTCAGTTTACAAAAGTGACAGCTTTTGGCATAATAGCAGAGTAATGCATGATTGTAGTGAAACTATAGGAAAAACAGAGCAAGGAAACCAAGCACCCAGAGATAAATGGCCAGATGTCTAGAAGGAGACTTGCTGGATCAAAGGGTAGGCAAGTTTTTACAGCTTTTACATCACCAAATAGCCCTGCAGAATGACTCTATCAGTTTACACTCTGCCAGCATGGTTAATGGGCTGTAGTGTAATTGTCTGTTTATCTATCTGTTATCCTCATTAGGCTATAAGCACTTCAAGGACTTTTCAGTCTCTCAGTGCCCAGCGTCTAGCATTTAGCCTGATACAAAGTAGGCTCTCATTAGCCCCCTTCCCTTTCCTTACTTCTAAATTCTCTGAAGCCCCAAACAATGGGCCATTGGTATCATAGAATATATGGATGAATGATAAGGCGTAGTGGGTAAAATATTCCAGAATTTTCCCCCAAACTCAACACATCCATAAGCTCTTATATAAAGTTTAACATGTACCATGCATAATAAAGTCTTCATTAATAGGTAGCTTTAGATAACCTTATGTCATGTACTGTTTGTGTTTGTCTTGAATTAGCATTGAACACTGAAGTTGCATAAATGTAGAAGTGTATGTTTATGGATATTTTAAATAAATTATCTTCCAAAATTCAACTACATTAGTAAATGAAATTGCAGTAACTTCCTGCAGGGTAAAAATTTTGAGAGCATGTTACTATGGCGATTATTTTTAAATGTCGTGTAAGATTATAGTTTTCTTTCTGGCATAAAAAAGTCTCTAAAAATCTTCAAGGAATATACTTACTTGCATGTGAAATCTTTACTAAAGCTATAAAATCAACATTATGATACTTTTCTTTGAAGAACAAGAGCTTTTAAAGATAAAGATCCGAGATAATTTACTTAAAACATGACTGGAACAATTATCATGTATATTTTGAAGAAATACATATATGCTAAGGATACAAAGACTTAGTGACACACAAGCAACAATTGAGAACACATATTCTACATATTCTGGAATAGGAGATGGGCATAAAAAGAAGTAAGTTAAATACAGTAAAACAACCACTGTGATGGAGATCAAAAACAAAATTCTGTGGGAAAAAGATGAGGAAATAGCTCACCTTAGAACTACTTCCATGTGTCAAGGTTCCTTTGAGATATTTCCGTTTCAAATTTTTTTTCTAATGATCCTAACTGGGAAGGATGCTTTTCACTATCTGAGTAATTTAGCTGCACCTCTTCTTATAAAACAAACATTTACTGAGCAGCTGCCATGTGCCAAGTACATAGGCACAGGCAAAAGCCTCAGATTGACAAAGAACTTTAACGCATTTTGTTACAGATCTTATGTTTAACAATTCAAGTTCAGTCCATGCTTTATAACTATTTTTATATATTTTGTGTGTATGGTGTGTACAATCATGAAAATATGTATTGTTTTTATTAGTTACACTGTGCTTAATAAATATCTGTTGAATGAATAAATGGGTGAACATGTAAAGAATTCATGTATTTAATTATTCATAGAGAACCAAGTTATGTTATTTACAAAACCATAGATCTGAACTACAACCATTTGACATTCAATAAATATTTGGCGAAACCATAGTTGGGGCAAAATTGGAAGAAGGATAAAAATACTTAGAAGAGTCAAAATGGTTAAGAAAAGTGATTAAGGAAAAAAATTATTTTTCTTAACAGTATGACTTTGAACAAGAACATTGATCTCAACTGTGTCTCTGTATTCTCTATTTTCATTATTGATCAGCTCTATGTAATGAAGAAAATGTGCTTTTCAGTACTAATATTTCTAATGTAAGTATGCCTAGCCAACTAAGACATAACTTAGACATCGAAGCTTGCTCATTGATAAAATATACCAAATTGTCAATAGTCCAGGTTAATATCTCTAATAGCACTTATGTTGGCACTGGAATTGTAGTAGTATTGTAATACTATAAGACTTTTTTTAAGTAAAATAATAGCAAATGTAAATCACCATTGTTTTCTTTTAGGGACATGAAAAAATTATGACCCACTTCTGTATATGAGAGAGATGAGATTTTTGTCAGTGATTCAGCCAACAGATATATTCATAGTTCAGTTGGATTTTAGTCATGAGAAAATATAGACAAAAAATTGTTTACTTTTTTTTAATTTATGAAAACATGTAGAAGCCTTCTGCACAGTTACTTTAATTGGAATGTTATTGAAGTAACCATCAGGGTATTCTCACAGAATGAATAAAACATTGATTTTAACTGAAATGAAAATCATGGCTTGGCCAAAGTTTGGGGGTTTTAAATGGGCAAAAGTCTTCACAACTATCAGCATCAACACATTTCTTTCTAACAGTTTCTCTGGCTTTCAGAATGTGGTCTTGTTTTGATCTTCGAAGAATGTTGTTAGAATAATTGGAAATCTGCTAGAATGGCAATGATCCTGTTGTGGAAAAGGCAAAAAAAAAAAAAATTCTAGCTTCAATACTGGAAAATTATAAAGAGCTTAGAAAAGCTGTGGTGGTGTGATAGGATTGCCTAAGTTTGGTTGGTGCTAGGGAGAATCTGATGAGACGCCATCCCCAGTGGGAATTCTGGCTGTTTCCCACACCCTAAATCTTGCAGGATAAAAGCCGTTTGGAAAGTATCAAAGTATCTGACTTTGAAAAGTTTGGCTACATTGAAGCATTGTATAGATTCTGATCCTTTCCCTACTGTTCTGAATGATGGCTAGCAGAACCACAGAGAAGCAGACCACCCATAAAAATTGAAACCAACCGTTCATTCGTTGCATGATTTCTGTGTGATTTCTAGCTTCTTTCAGTATTGATGTACAGGCATGTGATGACTTTTGTAGATTAGTTTGATATTCATATACAGTCAGCCTTCCGTATCATCGGGTTGCACGTCTTTGGGTCAACCAATCATGGATTGAAAATATTCAGGAAAAAAATTCCAGAAAGTTCTAAAAAGCAAAACTTGAATTTGCTGCCCACTAGCAACTATTTACATAGCATTTACATTGTATTAGGTATTATGGGTAATCTAGATTTGATTTAAAGTATAATATATCAGAGGTTATATGCAAATACTACACTATTTTGTATGAGGGACTTTGCATCCACAGATTTTTGTATCAGCGGGTATCCTAGAACCAGTCCTCCAACTATACCTCAGGGATAACTCTATTGCAATTTTGGGCATTTCTCATCCTTGATTTTTTGTTCTGTTTAAAATTTTATCTCAATACAATTTCACTGATAAAATTTAGAATATTGGAAATTTGATCCTCAAATTTCACTTTGAGGATTTCAGTTCTACTCAGTCCATTATGTAACCTGAGAAAGCAGAACTTATCTGATTAATTATAAATTATATTTTGTTTTGATGTATGTGAAATACATGTTTTTAACTGGACTTACTATGTTAAAATTTTTTGAACTATTGGCTCACATTCTAATTACCTATTATATCTTGTGCACATTGGCATGTTATATGGTTCTCTTCTCTCTTTAATTCAAAAATATTAAGAATTTATGTTCCTAAAGTGGAAGAGTCCAAATGTAAATAAGTATATATCTTTCAACACTGGATTATATGTGTAGAGAGCAGACACCACAAATAGCATGTTCTAAAATTTTGCAATCATATTTTGAAACAGGATGAGCACACAGGATACCATATATAATCTGAAATTTATTTGCCTTTAAATACACTCATTTAACTCACTAAATATAATTACATTTTTATTTTGTAACATGACAATAAGATGAGAACTTAAGTCAATAATAAACATAATAATAAATGTAATTTGGCTTGAACAAATACAGTCAGCAATGATCAACATAACAGTTGGTGAGTAGGTTTGGGATTTAAGTATGTATGTATCTCAAAAGATATTCTTAACACTTATGAATCAAGTTGTTCTGAGTTAATAAGAGACTAGTGAATTGAAGGGGAGTCGCTGAACACAGATATTACACCCACTGGAATTGTTCATGACTTCAAATTTGAGATGATTCTATCTTATGTGCTCTATGGTATCTGCATTTGAACACCTCAGTGATACTGATACTTCGTATCAGTGAAGATAGCTGCATTGACCTTAGGAGTAAAGAGATAATTGGGGGGAAATTACAGCAACATTTCAGTGATCTTTCTAATATACCTTTCACTGTCATGAAAGAGCCTCTATGAGAAGTTGGTGACCTCATGATATGATTTCTGAACCTTTAGTTTCTAAAATGATACAATCTCATTGAATTCATGAAAGATGGGATCATAAAGCCAGACATAACTTTTAGGCTTAATAATCCATATAGGTTTCTCAGTATGTAGAACTAAGAAAACACCCCAGTTGATTTCAAAGATAGCAAGATTATCTATATAAAATTAATGATGTAATTGGCCCATTAATGAACATAGTTAGATCTAGCTACCAAGATGGTCACCCGGACATTCTGGCTGTGAGTTGTGGCTCATGGTCCGCAGTGAAACACAATTCACACAACCTCTGAAAAGTAAGTGATACCAAAACAAAACCAAGAATGGCTGAACAGATATGAGTCAATCCTACAAAGTCCTTTTTGTTTCTGTATTCCTTCATTTCAGTTATTTTAACTTCTGATGAACAGGTGACCCTGACTAGGGAAGTCGACAAAGTAGTATAAGGTTTTTGACAACTGTTTCCAAGTTGAAGGCACTTTGCTCAGTCAACTTCCAGTCACTTACAAAGTGGAAGACAGCAACCAGTCAGCTCCATTTTATGCAGCCTGTTTTCTGTATCATGAGGCGATCATCAAAATCAAGAAAGGATCTAGGATACAGCAGTCATTTATTTTTTTTCAAATTTAAATAGATTATTTTCTAAGACCACTAAATGTGCTTTCTTAGGTATGCATAGCACAATGATCATCCTTGCTTCTCTCAGGTAGTTTGCCTAGTGACTTGTCCCTTAGGTGTAAGAGATTCCCTCTTGGTACTGTTACTAGGCAAAAGGTCACTTTCGGACAGGGAGATTAAAAGCAGTATTAATTCCTGCAATGTATAGTAGTCAGATTAGACTTGGAAAACACTTTGTAATTACCTGATCGTGTGGCCAGAATGTGTAGGCTGATAATTAGTTAGAGTACCCAACTATCCAGAAATCTCTCTGGGGCCTCATCTGAGTTACAAGACATTCTTCTATCAGTTGCTTTTGGTCATAAGTATCTTCTTGAAGGTGACAGGAACATAAAAATACACAACATTAATTTTTTCATGAAAGAAATACTTATATTTTCAGAACACATAGCCCCTAATTAAATTACTGCTGATGGAATAAGTATTCTGCAATAGCAGGAGAGGAATCAAATTTAATTTCCCAGTGCCATAGGAAGGGCTTGACTATTCAAAAACCATCTCTAAATCTTAGGAACTCTGCTTTCAAGGGCTAAGCTAACAGAACTGAGCAGGAAATAAGCCTGATTAGTATTTTGTAAGTAATTTTGAGCACAAAAGATATACTTACAATAATAGCCAAGACTTATCATCCACAGTTGAACTCAACACTGGCAAAAAGAAAAAAGTAAATTGAATTCATTAAAATGACATCAAATAAATTATGATGTTCATTTTCTTGTGCACTGCTTATCACTTTTTTTAAATCACTTTTTAATTTTTAAAACTTTGGTTGGATATCTCTAGATCCTAATAAGGAGAAATGGGTTAGCATTGATTTGGATGACTTATGAAACATTTATACACAAATTATTCACTTGCTGTTCTTAATTTATAACACAGTTTTCTCAAGGCTCCTCACTTTAATACGGCCTGTCAATCACTGCTATCTATAATAAGGAGGCATGGAGGCTCGTATTTTTTTTTCACCCACACAATTTAAAAACATAACCTCTGGCTTTTTGCTAAAGAACTGTTTTGTGTCTTTCCACTTGGCACAGGGTAATCGAAGCAATTTTTGTGATTGGAAACACATTGATAGTGCTCAGTAAATGTAAATCTAATAACCGTATTATTCACCAGGTTTGGAAAGGAAACAAGAGATTTATCTGGGGCTACAGTTATAATTAAGGGAACAAATAGCCCTTTTTACAGAATTTCAATATAGGCTTTCCCCCCTCACTTATAATGTGTACTAGCTATCGCTAAGATTACTCTGTCTTCGGTATCCATGGTACTTTATAATAAAGATAACTTTGTGAAAGAGAATAAAGCTTTCACTTTCTGCTGAGCACCTGTCTCGTCTTGAATTTTCAGGAGCAGCCGGTGAGAAGTCAAAGGTGTCCTTTCTTCCCAGACCCATGGGGAAAGATTTGTCATTTGATAACCGCAGTCTACTTTTCTGCTTCTTCTAGGCGTTTGTCATGGTCGCATCAAGCAGCTCCTTTAAAGACTGATCTGTACCTCTTCCCTATATCTAAGGGTGACCTAAAAAGGCTTATTTTATCAACAAACTGCACATTCTGCTATTTTGATGAAACCAGTCATTCAGTGAAATCTGTAGACATAATCATACCATTCTATAGAAACATTAAATTTTTAAAAAATCTTAGAGAGGAAAAAGAAAATAGGTGGCTTTGGCAGAGAACCTAAAGCATGTGGAAATTGAGATGATAAAGGAAAACCAGTTATCACTTCAGTGACCAAAGTGTTTCACATATGCTGGCGGACTGTCGTACGGAACTGGGCATCTTATGATTCTACAGACTATGTCCCAGATATTGCAACGGCTCCCGATGACTTCTGTGCCAACAGTAGATTATTGTATTGTACTGGAACTAATCTCTTCCTTTTCCAAACTATCAGAATGCTTTATTCAGATCTCTGCTATGATACTTGTAGGTTATATTACGGTTATTTGTGTATGTGTCTTATCACCACTATTATAGTCTATTAAGGTAAGGAACTTGCTCATGGCTTAGTATACCTTCAGTGACTTGTTTACTCTACATGATCAATATACATCTGTTGATGGATGGGTGACTAGTTTTGTGGATCCAAATCTAAATCAAGGACAGATACATGTAGGTTGTTATATATATATATATTTTTTTTTTTAACATCTTTACTAGAGTGTAATTGCTTTACAATGGTGTGTTTCTGCTGTATAACAAAGTGAATCAGCTATACATATACATATATCTCTATATCTACTTCCTCTTGTGTCTCCCTCCCACCCTCCCTATCCCACCCCTCTAGGTGGTCACAAAGCACTGAGCTGATCTCCCTGTGCTATGCGGCTGCTTCCCACTAGCTATCTATTTTACATTTGATAGTGTATATAAGTCCATGCCACACTCTCACTTCGTCCCATCTTACACTTCTCCCTCCCCATGTCCTCAAGTCCATTCTCTACGTCTGCGTCTTTATTCTTGTCCTGCCCCTACGTTCTTCAGAACCATTTTTAAATTTTTTTTAGATTCCATATGTATGTGTTAGCATATGGTATTTATTTTTATCTTTCTGACTTACTTCAACCTGTATGACAGTCTCTAGTTCCATCCACCTCACTACAAATAACTCAATTTTGTTTCCTTTTGTGGCTGAGTAATATTCCATAGTATATATGTGCCACATCTTCTTGATCCACTCATCTGTTGATGGACACTTAGGTTGTTTCCATGTCCTGGCTATTGTAAATAGAGCTGCAGTGAACATTGTGGTACATGACTCTTTTTGAATAATGGTTTTCTCAGGGTATATGCCCAGTAGTGGGATTCCTGGGTCGTATGGTAATTCTATTTTTAGTATTTTGAGGAACCTCCATAATGTTCTCCATAGTGGCCGTATCAATTTACATTCCCACTAACGATGCACAATGGTTCCCTTTTCTTCACACCCTCTCCAGCATTTATTGTTTGTAGACTTTTTGATGATGGCCATTCTGACCGGTGTGAGGTGATACCTCACTGTAGTTTTGATTTGCATTTCTCTAATGATTAGTGATGTTGAGCATCCTTTCATGTGTTTGTTGGCAATCTGAATATCTTCTTTGGAGAAATGTCTGTTTAGGTCTTCTGCCCATTTTTGGATTGGGTTATTTGCTTTTTTGATATTGAGCTGTCTGAGCTGCTTGTAAATTTTGGAGATTAACCCTTTGTCAGTTACTTCATTTGCAAGTATTTTCTCCCATTCTGAGGGTTGTCTTTTGGTCTTGTTTATGGTTTCCTTTGCTCTGCAAAAGCATTTAAGTTTCATTAGGTCCCATTTGTTTATTTTTGTTTTTATTTCCATCTCTTTAGGAGCTGTGATTTATGTAATAGTGTGTTCTGCCTATGTTTTCCTCTAAGAGTTTTATAGTGTCTGGCTTTACATTTAGGTCTTTAATCCATTTTGAGTTTATTTTTGTGTATGGTGTTAATGAGTGTTCTAATTTCATTCTTTTACATGTACCTGTCCAGTTTTCCCAGCACCACTTATTGAAGAGGTTGTCTTTTCTCCACTGTATATTCTTACTTCCTTTATCAAAAATAAGGTGACCATATGTGCATGGGCTTATCACTGGACTTTCTATCCTGTTCTGTTGATCTATATTTCTGTTTGTGTGCCAGTACCATACTGTCTTCATTACTGCAGCTTTGTAGTATAGTCTGAAGTCCAGAAGCCTAATTCCTCCAGCTCTGTTTTTCTTTCTCAAGATTGCTTTGGCTATTCAGGGTCTCGTGTGTCCATACAAATTGTGAAATTTTTTGTTCTAGTTCTGTGAAAAATGCCAGTGGTAGTTTGATAAGGATTGCATTCAGCCTGTAGATTGCTCTGGGTAGTATAGTCATTTTCACAATGTTGACTGTTCGAATCCAAGAACATAGTATATCTCTCCATCTGTTTCTATCATCTTTAATTTCTTTCATCAGTGTCTTATAGTTTTCTGCATACAGGTCTTTTGTTTTCTTAGGTAGGTTTATTCCTAGGTATTTTATTCTTTTTGTTGCAGTGGTAAATGGGAGTGTTTCCTTAATTTCTATTTCAGATTTTTCCTCATTAGTGTATAGGAATGCAAGAGATTTCTGTGCATTAATTTTGTATCCTGCTACTTTACCAAATTCATTGATTAGCTCTAGTAGTTTTCTGGTAGCATCTTTAGGATTTTCTATATATAGTATCATGTCATCTGCAAACAGTGACAGTTTTACTTCTTTTCTGTTTTGGATTCCTTTTATTTCTTTTTCTTCTCTCATTGCTATGCCTAAAACTTCCAAAACTATGTTGAATAATAGCTGTGAGAGTGGACAACCTTGTCTTGTTCCTGATCTTAGAGGAAATGATTTCAGTTTTTCACCATTGAGAATGATGTTGGCTGTGGGTTTGTCATATATGGTATTTATTATGTTGAGCTAAGTACCCTCTATGCTTACTGTGTGGAGGGTTTTTATCATAAATGGGTGTTGAATTTTGTCGAAAGCTTTTTCTGCATCTGTTGAGATGATCATATGGTTTTTCTCCTTCAATTTGTTAATATCGTGTATCACATTGATTGATTTGCATATATGGAAGAGTCCTTGCATTCCTGGTATACACCCACTTGATCATAGTGTATGATCCTTTTAATGTGGTGTTGGATTCTGTTTACTAGTATTTTGCTGAGGATTTTTGCATCTTTGTTCATCAGTGATATTGGCCTGTAGTTTTCTTTCCTTGTGACATCTTTGTCTGGTTTTCATATCAGGGTGATGGTGGCCTCGTAGAATGAGTTCGGGAGTGTTCCTCCCTCTGCTATATTTTGGGAGAATTTGAGAAGGATAGGTGTTAGCTGTTCTCTAAATGTTTGATAGAATTTGCCTGTGAAGCCATCTGGTCCTGGGCTTTTGTTTATTGGAAGATTTTTAATCACAGTCTCAATTTCAGTGCTTGTGATTGGTCTGTTTATATTTCCTATTTCTTCCTGGTTCAGTTATCTTGTGCTTTTCTAAGAATGTGTCCGTTTCTTCCAGGTTGTCCATTTTATTGGCATAGAGTTGCTTTTAGTAATCTCTCATGATCCCTTGTATTTCTGCAGTGTCAGTTGTTACTTCTCCTTTTTCATTTCTAATTCTATTGATTTGAGTCTTCTTCCTTTTTTTCTTGATGAGTTTGGCTAATGGTTTATCAATTTTGTTTATCTTCTCAAAGAACCAGCTTTTAGCTTTATTGATCTTTGCTATCATTTCCTTCATTTCTTTTTCATTTATTTCTGATCTGATCTTGATTTCTTTCCTTCTGCTAAGTTTGGGGGTTTTTTGTTCTTCTTTCTCTAATTGCTTGAGGTGTAAGGTTAGGTTGTTTATTTGAGATGTTTCTTGTTTCTTGAGGTAGGTATTGCTGTAAACTTCCCTCGTAGAACTGCTTTTCCTGCATCCCATAGGTTTTGGGTCATTGTCTTTTCATTGTCTTTTGTTTCTAGGTATTTTTTTATGTCCTCTATGATTTCTTCAGTGATCTCTTGGTTATTAAGTAGTGTATTGTTTAGCCTCCATGGGTTTGTATTTTTTACAAATTTTTTTCCTGTAACTAATATCTAGTCTCATAGCATTGTGGTCAGAAAACATACGTGATATGATTTCAATTTTCTTAAATTTACCAAGGCTTGATTTGTGACCCAAGATATGATCTATCCTGGAGAACATTCCATCAGCACTTGAGAAGAAAGTGTATTCTGTTGTTTTTGGATAGAATGTCCTATAAATATCAATTAAGTCCATCGTGTTTAATGTATCATTTAAAGCTTGTGTTTCCTTATTTATTTTCATTTTGGATGATCTGTCCATTGATGAAAGTGGGGTATTAAAGTCCCCTACTATAATTGTGTCACTGTCGATATCCCCTTTTATGGGTGTTAGCATTTGCCATATGTATTGAGGTGCTCCTATGCTGGGTGCATAAATATTTACAATTGTTATATCTTGTTCTTGGATTGATCCCTTGAGCATTATGTAGTGTCCTTCTTTGTCTCTTCTAATAGTCTTTATTTTAATGGCTATTTTGTCTGATATGAGAATTGCTACTCCAGCTTTCTTTTGATTTCCATTTGCATGGAATATCTTTTTCCATCCCCTCACTTGCAGTCTCTATGTGTCCCTAAGTCTGAAGTGGGTCTCTTAGACAAGCATATATATGGGTCTTGGTTTCGTATCCATTCAGCCAGTCTATGTCTTCTGTTTGGAGCATTTAATCCACTTACATTGAAGGTAGTTATTGATATGTATGTTCCTATTCCCATTTTCTTAATTGTTTTGTGTTTGTTATTGTGGTCTTTTACTTCTCTTGTGTTTCCTGCCTAGAGAAGGTCCTTTATCATTTGTTGTAAAGCTGGTTTGGTGGTGCTGAATTCTCTTAGCTTTTTCTTTTCTGTAAAGGTTTTTATTTCTCCATCATTTTTTACTTTTGCTGTACAAGCTCATCTGTGCATATGACCTCTATGCATGACCTCCATCAGTAGTTTATACCAGATTGTTTCAACACATAGCACATTACAACTGGGTTTGTAGTTTTCAGCTCTAATTTTTTCTTAATGTTTTGCTTAGGAAAAGTTATATTTTGTGGAGAAAAAGTTGTCTTATTCTTTTCCTCTCTTACATAATCGTCATTCTTTCTGGAATTTTCTTTTTTTTTTAATACTATTAAAAGAGACTCGGTTTCTTGAACACTAAGTTTCTGTTGTTGATAGTTTTGCCATAGTTTATTTGTAGTGTCACACTAGTAAGACTTGTTAAGGAATACTAAAGTTACCCAAAAAACCCTGAAGTATGGACATATCTATAGAAATACAAATAAATAACAAAAAAAGCATTAAAATTTAAAAGTAATGTTAACCACCACAAAAACCCTGTTCCCAAGTGCTATTGATGATTATACTGCTGTTCAGTTTAACTGCCCTAGTACTTTAATGTTCATAATGTACGTTGCTATGTGTGTTTTACTATTCAAAATGTACTTAAAGTTGGAATCTGGAAAAAGCAAACTCTGCTGATGTCATTGTGCTTAGTGTTTTATTCTGTGAGTCAACAGCCGGCAAGAATATTTCCCGTTGTGTTTCAGATTTCAGTGAGGTTACTTTGTTTGGTTTTCCGTCTCTGTATCTCTATTAACATCTGAACCTCAGGAGAAATTACCTTTCAATTGGTAATTGTACCTTGGCTCTGACATATGCTGACACTCCTTCATAGCCCTGCATTGTTCAGAGAAAGATTTGCCAAATCAAGTTGCCCTTGCAAAAGCACAGCTCCAACCACCAGCTGTTCAAGGCAAGGGTTTGGAACAATAGAAGATCTCCAAGAATTTTGTCTCCATACAATTTACTTAAAATTAGTTGCTTCTTGAAAACATGTACACCTTCTCTGTCAGCCACTTATATGCATATATATATATATTTTTTTTTTCGTAATGACTGTGCTAAGCCATCCCCATATTCTAAAAAAGCGTATGTATAAGTCACACTGATGTTTGGCCTAGAATGAATCTAGCTAGACGTGTGAGGCCCCAATACAGGCACTCCAAAAATACTTATAGTAGTAATTTCCTGCCTGATTTCCTACAAGGAAAATGACGGCACTTTGAAAATCAGAGAGCTATAGTCTCACTTAAACTTTTGTGAACTTTCTATATTATTCCATGCTCAAATATGGGTTTAATAATAAGGAAACAAACTAAATGCTTTGTTATTCTGCACCAGAAATTAAACATTGGTCTCATGTGATCTCTCCAATTCTGTAAGTACTTATTTGTCTGTTTTAAAATTCATTTTGCTATTTAGTTATGCTAATAACTAATTTGCAATAAAAAGCAAAAGAAAACATTAGTCACAGCCACCATTTTTTGCGTAACATAACCCAGTTTTTATATATAAAATGCACATGATAATGTAATCACATTATAGATATCAAGAAACGGACAGGTAGATACAAAAGAGTTCATATTACTCTCTCTTCTGTAATCTGCTTTTGTCACTCAACAACATGTCATTAACCTCTTTGTATTTTCATAAATCAAAATCTAGTTTGAATGTTGGCTCTTAAAAATCTATACTGTATAGTGTTCCGCTAAAGAAATGCCTCTTCATAAGCTACTCAACTTTTTCCCTATTAATTGGATAGTAAAGCTGTTTTCTGTTTGCTATTATTATAAACATCACTCTGATAATGATCCCTGTACAAACATGTTTGCATGCATCCATAATCGTTTCTTTAGGGAAAATTCCTAAATGTAAATTTGTAACTATAAAATAAGAAAAATATATACTATATTAAAGGTTTTTAATGCATGTTCTTGTACTGCTCCTCAGTTTGAGAAATAAGCAAACTTTTGTCAATGCTGGCTATGCCAATTTTTTTGAGTTTTGGCAGTCTGTCAGAAAGAAGTGTCTTGATTTGATTTACTTTTTAAAAAAATTACTAATGATGTAGAAATATCTTAATCTATTCATTCCTCTTTTGGTTGCATTAGAAAATTCAAGTCAACGTATTGGTAAAGGATCATTTAGAGTTTGCCTACAACATAAATTACTCAGTCTTTTTCTGGCCCCCATTAAATCGGCTCTTTCTCATGCTCTATTTGTACAATGATTAGTTGAACATGCGTACAAGTGTTAATTTATATATATTCTGAGATTTTTACTAAAAATATTCTTACCAAAATATTCTTACTAATATTCTTACTAAATATTCTTTACTAAAAATATTCACTATTTTGAAGTACTTCAGTACTTTAGGAATTCTTGTTTATTCATCACACATATCACCTTTCCTTTTCAGCTTGATGTATCGTACAAATTTGGTAAACATTTATTACATTCGATAGAAAGTTGATCAAAACAACTCAAGGGCTGAGCTCTCTTTCTAGAACCTCTTCTAGGTCAACAAGGCTATTTTCACCCCTTTTGCAGTCAAGTTGTCCAATGAGTTTTGAAGCAACCTAATATTACTGTTATTCAGCTGATGTTTCTCTTACTCACCCACAAGGATCTCATGATACACATTGTCAAATGCCATGAAGACATAAGTGTCTGGTAGAAAAGGATTTAAAAAAAACAAAAGTCCAAAGACCTGGACTTTCTTTCCTCACTTCTACCCTTTCCTGACTGGTTGATTTCCTTATTGATATTCTGCTGTCATCTCTAAAACAGAGGGTTCCTTTACTTTATTTTTTCTATCATTTTTCAATTTTAGCAGCAGAGCTCAATTTTTTTTTTCCCCCAAAATCCAGTATACAACTCTTCCACAGATGCAGCTTTCAATAACCTTTATCTAAGTCCTCTTACTTTTTCTTCAGTCCAGGACACTTGTCCATGTGCAGCTCACATAAATATCAGATGTTTTAGACAGGAAGACAGACTCAAGGTTGGCACTTATTGGGTGCCTTCGACAGGAAGACAAGCACCACACACACTTTCTGGTTTACTGTGATGACATCACCCCTCAATAATTAATTGAATTAATATTTTATGGCTTCTTCTGGACAACTAAGTGTTTGCTGCGTATGTTTACCTTTAAATTTCTGGATTTAGGGTATCCTTGAGACATCTACTAAGCTGTCATATTCCTTAGGTCTCATCTTTGGTCATAACTCTTCAGCTTGCTGCATGGCCCCCAGCCATAAGCCAAATAGGAAAATCAATCTCACATCTTTAAAAATTAAATTAAAATGGTTTTGTATGACTTGCAACTCTTGGCAAAAGTGGAAGTTATCATTAACAGGACACAACATTCTTTCTATGAATATTCTAATCTGTAGTTAGTCCAAGCTCTGAAAGCATTCCAAAAGAGAAGTTTCATGCTTGTTTTAATAGTGACTTCATCATGGGATTAAGGTGTATGAGGCCTCCCAAGATGACTAATGCAGACATTAACTTCCTTATTACTTTGTAAGTTCTTTATAATTAAAGCTCATATATCTCATATATACTCACCAAACTATTTTCCACCCATCTACTATATCATATCAAAATTTAAAATGCCTATATAATAAAAATAAATCTATCCTATGTATTTATAGATAGTTATGTGAATAATTTTGATCAAGGTTGTACTAACACTGTTCCATGCCTTATTTAATATTTATCCATAACACCGAGTTTACTTGGCCATTGACTCTTATCAGAGGAGGTTAGAGGTAGTGGTTTTGCCCTCACATGAACTCCTTGACTGATAAATTTGTAGCTTCCATTCACCTTCACAAACAGTCTCATAGGTTGAGAAAAGAAAATGCCATCAAACATCACCAATTTATATTAATGCAATCATATTTGGGACTACACATAAAAATTCAAATCGAGCCCATTTTTTAATGACTAGTATATAAAGTGATGTGTTATCTTGGTCTTCCATTTGAACTCACAGTTTTTGATTTATGATAATCTTATTCTGAAATATCTACTTTTCACCCATCCTCTGGGCAATATTTTAAAGTCACTGAATGCATATAGAGTAACTTATAACCTTCATAATGTTGAGAGAAAGCACTTCCTCTTTTAAGACATACTCTAACACACCAACCTCTCACAGCAAAAATATATATATATATAATGTTAGTAATGTTCACACAAGAGTTTTTACCATGAACCCTGCATGAGTTTGAGGCTGTGCTGTGCAGTCATCTGTCAGGCTTTATGAGGTAAATAGGTTACAGAAATAGAAGCACATTACAAACATAATGTTTCTTCTAGGAGCCACTTCATTCTGGCTATCAGTGTGGTTAGACTCTAAAGAATTCTTTAAATAGAAGTCTTGCTTGGGAACTGATTCAAGTAAAAAGAGTAGAAAATGCATTTTAATTTTTAATATTTTTCTTCCTTTAGTATTTCACACCCCTGATCCCCCCATCAACCTATTTGATGGCGAGTTCATTTATATAAACCATGACGTTTTCCAGAGTTGTTTAAATAATGCTACATCTTGTTTTTTTTCTATGAAACCAATTAACTACTCTGAACTCCACATGCTACCTTAAAGACAATGTTATGGAAAAGTAACTGGCTTTTACTATTCTGGAAAAAGTGGTTCCCTATCACAGCATAAACACCCACAGGTATGATCTGATGAATGGATTCAAGTTTGATATTTGAACTTTATCAAATGCTCTAAGACAGCTTTCAGGGGGAGAAAATATTTCCCACCAAAGTTATAAAATACATTTTTTCCCAGACAGACATGGATAAATATTGTAGAGTAGGAAAAAATGTTTAATCCATACAGACTTTTTTTCCACCTTTAAATTAATTGTTCCGTATTGGAGTAATCCCCACACAAGTTGAGTTTTAAAGAAAACACAAGAAGTCACATTTTTTAACCTTTAAAATTTTTTTTAGACTTCGATCATTTCTTGCTTGTTTACAAAATCAGATGGCTAGTATGAACTTCAACAAGCCAAAAGGGAAAATAGAGTCTCCCAAAATTTCGAAAACAATTTTTCCCCAGAAATGGATAAAAATTGTATAGCAGGAAAAAATGTAGTTTAATATGTAAATGTTATTGCCCAGTATCAGAATAATGTTACCTAGAGACACAATCACCATTTGAATTTTAAATGAGACTCTGAAATGAATGTTGGGAATTCCAACAGAAACATACAAAAAAAGATATAAAAATATCTCTAGATGTCTATATGTAAGTCTAACATTTATTTAAAGCTCATAACCAATTATTGAGGCTGGGTAGAGTATAAGAGTTGCTGTTCTTGCTAACAAAATTTCCCTACTGTTAAGGATTATTTTCCTTCAAGTATTAACTGTACTTCTTTTTAGCAAAATCATGTTTTCCCATTTAAGGAGCGCACAAACATTTAAAATGTAATGGCAGCCTATCCCAATTAATGATTTTAAAATGCACCTCTTCAGATTCATCATAGAAATTTACATTCATTTTCCTCTTAAATGTTGAAAGCATATATCCATGTGTTCCAGATTTATGATGTACTTTATTAAATGGTGCAGCATCTGCAGTGAGTCCTTCAGGGTGGAAAATATTCAGCTATGAGACACTCCCCTCATTCATTAAAACCATCCACCAGGATGGAGACTCAGCCGCCAGATGACTGACTGCCTTTAGGGGGTATATATGTGATTTCCTCAGAAAATGCTTAATAGTGTACCTTGTCAAAAAGTCCCTCATTCCCCTTTTTTTTTTTTTTTTTTTTCAGTACTCAGGCCTCTCACTGTTGTGGCCTCTCCTGTTGCGGAGCACAGACTCCGGACACGCAGGCCCAGCGGCCATGGCTCACGGGCCCAGCCGCTCCGCGGCATGTGGGATCTTCCCAGACCGGGGCACGAACCCATGTCCCCTGCATCAGCAGGCGGACTCTCAAGCACTGCGCCACCCTGGAAGCCCTCATTCCCCTTTTAATGTGTTTATTCCTTCACATATTTCATTATATTTTTCCCATTGCCTACATCCATCCTTGCTTTACTTTCACTCGTATAATCTAAAACTTTAGTATACTTTTCACGAAAATATAAGGAATATAACAAGCATAAACAGCAAAAGGATGGCTGAGGAGGTTTTCTATTATCCAAGGAAAAGTCTTTGTTAATTTACTGTAATTAAAAAAAAAAATACAGCCAAGCATTTCAGACTGTCTTGGCCTCTAAAAGTCAAGCAATTAAATGAGCATTTGGAGATTAGTAACTGTCTTATTGTATTATATGGTTCTATTTCTTAATAATGACCTGAATTTGAGTTTAGAATGCCCATTTATTCATTCAACCTTCATTATACGTATCGATCATTGTATTGAAACCATAATGACGTTGACATAATGTAGAAGACAGCACAGTCCCTGCCCTTATGGGCTTATAGTGGAGAAAACAGACATTAAACAAATAATTTTAAATATAATCATGTTACAAAAAGGAAAATGGCATGTGTTAGGAAAGCATATGAAAATCAAGAGTCCACACTTGCCTTGGTGATCTTTCCTTGAAGCCTACATGGATGAAAGTGGGTGTAAAGCCTATTTTGGTCTAAAGCATGAGATGGAGTCTAGTCCTGTACTTAAACAAATTAATCAGCAGACTAACCAGTTTGACTTAAGAGGTGCCCAAACCAGCAAAATATCCAGATCAATTTCCAAACCTCGTGAATGCTTTTTCCAAATCTCCAGACTGTCTGTCTCTGTTGTGAAGGCAGTAAAATCTGTTGTTTAAATGTTATCTGAGAGACATTTTCCTCAGCTATAAACCAATGGAATTGAATAGATTGTGGAAAAAGTGTGGCCAAGTTTTATGTAAGAGAGCCTGGGATTACGCAGGACAGCAGTGAGTGTGTGTGTGTGTGTGTGTGTGTGAGTGTATTTTGTTGTTGTCATTTTATCTCTAATACCTATCTTCTGCTTTGTCATCACCTGTGTTTGCCAGGTGCAAAAATGTATGTAACCATAGTCTTCCATTAGCTCCTTTTTTGGGGGAAAGTATAGTTTGAGGATCCTGCTGTCTAGTCTGTAGTGAGAAGCATTCAGATTTGGGGGAAGTTCCTGCTGTATAACAATTTGTCTAGTACACAATCTCATCAGTTTAGATCAAGTTTCCATTGCAGTGGTCTAGGGGAGTTTGTGGCAACAGATTCTGAAGGCATCAGCTTCCAGATCCTTTGAGACTTCAAGCATTGCTGTTGTATTCATTATACTGAATGGAAGTAAGTCTCTTGTGCCATGTTTCTTTACCCCTTTGGGAAATGTATGCTCCCCTCAACCTCCCTGATATAAGATATATGACTTCTGGGCAACCAGTCAAATTCATTCCTTCACTGTCAGTCAATCAGCCATTTAATCATTCTTTCTTCCATTTACCCATAATTTTGAACACTAAATATTCATTGTGTTTAATGCTGTGCAAAAAAATACTTCATAGGATCCCTAACATAGAGCTTGCCAACTTGTAGGGCAAGCTCCTAGACATGTTTGACAAGAAAGTTAAGTAACGAGTATATACTAATTATATAGGGCAGTACAAGAATGACTCAGATTTAGTGGCCAAGATCACTGTGACTTGGAGTGATCAGAAGCAAAAGTTAAACTTGAGTGAAACAATCTGATTCTTGAAGGATGGGTGAAAGTTACATTCACTTTCAGAAAGAGAAAGAGAGGGAATTCCACAGAGGGAGAAAAATTTGCAGGGAATTCTACGGAGGGAGAAAAATTTGCAGGAAAACTTGAGTTGGGCATATCCAGGAAGCAGAAATATAATAAACAAATATGGTATATATTACCTGGAATATGTTAGATGCTTAATGAAAGAATGAATAAATGCATGCACGTAAACAGGAACTGTAAGAAAGTTTAGGAGGGGGGATGGTTGGCAGTAAAATTTTAACTGAGAAGACTTCATAAACAACATGATTGATGGAGAGCTATAAGATAATAAAAAGGCCTGAAGGGGTCATTTCACATACAATCCAAAACAGCCAGTTTTCATCTGCCATCAGTTTTATTTGTGTCTGTCAAGGTCTTGGAGGAAATGGAAATTCAAATTGTTTTTCTAGTGAATATAAATATTAGGACAACATGTGTTAATTAAGGAATGTTTATCAGGCAACAGTGCTTCAAAAACATGTTTCTGATTATATGGAAGTTACAGGTTAATCAAGTAGTTTGGAAAATAATAAATTAGATAATTTTACAGGTTAAATAGTATTGTCAGCCCCTCACAGTTGCACTAATGCATCAATTTTACTTCTGAAAATAATTTGTGTAGTCAAACAAATTTCTTCACCTTCAACCTTCAACTATGAATCTGAGGTTGCTGATGAAATTTGTGTCCTAAGGCTCCCTTCATTTTCCTGAACTATCTGTATGATTTAAGTACTTGCTTATTTTTTTAAGTGATTTAAGAATCTTTAGCACTCAATTAAAAATCATTATTCTATTAACTCTCAGACCTAAAAAAATTAATGCCATCATGAATCATAATTAAGGCTTCTAGTTTTGGGCACATAAAAAGGCAAACATTCAGTTGGCCTCTTTCATATCTATTTTAGATGCTCTAGTGATTCATTTTTCATCTTTCTCACAATTTGACTCAAAGTTCTGGGCTCTTTTTCTTTCTATTGTTGATTCTCTAGGGATGTGAAATTTTTTAGTGATAAAACAGAAATGACTTGGAAACACATGAAAACGTGAACTGTATTTTTGAATGAAAACATGCTGTACCCCCTGCTACCATTTTACAGCTCTTCTGTAAAGAAATAACCAGATGTTTAAAAATAGAAAGTTGGCAAATCTTTTACTCTTCCCTAACCTTTACATTTTTCTGCTGCTATTTGATCTGAGTCAGAGTGCTGTGATCATAACTTATGTATTCAGCAGTATTATGCTGATTTTCCTCACAAAGGTTTTGTTTACAGAAAGTTTCTTTATGGTTTTTGGTAAAACTTGGATACTGTATAAAAAGGAACACAAAAGAGGTATCAGCATGCAAAAATATTAAGGGCAAATAAAGATGGTGTGGGAAAAAGAAAAATATGTTTTTAAATCCACTGTAAGCTGGATTGTAATGAGCAAAGTATCAGAGAGGAATCCCTGCTGGGGAATTGTGAACATTATTTTAAGAGGAAGAAATCCCATATGGTACAACGGGTTTTTTGTTAGGTTGGACCCTGTTCTTGGTCATAGGTAATGAAAAAAGCTCATCCTGGTCTTTTTTTCTAAAACTCCTATCCCAAATATTCATTTGACAAAAGAAAGGCAAGATGTCTTTCTTGAGATAAAGGTCTAAGTGGATTTGTTTTACTTTTGTAATCTTTAAAATTGATCAAAAAGACTTAGTGACACTGAACTGTACAGTTAAATATGGTTAAAAGAGTATGTTTTATATTATGTGATTTTTACCACAATAAAAGAATAATTTAAAAAAAGGGGGGCTTCCCTGGTGGCGCAGTGGTTGAGAATCTGCCTGCTAATGCAGGGGACATGGGTTCGAGCCCTGGTCTGGGAGGATCCCACATGCCGCAGAGCAACTAGGCCGGTGAGCCACAACTACTGAGCCTGCATGTTTGGAGCCTGTGCTCTGCAAAAAGCGAGGCCGTGATAGTGAGAGGCCCACGCACCGCGATGAAGAGTGGCCCCTGCTCGCCACAACTAGAGAAAGCCCTCGCACAGAAACGAAGACCCAACACAGCGAAAATAATTAATTAATAAACTCCTACCCCTAATATCTTCTTTAAAAAAAAAAAAAAAAGACTGGCCAACAGTGTCTTAGACTTTCTTGCTAAGGATCCCAACATTGATTTCTCTACTTAGAAGTCCATCCTCCAAATCACCTGAAATATGTACTCTATCACCGGAAAACTAGTGCTAGGATCATTTGTTTCAAAATATAGTAAAGCAAAATAAAACAAAAAGGAAAGCACATATGTCTAACTATTTCTTCCTCTGGACATAAGTATTATACTTCTTATAGCCACAACTCACTATTTTTTCCCTGAAGTGAAATTTTCTTTTTCATAAAATTCAAAAGATCATTTTAACTTTAGGGGTGGAAATTAGAGGAAAAACCCTGAGAATAAGCTTTTAAAAAATATACATCTTTCAGTCATTTTTCACACTTCTTTTGTTCTCAGGCCAATTGCTTAAAAATGTTAAGTTATCTGGTTAAAAATTTGGCAGAGTAGAAGACCTCTTACTATTTAAGAACAAGGTATAACCCTTTGATTTGTCCTTTTCAATGACCCAGATAACTGTCCTTTTCCTTCTCTTCCCACACTAACCCCATAGTTTTGACCCATATTGTTTGGCATATCAACTGTTGCTTTTACCTGCTTTTCATTACAAGTAATTTTTCTCCTTTAGCTTTTCTAAACCATTCCTGCATCCTATCCTCAGGCTGCTCTGGAACTTCCAAAGGTATCCATTCAATTGCTTGCAGCAATGCCAACTGCAGAGTTCCAGTTTACTCTTGTTAATGCTCCAGCATTCTGAAATGTGGTTGTCTTCCATGTCACCTTCCATGTCTTTGCTTGGGCTGTTTATTGTAACATAAACTTTAGGAGCCAGAATTTTCTGTGTTTGAATTTCTATTCCTCTATTTGGAAAATGACTTATCTGAGCCTCTGCTGCTTATCTGTAAAAATTGGAGAAAATATTAATACAAATCTTAATAAGTTGTGGTGGGGATTCATTGAGATAATGCATATATAGTCCTTAGATTAGTGCTTGGGACATAATGAGTTTTCCACAAGTAGTAGCTGCTGCATGCCCTCCAGTCTACCTGCCACCACCAGTCATTTTTAGAAATCCTACTCATCGTCCAAGTTTATTTCCCACATTCTCCATAAGCCTTTACGTGATCAATTATTAGAACCACTCGTATGGCTTGTCCATTTTCTTTTCCTGTGTGTAGTGTCATCCCCCCCAAGTAAATCACAAGGAAGAACACGTCCTGTCTTTTAACACTATGTTTTGCACATTTTGTGTTGATTAATAGTTAAAAGTGATACTTGTCATAACAGTTTATCAGCGTTGTCCAAGCAGAGAATATGGATGGCAGCAGGCTAACCAAACAGCTGTTACAGGATGAGCTTAAGTGCAGTGAACAGAGGAGGTTTATACAAACCACCTCAGAAAATGGACCAGAGCCCTGGAATGCTGGGAAATCACCACGTCTGACAGATGACAGTGGATGCAGTAAGCAGAAAAGGGACGGCTCATTTTAAGCCAAGATTTCGAGTAGATTATGAGGTTAAAGAGAACTGCAGATAGAAACAAACCTTGCAAATAGTAACTGCAGCTGCAAAGAAAAAGGGACATCTTTGTGAGAACTTAATGTGGTAAGGAATGCTGGTCATAAAACAGTCTTCAGCCCCATCTATACAGCAAAGAGCTATCGCATTACTACAATGCACGATGGTAGCCTATTATGATCTGTCAGAAGGAGAGAAAATAACGTTTTATTTTTGGAATGGTCTAGTAAAAATTTTGTACTCTTTGGAATAGTAATACATTTTTTAAATTTAAAAAGTTTAATGTCATCTTTACTTTTAAATTTGTGTTAATTTTTCTAAGAATTCATATCTTTTTGTCTCTCTAGATAATGAGGGAAAACTTTTTGGGGGTATCCTTCCCTCTTTCCAATTGTAGGATGTATAGGAGTGATTATTTATTTAGAAACCACTTGGTTTAGTAGAAACAACCTTTGTGCTGAGATCCACAGGGAATTGGATTCAAATCAAAGTTTTGCCTCTTCTTGTATATTCTTGGATAAGTAGTTTAACCTTAATAAACCTCTCCTTTAAATCTTATAGGGCTATTTAAATGATTATTCATACCATATAAAAAAATGCCATAAGAGTACCTAACCCATATCAGGTACTTGAGAAAAGTAACTATTATTATAATCTGAGGTAATAAGAGATTCATTAATTTTCCAGCCAGGCATACTGGTAAAAAGACTAGAACAAATTATAATTAATTCACTGTAATTATTTCAGGAACCACAGTTTTCTAAAAAAGGATGTCAGGTTTTAGGGTCAAATGCAGTATTTGTTAAACTCACATCTGATTCTGAGAAATATTTATTTGATGGGATCAAGTAAGAAGATAGAAGCTAAATTAAGGAATAAGCATGTTTTGGAGTTTGGTTTCACCACACAAAAGTATGGACGGAAGACAAATAGCTGCTTTCTCTCTTCAGCATTAGGCGAGAATAATCCAATATGAGGGATAAGTTTTTAATGACCTAATGAATGAATCCAGCCAGGAGTTCTGAATTCTGTGTTTTAAGCCAAGACTGACACATAAGAGTTGAAATAAGCAGGAAGAGACCTAGACAAAGAGAACAAGTGAAAAATCAAAATGAAGGACCAAGAAGGTCCATGGAGGACCTCACCAACAGATGGTGATTTTGTAAGGGGTGGTTTATTCTTCTGAGAGGATATCAGAAAATTAGAAATCAATAAATATTAGAATACTCGCTTTTTGTTTGTTGATATTACTTCAGAGACTGTTACTATTAGAAATCTTTGGTTGCAAGCAACAGAAACCAGTTTGTTAGTTTTAACAGGCAAAAGGGGAATTTATTGTAAGGATCCAGGGGTGTTCCATTACCCCAGGGCAAGAATGCAGCCTGGCTCCTGAGACAAAGAGTTTCTCTCCCTCTCTCTCCCTCTCCCTCTCTCTCTCCTTCTCTCTCTCCCTCTCTCTCTCCCTCTCCCTCCCTCGCTCTCTCCCTCTCCCTCTCTCCCTCTCCCTCTCCCTCCCTCCCTCCCTATCCCCCCCTCCTCCCTCCCCCCTTCCCCAGTCCTCCACTCCCCACCTTCCTTCTCTCTGTGGATCATCACCATCCTGTCATTCTTGGTTTTGGCAGATCATCTTTCTCAATTACTCAATCCACCTATTGGAAAATGCCATAGTGCTAGATTTCATATCTTCTGTCTTTAAGAGACCAGCCTTTACTACTGTTGGACACATACAGTTCCAATTCCAAACTCCCAGAGAAGGAACTCCAATTTGCCAAAATTTTCACTGCATACACTGAACAACTTATTGTATTTAAGAATCAAATGATATTGATGGAACAAATGCTGATGACACTGTCTTGCAGAGAGCTGTTCATTTACAAATTTGCTACTCAGGGGTCTAAATCCAACACTTATGAAGATCCCACCAAGATTATCACTGTATGTGACACAAAGCATTCCATGGATAATATCCTTTTTCAGTGAAAATTATCGTCATTACCAGATACTTACTTAAGGCAATTGAGTCACCATATTGATGTTTTCTTCATATAGAAAAGCTTTCACATTAAATTTACAGGTAAGACATAGAAAGTACAGAGGGAGAGGGTGTGTGTTTGGATGGCTTTTACATCTCTAGCCCCACCTCTCATTCCACTTTAAGTATCTTTGTTCTCCCATGTAACACTCCAGACTTAAGAACCATATGCCAACACGGTGGCGAATAAAACTCTGAGAGTGATAAAATGAAGGATTCGCTGGTAGATTTTAAAAAATCAAAGAGCTGATTCTAGTACGGCTTCTTTTTCTGACTAGTAGATATGTATAGACTCTCCACCCTCTTTTTAGTTTACTAGTCAGTTTGCTTTTAGTGATTGTCAAAAATCCATATTCAAAGACATTTATTCAATATACATGTACATATAAGAGCAAGAGTTAATTTTCCAATTTTTGTCACAGTGATTTGGTGAGAGTACAGGGAGGAGAAATTAAATAAGAATTAGACAATTCCTTTTTAAAAGAAAATAAAAATCTATAAATTCCTTGAAGGCAATTTAGGGTTTGAAATGATAGATAAGGTCTACAACCCTTCAATTCGTAAGAAGAAATGCCTCCAAAGGAATGTGCTCAGAGACATGCTATAATCCTTTATTTTATTTAAATTTCCTTAATAATAATATTTAGCAACCCAAAAGTCTCTCATTGCTCTAACACTTCACTGACCTAGCAATCTTGTTGGCATAATATGGTGCAAAAGTAGAATTCTCTCCTCCATTTTTGATGGGCTATATTGTGGTGTTATTCAGGTTTTTGTCTAATTCTAGTTCTCCACCTAACTTTAAAAGCACTTGATCTGTACTCCTTAATCACTGGTTGTTAGAAAAGTATAGTTGTTTGAATAGTTGATTTTCATTACTCTCTACAGAAACACCTATGTTTGGAATTTTCCTCTATCAAATAACACTTGGATATCACTGCAGTCTTTATTAAGATTTATAGATGAAGACATAGACAAAGATTAATAACTCGTTCAAGGTCATTCGGGAAGGGAGAGGAGGATCAGACTTAATCTAGACCTTTGAGGTTGTAACTCTATTTAGTAACTACATCAGACTTAATAGATTTACTTGCCTACAGATAAATAATCAATAGCAGAATTAAGAAATAATTTGCAGCTCTATCTGAGTGTATGGCAGCAATTCCTTCTCAAATGTAAGTTTACAAGAATAACTGTCTTAGAGAAGAAACAAAAATATATGAAATCCTTGGGTGAGAGGCTGAGATTGGTTGTAGAGAGTGAAAATATAAGGCAAAAAAAAAAAAAATCTTATGACCCAAGCAGATTTTCTCCATAAAGATTAGCCATTTTAAAAGTTTTATCACAGCAGTTTGAAGCCACAAAGATTTCTGCCTAAAGGTGAAGGAAGATTAACCAACTATGACCAACAGTTCAGCCAATAACTCAGATTAAAACACAAAGGAATAAATTTCAGGCTTCATAAATACTTTCAGTAATGTCAAGGTCAGATAAGGACCAGGGTCTGAATAGAAATGCTTTTGGAAGCCTGAATAGTTATGATACTATGTGATTAAAGCACAAATGAGGTCATGTACTGTATTTGGGAAGTGACAGATCATGTTCTGATTAAACTGCAGAGTCCCTGGGTAATTTAGTGAATAAATCTACAGCCAATGTGAAATGGAGGCTGAAAAGCAACTGTAGCCCCATGGGTTTCCCTTTGTGTTCGCAGCATTTACACTTGTTTGTGTTTGTAGTAACAAAATAATGGTGCTGACAATGAGGGTGATCCTAACTCTTTCCCTCTAATGCTTTCGTTTTCTTCTTAGAACTTACCGCTACCTGAGCCATGTATCTATATATTAACTGTCTTTCCCAATAGAATAAAAGTCATACAAAGACATGCACTTGAGTATTTTGTTCACCATTATGTTTTCAGAGCCTAGGGCTGAGCCTGACATGTGATAAATTTCTGCTGAACGAATGAGTGAAACTTGTGCTTTTTTTGGAGAAATATAAGTGTGTTAGCCACTTAAAGTCTGGTAGGAGTCCTCTGCAAAGAAAATGCTAAAATAATTTTAAAACACATGGTATTCAAAGCAAAACATAAATATAATATTGACCTTATTCTGGAAGACTATTATTGAGAATTGAGCAAGTATGAATATTACATCACTTTCATAGAACACTGTGGGCTTGATAAGTGAAGAAAAGTAAGAAACATAATGAAAAGCAAAAATGAAAGAGCAGAAAATAGCACTGTAGTTATTCGTTTCACTGAAAAAAGAAATGGTGACTATTAAAAAAAGAGAAGACTCCATGGAAATTACTCTTGAGAAAACTATGAGTAACAACTGGGACTTTCCAGCCGATCCAGTTCTCACAATAAAGTCCATTGTTATCATTCTATATGATCAAGTCCTGTTTGAAAGGTCTGATCCCTGTTAAGGAGGCTTTAGATATCAGTGTCACCCCCTTTGACTTGACCCATGATAGAGAGCTCAGGTATATTGAATGGAAGTGAAGGGGTTTTAGGAAAAAATTCTTGAAGCCAAACTTCTTAACCTTTGGTTTAGAAGCAGCTTTACACACAAAGTGACTTTCAATCTGCCTTTCTGAGGCTTCCCAGTTTCCATTTCCAGAAGGATATTGTGTATGATTTCTCCTCTGTCTCTGTCCTTCTCTCATCTCCAGTTCTATCATTCAACAGTGTAGTTTCTCCTACACCCTTTGCCTGTACCAGGGTGAGGGTATAGCAGCTTTCACTGAAATTTCTGTATGTCAGTTTTTTGAGTAATACAGGGACAGAATCAACAATAAATCTAGAAGAAAATTCTATGGCTGATGTGTGTGTTTGGAGTTTTGTAGGGGTGGAGGAAGGGGAGAGGGAGAGATTGGTGGATAGATCTAATGGAGTATTCATCTCACCTCTGGAGGAATCACTTGGGATATTTTTATCACTGACTTATTACTCCCGACTCTGAAGCTAGGTTGGGCTCACTGGTTCATTCAATGTGGTCTCCTTGTTTCTTCCCAAACAGTCAAGCTGATGGAAGAGAAAAATACCCCAAGGTCCTAAAATATTCATGAAGTGTCAGGAGAAGAAGAGGTTCAGCCTCCCAAAGGTCTTGCCTCCCTTCCTTAATCCAGTCAAGCATTAAACAGATCACTTAGCCTGACAGAACCAGTAAATTTTATGAATTATTCAGAAATACTTTTTATTTGTTTTCAGGTAAGATAAGCTCTGTTTCACAGAGGGTATGCAGGACCCAAGGACTCCCTACTGTACTATATATCAGAGTTCTCATAACCAAAAGCAGTACATATACACATTTCCTGTTCCTGCAATTCAGCACTGTGATGTATCCTCAAACACTGCAGATACTCAGACGTGGCCTTCCTTGAAAGCAGAAAGCCCTATTGTCTCTAAGAGGTGATTTAATGGAGAGTGTGAAGGTGCTAATTTCCAACTCAAATATTTTTTTCACTTTTAATGAAAGGTCTAAGGAAGGGGTGGATGGGAAGTCTTAACTTCTATGTAAATAGGGTCAAATAGAGTTCAGAGGTGTTCAGGGGTCTGGTCTACATAGGTCCTTTGTATAGCCAACCCTTAAGAAAATCCAGAATAGTCAGAAAAGGGATCTGATGAGATTTCCTTACTAGAGAATCTATTTGGCAACTGCAGGCCTCATGTATGTATCAGTCAGGCCTAACAAGGACCCAGGCTGTGAGGCCACACCTTCAGAAAATAGAAACAGGGACCAAGGAAAGAGACGGAAAGAAATATGTATTTATATATTTCCAGGTGTATATATATAATATATATTGAATATAGTTGATCCTTATTATTCACAGATTCTGTGTTTGCAAATTTGCCTAGTCACTAAAATGTATTTGAACCCCTAAATTCATACTCACTGTACTTTTGCAGTCATTCAGAGACATGTGCAGAGCAGTGAAAAATGTGAGTTACCCATGTCCCCCACTGAGGTTGAACTAGGAAGTGCCCTTCCTTGTCGTTCCAGCTCCACACAGAGACAACCAGAGGATAGAGACCATATAGAGACCACTGCAGTTTAGTGCAAGAAGCTCCCACTCTGGGGAGTTGAATGGGGTTTGAATCCCAACTGTGGCACCTGTTAGTGGGGCAGCCTCCAACGAGTCACTTAACACTAAGAGACCTCATTTTCTCTTTTGTAAAATGAAGAAGGTAGAACCTACCAAGATGAGTTATTTTTAGGATTTAAGATTACAATCTATGTTAGTTGTGTGTGTATGTGTGTGTATGTGTGTGTATATGTGTGTGTGTGTAACACCAAATTTAGGGTGGACCCGCCCTAAATCCTGGGTGATCGCATCCCAAGATCCGTAATTTAATTATATCTGCAAATAAGGTCATTTTTTTTGTTAGTTCAGGATGCTTTAACAAAGTATCATAGATTGGGTGGATTATAAACAACAATTTATTTCTCACAGTTCTGGAGACTGGAAGTCCAAGATCAGGGTACCAGAATCGTCAGATTCTTGCGTGAGCCCTTTCTGGGTTGCAGGCTGACATCTTCTGTTGTGTTCTCACATGGCAGAAACAGGGCAAGAGTGCTCTCTGGAGACTCTTATAAAAGGGCACTAATCCTATTCATGAGGGCCCCATCCTCATGACCTAATTACCTCCTAAAAACCTCCAACTCTAAATACCATCACACTGGGGGGTTAGGATTTCAGCATATGAATTTGGGGAGGACACAAACGTTTAGTCACTAACAGTCACATTCACAGAAACTGGGGATTGGCCATATTCTTTTTGTGGGACCCTATCATACCTACTATATAGAGAATGAAATTAAAGCATTATTAAAAACCTATTTGAAATCTTTCAGCTATCCACAGGCTGCCTGCCTTTTCCCTGTTAAAGAGGTCAAAGGGGAAGAATCTTTTGTTGAAGGTCCCTTGATCTTGCTTCATTGAGCATAAGCCCTTGGTATCAGTACACCCATTAGGGGCAAAAATCATCTTTACCTGAGAAGGGATGTTGAAGTTCATTTTGATACCCAATACAGCAAGAGAAACACATCCTTTACAAACCAGTCACCAATTGGAAAACACGTTCCCTCTCTGTGTTGTCCTTTGCTATAATGTTTTTTGGAAATTCGCCTTTAAATTGATCTGTTTTCTCTCACAGCATTTGCTTTCTGTCTGGAAATGGGTGCTCTAATTTCAAGTACTGAAAGTGTTGTCTAGTTTTTCTTCTTTAACAAAGTCGCATGTGGATGTTGACTGATTATGCATCTTGTTCTGCTTTTAACATGCCATTTCTTCTTTCCTCCTTTTTTGGGAGGGGAGGTGCAATAGTGATATTACCCTCACACTGGAGAAGGATGGGGGTGACAACACCTTTTGTGACTCCCAACGCTTCGTGATTGAAGGGTTAACTGCCTGCCATTTTAAAGCTTCAGGACATAGCAAATTCAGACTGAGGACCCCTCCCCAAAAAGAACCAAAGATCCACGTCCCTGCCAACAGGATTTACTTAACTGTTTCTCATTTATCTACTTTAGGCTCCCCACACTTTTCATTTCTAAATTTTCTTCTTCATTCCACAGATACCAGTTGGCTGCACTATTCAGGTTCACATTTAATTTCACTGTTTTATTTTATTATTGATCTATATTGAACTTTTTTATCTTTCTCATTAAATTATAAACTCGTAAAGTACAGAAACTACATTGCTCTTTTACTTCTTTTATTCTTGTTGCACTTCCTGGTAGCTTTTCAGCAAACCCTTATTGAGTTCATTGAAGTTAAAGATCCAAATTGACTTTAAAATTTCTCATAGGCCTTACCCTCAAATGAAGCACTGACGTCTGCCTTATTAGAATGCCATTTTATCACATCTACTAATTAGGAACAGGCCTTTCCTTTAATTCTACTTAACTAATAAGCAACAAGAAGAGTAAAGATGACCAGGAGAGGAGAGAATAAATGGGATGCAAATGAGTACATGCTCAAAAGGCTGGAAAAACTCAGACAACAGAAAAACGTTAAGGACTGGGAGAATTTATGAGATTAGAAGGGAAATTCCATAACTCACTGGAGAAAGTCAGCAGTGTCTACCCTATTCCTAGCAATGGGTGAGTAATTCAGGAACTGTAAATTGTGCAAGACCCTTCTTAACCACACAGAACTTAGATCTCCTAACCAAACTTGGCAACCATATTTTTCTCTGTTTTTTTTCTAGCTTCACTGAGGTATAATTGACAAATAAAATTGTATTATATTTAAAGTGTACAACATGATGTTTTGATACATGTTCCCTCAATTGAAGAAATTCCCTCAACTGAGTTAATTGACACATGCATCATGTCACATGTTTACTTTTTTTTTGGTGACTACACAAGTTCTACTCTATTAGCAAATTTCAATTATATAATGAAGTATTATCAACTGTAGTCACTACTCTATACAGTAGATCCTGAGACCTTATTCATCTTATAACTGAAAGTTTGACCCTTTTACCAACTTCTCCCTACTTCCCCTGCCTCCCCACCCCGGCCCCTGGCAAACACCATTCAACTCTCTGAAATGAGGTGATATCTCACTGTGGTTTTGATTTGTTTCCCTTATGTTCAGTGAGGTGGAGCACTTTTTCATGTACTTATTGGCCATTTCTACGTCTTCTTTGGAAAACTGTCTATTTAGAACCTTTCCTTGCAAGAAGTGTTTATGCTTCCAGTTAAAAACTGCTTTTGTTTGTTTGTTTCACATGGTCCTGTGAGACTCTGGAATGATAAGTCATGTTGGCTATCAAAGGTGATTTGAGGTCCCATCCCCCAGGTGACTGCCACAAAAGTTGGGCACTGGATGTGTGTAAAAGTTCCTTCGAGGAAGCAGATGGAGCCTTGGTCTTATTGTTGGAGTGAGCCAGAGGGAGAATGTGGTGAAGTGCTCCCCGGTGCTCTCAGGCTTGCAGAAAGATCACCACGAGCGCCTAGATGCATTCTGATTGGAAGCCAGATGTCAGGCAGCAGCCTGTCAAGTATGCAGTCAAGCCCCTTCCAGGAAAAGACTGGAAGATGGGCATGTTTTCCTCTTCCCTCTGCACTGAGCCCTGGGAAATAGCCATGGCGAATGCTCACATGCCCGTTGACAACTCTTTCTTTGTTTGCTCTAGTCCTGTGGGACTTGTGAGCTCAAGGCTCATTGACTTTCAGTTCTGATGAATTGAAGGTCCGTCCCTCACGTGGCAGTCTTCAAAGTCAGGGTGCTAGATGTATGGTCCAAGCCTCTTGCTTCTCAGGGAGAAGCTGGGAGTGGGGTTTCCCTCCCAACTGTATGGCAGTCTGCTGGGGGCAGGGGTTATGGTGAGAGTGTCTCGGTCTTTCCTATACATTTCGATGTGGGTATTTTCTCAGTCGCCTGATGTGTAGGAGTCGTTCAGCTAGTTTCTAGATTTCTCTCAGAGGGAATTCTCCATGTGTAGCTTTATATTTGGTGCTTTCATGGGAGGAGGGAACTTCAGGAGCCCCCATCTTGGTGATGTCCTCCAGCCACCGTATTTTTCTTAATGAGCATTTTCACATGAACATCTTTTTGATCCTTCTAACTCAGCATGTTCCAAACTGAAATAAACTTCCCTCTCAAACTACCCCTCTTGCTGGTGATGTTAAAGGTAGCATGTATACTCCTAGCCATTGTGCTTTAAATCTGGGATTTTCCTGGGCTTTTCTCTCTCCTTCTCCCTGCCAAATTAACTAGGAGTCATTAGCTGTCATTTATTGAGCTTCACATCTTATGTCACCAGAATTTTCTGTATGTTATCTTGTTTAACTCTTGTGACAGCCTTATGTGGTACATATTAGTATCCCAAGAGAAGTTATGAAATTCACCCAAGGTATAAATGGTGCCACAAATGTATCAAAAATGCATTTGAGAGAATAAATATTGTGGTATGCTGCCTAAAGGCTATGCTATCTATGCTTTCCCCTGTACATTTTAAAATTTATCACACTCCACTGCCTTGTTAGACCCCTATAGCATTTACCAAAATAACTTTGCTAGTATATCATTGTCCAATATTGAAGAGTTGAAAAAACAATGCTATGAAAATCTTTTTTTTTTTTTTTTTTTTTTTGCAATACGCGGGCCTCTCACTGTTGTGGCCTCTCCCGTTGCGGAGCACAGGCTCCGGACGTGCAGGCTCAGCGGCCATGGCTCACGGACCCAGCCGCTCCAGGGCATGTGGTATCTTCCCAGACCGGGGCATGAACCCGTGTCCCCTGCATCGGCAGGCGGACTCTCAGCACTGCGCCACCAGGGAAGCCCTGAAAATCATTATTTTGCATCCTATTAACAAGGATGCCATTTATTCTCTTAAACTGTGTCAGTGTACCATAGGAAGAATCTTTCCATGACTCAGTATTAGGATTAGTTGTATTCTGAGCAACTAACTTGATCTTATTTTATGGGTTTAGTGAACCATATAACTGATCATCTTTTTTTTTTTTTTTCCTGTTGAAAAGCTCAGAATCAAATCAGTGATGCAAATCTAAGAATTTCACTGGAACCTTCTTAGATTCCCTTGACTATCTCCTCCTTTCTTCTTTGGCTGTCTCCCCACCTAAGCCATGTCTCTCTCCTCTTCTGAAATTGAAAGCAATGAAAGACAAATGGGATTTAACATCATGTGTGGCTGCAAAGTGGCTGAAAGCAACCAAAAAATACAGGGGAGACTGGGGAGGGCTCCCCATTGGTGAACTATATATTACACAGGAGGCCAGAGGGGCCAGGCCAAAGGGACTCTCCTTCCTGTTCTCTGGGCCACTCCAATGTGTGGTTCCTTCTCGGGACCCTTCCCAGGAATTCTGACATAAGGGTAAATAAGTGTGCCTTCCAAGAGGCCAGCCAAGTTTCTTGGTGGCTTCTTGTGGTACAGTAGCCAGTGCAGCGATGTTTCCTATCACAATGCTTAACTTACTTCCTTGCTTCATTTCTCCTTTTCTCCTGACTCTCACTGCTTCAGGCTTATACCCCTGAAATAAAATGTTTGTGCCTTGATCCATGCTTCATGTTCTGCTTTCTTGAGAAGTGGGGCTAAGACAAATATAAAAGAATTTGTTCCAGGCTTAAATCAGACCTTCTCCTTGGTGCCTTTTAGTTGGTTGGGTGGCTTTAAGGGTAGTGAACACCTTTTTTGATCACTGAACTGGGTCTACATTGCCAAGAATTTGTATTTGGCAGAAACTTTTCCTTTTGATGTCTTAATAGAAACTAAGTGTAATTCCAATGTTATCCCCCAAACTCCAACATTTTGACCCCTTATTTCTAGTTGGAACTACAGGACTGACAGAGAACACAAAAGAGCAACTGACTGTAGCCTGCTGTTAATATGGTTGAAATAACTTGTCAGACTTCCACTGTGAAAGCGGATTTTTTTTCAGCTGGCAGAAACCAGAAGAAGTGCCATAAAATCAGAAATAAGCTGTGAAATGTACTTTAAGTTAATATGAAAGTGTGCTGTTCCCTTGACCCAGCATTCTGAAAAGCAAGCAGTGTTGTCTTTTGAAGGCTAATAAAACTGCAATGAGGATTTCTTTGTGTCCAGGAGTTGAGGCAGGGGAGGATTCTCTTTTTATTTATTGACTATTTTGTGGCAAAATAAAAGTGACAGTTCTCTGTGACCTGAGTCAGAAATAAGTCCTAAAACAGAATGTTAGCAATTTGGATGGTTCATCCATCTTAGCCACCCTAACAATACTACTCACAGAGTTTTATGTGTACCCTAAGTTCACTTTTTGCCCCCAATGTGTTTTCCCCTGTAGTTTTTCTAATTATTTTGATCTTTTATAACAAGTTAACAAGACATCTCTTTCATAAATAAATGTGTGTGCTTGATATGACAGAGCCTTTATTTCTCCCTCAATGGACTCTGTTTGGTCAAAGCAGAATATGAGCAGTGTACTCTCTCCCTCTCAAAGACTATTTTAATTTTACTACCGTTTTTTTTTTTTTAATATTCAAAAACACCTCATGGCAGAGAAATAATCAGCTCATGTTAAAAGTAAGGCCAGTTTTTTTCCTCATTGCTTGTCCTTGTTTATGAGAACTCAGGAATAGGAAAAACAAAAAGCTGTTAGGAATTATCTACAAAGCAACAAAGAACAGCGATTGCAAGGAGAAACCCAGCATTTTGTTTTTCAAATTTCAAACCCTGCCACAGGAAAAAATATTACGTAGAGGTCTGTTCCAGTACATTCCAAGTCTTCTGGATGCACCATGGAATCTATTCTGAGGCCATTAAAGAACATTCTCCTTGATCTTGTCTTCCAAGGTACTGTTGGGAAGAGGAAGCATTGCACTCAGTGAAAAATGAGGAAGATGCTCTCTGCTCTGGCCTGAGGACACAGAGTAAAGGAACCCTGGGAACTTTGTGGGGTCTGATCCCATGCCCTGGAGATTAGAATTTGCTATAAACCTACATGCTGAAGTCTTGGGAAGCAGTGATTAGGAGCCTGACTTGGAGATGAAAAGCTTGGATGAGATCCCAGCCACATCAGCCGAGGACCCCAGGGCCTGCCGTGTCATAATCTTCCTGAGTCTTGCTTTTCTCAACTGTTAAAAAATGAAAATATTCACAACCACCTCATAAAGTACTCAAAGATCAATGATATCATTTTAATATAGCTGTTAGACCATCATCATTTCATGAGATGGGGGCAGATATTTTTTTAGTTGTTTTCATCAGTGTATTTTTAGCACCTAATGCATAGCAGGCCCTCAAGATTAATTTATCAAGTAGTTTAAAAGGACTTAAAATTACCATTGACTGACCTATGTGCCAGGCAATCTTCTATTATTATTGGGATGATTACAGTGTTATTTTGCTCAGGATTTGATTGGTTTCTTGGGAATGATCAAAGAGAGCAGTTTTTAAGCTGCTTTTCCTTGGAGCGGTCTCAAGGTCACTGCAGGCTGTTAAAGAAGGCTAAAAAGATGTGACTGGCCATCTTTATTCTCCTGGTCACCATAAAAGTGCCTCCACTTATATCACTTTTCTCCTCTGAGGTTTCCACGTTGAGTTGATAAGAGCATTCCAGGGCTAAAACAGAGTTTCAAAACTACTCATCTCAGCACAGCTCAGCTTCCACACTAACTGGTGGTCCCGCCAGAAACAACACCCTTACTTCTTGGGTCTTTGTAGTGTCCACCTTTGTCAGGAAGCTCAAAAAAGGACTCAAGCCCCTGAGAACATCTTGAGAGCCTAGACTGTGTCTCCATTTACCTGACCAAGAAGATGCTCATATCATCACTTGTATTTCCAAGATCTCCATGGGGGGAGAGACCACCTTCCAGCTGTGCCAAGTTACAATCCATTCCCTATCAGTTAGTAAACTAGAGGGTTGGGCTTCTGGAATCCCGAATATGCAGTCAGTGCTCTGTTGTTGAGGTAGGATGGAATTAGGTGCCTTGATAGCAACCCTAGCAAGAGCCTCTCCAATCCGTGTGAAAACCACTGCTTTTATGGCCCTGCTGGCAGTTTCCTTCAGTCAGTTATGAAATGGTTTGTTAAAGTAGGTGTTAGCCCATTACACCTCCTTCCTGCATTCCCTTTAAAAATTCCAAAATTTTCTTTGTCCTTTTTCAGTGCATACAGATGTAAGGCCCATCAGGTTTATCAGGTATTTATTTGAAGTAAAGGGTGCTAGAATATGAGGGACAGGGCCCTCATATTAATAAATGCTTTGATTAATAAATCTGGCAGTTTAGAAATGAAGGAAAAATAATCTGAATTATATGCTGTCCTTGCCTTATTTTTCATAGTGTCAACCTAAAATGCTGGTATTCTGGTGTCCTTTTTTTTTTTTTTTAAAGCATGTTTGTTTGTTTTTTAAGAGTTTTTTTTTTTTTTTTTAATGTGGACCATGTTTGAAGTCTTTATTGAGTTTGTTACAATATTGCTTCTATTCTGTGTTTTGGTTTTTTGACCCTGAGGCATGTGGGATCTTAGCTCCCCGACCAGGTATCGAACCTGCACCCCCTGCATTGGAAGGCGAAATCTTAACCACTGGACTGCCAGGGAATTCCCTCTGGTGTCCATTTTTAACTTGACACCGCTTGGCTATGTTTCTTCTCGTTTCTGTTTTGCATGCTCAAATTTAGGTTTCCAGAACCATGGTTTAGGAATAGAAGGAGACACAGGAGGCCTGAGAAGAAGTAGCTTATTATTGGGAATCAGTGATTTGGGTGCTTTTCCTGCTGCGTAGAGACAGTGGTAGAAGCCTCCAGCCTAGAAATGCACCCTCTCCTTAATACCAGTCACCCTTTTTCTCCTCTCTCCTTTTCCAGTGCTCATGTCCTCCCTCACCAACCCCCCGCAGATTTTAAAGTCCAGTTTCTCCCATAATCATCTACAGTAACTGTTCCCTTGGTGGTTCGTGAGAGCTTCCTAATAATCCATCAGCCTGTCCTCAGCCTTTGTCATCCTTAACCCTTCCATAGCTTTTAACCACCCCTAATTTCTACAGTCTAATCTTTGCTTAGTTTTTAATCCTCATTCTATGACAACTGTTCTGATTATTTCTTCTCTGTCTCTTTCATTTGTTTCTCTTCCATTTTCACACCTTGGAATGAGAGCATCCCACGAGAGCCTGTCTCTTTTTCTCCTCTTTCTCATCCAGTTTCGGGGACTTTAACTCTCATCCTCATATAAATCATTACTTCATCTCCAACCTCTCATTTTAGCTTCATTCTCATTTTCTGAGTTGCATGATAGAAGTGTCTGCTTGAAGGTCTCCATAATATCTCAAGTTTAGCAAGTCCAGAACTGAACTCATCCTATTTCCCGTGCTGCCCTTGCTTCTGAGTCCATATTTCTTTTAATGAGTCCACCATTATACCAGAAGCCTTGAATCGATTCTAAATCATTCCCTTTTTTTCACTTTCTGTATATAGTCCAGGGCCATTCTAACAACTTTCTCACTGTCTGACTTCCTAATTCTTCTTCGTCTCCCCTAGAGCCATCCCCTTCATTCAAGCTGTCATTACCTAACTAGTCCCCCATGTCCATTTGCTTTACCTTCCAATCCATCTGTCCACTGCTACCCAGATTAATCTTCCTCATGTATCTACTGGCTTGTGACATTCCCCTGCTACAGAATCTTCCAGAGTTCTTTCTTGAAGCCTAACAGAGTAGAAATTTTTTCATTAACCTTACGTTCCTCCAGCTTCTATAGCCAACCACCATGTGTGTTCTTTAACTGTCAGTAGTTTCCTGAGCCGCCCCTCACCGCAGAAAATGGGACTAGAAGCCATTCTCCATCAACGCTCTACATTTTGCTGACGCTGAGCTTCTGTTCATTCAGTTGCCTCTCTGTCCTGCCATGAAGCCCTAGTCCACCTGTCACCTTTAAAAAAAAATTGGGTCCCACACTCTAGTTGTTATGCTAAGCAGCTGAGAAAAAAATCTTCATCATTGGATATAAAAATGCTCAATAGATGTTTATTAAATAGAATTCAAATAAATCAAATCGAACTAAGGAAACATTTTAAGACTTCCATATTGAATCATATCAGAAGGAGCAAGAAAGGAAAATAAAAAGAGAAATGAAGAGGAAGAGAAGAGGGACATGAAAATAGAAAGTTGTGGGAAGGAGTAAGAGGTTTTAAACTTTTAAAATTTTACTTTTAAAATTCACACGTAGTGTCTGAGCCCAGTTTAAAAAAATGTCTCCTTGACTCTATTTATCCTGTTAGGGAGACTGACATGGAGGAGACTTGAACTCTCTGTAGTGGTTGCAGAGAGTCACAGAATGGCTTATGTATGCCCTCTTGATAATAATGTAAGCAAGCAAACAAAAAACATCTTTCAAATAAACGTATGGAATGAGCTATCTTTTGTTCAGTTTGGTACTTGAGGACTTAATATTACCTAAGAAAAGGGCAGTTTTTCTGAACTTCCTCACACTAAATAAGGGTACTTTATGTGTAAATCAACATTTCTCAACCCTGACACTGTTGTCATTTTGTGGCAGACAAATCTCTATTGTGAGGGTTACCCTGTGCATTGTCAGATGTTTAGCAGCGTCCCTAGTCTCTACCCACTAGATGACAGTAGCATCCTCTGACCGCCTTCTAAGCTGTGTCAAACAAAATTGTGTCTAGACATTGCCAAATTGCCCCTGTGTAGTAAAGTCTGAATTTAGATAGAGATACGTATGTTTAAAATGCATATTGTTCCTCCCAAAGCATTGAAAATGGCCAGCCTAACGCGTTTTCCCATGGAAAAGCAACTGCACCCATTTTTAGGTCTTCATTCCAAAACCCCTCCTGTTTACATTCCTTTGGGCTGAGCTTCTAATCAGTCTGTATTCTGCAGTATTATGCAAAATTCTTTAACATCCATAATACTTGACAGCTCTGAAACAGACAAGACTCACAGGCACCATTCCAAACCACCTCTTATAATGAATATACAAATATGGAAGGAAGGAGCCCAACTGTCCAAACTCTGATAACTCTTGACTGGGGTCTAGTGACCCCTTCAGTCGTAAACATCCCCTCATTATAACAGAGCAGACAGATGAAAAGAAGAAGAAGAAGAAGAAAAGGACATCATGCTAAAAGGCATTTCTATACTAGAATCCGTTTTCCTTTTAAACAACTTCCCACACTGTTCAGCACTGATCTGTGTACCTGAAGTGCATTTTATGTTACGTTTCATTTTGCTTTTATGCAAATACAGTACCGGGCTACAGATGCACTTAGTTATTTTTAATGGTAGTGGTTTTATTTGTAATACTCATCCAAGGGGAAGAATGAATCTAGAATGTTAAATAAATTGGGAGTAGCATTACAGAGAGGCAGCAACTGCATTTGGAACAAGGGCGGTTGTCACCTCCTGATATTCGCCTGCCGAGTGACAGATGTAGAACTTTGACTCCTAATATTATAAAATCCCATTCTTACAGGTCACCAAAACCCCTTGGAGAGGTGACTACTCTATTTCAGATGTAGATAAAGAAATCAAAAAAAAATTTGACCATTCTGGAAACCTGTTTATATTTTAAAAATAGTCACTTGCCTCCACTTTTAGCACATATAGTACTTTTGTCCTAACAGACACATTTCTAGAATTTGTTTTAAATTGCTTTTCCTGTAAAACTTACTGAAAGAAACCAATCCCTATTTTGATCAAGGCAATAAAATATGTTTTCTCTCTCCAAATAAAAGATGTGTTAAAAGAACCCATGGCAGAGTGATCTGTGGCTGAGCTGTATGTGTACTTTATACAATTGCTGTCAGTATTGGCTATGTGTCAAATGTGTTTAAACTCAGCTCCCTTATTTAGTATGTGTTTTTTTTTTTTTTTTTTTTGTGGTACGCGGGCCTCTCACTGTTGTGGCCTCTCCCGTTGCTGAGCACAGGCTCCGGACGCGCAGGCTCGGCAGCCATGGCTCACGGGCCCAGCCGCTCTGCGGCATGTGGGATCCTCCCGGACCGGGGCACGAACCCGTGTCCCTTGCATCGGCAGATGGACTCTCAACCACTGCGCCACCAGGGAAGGCCCTTAGTATGTGTTTATTACAATGCAAGACCAATGTATTATCCATTAGTCTATCATTCTCACTCTTCCTATTTATTATTCAGCTTCTTATTTGTCTATAAAGTGATGTAGCTTCAAATTTGTGAATCCACACAAAGTGACATTGTATGTGCAGTAGCAGCGTAACGGAGGCCTTATTTCATTTTCTGTTTTTTGCATTGCTGATGAGTCTACTGGCAACACTCTAAATTTGTGGGGTCTGTAAACTCCTAAGTTATGATGGTTCTTCCGATGTTGATTATCCCCATTCATATACCCTCTTTGTTATACGCGTGATATACAGTATATACAGCTGTCCGTCGTAGTAGTCTGAGATAATGCTGCTAATGGTGGTTCCTGTCTCTGTGGCTGGCAGTGCAGAAAAAGGCAGCATGGGCCAAGCAGCGCTTCCCACTCTGCATACACAGGGCAGTATTCAGAAATGAGCAATGCCTGGCTTCAGTTACAGCTGTTATAATAGTCTGTGTGTCCTCCTGCAACAAAGCCACCAAGGTTAGGGTATTTTAACAAAAATTTTATGCTAAGGAAAAGGAAACCAAAAAATGTATATTTTTCCCCAAATTCTATTATGGATTTTAAGGAAAAGAGTGCATCCTTATACATCCTGGACCTGCCGTAAATTCTTCTTTCAATCCACTATTCATTTAAAGGAAACAAGTGATACAAGTTTCTCTTGAATTCAGGGTTCACATGGCAACTTTTATTCCGGAATGTAAATACCTTCTTTGACCCAGGTTAATTGATATGTTAGAGGAGTGTTTTTTTTTTTTTTTTTTTTTTGAAGCTGGGATATCACTTGTTCAAGGTAAAGCTTATGCCAAAACTTGAAGTTTTATATGTGTGTGTGTACATATACACAATGCAATTGTGTGTGTACATATACACATATTCAGTTGTGAGTACATATACATGCATGTGATTGTGTGTACATGTACACACATCCGATGTGTTCTACACAGACACATGTGATTGCGTGTGTATACACGCATGCAATTGTGTGTGCATATACATACATGCGATTGTGTGTGTACATATACATGCATATGATCGTGTGTACGTATACATGCATGTGATTGTGTGTTGTACACATGCATGCATGTGGTTGTGTGTGCATATACACACATGCGATTGTGTGTGTTGCACATATACATGAATGCAATTGTGTGTTGTACATATACATGCGTGTGATTTTGTGTGCATGTACACAGATACAATTGTTTGTGTGTGTACATATACACACATACAGTTGTGTGTGTGTGTACACATCATACATGTGGAAGGTTAAATCCAGGGTGAAAATCAATATGGCTCCTCCCTGCCACCCCTGCCAGTGTGTCAGGGAACCTCAGGGGTACCCTGTTACTGCTGAGGTCCACAATATAAAGCACTGCCTTGAAAAATAACTTCAAATGGTCATCAAATGCTGATAACATGTGCAATTGTACAATGGTTCATAGAACTTTCACACTGACTTGGCTCTGACAGACAGATCAGAGCTCTAATCTCCATTTGACACTAAAAGGAGGGAGGTGACACTTTAAGGGAGACCCAGAATAGTAGATGTAAATGTGAAAAAGAGGTGGTATCTAGTGGAAAGAGGCAGGATGTGAGCATGTGGAGGAAGCCAATGTAAATAGAATGCGAATAACCAGCAACACAAGGAGAACTTGGGGGAGATGCAAGGTCACTTGATTACAAGGGGAAATCGTGTGGGTGAAGGGAGCTGCTAGCATTTGTATGTCAGTCACTAAGCTAAGTTTTTCACATGTTGTCCCCCAAAAAAGTCTAGGAGGACAGAGGTCTGTTCGTCCCATCTTAGAAGACAGGAATCAGAGCTCGAGAATGTAGAGGACAGACAGATAGCAGTGCTAGACTTGAAGTCAGCCTCTGGACTTCAGGCTGATTCCCTGAGCCACTAGGTCATACTCGATGCTAGAAACAGAAGGAATGGACCCAGCCTATATGTGCAGAACAATAGATCAAAGAGTCAGAGATCCTTCCAAAGCTTCTTCCGTATAGCTGAGCTACTGGGGGTGGTTGGCGTGACACAGAGGTCCTGGCCCTGCTCTAGAAGAAATGGATCCTTGTCCCAACTCTACCATAAACTCGCCCTGAGACGTCTGACCTTTTCCCTTCATTTATGTTAAGACTGTCTCCTCATCTATAAAATAAGGAGTTTAAGATAGATGATTTCTGTGATCCCTTCCACCTTCCATGATATTTGTATGAAACTGAAACAAAGTGATACGCAGAGCCTGCTGAGGGCTGAGGCAGTGTCATCCCCTGCCCTTGAAAGCCATGTCGGCCTGACTGACAGCTGCCGACACTGGCTTGCAGGTATATCCTGAACCACTCCCATCCCTTGCAGCTTTCCTCCACTGAGAAGGTGCTTTTTTAAAAAAACTTTTATTGAAGTATAGTTGATTTACAGTGTTGTGTTAATTTCTTCTGTACAGCAAAGTGACTTAGTTATACATATATACATTATTTTTCATATTCTTTTCCACTATGGTTTGTCACAGGATATTGAATATAGTTCGCTGTGCTATACAGTAGGACCTTGTTGTTTATCCATCCTCTCTATATATAATAGTTTGCCTCTGCTAATCCCAGACTCCCAGTGCTTCCCTCCCCTACCTGCCCTCCCCCTTGGCAACCACAAGTCTGTTCTCTATGTCTTTGAGTCTGTTTTTGTTTCATAGATATGTTGATTTGTGTCATATATTAGATTCCACACATAAATGATATCATATGGTATTTGTCTTTCTCTTTCTGACTTACTTCGCTTAGTAGGGGATGGTTCTTTTGTATTCTAAGCCTTCCCGAGTACACATCAGAGCTGACGAATGACCTGAGAGGTAGAATGAGCTCACCTTTAGAACTTTCCCTTCTGAGCTGGCCTCCTCAGATCTTGAGTCACATTAGGTAAAAGATGATACCCAGTTTTGATTACTTCAACTTAAGAGTCTGTGAAGAAACAAAGATGCATACAGATCAGAAGGCGATGACATTTGAAAGGCTAGCATTTAATACCATTTATTACATCCAACACAGTGCTCAGCCCTTCACCTACTACTTTGTCTCATATTAACCCTCTCAGCAAACAAATAATTTAGGCACCATTACCCCATATTGCAAGGCCGGAAACGGAAGCTCACTGAGATCTGCAAACCCACTTAGGGCTGTATCATCTTAAGTAGCAGAGCTGAAATCCAAATGGAGGCGGGGTGTCTCCTTGGCTCCAAAGCTGCCTCTGTTTTTTGTTTGTTTGTTTGTTTTTGTGGTACGCGGGCCTCTCACTGCTGTGGTCTCTCCGGTTATGGAGCACAGGCTCCGGATGCTCAGGCTCAGTAGTTGTGGCTCACGGGCCCAGCCGCTCCGTGGCATGTGGGATCTTCCCGGACCGGGGCACGAACCCGTGTCTCCTGCATCAGCAGGCAGACTCTCAACCACTGTGCCACCAGGGAATCCCCTGCCTCTGTTTTTTATAATCGTGTTGTAGAGAAACATAGGTGGTAATTTAAGAATGACCTTTAGATATGAAAGCAATAATTTTGTAAAAGTCTGTGACTGGATATTCTCTGCATTATCTGAGAATAGAAAAAAAATGAGCTCTATTTGTAACATGAGAAATTTGAGTTGATTATTAAAAAAAAAATAGTTTCTTGACAAAACTTGTATGTGTAACTGGCCTTTCCTCGAAAGGGCTTATGTCAGCTCCCTTTGAAGTCCAAGCAGAACAAATTCTACATTGGGTCTTAACTTTTAGAATAAATTCACTTTTACCAGTAAGTTTTTAGAGCACTGATAAAATCCTAATCTGATTATCTATTGCTGTGTAACAAACTACACCAAAACTAAGAAAATGACAACTATGTTATCTTACCTATGATTCTCTGTGCCTAAAATTCTGGCAAAATACAACTGGGACAACTCTGCTTTACACTCTGACATCTGGCCTCACCCAGGGTGACTTGAATGGGGGGAAGTGGTGGAAGTGGCTCAGACGAGGTCATGTATCTAAGACTTTCTTTCTGGCTATTGGATGATTTCCTTGGTTCTTCTCTGCATGCCATCTTTTGGGACTAAAATGCACAAGATGGCTTATTACCCACATGTCTAGTCTTTCAGCTGGGATGGCTGGACCATCCCAGGTGGGAGCTGACCAATCATCCCTCTCTCTTGCTCTTTATGTGACCTCTTCATGTTGGTGTCTTGGGCATCTTCACCACATGGAAGTATCAGGGCAGTTGGACTTCTTACATGGCAACTGGCTTCCAGCAAGCATTCCGACGGATTACAAGGATTCCAAAAATCTAGTCTTAGAAGTCACACAATGTCAATTCTACTGTATTATTTTGGTCACACAGACGAGTCCAGGTGCCATGTGATAGGGGACTAGATGGGGTATAAATACTGGAAGCCATGGCTTATTGGAGCCCATCTTTGGAGACTAGCTTCATAAGCCCCATGGAATTTTAGGGCTGAAAGACACATAAGTCATTCACCTAAGGTAAAAAAAAGAATGTACTAAAAAGAGACATATTTGTCTATTTTTAGACCACCAAGGAGGGTTTTGGTGTGTGGATTAAAGGTAGTTAATGTACCCCACAAATATTCTAACATCTCTCTAGGCAAAAAAATTGCATCAGTCTCAAGTGAATTACATATTAATAATTTGTCTTTTCCCATTTATAAGGGTAAAAATAGCTTGGGGCTATAACTTGTAGCTTTCAATTTGCATCTTCATTGCACTAGGGAAGGCTGCTATGTGACACATATGTTTGACTATCCTAGCTGAAAATAAAGTAGTATGGGTTTAATTTTATTGGCAAGAGACCAGCTTTCCATAATTTTAACCTAGTGAATCATTGTGGACCATAATTCAGATTTAATGATCTGACTCATTGAAATGATAAGATCCCAGCTTTGGGCAGGCATATTGTTGCTTCTCATCGGAAAAGTCTATTATTTTACATGTCAGGTACTCCCTCCCCCTTCCTGTGCACCTTTAAATAGAAGGCAGATGCTGTCAGCTGACCCTAACCAGCACAAATGATTGAGTCACTAGAGCTTATGTGAACACCTGCGGTTCTGTATTTGAATCTAGTAAGCCCATTGCTAATGACGCTGTACAGTTCAGAGATTTCACTGTTGACAAAGACCATATGTTCCCCCAGCAGCTTCCTGTGTAATGTTCTGTTTACTGTATATTCAGCAGAGGATTTGAACAGCTTTACCTGGAGCAAAATATTCTATCCACAGGCCGTTTGACATGATGTGCTACCCAAAATAAATAAATGTTTCTAAAATACGTGAGAAGTGAGTTCTCTCACTAAGACAGCCTTGAATGAGACACCTTTGCTGCTAGGATATACAATCTCTTTGCCCATTTGTGGAGACCAGAAGAGAATTAGGTTGAGTCTCACATAAAACAAAGCACACAAAAAACTAAGATTAATTTTAAAACATAGCCAAGTATCTTCTGTTGACAATAAAGACTGGGAATAATGAATTTATTTCTTCTACCCAATCATAGTCAGGAAGGCCACCTCTTACTTGCCCATTGGCATCGTGTTCTCAAACCTCTTGAAGTTAAATTGATTATAGTATTTTATTTAGAAAGCAGAGGAGTTAAATCTGACCAATTTGATTGACCAGAAAATACTGAAATAACGGGAAAGATTCTTATAGTGGTTTGCTTGCTTGTCCTACTGTTTTGACTGTTTAAGACCAAAAGCATGCAAAGTTTAATGTTTTAGCAGTTAAGAGAATACATCCTAAAAACATTCATCAGGGTGGAATCCTGGGTCCGCCAAGTAGTAAAATGTGACTTTGGCAAGTTCCTTAATCTCTCTTAGCCTCAGTTTCCTTCTTTGCAAAAAGGGGGTGTAACGCTATTGACTTCTTTAGATGGCTGTGAAGGTTCGTTCAAACATTTAACACAATTCCTGATATATAAGCACTGAATAAATATAAACTTTTATCCAAACCACTGGAATATTTTTTTTTGGTCTATGAATTAACTGTGAATGTTATTACTCAAACTTCCAATATTACCCATGGAGGCATATGCCAATTTAGACTCAACTGAAAATTGAGGGGATGAAGGTTAGAATCCAGGGGTATTTTGAAGTTAATCATAATACTTTGAGATGATCTATTTCTGATTTCTTTTACATAGTGTGGGCAATTAGTTGGATTTGACTTCTTAATTCAATTCCTGCACAGACACTTACAGTTAAAAGTCCAACTTTCAAGTGCCTCATGGAACCAGTAACAACTTCCAACGGTGGCCAGTTCAATCTCACCCCCACTGCAGAGTAAATTTAAACTAAACTGGACAGTTGGGGCATAGGTGGAGATGCACTCTGATTACCATAATTCTATATCTTGAAGTATTAAACTCCATAGAGAAATAAAATGTTCTTTCATGGTTTTCTTGAAAGACCAGTGTGGGGATAAAGTTATTTATATATTTTTCTCAACCACAGCCCAGATTTTAGGGCTTCTTCAGTTTGTTTTAATAAAAGAGGAATGTGTAGAGTGTAGCTATTCTTTGTAGTTGCTGGCAAGATAATACAATAATCACAGAGATGCTGTATAATGAAACCTGGTACCTCAAGCAGTAAATTTAAGGAGCTTATAAAACAATGGTTCAGGTTCAAATACTCCTAGCAACAGTAATAAGGAAAGTAAGGGAGAAAGATCCTCAAATCTTTGTTTCACACTGACAAGGCCTCGATATAATTAAAGTTGTCCCAAAGAATACATTTTCTTCCTTCACTCAGACAAAACCTTCAGATGCTCATTTCTGGAGTCAAGTTCACAGGCATCTCTGTGGCCCAGAGAAAGATAATTCTGTACAAGTCATCAAGGTAGACAGGCGATAAATGAGAAAAGGGGATGCATTTTGCCTCTGACTGTTTCAGAGGTGATGCTCTTCATTGAGATATCCTGAGAGAGGGCTTTCTGCTTGCTCTGTGTGTGTGTGTTTAATTACAAGTACCAGAGGCAGTCGGCTATGTTTCCACCTTGTCCTGGGTGTCACCTTTTCAGCGCTAGTAAAGCTTTCCTGAGGAAGAAAACACTGTATTCTACTGAGCGTTCTTGTCATTGACAATCTCCTCACCCTCGTGGATACTTCAGAAAGTTATGTCAAATCCTCACTATCTACAAGGATTTTTGCTTTTATGATTCAGACCTGGCACTTTCCATGCTTGCCTTTCAGGTCAGAAGCCAGAAAGTCAGCCTCTTCAGAAGTCTGATTAGCACTTGAACTTCAGGAGATTTATGACCACTAGACTTGATTTGTAAAGCAGTTTTATTCAAGTACAGACCATTTATTCTGTGGACAGTGATATTTATATCCATATGTTTTACACCTAAAATATGCAACTTTGCTATTCTTTTTGTTGCTGTGGATAATGCATTTTTATTTTTATTTAGAATGTTAATGATATCTTCCTCAAGTGGAGTATATCATCAGTTTAATGTGAATTTTTAAAAAAATCTCTAATCAATATCTTACAGGCAATGAGGGAATCTGACAATATACCAACTGTACTGCTGAATGTATGACCTTTATTTTAAAACTCAAGGTCTACTACTTACCCTACATTTATTATTTGTCTACTCTATACCAGACAGTTTTGGGCAGTGCAGAAATTACAAAGAAAAAGGTAACTAGACCTTCTTGCCCTCAAGGAGTTCAAGGTCTAGTTCAGCACTAAAAATAGAGATATAATGTGAGTCACATTTGTAATTGTAAAAATTCTAATAGCCACATTAAACCAAGTAAAAATAAACAAGTTAAATTAATTTTAATAATATATTTCATTTAAGTCAGTATATCCAAAATATTATCTTTTCAACATGGAAACAATTTTAAAAGTTATGAATGATGTAGTTTATGTTCTTTTTTTTTTCTTTTGAAATCCAGTATGTATATTAATCTTACAGCAAATTTCAGTTTGGCAAAACCACATTTTAATAGCCTGTTAGTCTAACATCATTTGGACAGCATAGGTCTAGTTGTTGGAATAAGAAGGGCAATGATCATAAGCACAGGTTGATGAAGATGTGACCATGGCATTATGAGGGGAAAGGGTACCTACCACAGCTTGGTTGGCAATGGATAATCAGGCTCTGCTTCCAACTTAAAGTCATACTTCACCTGTCCTTAAGTGAAAATTAGGAGTCATTCAGTCCATCTTAGTTGTAAGAATATAGATTTGGGAGTCAGGCCAGAGTTTGAGTCCCAGCTTTACCACTTACTGTTTGGATTCCTTGGGCAAGTTACTAGCTTCTTTCATACTCAATTTCCTCTTGGTAGCATTGTGATGAGTTTAATGTAAGAAATGTACTGGGCATATTGACTGCCATGTAGTAGATATGCTCAGTGAATGTTAGTGGCTATGGTTATAACTGCATAGAAGGACAATAATGCAAAGTATCCTACTGAGTGTGATGGCAAAAAGACAAGTCATCCTCAGTCCTGGCTGCACATTAGAATTTTCTGGGAAGTTTTAAAAAGTAACGATGGGAAATTCAGGAAAGAGACAAGTCAAATGACACCTCAAGGAAACTGACTGATAATTCCAGAAAGTAACATATTCTACGGGATAATCAGTTCATTTCCAGAATAAATCAATGGTAGAAGAAAAAGGGCTTAATTGTAGGGGAGAGGCCTGTTCTAGACTTTAAAAGGTCTAATAGATTTAATAACCAAATGTGATGTGTCCGTTTATTTAATTCTTATTCAAAGAAACCAACTGCAGAAAGACATTTTTGATAGAACTGGGAAAATATCATGTGGTCTAAGGTATGAGATAACAGCTAAGAATTAGTGTTCATTATTTGTAAAATGGTGATGTCTGGAATTTGTTTTAAAATGTTTAAACAAAAAGAGGATAGGTCAACGTGTATGGCAAAATCTTGATAATTGTCGAATCTGACTGTTAAGATTCATTGCACCAACTTCTCGTCTTTTGTTGAAGTTTGAAATTTTTCAAAATTAAAAAACACATACTTATTAAACAGTACTTAGAAAATGCCAAAACAAAACACTGCTTCTTGGGCCCCAAGATTCTATTTTAATTTGTCTTGGGAGTAAATGGGGATTGGGGCATTGCTGTTTTTTAAAAGCTGCTGAAATACTTCTAGCATATAGTCACCATTAACAGGTAGAAGCCTTGGAGGCAGGGGCTGATGTTTGTAGGAGGGGAGTCTGGAGGTGGAGGCAGGTGTCATGCTGTCATAAAGGGTATTTAAAGGTTACTGGGAGCCAGAGTTTTAAGCTGGGAAATGATATAGTCATACACATGTTTTATCAAAAGACCACTCTGGCAGGGCTGTCGAGAATGGATGACTAATGAACAAATTATAGGCAGGGAAGGAGATAGGCAAGAAATGATGAGGCTCTAAGCTCAGGGAGTGAATGTGTAGATTTGAAGGGAGAGACAGGGTATAACAGCCATCTGCAAAGTAGGACGTAACAAAATTGTTGAGATTTGTGGCAGAGGTGGGGAACTAGTCGCGAACCAGAGGAAGGAGATTCTGATGTCACCTTACTTACTAATTAAATGAAGGGATGGAGGTGCCATTTATTAAAATGAAAAATCTTGGCAGATTTTTCAGGGAACAGAGAGGGAAGGCATGGCTTCTGTTGTGATCCATACAGTTTGAGGTCACAGTGGAAATGCTGTATGTAGGCAGGAAAAGCAAGTAGGAAAGAATCAGGAGGTATTGTGGAGTAATCAGGCAGTGTGCTAAATGCTTTCATTGTCTTGGGAATCCTCACCGCAGTCCTCTGAGGCAGGTTCTGTAATCACGTCCGTGTGACAGTTGAGGAAACTGTAGCTTAAAGTGGTTCAATAATTTGCTCAAGGACTCACAGCAAGTAGGCACAGGCTGGAGGGCTTGGAGCTGTCCAACTCCACAGTCCACAGTCCGTACTTTTAATCACCATGTTATAGAGCCATCCAGAATGGTAAATTGATTCGGAAATGGGAAGAAAGGACAAAAATAATAGATTTGTAGGCCTTCATATTTAGAAGCCAAATATTTAGAAATGCAAATGAGCCATAAACACAATTCTGATAACGAGAGTTTTGCATAATGAGAACATTTTTCTTGAATAGAATATTACTTCATTTAAGGATCTATTAATGCCTTTTCCGATATTTTAATTATCTTGCAAGCAGGTCACATAGGTCAGATTAATCTGCTGCTTAATCATAATGCTAAAAAGAATGCTGATTGTGAGTCTAAGTTTTGTTGCTGTTACTTATATTTCTCTTTGAAGGAAGTTTTGTGTAGATAGATGTCTCCAGAAGTTTAGAAATGAATAGCCAGTCAAAATGATCAGCCTCAGTGGTAGCACAAGTGTTTAAGGACATTGGTCTGCATTGCCTGAGGATGACTTTATTCTACCTTCTCTCTTTAAATTTATAAGAATCTCTTTCCCAGATTGATATGGAAATCACCAGAATCCTTTCCTCAAGTGTAACTAACAATCAAAGTGAAAACGATTGCCATTAATATTAAAAATTGCCATTTTAAAAAAGTATTTTTCCAATTAGAAAGGGATGTTTGTTTCCAGACCTCCCCCAAAGAATGTTGTCTATGCTCTAAATCTTCAAATCATCGGGAATGATTAAATATTGTATGTTATATTGGGGTATTGGGGAAATAAGTGGAACACCTCAGGGTAAGTAGGAAAAGCTCAGATTTTGCATAAGGTGCCCTAGTTTTAAATCTTGGTTCCACCCTTCCTGGTTTTGGGACCCTAGGCAAGTTGTTTAACATTTCTGGTTTGCAATTGCCTAATCATGAAAATGGGAATAAGAAAAGCCACCGGACAGCATCATGGTGACATTTGGCAAAAAACTGTATTCATTTTCTACTGCCACTAAAACAAATTCCCCTGAACGTAGAGGCTTAAAGCATCACAGATTTATTTTCTTTCAGTGCAGGAGGCCAGAAGTCCAAAATGGGTCTTACTGGGCTAAAGGCAAGGTGTGGGCAGGGCTGGTTTCTTCTGGAGGTTATAAAAGAGAGTCAGTTTCCTTGCTTTTCTCAGCTTCTAGAAGCCACATAGATTTCTTGTCTTACGGCCCTTTTGCCGAATCGCTCCATCCTCTTGCTTCTCTTGTTGCATCTCCTGCTTTAAGGCACCTATCGCTCTCTGTACACGTTACAGGGAGATAATTCAGTATATGGCAGTGGTTCTCAAGCAGGGGCGATTTTGCTCCCCAGCAAGGAGATGTCTGGAGACCATTTTGGTGGTTACAACTTGGAGTGGGTGAGCGCTACTGGTATCTAGTTGGTAGAGTCTAGGCATGCTGCCAGACATCCCACAGCACTCATGACAAGCCCTCACAGCAAAGAAATATCCTCCCTAAAATGGCAATAGTGGTGAGATTGAAAAAACCCTGGTGTCTAGTCTAAGATTACTAATCCCGGAGTTCAAGTGCCTGGCTTCACACCTGGCTCCACCACCTGCTAAAGTGGCCTCGGCCATGTGGCGCCATCTCTCTGGGCCTCAGGTGGTTGGTTTGTTTTTCAGTTTTTGCTGTCTGTAGAATGGGAATGATAATCATACCCACTATACAGCGTTGTTGTGAGGAGTGAATGAGATAAGGTACACAAAACCCTCAGAATAGTGCTTGACCCATGGTAAGCATTCAATAAATGTCAGTTCTCATTAGTGCTGTACTGGTACTCAGTAAAGAGCAGTCATTGATTTTGTCTGTGCTTTTCAGATGCCCTTCAGAGTATATTGTAAACAAGTGTAAGTGAAACCTTGTCAGTGTTTTATAAATACAGTGCATTTAAGCCCAAAAGTAAGCCAAAGTTTTGTACCAACCATTGTTTAGAAAATCAAGGTCTTGGGCTTCACTGGTGGCGCAGTAGTTGAGGGTCCGCCTGCTGATGTAGGGGACATGGGTTCGTGCCCCGGTCCGTGAAGATCCCACATGCCGCGGAGCGGCTGGGCCCGTGAGCCATGGCCGCTGAGCCTGTGCGTCTGGAGCCTGTGCTCTGCAACGGGAGAGGCCACAGCAGTGAGAGGCCCGCGTACCACCAAAAAAAAAAAAAGAAATCAAGATCTTTGTAGAATTTTAAGACCAGCTGATGAGGTATCTAAACCCCAGCTGCCTCCATTGAGTCTATCTGTCCTCTTTCATAAGATCTGAGGCCACAGAGAAGAACATGAGAGTAAATAGCTTCATATCCCACAGAATGTATCTCAGGTAATCAGACCTCGGCAAAACCACTTAGCATGATGCATTTCTGGCTAACATAACATACCCTATTACCCTATTGGCTTTGGTGGATACATGTAAATTAGGAGACTTAGCAAATCACTGGTTTTACCGTGGTGTAATTTGTTTACTTTTGAACATGCCACCCTCCTACTCTGTGCTGTCCAATATGATAGCCACTAGCCACATGTAGCTGTCAGTCACTCAAAATGTGGCTATTTCAAATTGAGATGGGCTGTTAAGTATAAATTATATACTACATTCTGAAGATTTAGCATGAAAAAAGAATATAACATATCAATATTTTTATATTGATTACATATTGTAATGACAATATTTTGGATATATTGAGTTGAATAAAATGTACTATTAAAATTAAACTTCACCCATTTCTTTTTATCTTCTAAATGGGGCTATAATAAACTTTAAAATTAGATATGTAATTCACAACATATCTCTATTGGATAGCGCCATGCTAAACTTTGCTCTATTGTGTTATTCTGAGTCAGACACAGTATGAAGCAACCTGTTTTAAATGAATAGAACATGCCAATGGACACAAGGAGGAATTGCAAAGAAGTTCAACTAAAAGATGAGATTTCAGACCCCACAGGTACTATTTCTCAAAGGTTAATTCTTTTTTTTTTTTTTTTTTTTTTTTGCGGTACGCGGGCCTCTCACTGTTGTGGCCTCTACCGTTGCAGAGCACAGGCTCCGGACTCACAGGCCCAGCGGCCATGGTTCACGGGCCCAGCCACTCCGTGGCATGTGGGATCTTCCCGGACAGGGGCACGAACCCGCGTCCCCTGCATCGGCAGGCGGACTCTCAACCACTGCACCACCAGGGAAGCCCTCAAAGGTTAATTCTTGGATTAACTTGTATCATATTCCCACTTGTATCATATTCCCTTGGGGTGGTTGTAAAAAATTCAGATTCCTGGGTTTCAGTCAGTTACAACCACTCAGAATCTCTGTGCCCAGGAATCTGCATTTTTAACAAATTCCTGCTTGATTCTTACTTGCACTGAAGTTTGAGAATCACTGACAGACAAACTTATCGAGACTAAAGGAAGAAAAAAGAGACGACAAATACATAGACACATGAACGACAGTATTATACATGCTACTACTCACCACTATACATAAGAACTAAAGTAATGGGTACCCATGAGTTACATTTGGGTTTTAGAGGATCTGGAATTCCAATATCACTTCCACAGTAAGACACAGAGTACCTCACAGCTTTCTGGGATGCAAAGTCATCTTATCCAAAAAACATAAATGGAGTTTACTTATCTCTGTCTTCACCCTATTAAGTCATCCATAGGCCAAACTGCAAGAAAAAGTGTTTCTTTGTTAGAAGAAAACACTGTTTATCAAGTGTCTCTTTTAAAGAACAAACTACGCTGGAGGAAAGGGGAATGTGCATGTGTGTGTGTGTGTCTGTGTGTGTATATGCATGTGTGTGTGTGTATATATATATATATATATGTATTTTTTATTACTGAGTTAGCTAAATAAAGTACATATTAGAAATCCAAAGAAATCATTTTTGTGATAAATAAGCTTCTTATTACTAAGCTACTATGACTATAACGGTTTTATGAAATTTTAATTACATTACACGCCTACTCAAATATTGGTTTTGAACATTAATCGAGTTACTTGAGAAGCAGTTCATGGAATGGCAAATAAAAATGAAATGGTTTATTTACTTATCCCAATGCATTAAAATAAAATTCAGTAGGGAAACTCATAAGAAAAAAATGAGAACCCTACCCAGAAATCTCATTCAGTAGAAACCACGAGCGGGTTTTCAGCTGCATAAATCACCTTCCATGGTTGAATAGCTTCATAGTTAACGCTCATAAGACAATGCTTAAAATGCAATATATATGACTTAGAAGTAAGTTACAGTTTACTACTTCTGGCAGCGTTATAAGATGAGAAACCCAACAGACATGTTGTGGTTATTAGGTGGGCAAGATGCCTCTTAATTCTATTCAAAACAAATGCTCTTTGTCAGGTCCAGAAATCAATAGAAAGAATGGATGAGAAGATGGTAGTAAAAGCATAAGGAGTAGTAGAAGGAAAGTAAAGCCAGAGACTGACACTGAATTGAAATGACAGCTCCATACTGTGCTATTGTATGTTTTCTGTCCCAGTGATTTCTTTCCTGTTATCAATTACATGGGACAGTGGCTTTACTAACCTAGGTGTCAAACTACTGTAGTACTACTTCATATCTATTCATTTTTTAATTACCCTTAAAAAGATCCTAGATTCAAGTTAGTAGCCCAGGTTGGAATGGAAATTTCATGGGATAGCCAAGCATTCATTTTATTCAAGAACAGCCTTTAAACAAGCATTGTCAGCTGTACGGTGGCAGAGGACTTTTGTCAGTTATCAAATCAGTCATATCATTGTCACTGACACGGAGGAACGTCTTTTGCAATCTAACTGGGACACCTCCAAATTAGCTCTCTGTATATCTACAGTCAGAAATGATAGCCTTAAAAACTACATCCACAGCAGAGGTTTTCACCTACATGTGATACTCTCAAAAATGAACCATCTTCATATGTAATAGTATTACCTTTTAATATAACTTCTAAGAAAGAGCAACTATAGAAATGCACACAGAATTTAATTTTGAAAGACTTTTACGCATATAGAGTTGCCTTGCGAAACAGACACAAAAGGTCTTTTATGATCATAATTGTGAGAACCAACTCTCCAAGATAATTGCCATGGCACGCAAGTTCATTCGGAATGTTGAGATGATATTTCAGATTTTTTTTTAATTAAGTATAACCACTTTTTCTTGATAATAATCAAACAAAACTCTGAAACAGAAACAAGCCCAATTGATGCTGAATTCATAAGTAAATTCATTTTTAAGTGTTATTTAATTCTAGTCCATAAATAACATATTAAAGCCTAAAATATTACTTAAATTCAGCCAGTTTCATTTCAGTTTAATTTGAACTCCAGTGATTCTTTCTTTCTTAATTTGTAGAATTAAGTCTGAAATGCCACAGCTGTCTGGCTCATAGGATTTAATGTTCACAGATTCTTAAGGCTTTAGGGAACTTACCATGTTATTTTAATAATTAATTGGTTTTTTAAATGTCATTAGGTATATAAAATGGTTTGGCTGAAAAAAATGGTGTCCAGGGGCTTCCCTGGTGGTGCAGTGGTTGGGGGTCTGCCTGCGAATGCAGGGGATGTGGGTTCGAGCCCTGGTCCGGGAGGATCCTACATGCCATGGAGCGGCTGGGCCCATGAGCCATGGCCACTGAGCCTGCGCGTCCGGAGCCTGTGCTCCACAATGGGAGAGGCCACAACAGTGAGAGGCCCACGTACTGCAAAAAAAAAAAAAAAAAAAAAAAAAAAATGGTGCCCAAAATATAAAATTCCAATGAGCAAGATTTTTCAGGCAAATAAAAAGAAACTTAGAAAGACATCAGAAAATTGAATGACAAAGACAATCCTCCTTGATGTTCTGACAGCTTTGGGAGGTTATGAAGGTGACAGATTCTAAATTAGAAGCATTCAATTCACATATTTTTTTTTTAATTGGAACAGGATGTTTTTGCAGAAAAGGAAGAAACATCAGGCTGTATGAAAAGGGATCTTGCAGTTGAGTTCTGACTGACTTGCAATTAAAAACGAAGGAGCAATTGAACATGTCAGAAAACATTTGATTCTCTATGCATTGGGCATGCCTGAATAGTTTAAATTGTCAAAAGATAGAAATTCTTCTTTAATGTTTGGAGAAAAGCACTGGCTTGCCCAATATAAATTAGGGATAAGGAAACAAATGTAAAAGTGTTTAATATAAAGCCAGAATGTTGACAGCCTGCATTGTATCTTAATTGTTTACATTTACATAGGAAAGAAAATATTTATTCAGAGAAAGGCTTAGAGTTATGTTTGTTCAGTTCACATCTGCTGACATGACAGGTGAGTCATAAAAAAACAAGAGAAGCAAAATTTTAAGGACACTAAACAGTCTTTTTTTTTAATGTTAATGAACAAATGTACATGTATCACATACATTAAATGTATCACATACATTACCTCATTTCATGCTCACAAAAACTGGAAGGTAAATATAAACATTTTCTCCAGTTTTCAGAGGGGGAAACTGAGGCACGGAAGCCATAAGTAACTTCCAGAGCTCATAAAGTCAAGTGGCACAGCTGTGGTTATTATGGAGACTAACTTAAATTTTCTTTTCTTATGTAGAATAATATGTATAACTTATGCAAAATAGTGGAAAGAGAAGAAGTTTTTTTTTTTTAATCTTTTAAGAAGTGTTTTATTCTTGCTCTGAGCTCCTAAACCATTTTATTTCAACCTCTCTTTTCATACTTATTATTTTCTACCTTGCATTATTATTTACACACTCTTCTTATGTCCCCATTGAACTTTAAAATTCTTAGTAGTTCCTTGACTTCATCCCTTTTCTACATTTATCTGCTTCAATTTAATAGAAGCCATTACTTTAAAAATATATGAGAATTAGGAATATTAACTTGTCTTCCCCCAGCTTTTCTAGTGTTTTTGAATTTTGTGACAGAGAAAGCCTCCTCTGTAGCCCTTACAGATGAGGTATTAGATCTAGTGTGGTTGGATGGATGTTTGGATGGATAGATAGACATCAGGTATAATGAATCGCTTCTGAGTTGAGTGGTGCCTCTAGATCTTAAGGTCATATACAAGAACTAAATAGCACAAAAAGGTGAGTGAAATGTATTTATAAGAATACTTATAAGACAGTTAAAGGCTGAACACTGAACATATTTAGGATGTGTTTTCATTTTTAAGCATAATAATGGTATTGTGGTTTTGTTTGTTCAGAGTCTTTATCTCATATCAACCCATAGTGAATATTTACGGATGAAATAAAAAAGATGTCTGGGACTTGATTTAAAATAATTTTACTATCACGGGACGGATGGAGAGTAGACAAACAAGATTGTTTTCTTAATAATTGCTGAAGCTGAATGTTAAGTGCATGGAGGTTCTCCCTATTTCTCTGGGTGTTAGAAATTTTCCAAAATAAAAAAGTAAAAATCAAGAAGAGTTTTGACACATAATTGGTATTGCATTAAATGAACAATCTCATTTCTGACCTTCTTGTAAAGTGCTGTCATTAGATGTGAGAAACAGGCCTAAAAGACGTGCTCCAACACACACATCTGTCATGCTGGATTCAGTAAACCCACTGAATATCTAAAATAACCCATATAGAACTTCTGTTATATCCCAAATACATAATGTTTGAACAGCTACACAAAGCAGAAGTCAAGATTTTAAAATCTTCTAATGGTTAGATAGAAACTGAATAGCGTAGTACAACACTGACTGGTGGATGCAGGCAATGTTGTTCTTACTAGGTGATCCCTAACATCCCTTGTAACTCGAAAACTTGATTTTTTCAGATCGGCTGGCCCACCATGTGAATTCATCAGAGGGATGTCAGTTGGGGCCTGTGATTAGGGTACAAGCCAATGGTTTGAAATGTTGGCAGTGGCAGTCCAGTGCACACTGCTCCCAAGATATATTTTGACACTCTAGTCAGTAGTGGATTTTATTTTTATTTTCAAAGCCTTGTATAATACATGGAATAGTTGAATGATTTCTGAAGCAGTCAGAATATCAACTTCTTCCACATGAACGAACCAAGGCACATTTTTGTGCAGCTGCTTTGCCTGTCCTTAGAGAGAGATGATATGCCAATCATTCCAGTCCTAATAAGACCATCCAGGAAATAGTATATTCATCAAAATAGACACTTAAATATACACTCTTTGGTAGGACATGTCTCAGGTCTCCAGGACCCTATGCAAGAGGAGAGGCAATATATCTTTACCTTGGCTAATCCCCAGGACTTTCAAAAGTATGTTTATTTATTTTTTAATTAATTTATTTATTTTTGGCTGCATTGGGTCTTCGTTGCTGCATGCAGGCTTTCCCTAGTTGCAGTGAGCGGGGGCTACTCTTCGTTGTGGGGCGCGGGCTTCTCACTGCAGTAGCTTCTCTTGTTGCGGACCATGGGCTCTAGGTGCGTGGGCTTCAGTAGTTGTGGCACATGGGCTCAGTAGTTGTGGCTCGCAGGCTCTATAGCTCAGTCTCAGTAGTTGTGGCACGTGGGCTTAGTTGCTCCATGGCATGTGGGATATTCCCGGACCAGGGCTCGAACCTGTGTTCCCTGCATTGGCAGGCAGATTCTTAACCACTGCACCACCAGGGAAGTCCCTAAAAAGTATGTTTAAATTGGTCTTTAAAAACGTATAGAACTTCAGTATGATGCAAAATGATGTAATATCAGTTTTGATTCTTGTATTAGTAGAGTCTTTCTTTAGTGGTACCTAATGAACAGAAATCTCTTACATGGTGCCATCTGAGCTGGTCAACTATATGTAGGGAAGGTATTTGAACATTGAAGAGAATTCCTAAGTCTGGGCTGGGATGCAAAGTTTAGCATCTTATTACGTAACAGAAACCTTGTCTAAATGTGAAACTTAGCTACTGTCCCCATTCATGATAGTAGAAAGCATTTCACCCAGAGGGTAGCATGCTAACTAAATTAGTCATCTAATGCTACAGAACAAATTCCTCTGAAACTTATTTAGCATCGTAAAACAACACACCTTTATTGTCTCCAAGTTTCCATGGTCAGGAATCTGGGTGAAGCTTAGCTGTGTGTCTCTGCCTCAGGGTTACTCATAAGGCTAGAGTCAAGGTGTCAGCTAGGTCTGTGGTCTCATCTGAAGGCTCTACTGTAATAGGATCTGCTTCCAAGCTCACTTATGGGCTGTTGTACTGAGAACCTCAGGTCTTCACTGGCTGTTGGTTGGAGGCCTCCTGTAGTTCCTTGTCACATGGGCTTCTCCACAGGGAAGTTCAGCACATGTGAGCTGCCTTCCCACAAAGTGAGCAGGCAAGAGAGGTAGAAGAAGAGAAAAGCCACAGGCTCTTTGTAAACTAATCATGGAAGTGACATACCATCACTTCGGTCATATTCTATTCATTAGAAGTGAGTTCCTATGTCCAACTCACACTCAAGGAGAGGGGTTGCACAAGAGCATGAATGCCAGGAGGTGGGGATCTATGGGGGCCATCTTAGATGTTGCCAAACCACACTAATAGTATTTTCAAACTACTAGACAAATGTTACACGAAAGTAGCTGCAGAGCAATGTAACAATGTAGCAGTGTAGGTTTTGATGCTGATGGAAGGCGATTTTATGACTCCCACATTTTCTCTTTTGTTCATTCTGCTTCTTCTGCCTGCATTGTCTTACCCCATTCCTTTTTCCCAAAGTTCACAAATATCTGCCCATCTTTCAAAATGAAACCCAACATCCCTTTCTTTATGGCTCCTTTATTTATTTATTTGTTTATTTATTTATTTATTTAACTTCTACAAGGTGGAGCTGACCTCTGCCTTCTTGGTTCTCCTACAGGGCTCTGTGCAGGTTTTTGATGGCCCCAATAGCTCTTGACTGCACATATGGTCTCTGTGTCTCTATTCATACAAAAAATTGTATGTAGCTTAAGGCAAAGACAGTAAATATTGGTTGCAGGAGTGAATAATGGATTCTCTCTCAATTGCTACACGCTTCCATGCATAGTGTATTCTACACGGAATCCCATCTTAGAAGGGGGGAGGGTCGAAAGTAGTAAATAAGGCAAGAACTGCTTAGAATCAGAATCAAGAAACTGGCTTAACCCACTGACAACCTACATAAGAGATACTCAAAACTGACACATTGATAAGAGAATAGAAAAGTCACATACGTCATCTCACTCTCACTCTGATGCATAATTTCATTCAGTGGAATCGCACGCTTCCCAATCGCAGAGTTCCTCATAGGAATGGCTGAGGTCTCCATTGCAGCCACATTGCAGTCCATTTCTGCCCTCTGTCCAAATCTGTTTATCTGACTCTTATTTCTCCTGCACTCAAATATCTGTCTCAGAGTCTGTTTCCAGGTACCCAACTGAAAGATGCCTGCTTGCCCTCAAATCCAAGTTTCAGGAGCTTTTTAAAAACATTTTCCCCTTCCTCTATCTCTCCAGTCTTTTTTCTCATGACTGTTCTACTCTTCTGCATTAAAAAGCCTCAAGGAATGGATGACACTAACTCTTATCTGAGAATGAGTTAGCAGGAAGAGCTAAGGACAGTTGAAGGAAGGAAGGCTCTAATTTTGCACATTAGTAAATGCTGTCCTTGCCCCAGTCCTCTGGTTTGATTGAAATGTATTTTATGAATGATGTGTTATTTTTCCTGAAATAACAGGGTCAGTCACAAATCCCACAACTAAGCTCTCCCATCACCAAACATCCCCCCCTCAGCGAGGTTCCACATAGTACCTGCTAGTCCTACATGGTTCCCCTCAGGCACCCAGGCCATTTGTGGGATGAAATGCCTCTGTACAAGGGATTTCTGTAACTACAGCAAGTCTCTATAAGCTGGAACAAATTCCCATTTCTTCTAGCACCTTGGTAATTTGAAGAAAGACCTAATTTAAACATAAGATACCTAGGTTTTATTTTGCTTGTTCTACAGCCACTAGACAGTTAAAAAAAAAAAATTCCAACCCCATTTGTGCCTTATCTTTAAGGACTTTCAGTAAATATGATGTTTTTCATGTTCTTATATTTCAAGGGGTCTGTTAGTTGTAATTTGTAGTTCTTACAGGGATGAATATTGCTATTTATTGTGTTTGGTTAATCATGGTCATGGTGAATTGTTTGGAGTTTTGATTGTGGGCTCATCCTCAGTAGGATTTCACCTGTGGAATAGTAGATAATTTGGAATTTGGGTGAGTCTCTCCAGAAAGGATTTGTGTTGGCTTCCACCAGACTTCACAAGGATACCATTGACGAGGATTGTTTTAGGGGAGAATCCTTGGATCACATAAATGGTATAAATTTGCATTCCAAACTCAAGTAAGAACAGACCCAAGGTTAAAATTTTCTGGGGTCTGGTTTTTTTGTATTTTCCTACTCGGAATTTATGTTGTCTCCCCTGTACTATTGGGTCATTTTTTTTTTCCTAAGCGATATTTCACAGAGCGTAAGCTCACTGGTGTGCTGATAAATGTCTAACAACCAGCTCTTTGGGGGTTATATATATATATATATATATATATATATATATATATATTTATATATATATACACATACATACACACACACACACACATAGATTTATTATAAATCTTAATAACAAAGGATATATAGTGCACCTGTTACAAGTAATAATAAAATATAAAATACTCTTAATTTTAAGTTCCTTATGGCCAGTTGATTCTCATAGAATGCTTTTGTGGGTATAATCAAAGACCCGCAAGTGAGATTAAACAGAGGCTCTGTATTCAGAGCTTGCCCTATCAAGGGAGTCAGCCATCCATCACATGCATTTGGCAGAGACACAAAGGCATTCGATGTAGGGCAGTGGGAAAGCTTTACAGTAGGGGGAGAAAGGGGAAGCTTCAGGTATGCTCTGACTGGAGGTTGTTGAGAAGGGCAGGCTAATTAGAAGCTGTCATCTTCGTGATGAGATTGGGAGCTATTTGGTTCTCTCTGATTCATCCTCATTTGGAAGGGAGGATGAAACAAAAAGGGAAGTTTGAAGACATAGACCAAGTCCTGAATGTTCTGGGGCCATTGCTGCAGAAGTTTTAGGTCAGAGTTCTGTTGTCATACACGGTCTAGATAGTGTCCATGTGTATAGTCAGTCTTTCATTGATTTGTGCCCAACTCTTGTAGCTGTAGCCTCCCTACGGTTGCAACTGGCAAATGAATGTAGTTCCAACATGAATGTTGGTTGGTACTTCTGGTTTTTTTAGTGAGTAACAACAAAGATCAATGTATGTTGGAATTTCATTTGTTCATCAATAATATGAATGACTGCTGAAATGAATAAACTAGATTTCAAACACTCAGTTTTTTCATGCGACTCACAATGTAGTAAGTACAGACATGCCACACTTCTAAGGTTAGTGTTTCTTATTAACAAAATCTCCATCACTTTCCTAAGTCTAGAAAATCAACAAAGCAGTAAATGAAGCCCTGTAGCCTCTGCCGTTTTCCATAGTATACTGCTCTTATCATGGACAATTTCATGGTGCCAATATGACATTACTAAACATGGAGTTTGGAAGAAATGTGCAGAAGAACACCATTTTGTAATATTTTCACTCTAGAGAGACAAGAGACATACATAACCTCAAATGTATGGTAATAAATAATTAGGAAGAAATGAATTTTGAGAATTTATTACCTTTGTCTTTAATGCAATTTATTTAGTTGCAAATTTACATCATTTAAAATAATGGCTCTGTTTGACAACAGATTTACAGAATTTGTGCAAATGTAATGATTGCCAACATATTTTTGGTGTAAAGACACATAGAGTTTATATCAATAAGCAAAATAGTTAATGTCTTAGTCTTCCTGTTTTTGAGAATTTCAGTGTGTGTTTTTGTTCCACCGTGCACAGGCCAGGCCTCATCTCTTCCCTTTGAAAGACATTAAAACCCAAAACCCTTGATTACTAGCTCTCAACCCCCAGGCCCACCCACTCCAGCAGCCAGATAGGGCATCTTGCTATTCTTTAGTTTCATCTTGATTTTGGCCCTTGGAGATTTTCCCTACTTTTTTTTCCAGCTATTATACATTTAAAAGAGTGTTTTTAGTATCTCATCCAGCATGTCGAGGTGTTTTGTCATGGGGAGGTTTTAAGGTATCTGATTTGAAGATTTAAGAAATATCGCCAGGAATCTGGAAGGCACCTCTCTTACATTAGCACTTTGTAGAAATTACTGACTCTGTAGAAGGAAGTTTTTCTGACCTTCAAGATTCAGCTTTTCAAGACTTAATAATAGCCAAGTTCAGTTTGCTTCCTACATAAAAACTTCTTTGGTGATTCTTTTCATCTGTGGCCTTCAAGAGACATGCTTTGATTGAGAAAATGAGGACTAGTCATTTCTAGATGAGCAGATAGTGAAGGACATGCTGTAAAAGCAGAGCAGCCTCCTGGATGCCTGGCTGGCTGCTTGATGTGGGGTTCTTCAATGTGTAGTTTAACAAAGATGTTTAAAGGCAAGGCAGTGACACATTCTTCCAAATTTAAGAATGAAAGAAACAATCGGTCCCTAAATTAGAACAGTCACATAAATTCATGAGAAAAGTTGATAAAGTAAAACAAACCATCCATGGGTGAAAAGAGATTAATAAGGATATTTCACTGACTTCTGAAATAGTCTCCTAATTACAAAAACACATTTAGAAGAACAGAAAGTTTCATATGGAAAGCAATTGGTGGCTGTCTAAATGCAATTTTTAAATTTATCAACATGAACAACCAAAATGTTGACCTAAAAATAAAAGTACAGGCAACTAAATTGAGTGATGCCTAGTTTTCAAATGTTACTGTAATACGTAGAAATCTATGTATACCATCATATGTAGAGGAAACCCATATCAGTGAAGACAGTCAGACACATACATGTGAATTAACACTACTGAACATCAAGATTGTGTCCCTAGACAAAAGTGTGGTTTTTCTCTTTAACACTTTTCATTTTTTACCACCACAATAGGAGATTTCCCTTGTGGTTCTTGGCTTTGTTATTTTTGTGGATTGTGGAAACTTACCTAAAATTCTTTTGAGAACTAGGCTGGCCCTAAAGGGATCTCTTACTTTGGTCAGAACATGTAGTCTGAGCCTGTAAAGCTCAGTGACAGAAGGAGAGATGCTTCTGTGGCTATGCCTTACTTTTCAGTTTTCCTTATTGTGTTTAAATTTAAGTATTGGGTTGGGGAAATATATTGTTCAGGTTTTTCTTATATTTTTCTTATATTATCTTATAGAAAAACCTGAACGAACTTTTGGCCAACCCAATAGCATACTTAATTTGACCACCCTCATTATTTGGGGGCATTATTATATCCTGTGTTTTAACTTCTAGGATTCTCTTCTGAGAAGAACATATTTCAAATAAACTTAAATTAAAAAACAATGAAGTCCATCATCAGTTACATAATTTTAATTGGTCCCTAATTGATATTGTCTTGGAGTGGTAGCAACAGACACTTCAGCTCCTTACCAAAAGAAAAATTTAACCGTCATCCACGAATGAAAAGAGCCCCTGTTAGGGCTTCCCTGGTGGCGCGGTGGTTGAGAGTCCGCCTGCCGATGCAGGGGACATGGGTTCGTGCCCCGGTCCGGGAAGATCCCATATGCCGCGGAGTGGCTGGGCCCGTGAGCCATGGCCGCTGAGCCTGCGCGTCCGGAGCCTGTGCTCCGCGATGGGAGAGGCCACAACAGTGAGAGGCCCGCGTACCGCAAAAAAAAAAAAAAAAAAAAAAGAGCCCCTATTAATACTGTATTCTTCCTATCATATTTAATACTGTATTCTTCCTATCATATTTTCTCTGATTTAAATAATATTCATGTAGTATAAATTTCATTTTATGCCGGAATGACAACCAGTTGTGTCAGGCTAGATGGATTTGATTGATTTGCTTAACAAATATCTTCTTTTAGATGATCCAATTATTCTTATAGGCCATCTTGGCACATGTATGCTTGTTCAGTAGCTTGATTCCTGGCTGTGGATTCATTTAATCATGTATCACTATAAATTGATGAGCTATAGGTAGTGGTATCCAAACAATTTTTTCTTAAATTATTAATATATATATATATATCCAATGTTGGGTGTAGATTTAAATTGTTGTCCCTGGGACAAAATATGTTTCATAGCAAAAGTATGATTTAATGCATAATTTATTCAAGGTTTAGTCAAGATGCAGAAGGTGTTCTTTTCCAAATGCAAACACACTGAAAACTCTGCTAGATAAGTAAACATGATACTTTAAGAGGGAGTGTGTGAGGCAATAAATGTCATACCCACCACAGATAAACAGTAAAAGTATATTTATGTGATGATGGAGATGTTTTTGTGGCATCCATGCACCTTTGAAACACAGCGAGGATTATTGATGAATATACTCTTTACAGTTGCTTTGGTTTACTTGTTTTTGTTTGCTTTTTGGTGATCTTTGACAGATAAAATTGTTTTTCCATTAATCCGCCTTCATTCCAATTATTTTTTAAATTCCCATATGTTATGATATTTCCAAAACAGTGAGTTGAGATACAAAACTTACCTGTGGAGATGACAAGGTTTTCCCCCTTCATTTTAAACTGGCATTTGTTATTAACTGGATATTTATCTTTTTTTTGTATTTATTTATTTATTATTTTTGGCTGTGCTGGGTCCTCGTTGCCGTGTGCAGGCTTCTCACTGCGGTGGCTTCTCTTGGTGCAGAGCACGGGCTCTAGGCGCACAGGCTCCAGTAGTTGTGGCTCGTGGGCTCTAGAGCACAGGCTCAGTAGTTGTGGCTCACGGGCCCAGCTGCTCTATGGTACGTGGGATCCTCCCAGACCAGGGCACGAACCCGTGTCCCCTGCATCAGCAGGCAGACTCCTAACCACTGCGCCAGCAGGGAAGTCCCGGATATTTATCTTTTACCCCAACTTTGGGAACCTTCTACACTGTTGTGTTCTGTTTTGTTTTGTTTTGTTCCATAGGCAAGGTTCTGTCTTTGGCTCAAATTTAACAGCTCCAAATCTTTAATTTTTTTTTTTCATTTCAAAAGATGTTTGTTTTCATAATCAATGAGAGATTTTGGTAATACTCTGGGATACTTCCTTAGGGCCTATAACCTGCAATTTAGAAAATGAAGCAGTTTCCAGTCATCAACTCATGTTCTGCTTTGCCTAGTACAGGCCATGACATTTTTTCTTGGCGAAGTCAATAGATTTTTGCATTGGTTGGTACACGTTTGTATGTGAGTATATATGTGTGTCAAATTCTGGTTGAATGCCCGATAAGAAATAACCAAGTGAATAGATCCCTAATATTCTCGTGACTTAAAATTTGAGTTTTTCAAGAATCCCCATATTCACAATAAACGTTTGTATGATACATGAGTAATGGTCAACAAAGTGGAATTGAAATGGATATTGTCAACATTAACCAAACTCAGTCATTACTCAAGTGACATCTTATACCAGCCTTGCAGCTTGGTGCGGTTGAATTGGGTTCTACAAAATAAAAATGTCTAAGAAAGCCTAACAGAGCTTACCAAGGTTGGAGGGAAGAAGAGATGGGGAGTTACTGATCAATGAGTGCAAAGTTTCTGTTAGGGATGAGGAAAAATTTCTGGAAATGGATAGAGGTGATGCTGGCATAACATTGCAAATGTACTTATCGCCACTAAAATGTACATTTAAAAATGTTTTAAATGATAAATTTCATGTTATGTGTATTTTACCACAATAAAAATTAAGTAAATAAATAGCTAATTAAAAAATTAAATGTCTAAATGTCATAAAAGTTGAGGAACAACAAATAGGAAATACTGACAATGTTAGATCCCTAAATGCCATGTATCTGCTGTATTAGCTAGTGGTATTTATGTGTAAGCTTTAGGAGATGGGGCACCTATTACTCTACTACACTTAAGTAATAAATGTACAAATATAAAAGCTAAAGGAATGTGCTATTTTTTCACCCCTGTCATACCTAGAGCTGTAAACCATGTCTTTTTCAGCATTCTGCAGATAACTGTTCCCTACTCATTAAGATGAGTAGACTTCAAAGTTACTAATGATGATGATATTAATTATGATAAATTTATGCTGATTCCACTTGTCCTTACTGGTCACAATTGCTTAGTCTGATCCCTTGTCTCCTGGTATTTTACCTAATCAGATGATTAAGTGATGATGACAGAGGGCTACTCTCTATTCACTTTGATTCATCTACAAAAATCCATGTTTTCATGATTCTGGCCTTTTCATAGATCCATCTGTAACCTTCTCTTGTACTTGACAAGAGTTGGTTGTTCATCCAGAAAGTATCCTGAAGCCAGGGTAATTTTTTATTGTCAAAGCTCATAGGAGTCAGACATTCCTAGAGGAGAAATCTCAAGTTCTCAAAACTAATTTTTGCCCTGAGGTTACTGGGGAAGTTATATATCATACTCTTCTACCCTAGCAGACAGGACACTTCCCCTTTAGAAGAACTTGACTGACTCCGTGGTCTTAGGAGCAAAGGGTGAATTTGGGCCCAGCTATATTAATCTTTAAATCAATAACAGAAAATTGCATAAATAAGACTTTATCTTGTTTTACATCCAAGGTAAATTCAAGCAACATTGAAAATGTAATATGTATGTTTCAGGAAAATTATTTAGGCAGGAAGAGTAAGTATTCTACTTCATGCCTCCCACTCCTACCGGCCTTTTATTCTCCTGATAAATTCTTTTCATCCTCAACCAAAGGTGAACTGTTACTTCCTACTTGATACCTTCCTCAACCTTCTCAAGTATAATTTTTTTTTCTTTTTTTTTTTTTTTTTTTTGCGGTACGCGGGCCTCTCACTGTTGTGGCCTCTCCCATTGTGGAGCACAGGCTCCGGATGCGCAGGCTCAGCGGCCATGGCTCACGGGCCCAACCGCTCTGCAGCATGTGGGATCTTCCTGGACCGGGGCATGAACCCGTGTCCCCTGCATTGGCAGGCAGACTCTCAACCACTGCGCCACCAGGGAAGCCCTCAAGTATAATTATTGTGAGTCTACCAAGCTTAATTATTTTTGTTTGATTTTAAGTCTGTTATTCCCTTTAGTCTTTGGAGCCCTTTAGGGCCAGGACTATGTCCTAATTCATTTTTCCACCATCTTCCTAATGCTTCAGCAACATCATCTTCCTGCTTTTTTTGACCAGGAAGTCTGTCTATCTAAGTGAATGAATGAATGAGTGCCTGCATGAATGAATGAATATATAAGTAAATGAAAAATATCCTGCCTTATGCATTTTATTTGTTCTTCTATTTTGCTGATATCTAATAATGGCTTTGGAGTCAGTTAGGGGTTCAATTTTAATTTCTGGTCCTTAGAAGCAGTGAAACCCTGGATCAATTTACCCAGCCCCTCTAAGCCTTAGTTTCTTCATCTGTATAGTAAAAATAATAATACCTATTTCAGAGGCTGTATAGTGAAGACAGGGTAAAGGAAGTCAGGTGATTACTATTAGCAATCTCTGAAAAAGAACTAATAGTGGCACCAAAAATAGGCATAAACAAAAGCTTGAATTTTTCTTAAAAGACAACAGTCAGGAGAGAAATCAATAGCCTCAAAGGTCACTGGAGCTAATTAGAAACAAGGGATAAAATGATGGACATATTTCATAGGTAATCTTCAGCCCAGAATAAATGGGTTGTGTTTTGGATGATTGCTTCTGAGTCAATTGCCTTAGAGCTAAGAAATAACGTTTTTCCATAGAAACAACATGCCAGTCGATAATTCAGTTCTTAGAACAGCCAACAGAGTGCTACTCACACAATAGCAGTGTTGCTGGTTAAAAGACGTGGGAGAAGACAGAGAAGTTTAGCTATTGAGCAGGTCCAGAAAATCGAACTTACTGGAATCAGGTCATAAATTTAAAATGACGTTTAAAATGGGCTTTTATATCCATTTCCAAGATGATAATCAAAATTAAACAAGAATCTCATGAACGAGTATTTACAGAATCTATTAGATGGGGAAGAACTGGAGGACCATTATTGTTAAGGAGAACTAAATTAAAATCCTGTTAGTGGGGCTTCCCTGGTTGCACAGTGGTTGAGAGTCCGCCTGCCAATGCAGGGGACACGGGTTCGTGCCCCGGTCTGGGAAGATCCCACATGCCGCGGAGCAGCTGGGCCCGTGAGCCATAGCCACTGAGCCTGTGCGTCCGGAGCCTGTGCTCCGCAACGGGAGAGGCCACAATGGTGAGAGGCCCGCCTACCACAAAAAAAAAAAAAAAAAAAAAAAAAAAAAAAAAAAATCCTGTTAGCCGTGCAAGACTCTGGAATTGTGAAAACTGTACAGAACCTCTTGAGTTTTAATTTCCTTACATGCAAAATGAGAACATTAAAACTTGACCCAGTTGCCGAGAAAGATTACATGCTACCATTTATTTTGATTCATTAGGAATATCTTTCTTGTATCATTTGTCTTTCACTTTGGACCTCCAACTTTAGCTCACATCTATGTACCAAAATCTATAGATTTTATTGTCATTGAAACTATTCTATTACAAACATCTCCATTATTCAGGTTTTTGCTTTCTACAGAATTTTCAACTTTCCATGTTTTTTCTTAAGCCGACTATTTCTCTTTATCCTTATGGTGCCCACTCTTCAAGGTCAGAAATTCATTTTGCTTAGGTTTCTGTTGATTTTGTCACCCTGACTCTGAACCAGATTTCTGTGATCCTGGATTTCCACAACTTTTGCTCCAGTGCTTCACCTCTCTTTTCTTCTATCTTCTCCTTAAAACCCATCTACAACCTGGATGAGTTTTCGACTTCTGTTGAATGTTTTCTCTTGAAGATTTTATCTAGCTTTTTTTTTTAATTGGAGTATAATTGCTTTATAATGTTGTTAGTTTCTGCTGTACAATGAAGTGAATCAGCTATATTGATACATATAGCCCCGCCCTCTTGGACCTCCCTCCCACCCCCTCCCCCATCCCCCCCAGAAGATTTTACTTAGCTTTGAACTCTGCCTTTGAACGTTCTCTTTCCCCTCTGGTCCTTCCTGTTGCGGTCTTTATCTTCTGGACGCTTGCTTCCCTCCTTCCCTCTCAGTCTAGGGCTTTCAGTCTGACTCTAGTGGAATATTTATTCATTTCTTTTGTTTTTCTTCATTATTGTCCTCATTCTTTGTGTCTTTCTTTTCTTTCTTGAGCAGACCTGCCTCCCCTTAAATATGTCCTCTCTTTCTCTTTTTATGAAAACTGTTCTATCCCATGTTTTTTCCTCCACAACCTGTTCCTTTTAGAAATTTGCTTTTTCTCATGTGACTTTCCTTACATTTGAAATCCATCCATTTATTTGCTATCGTTTTATTTTGACTTGCTATGCAACATTCTGAATTCATCTTGGCAGGCATTTTTTTCTTTCTTTCTGTCTCTTCAGACTGGCTTTTGTTTTTCTGGCTCCCTTTTCCTAGGATCTGTTTCTGGAAAGCTTGCACTGATACATCAAATAAATATAAACTCATAAAATTGTAGAGGTGGAAGGAATCATAAATATCACTTATCCAGACCATGTGTATTACCAAGAAGAAAAATGACTGAAAAACATCTTCCAAAATCCCAGCTCATAAGTGTCACCTCCTTCCTCAGAAACTTTAGGTAGAGCCTCATTGTGCATTGAGTGTATTGATATTGTCAATTTCTACCTGTGTGTATTTCAGTCATTTTTCTATTAAGAAATGGATGGATACAGAGCATATGCTTTTAAAGATTTTGATAAAATACACATAACATAAAAATCATTGTTTTAACCATTTTAAAGCACTCAATTCAGTAGCATTTAGTACATTCATAATGTTGTGCAACCATCACCATTATCTCGTTCCAGAACATTTTTTATCATCTAAAAGGAAACTCCTTACCCCTTAAGCAGTCCCTCTCTAGTTCTCCTTTGCCCCCAGCCCCTGGCAACCACCAGTCTGCTTTCTGTCTCTAAGGATTTACCTATTCTGGATTCTTTACATAAATGGAATCACAGAATGTAGCCTTTTGTGTCTGGTCTCTTTCAGCATATATGGTTTTATAGCATACATATATGTGTATACATATGTATAATAAACTTTTTCTCTTAAGTATTATTCTACACGTATAAGACTCTTTTCCATTCCAAAATTTTGCACACTTTGCTTTTACTAGTGGTAGCATTGTGTCCTTTTTCCTACAACTGAAACATCTTTTCTGAAGTAGCATTTAACTCACGAAGCACACAGATGAAGCGTATCTTAGATTGGCCTACATAACAGTTGTACGCCTGTCACAGGCCTTCAGGGGAAGCTCCCAGAGGACATTCAGTCTCACTTGACAAACTTCCTTCACTCACTCTGGTCTTAGTCCTCCAGACTCTAAAATAAATTCAAGAGGTAGACGGATAGGAAGCTTCCAAAAACTCTTCCCTTGCCCCAGACTTCATAACTCCAAACATGTCCAAAGACCACCTGTCTCCTTCAATATCCACCATCTTCTAATGTAGTTGAGAACAAGAAGATTTGTCACACTTATGCCCTTGAGTTGTTCCCGTGACAACTGGTTGCACTTTCCCTCCACCAGTGACCTCTGCTTTTACTTTTTGCAAATCTCTGTCCAAAAGTCCTGCACTATTATCCTCCTTGACAGAATGCTGGGCCCCTTGTATGCCATTGACCAAGGAGTGAATGGTGGCTGGTTATTCTTGCTTTATCCACCGCCCCATCTCTGTCTCTTTATTCTTTATTATCTCTAACACCACATCTTATCTTCCTGCCAGTGTGAGGTACAGAAAGAAGCTGGTTATTCGGTGGTTAACTCTTACATGAAACACACACACACACACACACACACATATACACACACCTACCTGCAACATACAGATGTTAGTTATCAGCAATATTATAGTGTAATCTTCTAGCAATAATATACTGCAATCTTCTATTGTATCAGCAATAATATACTGTAATCTTCCTTTTAGTTTGCTTGAAGGAAGCAAACCTTTTCCTGAATGCAATATAATCTACTCAGATCACTATCTTCAAACACAGCAGGGTTCAGTATTCATTATTATGCAGATTGCTATCAATCACACACACTGATTAACAAACAACAATATTTACCTTCTGCCACCAAGGCTGTGCCCAAGAGCCCACCTACATGAAAAACAGTCATCTACTCATGGATGACAGTACAAGCCCCTGGTAGAAGGTTTAGAATTACTGCTTTTCTGTCCTTTAACACAAAATCACATTTCTAGGCAGCACCTCACTGCTTTTATTTTCCCCCCAGCAGATGGTTATTTGAGCATCTCATACAAATCAGGGGGCTGTTTGTGGGGGAGGGAGGGGGTATGGAAATTGCAGGGAGGTTGTTTTTTCCAGTGTCATGTTCTTTAGATTCATCCCATTTTAATTAACAATATGACTCATCACAGTTTAAAAAATCGTCACAATATTATTTCTATCTCAGTGACTGTTATACTCTTGAGAGACAGCCTTTTACAATAAACCTTACCTAGAAAGAATTTAACAGATATCTCTTAAAAAGTGATTTAATAGTCTTACCTTCTGTCTTCTTTTTTTTCCCGCCTTCATCTTGATAGGAAAGTCAGCACTAATTAGCACTTATTTTCTTTTTCCGCTCTTTTCTTCACCATAATGCTGTCTTTCCTTCCTCTACCTACCCCAGTGAATTTTTTCAGCTTTTTGGCTGTCTCATCTCTTCTTCGGCCAACTACAGCTTACACCTACGACGCACTCACCTGTCTTGTCCTGGATGGCTGAGAGAGATGGAAACCATCTTGACAGAGCACGTGTATAGCCCGACAGTTCGTCATCTCCTCCAGGTCTCATATCATTGCTCATCTTCACTCCTCTTGATGTCCTTGAACTTCTGCAAGCCCCACCCATTTCCCTGTGTCTCTCTGGCTAGTGATCATGTTAGCTTCCTCCAAGCATGCAACATGCACTCATCAGACCCTTGTGACAGTTCTCCAAGCAACCTGATGACTTATCATTTTCATCTTTCACCCAATGAATTACCTATTAAAAAGACTGGGGTCAAGAACCTGCTCCTCTGAATCCAAATATGATTCTTTATCCTCCTATTACTGCCAAAATAGTGATGTCAGTCATGTCAACATTAAAACTGGCCAACTTCAGACTGTTTTCCTGGAGAGATCATCGTATACAGAAATGATGAGTGCTGTTTCTCTAGGTCACAAGTCAGGACGGATTTTCTCCAAAACAGAATTGTCAAATATTGGAGAATTAGTATGTGAAAACACACCCTGCTGTTCCCACTTCTGCCCTAATCCTAGATTGGGATGACACTATCAATTAATCAAGCAAGTATTTGTTCAGCACATACGCTGCCCTAAACAGAATTAAAGCCAAAGAGCCACATTTTTCAAGTGATGTAAAGGGCAAAAATATATCTGTGTCCAACCCGGCATATTTGTTGTCAGCAGATGGATAGGCACCCGCTTCTATTTATCTGTATTTCATTGACTTCCTTTCCAAATGCATGTTCAGCAACCACAGTCTCCTTTGGAAATTTTCCTCATTTGCAAACAGAGAAAATCCTTCTGCCACATTGTTCTTTTCAAGGTGATTCATCTAGAGTCTGTGTACCACCTGTGTACTGGTGATTTTTAAAGCCATTTTGCATATTATTATATTTTCTTCCTAGAAATTTATATTAGTATAGTATCCCAAAGTTGTCCCATGATCTAAACCCATTTTTAGGCCATCTGTGAGGAACAAGATGTCTGGGTCCTCCTGGCATCCAGGCAACAGGTGAGAATTATGTGTCCTCAATGTTATCACAAGATGAGGGAGTTTATAACACCATCTGATGTTTAGAAATAAATGCTTCTAATTTGGGATTCCTGCAAGGGATAGAGTTATCTCTGGACCCTTTTAGGCTGTGCTAACTCACCTAAATGCATACTTGGTTGAGCATGTGGACTAGCCAGACTGGATTGAATATGGGGACTGGAACTCAGGGGTAAACCAGGTAGATACTGCCAGAGCCTTTTTATGAGGCAGGCACTGTTCTAAGTGTTTTACAGGTATTCATTCATTTAATCCTCACATTAACCCTGGGATCTGGATAGATATTATCTGGAGGATAGATATTATCCTCATTTTACAGATGAGGAAACTGAAGCATAAAAAGTTTAAGTAAATTGCCTAAGATCACACAGCTAGTAAGTGTCAGAACTGGGGTTTATACACAGACAGTCCAGCTCCGACTCTGCCTCTAAAAGCCTTGTGAGTTACAGATTTGGGTTTTTTTTTTTTACCTTGCTTATCTTATCTAGCCTCCCACAGGAATGAACTGCAAGTGACCTCCCTCACCTTTAAGCCGTGTTCCTCTGGAGACATCAGATACTGTCTGGGGGGAAGTGAAAGGGTAGGAAAAGTAAATCACTGATCTCTCCACTTTCAGCATGATCCCCTCCCTGCTGGTATTTCCTCAAACTATGGAAGGTGAGCTATTCTCTTAGAGGGTCTTATGACTCTTATTTTATCAGAGAAAAAGGATTTTAAGATGGTGCCTAATCATAGATGAAATACACACACACACACACACACACACACACACACACACAAAATTGCACATTGGCCCTTGGAGGACTTGAGCAAGTTCCTCTGAGACGAGTTTAAGTCACTGATCTGTATCATTCTCTTGCATGGCAGCCACAACACATCCCAGGCAGGTGTCTGAGTAGGCAGCAACATGTTTTGTAATTGTAAGTCACCTCCGTACTCCCCCAAGTACACTCTGATTGATGGCCGTCAGGGTCATTCTATGACTTGGTCCTCTTCACAAATGTTCATGAGATGGAAGAAGCATGGCAGAAGGGAGTAAATGGAAGGTAAGGGTAAGAGGCAGGGGGACTGTTACAAAAATAGGAGTCAGGACCCCTTGGTCCATGAGGCTCTTGTCTTCCATTACTCCTAGAGGGAGCACCTCTAAACGTCCAGAAACACTGGCGCACTTCATAGATTGGAATGCGAGTTTTTTCCTACCTCCTTTGATTTTCTTCAGTGACCTTAGATTCTCAGTCTCTGTGAGGCTGACACCATCACTGTACTAATGTGAATTACATGATATCATGAAGAACAACCAGTTCACCGATGGAATGTTTTACCTTTCCAACGGATTGGTTGTTTTGGCATCCTGTTGGGAGTCACTAGGTGCCATTTAAAACATATCACTTAAATCTGAATTTTAAGAGGAAATCTTAAAATCTAAAATGAAAAATTTTATGTAATAGCTTTGGTCTAAGCTGGCTGGCCAAGCAATTAAAAAACCTTTAATACAATACTGCTAGTGGAATAACTCATCTCTAAATTTAATTCACCATAGCTTTAACCTTTAGCCAGGTGTTTAGAAAATAAGTAGTGAGAAGAGGTGATAAAGACAAAATTTGAGTTTACATGAAAAATTTAGATTTCCACCTCTCTCTTTTTATATGCAAGTAAAAGCATTCCATTGAATCTTTCAAAGTTGGAATATATTTCCAAAAGAAAAAACCATTCATTATTTCTTAAGTTATGTTGCTGACATAACAAAGAAGCAATCAATAGCTTTTGGAATGCATAGCCCATCACAATTCTTTGGAGTGATGAAGAGAAATATGAACATGCTTTGATTTTGCCAACACGTACCAGACATTGTCTGCCATTAGCTTGGTGAGCAGTTCAAAGGTAGAGGAGATGATTGATGAACATCTCCTTCAACTTCACAAAAGACTTGAAGGTTTAGTTTGATTGCAATACAACTAACTTCATATGTTCTGAGCTGTTTTAAGTTGAAATTTTACCTTCTTTAAACGATGCATTTAAATAACAGAGGTTTTAGATAATTGTCCACATGTTTATTTGTTCCATTAGCAATTTCTACTAAAATACTTAAGCCGAGCTAGTGTACTTCACTTGAGGGTGGAATCTCTCATTAGATCACCTAGCTTGAAACTAATATTCACAGCAGCTGGAGTTGGCCATTGTTTATTGAGACCCTATTGTACACTCTTCACCAAGCATGTGACATAAATTATTTCTAGTCTTCAAAACAGCCCATTTGGGTCGATATTATTATCTTCATTTTACAAATGAAGACAAGGTTTCAGAGAAGTTAAGATAAAATGGCTAGTTTGAACCCTATTACTTTCTTGATAAAATGGAGTCCATTACTATAAGTTTGTAAACACATGGTTATAAATTTTATTTCACCAAGAATAATAGTCTGAGAATCAAGCTTCAGTTAGGTTCAATTAGGTATATGGCATATTTCATCTTAAATAAGTAATAGCATTTTTTTAACCTCTAAGCATCTGATACGGTTTTCTTGTCCAAACTAATTCTTTACAAGAGTGATCTAGTAAAAGGATGAAAAGGATGAAATTTACCCCAGGTCACAAAATTCACTCACAGTGCTTGGCAAAAAGGAATTTTTTCTCTCTCACTTGGATTCTTTCCTTCTTACTCTGTATCCCCAGTGCTTACCCCAGGGCTTCCTACATCCCAGATGATTCATAAATATTTGCTGAAAGACTGAATGCATGAATGAATAAGTACATGAAGGAATGAACACATAAATCAACACATTACCTACGTGTGCATTTGCTATTCTTAAAGGTCTCTTATTTGGTGACATGGATTCACATGCCCTTAGAAATCTGAATCCAGATGATAAAAACCTGGAATAACTAGTTAGTGTATTATACAGATGCTGTTTCTGTCACCCCAAGAAGTACTATAAATTGGTTTCAAGGTATTATAAATTAAGCATGATCTCTTCCTTGCTTTTTGGACAGAAAGTGACTAGGAAATAAAAGTCTATGGACATATACAGTGGCGTTTGTTAAACCTTTGTTGGATTAAATGGAATATTGCACAGCAGTGGCAGTAGGTAATTTTAATTAAACTCCCAAGTACCCTGTGACAGTTGTTCTGATTAGTTTATCTCATCATTAATTAAGATTTCTTGAAGTAAAATCCATCAAAATGAGTTCATAATGTCTCCTATCTGGAATTTAATGGCATCACGCACATTACTTTTTCATATTAAGTATACCTATCTCCCAAATTTTGCATCATTATTTTGTTTTTGTAGATTCTTTCCTTTCTGCTTTGATATTACCTTTACAATTGAGTAATTGCCTCTTTTTATTAGAGATTTGCCCCCAGTGCTCTAGATTTTTCAAGATCACTCTGAGCATTATTAAGTAAAATCATCAGTCATGGAGAAAAGTGCTTTTTAAAAAGTGTTTTAGTGGTTCTGGTGACCTTATGTATTCTTTCTGCAGTGACCTAACATATTCTAGCTTCTGAGTAAAAGCTGCAAATAAACACTTTTATCTGTTTGTGATTCTGAGATAAAATAGAAGTTTTCAATGGTTTAGTCTCCGATGGGAAAATTTTGTAAATATCTTCCACATTTTCAAATGTCAGCTGTTCCCAAGAGGATGCTTAAATAAACATCACCTATAGTCTTAGCAGATGTTATCAATGCATACCACTTTAACTGCAGTTTTCCAATATCTGTGCTGTTAATAACAGTTCAGAGAACATTTGAAGTGCTTTTGATTTGAATCAATGGTCATTTGAAAACTAGCTGTGCTAAATGATGTATGTTTATCTTTGGATCATATCCCTTAAACAGATGGTATCTTTGGAATTGTGACACTTCGTTGTTTCTGGTGGTTGATGACTCGTAGGAAAATCCCAGTGTACACAATACATGAAAATAAGAGTGTTTGGTGTTCTTTGCTACAGCTAATTGTTAAACAGAATTTCAACAGATGTGACAATTTTACCAAGATGTTGTCAAAATAAGAGCAACCCACTGACAAATCAAATCTGTCTCGTGTTCAGCCCTTTGGTATCGTTTGGGTTTGTTTCCAGTATCAGGAGACTTTGTATTCATGTCATCCCTTATAACGTGATCATTTCAGATGGCACATTGTCAATTTTTTCATCCTTCTGGATGGCTCACTTGGCAGTCACATGCAACACTTCCAGGTTTGTCCTCCCCTCTACCTCCCCCACCCACAAAAGTACCAGAGGAACAGTGTCTGAGCTTTTTTAGACTTGTTTGGAAATAAAATGAGATCATCCCCCAGGAACTTTTGGAGGTCATGGGGAAAGATGCTCCATTATGGAGGAAGTCACAGTGTGCTAAGGAATTTCGAGTTTAGCTGTGAATCTGTTAGACTGATATAACCTTGCATAGTTAAAAAGGTAACTCCCATAACGATTCAGAGTCACTGTATCCTTGACCAACATGGCAGGACCAGCTCTGAGAAAATGAGGTCAGCACACAGTGGTATCGTGCATTATATTGTGTGTCAAAAAAACCCCATAAAAGTGGCCCATTATCATCAATGGCAACTGGACAGGCAATAATGTTAAAATACCAGGTTCTCATTACAGTGTGCTGACATGGCCGAATACTCAGACCCACTCTGGATAGCCCAGCACAAAAGCGTTTTATGATGTGTCATCCTCCCCAAGGGCTAATCTGAAACAGAGATAAAAGAGAGGAAGTGAGGGCTTCTCTGGTGGTGCAGTGGTTGAGAGTCCGCCTGCTGATGCAGGGGACACGGGTTCGTGCCCTGGTCCGGGAAGATCCCACATGCCGTGGAGCGGCTGGGCCCGTGACCCATGGCCGCTGGGCCTGCGTGTCCGGAGCCTGTGCTCTGCGGCGGGAGAGGCCACAGCAGTGAGAGGCCCGCGTACGGCAAAAAAGAAAAAAAAAAAAAGAGAGAGAGAGAGGAGGTGATAACGATTGTGCAAAGTAAGTCCTAGTCTAAAGGTAATGGGACTCAGGTGTCATTTAGTTTTTACAGAGGAACAACTGGTGTGGTGTATGGTAAAAATTCTTAGCTGCATTTTCTCTGAATAGCATATTTTTATTTCTGATCAGCCTCCCAGAAATACCCATGGGACAAAGATGTAACTAACTAAAAAGAATACAATGAAAATTCTATTGTTTCTTCTGTTTATGGAGTGACTGGTGTTATATTGTACTTGTGCCGCATTGTTCAGCTATGAGAAAGAAAAAAGTAGCCTTAAGTTTTCTGTTCTGTTTAGGTTCAAGTAGTTCTCATTCTTTTCCATAGGCTTCTACATGGGAATAGAATATATTACAGCATGTGATATAGTTCAGAAAATACCTCACACTCAAAACCCTTATCAAGAGAAGCAAGTTATAGTACTGTTTTTACCATATGGGAAAAAAAAAAAAGAGAAAAAGAGAGACGCCACTTAGGATTTTCATTTACATGCTTAATAAGTATCACCTTAATTATTAAGTATTTGGGAAATACTTAAGTATAATATTAAATATAAAATTATTAAGTATTTGGAAAACACTGTAGGTTTAATGTTTTTTTGAGCAAAGGAAGTTTGGTAGATTAAAAATGGCCACAAATAATTTGTAGTGCCTCCTGGCAGGAGGAGTGGTCTGTTTCTCTACCCCCTGTATCTGGGCTGACCCTGTATCTTGCTTTGGCTGGTAGAGTGGGATGGATGTGATTCTATGAGACATGTGACACATGACATTGCATTAAATCAAATCATTTTTAGATAAATAATGAACATTATAAGGTGCATTCTAAATGCCTTATTCTCTTTACTAATCAGGATTCATTGCAAGCTCCCAGGACGTAGATGTAACATCGTGGTCCCCTAAATCCCTCTTACGCTAGACACACTGTAACCCTTCAACGACTGTTGACAAATTTACTGAATTCGTTTTTAGAATCTAATAAGTAATCCCCTGGCCAATGACTCAGTAAAATTAACTGTCATTTCTTAAGCTCTTTCTAGAAATGCTTATGAATGTATGGTAAAAATAAGTATTAGAGGTTCTTATTTTAAGATAAAATTTGTAACTGAACTTATTATTTTAATTCCTTTCAATTCAGATCTTTCAAAAGAACTCAAGTGTAAGGCATAGGTTTGATCTGGCGCCCTTAGCAAAGTGACCATTAAAATAGAGGAAGTGAAAGAATGCCCATTTGCTGTGGGGCAGAGTGGGCTTTGGAAGTGAAGAGCAAGAAAACAGAAAATACTGAGAAAAGTAAGAGCTCGATACATTTAATTGTTTTATCTTAAAGAAGAAAATTAAATATGAAGATCAAAGGTCTCTTAAATCTTTAAATTTCTATAGCCTTATCCAAAGGCAGTTCTACAATTCTATATAATTATAATTTAATTCTGTGACAAGGAACTGGCTAACAAAATTAGTTTAAAAAATAGTGATTAATACAGTATTTACAAGGCTATTCACTTGCATTTTACTAGCTTTTTCTTTAACTGAGTGTGTTCCTTAATGTAAAACAATTTTCAGTAAGCACTACCTTATTTGTAGCAAAACCTTTTCTGAAAAAGCACATGGTTAGTTACAAACTACCTGAAATCAAAGACTTAGAGGACAGTCACATTTAATCTAATTAAAATGGCCATACAGTTTCATATCCTTTTTAAACAAAATTTCAAATTAGAAACCTTTATAGGTTTTCTTGGACTGGTTTTAGAATACATAAAAGTGATCTCATCATATCCTATTCCAATGAATAGGGATTATGGAAATTTCCATAGAAATTCATTTAATATTAAATAAGTAGTTATAAATACATAGATATATTAATACATATTTTTAATATACATATTTATGGACATGAAAAATTAGAGTTTAGTGTGTGCAGTACTCTCATGAATTAGTATTTAACTATTTTGAATGATCTAGTAACTAAAAGGCTTGAGAAATTTTTGATACCTGACATTGGTATTTGATTTAATTTCCCTGCTCCTCAGTATTTCCAGATCCTACAAGGATCTGGGCATCATCTGTCGACAATGGCTTCTTACTGAGCAAGGTTTGTACCTTTGTGCTGTCTTGACACTAGATATTCAGAAGATCCTCAGAAGCATGAAAAATAATCTGTCACCAACTGAAGAGATAAGAAAAATATGCTCTACATTGTGGTCATCTGACAAGTGACTTTCTATTGATACTTTTCCCAGTTTTATGGCTGCCAGGTGGTTTGGGTGAGGTTAATAATAACTGTAGTTTGGTACTGATTGTATTGGTTCCATCAGCAAAGCCCATCTGCTTGGTTCATATATGGACACATGACTCAGTTCAGACCAAGGAGAAATGAAGAGATAGTTGATGGGGGCTCTAGAAGAAGGGTCTCCTCTGCCCTGCTGTGACAGCTACTAGAAGAAACCCTCACTCCCCCTGGATGTAGAAAAGGAAACCCAGGGTCCTGACTGTGCACGGCAGCATGTAGTAACCTTAGGATGAAGTGTAGCCTAAGGACACATAAAAGGCATCCGTTTCCTCGATGGTATCACTGAGCTGGAAACCCTGCCAAGCACGAAGCTGTCCTCACCTCTGCACCTCCTGCTATTCTCTCCCTCTTACTTCTTTTTTTAAAGCTGTCCCTGCACCATCCTGTCACTCTTTTCTCTGTTTTGCCATTGAAGGTCCTCTGGTTGTTACAGTGAACAAATCTTTTAAGCAATCAACAAACAAAGGACAGTCACATTCAGGCTTTCATCTGACTCTCACTGAGTATGATTATTATCCCCATTCTACAGGGGAAGAAAGTGAGAGAGAGGAAATTAAGGGACTTATCTAAGATCCATATGGTGAATTGAACTGCACTTTGCAAGATATTTTGAAAAACATAGAGATCTTAAGGGACCTCTTTTTATGTTTTACTTTTTTTTTTTTTTTTTTTTTTTTTGTGGTACGCGGGCCTCTCACTGTTGTGGCCTCTACCGTCGCGGAGCACAGGCTCCGGACGTGCAGGCTCAGCGGCCATGGCTCACGGGCCCAGCCGCTCCACGGCATGTGGGATCTTCCCGGACCGGGGCACGAACCTGTGTCCCCTGCATCGGCAGGCGGACTCTCAACCACTGTGGCACCAGGGAAGCCCTATGTTTTACTTTTTTAATCAAAAAATTTTTATTGGGATATAAGTGACATGTAACATTGTGTAAGTTTGTGTACAACGTGTTGACTTGACACATTTATATATTGCAGTACGATTACTGCTGCAGCGTTAGCATCTCCATCGTGTCCTGTAGTTATCATTTCTTTTTTTGTGGCGAGAACATTTAAGATCTAGTTTCTTAGCAACTTTAAAATATAAATACAGTATGGAATTCAGCCAAGAGAAGGAAGAAAATCCTGCCGTTTGCTACAACAGGGATGGACCCTGAAGGCATTATGCTAAGTGAGATAAGTCAGGCAGAGAAAGACAAATACTGTATGATATCACTTATATGTGGAATTGAAGTGTCCTCTTTATAGTCATTCTCTTACTGGTCATACCTCACAGAGAGTAGACCTAAGCTAAGTCTCCAGGAATGGCGTGATTGTTCTTTTTTTTTTTTTTTTTTTTTTTTTGTGGTATGCGGGCCTCTCACTGTTGTGGCCTCTCCCGTTGCGGAGCACAGGCTCCGGATGCGCAGGCTCAGCAGCCATGGCTCACGGGCCCAGCCGCTCCGCGGCATATGGGATCCTCCCAGACCGGGGCACGAACCCGTATCCCCTGCATCGGCAGGCGGACTCTCAACCACTGCGCCACCAGGGAGGCCCGCGTGATTGTTCTAAAGGGCTCTTTTGTAGCCTACTGTAGCCCCCAACCCATGAGCCATGCACAAAAGTCCTAGCACCATAAACCAGCTCTGCTTAAGGGATGAGTATTCACAGACACAGCAAAACCTGAGAAGCAAAAATTGAGAGATGAGATGTTATCTCACTGGAAAGGTTTAAAAGAAGGCAGAATATGGGGAGCAATAATCAAGAGTTCATCAAATGCAGAAAGTGCTTATCCTGTTTTTTCTGAGATGGCCAACCTCATCTGGAATGTAATTATGCTTATTGTAGGCTGACACCTCCTTTTTAGCAGGATATTCTTCCCAGCTCTGCTAAGACACCCTTCCATACCCACTGTTGCTGCTGCTGGAAATCTAAAATTAAATGAGTAATGAGGCACCCAGTGATAAGACACTGTGTTCTATCAAGGAACCTCCAGTCACTCACACTTCACACCTCATTAATTAGGTGCTAATTGCAGGAGCTACTTGAAAGTAGTTTTTGCCTTACTCTGTGCCCTAACAACCTGATCTTGGTAAGAAACTCCCATCAACATCAAAGCCTCAGAGAAATAGGTCTAATATTTACAATGTTGAGGTTACAGATTTTAGCCTCAAAGGAAAGATGTGCAAAAGCCTAAGTTTTCCTAGCTGGGCTAATGTCCTCATTATATATTCAACCTGCTTTCAAAGGGACAAAATACAACATGGCACAATTATCTTTCCTACAAGGACTTGTATTTTAATAGTTGCCTATTAATCAGTTATTCAGAGTAAGGGTCATGTAATTTCAAAAAATGAAAAGGACGTTACTCAAAAGCAAATTAGATTTCTCCTAAGACAACTACTTTTAAAATATTTTTGTGGGACTTCCCTGGTGGCACAGTGGTTGAGAATCTGCCTGCCAGTGCAGGGGACACAGGTTCGATCCGTGGTCAAGGAAGATCCCACATGCCTCACAGCAACTAAGCCCGTGTGCCACAACTACTGAGCCCGTGTGTCACAACTACTGAAGTTCACGTGCCTAGAGCCCATGCTCCACAACAAGAAAAGCCACTGCAATGAGAAGCCCGCGCATCGTAACGAAGAGTAGCCCCTGCTCGCCACAACTAGAGAAAAGCCCATGCACAGCAACAAAGACCCAATGCAGCCAAAAAAAAGAAAGAAAGAAAGAAAGAAAGAAAGAAGGGAAATATCTTTACAATTACAATAATACAGTATTCTACACTGAGGATCAGTTTCATGAGGATATTCAACTTTAATAAATCAACTGTTTCTGCCTGATTTAGTTCAAAACAAATTAGTTCACTTCCTTAAAGTTGAGTCACTAACTCTTTTACTTTGCATCATGAAGACATGGCTAAACATAAGTTTATGTTTAACATAAAAGTTCACAAAAGTTTTCTAAAAGAATTCACCTTTGAATAAGTAATTTATTAACAAAATCACTAGAGAATAAGAGACTTGAAAGAAACTAAAATATGAGATGTAAACTTTGGAAGTTTCTTTTACTGAGCTAAAAGATTTTATATTCTAAGGAAAACCACAGTCTAAACTCAGACAAATTACCAAAAAAACTTGTGAAATAAAGCTTGTTTGAAATATAGGGATTATCGGTAAGTAATCCCTTGTTATATTATGTACCAAATTATTGAACGCCACTAAAAGAGTTCATGAGTCATATTTAAAACTTTGTGCTTGGAGCAAAAGGAAGCTCTCCTACGCTACTGATAAAAATCACTTGAAAACACATCTATTGACCAAAAATCAATTTGACCCTCCTGGATTGTCTTTTACCTTAAGGAGAGTGTAGTTTAAGATAGATGATGGTTGCAACCCAGAAATCCAGAAGATATGCAGCTTAGAGTGGCTTTTGTCTTTCCCTAGGGAAGCTTAGACTAGGGCCTTATGGGGCTTTAGTGACAGGCTGGAAGCAAGAGAGCCAGGGTGGAAAATACCCACTATCCTATGGGATTCCTCCCTCTCCTCACCTCAGAGAAGGATCACCAGCCCCAACGATTGTGTCCCAGTGTTCTTCATCTTTGATTTTGATAGCTAAGATGCCACGATACAGTAACCCTTATGCTCGGTAGCAGGAATATTTAGCATCAGGGCAGTGACAGAGTTCGAATGGGAAGCTCAGACTGGTTGGATGGCTCTCATGAGAAGGAGAGACCCATCTCATAAGGCAGAGAAGGCTGACAAAATCAGACGGGGTGTTTGGGCTCCAGCCTGGACTGAAGAACTGGTGTCCCCGCCTACAGATGAAGCCACAAAGGCCAGGCCCAGTCATACTAATTAGGCAAATGGAGCCTAGCAGGCAGCAAAATGGTAAACCCTCCCCAAGCACACTTCCCTCTGAATTGGCAAGATTTATTGCCACCCACTGTCTAATGATGGAGGTGCTTGCAAGGACTGGTTTATTGGCTTAGGGCAGAGCTGGCAGATCGAAGGTCTTCAGTGACATCCACTGAGCAAACCTAAAAAAAAAAAGAATAGGGATTGATAGCCTCTGCGTATATGGATTTTTAATTTGGGATTATTTAGTTTCTTCAGGGAGCCTGTGAAAGTCCCTAGAGATCTTTGTAAATAGAAAGGATACTCGGTCAGAAATCAGGGAGAGGAAATCAATCATTTCTGGAGATGTTTTGCATCCTAATTTGTGCTTTCAAGTTTTCCGCGTATGGCATTTTCCATCCCTTTACTTTGGGATGCGTAAACCTTCATGAGGTAATGTCCCTAAGAGCATAAATCCCAGAGTAGAGACTTCCTGTTAGTTCTCTCCCCTTCTTTTTGAAGCTACTGAAGACCCCTGTTAAAAAAAATAATTATAGGGCTTCCCTGGTGGCACAGTGGTTGAGAGTCTGCTTGCTGATGCAGAGGACACAGGTTCGTGTCCCAGTCCGGGAAGATCCCACATGCCGCGGAGCGGCTGGGCCCATGAGCCGTGGCCGCTGAGCCTGCGCGTCCGGAGCCTGTGCTCCGCAACAGGAGAGGCCACAGCAGTGAGAGGCCCGTGTACCAAAATAATAATAATAATAATAAATAAATAAATATAAATTTTAAAAGGTTGTGTCCCGCAATTATGTGACTGCCTGTTTCTTCCTTCCAAATTAGAGAATGCTATTGGAAAACTTCTGAAAAGCCAAAAAAAAAAAAAAAAAGATAATAGGCCCCTTGCCCCAATGAGATGCAAATTCCAGGTGCTTGCCTGGGCTCCTTCACTAGCTAAATGACTCTTTCATAGAAGCCTAGCAAATTTTTTTTTTTTTTTTTTTTTTTTTTTTTTTGCAGTATGCGGGCCTCTCACTGTTGTGGCCTCTCCCGTTGCAGAGTGCAGGCTCAGCGGCCATGGCTCACGGGCCCAGCCGCTCCGCAGCATGTGGGATCTTCCCAGACCGGGGCACGAACCCGTGTCCCCTGCATCGGCAGGCGGACTCTCAACCACTGCGCCACCAGGGAAGCCCAAGCCTTGCAAATTTTTATCTCAGCAAAATGAAAGATTTCTGTAGGTCATGAAAGATGTCTCTCTTTCTCTGATGGTCACAACTCATTAGTGTTAAATCCGCAATTGTCGAGATTCTACTGAACTAATTCAGTTAAGATATTTGGTCTGCAATTGGGATAAACTCTTTTCCAAGGGACAACAGGATTAGAACTTTAGTTGGAATAATCACGTGCCTCTTGATGTAGTTAACTGAGCCCAAGAGAATAGCATGATTTTCCACTTACTAATGATTTTCTATAAAAACGAGCATGTGTTTTTATTGTTTTGTTCTGCAGTGAAATGTCAAAGCATAGCCATTTCAGAATAAAATGTTTAAAATAACATATACTTACAAGTTTTAAGAAAATGGTAACATCTGTAAAGATTTGAGTGCTTTTCTCATTAATGTTTACCTTGTTGCAGTTATTTTAAGTCAAAGTTTTTTCATGGGGGACATACAAGGTCAACTTCAGAGAGATCATTGACTCTCCCACCCAAAGTTTTGTGTGTGTGTGTGTTACCGGGGAGGAGGTTATGAGGTTTCACCAGGTTCTAAAAGGGATGCATGATCCAAAAAAGGTGAAGAACTCAGATTTTAAATGAAGCCTATGGTCCTCTCTGCCCTTCCTCAGAGAAGTAGTCTCAGGCATGAGTAGGTAGTTCTTCCAGCTTGCTTGGAATGCTTTCATGTGTCTGGGTCAGATACACCACTTGGCTCCAGAGCATCCTGGCTTCAGAGTAGCTTTTCCTCTAACTGCTTAAACATAATCTTCTCCTTTGGTTCCATAGCAGCTCCTAGTTTCCCAAGAGAAGTTTAACTTTCCCAAGGGTATCCTTTTGACAGCCCCTCCTACGCCAATTTCCCGATTTCCTCATCGACAAAAGTCACACAGCAGCCTGATGCCTTGGGAATTTGTGATTCCCCAATTGTTTGTTCCACTAACATTTATTCTAAGGTCTTTCTGTAATTAAAAAGTAATACCCATTTATTACCTGCTACCAAAAAACCCGGAATAGAGAGAAAAGGTCATAACAGTATAGTAACCATTACCCATTAAGCAGAAACAATGACTTTTAAGCTTTTTAAAAAATATTTTATTTCATATAGCTATAATATTATGTACACTTGGGTAATGCATTATTATATATGGTTACACATATTTAAGCAAAAAATGTAGATTACACTCTATGTATCAAAGCAATAACTGTTTTAAACAGAATATAAAATAGCTAGGTGGCACTGTAAAGGGGTGTCATTCTTGGTATGAAGTTGGACTGTTTTTTATTTAAAAAGATAATCACCCTCCTGCAGTTAACAAGATGTTTGATGTTTGATTCTTGAATATGGGTGCATCTCGATTCGGTGATATACACTTTTCTTCCCAAAGGAGATCTCTGTCTGACTAGGGTGCATTCAAAGTTTTCTCTTGAATCCATTTACTTATAATTTTGCCATATCCTATTCCGAGTAGGAACTGATTTACTTATTATTAGCCATTTGCTATATTCTAAGCAATCCACATGCATTTTTCTCCTTTAGTATCTACCAAGATCCTGTGATGTAGGCACTGCTTTTATCCTCATTTATAGATAAAGAAACTAAGGCTTAGAGAAGCTAAATAACTTATCCAGGGTCTTAAGGCCAGGAAGTGGCAGAGTCGGGTAAGCCCAGCTCGCTCTAAGCTGGAAGCCTGTATGCTAATCTACTTTGCTAGTGGTTTACAAAGTGTGGTCCCCAGACCAGCAGCATCAGTATCAACTGGGAATTGGTTAGAAATGAAAATTCTCAAGCCCCATACTGAACCTATTGAATCAGAAATGCTGTGGGGTGGGACCCAGCAATCCGCACAAGCCTTCCAGGTGGTTAACTGCATGCAAACCTCTGAGGACCGAGCTTTGCAATAGACTGCAACCAAATCTTCAAATGTAACTGATGCTATACATTTTTTAAAAATCTATGCTTTAAAAAAACATCATGTTAGACTCGCCAAAGTATTAAGTTAGTGTTTTACTGCTTAAGCATTCAGAATTTTTCTTTGGGGATTCCTTGAGAGTTTTATGCATTCGTTCATAATGATTGAAACTTAAGACCAAGGCACCAGGGCTTTCGGTGAAAATGAAGGCTGGGGCATGGTGACTGAATACAGTTGGCACTGCCAAACCATCCTTACGTTATTCATGAATGATGAGCTGGATTAGGATTCAGCTGGACAGATGACTAAAGAAAAATAAAATGCTGTTATACAAGTCAGGCTTACTGATTGTGAATAAGAAAAATGAAAATTAGTTTTAAAACTGATCCAATATGCAGACATATTTTTCAAATTAAGTGTGTTCTTTATTGGAAACTACAGCAACCCCATAATCTTAGTTCTGTCGATCCAATGTGGTTTCCATACCCCAGGGTCTGCTATCTTGATCCCGGTTTTTATGGTTTGGTTTTATTTTTTTTTCTTTACTCTGATGTGGCTACTGATGAAGGAAAAACTCATACATTTAGAATCTCACTTACATATTTCTGAAGTCCAAGGCCTTTTGGTGGTAAATGTATTAGATTTTTAAGAACTTAGATGTGATCGGGTATAATTTAATATAGATATGGCCAGCCTTGGTGTCCCTGGGTAACTGAAATTCAATTTTTTTTTAATTAGTATTTGAAAGGGAAGACCTTCTCTAGCCATTGTAATCATATTTTCACTGTATTTTTATTCCTTTCCAGATCTGACTGTCTTAAAATTTAATTACTGTTAGCAAGACCTTTATGGGAAGAAAAGAAATATTCTCGTAATAGTGTTAGCATATTAAATGCAATTTTCAGGTGGCCCTCCTAGGATTCCAGCACTCTTCAATAGAGCCAATGTAGCCACCTTTTTTCTGTCCTGCAGTCCACATGCATTCAACTCACAGATGTATCCTTTCCCTGACTCCTCTGATGCTATTAGAACTTTGTTGTCCTAGTAGTAGAGTGTTCATCCGTTTGTGATAAGATTGTCAAATCTGATATGCATTTTAATGCTGTTCATATGAATACTATTAAATGTGCTGATTATAGCCCTTCTACACCTTAACACAGACTTGTGTTGGTTTGTTGTTCTGTTTGTTTCTTTTTAACCATGTTAATTGTTTACAATTCAAAATAGGAGCATTTTGAAAAACAAAAATCAAAGATTGCCCCATAAGAACATAAAGAAAAAATAGACATTGTTGCATAAAAACCAAGGAAATAATGACTCAATTAAAACAAGTGGTTAAAAATTGTAACTGACCAAGTGTTAAAAGAAATATGTAAAGGGATGTCAGACCTGGAAGTCTGAAGAAATGTGAGGGACAGCTTGTCTGGACCAATGAAGGCTCAGGTCAGTCCCCTGTCCTGCCCCTTGGGTACCATCTCACTTCTGATGAGAGCAGCTGAGTGTCATTGGGCTCAAGTACTCTCAGGCAACTCCTGGCACTTCTGACAGGACAAGGACGGACACCTGCAGCCTTTTACTCACCCCAAGAGGTGATTTGTCAGCCTGTAGGCTCCTAATTACTTGGAATTAACATTTCCCTATTTCTATGTTTGGTTTTAATTGAGATGTTTCTTCCCTAAATCAGAAATAGCGTAAGAATCTAAACAAGATGTCTCTCGCATTTTGATTGTTTGTAATAGTATATCTTCTTTTTTCTTGTAACAAATACAGAGTGTTCTTTTGAATTATAATAAATTAGGGCTCCTAGCCTCCAGTTGGTGACATATTAATTCTACTTTTAAAAAGCGACACCGAGAGTGGATTTTAGCAGAGCTCGGTATATGGCGGTTGTGCACAGGGTTCCAATAGTTTGGGTTATTTAGCTTTCAGCTGCCTCTTAAAAGTGAGTCAGAGAAAACTTGATGTCTGCTTTTCAGAACTAGACCACATTTTCATTCCATTATTTTTAATATGGGATAGTAAATAACTCAAAAGAGCCCAAGTTCATTGCCGCATTTTGCTTTCTGTCAGAGAAAAAGACAGAGAGACAGCTATATGGGCTTCATTGTAGGATCAGTTAACGAATTTTCAATTCCCATTGCATTTATGCTTTATTATTTAAATTTATAGACGTTTGGACTGTCATCCCAAGTGATGTGGTTTTTTGCAATTTGCCAAGATGAGAAATACCCATCTCTGACTCTATCAATCATCTATCTATATACCTATCTACCTATCTTTGTACCTATATATCTTCATGTGTGCTTATTTCATTTATATGTGTGATGTTCCTTTTGATTTGCAACAAAACTGGTCGGAGAGAACCTAAACCTGATGTTAGCACACTGAATGTTACTTTAAGGATATAAAACACAGTATCTTGATGTTAATAAGTTGTGGCACAGAAGGGATGTGCAGAATTCATGGCTAGAAATGGCAACATTCATCCTACCTTCTGCTTCAGCCTGCCTCTCTCAGCATCCCTCGTAAGTACTGCCTGCAGCGGTGTCTGTGGCCTGCAGACATTCAGTCTCCTGGGAATGCAATGGAGTGGATGAAAAAGTCCAGAGCTGTTAAAAAGGAGCATTATAATATGTGAACCCTTAATTGTTTGTTTTCTCCCTGAGCAATTAGTGAAATAGAAGAAAGGCAAAGAATGGAGAGCTTTGGCAACTGCCCAACGTATTTTATGTTAAAAAATAAATAACAATAGAGTTCCAAATCAAATGACCTTAACATTGGGAAATTGTCCTGGGTTATCCTGGTGGACCCAATGTAATCACAAGCGTCCTTGAAAATGGAAGAGGGAAGCTGAAGAGGAGGTTAGAAGATGCTATGTGAGAAAGATTTCATTGGAGATGAAGGAACAGGCCAAGAACCAAGCAGGCTGCCTCTAAAAGCTGGAAAAGGTAGTGAAACAGATTCCTCACTAAACCCTTCAGAAAGGAATGCAACCCTGCTGGCTGACACCTTGATCTTAACCCTGTAAGACTCATGTTGGACTTCTGATCTCCAAAATTGTTAGATAACAAATTTGTGTTATTTAACGCCACTAAAAAAATAAATAGCCAGAGTTTTGTATATCACAAAGAACATCAGAACGTACCCACTTTGAATAAGAAGAGGACATATTAAATGAATTTATTTTTCATTTTTAGCGGTTCTTAAGACAGAATTTTAAAACATGGTCTACAAGTATAACTGAAATAGGAATACATATGAACATATATACATATTTGTATGTGGATATATATATTTATATCCTCACGTATATATTCCACTTCTTTAATACTTAGTCAATCTCTACTCTTTCTTCAAGGTCAACTTAGGTCCCACCCTTTAGCATGGGCTTTTTTGGTTATTCTAGTCTACAAGGTAAACTCCCTATACTCAACTGTTTTTTTCTTATAACCTCAAATAGTTCATCATCTAGCCAAAGAAGGAGAAACTTCTTATCTACATCATTTCTTGAAAGCATAGCGAAAATCACTTTGTATTTTTATTTTCTAAATACTGCTGATTCCCTAACCATTCTATAAGTACTTTGAGTACATGCACTAATAATTCTTTTCTTTATTTTGAATGCTGATGGTCAGTATAGTGCCCTAAAAACACTTATAGTTGATAATGACATGATGATAATGAGAACTTGGACAGATCTCTTTTGTGAACCTTAAGATAGCTCTGATATGTTGATAAAGACACAATAATGTTAGTAAGAAGTGCCCAAAATGTACTTGGATTGAAACTACAGGAAAATTTATGGTGATCCTAGGGCAGCGTTAGCTGACAGAGCTTTCTAGGGTTCTGGAAATACTCTCTATCTGTACTCTCCAGTATAGTAGCTACTAGCCATGTGGCTATTAATCACTTGCAGTGTGGCTAGTCACTGAAGAACTGAATTTCTATTTTAATTGACATAAATTTAAATTAAATGGCCACATGTGGCTAGTGGCTACCATATTGGACAGCATGACTACACTTTTAGCTTGATAGATCACTCTCCAAGTTCTGAGGGTAGGGGAGCAAAGGAATAGGGTCATTTTCATCTTACCTAATGGTCTTTTTCCTAAAGCAGTGAATTAATAATGGTAGAGCAGTGGTACCCAAAAAGTGTTCTGCAATTTAGACCAGTCAATGAACTGCTATTTACTAGTCCATGACAAATTAAATACAGAAATTGAGAGTAAGCATTTAGAAACTTCTATAAACACTTGACATTGATGTAACATTCAAATATGGAGTCAGTGGACTCATCTCACTGAATAGGGCATAGACCTCTCCAGATTTTTTCAAGCCTGCACAGTGAGTGCCATCTGGTGTGAGCACAGGCAGGTGCAGTAGGACCATATATTATACTGGCCCATGAAAGATTAGGAATTTCTAAAAAGCTGTCCTCTCACAGAACAGCTACAAATAGTTTGAGAAGCCCAGGTGTAGAAGCCCAGGGATCAGAGGCCAGCAGTCTAGTCTATTCACCATAAGCTGGCTAAATGATACTGACTCTCAGAAAAATAGGCCTTAAAAACAGAAGCACCCTTAGAAATTATAGACTCCAACCCTGAGCAACTAACAAATGGAAAAACCAAGTTCTAGGAAGGATGTGACATACCTCAACGCTTTTATCAGAGCTTGAAGAACTCCCTTCCTGGCTCTCAGGCAGGCTCTTTTTCCAGTATGGCAAATGGATTGGGGCCAAGAGACATCTTCTGATTCCTTAGCACAGCAAATGGAAGCCTAAGAACATGACTACAACACATCCATAAAATTCCCCTTGCAGACAGTGTGTGCCTGTACCAGCTGAGGTTCTCCTCCCCTCTTTAATGGGTTGTCACCAAAGGGAATTTTAAAAACCAAAGCTAACGAGGTATCCACAAGGATTGGTGCATATGAAAAAACAAATCAGTGGAACCAGCCCTTCTATTAAAGTTTTAGATTTTGAATAAACTATTGAACTATTTCTTTGTTTTCCTGAGCCATAAAAGGATGGTTTGACTTTCGATTGCCCCCCCCACCCTTGATTTGTTCTTAGACAGTGGAAAGATGGTAATGGGATGCAGTGGCTTATGACCTCGTATAAGAAGCCCAAGAAGAATCCAGCTAAGCGGTATTCTTTATATTGGAAATAGGGCAGCTGTTTGAGCGAGTGTTTAATGGATAGTGTTGGTGCCACACCCGGATCCCCTGTAGAGGCTTCGAGACCCACAGCCACACCTTCCTCCCAAAACTGCGCCTGTCACAGGAGCCGTCTGGCTTGAGAAGTTGCACTTCTTTCCCTTCCTCTCTCTCCAGGAGATGGGGGCAACCTGCCACCACCGATGGACTGACTGATAGGGAATTTCCTGTCTCACGAAGTCTCTATGTGTTTGGATAGGGAAATAGACAAAAATGCTGTCCCTTTGCCTCAAGGCAGGATTTACCCTGTGGGGAAGCTCACTCTCCAGAGTTCTTTGTAGGATCAGGCTGAAAGCAGCCTCCAGCTGGAAGCATACCTGTGCTAGCTCCATCCCTTTCCTTATCCTGCCTCTCACTTCTTTACAGATTCCTCTTGAGGATGTACCCCCAATATACCACTCATACAAGCATCCCTGTCTCAGGCTCTGCTTCTAGGGAATTTGACCAACAACAGAGTGTAAACTAACTAAAACCTTTTAAATAGCTATTAATTTATTACCTCAAATATTTTGTGCTTTGGCTTGATTTGAATTCAGAATAATGTTTAATTATCATGTTGTTAAAAAAAAGGAGATATATGAACTTTCAGATCCTTTGGAAATATCTTGAAAAATCTTCATCTCCTGCCTGATTTTGGACTCATTATCGTTGATCCCTGATTTCAGAGCAAAACGTCTGCTCTATCACAGGGCAGGTAGCTATTCCTGAGCATGTGTTAATTGCTCTTTCTTATCTGATGAGACCACTGGAAAAGTTTCTCTGAAAGAATGTAACAACATATCCCAAGTACATGACTGTTTTCTTATGCAAGTAAAAAATACCCCATCTTTTAGAATCAATGAATATTTTTACTCTGTTATTTAGTGGTAGAATTAATCATCCAAAATTTGTCCTTGTAGGGGGAGTAGGAGAAGCAGGCTTCATTAATTTGTGATAATAAAAATTTGCTTAAAATAACAAACTTGGGAAATTTTAATTTTCCATTTTGTATTCAAATCATGTCAGTGGCAGAGGAAACGGAATTTATTAGGGAAAATGCTGTCACTATTTGCATAATTTTCTGGTGCTGAAACATGAGAAAGATCTGCCTGCTTATTACTCTAACCCAGTTTAACTTTGCTTTCAGATGCTCATTCACCTAAGCCTTTTTCTTTCCTCAATCTCTGTGGCACTCACATAAAATATGCACTTAAGCTCATGTAAAAATAATGCATTCTTCCATTTTCCTCCAAATTATTTCACAGCCTCCTGTGTTTGTTGTCAGTCATCTCTTTTGGTAGCTATTTCCATTAGAGATATTGTAACGGTGTGGAAGACACTGAAATTCCAATTGCTGTCTTCAACAATACTTTGTTTCTCTTTATTTTATCCATTCATGTGGCCCAGTTTCTTACTATTCATTCAAGAAACATCTGATAAATGACGTCTTCCTTTTCTTCTGTTTCCTCCTGCAATTATAATAGTACTGCAGAATCCCTTTCAAATATGCAGAACTCCCCCACCCCCAAAGAGTTCTGTGGAATGACATACTTTGAGTGAATACAACTAAACTAGAAATTTTCTATGATCGTGAGCGGAAGCAAATCATTACTAATCATTTCTAACTTTCATCCATTGCGAATAGGGGCCCATGATCTACTACAGTTTAACCAGAGCAAGACGTTCCCATAAAACAATGAAATATACATTTTTGTGCACAATTAAATAAATATTTATTGTTAGCCAATGGGATTCAAAATGCCTTCCCTGTGTTCAAAGAGATCAAATTCTAAAGGAGAAGACAAACATAGAAACAAGCAGTCCTAATACAATGTGATTTAGTACCAGATGTTTGGACAAGAGTCTGGAAGCAGAGAGAGGTGGGGGGAAACTTGCCCATCTGCTGTTTGGGAGAGACTTAGGGAGAGGTCAGGGAAGAATTTTAGTTGCTATAGCTTGAAAATTTTAATTGAAAAGGTTAGTTGTAAAGGTATTAACACTAAATTATTTAATTCACTTATCGATCGTTACTTAGGTAGTTCTTTTTCCTCTAGGTCAAAAATCAAACTGTCCCTTTTGCGCTAAAAGCTTTCATTTCTCTCATAACTACTTTCCTTCCGCAGTCACCAACTTGGTAAGGATTAAGTGTGTCTACTAGTGACAGGAAATCCAAAATAACAATGGCTTCCATAAGATGGAGCAGATTTTCCCAGCTGTTGGATTGTAAAATATACTGTTGATCAAACTCTGTAAAACTGGATTTTGCTTCAGCAACACCTCCTCAGCCATATGGTGTTGACATGAGTTTACACAAAGACAGCCCTGCTGCTCCTATGGCCTGCCTGAAGCTCTCGTTCTCATAGATCTACTCAAAAGATTTTTGGATGGGCTTGTTAGAATTTTTTATTCTTACATTTGGGAAATCCAATTCCTTCTGAGAATAAAGAGATCTATGTCAGTTCTAGGCACTCCCCTTCTATGGTATGGATCTGGCAGGTGTACATCCTAATTTGGGTTGATATTCCAGCTATTTGTGTCATTGAAGAAGATGTGCCTTTGTCTGACTATCTTTGACCCGAATTCATGAGAAAATAAATTTATATTTAATAGGCAATATTTCTATATTAGTTGATGGTCTGGAAATTAAGAGAATACTACGAAGATCTTTCACACAAAAGAAAAATTTGTGCAAAACCTGAACACTGGGAACATATATGTTCATAGTAAATGCCAATTGCCAGTGCAAAACCCAGAACTCTACTTTGGGCAATATTGGGTGCAGCAAATGTAGATGTTTATCTCCTGATGGCCAAATTGTATTGAATATATAATTGAGGCTAAGTGTTGAATGAATTAGCAACTGAATAATACCAGCTTTCAGATATGTGGGCAAAGCACGCACCTAGAACAAAATACTGTCTTATTAAATTCCTCCTGTAGTTAGTAGCAAAGGCATTTACAGCCCTTTAACGTTATAAAAGCATGTACAACTGTTAAGATGATTCCTAAAAGAGACAGAGACAGAGAGAGACAGGAGACAGAGAATTATTCAAACCTCCAATAGTGAACATTTCTGAGTGTCTTTGAATACTGTTCCTTGGTATGTGTGTGTGTGTGTATATATATATATTTGTCACAAGATTTACTTACATCACGAACAAAGAAAATTGTTCTCAAGAGTTCTGGACTGATTAGAAATCCAGACAGTAACTGGTTCTTTGCCTCATGTGAACTAGAACCCTAGTTTGGGGAATGAAGAGCAAATTAAATTTTTCCTGAAATCACACACCTGTTTTTCCATAACAGAAAAAAAGTTGAAAGGAGCAAAATCATTTAGCTGAAATTTGAGGGACAATTGCTCTACTTTTTTTGTACTAAAGAATTATCACAAGACATTGTCTATTGTTTCAAACACTGGGGCCTCCTGCAGCTCAGAATTGTGCTGGCCTCCTCTGGTTCCCAGGATTGTGATTGATCTCAGCTGTCTTGTTTTGATTCAGTAGCTCCCAGAATAATCCCAAATGTACATCATCACAGGGCTATGAAGCTACATAATTATCGAGGAGGTGGGTGCCATTTTTCTTTCTGTACAGGTTTTGACATTATCCTGGGCATTATTTGATGCATGAAGTAGGCTTTACATAAGTAATAAAAAAGCTGTTTTTCTTTTATTGTCACTCAGTTTTTATCCCTGTAATAAAACAATACCACAGAATGAATGCTCCAAAACTGAAACAAAGATAGCAGAGTAAATAGGATCTCAAAAAGCCAAAAATTTATTCATTTTGCATAATGTGACCATTAAATAAATTTTGTGAAAATTTCCTTTTGCAATAAAGAGATTCAAATTTATTATAGCACTTTCCTTAGATGGCACATAAAGATATTTGTGTCAAAAATGAGATACTTGTGTAGAGAAATGAGGATTCTGAGCAGAGAAATAAAACATGTAGAATTAATTTTTATTAAAGAACCCTCAAATATAATTTCACTGAAACTAGGTAAATGTGGTAACAAAGAGGGGAAAAGCTCTTGCTAAATTACATCTACATGGGCAAACTAAAAGGCATACCTAAGAATTAGCCCTACAAATTAAAACAAAAACTAAAAATATTCTTTCTTTAAATCATTATCTGCATGTATAAGTATTTTTTTTAAATGAGACAAGGGGCAATATCTTGATAATTATCTCTAACTTTATTTGAATAATTAAATATAAGCCCCAAAATGGCTTCTTCAATTGAATAACACTTCCTGTCTTCAAACAACAGGAAAATCAAAGTAACTGCTGAATCCAAATAAAATGTATTTCTCTTATGTAAATAAAGTCCAGCTGTTAACAGTGCAGAGCTGACAAGGTAGCTCTGTAATCAGTAAGAACAGCCCAAGGTCTATCTCATTGCTCCGCCATCTCCACACGTGGCTACTTAAGGGCCCAAGAGACTGATTAAGCTCAACCATCACATCTCCTTTCCATCTAGAAGAAAAAAAGCTCAAAGAATGTCATTTTTTTCTCTTTTTTTATGCAAGTCAATGGAATTTTTTAGTCTTATTAGTCATCTTTTTATTATTATTATTACCAAATAGACAGCAGCTCCTTGTAGGCTAAAGGCGTGAATCGATCTGTTGCCCAACCCAGTTTCACTTTAAAGAAAAAATAATAATAATTAATGTTGAGTGACATCATTTTAACCTCAATTTTTTTTTTTTTGTCTTTTATGTAGTTACACCTAGAGTGTCCAAAACAAAACTTTGCTTTGTTTTCTTGAGAGGTTCAGTTTCATCAGGGCTACTTGCATATAAATACCGCCTTGACTAGTGAAGTTACTTATCCGTTAATGTATTCATTATTTTATTTATCACTTAGTGGCATCTAAATTTGAAACACGCTCATAAACATTAAGTTCTGTGATCTTACAGATAGTTCATCACCAAATATATTTTCAAGGCCAATGAAGGATGTAACAAAAGTTGTCTTGTGTTATAATTTTGTTGGAAAATTTATTTAGAACAAAGATGAAGGAAGTAGGGTCAGTATAACTCTTAGGGTAAGTAAATAGAAGATAAGAAAGGAAAAAAATGGAGAAAAATAAAGGCTTGGGTAACTTTGGAATAACAGGAATTCAGATGTATTTCCGAATATGGCAGACAGCAGGAAAGTGATGACTGTATGTTATAAACTATTCTCTACTTATTTAAACAACAGTTATATTTTAAATATTTTTCTTTTCATTATACTGTTAGAACCTGTTACTTGTAGAGACATATATAGAAGAGTGTAAAGAATAAAAAACTTATTATCCACTGTTCTGTCTCCCAGGGAAAAAAATGCTAACTACTCTTAATATTTTGTTGTGTGTTATGTTAGTATTTTACATATATTTATAATTGTGTATATTTTTAAACTGGGTTAATTTTTTACACACTGAGCTGCAAATCACCTACTCTTCTGCAAATCATCTTTTTTTCAATCAACATGAGAAAATGCTTGAAACATAGTACTAAGCTGTCTTGTAAAGCATGACTTAAATGGTTGCATAGTATTTTTATCATGTGTCTGCTGCAAAATTTAACTAGTCCCATATTGAAAGAGCTGTTGGTCATGGAGTTTAGTGGGCATACATGATACCAGACCAGCCTGTGTTCCAATCCTGATGACATCTTTACTTTAAAAAAAACTTTAGATCAAATTTGACCTTCAGTTTCCTCACTTGTGAAGTGGGACTAGGATCTAGGATCTACTAGGATCTACCTCATGAGTGTATGCTAAGGATCAAAAGCAGTATATAGTAAGGACTTATACCTATGAACAAGTTTTATTGGACATTAGAATATTTCTAATTTTATGTTATCATAAATAACTGTTGACCCAGCACACTGTTGGATGGGGTATAAATTACCATTTTAATCAAACATACATACATACATACATACATACATACATTCCCTCATTCAGACAATCTTTATTGAGCAGCTCCCATTTTCCAGGTACTCTTACATTTTATAATGAACCTCTTTATCATGTGCCTAATAAGAACCAGTTATTATTGTTTTGACAAAAACTTTTATCTGCAGGAGGGCTTCCCTGGTGGCACAGTGGTTGAGAGTCCGCCTGCCGATGCAGGGTACATGGGTTCGTGCCCCGGTCTGGGAGGATCCCACATGCCGCGGAGCGGCTGGGCCCGTAGGCCATGGCCGCTGAGCCTGCGCGTCTGGAGCCTGCGCTCCGCAAGGGGAGAGGCCACAACAGTGAGAGGCCCGCATACCGCAGGAAAAAAAAAAAAAAAAAAAAAAAAAAACTTTTATCTGCAGTTATTATATAATGTTAACTCTTAGGTAAATGATGCTTCAAATATCCAGTAAAGATTCTGTGAAAAGATGAGTCTAGAAAATGTAAAAGTGATTTTAAATCTGACTAGTTCTATGAAAATACTCTTTCTAAAGAGATTTCCTGGTATTCAAATTCCTGTTTTGATCATTCAGATGAAACTAGTGTCACTTTCCTACATATAGGGGCAAAAAGCAATGGAGCAAAAGTGTCACGTTCAAAGCTGTTTCTGCTCAACCAAAATGCTTTGGAGCTTAAACATTCTGTAGTCCTTCTTTACTCTTCCTGATGTCTCTTGGAAAGCCTTGTCAAGATAAAGGAGTCAAATGGTACTACATTTATTCTCTGTTATCATTATTATTATTTTGCATTTAAAGAGAGGTTCTTTACAAAATCTGCAAAGACCTGATCAGATCTCAAAGGTAGAATGTTTAATAATGAATAAAATGACCTCAGAGTGGGTGTACCAGGCTCATCCACAAAGGGTCCAGCCCTCTCCCTGCCTCTCCTTCTCCCTTCCCAAGCCTCTCCCACACAGCAGAGGGGTCTTCCTGAATTTCAGATCCCTCCCTGACTCTCTTCTCAGGGTCCCCATCTACTCCATTTCACTGTGTCTCTCACTGATTTCAAAATCTGACTTGGGCGCAGGGGTGTTTTTCAAAAATACAGATCCCTGAGTTTCTGCCAGAAACACTGAATCAGAAACATCTGTGTGTGGGGTTTGAGAATTGTTATAGGTGATTCTGATGCAGTCCAAAGACTGGCATTTGGAAGTTCTCACCCTATGGTCGGGGTCTGTGAAGCCCCCCACCCCGTTTTCACCCTATGCTACCCACATGACCTGGATTCTGCCTCCATCACCTCATCTATTGTTATTCCCAGCCCCTTCGTCTGCCACATGCCAGCCTTAGTAATGACAGATGACATTTAGCAAGTGTCCTTTTGTGATAGGCCCTCTACTATATAAAAGTACTAAATCAGTTAATATACTTAATGCATAACATTAAATGACATATATATGATGTTAGAACCATGGCTGATGCATAGAAAGCATACAATGGATGTTAATGGATTATATGTATAATTAAATATCATAGGTAGATAATGGCATGTACTATTATTTTTCAGATTTATTAAGATATAGCTGACATACACCATTGTATATGTTAAGGTGTATAACCTGATGATTTGGTACACACGTATATGGTGAAATGAGTACCAGTAAGGTGGGTTATCATATTGGTCACCTCACATAATTAGCATTTTTGTGTGTGTGGTGAGAACATTTAAGATTTATTCTCTTAACAACTTTCAAGTATACAATATAGTCAATATAGTATTGTTAACTATAGTTGCTATGCTGTACATTAGATCCCCAGGATGAGTTTACTCATCTTTTAACTGGAAATCTGCACCCTTTGACCAACATCTGACCATTTCCCCCACCCCCTAGCCCCTGGCAACCATCAATCTACTCTTTGTTTCTATGAGTTCAGATTTTTTAGATTCCACATATAAGTGAGATCATACAGTATTGGTCTTTCTCTGTCTGACTTATTTAACTTAGAATAATGCTCTCAAGGTTTGTCCATGTTGTCACAAATGACAGGACTTCCTTTTTTATGGCTGAATAATATTCCATTGTGCATATGTATATACCACACTTTCTTTATCCCTTGATTCATTGATTAGACACTCAGGTTGTTTTCATTATCACTTGGCTATTGTGAATAATGCTGCAGTGAACCTGGGGGTTGCAGATATCTCTTTGAAATAGTGATTTCATTTCCTTCTGATATATTGCCCAAAGTAGAATTGCTGGGTCATTTGGTAATTCTATTTTTATTTTGGGGGGGAACCTCCGTACTGTTCTCCATAGTGGCTGTATCATTTTATATTCCCACCAACAGTGCAGAAAGATTCCCTTTTCTCCACACCCTCTCCAGCACTTGTTATCCTTTGCCTTTTTTATCATAATGGCATGCATTTTTTTTTTTTTTTGTCCTATCCAGACTTAACCAGCTAAGCTCAGACTAGCCATAGATGACTCCCAGTTCCTAGAAAACAACTCAGGCAAACTTCCTATTCGTTTTTTTCTTTTTTTAAATGAAGTATGGCATGTATTATTTTAGTTAATCGTTATAGCAACACTGTGAGGTAGATACCATTATTTTCCCCATTTTACAGAATAAGAAAGTGAGGTCCTGTTCATAGAAAGAGAAAACAGTAATCCAATTATGAACATTTGTCATTCCTGGAATATGCTGTTATTTCTCACCTTGGTGAATAAGGTGAGAAAATTCATGTGCTGTATTCTCACCAACCCCAAATCCCTGACAATTGCTTTCCCATGTAGTCCCTATTCACACTTCATTGGTTGTCATTGCCTGTTTTACCCATTGGTTTTGCCAACTAGATTTTAAATTTCTCAAGTGCAGAGATCATGTTTTATTGAAAAATGCATGGCCAAGGCCTATACTGAGTATGATACATGGCTATTGTTCCGTAGCTTAATAAAAGAAACAAAATACAGGCCCACCTTGTTTTACTGTGCTTCACTATATTGTGCTTTGCAAATATTGCATTTTTAAAAAAATGAAAGTTGGTGGCAACTCTGAGCTGAGCAAATCTAATGGCACCATTTTTCCAACATCATTTGCTCACTTCATGTCTCTGTGTCACATTTTGGTAATTTTTGCCATACTTCAGACTTTTTCATTATTATTATATTTGCTGTGGCGATTTGTGATCAGTGCTCTTTGATGTTACTAATGTAATTGTTCGGGGTGCCACAAACCACGCCCATAATGATAAATGTGTATGTTCTGACTGCTCCCCAATCAGCCGTTCTCCCGTCTGTCTCCTTCTCTTGGGCCTCCCTATTCCCTGAGATGCAACAGTATTGGAATTAGGTCAGTTTATAACCCTACAGTGGTCTCTAAGTGTTCAAGTGAAAGGTAGAGTCACACATCTCTCACTTTAAATCAAAAGCTAGAAATGATTAAGCTTAGAGAGGAAGGCGTGTGAAAGGCCTAAGCTAGACCTCTTGTGTCAGTTAGCCAAGTTGTGGATGCAAAGGAACAGTTCTTGAAAGAAATTAGAAGTGCCACTCCAGTGAATACAAGAATGATAAGAAAGGAAAACAGCCTTCTTGCTGATACGGAGGAAGTTTGAGTGGTCTGGAGAGAAGATCAAACCAGCCACAAAATTCCCTTAAGCCAAAGCCTAATCCAGAGCAAGCCTCTAACTCTCTTTAAGTCTGTGAAAGCTGAGAAAAGTGAGGAAGCTACAGAAGAAAAGTTTGAAGCTAGCAGAGGTTGGTTCATGACATTAAAGGAAAGAAGTCATCTCCATAACATAAAAGTGCAAGGTGAGGCAGCAAGTGCTGATATAGAAGCTGCAGCAAGTTATCCAGAAGATCTAGCTAAGATAACTAATGATAATTAATGGTGGCTACAGTAAACAAGAGACTTTCAATGTAGATGAAACATTGCAAGAATGTATTAGAAAAAGATGACAAATAGGACTTAATAGCTAGAGAGGAGAAGTCAATGCCTGGCTCCAAAGCTTCAAAGGACAGGCTTTCTCTCTTTTTAGGGGCTAAGGAAGCTAGTGACTTTAAGTTGAATCCATTGCTCACTTATTTTTTTAAAAATCCTAGGGCTGTTAAGAATTATGCTAAATCTACTCTGCCTGTCCTCTGTAAATGGAACAACAAAGCCTGGATGACAGCACATCTGTTCCCAACATGGTTTACTGAATACTTTAAGCCCACTGTTGAGACCTACTGCTCAAGAGAAATGATTCCTTTCAAAATCTTACTGCCCACTGACAATATGCACTTGGCCACCCAAGAGCTCTGATGGAGATGTACAAGGAGACTGATGCTGTTTTCATGCCTGCTAACATAACATCCATTCTGCAGCCCTTGGATTAAGGAGCCATTTTTGAATTTCAAGTCTTATTGTTTAAGAAATACATTTCATGAGGCTATAGCTGCCACAGCTAGTGATTCCTCTAATGGATCTGGGCAAAGTCAATTGAAAATATTCTTAAAATGATTCACCATTCTAGATGCCATTAAGAACATTCTTGATTCATGGAGAGAGACCAAAATAGCAACATTATCAGGAGTTTAGAAGAAGTTGATTCCAATTCTCATGGATGACTTTGAGGGGTTTGAGACTTCAGTGGAGGAAGTAACTGCATATGTGGTACAAATAGCAAGTGGTGCCTGAAGATGTGATTGAATTGCTGCCATCTCATGATCAGACTTCTTATGAATGAACAAAGTAAGTGGTTTCTTGAGATGGAATCTAATCCTGGTGAAGATGCTGTAACTATTGTTGAAATGACAAGAAAGGATTTAGAGTATTGCATAAACTTAGTTGATAAAGCAGCAGCAGGGTTTGAGAGGATTGAAGGATTGCCTCCAATTTTGAAAGAAGTTCTATTGTAGGTAAAATGCTATCAAACTGCATTGCATGCTACAGAGAAATCATTTATGAAAGAAAGAGTCAATCAATGGGGCAAATTTCACTGTTGTCTCATTTTAAGACATTGCTGCAGCCACTCCAAGCTTCAGCACCCACCACCCTGATCAGTCAGCGGCCATGAACATAGAAGCAAGACCCTCCACCAGCAGAATAATTATGACTTGCTGAAGGCTCAGATGATGCTTAGTGTTTTATAGAAAAAAGTATTCTTAAACTAAGGTATGTACATTATTTTTTTAGACATGATGTTAATGCACACTTAGTAGACTACAGTTAGTGTAAACATAACTTTTGTATGCATTGGGAAACCAAAGAGATTGTGTGACTCACTTTATTGTGACCTTCACTTTATTGTGGTGGTCTGGAAGGGAACTCTGATGTATGCCTGTCCGCTGATAGCTACCACTGCCCACCTGGTGGTAACTAGTGGAATCTCAGTCGTAGAACCTCAGGAAGAACTAGCCTCTAGAGCAAGAATAACAAAAGAGATTCAGCTCTCCATCCAGCCAACTCCATTCATTTGGAAATGGTTTTCTAGAGCACAGTGTTGAGAAGGATTCTGAGATTAAGTCTGGACACAGAGCCAGAGAACCATCACCCACGTCACCTGTGGTCTTGGGAGAGGGATCGTGGAGATATGCATGCACTGCATTTGCCATCCTCCTGTGGTCAGGCTTTGAAAATCAGTAAGAACACTTGACTGGATTTTAAATGGCTTTAGACAGACTGAGAAAGTGCTGCCCATTAGATTGAATGATTGATCTTTTTTTAGGCTATATTTTATGAGGAGGTGATTGAATTAGAATAAAGATTACAATTTAGTCAACTTTTTGCATATGTTTGGTGCCGGTCCTAAATGAAATGGAATTTGAAGAATGTAAACTACAAAGGGTCAGTTTTCCACACAACTGAACTTTAAATGTTTTCTTTGTTTACTATGTATAAGCAAATAATGTGGGGAAAAAGGTATAAGCAAATGTAAACCAGAGCTTTGAAAGACACGCACATGCGCACACACACAAAATGAACTTTTATTTCATGGAAGTGTAAATGTTCATCTTCAAACATCACAGAAAATGTACTTGACACTGTCACAGATAAAATATAATAATCGTCCTACTGCCCACTGAATTCTAGAGCCATTTTATTAATGAAGAACAAACTTGAATTATGTTATTTAAGATCAAAAAAATAAGTCTAACCTAGTGATACTGAAAGAATGGTAATGTCTGCCTCTTTTTAGAATTTACTTTCTTCTCAGCACTTATCTTCATAAACAGTGATATTTGATATTTCCACAGGAGCAAAGGAAGAAGAGTGCTACTTTTTGTTGGAACATTGTGACTTGCAAGGCGCACATCTGTATGAATTAAGCCAAGCCCTTAGGGACACATCTAGGGTAATAGTTCATAAGGATAAAATGTAGAGTTGGGAGGAAAACATAGGATTTGAAATTTTGTGTAATGTCAGAGTAGGCAGTACTTACGTATCTTTCTTTTTTTTTTTTTTTTTTTTTTTTTTTGCGGTACGCGGGCCTCTCACTGTTGTGGTCTCTCCCGTTGCGGAGCACAGGCTCCGGATGCGCAGGCTCAGCGGCCATGGCTCACGGGCCCAGCCGCTCCGCGGCATATGGGATCCTCCCAAACCGGGGCACGAACCCGTATCCCCTGCATCGGCAGGCGGACTCTCAACCACTGCGCCACCAGGGAGGCCCACGTATCTTTCTTAAGTGGAGACGTGGCCTTTATTACCAACATCTTGTTACTGTAGAAACCATAAATATATGACAAATCTCAATATGTTACTGATGTTTTAAAAGCTCATTGCTCCATTGATTTTCTTTCTTCCTTAGTAAAATCAGAATGGATGAAACAAGACAGAAAGCTGAGGACATTAATATGAACATCCCAGCTAAGTGTTCCTAAAAACTTAGTGTAGTACAGTGAAAAGTCCCACATCAAATATTGCATTTTATAAACTAAAAAGGAGCTACATAATGAAATTAGTATTATAACATGTCTTTTTATCTTATTCTCCCAGTTACTTTAGGAAATATTACTTAGGAAGAAGAAATACATACATACATATATCACATATTTTCTACTCTCCTCTCTAGAAAAAGTAACTCTGACAATACAGATTTTTATCCCATATCAGTTCATGATACTTTATCCCCTGTATCTTTTTTTTTTAATTAAGCAATGGTTGATTTACAATATGGTGTTAGTTTCAGGTGTACATCTTCCGATTCTTTTCCATTATAGGTTATTACAAAGTATTGAATATAGTTCCATGTACTATACAGCAAATCCTGTTGTTTATCCCCTGTATCTTTAACCATTAATAAAATACCATGCCAGGGTTTTTTCTTCCACACCATATATATTCCATTTGAGAACTAGACATTCAATAGAAATTATTTTATAACGTTTTAAAGGTTTTTCCAGTTGTGTATAAACAAATTTTCCCTCATTTTGAATCCCAAGCACATTTTAATTTCTACTCACACTTGATTTATAGGACAATCCATGAAATACCTTTATGTAATTCTACAGTGGTAGTTAGGTTTTAAGGACTGCTTCCAAGGATATAATGTAATTGTGAAGGTACAAAACTGTACCAATCAGAGCACTTTTCAACATATAGGAAGTGGTAGGTGAAAGAAAGGGCCATGGCTGAAGTGTGCTCTTGAGTTCTATCACTGAGATTGCTTGGATAAATCACCATTACACATCACTTAGGGATAATGGATGCCTTGGTGTGTATAGTGATGTAACATCACTCTATCAATATTAAACTTTAGAATAGACATGTATTTTAATTTCATAAATCTGAAGATTTAAAAAATATTCTCTCTGTACGTACGACCTAGAGCTAGTTTTGTATATTCCCATAAAACTGTGTATATACATATAGTATACAGACAAACATACAGGTAAACAATCATACTTATATAGTATATGTAGACACATATCTATGTATATTTACACATATATTCCAGACATATATACATGTGCACTTCATGTAATTTATATTATATAATATATGTATATATATTTATAGTTTATATGTATGTGCGTATACATATATGTGTATTTTTAATTTTTTGGTTTTTATAGATCCTGTATTAGATCAGCAAACCTCATTTTGTAAGTTTAGTTCTGATGTAGCATGTATTTGTTTAAGGTTAATGTTAATTATTAAAACTAGAATCTATGATGCAACCATATAAGGTGTGAAAGAACATGCCTTTTCAATGAAATAGAAGGGTGTTTTGTTCCTTCACTTGAAAGTATAGCTTTTCTGAATTGATCAATTTAATTATTTACTTTTTCTGTAAAGGCAGTGCTTTTATATTTTTTTTCCTCTAGCTTTACTGAGGTATAATTGGCAAAATCATATATATTTAAAGTATACAATGTGATAATTTGATTTGCGTTTTATATATTTTTTAAATTTTATATAATGTGTTGTTACCTTTGGTGCTATCTTCGTCAAAGCAGTTAGGGAGAGGAGATTGTTTGCTTATTTGATAGCCTAACGCAGAATATTATTCTTGCTTTTATTTTTAACCTGTGGTGTACTCAAGGTTAATTCAAGGTATCAGGAAGGTGTAACTGTGACAAGATTTAGTGAAGACAGGGCAAATTAATTCAAGGTCAGTGGCCTGGATATCAATTCTTATCATGGGATCCTGGCAAAATGAAGTCATTATTTCATTAGACTTTTAGGTATACTAATAAATGATTCTCAGAATAGACTGTCCTTAGCTTTGATTTTGGCAGTTCTATCATCACTTATGAACTTAAAAGGACAGTGAAGAAGAAATTTAGGGAAGTGGTAGAGTCATTATAGACACATAAGAAAAGCATATGTGCTAAGCTTTTTTTCTGTGCAAGGAAGACAGATAGTTTCTCTCCAAACCTGTTAGTTCTCAGAACCCCTTGGTGAATATAAAGAGGTCTAGTTGATCTTTTTACAAAATTCTCATGGAGCTTATCATATCTGATTTATTTTTGATAGAAACAACTTAGTGAAGTTAACCCTGGTTTTGGAGCAATTTCCATAAGATTTTGGAAACTGCAGATGGTTTTATACTAAATTCCTTCCTTATCCACAGTTTTCGAATGCTGAGTCTGAGAGCGAATAATGAAACTTCTTACCTGCATCATGTCATAGAAGACAAATAATACATATCTGTATAAGCTACATTTGCTTATGTAAATCAATGTATTTGGATCTGATTCTTTCTTGCAAATTCATTTTTTTAAAGTAATAAGTAATTTCAATTCATGAAAATTCTTACTATTTTCAAAATAATTTATTTTCTTCTTAGCCAAGTATAAAAATAAATGTGTCTCATCCACTGAAATTTCTGTTTCAGATTTAGTTTGCACTGAAAACACTATCATTGTGCTTTGTGTGAATTAGTGCTATGAGAATTCAGTTGGAGACATTTTTTAAAGAATTCATATTGTTTTTATTTAAAAAATACAGTGTAGCTATTACTTGATTATTTATAGTTTTAAAAAAACTATTTTTTGGCCAAAATTGCCATCATTTTTAAAGAGCACACTGTACTTGGGAATATTATTTTAAATATGGAGTAAATCCAAAGTAGATAAACCACCTTATGTTGTTTCCCAGACATAAAATGTTTATATTTGTTTCTTCATTTTATTTAAAAGACTGCAGTGACCTGGTATAGTGAAAACAAAATACTTATATTTATAAGGTATCAAAAAAATAAAGAATGCCTTTATTTCAAAAATACTCCTAGAGGAGATTGTTTTTTCAAATTAATAAAGATAAAATATGTTTTATCAAAAATAATTTCAAAGTCACACTTCTGTTTTTCTATTCAAAAATTTTAAATTTCCACTTAAATAGGTGCATGACCGTAATCTATCCCAGGTAACTGTCATATTCTTGGTGAAGTTTATGCCAATGTGATAACCTCTTGCTCTAGGAATTTAACTGCATGTACAGGAATATTTTACCTTAAAAAACTATAGTATTACCTCATAAGTTATTTTTATCTTCACTAGTTAATTTGATATTTCAAAATATTATTAACCTTTTGAAATTAGGGCATTGTGGATTGACTATTTGTTCTTATAGAGCACGTTTTTGTTTTAGCCCTGATAATTTAGTTTCCATTACTTTTCCCCAAAACAGGTTAAGAATCATTGCTAATTCAAAAAATGAAAATTTGATTCTATTTTACTTCATTATTCAGCTCTGGGAAGGTGGAAATCAGTATGTGCCCCTCATTAACAGCTCTCCAAGGCACAGCCGAGAAGCACAGACAGTCAGTGAAGGTGTTACAGCAGTGCCTGAAGACATTAGTTCTGGAAGGCCGACGCTAATGGTGTCTATTGATGATCTTTACAGTTAAAGATGCGAGTGCTTCTCATTTGTATAGTTGTGTTTTGTTTTTCCAATCTGTGCTTTAAGTTTATAGCTTTGGTCAGTACCTTGTACTATTTTTAAATGAACCCACTCATTCATTTATTCACTCATTTAACAAACATTTATCATATATATACTGTGGGTCAAGTTCTACATTATATGCTGAGAACTGAATGAGATAGAAGACAGACAGAACCTGTGCTCAAGCAAAGCTTAAATTTTAGTGGTTCTATACTATAGGTGTCATTTTGCAATGGGTAAGTAACGTGTGGGGCTTTCAGTAGAAACACTTATATACTTCTTCTGGCCTGATTCCAGTTTCTTGGAACATGAATTTGATATAAATGTTGACTTCTCATTTTTTAAAGTATTACAGTGGCACCCAAAGCCCTTCTGTATATGGCTCTTGATGGCATTTCCTGTTTTGTCTCTTACATTACCCCTTCCTCATTGCGCCCTGTGCTCCAGCTAGAATTAATTGTTGGCATTTCTTAAGTTCTGTTGCCTCAGATCCTCTGATCCCTTACATACATTAGGTAGAATTTGCCTGGTCTTCCTCAAAATTTGTTTTTAGTTGTTCTAGGGAGTAAACAAGCGTGGTCTCAGAACTTAGTGTTCAGTGATGACACTAATGGTTATTATTTGAAAAATAATCATACAAATATATTTTTCAATTGTAGTTTCGTAGTGATGGAATAAGAATAACTGGAATTTAAAATGAAAAGTACTTTCCTCCAACTTCATGGAAATATTTTGAGTATTTTCCATGAACCTCATAAAAATTATCTCAACAGTAGCTGCTCGGACTATGAGGTAGAGAACCTAGTACATGTCTATATTGTGATCATTCCCTGAAAAGATGCAGGAAAAAGCAAATGGCTATGAACAAGTTTCGTCATGTTGAGATATCCTAAGAAAAATTAGCTTTTTTTTCAGGAGAAAATGAAGGAGTTATTTTATTTTTAGATGTTCCAAGCTGATAATTTTAATCAGCACATTAGAATCAAATCAATTGTGATTTCTCTGTACTTATTTCCTGGAATCATTCTTACATGAAATCTGACATCTTTCCCCAACCACTTTGAAGATGTAGTCCACAACTGAATGAGTTTACTCTTAAAACTGCAGTTTCCCTGAAAATGCTTGGAATGGTATAATGGTGACTGTGTAATTATAATCTCAAGGTGCACAAAGTAAATACAGAAGACAGATGAAGGTTGAGCTGTGAATGCAGACTTCATTGAGAACAGTTTCTGATCATTTCAGCTACTTCATTTTTGAGTTTGAGAATTTATTCTGCAAAAAAATCATTCTTTTTTTTTTTCTTTTTTTTTTTTTGCGGTACGCGGGCCTCTCACTGCTGTGGCCTCTCCCGTTGCGGAGCACAGGCTCTGGACGCGCAGGCTCAGCGGCCGTGGCCCACGGGACCAGCCGCTCCACAGCATGTGGGATCTTCCCGGACTGAGACACGAACCCGTGTCCCCTGCATTGGCAGGCGGATTCTCAACCACTGCGCCACCAGGGAAGCCCTTTGTTTTTCGTTTTTGTTTTTTTGTTTGTTTTTTTAAAGGGCTTCAAATGCTTGGTTATTTTTTTATTTATTTATTTATGTATTTATGTATGTATGTATGTATGTATGGCTGTGTTGGGTCTTCATTTCTGTGTGAGGGCTTTCTCTAGTTGTGGCCAGCGGGGGCCACTCTTCATCGCGATGTGCGATCCTCTCACTATCGCGGCCTCTCCTGTTGTGGAGCACAGGCTCCAGACGCGCAGGCTCAGTAGTTGTGGCTCACGGGCCTAGTTGCTCAGCGACATGTGGGATCCTCCCAGACCAGGGCTCGAACCCGTGTCCCCTGCATTAGCAGGCAGATTCTCAACCACTGCGCCACCAGGGAAGCCCAAGATCTTTATTTTTTGCCACACACTGTGCTTGAGATTATCAGACTTGGTTTCCATAAAACTTTTCCATTGGTGTAGTGATCTTCCCTTCCAGGGAATCACAGTGGCGTTCCAATAGGGAGGTTTAGAATCCTTAGGTGCATGGACCAGAGAGAATATTTTTCTCACTGGTTAATGCTTTCTTGTTTCCGCTTGCCTTTTTTTTTTGAGAATCGTTGAAAAAAGCAAACTGGTCTCCTGATTAGATAAGCACCACTCCAGCTCACAGTAAGAGGCCAATGTTTTAAACAAAATAATGTTTCAGAATTCTGTGGCGTTCATGCCAACTGGTCCAAGGAAACAATTTAAAATAAGAGATTCTGTGTGGATTTCAAAATATATCTTTACTCTCGGGATTTCATTTGTCTTTCTGTGATATTTATTTAAGTAGGATTGTGCAAGCTTGTCATTTTTTACAAAATTAGTCACATATCTAGAAATGGAGTTGTAGCAATCTTGATTTAGAAGAAAGCAAGCCGATTTCTGATCCTGGGCTTGGCCACTATTTAAGAAAGTCATCTATCTTTTGGCGAACTTCAGTTTCCTCATTGGAAAAATCAAGGGGTTGTCTTGCAGGTGTGGTATTCGAACTGTGATCAATAGAGACCCAAAGCTCCTAGTGGAGGTCAGGACTAAGTAGGCTGATAAGGGGTGCTCCAGGTCCCCTCCCCACTCCCCCCCCCCCACCGTCTAACTCCAAACCTCTCCAGTTTTTCCTCTCTTTTAAAAATGTTTTTCAGTAACAGCTTTTAGCATTGGATTTCCTTGATGAGGGACTGACTGACTGAATGAATGAATGATTGAAGAAATAGTTCATGTTGGCTCTAAAATTCCATAAGGGGCATGTTATTAGGCCAGATTTATGCCCTTCATGTGCAAGAAAAGGCAAGTGTATACTTGCTGCTTCATCCGTTAAAAGCAATTAAATTCCTCTCTTTGTACATATTTTAGAATAAAGTGGGCTTTCTTCTGAGCATCTTACCCCATTGGCTAAGTAGCTACTGTAGACATCAGCCCCAAGACAAAATAGTGACATTGTGGGGGAAATTTGGGGGCTTCTCAACTCTTGGTGCCCAGGACACTAAGGCTGTGGTAAAAGCTCTATTCTCTAAACCAAAAGAAGGAAGACCTTTACCTCTTTTCTTAGCCGTTATCATACAAACCTAAAAAGACATGATTCTGAATGAATGTGTGTGTGTGTGTGTGTGTGTGTGTGTGTGTGTGTGTTCAATTCAGAAATCTACCAAGATTTCAAGAATTTTGAGGAAGGAAGAAAGGAGCAATATCTTGGCTTTATTTCTTTGGAAAAGGAAAGATTAGCCAATAAAATAGTGAAGTAAGATGATAAATAAAATGAGTTGTAAATGCTCTTCATTTGCTTTATATTGGGAAAGTGTTCAATTAATGTTACTGATACGCAACTGATGCTGAAAAGAGACAGCAGAGGCACTACAGCTTTATAAACAAGTGAAGAGAAGCATAAGGGAAAATCAGGAGAATCAGACATAGAGGACAATGAGTCCTTCCCTTCCTTTTACCTCCTCTTTCCATCTCAAGCTCTGTGTTAGACTTTAATATATTCTGGCTGTGTTGATTTCAGATATGGGCACATGACTTGCTCTAGTCAATTTCTGTAAGTGAGTAGTGTGGCCAGAAATGTTGAGCAACAACCGAAGCCCTCCTTTATAGAGTCTGCTGATTTCTGTGGTGCAGATCAGCACCAAATATGGAATGTGGGGGGATGTGTCATACCATGCTGTTGTATATTTCACCACATAGATACAATAGATGTGGATAAACTCAACAGCATAGATGATAGTAAAACAGAGCAAACAATTAAGAGGTGATGAGTTTTGAGCATTTATTCTTTGATTTTGATGTAATCCACTTAATTTTAAGTTTATATAATTTCATTTTTAACATCTCCCTCACCAAATTCCCAAAAACTTAACCTTGTCTCTTGCAAGCTGATACAAGGCAACTCCAGCATACCACTACTTCAGCAAAACTGAGCCCAGTCCCTCTAACAGAAGCTTTAAGGACAAGCTCATGGTTCACCATGCCTTCTCCACTCCCCTCTAACATAGGTGAAATATTCCAGATAGAAGCTGTTGCATCAGTGATGGTCCCAGACTGAGACAGTGTGTATCAGATGGAAAACAAGAAATAAACCTTTTTGTTGTAAGTCAATGAAAGTTTGGGGTCGGTTGTTATCGTGGTGTAACTCTAGCTATCCTGACTTCAAATTCAAACTGTTTAACTTACAAGATATTTTGAATAAACCGTTATTCCCCTGATAAATGGATTGTATTAGAGATTTTCCTGCATAGCTGAGTAGAGCATTTTCTCCTGAAGTTTAGGAGAATAGTAGAACCAAAACATTTATAGATTATTGATATATATTAAATGACCAGGCAGTAAAACTCAATTTTCTCACAAAATAGCCATCAACTTGATTTTTCCTCATTTGGCAATCTGTCCAAAATTCTAATTTATACTTAGCTCCCAGAAATGTGGGAGTCTGCAAATTGGAAACTTCTATAATGATCATTGTATGAGCATTCAATATTTCCCTGTCTCTGTACTTTTTCCTCCATTGGGTCCCCTCTTCTTCAATACCCTGTTATTCACCCCTATCTTTGCAGCTCCTACAAACTCTTCTATAATGCCCGAAACTAGACATGAAGACAATAAGTTCCATGAAATCAGGGATTTTACTCATTTTGCTCACTACTATATTCCTAGTACCTGGCAAATAATTGGTGTTCAATTATGCTTGCCAAATAAATCACGGAAAATAAAACACTTTTCCAACCCGTTTACACACTGATGTATGTGTTGTTCTATCTATCCTTCAATATTACATTGAAGGGACTTGTGTATGTGTGTTAGCGTAAACCATAAGCCCCTTGAGGCCAGTGTCACTGTCATCGTTCTGCATTAAGCCATTGCAATGCTTAGCACTCACAGCAGGAATTTAATAAATGTTTATTTCTATTTGAACATCTCCTATACCTTCTGTATATAGCAGCGAGATATCTTTCCGTGGATATAAATTTTATTCAGCTTTGGACAGTTGGGGCCGAGAGTTTAGGAATGACAAGAATAAGAAGAGGTGCTGATGATGGGGTGTCATCTAAAATGTCTACAAAATAGGCCTGGTAAAAACTTAAAAGGGTACATGAATTCAGTTATCATAATAAAGATAATCATTTTGTATTTACATAGCACTTTGCTGCAAAATGAATTTCAAAGCAATTTGCCAAACATTTTTTCAAAGGATCACTTGGCTGAGCCCCAAAGAGTGTCTTCTGGGGTGGGACCCTGCAGCTGTTCACAGTGTATATCCAGACACCAAAGAGCTGGTTTACAGAGCTGAGGAGGGGAGATAGGCATATTATGAGATGCTGCCGGGGGACCCACATGGCCCTTCTCATAGGATGCCAGGTCCTACTCCATACTGAGGGCTTGTCTCCCTCAGGTAAGTGCTACCATTTCTCAGAAGGAACATGGGGGAAGGATCTCTGACCTCTTTAAAACAGGCATATTATCCAGCTTAGAAAGAAGAAATAGGCAGAGTAATTAATTTAGTACCCGGAGGACAACCTAAGTCATTACAATTCAATCCAGCAAACTTTTATTGAACACCTCAGGCAAGTTACCTAAACTCTGTAAGCCTCAGTTTCCTTATTGGAAAAGTTCTTTCCTCAGAGGTTATTAAATGAGGAATGAGTGTAAGTATTTAGCATAGAGCACGCCACACATCCCATTTACCTGGAATTATTTTTATTATCATCATTAATTCTGTACCTTGCATATCACTGTCTATAATCGAAAAAAGATATTTGATTTTTCTTTACAATATTGTCTTTTTTTGCATTTTTATGATTACAAATAGCTTCCATGATGCCTTTAGATTATTTTTATAAATTGAAGGAGAATTGTTCAAAATCAATCTTATCAATTCATGTGTACTCTAAACTCCTATATAAATATAGGCCTCTGTTCATCTTATATGTAGGATTATAATATAATGAGTAAGTTATAAGTTATAATATAATGAGTATAATATAATATAATGAGTAAGAATTATGACTATATTTAATCAGATCAAGCTAAATACCATACCACTCTCTAAATTGTTGTGCATTTCAGAGCACAATGAAAAGAACTCCAGAAAAACCTAAACAGGACCAAAATAGATTGGTAGATTCAAAAGTAACATGTTATATATATGTGAATGAAAAAACAGATGATTTTATTCAACACTGTATTTGAGCAAGTTAAAGTAAATGAATTGTCAAAGAGAAATTGCACCAGATGCAGTTAAACAGGCATGGAAGATTTTATTTAAGACTATTGCACTAAGGGAGAGAAATTAAACTCAAGTCCTCAGAAACAAAATGCAAGAGAGGTTTTAAGCACTGGGGTGAGCTATTGGGAAAGTACTGGAGGAGGCTGGTGGGGGGGGCGGTCAGTGTGATTAGGCCATTTTGTGTTTGCTAATTGGTACTTAATGAAGTTAGGCTCTTACCTTCCCATGAGACTGGGAGATAGGGCCCCTACCTTTCTTGATGATTACTTTTCAAAGAAATGACCCCCAGGTCCTTCAGAAAGATACTCCTGGCCTATAAAACTGGCAAGAAGAAGATTTACGTTTCAAAGGGGCAAAGAATTTATAATTGCAAGTTTCCTAAAATAAATGCTGTAAGAAAAGGGAGGTCAGGAAATTAATAGTCTGGAAGAAACCCAACTAAAGCTTAGTCAAGCTGAGGGGAATATTAAGGCCATCTTGGTCAATACCCTCCCATGAAACTTGGTCAGCTTCCTTCTCCAGAATTGTCTTAACACAATGAAGAAGAGCCAAAGCATGTTAAACAATAGAGCATTTTATTTTCTCTATACTTACTGATCATGCAGCTGGGGAAAATAATATAACAGATAAATGTATTGGCAGAAATTATGAATTAGATTATCTCAATATTGACCTAAGTTTATCCTAATTTAACCTAGAAATTAATCTACTTTCTCTTTTGCCAGAACATTTTCTTATTACAAGTGAATTGTCAATATATTATAGAGGCACACTTGGGATAGTGATTTAAAGCAAGGAGAATTATGGCATAAAATGTTGAAGAATGCTGAATTCTATAAGTGTTCTTATGAGTTCCATGTTTACATGTATATTCAGAAGAGGAATAAATTCTCACAGTCTTAAAATAAGTTAAGACATAGAAAATCTTAAAAGTTTAGCAAAGATTTTTGTAATTTTTTGTAGTTAATGGGAGATCTGAATGGGACACGTGGATCTCAAAGGTACTTTGTAGAGTTTGAGTTATCTCAATTGAGACTGAAAATATCCAGCTGAAGCCTGAGAAAGGGAAAAGGGCAATTATAAAGTGCTTTAATTTTTCTGAAATGGCTTTGCAAAGCACTAATGAAAAATCATTTTCAATGGGCCTTTGGTAGGATCCTGCTAGTGTTTCTGATTCAGACAGTTAAAGAAATCAACAGTAGCACAGTCATCTTGAAAGAGGCAAAAATTGGCCGAAGAAAAGTGAGTAATTCACATCTAGCTGTGAACAAAAATAGTCTGAAGCCACAGCTCACTAAGCCACATGCTCTTTTTCCAGTGCTGGCGACCATGGTCAATAACGAGTCACAGCCAGGAAAGCAGTGTGTGATGGCAACTCCCGTCAATAAAGTATAATTGGAACCTGCCAAGCAAGTAGTGTGTCAAAGGTGTAGTTAAGCACAAACTTAGATGCTGAACTGTTTGTATAAAAATTGAGCACATAGAATAATTATAAGTTGAAGAACTTTAAAAAGTTGGAACATTGTAAATCTGCCACGAGAGTGACTTATGCTGTTGGAACATGACCACTGCATCAATAAGGCTCAGTCAGAATAGAGGAAGAAGTGTCAACATCACAAAAAGGAGTGTTGCTTTCAGTAAGTCATTAAAGAGAGGGGGGAGAGAAATGGACTGTGTCTCTTTGGTGGGGATAAGCAAGAAGAGTAAAATATCATTTCAGTTTATCCCCTTAAAAGAGACACAAGTGAAAATAAGACTATTTTTTTTGTTAAGTCAATAAACAGGATTTTTTTTTTTTTTTTTTGCGGTACGTGGGCCTCTCACTGTTGTGGCCTCTCCCATTGCGGAGCACAGGCTCCGGACGCGCAGGCTCAGCGGCCATGGCTCACGGGCCCAGCCGCTCTGCGGCATGTGGGATCTTCCCGGACCGGGGCACGAACCCATGTCCCCTGCATCGGCAGGCAGACTCCCAACCACTGCGCCACCAGGGAAGCCCAATAAACAGGAATTTTATTATCTTTCACTCGTTAGGTGTTCAGTCTACCATCATATAGTCTACTATTTAATTCAAACTTTCTTGACACTCAAGACAAGATTACATGGTATTAAAAAGAAAATGGAGGCAAGATGCACAATCCATTTCACTGCTGATTGGACAGGTAGAGTAGAGAATAAAAGTTAAGTCAGTTCTAAAGATCACAGATATTTAGGTCACTGTAATTATCTCTTCCTGAGACTCCAAATCCAGACGCTTCAACAGTAACACTGCCTGCCTTTCTCTGGCAGTCGTACTTTGGAGGCCAGAAAATATGTCAAGTTTGTATATCTTAGCTCTGCCCTGCTCTAGGAATCAAAAACTACATTTTACTACTAGTAGTACACAATCAAGGATATAGACTGATTAATGGTAGTTTTTAAGTAGAATAAATAGTGTCTAGTATCAGTTTCTTACACATAGCTTAGCATGTCATCAGCAAAATTGCATTAATAATTCCAGCATTCCCACAGAGTAATCTTGGTTTTCCTCCATGTCATTCTGCTGATAGATTGGGCCTTCATCTATAGTGAATGCTATTTTGGAAAGGAAATTTTTATTTATAGCACAGACAAATTTAACATAAATTAATGCAGAGAAGGCCAAAAAATTGTTTGCACATTTTTCTCTTCTGTGCATTTCAACTCAAGTCAGGTAATTAAGGGACAGTGACATGGCACACTGGACAGGTAACATCAATGACTGACTTACTGACTCAGGTGTTACAAGGTTGGCTTGCTGTGGGGTAGCCCAGCAAGTCTTCCACTCCAATACCTCCACTCCCACGTCCATTTTTGGTAAATTGACAAATAGCACTTGAAAGATATTGGAGCATATAGATATTTTAGTTGAACCTAAATCTTTTTTATATCAAAAAGCACAAGACTTACAACGATCAAATGACAGATTTTTTAAATACTTTTGTTTTCAAAATAATTTGGGGCTTCCCTGGTGGCACAGTGGTTGAGAGTCCACCTGCTGATGCAGGGTACACGGGTTTGTGCCCCAGTCAGCAAGTTTTTAACTGAAACCTCTTTATGTATAGTTTGACTTCTTACTATGCCACAATGTAAAATGCAATAACCAGAAGGATCAAAATCAAACTTAAGGTTTGATACAATGCACGGCCTTCCATAGGCCTTTAAATCTGAATGTACATTAGAAACACATGAACAAATAACTGAGCTCAATTAGAGGGTACAATTGATTCGGGATTTAAGGAGGCATGGGAAATGACTTTGGAATTTCAAGATGAAACTGATTTTTATTAAAATTGTTCTAAATGCATATGCTTCACCTCATTTACATAATTTGTAGAATTATGTCCCAGTTGACTTGCATTTTACTATGTCAACATTGGCACCGTAGTTTACAAAGGCCATTTCAGGCTTCCTTGATAAGCCTTGTGGGGAGTTTTGTGATGACCCATATAAAATAGTAGCCTTTTGGAAATACAGACTTTTCTTGTCTAATTGGCTCATCATTGACCAAGTCCTTAAACATCCCTCCTCTTTAAAAGGTGCAGTACAGAGTCACTATGAGCTGGTTCTTTGCAAGCTTGGTAACTTGGATATAGTAATATTGTGTGGAGGGAAAATAGACCAGGAGACAGTGCTCTATTTCCTAGTTGTACAACTAACTAATGTCACAAGGCATAAACAAGCCACTTCATTCCCAGGACTCTGGGAATTCCCTTGACTCTGGAATTCCCTTGACTCTGTCCTTTTTGCATCAAGCCTGTATTCTCAAGTGTTCAGCAAAATGTGCAGTTAGGAAAATGAGCCCTAGAAGATTAGACTGTCTTATTATTTTCCTTTCATCCTGTTCTATCCAACTTATCTGTGTCTGCCTCTTCTAATGTCTTTTCTCAAGGAAAACTGCATATCCTCTTAAATATTTTCCGAGAGCATAATTTATTTCTGATAAGTGTCTAAATTAGATCAGTTTTTTCAATAATCTTTAATACTCTCTGCTTTTAAAAAAAAAAGTATATTTCGCTGATGTCCGTTGGTTTAGAAATGCAAATGATGTTGAAATTCTTTCTTTCCTAAGGGTAAAAAGGCTATTAACCACCCACTTGTTTATTTGGCTCTAATTAATAGCTACAATAAATGAACATGACAGATAGCACCAAGTTTCAGTGTTTTAACATTTTTACATAGACAAAGCTGGCACTTTAAAACAGAATCCCCATTAAATTAACCCATGTCACTCACATACTCCTCAAAAGCGAACATGTATGTTTCTCTGAGTGTATTCTCATGGTGCTGCCGTGGAAATGGGTAGAAACCTGGAGATTTCTTCTAGGCTCCACATTTTTACTAGTTGCATGACTTTGGACAAGATATTTGACCTTTCTCCCTTCAATTTCCAGAGATGAAATGGGGATCTTAAGGGCTAACTTCAAGTTTCAGATGAGATCATATGAATTGGAGTGTTTTGGAACCTGCAAAGTACTATGTAAAGAACTATTACTGTTTTCGATTATGTCAGCAATTTGACTTACTTATCATTCATGTTGGCATCAGAAATTTTCATGCTCATGTCTTCCATTTCTGGAAAAATAAACAAAATATCTTCCTTGAATCTTAATTCCTGATCTAGTCACTATGTTATTTCTCTGTTTAAGAATCGACTTTTGAACAAAATAGTCCTCCAGTATTAACTTAAAAGTCTCCAAAATGGGATCCTAAGTCCTAGATCCAATCATCTTCAGCATCTTCACACGAGTGACCACACCTTTCTTGCAGTTCCTCCCTTGGCTTTCATTATTGTGATACTGTGCACTGTAATTGTTCATTCATTCCTTTGTTCAATCACTCACTCATCCAGTGATTCAACAAATATTGATTTACCCCTGACTGTAGTTAAGCACTGTTTCGAAGCCCTAGAGATGCAGCAGCAAACAGTGAACACGGCGCAGGAATCCCTGCCCTCATGGAGCTGCCATTCCATGGGGGAGACAGACAATTAACACATAGATATTTATATCTATTGCTTGAGTAGTGTCTTTGCATTCTGCCCACGTGTGACATGGCTACAGCTGCTGACCCCAAAAAGGACTTGGAAGGCTACACAGAGAGAAGTAGCCCAGTCACTGCCTTCAGTCCTCTCTCTCACTGGCCCCTCCTCTATTCCGACTGCCATTAAATGGAAATTATGTGATGTGTGGTCTCTGTCATCCTTTTCTCCCTTCAAGTCTTTTTAGAAGTTTTTTTTTTTTAATTAATAAAACAATATCCATTGTTACATTAAGCCTTTATGGCCTGTTGGCATGTTTCAGTCCTTTACTTGAGACACTGGACCTCTAGCTCATTAAAAGTCCTAACTCCTTTTTCATTAGGGGGCCCACTCATGATAAATGATGCTAATAACTTATGTCTAAGGATTTTTTTTTAATGTTTAAAGGGACACTTATTTTCTCTGTACGTGCATCTAACAAATTCGTTAATGAAAAAATTCAGATACTTAGACAACTTTTTTAAAAAAAGAAGAAAGAAAAATTATCAATAATGCAGAGCACCTGTTTTATTTTTCTGGGTTCAATTTATGTCTTTGTTCACATACATTCCAAAAAGTATAAATATTTTTCTACTGTCTGGTAAATTATAACAGCATCTGATTCCTTGCTTCTCTGTTCCGCTCTCCACATTGTAACAAGAATCATCTTTCTAAAACACAGCACATTTTCACATCTCACCACATACACTCACACATATATGACACCCTGGAAGCCCTCAGTGACTTTAACCTTTATGCTCACACAGAAAGTGGTGAGAATCTATTCCTTAAGGACATGATCAAAAACAGAATTAGAGGTAGAGATCCAGTACAGCTGTCTTCACAGTTCTTTGTTCGTGTCTTCCCTAAAATAATTTCAAAATAGTTTTGTGTTTTCCTTATATAGGGTCACGAACTTTTTCTAGCTATCTAAAATGTTTATATAATAAATTTATAGTTCAAATAATTGCAAAGGATGTCATTTCTGCCATATTATAAATATCGACAGTTAAGATAAAATGTTACAGTACTCTTTTTATGTCAGTGAAATAAAAATCTAAATATCTCAGCAATATGTAATTCATTATTATCCATTTAAAAAGACAAACAAGCTTTCTTTAACAGTTGTTTTTCTTTCTCTGAACTTGTATTTACATTCTAGTTCTCCCACATAAATTTATGCTAATATAATGCATATTTATGTCTTGAAAAATTTAACAATGACCCTATCCTTTCTGTGGCAAATGCATATACATCAAGTGAAGTTAATTTTTTTTAAATTTCCATGGCCATAAGGCTCCAACTGCTAACATTTCCTTCTGGATTGAGTTAGCATTATAATTATTATTGGTACTAAATTGATCAAAACCACACAAATATCTTATATTCTTTAATAATTAAAGTTTAAAAATAAAATTTTATTGCAAATTCTTTCTTTAATGAAATGGTAGGATCCACCCACTCCCCATTGGTTCATAAATCTTTGGATAAATTATTTCTTATATAGAGAATATTTCTGCAACAGTTCCACTCCTTTTTATTGTTATGGAGTAGGTACTGAGAAACATTATTCAAATAAATGTTTAGCTAGGAATAAAAGGAATGTTGTTCAAGGAAAGTCACTCAATTCTTTGAACTTCTTCCAAGCTGTAGGCACAGTAGCTATCTTCAAAACTTATTTTTAATAATCTAGCAGCTGAAAGTTTGACTAGGTCTTCTTTTAAGTCTGTTGAAAGCAAAAAAATTAACAGCTATGTGCTTGTAAAGGGTCTGTTACCTAGCCATTAGAATGATTTATTTCTCTACATGGATAATAATATTTTGAATTGTTCCTAGCATCCCATCCCAATTACTTAGACTGTGGTGCTATTCATTATATTACACTTAGGGATGGTAGAGAAGAGTGTCTTTTTTTGTGACTTGTAAGAAGTAAATGGTAAAAGAGATAGCCTTGACCGTAGACTCAGTCTTGCAGATCTCTTCTAGGAAAGAATTCATGTAAATGATGAAGATGTGGAAATGGATTCACATAAAACCATCTCTGTTCAGGTATCTCTTGGAAAGGCCTCGTGTATCCTATTTAAGGCCTAGAGGATAGGAAAACAATAAGTATATATCTACATCTAGAAACTGGATGGTGGTCTGAGGTGTATCGTCTGTGGGGAGAGAATGGACGTGGGACTCAGGAAGGCTGTCCTGAGGGTCATGCACATTCAGTGAAGGGTGATGGAGGAGAAGGCACAGTTTTTCCATCTAGGTCTACACGGCACTGACATTTACAGCTAAGGTTCAGCACCTGTTACACACCTATTCATGACATAAAGGCTGAGTTCAGTTAACATTGCTGTTTTAGTTGGTATTATATATTTTGATAGAAATTTTCAGGAGGAATAAATCTCTGTAGATTATAGCCCTCTCAATTTATTTTCCCAGTAGCACAACAGACAGTAAACAGACAGTATTTGAATCATTTAAAATATTTTCATTGCCTGCAAAAACAAACAAAAATTCAAGGTCAAATCATCTCTGCATCTTGTAAGAGAAAATGTGTTTTCTGTTAGTCAAACACATTATGCTAGCATGACTCTTCTGATGAAATCTGGGAGGAAAAAGTTTAAAAAGTGAATGCCAATGAAAATTTAGAAAGGAAGTCTTAAAGCTTCCTTCAAAAAGGACTTGAAAAGATTCATTTAATCGTTCTTCCTAAGTGTGATAAGTACATTTAATATTCCTTTGCTTTAAACAGATGAACACCAGAAGGCCAAGAGTAATGAGAATGCCAACCAAAAGATACTGCAAAATCCAGTTTTTACCTGTACTTAAATTTTTCCCTATTAACAGAGTAGGGTACCTCTAGAAGCTGAATTAATTCTATCAGGTTGCAAAAGTTAGTACACTGTTCTAAAAGGTATGCTTTATAATATACTAGTTTAATTACCAATGGACTGTGTGGTTGGGGGGATACTTCTTTAGGTGTTAGCACTTCCATGGCATATACAATAAGCTAATCGATTTTGTTGTTAGACTTAAGTGTGCTTATAATAACATGTAAATTATGTAATATTAGTGTTTAAGCACAGAAAACTCCTTGGGAGCACTCATAAGTTATATTTTTTAGCTATCTACAGGACTTAGGACAATGTGAGACATATCCTTTATAGCTCAGTAAAATTGTACTTAATACTTAATCAGTGGGTTTTATATAATTCTTTTTAAATATAGAATTAATAGTGCATGGTATTTCTGGAGTTTGTACTGTGAATTGAAACAACATGAGTCTAATAGGATTTTTCATAAGAAAATGGTATTAGGGGGCATATACCCCTGAGAAGGCCTCAGTGGCTGCAATATAAATGAATAAAAGCATCATATCTTAACCACCCAGAAATGGTACTGAAGTTTTCAAAATACTGAAGTTTTCAAATTGGTATATACAATCACCAATTTAGTAACCACATAAATTATATTTATTGATAAACTACTATAATATGATAAATTATATTTACTGATAATCATGCAATGAAGCACTATTTAACTTGTTCAGAATACCTTCCTTTTTACCAAAGGACAGGCACATCAGGGCCATGGAATTGGGAGGGCCTCTTCAGTGAAAAAACTTGTGGTAATGTTGGATGAAATGTCTAGGTAAAGCTTAGTCCCTTCTCTTTACATTCCATCATTCCTTTTAAGTAATCATTATAAAATAATATTGCTTATTTCTATATCAAATATGCCATAACTTACACATTAGTTTCATTCTTCAAAGTAAACCTCTTTTGAGACTGAAGAATTATTCAAGGTGGTTCTGCATTATTTGAGGAAAAACCTTTTAAACTTGACATGAGAAAATTAGAAATATTATTTTTATATCACTCTTCTACAAATTCTCGCATAATTCATTTCATGGAATTTTGCTTTTGTGGGTATATTTTCCTCTCCCTCACCCATCCCCAGAACTCTAGGGAATATCTAAAGGGCTGAAACGCACGATACACCCAGTATTCCTATGTAGACTCCTATCAAGTTGTCCTTAGAAGATGTTTCCTTAAGATAAAAATAACAGAAACATTAAATCAGTGAGTAATCCAAGGTCGCTGAATTCCCCGTGATCTCGATATTCCATTTTGACCTTCTTCTCCCGTTCCCCTGGGGGTTTCTTATGGTCAGCTTCCCACTGGCCTCTCTTAGGTGAAATCAGGTTCTTCACGAGCTCTGTTTCTTGGCCAGTCATTTGAGCCCCAGTCATTCTCACCTGCCCTTCCTCAGCTGTGGATCTTGCTTCCTGGTAACTTTGAAATCCACCATTCGTTTTCATTATAGCTCCTTGAGCAGTGTCAGCACATGGTGATGCTTATTAAATATTTACCGAACAAACTTAATGAGTTCATAGCATTCCATTCTATTAATACTGGAAGAAGAGAGAGAAAAAACTTTTTTCTTGATGTGGTACTGTCTTTTTTACTCTCAAAGACCACCATCTTAGCTTTTTTTCTATTATTATTATTATTATTATTTTGAAGGTTAGAGTCACTACTGGCCTCTCTTGGAACATATACCTGAGAAAACCATAATTCAAAAAGAGACATGTACCACAATGTTCATTGCAGCACTGTTTACAATAGCCAGACATGGAAGCAACCTAAGTGTCCATCAATAGATGAATGGATAAAGAAGATGTGGCACATAGATAAATGGAATATTACTGAGCCATAAAAAGAAATGAAATTGAGTTATTTGTAGTGAGGTGGATGGACCTAGAGTCTGTCATACAGAGTGAAGTAAGTCAGAAAGAGAAAAACAAATACTGTATGCTAACACATATATATGGAATCTTAAAAAAAAAGATAATGTTTCTGAAGAACCTAAGAACAGGACAAGAATAAAGACGCAGACGTAGAGAATGGACTTGAGGACATGGGGAGGGGTAAGGGTAAGCTGGGATGAAGTGAGAGTAGCATTGACATATATACACAACCAAATGTAAGGTAGATAGCTAGTGGGAAGCAGCCGCATAGCACAGGGAGATCAGCTCGGTGCTTTGTGACCGCCTGGAGGGGTGGGATAGGGAAGATGGAAGGGAGATGCAAGGGGGAGGGGATATGGGGATATATGTACACAGATAACCGATTGACTTTGTTATACAGCAGAAACTAACACAACATTGTAAAACAATTATACTCCAATAAAGATGTTAAAAAAAATAAACAATTTCTCCATTCCCATAGAAATTTCCAAGTAATGTTCTCTTCTTTGCTGATGACAGTCCATGGCTCAGTCGTCAGCCAACTGATGAGAACATGGCCAAACTAGTGTTGTGTAATCTCCCCAAAACTGATATTGCTGTTGTTTCTTTTCTTCCTCATTAGGACTTTTTCTAAAAAGATCCATGCTGGTACTTTGCAGGATGAAGTGAAGAATAGGAATTTTCCATGGAAACACACCAGTGTTTTGAGCCAAGGGAATTCTCATGTAGGGCTCATCAGGAATTAGAATGACTAATGTGAATCTCTTTGTGTGCTGACAATATATTATCCATAAACTAGGTGACATCGGTTCTACTGGCAGGAAGGCATATCGCTGGTCATGGAGAACTGTCAGATAGATAGATAGATAGATAGATAGATAGATAGATAGATAGATAGATAATAAATGATAGATAATATTAACACAAGTTCCATATCCATGTGTTTTCCATCAAAAGTTACCAAAACACCACAATATGGTGTTTGTTTATATTCTTGTGTGTATTGGACATATTTTAATATTATTCACCTCCCACCATAGGCCAGCTCCTTGTACTAGGCGTTTAAAGTTGTACATGTTCCTGAGAGAATGATTGATTTGGATTTCCATTCTTGAAAATGCCACATCCCTTTACTTTAAAAGCAGATTGTGTGTATTCAAAAGCAGCTACATTAGAAATATGTTAGTTCCACGGCACAGAGGCTAGAAATTCATAGCTTTTACTAAAGTGGATTCTCACATCAAGAATGGATACATGTATATATATGGCCGAGTCTGCTGTGCACCTGAAACTATCACAACATTGTTAACTGGCTATACTCCAATATAAAATAAAAAGGTTTTAAAAAATGACTCATATTTAAACTCACCTCTAAAATGTTTCTTCTAAGTGCAGTGATATTTAAGCTATAATTTCTAACTGAGGAAGACAACTATTCCCTGATGAGACATTTAGGGATTCTGTTTTACATTCTGTGTTCACGTTTTGAAAATTTACATTTGGGTAAATTTCGGAATGTCAAGCCGACTGCCCAGTATCACCAAGACCTCATAATGATAGAGCAAGGTGAAATTAAAATGATGTTGTGTCCTATTGGGTAAACACATTAGAAGCCCGCTGAAATATGAATTTAGTAGAAAGAGCTAGTTTATTCTAATGGGTGAAAAATATTCATTCGTGTGTGTATGTGTGTGTGCATAATTTATTTAAGTGCTATTTGGAGCTATTCCAAAGTGAAAAATAACATATATTTACTAACTGCTCTGGCAGTTTTATTTATGTTTTAAAGCATAAAATTAAATATACAAACTGGAGCTAGGCAACATTGAATTTGTCATAATCTGACAAGCCCTAACAGGGCTGGCAAAAACTGATATAGACCTTAACTCACCTTACTTCCCATGGCCTGGTTCCATTCCACAGCATTGATGTTACTTAAACTTGACTTTGGAAATTTTGCAGTTATGGTTATTAGGTATGCAAATTATATCTATTTCTTTTCTCCCAGACCCAGCAAGTTCCATCATCATTTCATGGCTGGCAAATGCTTCATAAGCCTCATGGTTTTCTGGGGAGGCTTCTAGATAATAGGTAAATTACATTGTTAAAAATAGGCTGAATTTTTATCACAGTGGCACTATAAACATTTGTCATCACGTAGGGAACATTTTTCCTTCAGGCTCTGTTTTGCAATTTGTAATTGTTTACTGCTTGTTCTTTCTCAGTGGTATAAGATGGACAGAGATAGTTTTAGAGCATACACATTTTAATCAACATTCAAACTGAATTGGAAGGCCCAAAGGTTTTCTGTTTGCATGCACAAAAATTCATCTCTGCCAGGCCACCATTAAGCAACAGCTGAAATAAAAGTTGACTTCTCAAGAGAAAGTGTTAAAATATCATTATGGTCATGCATATCAAAGTAATTTTGGTATCTGTAATTCAAGGATAATATTATTTAAATATTTTTTATATATAACTACATGGCTAAATTAAGTGTCTTGTTAGTGATAAAAAATTGTCTCTAACTCTTTACTTCCTTTAAAACTTGCAAATATGATAGTAGGAATTTATCTGTTAAAGGTACTTTTATCTCAGTTTTCAAACAGCTTTATTGAGATACAATTTACATAGCATAAAGTTTACTCATTTAAAGTGTAAATATCAATGGTATTTAGTATATTTACCGACAGTGTTGGGCAACCATTATTGTTTCTGTAATCTAATTTTAGAACATTTTCATAACACAAAAAGAAAATGTGGATTCCACATATATGCATTAATATACGATACTTGTTTTTCTCTTTCTGACTTACTTCACTCTGTATGACAGACTCTAGGTCCATCCACATCTCTACAAATGACCCAATTTGGGCAGGAATAGAAAGGCAGATGGAGAGGATGGACATGTGGATACGGGGGACAAGGGGAGTGTAGGATGAATTGGGAGGTTAGGTTTGACATAAATACACCACCATGTGTAAAATAGATAGCCAGTGGGAACCTGCTGTGTAGCACAGGGAGCTCAGCTTGGTGCTCTGTGATGGCCTAGTTGGGTGGGATATCAGGGGAGGGATTCTAAGAGGGAGGGGATGTGTGTATGCATATGGCTGATTCACTTTTCTGTGCTGCAGAAACTAACACAACACTGTAAAGCAATTATACTCAAAAAAAAATAATAAATAAATAAAAATCTTTAATCTTTAAAAAAAAAATGTGTACCTATTAGCAGTCACTCTCCATCCTTCACCCCTGCTTCTCCCACTCTCTCACCCCAGCCCCTGACAACCATTAACCTACTTTCTGTCTCTATGGGTTTGCCTATTTGGGGCATTATGTATATAAATGGAATCATACAATACAAGGTCTTCTATGACTGCTTCTGTCATGTAGCATAATGTTGTTTCAGAGTTCATCCATGATGCAGCATGCATCAGAATTTCATTTCTTTTAATTGATGAACAACATTTCATTGTATGGATATACTATGTTTAGTTTATCCATCCATCACTTGATGGACATTTGGATTATTTCCAGGTTTTGCCTATTGTGAATGATGCTTCTATCAATATAAACATTTATATACAAACTTTTATGTGGTATATATTTTCATTTCTCTTGAGTATATAACCAGGAATAGAATTGCTGGTTCATATGGTAGTTCTGTGTTTCCAAAGTGGCTGTCATTGTACATTCCCATCAGCTATAATATATTTAAGGATTCCAGTTTTTCCACATCCGTATCGCTTGTTATTGTCTGTTTTTTCTATTATAGTCATCCTACAGGTGTGAGTGATACCTCATTTTGATTTGAGTTCATTAGTTAGTGATTAATGATGTTGAACATCTTTTCATGTACTTGTTAGCCATTTGCATATCTTCTTTGGAGAAACAGCTATTCAAGTCCTTTGCCAATTTTTTTGTTTTTTTGCCAAGTTTTTAATTGAGTTGTTTGTCTTCTTGTTATTGAGTTGTAAGAGTTCTGTATATATATATATTTTTTTTCTGGATACAGATATATGATTTGCAAATATTTTCTCCTATTTGTAGGTTGTCTTTTCACTTTCTTGGTGATGTCCTTTGATGAACAAAAGCATCATTTTAATGAATTCCAGTTTACTCTTTTCTTTTGGTGTCATATCTAAGAGTCTATTGCCAAATCCACGGTCATGAAGATTTATCCCATGTGTTTTCTTCCAAGAGTTTATAGATTTTTGCTCATATTTAGGCCACTGGATCCATTTTGAGAAATTTTTGTGCATGGTATGAGGCTAAGGTCCAACCTCATTGTTTTGTATCAGGATATCCAGTTGTCCCAATATGTTGAAGAGACTGTTCTTGCCCCATTGAATGATTTTGCCACCCTTGTGAAAATCAATTGGCCCTGAATATAAGTGTTTATTTCTGGTCTTTCAACTCGATTTCACTGATCTATAGGTCTAGCCTTATGCCAGTATCAAGGTGTTGTCTTTATTATTATTTATTATTGTGAAGAAAACACAGAAAACACACAAGATCTACCCTCTTAAATTTTTAAATGTTCAATACAGCATTGTTAACTGCATGCCTTTGTTATACAGCAGATCTCTAGAACTTTTTCATCTTGCATGACTGAAATGCTATATCCATTGAACGACAACTCTCCATTTCCATCTCCCCATCAGAACCCCCATGACTACTGTTCTGCTTTCTGCTGCTATGACTTTGACTATTTTAGATACCTCACGAAAGTGGAATCAAGTAGTACTTGTCCTTCTGTGACTGACTTACTTCACACAGCATAATGTTCTCAAGGATCATCCATGTTGTTGCATACTGCAGGATTTCCTTCTCTTTTTTTCAAGCTGAGTAATATTCCATTGCATGTATACACTGCATTTTCTTTATTTATTCATCAGTCTATGGACATTTAGGTTGTTTCCACCTCTTGGTTATGGTAATAATGCTGTGATAAACATGGAGTGCAAATACCTCTTCCAGAACCTGCTTTCAATTCTTTTGAATAAATACCCAGGAGCGGGATTGCTGGAGAGTACCACAATGTTTTGATTACTTTAACTCTGTAGTAAGTTGTGGTAAGTTTTGAAATCAGGAAGTGTAAGTGCTACAAATCTGTTCCTTCTTTTTCAAGATTATTTTGGCTATGTGGGTCCCTTGCATTTCTCTAAGAATCTGAGGATTGGCTTTTCCAATTTTACCAGGAAAAACTGTTGGAATTTTGATAAGGTTTGCAGTGAATCTAAATTACTTTGACTAGTATTGCTATATTAACAATATTGTCTTCCAATACATGAACACAGGATATCTTTCCATGTGTTTAGGTCTTCTTTAATTTCTTTCAGCAACGTTTTATAGTTTTCAATGTAAAATTCTATCACTTCCTTGGTTAAATTTATACCTAGGTATTTTATTCTTTGAATAGTGTTGTAAATGGAATTTTCTTAATTTCCTTTTTAGATTGTTCATTGCTAGTGTATACAAACTCAGTGGATGTTTCTGTGTTGATGTTGTACCCAATAACTTGGCTGAATTCATTTATTAGCTCTAGTAGTTTCTTGTGAGTTATTTGGGATTTCCTACATCTATGATCATGTTGCCTGTGAATAAAGATAGTTTTAATTCTTCCTCTTCAATTTGGATAACTTTTACTTCTTTGTCTTGCCTAGTGACTCTAGCTAGAATTTTTAATACAGTCTTGAACAGCAGAGGCGAAAGCAGGCCTCCTTGTCTTGTTCCTCATCTTAGGGAGAAATCTTTCAATCTTTCACCATCAAGTATGATGTCAAATGTGGGTTTCCATAAATTCCCTTTATCACATTTAGGAAGTTCCCTTCTATTCCTACTTTTCTGTAAATATTTATCATGAAAGAGTGGTGAATTTTGTCAAAGGCTTCTTCTGCATAAGTTGAGATAATTGTGTGTGACCCTGAATAGCCAAAGTGGTCTCTAGGGAAAAAACAGAGCTGGAGGAATCAGACTCCCTGACTTCAGACTATACTACAAACTACAGTAATCAAGACAATATGGTATTGTCACAAAAACAGAAATATAGATCAATGGAACAGAATAGAAAGCACAGAGATAAACCCACACACCTATGGTCAACTAATCTATGACAAAGGAGGCAAGGATATACAGTGGATAAAAGACATTCTCTTCAATAAGCGGTGCTGGGAAAACTGGACAGCTACATGTAAAAGAATGAAATTAGAACACTCCCTAACACTATACACAAAAATAAAGTCAAAATGGACTAGAGACCTAAATGTAAGACCAGACACTATAAAACTCTTAGAGGAAAACATAGGAAGAGCACTCTTTGACATAAATCACAGCAAGATCTTTTCTGATCCACCTCCTGGAGTAATGGAAATAAAAACAAAAATAAACAAATGGGACCTAATGAAACTTCAAAGCTTTTGCACAGCAAAGGAAACTACAAACAAGATGAAAAGACAACCCTCAGATTGGGAGAAAATATTTGCAAATGAATCAATGGACAAGAGATTAATCTCCAAAATATATATACAGCTCATGCAGCTCAATATTAACAAAACAAAAAACCCATCCAAAAGTGGGCAGAAGACCTAAATAGACACTTTTCCAAAGAAGACATAATGATGGCCAAGAAACACATGAAAAGCTGCTCAACATCACTAATTATTAGAGAAATGCAAATAAAAACTACAATGAGATATCATCTCACACCAATTAGAATGGGCATCATCAGAAAATCTACAAACAACAAATGCTGGAGAGGGTGAGGAGAAAAGGGAACCCTCTTGCACTGTTGGTAGGAATGTAAATTGATACAGCCACTATGGAGAACAGTATGGAGGTTCCTTAAAAAACTAAAAATAGAATTACCATATGATCCAGCAATCCCACTACTTGGCATATACCCAGAGAAAACCGTAATTCAAAAAGACACATGCACCCCAGTGTTCATTGCAGCACTATTTACAATAGCCAGGACATGGAAGCAACCTAAATGCCCATTGACAGATGAATGGATAAAGAAGATGTGGTACATATATACAATGGAATATTACTCATCCATAAAAAGGAACAAAATTGGGTCATTTGTAGAGACATGGATGGATCTAGAGACTGTCATACAGATTGAAGTAAGTCAGAAAGAGAAAAACAAATATTGTATATTAGTGCATAAATGTGGAACCTAGAAAAATGGTACAGATGAACCAGTTTGCAGGGCAGAAATTGAGACACAGACGTAGAGAACTAACGTATGGACACTAAGGGAGGAAAATGGTTGGAGTAGGGGGTGGTGGTGGTGTGATGAATTGGGAGATTGGGATTGACATGTATACACTAATATGTATAAAATGGACAACTAATGAGAACCTGCTGTAGAAAATAAATAAATAATAAAATAAAAGAATAACCTAATGTTATACCTTAAGGAGCTGGAAAAAAAAAAAGAGTAAACTGAAACCAACATTTTGTTTATCTCCACTCTAATCTTTATTATTTTCTTCCTTTTGCTAACTTTGGTTTTAGTCTGCTCTTATTTTTCTAGTTCCTTAAGGTATAACATTAGGTTATTAATTTGAGATATTCTCTTTTAATGTAGGCATTTGTGGCTATAATTTTTTGCATGTTGTGTTTTCATTTTTATTTAGCTAATTATTTTCTAATTTCCCTAGTGATTTCTTCTTTAACCTCTTGGTTGTATAGGTGTGTGTGGCTTAATTTCCACATATTTGTGAATTTTCCAGTTTTCCTTCTGATATTGATTTCCAGCTTTATTCTGCTATGGTCAGAGGGGATACTTTATATGACTGCAATCTTTTTAAATTTCCTGAGCCTTGAGATTTAGCAATGCGATTTAACTGATATTTAGCCGTCTCATTATTTTATTATTAAGCACCCTCCTAGTTGCTGGTTTTTTTTTTTTATTAGACTCCAGAGCTCCAATAAAGTTGATTCTGTCAGGTTTTACTAGTTTCATGGTTACTTCAGTGAAAGGACTGATTCTTGAAGTTTCCTACTCCACCATTTCTGTGATGTCACCCATCTCCCATGCTTATCTTGCAGACATCTGTTACTTGACTTTCTTCAGAAGCCATCCCTGTCTTTATCCTTACCTCCCAATTTTGAGCCAAATGCCCTTTTTTGGGCTCCCTTTACACTGCACTTCCCGAAGACAAATAATTTTTTCCCTGAATTGATTTGGAAGTGAATGTATTCTGAACATCCCAACACTGGTAGAAGGTCTTTTTATTCATCCCCATAAATGTTGGATGAATGAAAGTTGCATGAGTGAATAAAGAAGAAACAAATTTACGTTCTCATGAACTTACTACAAAGCCAATTTATAGGTTGCTAATTGTTAAAGGATTATAATTAAAAAGTACTTAACATGAAAACTACTTTTAATATAACTTAATCATTCTTGAGGACTTCAGAAGACACTTCAGAATCTCATGATACATTAGGATGATGAGTAGAAACATCTTATCATTTAATATGACTACAGATTAGAAACTGTGGAGGATGGCATCTACTGTTGCTCAAAAACACATTTTGAATTTATTCTAGTTAAATAAGTCATTTACATTAACTTGTTTGTCTTTGGGAGACATATCTGTCTTCTGACAGATATGTTTATTTGATTATTTTGGCTATATGATTTCCATAGAAACAAGCACTTGCTAGGTATTTGTTCATTGTGTATAAGTAAAGATTTATAACTTTCACATGTTTTCTTGCTTTTTAAAACTACTTGAAGAGACAGTCTTATTTTACATTGGCTACTATTAGGAATTGTTAATGTGAGCACCAAAGCATGAAATGTTGGTCCAGATACAGAAATCTTAAATATCTTAAAGACCTGACATGAATTGCTATTATATGGCTAAGGATATGCTATGCCTCAAATTGCATTTAGAAAACATAAGAATTACTTGCTATAACATCCTGACACACATGGTTAGCCAGGTAGATGAGTCTTAGTCCTACCTCCCAATACAGATTTATTAAGGACTCTTTTTGTATTCCTTGCCATGTTTCAATGTATCTTGCTTTTTTTACCTTTTAAAAGAGAAACAGAAACAACAAAAAAACCACAAACTAAGAGCTCAATTATTTTTATGTTATTTATTTTTCAGTTAATTTTACAAGGAACTCTTGTTATAAATTGTATTGTTGCTCCTCAAGTTGTATTATTATTCCTCAAAACTAGTCAACTATAAGTCATTCATTATATAGAAACAGCATCAAAAGAAGTTAACAGAAGGACTAAACCCATGATGCAAAGATTTCATATTGAAATCTTACTTGGTTGACTCACAAACTTCTGTCTATCTTTCCCGGAGTAGGATAATGGAGTAAGAACCATTGACTATTTTCTTTTTTCCCTCTAATATTGTAAATTCTTGGCAAAGTATTATTAGTGGTGAAGGACAACATGTAAAAGTTATGTGAAAACACAAATAAGTACAAAAAGGAATGTTGTCATCATCTTTTTTTTCTTCACTTAAAAACATTGTTTTATTTGTGCCAAGTAGGCCCCACTTTCATAAACATTATAATTTACTCTTTTACCTAAGTATATTTCCCAGTCTACTTTGAATATCTAGGAAGCTACAGCTACATTTTTCAAAAATATCAAAAATCCACATTACCAACTAAAAAAACTCAACACTTGGTTTCTGAAGGTGTATTGTAGTCCTTATTGTTGCTAAATGAACACAATTTTCTTCAGTAGGAATTTTTTTCTAATAGTTCACAAAATTTACAAATTTGTGGCATTATATTTTTGAGATCTTATTCTATCCTAAATTTTAAATAAGAGTTTAAAATATTTATTTATTTACTTACTTGGCTGCATCGGGTCCTAGTTGTGGCATGTGGGATCTTTTGTTGCAGCACATGGGCTTCTCTAGTTGTGGTGTGTGGGCTTCTCTCTAGTTGTGGCTTGGTCTCTAGAGCACGCAGGCTCAGTGGTTGTACCACATGGGCTCTCTAGTTGTGGCACGCGGGCTCCAGAATGTGTGGGCTCAGTAGTTGTGGCATGCAGGCTCCAGAGCCTGTGGGGTCAGTAGTTGTGGCACACAGCCTCCCTAGTTGTAGTGCTCTGGCTCCAGAGCACGTGGGCTCACTAGTCGTGGTGCACAAGCTTAGTTGCCCCGTGGCATGTGGGATCTTAGTTCCCTAACCAGGGATCGAACCCATGTCCCCTGCATTGGAAGGCAGATTCTTAACCACTGGACCACCAGAGAAGTCCTTAAATATGAGTTTTTAGAACTCCTTTCTTTACTTTGGTTTTGCCAAATATACAGTTGTATCTATTGTTTCAGAATTATTGTTGTTGTTGTTTTAATGTTGCATATTTTCTAGAGACCAGCTGGTGAATGATTTTGTATCTGATGCGTATTAGAGCCTGTTGAAATTAAAATCCTAGTATGGAAATTACTCAGAGGAAACTCACCACAAATTTAAACATAGATAATACACCCACTAGAATGACTAAAACAAAAAATAGTAATAATACCAAATACTGGTATGAATGTGAGGAAAACTGGATCTCTCGCATATTGCTGGTGGAAATGTAGAATGCTGCACTGATCTAGAAAATAATTTGGCAGTTTCTTACAAAACTAAACACACGCTAACCATTCGACCCATCAATTGTTCTTTTGGGCATTTATCCCAGATAAATGAAAACTTATGTTTGTGCAAAAAAACTGTACATGAATGCTCATAGCAACTTTATTCCTAATGGCAAAGTACTGGAAACAACCCAAGTATCCTTCAGGGAGTGAAGAGTTCAACAAATTTGGTACATCCAAAAAATGGAATACTACTCAGCAATAAAAAGGAGTGAATACATGCAACAACTTGAATGGACCTCCAAGGTATTATGCTCAGTTTTTTAAAAAAATGAAGCTCAAAATGTTATTGGGTTGGCCAAAAAGTTCATTTGGGTTTTTCCGTAAGATGGAATGGAAAAACCCGAACAAAGTTTTTGGCCAACCCGCATACAAAGTATTAATATATGATTCCTAAAATGATAAAATTATAGAGGTGAAAGATAGATTAGTGTTTGCCTGGTGATAGGGACAAGGGGTGGGGTGGAGGAAACACAAGAGAGTTCTTCTGTGGTGATGGAAAAGTTCTGTAAGTCGATTGTGGTGTGGTTACACAAATCTATACATAGGATTAAATTGCATAGAAGTATCTACACACACACACACACACACACAAATGAATGCAGGTTGAAAATATCATGAAAACTGAATAGGTCTATAAACTCATTAGCAGCAATGTATCAACCTTAATTTCCTCATTTTGATATTGTCCTACAGCTATATGAGATGTTGCCATTGAGGGAAGGTGAGTGAAGAGTACCCAGGACTCCAGTGGTTTTGCAGCTTCTTATGAGTCTATATTGATTTCAGTATTAAAAGATTTTTTAAGAGTAGCTGTAGCACAATTACTAAACACTATTAAACATTTAAAAATAGAACCAGCCCTTCATACAATTGGCATTTAAAACAGCCTTCTTTTCAGAGGCTTACTTCTAAAAGTCTTCAGTTTGAAGTGGTGATTTTTTATTTCAATTCAAGCATGCAGTTGTGTCAAAAAATATGGTCTGTGAACATAAAAGCTTCAACTTTGCTCCTCCACTCTCGGTTTTCTTCTTCTTCAAATGCCCTTTATTTGACCAAGAAGGATATCATTTCCCAAAGTACCGAGAGAGCCATATTTAACTTGAACAACATTGTTCTTTTAGGTTATTAAGGCTGTTCAATTTTCGCTATTTGTTGCTACCCTGCATTAGAGACTCTTCTGAAACGTCAGACTGAGAAAATTGTACTAGTTCCAACACACACACACACACACACACACAAAGCTTTGGAATTAGTGCAATCAATAACCTTTGAAAACAGAATTAAAAAGCAACAATTGAATGCTAATATGTATAAAACTATCTTGTTCCTTTTCTCTTTAAATATCAGCGTGACCAAGGAATCAAGAAACACACTAGAGAGTTCAACTGAAAAAGCATTTATTGAGTACCTATATATCATAATCATAATACCTTATAATGACATGCGTGTTATGCAGAGTGGTACAGGTTATAATGATGATAAAAGAGTGCACACTCTCCAAGAGATCTCAAATCTGCATCCCCAATATTGACAAATACCCTAGGTTTTATACTGGCACGTTTAGTGAGAAGAAGCAAAGCATCATGTAATACCAATGGTGAGAAAACCAAAAATCCAACAGAGTCAAAGGAAGAAATAGCTTAGCCGGCTTGGGTGAAAATAGGATAGGTCTCTGGAGAGAGGCATCAAGGCCAGGAGAGGAATTGCAAGGCTGTGAAAATCAAAACCCTACGGACAATGGTTTGTAGGACTACAACCATATCAAATAATAAAATGTATAAGAATTTGGAATTCCACATACAGAATTATTCTCTCTGTTCTCTGAATGGTATGGGATACAGGTAGATAAAATAAATTAAAAAAAAATTCTGCCCAATTGTGGATAAAATTTGGCATTTTCAACAAAATATCCTATCCAGAGAAATAGATATGGTGGCATGGATGTATGCTCAAAAGAAAAATCACCAGACTCCTCTCTTTTATTCTCATTTTTTTGTTTTTGTTTTGTTGTTGGAAAATATGTCTTAGAAATAGTGGATACTAATACATTCTCTAAATAGTTTTATAAAGAAAGGCTAATTAGAGACTTCCCTGGTGGCACAGTGGTTACGAATCCGCCTGCCAATGCAGGGGACACAGGTTCGAGCCCTGGTCTGGGAGGATCCCACATGCCGCGGAGCAACTAAGCCTGTGCGCCACAACTACTGAGCCTGTGCTCTAGAGCCCGCAAGCCACAACTACTGAGCCCACGTGCCACAACCACTGAAGCCCACAAGCCTAGAGCCCGTGCTCTGCAACAAAGAGAAGCCACCGCAATGAGAAGCCTGCGCACCGCAATGAAGAGTAGCCCCCGTTCAACGCAACTGGAGAAAGCCCGCGCACAGCAACGAAGACCCAACGCAGGCAAAAATAAATAAATAAGTAATTTTTTTAAAATTAAAAACAAAAGAAAGGCTAGTTACATTTTACTTTATTTGATTTGGACTACTTAATGTGCTAACTTTCTATTGTTGATCGGGTTAATTCAGTTTTATTAAAGCCAACATTAAATTACCAGGAAAAATAAAAATCAAAAGGTTAATATGTTATTTTGAAATGCATTACAAATAAGGTGGATTAATGGATGGGTGAGAAGGATAGACAAATGTGTGAAAAATCAGTGTAAGAAAACGTTAAATGTAGAATCTAGGACTGGGGATATGGGTGTTCACTATAAAAATCTTCCAGTTTTTCCTGTATGTTTGAAAATTTTCATAAAATTTTGGAAAGAAAATGCAAAAAAAGAAAAACATCAAAAGGGCAACCAGAGATTTCGGCACCGAGATAGAGAGATAGATAGACAGACAGACAGATAGATTGATAGATTGCTTCATTTTCTGAAATAATAAACTGGGGACTTTGTCAGTATTCTTTTTTTTTTTTTTTTATAACTTGAAACCTCAAATTTAATTCTTCATTCAATATACTAGAGATAAAAACATTTTTAAGTTGCTTGCACATATTTTATCATAAATGATTTTAATTTCTCTTACTAAAATGTGTTCTGTGGAAGAATCAACTTTAATATATTTAACATTAATTTTGCTTTTGTTTTGTTTTGTTCATCTGGGAATGCGTTAATTTCTCCCTAAATTTTTTTTTTTTGCTTTATAACAAATTTAATCAGTTATACATAAACATATGTTCCCATATCCCCTCCCTTTTGCGTCTCCCTCACACCCTCCCTATCCCACCCCTCCAGGCGGTCACAAAGCACCGAGCTGATCTCCCTGTGCTATGCGGCTGCTTCCCACTAGCTATCCACCTTACGTTTGGTAGTGTATATATGTCCATGCTGCTCTTTCACTTTGTCACAGCTTACCCTTCCCCCTCCCCATATCCTCAAGTCCATTCTCTAGTAGGTCTGTGTCTTTATTCCTGTCTTACCCCTATGTTCTTCATGACATTTTTTTTCCTTAAATTCCATATATATGTGTCAGCATACAGTATTTGTCTTTCTCTTTCTGACTTACTTCACTCTGTATGACAGGCTCTAGGTCCATCCACCTCATTACAAATAGCTCAATTTCATTTCTTTTTATGGCTGAGTAATATTCCATTGTATATATGTGCCACATCTTCTTTACCCATTCATCCGATGATGGACACTTAGGTTGTTTCCATCTCTGGGCTATTGTAAATAGGGCTGCTATGAACATTTTGGTACATGTCTCTTTTTGAATTAAGGTTTTCTCAGGGTATATGCCCAGTAGTGGGATTGCTGGGTCATATGGTAGTTCTCTTTGTAGTTTTTTAAGGAACCTCCATACCGTTCTCCATAGTGGCTGTACCAATTCACATTCCCACCAGCAGTGCAAGAGTGTTCCCTTTTTTCCACACCCTCTCCAACATTTATTGTTTCTAGATTTTTTGATGATGGCCATTCTGACTGGTATGAGATGATATCTCATTGTAGTTTTGATTTGCATTTCTCTAATGAGTAAAGATGTTGAGCATCCTTTCATGTATTTGTTGGCAGTCTGTATATCTTCTGTGGAGAAATGTCTATTTAGGTCTTCTGCCCATTTTTTGGATTGGGTTGTTTGTTTTTTTGTTATTGAGCTGCATGAGCTACTTACAAATTTTGGAGATTAATCCTTTGTCAGTTGCTTCATTTGCAAATATTCTCTCCAATTCTGAGGGTTGTCTTTTGGTCTTGTTTATGGTTTCCTTTGCTGTGCAAAAGCTTTGAAGTTTCATTAGGTCCCATGTGTTTATTTTTGTCTTTATTTCCATTTCTCTAGGAGGTGGGTCAAAAAGGATCTTGCTGTGATTTATGTCATAGAGTGTTCTGCCTATGTTTTCCTCTAAGAGTTTGATAGTGTCTGGCCTTACATTTAGGTCTTTAATCCATTTTGAGCTTATTTTTGTGTATGGTGTTAGGGAGTGATCTAATCTCATACTTTTACATGTCCCTGTCCAGTTTTCCCAGCACCACTTATTGAAGAGACTGTCCTTTCTCCACTGTACATTCCTGCCTCCTTTATCAAAGATAAGGTGACCATATGTGTGTGGGTTTATCTCTGGGCTTTCTATCCTGTTCCATTGATCTATCTTTCTGTTTTTGTGCCAGTACCATACTGTCTTGATTACTGTAGCTTTGTAGTATAGTCTGAAGTCAGGGAGCCTGATTCCTCCAGCTCCATTTTTCGATCTCAAGATTGCTTTGGCTATTCGGGTTCTTTTGTGTTTCCATACAAATTGTGAAATTTTTTGTTCTAGTTCTGTGAAAAATGCCAGTGGTAGTTTGATAGGGATTGCATTGAATCTGTAGATTGCTTTGGGTAGTAGAGTCATTTTCACAATGTTGATTCTTCCAATCCAAGAACATGGTACATCTCTCCATCTATTTGTATCATCTTTAATTTCTTTCATCAGTGTCTTATAATTTTCTGCATACAGGTCTTTTGTCTCCTTAGGTAGGTTTATTCCTAGATATTTTATTCTTTTTGTTGCAATGGTAAATGGGAGTGTTTCCTTGATTTCACTTTCAGATTTTTCACCATTAGTATATAGGAATGCCAGAGATTTCTGTGCATTAATTTTGTATCCTGCTACTTTACCAAATTCATTGATTAGCACTAGTAGTTTTCTGGTAGCATCTTTAGGATTCTCTATGTATAGTATCATGTCATCTACAAACAGTGACAGCTTTACTTCTTCTTTTCCGATTTGGATTCCTTTTATTTCCTTTTCTTCTCTGATTGCTGTGGCTAAAACTTCCAAAACTATGTTGAATAAGAGTGGTGAGAGTGGGCAACCTTGTCTTGTTCCTGATCTTAGTGGAAATGGTTTCAGTTTTTCACCACTGAGGACGATGCTGGCTGTGGGTTTGTCATATATGGCCTTTATTGTGTTGAGGAAAGTTCCCTCTATGCCTACTTTCTGCAGGGTTTTTATCATAAATGGGTGTTGAATTTTGTCGAAAGCTTTCTCTGCATCTATTGAGATGATCATATGGTTTTTCTCCTTCAATTTGTTAATATGGTGTATCACGTTGATTGATTTGCGTATATTGAAGAATCCTTGCATTCCTGGAATAAACCCCACTTGATCATGGTGTATGATCCTTTTAATGTGCTGTTGGATTCTGTTTGCTAGTATTTTGTTGAGGATTTTTGCATCTATGTTCATCAGTGATATTGGCCTGTAGTTTTCTTTCTTTGTGACATCCTTGTCTGGTTTTGGTATCAAGATGATGGTGGCCTCGTAGAATGAGTTTGGGAGTGTTCCTCCCTCTGCTATATTTTGGAAGAGTTTGAGAAGGATAGGTGTTAGCTCCTCTCTAAATGTTTGATAGAATTCGCCTGTGAATCCATCTGGTCCTGGGCTTTTGTTTGTTGGAAGATTTTTTATCACAGTTTCAATTTCAGTGCTTGTGATTGGTCTGTTCATATTTTCTATTTCTTCCTGATTCAGTCTTGGCAGGTTGTGCATTTCTAAGAATTTGTCCATTTCTTCCAGGTTGTCCATTTTATTGGCATAGAGTTGCTTATAGTAATCTCTCACGATCTTTTGTATTTCTGCAGTGTCAGTTGTTACTTCTCCTTTTTCATTTCTAATTCTATTGATTTGAGTCTTCTCCCTTTTTTTCTTGATGAGTCTGGCTAATGGTTTATCAATTTTGTTTATCTTCTCAAAGAACCAGCTTTTAGTTTTATTGATCTTTGCTATCATTTCCTTCATTTCTTTTTCATTTATTTCTGATCTGATATTTATGATTTCTTTCCTTCTGCTACCTTTGGGATGTTTTTGTTCTTCTTTCTCTAATTGCTTTAGGTGCAGGGTCAGGTTGTTTACTCGAGATGTTTCCTGTTTCTTAAGGTGGGATTCTATTGCTATAAACTTCCCTCTTAGAACTGCTTTTGCTGCATCCCATAGGTTTTGGGTCGTCGTGTATCCATTGTCATTTGTTTCTAGGTATTTTTTAATTTCCTCTTTGATTTCTTCAGTGATCACTTCGTTATTGAGTAGTGTATTGTTTAGCCTCCATGTGTTTGTATTTTTTACAGCTCTTTTCCTGTAATTGATATATAGTCTCATAGCATTGTGGTCGGAAAAGATACTTGATACAATTTCAATTTTCTTAAATTTACCAAGGCTTGATTTGTGACCCAAGATATGATCTATCCTGGAGAATGTTCCATGAGTACTTGAGAAAAATGTGTATTCTGTTGTTTTTGGATGGAATGTCCTATAAATATCAATTAAGTCCATCTTGTTTAATGTATCATTTAAAGCTTGTGTTTCCTTATTTATTTTCATTTTGGATGATCTGTCCATTGGTGAAAGTGGGGTGTTAAAGTCCCCTACTATGAGTGTGTTACTGTCGATTTCTCCTTTTATGGCTGTTAGTATTTGCCTTATGTATTGAGGTGCTCCTATATTTGGTGCATAAATATTTACAATTGTTATATCTTCTTCTTGGATTGATCCCTTGATCATTATGTAGTGTCCTTCTTTGTCTCTTCTAGTAGTCTTTATTGTAAAGTCTATGTTGTCTGATATGAGAATTGCTACTCCACCTTTCTTTTGGTTTCCATTTGCATGGAATATCTTTTTCCATCCCCTTACTTTCAGTCTGTATGTGTCTCTAGGTCTGAAGTGGGTCTCTTGTAGACAGCATATATATGGGTCTTGTTTTTGTATCCATTCAGCCAATCTGTGTCTTTTGGTGGGAGCATTTAGTCCATTTACATTTAAGGTAATTATCGATATGTATGTTCCTATTCCCATTTTCTTAATTGTTTTGGGTTCATTATTGTAGGTCTTTTCCTTCTGTTGTGTTTCTTGCCTAGAGAAGTTCCTTTAGCATTTGTTGTAAAGCTGGTTTGGTGGTGCTGAACTTTCTCAGCTTTTGCTTGTCAGTAAACGTTTTAATTTCTCCATGAAATCTGAATGAGATCCTTGCTGGGTAGAGTAATCTTGGTTGCAGGTTTTTCTCCTTCATCACTTTAATTATGTCCTGCCACTCCCTTCTGGCTTGTAGAGTTTCTGCTGAGAGATCAGCTGTTATCCTGATGGGGATTCCCTTGTGTGTTATTTGTTGTTTTTGCCTTGCTGCTTTTAATATGATTTCTTTGTGTTTAATTTTTGACAGTTTGATTAATATGTGTCTTGGTGTATTTCTCCTTGGATTTATTCTGTATGGGACTCTCTGTGCCTCCTGGACTTGATTAACTATTTCCTTTCCCATATTAGGGAAGTTTTCAACTATAATCTCTTCAAATATTTTCTCAGTCCCTTTCTTTTTCTCTTCTTCTTCTGGAACCCCTATAATTCGAATGTTGGTGCGTTTAATGTTGTCCCAGAGGTCTCTGAGACTGTCCTCTGTTCTTTTCAGTCTTTTTTCTTTATTTTGCTCTGCATTAGTTATTTCCACTATTTTATCTTCCACCTCACTTATCCGTTCTTCTGCCTCAGTTATTCTGCTATTGATCCCATCTAGAGTATTTTTTATTTCATTTATTGTGTTTTTAATCAATGCTTGATTCATCTTTAGTTCTTCTAGGTCCTTGTTAACTGTTTCTTGCATTTTGTCTATTCTATTTCCAAGATTTTGGATCTGGGACATAGAATCTTGGATCATCTTTACCATCATTATTCTGAATTCTTTTTCAGGTAGACTGCCTATTACCTCTTCATTTGTTAGGTCTGGTGGGTTTTTATCTTGCTCCTTCTCCTGCTGTGTGTTTTTCTGTCTTCTCATTTTGCTTATGTTACTGTGTTTGGGGTCTCCTTTTTGCAGGCTGCAGGTTCGTAGTTCCCATTGTTTTTGGTGTCTGTCCCCAGTGGTTAAGGTTGGTTTAGTGGGTTGTGTAGGCTTCCTGGTGGAGGGGACTAGTGCCTGTTTTCTGGTAGATGAGGCTGGATCTTGTCTTTCTGGTGGGCAGGTCCACGTCTCGTGGTGTGTTTTGGGGTGTCTGCGGACTTTTTATGATTTTAGGCCACCTCTCTGCTAATGGGTGGCGTTGTGTTCCTGTCTTGCTAGTTGTTTGGCATAGGGTGTCCAGCACTGTAGCTTGCTGGTCGTTGAGTGAAGCTGGGTGCTGGTGTTGAGATGGAGATCTCTGGAAGATTTTCGCCGTTTGATATTATGTGGAGCTGGGAGGTCTCTTGTGGACCAGTGTCCTGAAGTTGGCTCTCCCACCTCAGAGGCACAGCACTGACTCCTGGCTCCTCAATTTGGGATGATTTGTTGTCTATTCATGTATTCCACAGATGCAGGGTACATCAAGTTGATTGTGGAGCTTTAATCCGCTGCTTCTGAGGCTGCTGGGAGAGGTTTCCCTTTCTCTTCTTTGTTCTCACAGCTCCTGGGTCTCAGCTTTGGATTTGGCCCCGCCTCTGCGTGTAGGTCGCCGGAGGGCGTCTGTTCTTCGCTCAGACAGGACAGGGTTAAAGGAGCAGCCTCTTCGGGGACTCTGGCTCACTTAGGCCGGGCGGGAGGGAGGGGCACGGAGTGCGGGGCGAGCCTGCAGCGACAGAGGTCGGCGTGACGTTGCACCAGCCCGAGGCGCGCCGTGCGTTCTCCCAGGGAAGCCGCCCCTGGATCCCGGGATCCCGGCAGTGGGGGGCTGCACAGGCTTCCGGAAGGGCGGTGTGGACAGTGACCTGCGCTCGCACACAGGCTTCTTGGCGGCGACAGCAGCAGCCCCAGCGTCCCACGCCTGTCACTGGGCTCCGCGCTTTCAGTCGTGACTCGCGCCCGTCTGTGGAGCCCCTTTAAGCAGCGCTCTTAATCCCCTCTCCTCGCGCACCAGGAAACCAAGAGGGAAGAAAAAGTCTCTTGCCTCTTCGGCAGCTCCAGAGTTTTCCCGGACTCCCTTCCGGCTAGCTGTGGCACATTAGCCCCCTTCAGGCTGAGTTCTCGCCGCCAGCCCCAGTCCTCTCCCTGCGCTCTGACCGAAGCCCGAGCCTCAGCTTCCAGCGCCGCCCGCCCCGGCGGGCGAGCAGACAAGCCTCTCGGGCTGGTGAGTGCCGCTCGGCACCGCTCCTCCGTGCGGGAATCTCTCCGCTTTGCCCTACCCAGGTATGTGGGGAGTTTCTTGCCTTTTGGGAGGTCTGGGGTCTTCTGCCAGCGTTCAGTATGTGTTCTGTAGGAGTTGTTCCACGTGTAGCTGTATTTCTGGTGTATCCGTGGGGAGGAAGGTGATCTCCGCGTCTTACTCTTCCGCCATCTTACCCGGAAGTCTGTCAGTATTCTTGACCTCAAACAAATAGACTGCCAAATACTTCTCCAGCAAAGATGGTTTATTCAGGATCAACAGAGAATTGCAATTTAGCAAAGGAAAGAGAGCACTTCTTTAGAGGGAAAAGAAAGTTGGGAAGGCTGTGATAAACAGAGTCCATGGCTTTTCATTAGATGAGTCCTTGCCAGGGAAGAAGAGGAGTCTTTCTTGTTCCCATTGGGCTCTGCTCTCCTTGCAGGGCTTGAGAGCTCCCCCTTCTGGTCTCCCAACTCTATTTAGTTGAGGGTTTCATTCATTAATTTTTTACAGTATACAGCAATTAAGAAAATGTTACAGAAACCAAAGCCTTGCATTAGAAACCTCAAATGTGGTTTCTAGGTAAAGGATAAAATGCTGGAGATTAGCTATGGTAGTGGAAAGTGTCCATTTTTGTGGAAATACCTTTTCCTGCCCCACATTTACATTGGTGTTATGCTTTGTCAATATCTGAATGTTCTGGGCATATATTGTCACCTGGGGGCCCAGGTCTGTCCGATAAGACTCTAGCTCTCCAGGAGATCCAAATGATACAAGTTAGGCTTGTCTTCAGATGGAGAGCACAAGAACAGAAACATGTAGCTACTTAACTTAAAGATCAACATTATATGGAGTCAACCAAAAAAATACCTCACTAATGTTTATATCCAGTCATGAAAAAGAGCTTTCTGTATTTTTTTCTGATTTTGGTCCACACCATTTTAAATATTCTTTCCTCTTAAAGTCAAATTGGCATTTTCAATGAGTCTAAAAAAGACCTGATTGGTTTAGAATTGATTAACCTAGGAGTATTCACTGCTTATCGTATTCAAGGTAAATAACACATGATTATCGGTTGATTAGTAGCTCCTCTGAATTACTGCAAGCATTTCTCTTCACATTCAACATTTGATCCATCGTCCAAAGTTCCCAGAACTGCAAAGCTTCAGATTCCTGAAGAGGGTGCCTTGACAGTTCCATTGCTTCTAAGCAAGTCTGGATCTCAGAAATCCCAGACAAGTTGATATTGATCCTTTTTAAAAAGTTATGTACAAAGGAAGTGTTTCTGCAAACTTCCTTTAAAAACAGGGTCAAATAACCAGTTGGAAAATTTTCCAAAGGTGTCACATTAAACTTGAAAAATACCTTCATTTTTATGGGGCTTTTAACTTTGGAAATTGCTTTCACATGCATTATCTCATTGCATGTTCTATTTCATTGAAACAGTGTCTAGGTTTTAGGGCTAAATTGCAATGACTTAGATATCAACATGTTGACAAGGACAATTCAAGAAAAATGATTACTACTATGACAAACAGAAGTATTGACAAGGAACTGACTGACTTTAAGATCAAGTACTACAGTGTGTTAAGATTCTGCTGGTTCCTTTAGCCCGCTGCCCTACTGCTGGAGGTTTCTCAGAGCCATTTCACCTTTTTTTTTTTTCAAGGAGGAAATGAGTCACTTCTTTTTGTCTCCTTCCATCCTTCTTATTTCTGATTTTCTTTTTCTTTTCAATCAATCTCCAGGTGAGCCCGACCCCAGGCTGCATCCGTGCGCTCATGAAGATGCTGTACTGCCCTTACTGTCGGGGACTCCCCACGGTGAGACCCTGCAACAACTACTGCCTCAACGTAATGAAGGGCTGCCTGGCAAATCAGGCTGATCTCGACACCGAGTGGAATCTGTTTATAGGTAAGGAGCAGCTCAGCGGATCCAAGGACGGGGGTGTGGGAACAGCAGGTGTTCGCGGTACCTGATGGGCAGGTCCAAACTGGTGATGACTTGTAGAGACTAGGAGGATTAAAACAAACACAGGCGCGCGCACACACACACACACAGACACGCGTGCGCACACACACACACAGTGTTTAGCAAATTATAAATATTATTTTGCATTTTTCTTTATTTTTTGTAAACCTGAAAAATAAGACTTCCTGGTCTATTGGGAAGGACAGTCCTGTTAAAGATTGTACGAGCCAGCTGTACTGAATTAGCTGATCTCTCTGATGAAGATAAAAGTAATCTTGTTGAATTTCTGGGAGCTCCTGTGGGTAAGGGACATGTTAGAAAAGAATCTTGTTTTAAGAAAAAGCCCACAGTACTGTCTCTTTCTTATTTGTAGTATCTCAACATAGTCACAGATATTAGTAAACAATTCCTTCCTTAAACATCTATGATGAAAATAACTCAACAGTTTTGCTAAAATATGCAGATTTTCTTCCTCAGTCTCTAGAGAAGAATGTTTTCAGCACAGCAGCATGAAACAGCCTTCCTGTCTTTAAAAGGGAGGAAGGAGGGAGGGGGGGAGATACAGGGAAGTTCTGTGAATCACCACTGTGGTCTGGAGTGGCAGAAACCACTCATGAGTCTGCACTGCCAAAAGATATTTCCCAAATAGCTATCCAAGGATAAAAGGACAAATTTCACAGGCAGGCTTCTCCCAGGAAAATACACAGACCTTGAAAGAGTAAATGTGTTTTCTCCCCCTCTGTCAAATGGCCTTCAAATAAAAGTACTTTCAATTGCTTTTACTGGGATTGCATAGTGACAAGCAGAGTGGTGCCAGTAACAGTGGCACTCATCAGCCTCAGAGGGACTAAGTCATTTATGCAAACCTCTAAACCAGAAGGCTTGAGTAAAGTCTTCTGACATCTAAGCTTTGGGTAGGAAAGGAAAAAGATGCATCGGAATACAAAGAAACCTTAGCCCACCGTGCAAAAATGCGCATTCAGCCTTGGCGTCAAAAGCCATTACCTGACACACTATTATGCTTAGGAAGCCCAGAGAAAACTGTTTTGAAGTTTTAGAAAAAAGATTTTAGTGGGTAGATCCAAATGGAAGTCATCCAATAAAATCTCAGAGATCATTACAAAGAGAATAAATTGATGTATTCTTCTCTCTCCCTTCAGTGGGAGGACAAAATCCTTTTGTATGGTCTTGGGTTGCCTCATTTGAGAAATGAAGGAGTTTTTAAAAAGTTAATCATTAAGGTACCTTTCTAACTCAAAAATGATATGATTCTTTGCTACGACTTTTGTACTTTGCTAAGATTTTGGAGAGGAGTATGAATTTTTTTAAAAAAGTAAGCTTGATCTTCTAAAATATAAATTTAGATGAATTCTGGCAAAGACGCTACCTAAATAATGCTAATTTAAAAATACTCTCATCCTTCATTAGTCTACTCAATTCAAAAGGAAATAGTAATTCAAATGTATTATATTGGTATAATCATATTGTCACTTGCATATGTAAAGCCTAAACTAAAACAACTTTATAAATCATTGAGAGTGGTAAAGTTAAAACAAATCTGTAAATTAAATGCAAACTATAAATAAAAAAAACTTAAGGTTACCCAAAAAAGAACTCTCATCAAGAAATCTAACAAGATTTACCTATTTAGAAAAACAGATAAAACCTCATAACATCATCACTCTTGAATCATAAAGATTATTCATATGGTTTGGTTGAAACTGCCATAATTCATAACACAGTTAAACTGTTTTGGTCAGCTTGCAATTTATTGATGAAAGAAGGCATGTGGATTTTGTTAAGTAGAGTAGGACATGATTAAAAATGAGAATATGGGCTTTTTAACTTGTAAGAGCAACAGTGACTTCTTAATTGGCTTTTTTTCTCAGTCCTGGCTGGGTATTTGATGTGAAACAAATCCTTATACTTCAATCAACTGGGTTTCCTAGATGCCAGTTTGATGTGAAATTGAATGTCTGGAAAATCATTTCATTTAAAAAACTAAAGTTTGAACCCAGCCTATGTTGTAGTACCTGGTGTTGTACCATACACCTCATGGTACCTCATGGTATGTACCATGGAAGGTACCTCATGGAAGGGACCTCATGGTAATCCTACCATCTTAATATATTTCATACGTCTTGCTCCCCTATCTCATTTTTTATTAGTCCTAGAGATCTCTCAGAAAATTCTTCCAATTTTCTTTCTTTGGGTTTTGCTATGGCATTGAGAATTGACCACCCACCTAGACTTATAGGGCCAAATATGTTCTTACTAATACTTGTCCGGATGTGAAGTGTTAGGTCATGAATTTATCACATGAATTAGTCAAATGTGCCAAGTACATTTCCTACACAGATACATCCAATATGAGAGTGTTCATGAATGCAGCAGCAAAAGATCAGTGAGCAAATCAGTAATTCAACAAAAATTATATATATTAGCCCTCTCTCTGATTAGCACCTGCTCCTACTGCTGTCAATTGCACGTGCTGTCTCTGTCTGCTACGTTAATGTCCTAGTTTATACATTTTTAATACATGGTCATCTAAAATGTTAACAGTGACATGCAGGCAACCACCAATAAAAACAAAGGTCGACCTGGTGGCACATTCTCATCATCTTTAATTATGAATTAATTGAAAGTGATTTGTAACGATTTAGAATTCAGTTGGTGTCTGCATCATGTCAAAAGAAAGGCACTCCACTGATAAAATGAAATGTTTTAAGTGTTCAAGTAAGAACCCCAGTGGTATTCCATTCAGTTCTGAGGTCCTGTGGGTTTTTTTTTTTTTTTTTTTTTGAATCCTAGGGGAAAAAAAAAAATCAGGAGTTCTACTTGGGATATATTTTCATAGTCCTTTAGGAACTTTAACTCTGTTAAAACACAGAGACCCTGATCAAAAGATTCTTATTAATTAACTATTGTAAGAAAAAGGAAGAACTCTTTCCTTTTTACGTAGAGTCTTTTTTTTTTTTTTTAAATTTCCTGGCAGCTTTGAAGATGCTGCTAGCCCCGTTGTAGAGTACTTGAAAGCCTGGGTCCACCTCTGTTGGGAGCTTTCCCCTACTGCCTAGGAGCGTGTGGGATTCCCCAGTACAAAGCCCAGCTCAGCTTCAACCTGTACCTCCCACTTGCTGGATCCAAACTCCTGAACTCACAAGAGCAGAAGGATCACGACAGTGGCTTTTAGCAGGTTCTCTCTCTCTGAAACTATACGGTCGGAGAAAAATGGAATTTGAGTCATTGACAGTCTCTTTCAGGCACTTACCCCCGGTGTTGCTGTATATTCACACTCAGCTTATTCCAGCCTGGCTTTTGAATGTTGCCTAAATGCAGGAGGGTTTTCTTGAAAAGTGTTTACCTAAATTAAAATTTCCTAGAGGGAAAACGGTTTGTGGGCAGAAGGCAGTCGTTTCGGTAAAGTCTTGTGGTTCTTTTGAGTGTTTCGCATTGATACCAGCATTCCACAGATAAGAATTGTTCCATTGGACAAGGGACCACCTTGCAGATTACACCTAGCTTGTGAGCACAAAAATTAAGGCTGAAGTTACATTTATATGGCTATAATAAATCTTGCTTCTACTTAAAAATCTAGGATATGTGGGAAAGTCTCCTCCAAACATCTGGTACCTTCTATAACTAGAGAATAGAATGGACTGAGAATTAGAAAGGAAAAAAAAATGGTTTTTCAGTATGAGGAAGCAAATGCTGGTGAGACTAAAGATGGATTCTGTGTTGTTCTGTAATATTTTTTATTACTGAAATGCTGGAGGATACTTATTACTGTAAGTAAAAGGCAAAATGATCTCTATAGTTCCATGTAAAAGTGAGACCTTAACGTGTTTTTCCCCAACATGGGAGCTTAGGTTTTTAGGTTATCCCAGTTAGTGAGACGCTTGTACTCTTAACATATTAATTCAACTCATTATATTGAGTAAGCTAGACACATACATTTTTTTGCCTTCAGGGAATTTGATGTAGTTAAATTAATTATAATCAACTGTGATAAAGTGTTTGACATTATAGGCCCCAAGTATTAACAAGTCCCCGTGACAATTTCAATAGGTCTAGCGCGATCTATCAGCGGTTCGTAAATACTTGGTTTATTTTTGACACGTTTTATGATCAACTCTCACCACCACCACTGCAACTGACTTGAAATGATAAGATTTGGAAAATGTGTGTTCATTTTTGTCCAGAAGAGGTTAAGTTCCCTGGTCTATTGGTACCCTCTAATGAGGGAGAGATAGAAGAGCAGCCTGTATTTTTAATTTAAGCCTTTAGGCCTTGGGCACTCGTAGATCAGACAAACCAGTGATATCAAACTTTCTGGGCTTTCTTCCTCCTTTCAAACCAACCAATTACTAAAGTCTCAAGACAGAAAACTGGCACGAGAACACAAACAGAAAACCCAAGGTAAGTACCACATCTGTGCCAGGCCAAGAGACAATGCAGTGGGTGCTGTTCATTCATTCTCTCGTTTATTCATAAATACAGCACATGTTTGCTGAGTGTCTAGCATGGATCTTGCTCTGGTGTAAGCATTGGAGTAGAGAAGATAAGGCCCTGCCTGCTGAGAACAGGGCTCAATATATGTTCTTTGAATGGAATAAATGGAAACAAGTAGGCAGAGGAATGGACAGGAATGAAGTAGGAGGCTGTTCTGTTTTACTTTGTAAGTCTCCTCTTTTAATGGAAGTATGACTAATTCAGTCATTTAAAAAGTGCATATCCCTGTTGTTAACGGACTCTATGAGTGCAGGGATGGCAGAAACAAATCAGATGATGTGCCTGGTTCTTTCATTGTGACAGCTGCTATCAAGTTGTAAATTAGAGCCAGCCGCAAGGAAGCTGTGTTAGGTCAGTCAAAGGACTAGTGTCATATTATAAATGGCTATTTGGGGGCACGGATGACTTTCTTAGGACCTGTAAGAGTTGTTTTATCCTTAGGCTATTTAGTGAATTCACAACTTTCTATCTGGGGGAAATGTTGCTAGATAAACATGTATCAATTCTTATAAGTAAACTTGGGTTCTCTCTTTATAAAATGTACAGGACTGTGAGATGTTGCATTTCAGAAGGATATAAAATAAACACAAGGAGCTATTTCAAGCATTTGTATAAGATACTCCTCTTTCAAAGACTTCCTTAAGCATGAAATCCTATAAATCTGATACATGTTTTAGTTATAAAGAATTCCGTAGTAAATGTGATATGACTGTAGCTGATATATCCTGAAATGCCGTGTTTCAAAAACCCCTAGACCCTAAACATAGAAAATTATTTCAAGAACTGTAGCTAGCAGCAAGCTCTCAAGGCTTCTTCATCTCTACTTTGTATTTAGAAGACAAGGGCCTATTCAATAATACAGGCCAGAAACTCAACTCTTAAATTGAGGAACAATAGCCAAAGCAATTATGGTAGAATCTGATCTCACTGTTAGCTATAGAACTTACTTTTGCCCTTGTGCATTCCTAGAAGCACCAAGAAAGATTTAAAAAAAAAAAAAAAAAACAGAAACACTTTCTTTCCTATCAGTTGAAATCTAACCCCTCTCAAACCTCTGTCTTCCTTTTATAGTCATTGATTCAATATTCCTCATTTCTCATGGACATTTATCATATGCTGTGTTCTCTCTGTAATGCTGGCAGAATGCATAAGCAGTGCTAACTACTCACTGAGAAAAATAAAAAAGAAAGAAAACAGTTGGCTGGTACCCAGCAGCCTTTCACGAGCAGCATTTGTTATCAATTTCCTACGTTTAGAAAGCGGTTTACTTCTAAACTCTGCGTACGTGAAAATATTCCTCTATGGCACAATAAGGTTAAAGTCTTAAGGATGGTATAATGTATGGGGCGATTCAGCAAACACAGAGGGAGGCACTTCCTGACCTCTGAACACTTACTAATACTGATCAGTAACTCAAGGGATTCATGGGACTTGAATTTCCATTCTGAATCAAGCAGATTTTCCCATGGATCAAAGCAGGCAAAGCACATCAAACCTAAAATTACTTGGTGTAGTAGACAAGCAGTCCGTCTAAGGTATGCAGTATGTGTTTCCTTGATCCCCAGTGCCAACTCCTGTTCATCCATCTCTTCCTTCCCACATACTCAACTTCTATACAATTTATAATTATAGTTATTCCATTTTCTACTTACTGATGACTATAAATGATATTCTAAATTAAAGTTTCAAGTCGGAATTCATGGCACAATATAGTATGACACCAACCAATGGTCTGTAACATGGCATACCTATTTTTGCAAGTATAAAATTCTTTAGGATATAAAATGTTCCATTTATAATGGGAATTTCACTGAAATACCTCTCCTGCCTTATCATGCTCTCCAATTTCTATGAGAACCAGCTACAGAAGGATTTCGTTTACCAGGAGAAAGCAGAGCACATCAGAATTATTCAAAGTGGCTAGAGAATTGCCTTTGTATTTGGGATTTTACCTTTTGCTTTTAATTTACACTTCAATTTCAGGGTTTCCTATAGATAAATGGTTTAATTTGATAATTATGTCAAAAAGTACTTGTATTTAATAATCAACATCTGATTTTAGTAACATGATAGTTTTCACTGTCATGTTTTCAAGTTCAAGCTATAACACAAGATGTCTGGCTTTTGGCATGCCAAGAGAAAATATTTGATGATTCTTTAGAATGGGATTCAACAGACTCCAAGTTAAATAGATCCCAGAAGCCCAGGCAAAAATCAGACACTACCAATAGCCCGGTGACATGCTTAGCAATTCTGATTTCAGGAGATAAGAGAAACATGAGGTAGAAGAAAGCGTTGTGCTGTAGAAGCTAGAAAGTAAGAAATATAGATAGGGTGAAGTTAGTGGATTGGTAAAGAAAACACTAAAACACATGACTGTTTACAAATAGCAAACTTATAACAAGTCCCAAGGCCACTGTGACCTAAAAGTCCTTCATGTGGTGACCTATTTAATAGAATAAAGGAGTGGGGGAAGTTACCTCCTGAAGTATTTAGATCACTGTAAAAGTCCTGATTAGTAGCTAAGATGAAAATCTTTATTTTAACCCAAATAATAAATCCTTGTATAATGTTGCTGTACTTTATTAAAACATCTTAATAACAATAGTGTTAAATGAGGGTACTTGGACTTCATTTCTCAAAAACATAACATTTACATTAACATAGATGTCATTAAATCTTAAACAGAAGTATATTAGATAGAAGAATCAATAGATCCTCCAATTGCTCTAAAAGTTCCTTTAATTCATGATTATCTCAAGAGTAGAACTGCTGATCATGTCTTAATGTTTGAGTCACTTTTGAAATTAGTTTTGATTTTCCTCAGGCTGTTTCTTTAACACTAAAAAAGTCTTTTTGAATCTTATTTCTTTTCATCTTCTTTTTTTTTGTGGATTGTTTATTATGAGCAACCTCCAAGGAACCAGGGGAGAAGCCAGATTAGAAGAGACGGGCCTGTGAATTATTCTGATGGTTAAAAACAGGTTTTCATTGGTTACTCTAAAAGGGAAATGGGTATAAATATCCTTGGGAGTCATTTAAACTTTTGAGAACCTTCATGGTCTGTGAAAACTGTGAACTTGTAAGTCACTTAAAAATATTGTGTCTACAGATGTTTGGGAAGATAGCCAGGAGAGAATTTAAATTAAAATAGAGCATGAAATATGCCTTGTCCTTCAAATAACAGCTTACATATAAATCCCACATAAAAAAAAGATATGTCCTCGATTTTTTTCTTTGCATGGATTTAAATAATTTGCTACATTAAGAATTTCCTTTATTATAACCTCTGAAGAAGTGAAAATTAGAAAGAGAAATGAAAAATAAGTCATTGAATATATGACATTACCCCAAGAAGAGTTATAAGTATCACATTTTTATTCTTTAAGGTGCAGGGATCTTCTAGAAAGATAACACTGATAATTAAATGTCAAAAAAAAAAGGTCAATATTCACCACTAAAATATCGATGCTCAGGAAATTAACTGATTTAATGAGAGGCCTAAAAATAATATCAGATGGAATAAATAAGCTAGTAGATGTGAGAGAGTTTTGGAAGTACTCTTCGGTTGCCAGAGCTGATGTGGTTTTGAGATTGACTGAATCAGAAAGTGATTCCTGTCTTACCTCGACCCTACATCTCTCTCCCGTAGCTTCATACCAGCTTGAAAAAGTCAGGCCTCCCAGAGGAAGCAGAACCATTCTTATGCAAAAGAGTTTGTTGACTTCAAGAAGGAGAGTATTCTCAGAATCCATGACAATCAGCTGGTGAGGGCAGTTTGGAGCCCTTGATCTTATTACTTACGGATAGGTCTCCTGATTTTCTAAATTCAACGTCCTAGACTTTTTTTAGTTTAGTTCTTTATCTTTAACATAGTTCAGTGCTCCAAATTCTTCTGTGTTAACATAGTCATAGCAATGTATTCCGTAGTCCAAAATCCATGTGCAACACCCAACCAGATGGGAAAACTGCAATCACCGATAGTTATAAGAGTGTTAGGCAGGAATAATTCTACAAATACCAATACACAGTGCACTTTGAAGGTGTGGATCATGCTAGGAGCTGACTTCTAGAAGGTAACTCCACAAAGTGAAATATATATTCATACATCCCTTCATTCATCAGCCTTGTAGTATTTTCTGTTGAATTGTTGTGTCTGAATATAAAATATTTGGCAAGTTCATGGTGACCCGATTTAATATATGCCTAATACTACCATTTATTGGTTGAAGATCCAAATCTATACTCCTCAAGGTTGTCCATGAGAGAATGAATGTTCAAGTGTGTCTTGCTATTTACCTGCAGTTATAGTATCCAAATTCTAAAACTATGAGAGAGTTGTAAGAAACTTTATTCCCCTTTTTGGATGGTTCTGGGTTCCAGTTGGAGAACATGACATGCGTACAACAATAGCTAACATGTATTGGACATTTACTTTCTATCAGGCAATATTGTAATCTTTTTACACTTTTCATCCTTACCACAACCCTATTAAGTGGTCAATATTATGATTTCCATTGTACAGATAAGTGACCTGTCCAGGGTCATACAACATGCAATACCAGGCTTTGGCTTCAGAGCCCAGGTTTTACTAAGTGTTTAGGAAGTAACTCTTAGTCTCTGGCTATATGGATTGATGGGTATATTGGGAGAAATTGAGTATTTACTCTTGCCAGCACTGTCCAATAGGATTTTTTGCATCAGTGGAAATAATCTAGGTCTGAGCTGTCCAGCATAGTATCACTAGCCACGTGTAGCTATTGAGTACTTTAAGTATGTCTAATGAGACTGATCAACTGAATTTTTATTTTATTTTATTTTGATTAATTTAAATTTAGTCACATGTAGCTTTTGAGCACTTAAAATGTGACTAATATGTCTCGTTTCATTATTTTAATTTATTTTAATCGCTCTAAGTGGTTAGTGCTTACTCTGTTGGACAGTGCAGGTTTAGACCATTAAAACACCTATAATTTCCATCACGTGGCTCAGCATCTGAATATGTCCAGTTCTCTTCAAAAAGGTGTTTATTGATGCCTTTTTTGTGCTTAGATCAAGACTGGGCATATGGTGGACACAAAGGAAATAAAAACTCTACTACCCAATCCTGAGAAATTATAATTTTCCAAAGAGATGAAAAGTGTGCTTTCAAAGTGGGAGTTTAAGTGAAGACCACATAATTGCAAGCAATAGTCCTTGAATCACTGCATGAGTTTGAATCCTGACTCCACTATGTATTATTGTGTGTGACTTGGCGAACATTATTTAACCTTCATAAATCTCAGGTGTTTTCTCATCAATAAACTGGAGATAATAGAACCCACCTCTTAGCTTTGTGAAGATTAAACTAGATAATATATATACATACACCTGAAGGATAAGACATGTCCACAAAGGTAGCACTGAAGGAGAAGCCATGTTGGTTTCTGTTCAGGTAAATAACCTATGAAGGTATGAGCAGAAAATAGAAAGTAGGGAATAGAAAGCAGCAGAGTAGGCAAGGAGACAGCAGAAGATCAGGGTACTAGAATCATGCATACAAAAGAGGTAACAAGGGCAGGCTGAAAACCAAAGGAAAAATGGTAGGAGGATAGTTAATCAGGAAGAATTGAAGGGACAAGATTAGAGAAAGTGCACCTCATCACGAAAGCTTCTTCTTTTGCCTGTTTCTGGGTTTGCCTTAGCTCCTGGGAGGCAGAATCCATCCCAGGAGAGAGGACCTTGCTCTTGCTCAGGTGAATAAGCACTTGGTGACACTAAGATGAAAAAACAGTGGTGCAAAGGTAAGAATAAGCATGATGTGCTTAAGTGCTTGTGAGGAAACCAGGCAAACTGAAATAGGCATGCTTGCTGGTGTGTACTGGAAGGTAGGATTCGTCAGGACTGGATCGTTGAAGCTTTGAAATTCAGGCCAAATATTTGACTTTCTTTTGTCTTGTAGGCAATGACAAGTCACAGGGCATTTTTATCCAAAGAATGGCAGGATCTAAGCAATAATCTGGCATCCAAATAAAGGATGGATAAGACCACTGGTAGTGAGACTGTCACCTAAGCGTGGCATGGAAGGAGAAAAGAAGACAGCACTAATGATAGAGGCGAAAGTAAAACTTTAGAGGACTTCATGTCTAAATATAGACAACTAAATGTAGAGGGTAAAGAAAGAAACACATCAGATCTAAGATAAACATGTGAAAGAAGGATGGTGCTGTCAGCCAATAGAAAAGCTAGCTCAAGATATGGCAAACATGCATTTCTTCCATCTATTTAGTGCTTGTTGGACTTGAGAAACAGTGGTCCCCAAAATAGGAATGTCCAATTGGATGCTGAAAATAGTAGTGTTTTATGTTCCTGGAACAGGAGACGGGGTGCCAGGAACCATTGGAGGGCTTCCACTCCAAATGATTCTGTAGCCAACTTCCCTAATCAACTCTGTCAGATTGTGTCCTGAATCCCTTCTTGTGGGTATAACACAGGTGCCTGCATGTTCTCACCCTGTGAAATTATACTATCTTTACCCCTAAATGTTAAACATTTAAGAGCCTACTCATCAATATGAATTCTCAGAATGAGCCTTTATCTGTACTCCCCAACCTCTTTAATCAAGTGTAGTTAGAATATCAACTGTGTAAATATGTGAATGCTTAGCGGGATGAGTCAATGGAAACATGCCTTGATTGCTCCCCAAGATATATTTTCTCACAATTCAGGAACCCCTTTATGGTCATATTTATCATATATATTGAGATTTTATTATTGCAGTCAATCCAAGAGGAAAGTATTTTCTATTGGCTTTGACTTTTGCCATCCTCAATGCATGAAATCTAGGGTTACTTTGTTCATTTCTGGCCAATGCCAAGTTCTGAATTTCATATTGAGGCATGGAATTTGTTAATTTTATAAAAACAAAAACTTGCCTCTAGGGCATTCATTTCCATCGCTGGCAAGAATGCCATGTATTAGAAAGCAGCCCCTTCATTGCATACCATATGGCACAGCTGTCACCAATGAAAACTCAACTTGTAAGGACCAATGTAATCTATTCGTTAGTTTCTGAACATGGAGTCCCCCCAGGAGCAAGACAAACACACACAATGCAGCTTTTGCAATGCAACATTGGAAGGAGCAGTGAGATTTTTTTTTTTTGAATCTCATATTGCCAAGTTACTGATTTAATAATGCCCTATAGAGTGTAAATTATTTCTCCAAACCTCTATAATGACTTTTGTCAAATGCCTTCTGCTTAGCCCATTAAAGGTGAAAACCATGAAATATTATTTGATTTGTAACCCAAGAAAATGCCCTAAAACCACCTGTCCCTCTTTGGAAAGCCGCCAGAATAAAGTGAGAGTAAAGGTCGCGTCTGAGAACAATAATTGGAGGTCGCAGCATGTGGCTCTGATCAAAGGTTGAGCCCATGGCTGCATGCAGGTTTCCAGTCTCTTTGGGAGGATTTCCATTTTATTTTTCTTAACCCACATAGGATTCCTGGGTTTTGAGGTCAACATTTCAAATAGTTTAATAGTGGCCATACAACATTAAAAAAAAAAACTGACGATGAATTGTGTTGAATAGTTATTATGTTTTCCTTTGAATTTGATTTGGAGAAGCTGATTTCAGGATGCATTTAATTTCCATGTGGAATTGGTAGATATTAAATTCCACTTCTCCTGAGTGCCTCGGGTATTTTTTAAAAATCACTTTAATTCTGCTGTGCCATCCATCGATGCCTATACATTTCATCAGTGATCACTGGGCATCGGATTGCTAGTGTTCATCACAAGCTTGTTAAATTAACCTTCAACGTGTAAGACAAGAAAAGTTGAATTTAAAGCTACATCCGGGCATTTTTTAAGACTCAGACATTAACAGCTCGGAAATGCAAAGTCATAAAGTTTAAGGGAATTGATTATAAGATAAAAATCAAATTATTTTATCTGAAACTTCTTAATGTGACAGAGAAACATGAGCGATGCTATGCTGGTTTAGGAACGTGCCCGTGATCATTCCTGATTAACTGTGTCCATTTATACAGGAATGTTGCAGTAATCTATACTAATTGAGAAAAGAAGGACATCAGCATTATATTATCGCCTTCTAGAAGGCATTCGGGAACTTATTTAAGATTTAGGCTTGACTTTTTATTGACTACTTATTGGCTGTCAGGTAATATTATATCTGATATTTTTATACTTTAAGAAATGAGCCATACTTAGCATGTCATTTTTGCTTAGAGTGTTTCTTTATTTCATTTAAGTATCTTAACATTCTCCTGAACATACAAGCTCTTTTGGTTGATCATTTAAAGAGACACTTTTAGCTAAGCCTTTAGATGAATAAATAAAATTCCAAATTAGAGGATCTTACATACCAGGGGTATGTAATATGTGTATATGCATTAAGCTTGACAAGTGGGTTTTGTATACTAGAGACTATGATAAAGAAATGGCTTTACAAATGGTTATTCTCCAATTTTGATCTGCTTGAAATCGAATTATTTTTTAACATTTATTTTGAAATAATTTTTGACTTACAGAAAAGTTGCAAAAATAGTATAGTTCACATATACCCTTATTCATTTTATCCTAATGTTAACAACATACATACATAACCATATAGTACAACAGTCAAAACCAGGAAATTAACATCGATAAATAATTATAGATATATTGATATACTATATATTTATACTATTTATACTATACTACTTATACTATACTATTTATAGTATATTGATATACTATATAGAGATATACTATTATTAACTAAACTACAGATCTCATTCTAATTCTACTAGTTTACCTTTTTCGTGTTTCAGGATCTAATTCAGGGTCCCACATGCATTTAGATGTCTTCTCTTCTCATTCTCTCCCAGTGTGTGACAGCTTCTCAACTTTCCCTGTCTTTTATAATCTTGATACTTTCAATGAGGACTAATCAGCTATTGAGCAGATTTATTCTCAAATAATATTTTTTAATGTTGGGGAAACATTTTTATTGTTTCCTAAACTCTCATAATGTACCTGGACTTCATCACAAATGTTTTCCTATAGTAGATTTCTGAGAAATAAGTAGGAGCATATGAAGAGTACTGTAATTACTGCAATTATGGAAAAGTAATTTACTGGCTGTATAAATTGAACAGATTTCAAATAGAGTGGATAGGCCATAAAAAGCGAGCAGCATATTGAAAATAAATATTTTGGGAACTGGGAAATTGCTGGTTAAATGCATATACCAAATGTAAATATTTTGCTAACATTTGTATAATTTAGTTTCTTAAAACTAAAACCATAAGGATTTTTTTTAATTAAAAAAAATCAAATAGGTGTTCAGACGATCAAATGTTTGCAGACATCATTCTTCCTCTTGTCCATCTGGTAGATATGAGACACCTAAAATAATTTTCATTTTGTGATAACTGGGTTAAAATTAAGCCAAAAAAACAAAAACAAAAAAACCTTGCAGAATTCTTTCTAAATTTATAATTAGTTAAAGCCCATTTAGGGATGATTCATTGTGGAAAATGGTGAAAATATTTAAAAGAGGTTGGGAGCATGATAGAGGAAAAGATCAAGTAATCTGTTTCTAGAAAGACCTAAAGTAAAGTCCCAACTCAGCCACTTGTTAGTTGTGTAGAAATCTATGGCCTCCAGCATTCACAGGTTCTTGTTCTAAAACCAGGTGTTTTTCCAAGAAAATAACACTACCCTGAGGTATGTCCTCTGCCAATGCCATGTTCACATCTGCTCAAGCAAAACCTCCCAAGGGGCCTGTAAGCTTCAGAAGAGGATGTCAATAACATGAATTACCTATATTAACAACAAGTTCTTCTGCATTATTTTATTGAATCATCAAAACAGTCCTAAGAGACAGGTGAAATTATTGTCCCCATTTTACAGAGCAGGAAAGTGAGCCTCAGAGAGCTCCAGGTCATACTGCCCTGAAGTGGTGGAGCCAGGGTCCCAGGCCAGGTTTATCAGAAGCAAAGCCCACGTTTTTAATGGGTAGGCTATGAGGCCCACCCAGAGGAGTGCCAGAGAAAATAGGTCGGCTGTCAATCACAGACATAGAATAACTGGTCTCCACATCCCACCCACAGCAATAACTATGAACTCACTTTTTATTTTGGTTTTTGATCAAAAAATAACATTTATAAAATGTTGCACACAGGCCCCTTAACCTTTCAGCTTAGATAAGATGTTCTTCTGAATTATAAGACTGAAACCTGGTGGGCTATATCACTTTGAATGCTTGTAGAATTATTTATACAACACTATACTCAGTCTGATCAGCAGTCTGCAGTGAAGTTCTTATAAGAACCGTCTGGGTTGAGCTCACTACTGAGCTAATTATGGAGATGCCCTGGAGAAAGCATCCCACTCTATCATGCAGGGTCCCCTTTAATGGACTTAGAACAGTCAGGAAAATCTAGTTCCCAAACAGCTAGTTTGATTTCACCTAATGGAAAATGTAATTATCGTAAACAGTCACTTTCCCCTCATTGCTTTGACCCACCGACGTTCAGAGCAGCCCACCTTTATTTCATGTAACATGAAAGTTTTATTATTACATCTTATCCGTGGAGCCATCTCATTTTTCACTCTTCTGGATTTCGCTTTTATTAATTTTCTTTCCCTGTGTTTCTCTGTCCATATGCCATTTACGTCTGGCTTTCAACAAGGTTAAATTTTAAATAAACCTGCTCTACATCCCCTTTGGCAAGTTGCTTAAGATTTCTGAATCTTGGTATTATTAGTTACGAGGTGCCTTCCTTTCTTGGATGTCAGGATAAAAGTAATGTATGTAAAATATGTAATGTAATGCAACTTGGTGATAAATCAGAACTACAAATTGCTCACCCCTGAGAAGTTTAAGGATTGTACTTCTTAAAACAAGTTTAAAGGTGAGAAAGGAACTTAAAATCTGTAGTGATATGAGAGAAAATATAATTCTGAATTATTTTATTATTAATCTGTTTAAAGAGTATTAATAATCATAAAAGTCTAATTAGGAGCCCAAGTACTAGAGAAGCCGCTGCAATGAGAAGCCCATGCACTGCAACAAAGAGCAGCCCCTGCTCACCGCAACTAGAGAAAGCCTGCACGCAGCAACAGAGACCCAAGGCAGCCATAAATAAATAAATAAATAGATTTATAGAATAAAGTTTTAAAAAAAGTAAATATTTATTTACAAATTCCATATTACTGGATATTCTCAAGACGTGTATTAAGTCATACTTAAATGAAAATATAAGAAGTTATTCTTAACTAAAGGATGCATAATGATTATATGAAATTAAAGGGCTCTTCTTTAGAGCATATAATTGTTCTTTTTTAAAAATGAAGAACAATCTCATGCATTCTGTGCCACAGTCAACATAGGTTCAAGGAGATTTTTGCCTCATCCTCTAGTGTCAGTGCACAGAATTTGGGGCTGAAAGTGATATAAGCTATAGGAACAACTTTTAATGTATTTTAGAAATTCTTTAAAGTTTATATTTCTTATAAAAGATGTTATAAACACCATGAATTATATAAAACATTTTTTTATTCAACATTATTTGATAAATATCTAGAGTGGGGTTCTACCAAGCAAGGCAATAGGAATAAAAATATGAATAAGACATGGCACCTGTACACCAAGCTCTCAGTCTAGGGGAGAGAGACACATAAATAGTTAACTACAGCGTCACGTTAATCCTGCTAAAATCCAGCTACATCTGTTGAAAATGCTAGAGCAAAACAGGTGGGAGTGATTAATGTTACCTAGATGAAGGCAAAGCAGGCTTTTCAAGGGAGGTGATATTTGAACTGGGTCTTGAAATATGAAAGGAAATTGACTAGGCACTCAGGCCAGCTTGTGCATTGCAAGCAGAGTGTGCAACAAGGGCAAAGAAATGGTGCAACAAAAGTGCCTGACTTGTTTTTAAAAATGGTCTAACTAAACCACAGAGTGCCTAGGTGGGTTGGCAGGTGAGGGGAAAGGGAGAAAATGCCTACAGGTATAATCATTGAAAAATCGTCTGGGCCCAGGTTATGAACCATCTCATGTGCTATGCTGTGGCGTTGATGTATTTATGCCATGGAGATTCAAATGTATGCTGCAAGACTGGGAGACAATTAACTGTGCTTAAAATATATCAAATCCATGCCCCTCCTTTAAAACTTCTCTCGGTTCCCCCTGCCCTAAACCCTGTCAACTGCTGTGTCTCTCCGTGTCTGCTCCACAGAGTTTAACACTTAAGTAGTACTGATTTGTAGAGGGTGCTTCTTTTTCATTTGTTTCATTTTTCCCCCGTCATCCTCTTCCACATCCAATTTTAAGTTTCTTGGAGGCTTATCTGAGTCAGGCTATTAATTATTTGGGTCTTAATGTCACCAAAGCTAAGGTGACGAGCCATCTTGTTAATGGTTCTCCATCAAAACTCTGTCCTCAGGGGTCTCTGGCTCTTTGGGGTCTCAGGGGATCCCTTAGGAACGTTCTCCTTCTGCACCGCGCTTTCTCACACTCACCACCGTGGTGCCACTGTTCACGGGACTCAGTACTCACTTAGGTGGCATCTTACAAATACATCCTCCTTAGGCAGCTGTCACATCATCTCCCATTTTTCTCAGCGCTCAGCTTCTACCGGATAAGCATGTCACAAAGGGTTTTAGGGGAACTTAAAAGCCAGTGACTTCATTTTTGAAGAGAATGACTGTCGTGGGTAATTGACAGAATGACTGCATCTTCTGCAGAGAAGCAGGGGAAATTGTGCAGAAGCTAAACGTTTTTGCCACTCTGTAGAGTTAAACTCTGGAACTACTTTCAAGGGGATACGTGCTGAGTGTTTTTCAACCGCTGGCTCTTGAATCGGAATTCTGCAGGGTCACTGGCATTTTTTTAAAAGCTCCACGGGTGATTTTAATAAATAACTAGAGCCGATTTCTTGGATTAGAAAGTTAGCACTACTTTTGAAATGTCATAGGGACTATAGATGTCACATGCTACATAATAAAAAGAATTATTGAATAGTTATTGAAATATTGTTTTAAAAAATGTCTACCGCATCCTTTTGGCTGTTACCCAACAAACTCACAAGAGACTCTGAGAAAGAAATAGAGGCTACACTGAACCAGGATCCTTGTTTAAATCTGACCACATACCCAATTAGCCCAGGACAGTCCCTGTTGACCTGGCATAGTTATAAATCTCCACTTTCACAATTGTTCTAGTTTAGGCAATAAATGATATGCTCACTCTATCTGTATTTGACTCCTGGGCATTATGAGCCCATTTTCTGTGTAGTTAATACTTGGGGGAACATTGAGACATGTTTTTCCATAATGACTAGGAGAAAGGAGGGAAAAAAAGTAGCTTTCCAGGTGTTGTACTAATAAATCAACACAGGATAATATTTCCTTATTTCAGAGATTTAGGTACTTATATTTAGAAAAACTACCTAGCTTAATTATTAAAATTAAGGAAATATAGGAAAAAGTATTAGCAGAAACAGTCAGGTTTTAAAAGCAGAGTTCAGGAAAGCAAATCTGGGCAGAGTAGATGCTAAATTAGAGGGATGTGAACATCCTGCTAATAATAATAAGGATGAAAAGTCCTATAAGGCATATTTCTTCATTTTTTTCTAACTCTTGGCTCACCAGATGGCATTCTGAGTCCTGATATGAGTTATTCAGCTTCTGTGATCAAAAGAGTGGGGTCTCTCAACAGAGGAGGTGAGACTTACTAGCTCTGGACAGGAATACCTCCACTGCCACTATTAATTTTAAAATTGCCATTTTGGTTTATACATTTGGTTATAGTTCAGACCAGTCTCACCAGGATGCCCAGTTGCCACTGGGTGTGCCATAAAGCCCAGTCTCTGTGCCAGCAAACCTGAGGGGTGAACCTGAGCCAGTGGTAATTTCATTTAGGTCACTGGATCTCAGGGTTTAGGGAGCCCTGAAACCATCTGGAGGGCTTATTAAACCATAGAGCACTGGGCGCCACTCTCAGAATTTCTAATTCACTTTATCTGGTGTGGGGATTCTAATAGGGCACAAGTGCTGCTGACTGGGCCACACTTTGATAAGGACTAGACCAAATAATCCCACCTTTTGATGCCTCTTGGCAGCCAGCCAGCAGCCCACCCCCGAGCCTTGATCTGCCTTTCCTTCTATTTGGAAGCTTACCCACCTTCAAACCTGCCCACAGGAAAAAGAATTCAGAAGAGGACATCTAATCCACGTGGCTCACAAAGCCAACTACGTCATCATTCCTTTGTACTTTATAAGAATGTGTTCACCGTGTAGGTGAGGGAACATGTGGGAAATGCACTGAATTTCTTATATTAATCTGTCAGTGTAATCATGGGGGAGTGATCTTGGCTTTAAAGCAAACACTTCTTGTGCACTGTATTATAGAGAGCTGTGGAGTGATCTGAGTTTGAAATCCCAATTCATCTTTTATTTTCCACGCAGGCACACACACACACACACACACACACATACACACACCACGTCCATATACAGATACACACAGCCTACAAAATTCACATTCCAAATGTACTAAACACATTTTTTAAATGAGTGCAAAATAAAAGTCACAGTATATCTCAGAAGCTTTGTATGACTCAAGTCAATAGGCCGGCTTCAGGCTCCTCATACGTTTGTATATTACCATCTGACATGGTCAGAAGTCAGTCTTTAGACTGTTCTCTCCCACCTGGTGCCTGAGAAAGCAGCCCCTGCATGGAGACAGAGACCGAGAATCAGCCCTGGTAAAATCATGAGGAAGGGCCGGTTTAACTCACATAAGGCTCTTTTAATTAAATCTGGGTGAAGCAGTTATGCGCTTTCAGTGTATTAGCTGCCGTTCTACATTAGTGGGAGTGACAAGAGTAATATTGCAAACTTCAGTTACTAGCAAAGAAAGGGGGGAAAAACGAAAGAGACAATTATCTAGAATAGAACTGGCTAAAAATCCTGCTCAGCAAAAGATTAGGGTAATTCACTCTAAGAATGGCATATTTTTTAAATTTAAATTTTAACCGAGTAAAATGCAAATTGATATGTTACCTATTTATTAGGTCTTCTGACCTAATTCTGACCTAAGGCTTTTGGGACTATTTGAAAACAATAGTCTGTGGTTTGAAGAGAGATTTTTCATGGATCTGAGTATAAGTAAACCAAATTAACGTGTGTACTTTTAGCAAAAAATAGTTGTCACTTGGCTTCTTAGCAAAAATTGTCGACATCTTCAAATGCATTTTTAAGAGCCTGGAACTTGACTTATTCTTCAGTAAACCTAACCCAGTGGGTTTAACTAGTTTTGAATCATGGATCCCTTTCAGAAGTTGTTGGAAAGCAGGCTCGCTCTCCCTAGAAAAATAAATCTGACTACACAGACATAGAATTTTGAGGATACATCAGAGTGTCCCTGGATGCTCTAAAATCTATTGATGAGCTTCTAGTTGAAGATCCTTCCCATAATCATAAGAGGGGAGGTTGAGGTTGAAGTTAGGTACACTGGCTTCTTTCTGACCACAGCACCAGCACCGACCAGGCATCTGACTCAGCCAAGGCACACTTCTTTTTGGCTTCCTCATCAGTTAAAAGGAGGAGCTGGGCTGGAGGACTGTTTTGGTCCCTTCCGTCTCCAAGTGTGTGATCATCAGTCATCTGTGATGATCCCGAGGACTAGTTCTTTCCCCTTTATTTGTTTCCCCTTTCCCACAGCTATTTCTGGAGTTTTGGACCAATATATATTATGGACCTCCCTAATCCCTTTATTTGCTTAATTTAGGGACACTCCCCTTTCTATTATTCCCTCACTCCATCATCCTCTTCTCTCTGTTTAAGGCCTAACTACTGTTATAGGGCATTTAAAAGGAAGAGGGGAAATCCCCAAGCCCTTAGAGGCTGCACTGGACCTGCAGGTCAGCTTGGTGATGGGGATTTCCTTCCTCGACTTTCAACAAGAGAAGATGGGTGGGAAGCTAACTGCCTTCAGCAGAAGTTAGGTGATTACTTATATTCTGTGCCATTTTTCTATGCTACTGTGATTTTTTAAAAGATATTTTACTACTGCTTCTTGTGGACCAAAAATGCAAGCAAGGTATTGATAGCGAAAAGCTAAATTGTCAATAGAAAAGAGAAACAGTGCCAAAACAGTGGCGGAGAAGAGAACTCCCTGGTAACACACTGAAGTGAGGATGGGAGATATACCTTAAGAGCTGCCTTGTCCTAAGCAGCACTTCTCAAGAATGCTCTAAAGGCTCTCCAAAACCCTGAAGTTACTTAACCCCTCAATGTGCTCCTGCACTTTGCTGATACTTCTACTCTAGATCTTAATACCTTGCTTGCAAATATTCATTTTTCCTCCTGTTTCTACCAAGCGAGTGTGAGTTCCTCCAAGGACGCTCCACATCACGCTTTTAATTCCAAGCTTGGGAACCTACGAGATGCTCTAAGTATTACTGGTAATGTTTACTGTAATATCTCTACAATTATTACCACTCATATAATGAAAGGAATGGAGAAATCGATCATTCACCTTTTCTACGGTGATCTTTTGTCTGCTGTACTCACTGACAAATCACAAAAGCCTAGAATAGTGCCTGGGATGTGGTATGCTCTTACAAAGTATATTAATAATAAATATCTTAATTCAAATATATTTGAATGAGTATATAGTCCCATAAAGGATATTAGGGGGTTGCTCAAAGATGAATAAAAATGAATATATAATTAAGAAATTATGAAGCAAATTCAGTACCCATGGAGAATGTCACACTGAAAACACGTTAATGAATAATTATCTTCCGTTGCGGACCAGGCTCTGAAAAGTGATAGTTTGTCTCTTCTGAGTAAGTCTCTGAGGATCCCTGCAGGCGCGGGGAGCTAGAGGATGAAGTCAGTGTCTGAGAATCTGGAAGAAGCATATCAAATTTTAACAGCATAATCTAGTTTAGATAAACAAATCTCCTACAGTTATTATAATTATTCTCATGAGTAGTAGATGTATATTTAATTACTGAGAAATTCACTAAAGGTACTAACAATCAATACTGGAAAAACCATTAGCCCAATGATAATTTCTCCCATAACACTTAAATCCAATCTGAGTGGTCATGTAGTTAAAACAGAAAAAATGTCTTCTAAGTCAGCAATTCTTTGCACTTTCATCCAAAGCCATTATTCTTGATGAGACAGAACAATCAAAAGAGGAATGGCCATAGCCTGTTCTGGATATCATTAGCATTACCTGAAATTTCAGTAATGGGAAAAAGATGCTTACAGTTATCTCAGCAACTTATTATCTTGCATTTCTCTGTCATAACCACTCATATTTACATCCATAATGTGGTTTATCTTAACAACGCTATTACATTGTCTTGCAAGGGGTTGTTTTTTTAAAAAAATCCATTCCCTTTTGCCTTTTGCACTTAACATATTCAAAATTTTTGTTTGCCATTTGAGAAGTAAACTTCATAGAACATATTGAATGGGACTTAGAAGTTGGTTTTGTTCAAATTAGTAGCTCTGTGGTTAATAAAAGAATTGAAGGAAAGTATATCCTCTTTGTGAAAAACTGGTCAAATGACAGTCAATTGTTTCTGCAGGAATAATATGATATATGCAGATTTTTAAAACACTCCTCCAAATTCACTATTCAGGGATGAAAACATTCCAAATAGCGAAACTTGTAATTTTATCTGAAAATAATTATCCAGTGCCCATTGAGACTATTACCAATATTGTCTAAGTATTTGACAGTCTCAGTGTTTGCTGTTGCAGTACTAACTAGGATTATGTTTTTGCATTTCATTAATTCGTTTAAAATGGTAAGCAACAGAAATGAGAGAATTACTAGGGAATGAAAGAGAGGTAGTATCATCCAGAAAAGACACAAGTATACTAGGAACTCTCGTTGTGAAATCTGTGAAATATATTCTACTGTTTTACACATGTGTGGTTTAGTTGTAGATTTTTGAATAAATGCTTGAATGTGTGACCTTCAAAAGAAACAGACTTATTGCATGAAAGACAGTTGACAGAAACCAAGTGTTTCTTGGAGAACACATGGTGCTAATCAAGAAAAGGCCAGCAGAAATTAAACAGGACAGCTGATAAAAGACAGAAGATCATTTAGATGTATAGATTTAAAAAGGAAACATGCTATATTCAAACTTAGTATAATTCATCTTGAGAATAAATTGATTTTGTAACTTCTCTCAGTATCTGAAACACAGCCCTAGAGACGCTGGTTGTTACCCCCAAAACTTTATAAGTGGAGCTTAATTTATATCATAAGCAATTCAAGAGAAAGACTTAGTAAGAGTCCCATTATTCCTTAAATGGCAGGAAAATAAATATAGACAACTATTACAAAAAACATTTGCCTTTCGGGGAAAAAGAGCCTAACACACACCCAAGACTTCTCCAAAACCCTATTTAATTCATTTGAGAAAATCAGCAATAACATATATATATTTATATATTTATATATATAAATAAAATAACATGCATTATATATCTGTGTATATATGTATATTTATTTATTTATATATATAAATAAAATAACATGCATTATATATCTGTGTATATATATACATATACATATTTGATTTTATAAGCTTCATTATGGAGTGCTGGAACACAAATATTTAAGATACAGAAATCAAGATGATTCTTGTCCTCTATTTTCCCATCTGGCAGTAGAGGGACCTAGCCCAGGGCAAATGTTCACTTAACTTTCAATTGCTTATCTTGGTAAGGATCATTCCTTCATTTGTTCAACAAATACACATTGGTGTTCTAGAACTGATATAAGTTAATTTGGTGGTTTAAGTGATTTTCAGGTTCTTTGGCAGTTCCCACCAGGTTAAATGTTTTGGGGTTTATAAGTCTCATCCCACATCCTGACCCTTTAGGTGGTTACAACCAAAGGCAGCCCCAGACCAAGTTCTGACAGACTACATTTACCAGCAAATAGGGACAAAGAAGGCAAAATCTCTTAGCTTAACTTTGAAGGCTAAACTCAGGATTAGGCATTAACATGTTGTTCACAAATATGCTTGCAGCCAAGAAAGCATTTTTCTTTTTTTCCAGGAATCAGATACTGTTGTTTAGACAAAATAACAATGGCTGGTTGTGGATAAATATGCAGTGTTTCCACACGTGTGTGTCTCTCCAAGGAGTGCCTACGGGAAAGGAAATGTGTTTTCCCCTCACCTTCCCCTTTTGCTTTTCCCATCATTCTCCAACTCTTACCACCTCCACTTCCTCACCTTCCTCATCTTGGCTGGCCTCAGAAGTGTTACCTGTAGTACCTACAGTGAGACTGTAACTACAGATAGAAGTAAGGGAAAGAGGGTTGAAGGTGGGAGTGAGTCTAAAGCCAAACACATATGTGATCTAATTTCTCCTTAATGTCCTTCTCCATCCCAACCGCTAAAGAAGATCTGTCATCCTTCAGGATGGCCACAGTACCACCCATTCACATACCTCTCCTCCGTGTTTAGTCATCTCATCACCTCTTCACAGGTACCATCTCCTTCTGGCTTTCAAACCATCAAAAGAAATTTTGTAAACTTTTCTGTTTCCTTTTATTTGCTTGGTTCTTTGGAATTACCCTTTTCTTACTGAACAAAGGAGAACAATTCAGACCTTCTACTGATAGTTTAAAATATTGGAAGTGGAGGAGAGAACTCTCATGAAGCGGGGCCAACTCAGTGATTTTTAACCTAACAAATAACACACAAGCATATCTATTTAAAATTGCAGCCTGCCCTTCCTCCAACCCCCTGTACCCTGCTCCACTGTTTTGTTTTTTTTTTAATTAATTAATTTATTTATTTATTTTTGGCTGCATTGGGTCTCCGTTGCTGCATGCAGGCTTTCTCTAGTTGCAGCGAGTGGGGGCAACTCTTTGTTGCGGTGTACGGGCTTCTCACTGTGGTGGCTCTTCTTGTTGCGGAGCACGGGATCTAGGCACAAGGGCTTCTGTAGTTGTGGCACACAAGCTCAGTAGTTGTGGCTCACGGGCTTAGTTGCTCTGTGGCATGTGGGATCTTCCCGGACCTGGGCTCGAACCTGTGTCCCCTGCATTGGCAGGTGGATTCTTAAGCACTGCACCACCAGGGAAGCCCCTGCTCGACTGTTTTTTTTTTTTTCTTTTTTCCCATTGCGTGTATTGCCTTCTATCCTTTACTTATTCCTTATTCTCAGTGTTCATTATGTCTCACCTCTACTCAAATGTAAGCTCCAGGAAGAGAAGGATCTAAAACAGTGCCTGGCACATAGTGGTGCTCTGGTAATACATGGTGAAATGAATTAAAGAGAATTGCTACATTGCCTTCTAACGACTATCTCTGTTGTTTATGTCACTTGCTACCTCAGGCCATTTAAGACCCAAGGAATTGCAGTTCTCTCTCAACAACCACCATACCCTAAAAGGATGATAAAATCTGTACTTTTAATGGGTAGTTTCCACAAATACCCTGGTACATTTGAGCTTTTAGTAGAACTCAAAAGCCAACAAGAAGGAAGGTTGCAAAAACAAATCCCAAAGTTCATCTGAAGACAGTCTTTCATAATTAAGGCCTTAGAGATCATCACTCAGCCAGGTGTCATCCTGCACTGATATTAAAGATTAATATTTAGGGGTAATAATAGAGTCAAGTGTCTTCCTGGAAGTGTATGAATATCATACAAACTTTTTTAATTTGGCAAACTTTCTGATTAAAATGAATAAGTAGTTTCCTTTTGAAAGGAGCTATTGAAAGTAATTGTACATGCAACACTTACAGAGTTGTTTTTTATCTTGTAAAAGGATAATTTGCTAAACTTGATTAAAAATCAGACATTGAACTAGCTCCCTCTGAGATTGTTGCATATATACTATTGAATGACTTTAATCAAATTCAGCATTATTATCTTTTTATTTGCTTTTACTCTGCCTGCAAGTACAATAAAATGAAAATATGTAAGCAGTGGAGCATATTTTTATAATACTAGTCAGAGTGCCAGGTGGGCTGTAAAATAAATGTAATTGTTTTTAAAGATTGAACTAGATTAGCATGGATTAACACATTCATTCTGAAACCCATGGCAGGAAGTATTCTAAGCATGCCCTCAAACAACCCTTGTTACTCTGCTAATATCCTATCTTACTACTACAAAATCACTGCTCCATAAAACAGGGAGCATTTTAACTCCATTCATTTTCATATGAAAGAAATACAATGTATTAAACAAGACAAGAAAGCAGTTGTCTGCCATATTGAAGGCCAGATTTGCAACGATTTGCACTCTGCTTTCAGCAGATGAACAACAGTGACAGACATGGGAGCCAGAATTGTGGCTGCAATAAATATTCATAACTGCTTCTGCCCAAGGAGCAAGGGAGGGGTGTCTGCATTTGCAGCACATGGCTAACAAAGGATGAATCGGGGCTAGGTGGTCAGAAACGCACGCTGGCTCGGAAGCCCTGGGCAATTCAATGCTGAAATCCCTCCTGGCGAGTTGCTGGGTGATTTTGCAGTACCCTTGACTCGAGTGAGGTGAAGTCTTCAGATATGGCCTGCTGATGCCATTAACCCTCCTCTCTAACCTTAAAATAAACCTGCTTGAGAAAGCATGTTGTCAGTGTATGATATCCAGCAGGGGAGAGTCAGCCCTCAGGGGGGAGGTGGTTTCTGATGCAATTTAGGACCTAAGGCTGACTACAAGAAATCTGCCCAATTTTAAGAGGAATCAGTCCTTGGTGAATTATACTCAGTGAAGCCTAAAGAAACATGTATTATAGAGTCTCTGGACAGGTTCGAAGCTTGCAGATCTTGTTCCTCTTACTCTAGTTATAAGTATTCCCTCATTTTACACTGAAAGACTATAATTCATTTCTGTATTTACTGCAAGGATCTTGTCTACTAAGCAGTGTAGTGTCACTCATGCAAGAAATGTCAATCGAATTTCCTGAGCGACTGGTCAATCTTCTGAACTAATTATATTTCCTTTTTTTGGTTTTGGTCACTCGGAAACTTGGGGTAGCAAAGTTTGTCTCGCAGATTCAGTAACTATGTGAGATCTTACCCATTGAATTTCTATGTCCAGGTTCCTCTCTGTTTCCATCCAGATATCCTACCATTTTCTATTTGGCTTGATTGTTTTGAATCTTCCTTTATTTTGTGTATTTTTGTAAATAAGCCTAAGTCTTTTATGGAGTGAATGTATTATCTGGCACATGCACACATGTATTGACTAATAAAATGGTAAATGGTATGAAGAAGTTGCTAAAATGGAGGAAATTTGCATTATTAAGGAGAGGTTATTCAGTTCACACCGTAGATTGGTCAGAATCACCGTAGATTGGTACTAACATTACCAGCACATATATAAATATATATATAGATGGAGACCATTATTTAAATCTTTAAGCTGATACCTTACAGATACTGAGTAATATCTAAATAATTTACGGGGATGAAAAACTACCGATTTCACAACAGAAATAGAATAACGCATTAGGGTGCTTTCTGCTGGCTGTTAGTGAATTCTGGATGCCGTGCACGTGATCGAGTGTTATTTCTCCTGGGCATTTGATCACTGTGTGAGGTTTGGCCCGTGGGTGTCATGCTTGTTTGTTTTAAATGACAACACTGATGGCTCCAGTGATGAATACTAAGAAAACCTTAACTTTTAGACCTTCACTGATGCCTCCAGCTTCCCAGAACAATTGTGAGTGAGATCTCTTCAAAAATGAAATCCTTTCTCCCTGCCCAGTTGCTGTGAGAAACTCATATGCTCCACAAATGTAGAACATGCTTGAGACTCTCTGAGGAAGCAGGTTTTGCAGCGCCAGGTTCTGTTTGGGAATCCCTTTGTGATCCAAACATAGAGTTATTCAACAAAACGTTTGAATGCTGCTGCAAGGGAGGGCTGTTATGTTTTACCATGCAGTTACGCTTAGCCGTGGTGTAGAATGCTAGGGGGTGAAAACAGATTCTATTGTTTGAGACCACAAATGTAGGAATTTTTCAAAATCTGATTGTGAGGCATTATTCTCAGGTCAAATTGCCTTGTTTGTGCTTTGTTCTGTACTTGTTTTTCTCGTTGTCTACATTGAGTTTTCTTACAGGGTTCTATTAAATGTTAGAGGCATCCATGAGGTACCAACCACAGAAACAGAAAAAATAGCACTAGTTTGTCCCCTCTCAAATCCTGACCCCTCCCAGCTCATCTTTTCATGCTGAGAACTGATACGTTCATCAGGAAAACGCATTATTTGGTGCTACAAGCAAAGAGAAGCATCTCCGAAACTGTTTTCTCCAGAGCCATTAACCACAGTTATACAAAATATGGATGAAAGAAACGTCACATTTCAGCATTTTATCCACAGTTTGTTTATGCATTATCTAGTTTGCCTCTAATTCTTTCAAGGAAAGATGTGTCCACCAATTTCCTTGGAGTTCTCACGGTTGGCAGCATTTTTATGAAAGTTAGACTTACAGCATGCAGTACAGAGAGCTGAGTCCTATTCATTGAATAAGGCGTGTCGCAAAGCACAAGCCTCCATCCATAGCCCCCTTGGTGGAGGGTGAGTCACCCGGGAGTACAGTCGGCCCTCCATATCTGCAGGTTCCGTATCTGTGGTTCAACCAACCGTGAATGGAAAATATTCGGAAAAAAATTCCAGGAAGTTCCAAAAAGCAAAACTTGAATTTGCCCCTGCACTGGCAACTATTTACATAGCATTTACATTGTATTTATAACAATTTACGTGGCATGTACATTATATTAGGTATTACAAGTGATCTAAAGTAGATTTAAAGTATACAGGAGGATGTGTGTAGGTTATATACAAATGCCACACCATTTTATATAAGCGATTTAAGTTTTCCTGGATTTTGCTATCTGTGGGGCATTCTGGAACCAATCCCACTCAGATACCCAGCAACACCTATGCAGATGGAAAACAAGAGATGTGATCTGAGTCTCTAGTTTGACTACACTGTGTTACCTCAGCCAAATAATTTAGCTGCTCTGGACCACTTTTACTTCATATGGTAAATGAGGGGATTGTGCTAAATTATCTCTAAGATGTTTTCTAAGCTCAAGCTGGTTATTATATTCACATTTTGTTTAATCTGTCTAAAACATACCTTGATTGATTGGCCTTTTAGAGAAAAACTATCAAAATAATGAGTGGTTTTTTTTTGTTTGTTTTTTGTTTTTGCATTTAATCCCCTATTTACCTCTGTAGTACTTCGTCTCATTCCCATCCTAACACACCTGAGAAAGGCAAATACCCTCCCATCAGAGACATGGGCTCCCTCTCTCCACAAGGGGTGCAGCGTGGAAACTGCCCCAGAGAAGTGTCGGACTTGTGGGTAGAGGAAAAGAACATGCATTGAGTAAGGCCCACAGCTGATGCGGCCCATTAAGAATCACTGAACTGCGTTATCCATTTTGTGTCTTAACAGGGAAACCTGTCCTTTGCAAATGAGCAGGACTCACTCTTGAATTTCCAAGGTGGTCCCACTCCAGCTTTTTTAAAGCCACTAAAGCAAAGTTCTCAAAGCTTGCCTGCCTCCCCAGGAACTTCTGATGCTGGCATCTTTGTTTGTGTTGTTCAGAATCAACACTAAGCACTGCGTTAAAACTCCCAGATCTAGGGTATTAAAAGCTCCCCTATTTAGCATCTACCTTGCAGGACTTACCCTATTCCTACCTGAATCCCTGCTACAGAGTTGTGAGTCTAGTTCAAATAGACAATATTATAATTTACTTATTATCCACTAATAATAAGTAAACCTCCCATGTATTCTTGGTGTCGTTTCAGACGTCCACATTCTGCTAAGTATGTTCCTAAATGAATCTTTACAGGTAAACATAGTTTACTCCTCGTTTACCTTGTAATAGTTATGCATGGTTCTGAGACTTCACAGAAGAGCATCAGGGGATTTTAGCATTTTCACAAACACCTTAGTAAATGTAGATTAAGTGAGATGCTGATCTTTAGAAATATGATAACTTTTTTTATTAGTTTCTGCTTTATAACAAAGTGAATCAGTTATACATATACATCTGTTCCCATATCCCTTCCCTCTTGCGTCTCCCTGCCTCCCACCCTCCCTATCCCACCCCTCCAGGCGGTCACAAAGCACCGAGCTGATCTCCCTGTGCTATGCGGCTGCTTCCCACTAGCTATCTACCTTACGTTTGGTAGTGTATATATGTCCATGCCTCTCTCGCTTTGTCACAGCTTACCCTTCCCCCTCCCCATATCCTCAAGTCCATTCTCAAGTAGGTCTGTGTCTTTATGCCTGTTTGACCCCTAGGTTCTTCATGACATTTTTTTTTCTTAAATTCCATATATATGTGTTAGCATACGGTATTTGTCTTTCTCTTTCTGACTTACTTCACTCTGTATGACAGACTCTAGGTCTATCCACCTCATTACAAATAGCTCAATTTTGTTTCTTTTTATGGCTGAGTAATATTCCATTGTATATATGTGCCACATCTTCTTTATCCATTCATCCGATGATGGACACTTAGGTTGTTTCCATCTCCGGGCTATTGTGAATAGAGCTGCAATGAACATTTTGGTACATGACTCTTTTTGAATTATGGTTTTCTCAGGGTATATGTCCAGTAGTGGGATTGCTGGGTCATATGGTAGTTCTATTTGTAGTTTTTTTAAGGAACCTCCATACTGTTCTCCATAGTGGCTGTACCAATTCACATTCCCACCAACAGTGCAAGAGTGTTCCCTAGAAATATGACAACTTTTGATCTTTGTGCCCTTTTTTTGTGATGTGTCACCTCAGTAGTAAATCCTCATATGGTTTTGAAGATGGTACACTAAAAAAAAGGCATGACATGCAGTTTTCCCATTAATCCTACCTCCGCCAATTTGCAATGGAAAAGGAATAAGTGGAAGGCAAGTTTTATAATAAAGAAACCAAGGCAGTGTGATGAGTCTAAGCTGTTCAGTCAGAGAGAAATGGAGTCCAAGATAAACCCTAGCTTCTCAGCGCTCCATCTCTGATGAAGGCATGCTGTAGAACCCTGAGATGAAATCCATAGTCAGGGTTAACTGACCAAGGCAATTATTTATGAAGTTTGATGCCTTGATGGGAAGTCTTACATTGTGTTCTTATGTTAGGTGTGAATAACCCAAATGTCATTATTACACGTGAAATTATGCACAATTAAATGTTATTTCCTGCAACTAACAGAGTTGAGTAGCACTGTGATTTTGCCATTCTCTTACTTTCTGAGCCTGCTCTGTAAATTTCTGGACATTCATATATACTGGAGTTAGAACCTCTGAATTTTGACCACACAGTGAAAGTTAGTGCTTCTCAGGACTCAAGAAATCTAAGTTCTGGTCCTGGTCTAATGCTTATCGGGCATGTGGCCTCAGGCAAATGACCTAACCTTGTTGCAAGCTACTATCTGTCTCTGTACAATTGAAGTACTGATGTGTAGCATCTCTGAAATCTTATTAATCCATTCAGTATCTATTGAGTGTCTACTATAAGATAGTCACTCTTAGAAATGAGAATGAGTTAGACTGATCATCCTTTGATCTTCCTAGATACCCTGAATTACTACAATAACATTTACGTTTTGATGAGTCAGCAAAGGGTTAAGCAATGCTGAATGCTAGAGATATTTGTCAGGTTTTTTTGAAGCAGAGAAGCATAATTCCTTTTTATTTCTTAACCTTTTTTTATTTGCTCTTAATCTTATTTTCTACACATGATTGGGTCTGGGTTTTCGGGTGGTCCTCAGTGAATTAGAATAGACAGTATAAATTAATTTTGTGAATAAAATTTTGTGAGACACTATATCAAATACTTCAGTAAAATCAAGATATATATTATTATACCCATTGTAGATATTCATGGTCTAATCTTGTAATTATATTTTTTTTAATTGGATTTGTACAGCCTTATTATTCCAATTATTCACCCCATGCTGTTCATAGGCACATAAATGTTTATTGCTATGTTCCTTAATGTTGGTTCATTGTATTTACTAGAAAGAATAATGTCAGAAGTAATTTCCATGATTTTTCTACTTTCTCAATTGTAAATATATAACTTGGGTATACTTTTTCAATGGCCTGTTATTTCTTTAGATAAGAAAAATTAATACAGCAATATAACATACAGGTTTTTTTCCCCCAGTGCATAAGTTTGAGCGCTAGTAAGCAATCATTTGGGGCTACATACCTTTAGCTTTCAACTTCTAATAAAAGGAACATTTGTAAGTGGAACTCCATCTAAAGGCAAATTTGTCCTCAGTGGGCCATTTCTCTGGCTCTAAGGAGATTGTGAGACCCAGTGAAGAAGCCTGAGGTATATATAATCAAGTCTCAAAATTCGCTCAGGAAGATTTTTTAAGTGTCTACCCTATGGCTGGCACTGTAGGCTCTGAGAAACCAGAAGTGAATATGACAGACCCCTTTCTGCAAGGAACTCACAGTTTTATGTAACTACTGACCACTTTTACTTTATAATATGGGTATAAAAATCTGAGTATCTGGATATAAATACTGGAATATGGGAATTTAATTCCCTTTCTGGAAAAGCTACCTGGGACAGATGTATGATACCCTAGTCAGTCCAGCTGTCATCCTTGCATAGAATATAACTGTACAATGTTAATATTTTCAGTGCACATGTTTTGGGACAGGTTTTAAAGATCTTTGAAACATTTATTCCACTGTTTTTTTTCCACTTTCCAAGTATTTTCAACTATAATGTAAATTAAAGAATAACCACCATGGTAAGTAAGTTAGGCCACTAGATCTTCATTGTAACTAATAAGGAATACACTATATAGCAGGCAAATTCTTCTTAATTGAAAAAATATCTCCTATTCAAATTCCTAAGTTATCAAGGACTGGACTAAAATACTGGGGTGAGTGTGCAGTATATAATAACTGATGACGTATCAAATTGAATCTTGGAGATAATTATTCATAAATCATAAAATTTGGAGTTAGGATTTTATTTTACAATTATTCATAAATCATAAAATTTGGAGTTAGGATTTTATTTTACCACTGAAGAAAAGGAGATCTATAGATACAAAAATCATTGCCCAACATACATGAAAGAACTAACACTAGAATTCACATCTTCCCCTCCCCATCTGACACTCCTTCTACTATGCCTTATTCTGATACCAAAATTGTTAAGAAATGTCATAAAATGCAAATGTCTATATTTATATCTCTGTCTAAATATTATGTCCATATCTATTATCTGTACATTCTGGTAATCATTTTAAGTGAAGCAGATAATCTGTTTGTGTCTGAAGAATGTGAATTGAAAGTGTGTTTGCCTGTTGGCAACTGTAGATGTGAATCAATACCACCTCAATGGTCCAAAGGTTGGAAATGGAACACACATAATCCTCTGGTTTTCTAGTCTTAGCAAAAAATAGGAATTACACATGGATATGTGTCGATGTAGAAGACAAAAATGATCTAACTTTATGTCAGACACATCACTGTGTTGTTTCATGGAGGACAACTATGTATTTGTGTGAGCCCCAATGGTAGATGCTTTGTGAACCATTTTAAAAAGATGTACATTGATAAACAAAATTAAATTAGATCAAATTATTTTTAAAATCTCTAGTATCTGTAAGTACAAAGAATTCATAGGATACAGTTTTTACCCTTTGCCTTCTTTTTTTTGCTGCTGAAAAATGGATTTCACTAGATGAAGGGTATGATAAGTAAAATATTAATTGTAACTAATAATTAAAAAGAATAATTGTCCTTCTTAGCTGGTGAAGGACCGGGAAACTATGCCACATGAGGTGCTGTTGAGGCATCTTAATATATTTTTAGCAAAGAGAAACCTAAAAGGAGAAGCCATGAGGTGACTCTGTTGAATACTTAAAGTCTGTCTTTTATGGTGGAATTAGATTTACTCTGTGAGGACATTACAGAAAGACATATTTTGAATTAACGTAAGGAACAAATTTCTAACCTTTCTAAGAACTGGCGTTGTCTGAAAGTGACATGCGTGCTAATAAGGCAGGGGTTCTGTCCCTGAAAGTTTCAAAGAGAGGTTACACCTTTTCTGGGTGATTCTGTAGCAATTGTTTGAACCAGATGACCTCTAGTTCCTTTCAACAATGAATGTACAACCCTGCTAAGACATTATGGAGCAATCGTGCCAATGGGAGTACAAAGGAGATCCCAAATCAGAGATAGTGTTTGGTTTTACTGATCCAAAAGAATGGTTGTGGCTGCCTGGAATTCTGTGTTCAGAAGGATCCTGAGGTCACCTCTGGGCTCAGTATAAATGAGCACTGTGATTGATTAATGGTACTGCACTAAGAAAGAAATGAAGGGATGATTTCATCCTGGCACACATGCCTGGCGTGTGCCATCTTGGCCTTAAAGGGCAATCCGTCTTTTCTCCATTCTCTAGCATTTGATTATTCATTGTATTCCACATTTGTTCTTTATGCACCTAAGCGTATTTGGTTAACTCAGCTTTGAAATTCCTATGATAAATAGCCTTCCATGTAGAAGGTTTTTTAAATTAACTGAAAATTATACATTTATAACTTAGAATAAAGCACGTGGTGTATGTTACAGTCCCTTTTAGGATGACTTATGATTTGATTAAAGATTATAATGAACAATCAGAAGATTTAACTAAGATAAAATTTATTCAAATTGGCCATTTAAATTATTGAAAATCTATCTGGCTTCGTGTTTGGGGAAGCTTCGTGTCTGACTGCCACATGCCCTTTGTTCTTTTTTAAAGTTTGTCTGGCTTAAAGGAAATTATTCAATACAGAGCTCAGTTATAAATGTGCTCTGACAGTCAGGAGGCTGTATCTGTGGTTTTATCTGGAACTCCAACAGAGGTGATGAAGAAGTCCCAAGGCCTGGAATATAAATTCATACATCCACAAACAGTAGCAGTGCTTTTCCTTCATCTAAACCTTCCGAAAAGACCAAATTTCAGAGAGCTTCTGGTTCATAAAAGCAGCAGTGCTTCCATGACTTTTTTTCTAATCAAATTTCTTTGTCTTAAAATGAAATGCAATGAAATATATGTGAATTGTTATATCGTGCAGCCACTGTAAAAAATAAAAGTTAAAAATTAAAAAGGTAATGATAGTTACCAATATTTTGATTTTGGCCCAAAATCCTAGGGTTATGGGACATCCAAAAGTCTAATGACCTTGAGAGCATTGTAGGGTTTGAATTTTCATGGAGACGAACTTTGCTAAGCGATTTTTGCAGATACTTGTACACGGTTAAGTATTTATTCAATGTCAAGCATGATTAATGTCCTTTTCTTCCATTTATTTCCCCTTTTAAATATATTTATTTTGATCATGCTCTTTAGCAATTTTTTTCCTCTGAGGCCTTGTACAAATAAGTAATAGATATAATAGAACCTAAAAACCAAGGCAGGGCCATTGACTTGAGCTTTATATAAAGTTACTGTCTAGTTGTACCACTAATAGTTTACATGTGTTTATTTTTAGCATTTTACATATAACTTACACATAATTATCCTAAAATAAGTATTTATTGAATATTGAAAATCACAGCATGAATGTCTTAAAACATACTGTGTCTTGCTTACATTTTTTCCTACCTTCCCATGGATGGCTTGAGAAAGCCCTTCGTATATTAACTTACACTCTGCTAGGCACCAGAGAAGCAACAATAAATACTGCAGAGGCACCAGCTCCGAATCTCAAGATGTTCGCAGTCTTGAGGGAGGAGACAGACAGACAGACATACAGGGGGATGTGATGTGTGCTTAATACATTGGGGTCCGTAGGATTCTACCTAACCTGGACCAAACAGGTGGTACCCAGCATCTCGGGGAGGATGGCAGCCGAGTAAAACCAGAAGGACAATACTTGTGAGTCAGATGAAGAGTGAGTGAGTTAGCAGAGTGGAATACGTGCAAGAGAAGGAAACATGTGCAAAGACCTTGAGTTAAAAAATTCTGGGCCCCATTCAGGAAATTGTGGCTCTAAGCAAAAGAATAGCTCCATGCTGCAGAGAGGAAGAGAGTCATGTCTACACCTAATTATTTTCCAACTCACACATGAACTCTCCAGACATCCCTCTTCCTCCTGGACCTCTGCACTGAATGGCCATAAACGTGAAAGCCAGCCCTGTGCTAGAATAAGTAGTTCAGTGATGTCTTTGAACCAAAGCAATTGTTTGATTCCCATCCAGGAATACCATCGTCATTACTCTCTCCTAAAGGATTCGCAGATGAAAGCAGTACACTCATGAAATGTGTGAGGCTCTTTACATAAGCTGCTTTTAAAAAAAAATCATTCTTTTGATCCCATCTCACAATCTACTTAAAGGAAAATACTTTCAAGATTTTGCTGTGACAGAGCTCAGCACAAAAATGGAGCTACCATAATGCCAGCAAGAATGTGGTTGCATGTGTTCCAGTCAGAGACATTCTCTATAAAACTTTTTATAGGGGCTGCTGGTTAGATTTTCATCTGTCTGTACTTAACATGTGGAGAAGTCCTGAGCTTAAGAATAAATTATTTTCTCTTTGACGTCCTCACTCTTCATTCCCCTCATCACGGCTCTCTTGGTAACAGGAAGAGATCTTTCCCAGCCTGGACATCGAGTTATAGAACATAGCCATGTTTGGGTCACATGGAAACTCTGCCCATGAGACCTATTACATGGATCCAAGTATCAGGTGGTTCTAGGCATCCATGTTGTGTTCTTTCTTTCCTGAGCCACTATGAAGCCAGGACCCTCCAGAATTGGCCTTTACATAACCTTGATTTTTCTCACTAGAGATTTGTTCAAGATTTGAGAGGAAATCTATGACTTATCAGTAATGATATATGAAAATAAGTGCCAGCAACCATCTAAACTATACCGGTTCTTATTTCTTTGCCACCTGGGAAATCATACTATTTGCAAGAATAAATACAATAATGTTGTCATTTAAAAATTAAGGTGAAGCTATGTGTTAGAATTTAAGCAAAATCTGTGGATTTGGTGACATTTTTGTTGTTTTAGAAATCAATGCATGTTAGCGAACCACACATTAGCGGTTTGCATATTTTCCCAGCAGTGTGAATTTCTTCAGTCCAGTGGAGTATGTGAGCATAAAAACATCACACTTTATTTGACAGACATCTTCAATAGCCTTCGTGCATTTTTTCAGGGTAGCAATCATGTAAAAATACAGATTAAATAGCTCCTAGTCAATAGCTCAGCAAAAATACTACTTTTTTAAAAGGTGGCAAATAAGTATGTCTTATACTCCTGTTCCAAGAGCATATGTGGTGTAATATTTTCAGAAGACTATCAGATGCAGTATAAATGAAGTATGTTTTAAACATTACAATGAAGGTTTATAAATGATTTTCAACAGATTTCAAAAATCACATTGAATTAAAACTGCTTGAACTCCTTTTGCTCATAAATCCCATCCTTTCAGGATGCCCGTACTTGACATTATGTTTATTGAACTTGATATCCCTACAATAACAAGTAGGTTTTGAATACCCTTGACCTCAGATAGAAAGGTCAGCAGTGGTTGTTCTTTGATGCCCAGTGTTGAAGATGGAAACATAGCAGACAGTTACCCAAATTTCCCTAGGCTCTTCCCAGATGTCTGCTTAATATTTTGACTCTGCTTTTGGAAGTAAATCGGTAGAGCTGTCTTTGGAATTAAGTCAGCAAATGATTTCGTTTTCACCTTGCAAAGGAAGATGACCTACATAACATAAATAAAATGAAAAGCATTTATCTCACTGTAATGTGTGTATGCTTTTTTTTTGGTTAAAAGTTGATTATACCACAATGAATCCAGTATAACATAAATCTGGTACAATGAATAAACTTGAGAGAAAATGGAAAGTTTAACCTCTTTCCACAATGAAGGTGGTTTTATAAAATTTAAAACCTGGGCAACAAATAAAGGGGCTGGCCTACCAGACAGTTTTACTCTTGGATCTTAAAATCTTTATATACTCATATGCTTACAAACTTGTATATATCCTTAAATTATAGAGCATAGGGAAAAATATCTCTGTACTTATCATGTAATAGTAACTATACTACCTCATCTACATTAATGGTGTGTGAAGCCATAACCACTTTATGAATATAATAATAATACAGGAAGCCTAAAAACATGATTAGAGTGTTCAAACTCTAGCATGGTAAGTATATTTTTATACATATAATATTTTGCCAGGAACATTTTGCTATAAGATTACAAATTGGAAGTAGAACCACCAATTAAATTCTGTGATTCTTACTTTCTCCCCATTTCCATTGTAGACACAGTGGTATTTCAGAGATTTCTAACAAGACAGATTAAAAGTAGGAGATAAATGTAAAGACAGGGATATGCTCTTATTTAGCAGTAGAAAGATTCACACCGGGGGTGTTTTTCATGCCTGTGAATGTTTGTAGGGTCATTGAAATCTCTGCAGATGATGTATTGGAGTTTACTAAAGACCGTTATTTCACCCATGGTGAACTTAATGCAAAAATGTTTCTGTGAGCTGCTTTACACTTTAATATTTCTAACTAATAGGACACTTCAAGTGTGTGTGCTACAGCTGTACATATGTGTCTACCTGTATTCCTCCTGACGTTATACATTTTTAAAATTTGTGAATAACGTAGACACGACTTCCACGGGATTCCATAACCATCATATAATGTGTCTCCATTACTACTCCTCACATTGTCATGCAATTATTTATTTACATGTCTGTTTCCTGCACTAGACTTTTTACCTCCCTGGGTGAAAGGGTCAGATACCACTCACCTTCACTTCCCCAGCTCACATCATATTGCCTGGCACACGTACCGGAGCAAATGTTCACTAATTGAATACAGTGTGCAATTAATACATTTGGTATCCAGACTATAAGAGGGCACAATATCCCAGTGTTTTCAGTATTCTAATGCATCATAAGAAATGCCATAAATAATACTATTTGTTCTAGTATTTTCCCTCTTTTGGGGACATTATAATGCCGTTATTTCAGGCATCCCAGTGAGATTTCATTTCTCATAGAAGAGAAAACCAGAGACCAGTTGAAATTCATCAACCCAGAATCTAACCTCAGAAGGATCCAGTTCTCCAACTCTCAGATGAAACTTCTTAAGAAAGGACAGGCTGGCTTAGTGTCTGGAAATTTAGGGTGTGAATCTGGGTTCCTGGACTGACTGAGACATTCATTTACTTTGTGACTTCATCTATTCAATCAGATTTAAAAGCTGAGAATTTGAAGAAAAGGCTGATAAGCAATTCCAATTATCTTTGAAAAAATATATTGTGTTATAAGAGCAAATAACATAGAGAAAATCTACTCCTATGTGTTAATCTGTGGAGAAGTCATTCAGAGACATTCAGGTGATTAGCCATTACCTTGGATAAACAGAGTGGATAAAAACCCCAGTGATAATAGTGAGAATGATAATCAATTTAATAAATTTCTCTATTCTGAGGGGAAACATTTCAGTTTTTCTTTAGCTCATCAATATCAAGGATGTTCTCCTAGAGTCTTCTGATGGGCTTCGTTACAATTTAATTGAATATTTAAAATGGTAACGAGTTCTAATGGAAGAGTATAAATACAGGAGGGTTCTGGGCACACTGGTCCAGAGCAGCAGGATTATCACCTAGATATTGTTACTAATGTTGATTCTTAAGAGATTAATTAATTAAGAGATTAAAGAAATATCTCTGACTTTTTAATATTTTTATTAGTCAAATATTCAATGTATTTCTGACTGGTTTATTGTGTTTATCAAAATATATTTGTAGTAACAATAATAATGTTTAATTGTGAATGATCCTGAATGATTTATTTATTTTCCAAATTGGAGGAAGTAATTCTCTGAAGCTCAAAAAACATATTTTCTTTCAATTATTCTCTCACTGGTTTGTCATGCAAACTGAAATTCCTATATTGTCTGTCTCTCTTTAAACTCAAATGGTTATAGTAACAATGGATATGTTCAACTGGTTAGAGAATGCACTGAACTACTAACATCTAGAAGTACAAGAATATGACACAGGGGCGGCGAGGTTTAATGAGGAAAGCAGTGGAAGGAAAGGTCAGAAAAGCACTACACGTGTAGTTGTGTTGGGCTTGGAGAGAAAGAAGCTAAAAGTCCTGGAAGGAAACACTGGTTAGAGGGAATAACTCAGTTTGCAAAGATTAACTATATATTTAATTGTCAAGTCCAGGCACTGTGCAATAAATGTGGTTACTAAGTAGCCTGTTAGTACACACATAATGAACCTATGGCTCTGCAGTTACACTGAGCTGACCTTATCTACCATTGGAATCTCCCACCTAACTATCCCAGTTCTATACTTCTACATTCTCTTCTTTTACTCTCTTACAAAAACTATTGAGATTGCATCTCCTCCTATAACCCACCTGTCTCCATGTCCTCCAATTCACTTTGCTCCCCAAGTCCACTGCCTCTACTCAAAGTCAGGATTGTCACTTCATGCCGCCACCTATTAGCCAGTTTCCCTATCTTTGGGCTCTGGATACTCTGCCCTGCAGATAATTTGCCACCCCTCTCTGAACCCACCCAGTCTATCCAACTGAATCTCCTTCCATTCTCCAAACATAAACTTTACAAGCCAAGCAGTTTCCTTACCCTCTCTTGTGAATCTCCTTTAAAACAAGTATGGCCCTGGGGAAGACATTAACCTCCCTAAACTTAACCAGCTCTTCCCATGGTGATACCTACCTAATGTAGAGTTAAAGGATTCAGGAAAACCACCTCCATCAACCTCCTTACCCAGGACCTGGCTTATGGTTGATACTCAGTAAACTCTCCTCTCTTTGCCCTTCTTCGAACCTTTGCTGATGCTTCCCACTCTGCCCATGTTGCTCACAAATCATTTTCTTTCATCCTCCATTTTTCTAGATTCTTTTTATTTTCAGAAGTTGAAGGTGCACATCCTCCATGAAACTTTCCCCAGATAGTCAGCAAGTGCTACAACCTTCCATCTCTGGATCCATTCTGTACACAGAATCAGTAACATGTAATCCATCATCAATTATTCTCTAATTTCTACATTTGCCAAGCCAGTCTCTCCAGCCAAATTAGAGGTTCTCTATGGGCTGGACCTTGTATTTCTTCTAGAACCCAGCACAGTGTAGAATGCTTAGGGGTTGGCCATGGTATATCTGATTCATGGAGTGACCCATGATCTCTCAGACATTTTCATCTAGGTCTCTGCTTGAAAACCATCTGTTCAGAGGGGCGTATCTCACCACTCCACTCAAATAGCTGTTCCATGGAACTCCCTGGTAGTCCAGTGGTTGGGACTCCATGCTTTCACTGCTGTGGGCCTGGGTTCAGTCCCTGGTCAGGGAACTAAGATTCCACATCCCACACGCAGCGGGATGTAAAAAATGCAATACAATACAATAGCCCTTCCATCATGCTGCACCCTTACTCTACTCAAGATTTTCTTTATAGCACTTACCTCTACTTGGCTGTATGTTAACTATTTATCATTTTATTTCTTTGCAGTCTAACCCACTCCCATAAAAATACAAGTTCCATGAGATCAGGCGTTTAATTTTTAACATTGCTAATAGCCCAGGGGAAGAGAAGAATGCCTGGCACTTGATAGACACTGAAAAGTGTGGAAAGGAGTGAATCCATTTAGGATCAAGTTTTCTGATTGGCAGTAAACAGTTATGATTTTGACTCAAATCCTAGTCCAAGTGAACAGGTGTAGGTTTTATATATCATTAAATGAATTGATGGCTGGTGTTAATAAACATTTATTTGGACAGCTTTAACAGGAAGACCAGAAATCGCCAACTAGACAGGAGGCTTTAATGAGTAACTCTTTTCTTCTTAGTTTTCTGATAAAACACAGAACCTAGATATAAATATCTTTTTATTAATCTTTTCTCTGTCCACTGACTTAATGATAAACAGAGCACAGGGCTGTATAATGCTCATCAGTTATCAAAATGAGGAGTTTTTGGATTAATGAACATTTTAAGCAAGTGAAAATGGCTTTCCTGTTTATTACCAATGGCTGTACTTGTTTCATCTCCCAAGAAGCTGAGGTTTATAAAGTGTGCTTCTCAAAGAAAATATTTTATGTCAATATTTAGTTACCATTATTAATGAAAATACTTGTGCCACTTTGTGAAATATTCTGTGGATGTTTTTATTAACTGTAGCTATGTCCAGAGAAACCATGCTCCTTTATTGCCACCTTTTCTTTTAGAAATTTGTATCCAAGGCTAAAACCTGAGTCATAGTGAGAAAACCTGCTGAATCAAAATTCTTTCTCTATGGGCTTCTCCCATGCTACACAGAGCATCTCACTTTTCTACATAGTAAAGTACCATGTGTATATATATATATATATATGAAATTTGAAAAAGGAGGAAATTGACATATGAAGAGTTTTACTTAGCCATGATTCATGTTAGAAATCATTGAAATTCATATTGTCCATTATCTGCAAGAGTATGAATTCATACCCTCAGGTCAGCAATTATGAAAGTTGGTTATATGCAAATGAATTCAAACGTCAGTTAAATATTTCATATTAGAGTAAGGACTATTTGTGATGAAGAAACTAAATACTCTCAGAGCTTCTCTCAACAACATAGAGAGGTTGGTTGGTTGATTTTAAATGCCATGAGTTGAAAGGGAATTGAGGAATCCTCTTATCCAGGCCTTGGGAGTATTATTATCCCTTCTTAAGTTAATAAAGTTGACTCCAGAGAGTTTGATTGACTCGCCTAAGATTATAAAGCTGATTTGGTTGCAGAAAAAGAGCCAGAACCTAAGTATAGGGCTTTTTGTACTATGCTGAGTCACCTGAAGATGCTGTGATTGTGTTGGAGCTCAGTCTTGGAGGATGGAGCATAGGGTATAGACGCTGGAAATCTCAGAGCTGATGAGGCAGTGAGGAGACTGGTTTTGCCACAAGTGAAGTAAGAGTTAGTGTCAAGGATAAACTATATAATGGAGTTCTACTTTATCTCATAAGCCGTGGTACAATTACAGAGTTTTTGTTTGTTTTGGAGAGTTTTTTGTGTGGGGGCAATTTGGGTTTGCTTTTGAGCAGGAAAATGGTATGTTTTAGATGACTGAACTAGCATTGAGATGCATTTGAATAGGACAAGATATATATCAAGAAGCCAAGAGATGAGTTAGGAGGCTCTTTACAATGGTCTTGTTACATTAAGGGCCTTCTACCAATAGTAGTATTTTACATTTTTATGACCTGTTATTTTTCAAGCAATTCAAACACTTTTCACAAATATTATCATGTTTTATCATTACAAGACTGAAGAAGGCAGGGACAATTATAGCCACTGCATACGGTACAAAGAACAGCAGCCTGTAGACAATAGGTAACTTGTTCTCACTGCTAATATATTGTTGAACTGAGAGTGAAATTCTTAACTAATGTCTGAAAGTCTAGTGCCCTTTCCACTGTATATCTTGTTCTCTGTTTCCTTAACTATCTAGGTACTAGAAACAGATACAGTTTTCCCTTAATAAGTTATCGGTCATGATAATCCTCCTTTTCTTCTATAAATATACTGGATATTTACTTTTTTTCTTTTTCCTTTTGGTTTTTGTTTTCCTTTTTTGTTCGTAGGTTAGAGATTCAACCAGAATGGTTTCTGCTTCTATAAATTTTTAAAAATACTTTATTCATTTGATCTAGCCACTTATCCACATTTTTAATTGAAAAAAGCTTTAGGAAAGAGAATTAAATAAAGATGCTCACACTGCCATGCCACCAACAGCATTTGTGAAGCACTTATCTTCCAGCTCTCTTTTGAGGGCTAGGGCAGTTGATGGAGGGACTGGTGGACATGTGAAGTGGATTCACTGCCCCAAGGACAGAAAGTATGCAGCCAAGATGAGCGAGCACCGGTAGGATGAAATACTGGTCTGGGCTTTCTGGTATTGTGTACCACAAAGTCACCATTACAAGAGTTCGTGGGAAGTGGGTCACATTCAAATACATTTTCTTCATGATTAAGAAAAAATAATCTATAAATATGCTTATGGCTCTTTAGTTGAACATAGGTCTTAAAACTTAGGGGTGAAAGGGACTTCCCTGGTGGCACAGTGGTTAAGAATCCGCCTGCCAATGCAAGGGACACAGGTTTGAGCCCTGGTCTGGGAAGATCCCACATGCCATGGAGCAATGAAGCCCGTGCGCCACAACTACTGAGCCTGCGCTCTAGAGCCCATGAGCCACAACTACTGAGCCTGAAAGCCACAACTACCGAAGCCCGTGTGCCTAGATCCCGTGCTCCACAACAAGAGAAGCCACTGTAATGAGAAGCCTGCGCACCGCAATGAAGAGTAGCCCCCACTCACTGCACCTAGAGAAAACCCACACACAGCAACGAAGACCCAACACAGCCAAAAGTAAATAAATAAATAAAGTTATTAAAAAAAAATTACGGGTGAAAGAACATGACTTAGTGAATAGAGTATGAGACACCAAGAGCAGGAGTCCTGATCTGATTCTTTCATCAGTTCCCTGCACAGCCTTCACGACCCGGATCTCTATTTCCTCCAGTTAAATATGGTAGGACCCTCGACCTTATACCTTAAGGAACATGATTGATTATACATCAGAAAACTCTGTATTTTAACACTGATTATACAAAATCTAGCAAAAATCACTAGTAAACCAAAGAGACATTAACAGTCTTCTCTTTTTTTTAATATATATTTTTATTTTTGGCTGCTTTGGGTCTTTGTTGCTACGCGTAGGCTTTCTCTAGTTGCAGCGAGCGGGCGCTGCATGAGTGGGCTTCTCATTGCAGTGGCTTCTCTTGTTGCGGAACACGGGCTCTAGGCACGCGGGCTCAGTAGTTGTGGCTCGTGGGCTCTAGAGTGCAGGCTCAGTGGTTGTGGCGCATGGGCTTAGTTGCTCCATGGCCTGTGGGATCTTCCCGGGCCAGGGCCAGGGCACGAACCCATGTCCCCTGCATTGGCAGGCAGATTCTTAACCACTGCGCCACCAGGGAAGCCCTTTAACATCTCAGGATAAAAGAAGCTGAAGGCATTTATCTGAGAACTCTTTTTACTAAGAAGCAATTTTTCTTATAAAAAAAATCTGAATAAAAGTAAGGACATGTGTTTTTATTTGACAGGGTATCTTGTTAGTGGTTCAAAAATAAGCCTGGTAATTACCCTGCCTTCAAAACAGGTAAAGTGAGTTTTCTCAGGGAACCTAGTGTACAGTGAGCTATAGTGGAAAATTAGAGAAACTATGACTTTTCATTATTAACTAACCAGAGAAAGAGGTGGGATTTGGTCAAGGAAAATCTCTCAGCAGTGCCTTCTAGAAATTATGGAGAAAGCCCCAACTGCACCTTATTGCATGAACCATGGGTTGAAGTGGGATGTTTGAAGGTATTCATACATGCTCCATCTTGGGGAAAGTAGACAAATGAGCAAATCTAAGAAATTCTGCCTTTCGTATTTGGGAATATGCCAAGAACCAGGGCAGAGGCCTGCCAGCTATCGTATGTGCCAGATAGTATGGGATCTGGGGAGCAAACCAGAGCCACGACATGTAAAACAAGGCCAGGGTGATTAAGTCACCTCCGAGATGTAAAATATGAGCCAGAAACAGAAGCAATGAGAACCAAGAAGCCAGCTGTCTAAGCCAACGCAAAGGAGAGAAGCAAAATAAAACCAAGCCAATTCAGGTATCATTGTTCGAGCAACTTCTTGGAACAAAGGGGCAAAAACTGATGTTTATTAAGAACCCAACATGTTCTAGGCACTGTAACTTTCCCTACAGAATCTCATCAAGCCTGGGCAGCAGCCCTAACAGGCTGTTGATAAAGATAATGAGGGCACAGGAGAGATTTAGTAAGCTGCCAGAGGTCACTTAGCTAATAACCATAAAATCAGAGGCATGTAACTTCAGAGCTGGGGGTTCATCACTAGCTGGTGCCCTGCACTGGGGAAAAATGAATGGATGAGACGTGCCCACATTTCCGGATGAAATTATGTAACAGCCCCATGGTCTTCTTTGGCTGAGCTTGCTTTGGAATCTAGTACTGCATGGGAACTTGGATTTGTGACCTGAGAGCCTGGTAAGCTCCCTTGCATCCCTTGGAGAAACACCGCACAGTGGTCATTCCTATGTGGGCATGGATACCAGCCTGTTGAACTCTGCTTTGTGCAGAGGTCTCCATTCTTCTTCTTTAAACCTTTACACCTATTGCTAAGAGCATTTTGCTAATACTGGCAGACCTCTTGTATGAGACCTAGATGATGTTTATGAGTTTTTCTGTGAAGTCTTCCTCTGCACTAAGACAAGTCCAATTTCATAACATTTTAGAAATCTGATTGGGATTAACATATACACACTACTACAGATAAAAGAGATGATCAACAAGGACCTACTGTGTAACACAGGGAACTCTACTCGGTACTCTGTAATAACCTATATGGGAAAGGAATCTGAAGAAGAATAGATATATGTATATGTATCACAAAATCACTTTGCTGTACATCTGAAACTTAGACAACACTGTAAATCAACTATACTCAAATATAAAATAAAAATTAAAAACAAAAAGAAAGAGGGCTTCTCTGGTGGCGCAGTGGTTGAGAGTCCGCCTGCCGATGCAGGGGACACAGGTTTGTGCCCCGGTCCGGGAAGATCCCACATGCCGTGGAGCGGCTGGGCCCGTGAGCCATGGCCGCTGAGCCTGTGCGTCTGGAGCCTGTGCTCCGCAACGGGAGAGGCCGCAACAGTGAGAGGCCCGCGTACTGCAAAAAAAAAAAAAAAAGAAAGAAAAAAAGAAACAAGTCAAAGCTAAGGAAAAGGGAAAAGAAAAAAGAAATCTGAACACAAGTGGCACTCTGAAACACCCCTGTTCCCAAGCCGGAAGCTATGGTGGTGGTATCCTCTGGCTGCCAGCCTCCTGAAGGATGTAGGAGCCCATTCCATCTGTTTGCCTAGAGCTGAAAACTAGACAGCCATCGGATTATGTGAAGTCTGCATGGCCACATTCACTGGCATCTCTCTCCTCTGCACCATCATTGAAAGTCTTTGGCTGGATTCCGGGTTTCCTTGGTGGAGGCTGTGACCTAATCCATCTCTCACAGGCTGATTAGTCCAGTCACTATGCAGAGTCTGCAGGAGGCTGTGTGATCATTTTCATGTCTTCTCGCCCCTGGGCTTCAAGAGCATGGTCATTAGCATACAGCAGCTCCTGGATTACTGTACAAAGGACTTTTCATCATGTTCTAAATCAACTGAGTTGGAAGAGTTTCTCAGAGAAAATTCCTGGTGCCAACTTCCATGTCCTTTATTAAGCCTGAACCTGTTATGCTTCCAGGTCTTTACTCCACTGGCAAGGGAGAATATGCCAGATAATCTCATCAATTCTGACAAAATCAATTATACGTCAGGTAAAGAGCTTTAAGGTATCAGTTACCCCAGGGCAGTTAAAGGTGTTTAATACATAATCAAGTCTCAGACTACTGGGATCATTAAATAATTTTATAAGCCAGTGGATGGAGATATCTTGACTTTTGACCTCATATTTCCAGTATTCTTCTGTACTCTGTTAGAGTCTAGAGCCACACTGGAATTCCAGGAGGACACCATCAATAATGTCATAAAAATTAGAAATTCCAACTGATTCAGGCCAGGTTTTTTGTTTAGCTGCTGCTAATGGATCGATGCCATAGTAGCCAGTAAAGTTAAGTATCCTCCTTTTCTTCTTAAAGGTTCTTGTGAGTTCCCTTAAAACTGAATATATTGGGGCTTCCCTGGTGGCTCAGTGGTTGAGAGTCCACCTGCCAATGCAGGGGATACAGGTTCGTGCCCCGGTCTGGGAAGATCCCACATGCCGTGGAGCGGCTGGGCCCGTGAGCCATGGCCGCTGAGCCTGCGCATCCAGAGCCTGTGCTCCACAGCGGGAGAGGCCACAACAGTGAGAGGCCCGTGTACTGCAAAACAAAAAAACAAAACAAAACAAAACTGAATGTATTGATGCAAAGTATGTGCAGTGATGATAATTATTATTATTTATAATTATTATATTGGCATTTTGTAAGCATTTATCATATGTCAGACTCTGAGTTACATACAGTCAATCCTCTTTATTCACAGTAATTATATTGTATAATGTCACTGTGAATGTGAGCACTAAATTATCAAATACTAAACCACGGCTCCTAAGGGAAATACAGGGTTAGGTTCCTCTGAGCCTCTGCTCTCAACATTTTCATCAGCTAATCAATACATAACCTTGTTTTATGTGGATTTCTCCTTAAAGACACCTTATTTAATATATATTATTAATTCATTAATATTGGCCTCAGAACCAACAGCTCTATAACTAATGTCTGAATGAAGCTTGTCTAACACACATATTTTCTCCATAATGCACATCCCAGCACAGATTTCAGAAATACCAGAGCACCTCAGCTCTACACTTGGGAACCATTTTAAAGAGTGAACTCATCAACAAAAAGCACAAACATGTAAAAACTGTAGCACTAAATAGGCTGCAAAAAGGACACTAGTTTATAGTATGAGAGCTGAAACAAGAAGGCAGAGCTTCATCTTGTTCAGCCTCAGCTGGGAACGTGGGCATCAGAGGACTCCAATTTGTCACAGCTTTATGCACACACATGTCCATGAATGACCGCAAGTACTGAACTGGGGGTTACAAATACATTTTAACAAGTAGGTGAATTTGCAAATACAGAATCTGCAAATAATGAAGATCGACTGTATTTAGCAAGCATTCTTTATTTATTCCTCAACTCCACAAAATGAGAATTATTATCATGATCGCAGTTTTATAGATAAGTATATAAATGGAAACTCGGATGTGGGTGTGTGTGAGGAAATTGGCCAAAGCCACACAGTTCCTAAGTGGAAGAACAAAGATTAAGACCCCGGCTGTCTGACTCTATAACCTATTTATCACACAATGGCTCTATCATCCCTCACTTGCCAATATATTGTAATATTTGAAATTATCAGATAGTGCAGAATCATATCTGGAAGGTCAGAATTATTTCTGGCTCTTATAGAATCTTAAAATAGAAAGTGAAAGCCAACTTTTCGTTGCTTTGGTAGACTGCATTTTGGGGACTCCATAGCCTGTCATAAAAGGTCAGTGAGTGCCAAAATGTTTCCATCATTTCATCAAGATGAAACTAGAACCCATTTTTTACAATGCTATGAAGGACTGGAAAAGAAGAGCAAATGTAGAAAGGCCCCACCAAAGATAATTTATTTGGTTTGGTTGCTGTGACTGGGAAGATGGTAGTATCATCTATTTCCCAGTTTCTGAAAATGGTAAAATGGAGAGAGCAACATTCAAGCTAGGGAAGCCACTGCAGTAGTACTTGGATTCTTGCCATTTCTGTGCCAGGGTATAAAGGTGGACTTTTGAAATTTAGGCCTCTCGCTGAAACCAGAACAGCTATAAGCGTCTGATGTTATGATATCCCTGTTCTGAAGTGGAAGTGGGCTATGCCGTCTGCTAACCTGATTACAGTTTTGTAAATCAATCAGTCGAGTACTTCCAACGTATAGAAAAGATCATATTCTTTTAATTCAGTTTCGGATAACAAATCAGGCGAATGATTTGTGGTGTTCTGAAGGGAACCACACAAAAAAGTTTGCATCAGAATTATAATTCGATGTAGCCAGTCCAAGTCGGCAAGCCATTAATTTTGTTACTTAGATCTCTGGAGCCAGTAATCCATGAACTTGACATTCACTGGGGAGTTATTTACATCGAATCTTTAAAACTCCAAATAGACCTTATTCATTGAAATAGGAAAGATGATGATAACCAGGAGATATGGGTGTCTGGGTCTATCAGTTTCAACTTGGGTTATAGAGCCGCTTAATTGAAAAGAGAACACAAGAGTCATAACCCCTTTTAATTTCATTTCTCGCTATGGTAACTGGCAAGGAAAAAACCACAGAGCCAGAGATCAAATTCTGTGTGTGTGTGTGTGTTTTGTAAGGGCATCTTAAGCATGTATCTTAAATTTTAAGTAGTTCTAAAGAATGAACACTTGCATACAGGATTGAGGAGTTATTTGAATTTATTTCACTTAATGACCTGATGGCAGAGGTTGTAAAATGAGGCCATCTGGATGTGATCAACACATCCAATCCTAGAGAGAACTCACTGAGTATTCCATGTACATGCAGAGTTCCTGTGAAGTTTAAGATGATGCTAGCCCAGGCAAAATTACAAGAAAATTGGCCCTGACATTTAAATGAACACATTTGAAAAGGCAATATTTCAATTAAATATGAAAGAGATTCCTGTTGATGTGGGACATACCTAAGGACAGTAAATGCAGCAATGGGATGATGCCCTCTTCACATTGCTATTTATTTAGCTTGGTGCCCAGTTTATATCAGGGCCTCATTCAACTTTACAAGGACACTAGATTCAGCCACAGTGCTTGAAGATGTTCCTTCTGTTATTTCTGAAAAATGGCAACAGCTTCCATGCTATTTACGCTGTTGATAGGGTAATTGTACAGCTTTAACAGGGTAGAGATAGTAGAGCAATAATGCTGGATAAACAAATGATATTTCAGCTTACATAAGTCTCCAAGAGTTTGAAAGCTTAATCAGATAGCTTGAAACAAACATGTCTGCATATCTGGGTATCAGCGAAGGAAAGTCTGTTATGGAAATTACTGGCACCTCTTGCTTCTCCAATTAGTCCAGCAGTACCCCAAAGCCTTGTAAATATAAAAGTGAAGTATTGCATATAAAACTTAAATGTGGTTTTGTTCAAACTGATAAGTGATGAGAAAAAGATGTAGACATGTTTTCTCCATTGGTGATGCCGTTTCTCATCACTTCTTATTAAGAATGTTTTCCTTCTATTTTTGTCAAATTTACCTCAAGATATGAGCACTGCTCTTCCACTATAAGAAAAAAGAAATTGCAGTAAAATTTACAATCCCTTTTATATTAGCTCAGCTTTATGATTTGATTTTAATTATTAGCTTAGTCTTAAAGAGATTGTGAAGCTCGTAGTCAGCAGGATAATCAGGGCTCTAGGACACTCATGTAGATTACTTTCCATTCATTTTATCACCATTTAAATATTTTTCATGTATGCTTTCTAGTGCCATCATTTTATGAAGAATTGCAGAATGCCCACTGTGTAGGATTGCTAGATTTAGTAAATAGAAACACAGGACACCCAGGTACATTTGAATTTCAGATAAATAACAAATAATTTTTTAGTATAAGTATGTCCTAAATAGTTTGATGCTAAAACATTATTCCTTGGTTACCTGAAATTCAAATTTAATTGAGCATATTGAATTTTATCTGGCAACTCTACCTTTAGGAAAGGGGCCATGCTATAGCTTACACAGATACAAATAAAAATTTAGATTTAGGTATTATCTTGAAAGAAACATGCCTATAAGTTAAGATAAAAAGTAATCAATAGTGCTAAGTTCCTTAAGATATGCATACATAATATCAATGAGTTAAAAAGACCCAAAGAGAGAGAAATACTAGGAAAGGGACTGGAAGCAGTGAGTTTTCCAATTTTGTTACCATATGATCTATGAAAAAGAGGTGGTGGGAAGTAAGGGTGAGACTGGGGCTCATATCAGAGTAAGAGGTTTAAACTTGATTCTCCAGCTGTCCAATGGAAAAATAATGGGGCCACCAATGCAAGTCACAAATATAATTTTAGATTTTCTAGTAACCACATTAAAAATGTTAAAAAAAAAAAAAAAGCAGGTAGGTAGCCAACACCCCACCCCCGCAAGAGGACTCCTGATAATTTGTGCTCTTCTGCATTCCCCTCCAACAATGGATTGGGGCTAGCCCTGTGCAGGTGACAGAATATAGCAAAAGTGATGGTGTGTGATGTCTGTAGATAGGTCATAACAGGCATTGCAGCTTCTGACTTATCTGTTGGATCACTCTTCCTGGGGGAAGCCAGCTACCAGGGCTCGAGAACACTCAGGAAGCCTCATGGATTGGCTCCCAGCCAACAGATAGAAGCAACCTGGCAGCCATATGTGTGAACCACTTTAGAAGTGGATTCTCCAGTCCCAGTCAGCCAAGTTGACATCCGACTGCAACTGCATGACACGCTACAAGGGACGACTGCCCAGCCAGGTCTTTCCAAATTCCTGAACAGAAATTATGAGAGGTAATAAGTGGTTCAATACTACTCAGTTTGAGTGTGACTTGCTGTGCATCGATAGTTAACCATATAGTTGTTAAATAAATTATGGTTCATCCATTCCATGTAATATCCTATAGCAAATAAAAACAATGTATCCCTACATATATTTGCAGCTATCTCTGTTTACTTAAAAAAAAACAACTACTAAATAACATGTGTTTATGGATAAAGAAAAGTCTGAAAGTATATTCACCAAAATATAAATAAGAAATATCTATAATGGTGAGAATATGGATCATTTTCACTGTATTCTTTCTAACTTGGTAGTATGTATGTTTTTAATCAATAAACATGTACCAGTTTTATAATAAAAAAGAAGCAGATGAAATCAATTTTAATAATATATCAATATATCCAAAATATTTCTATTTCAACATGTAATTGATATTAAATTATGAAAAAGATAGGTTTTTATGAACTATTCAAAATCTAGTGTGTATTTTACACTTTCAGGACATTCTAATTCAGACCAACCACGTTTCAAGTGAGCAATCATCACATGTGGCTGGTGGCTGACATGCTGGACAGCACAGCTTTAGAGATTAAGAATCCACTAACAATTTGAGGGGGAAAGAGTCATGGGATCAGGGGGAACTTCAGATTAGCTGTATTTTTACATGAGATGGAGAGGAAGAGATTGGGAAGGGAGAAAACATTTAATAGGCCATTCCAATAATGCATGAAATTTAAGGAAATTCTGACCTATAAAGGTAAATAGAAAAGGGGATAAAGGAACCACAGAGAGAGGTGATATTGACTAATGCTTCCTCTGTACACAATATCTTTATTTTCAGGCCCATGTGGATAGAATTAGATAACAGATGAGACATTTTCTCTGATGTCATCAAGCATGCCATCCAAATAGAGAAAGCCACACGGCCTTCTTCGAGTGAAAAGGTCTTTGAGTCAAAAGATACTCAAATTACATATATAAATATATAGAAAAAAAGGAAAAGTTTTACAGTAAAAGGCTTCTTCCTAGAAATTTTCACTTCTCACCAGTTTCTAGAGCTAAACACAGAAAGATATATTTATAACAAAACAGAAATGTCTTAAACTTTCTTTGGTACTGACAACATAAAATACAGAATTCTATTTCACTGGAATTTGTAGACTGAGAAAAAAAAATTTATGAGTATAAAAGAAGCAGAGAAGGGACTACAGCACTGAACCTGCCTTGGAATCAGAAATTTAAATGTGTCTCAGCACCCATTTTTTTTCACTAAAGAAGTATTTCCATGTGAGTCATTGCGAAAATAGGGTTCTAGTTACAATGCCTCATAAATATACATTTTAATGATTGAATCCTGTTGTTAGCCAGGCTCCCGGTATAAACCAGTATATTTTAGAGAAATCTTATTGTTTCAGAGCCTTTTACATCCATTATCCTATATGATTTTTATCCCAATAACTCCTGTGACACAGCATTGTTACCTACATCTTTCAGATGAGGAAACTGAAACTCTGAGAGAAGTAAGTTGTCCTAAATCACAGAGCTCAGAGGCCAGGTCAGAAAAAAAAAATCCCAGGCATTTGTATCCAAGTCTTAACACTTTGCCAGTACTCACCATAGCAGATAAGACTTTCCAATAAATTGGGAATTAACCAAGTCTTTATTTACAGCCAAACAGAATATTTACCGACTCTTGGGAATAGACTCTAAGCATCCTAGAAAAGAGAAATTTTTAAATGTTAGACATTACGATGAACAAGTGTGGGTGTGTATGAGGAAAAAACAGAAGGAAGAGAATTGATGGTTCCATTTTCCTCAAAACCTGGCTGCTGCAGAATGAGTCTGTAATATCTCGGAACAGTGGAATAATACTAATCATAATATTCATTGTCACTAGTAAAATGTTGAGGAATAATAGAAAATTTTTAATTGTCAATATAAAAATAGCAGTATTTTAAAATAAAAAAGATCATAAAGTTAACATCTATAGAACTTTCTATTAATAACAATATGTTTAATATATTTTTATATTTTCTATAGTGAAACACTTTCTGTAAAATGTTTTCAATTACATATGAATAAGACAATGTAAAGCCATAAACTCAGAAAAAATGTAGTTTCTTCAGCGATTCCCTTGACAAATATATTCTGAATACTTATTATACACTTAACACAATACCCAGCACATAGTAAGTGCTCAAGCTTATGTGTAATATTATTAACATTTTGAGTAAAGGAAACATCAAATTAGGAACATATGTGAGAGTATTTTGAAGACAATCAAACAATGTGGAAATAAAGATACTGTTAAAATGAACCAAGTTGTTGTTTAATGAATATCAGGTTTCAGATTTGCAAAATGAAAAATTTCTGGAGATCTGTTTCACAACAATGTGAATATACTTAACACTACTGAACTTTCCACCTAAAAATAGTTAAGATGGTGAATTTTATGATACTAATTTTTTATCATAATTTTTTAAATGAGGCAACATTGTTGGGGGAAAATTACCAGGAATTCATTTATAAATCAGATCATTAACATACTATCAATTATCCTTTCACTCAATAGCCACCACATTTGCACTAGATTCTCTCACTCTCTTCTTCCACAGGCATTTTAATTTGAGACAACCAGGGCTCCCAGACCTATTGACTGCTAATAGCTTTCTATTTGTAGCCATTAAAAATGTTAAAAGAAAACAGAGTCACCACTCAGGTAAATACAAAACCACATTAGGAAATTGTCCTCATGCAAAAGCACTGTTAATATCAGCAACAATGAAAAGCATTGACATAAGACTCTGAGTGAAATGTACCTAGAGATAATGAAAACCAAACAAGTTGTCCATTAAGAAATTTAATATGCTAACTCTTCAATGTCATTTAATTCTACTTTTAATCACTTTCATAGGATTCTTGTTTCACAGCTATAACTGTATAATACCAAACAATTTGATATAAAGTTAAAAAGTCAGATCTTTCACCTATAGGAAGTCAAGCATCTGGACACTTCAGAATTAAATCATTGATTAAGTAATATTTGACTCAGTAGACCCATCCTGAATGCATGTGTTACATTCTTTAGTCTAACAACTTAGAGAATTGTAAAATGATGTATGCAGGGAAAAGAAGGATGTAAATTGTTAGGTATAGAGTTTCTTCAATATCAATCGATTTTTATCCAATATCAATATTATGCATTTCTTTTGTAATCAAACAGAGCTCCTGTAAGGTAGAATGCAAGCAAGAGCATGCAGGTGACTCAGCCCATTAGGAATCTTTTGATTCTCCATTAAATAGGTCCATTTACACCACAGTTTGACTTCACATTCGTCTCTTTAAGTTTATTGGATTGTTTCTTTCTTTAGTGTGTGCAGGTGAGCCTGAGGCGTTTATAAATGATTTTCTGAGCAGGAAAGGTGGGAGCTTCAACTTTAGTATACTTTAGTCTGATTTTCTAAGAGGCAGGTATTTCATCTTGCTGAAGTGTCTTGATGCATATTATTTGACTAAATGAAAAAGCAAACTACTTCAGAGGAAAATAAGACATATATATATATATATATATATATATATATATATATATATATACTTCTTGACATTCTACACTCATTTGAGAATAAATCTGCAAATTTCTGCTTAGTATAGTAAGTATGCATATCATGTGGGGCTACACCCATACAAATAAATTTATATACCCATGAACCTGAGAGCAGACTGCCCTTAGCAGTCTACAAGGATGCATGATGACTGCAGTAAAATATATTCCACAGGTGAGGAGAGAATTGATTGCTCTAGAGAACTCACACTGTAATTCATGGAGACTATTCCTTATGACAAAGATAAATATTCTATGTCATTCTGACTCATAAAACATACTGTTTTTACAACAGACTCATTGTATTAATTCATCTTAAATATCCTGTGGACATATCTTCCTGTGATTACCAAACAAGAATCATTTGGTATTCTTTTTTTTTTTTTTTTTTTTTTGTGGTACGCAGGCCTCTCACTGTTGTGGCCCCTCCCGTTGCGGAGCACAGGCTCCGGACGCGCAGGCTCAGCAGCCATGGCTCACGGGCCCAGCGGCTCCGCGGCATATGGGATCCTCCCAGACCGGGGCACGAACCCGTATCCCCTGCATCGGCAGGCGGACTCTCAACCACTGCGCCACCAGGGAGGCCCTCATTTGGTATTCTTGTTTTCAAAATAAGTTTAGGGATTAAAAATGATAAGTAACATTGTTATGTTTGCTTCTGAAACATAGAGATATAATACTGTGTATAAGATATAAATATTCCCTTCTTGATATTTACCAAAGAAATATTATTTGTGCACATTCGTGGGTATTTTTGCATTTTAAGGCTCACTGGGGGTGATACTGAAGCTGCATATAGGTGACTTTATTTGCAAGTGAACAAAGGAACAATAAGCTAAACCCTAGTGTGAACCTTTTTAATCCAGGTAAAAATAATTTCCTATTTCTTCTTCTCCACTGCTTTACCACTACTGTGTCAATTTGAAATTGTTTTTTTATTAAAAGGTAAAGTCATATGCTTACCTCTGTAAATTCTTTGACACTTTTCTTTAATCCATTGTTAAAAGTTTGGCATTTTGTCTTCTTTTTAATTAGAAAGTTGATGGAAGGTACAAGTGCATGATAGAGGACCTTGGGTTAGGGCACTTGTGAAAGCATTTTAATAAACCATTTTTCTTTTGGTTGGTGTAAATTATCTGATGGCTTAGAGCATATTTAATTAAGTGTCCTGTGTATAATATTGAATATTGGTAAAAAGAAAAGTTATTTTCAATAGAAGTCTGAATTAAAATGCATGAATTTGAAATGTTGGTGCTGATATCTTCTTAGTATCACTGATTTCATAGATTCTCAACGTGAATTAGAGTTAATGGTAACTGCAGGTATCAATTGATATAATGTCCCATATTTACAAATGAAGAAAATCAGACTCAAATAAGTAAAGTTTCCCAAAACACACAGATAATTAAACACAAACCAATAAATCCAAGTGAATAAGGTTTTTATTCTTATTGTTTAATTGAAGGAAATAGAGTAGGGAAGGGGAAGTCAAAGGGCTATATGAATATTTTGGATACTTACAATTCCCTCAAATTTCAGTGTGTAACACATTACTCTGAAGGGGCAAAGATAACGTTTCTCTTCATCTAAGTGAGCCAAGGTTGGTGTAATGTTTAGGAATATAAGACAAAGTACTGGAAGGATAGACATTGGATTCTGCATGACTAGATTTGGGGTCACTTCAACAGAGACTGGCTTTTTAAGTTTTTTCAAAAAAACTTTTTACTGAGGTATAATCACACGTAGCATCATATCAGTTTCAGGTGTTACAATGTAATGATTCAAAAACTGTATATATTACAAAATTATCACCACAATAAGTCAAGATCCATCACCATCCATAGTTGTAAATGTTTTTTCTTGTGATGAAGACTTTTAAGATCTACCGTCTTAGCAACTTTCAAATATGCAATACAGCATCATTACCTATGAGACCAGCTTTCTAATAGCCCCAGTCAGCACCGTCCCTTTCCTAGAACAGCCACAGAGCTTCCTGTGGTGCTACATTTGGCATTCAGCATTTGGATGGTCATTTCTAGTCTAGAACTTTCTAGAGCCCTGAACTTATTGAAATGAGTCACTCGGTTTGATCCATTTGGTCACGTACAAGGCCTGGCTACAATCTGTGACTCCATCTTTCCCTGAATTGGTAGGTGATAGAACGTGGCCTGGGTGAATTCTTTGATTCCTTTTTGTATTAACCGCTGGCAATCATCCTCCTTCTGTATGAGGTAATAATGCTAATGGTAATAATTTTTTATGAAATATGTCAACAGTTTATAGTCCTCAAAGGACTTCTACATAGAGCACTGACACTGATTCTCACCATAATCCTGTGAGACTGTACCAGAAGTGATAACAGGTGATACTGCAGTCAATAGCTTGACAGATTTGCAGGTGGTCGCCCATTTGTTAAACATCTGCTAAGCACCAGACACTGTGTTAAGAGTGAAGTCAACATTGGAATCTAGTGCCCTGGGTCTCTCTTCTCTCTGTCCTTCTTTCTTTCCCTTTTCTCTTACTTTCCTTTCTTTGTGTTCGCACAGCACTGTAACTTCCCCAGGGCCTGTTTACCGCCATCCATTTCACACTGTACGTTGCTGTGTTCTCAGCTCAGGACAGCAGGTCTTGTCCCATCCCTGGGGGAGAGCCTGAGAAGCTCCGGTGAGGCACAGCTCGACTTTTGGAGCAACAGGAAGTGGTGTGCACATGAAAAGCACTGAAATGTCCCATGTTATCAACAGAAGCCTTCTGGTCGTACTAGCCTGAAAAATGAAGCTTCTCAGCTGTATGTGCCTGGTTCATTTCTGGGCTCTCTATTCATCTATGTGTCTGTTTTTGTGTCAGCACCATACTGTTTCACAGATACAGAGAACAAACTAGTGTGGTTACCAGAGGGCAGAGGGATGGGAGGAGGGGAAAAATAGGTAAAGGGGATGAAGAAGTATAAAATAAATAAGTTATAAAGATGTAGTTTACAGCACAGGGAGTATAGTCAATATTTTGTAATAACTTTGTAGGGAGTATAATCTATAAAATATCAAATTACTATGTCATACACCTGAAACTAATATAATATTGTAATTAATTATACTTCAATTTTAAGAAATGAAGCTTCTCTTAAAATCTGCAGTTGATCTGATGTCCATGGATTCTGTTCATCTTAAGCCCCATCTTAAGTGGTCTAAAGTAGAGTATTTGTGTTGTATGTGATTTCATCTCAGTAACAGAGCAATTTGGCATGTTATTTTGGTGTGTATAGAACTCTGATACATTAAACAAGTAATAAAAGTGGAACTAGCTCACAAATGCTTTAAATATCCTCTTTATATGAAAGGTCTCATATGAATAGATAATTTTGTACACCAATAGCAACTGCATTTTGGATAATGCAGGAAAAGATAGTTTTCTCAATTTTAGACTGATGATTAATGTATCTGTGAGTGAAAAAGCAATAATAAAAGGTGGGGCTTGGATGATTCTCTGTAAGCTCTTGCTAAAATGTAAACGTCTGTGAACCAAGTGCATCTTAGTTGCCGATATTAGCATACTTGGGAACAAAATAAACCCAGCAAATATTTATTATCATGAGTCATGTGACCACACTGAATGTATAATTAAAAATTTTATGGAAATACTCAATATTGTTGCTTAACTTTACCATGTATAAAGCTATGGATTGTTTTTCTTTATTTATTAATACAAAAAGATTGATTGAAAACATGAGATTTAAGGAAATGAACAATTATCAAATCGTGTTTCTGTAGAGGGAATTTTAAATATACCTTTTTATAAACAATTTTGAAATATATAAAAATTTACATAATTATACTACTATACTATACATACCACTGTTATATAATAATTATACAATTATACTATTATCTTCAAAGTATGCTCACCATGTGAACTGGCAATAAGGGACAAAAATTTGTCTTGGCGCTTCCTCTATTCTTCCTCTTTTCCAGTCATTTTAGGTCACTTTGGGTTATAATTCTTTAGTAAATTATAGGCATCCAGGACTCTTACAAAGCTGTATTTAAGTAGGAAGAATATATGTTACTGATAAAAGTGTCAAATGAGTTTATTAAACAAGTCTTGGACATGTTCATCTCATAGGCTTGTAATCATCCCCATGGTGTCTACCCTGTGTCTTTACATGACTCTCAGGTGTCTGCTTTGGGGAACTCCACCTGTGTCCGCTCTTCCAAGGCAGCACTAAATTTCTAAAGTTTTTTTATGGCCTACCACCAACATGGGCCTATTTTCTGACCCAATCTTTAAAATATTTCTTTCTGGACCTTAAGCTAATGCATTATGCAGTTTCAATAAGATATAAATGTACATTCTCAGAATTAGCCTTATAAATTTTCTCTTATAATATTTATGCGTGCTTTATTTGTCTAATTAGGAAAAAATGACAATGTAAGACAGTACAGTGATACTCCACTATACATTTAAGGTGACAGAAAGTATGGTTGTGTTTTCCTTTTTAAATTCAATTAGAAAGAATACTGAAATGAGAGTCAGAGGACCTAAGTCCTACTCTCAGCTCTGGCACTAACTAGCTTTGTAATCCTTTGCAACACAGTTATGGCTCTGCCACTAGATTTCCAATTCCTGGAGAGTAGAATTCATGTCCATTTCATCTCCCACAGTGCTAAACACACTGCCATTCACATAGTCGATCCTTAACACACAAATGTTTCCATTCCATAGCAGGCCTGTTGGAGAATTAAGGGTGGACCTCAAAAGAGGGTCAAAGTTTTTATGTCGATTTTTGTGTTATGAACATAGAGATACAACTTCGAGACCTTTGAGTGGATGGAATGAAGGCAGGTGAAAGAGAAAGATAATGAAGTATTAGCTGAAGGAAACTTGGAGCTGCAGAGCTTCAGGGGGTGGTTGGAAGAAGAGAAGACAATTATCAGGCTTCAGCGGTACATCAGGTAAATAGAAAACAACCAGGTGGGCACAGTGTGTGAAAGGCAACAGAGGAGATTGTTTAGAACAGTGGTTCTTTACCTGCAGCAGTTTTGCCCCCTGGAGCTGGGGTGCTGCTGTCATCCACTGGTGGCAACCAGGGGTGCCACCAAACATCTAGCAATGCACAGGACGGTCCCCCCAACAAAGATTTTCCCAGCTCAAAGGTATCACAAGCACCGAGATTGAGAAACCATGATTTATAAGGACATGTTCAGCAGTGTTGGATGCCCTGAGAATCTGAGAAAAGGTCAATTTATTTGGTAATTAGAAAGCTAATGGTGAGTTTTAAGAGAACAGTTTCTCTAAATTGTGAGAAGATAGGGTTGGTAGAAGTCAGTTGTGAGACACAGAGTTCACAAGACATGATGATATCTGAGGCGTAAAGGAAGATGGATGGGAAGCAAAGTTTGTTGCGTTTCTAAGAATCAAGGGAAACTGAACCTATTTATACACTAGGAAGAAGGAGCCAAGAAAGAGTGGGAGGGGCTTCCCTGGTGGTGCAGTGGTTAAGAATCCGCCTGCCAGTGCAGGAGACATGGGTTCAAGCCCTGGTCCGGGAAGATCCCACAAGCCGCAGAGCAACTAAGCCCATGCACCACAACTACTGAGCCTGCGCTCTAGAGCCCGGGAGCCACAGCTACTGAGTCCACAAGCCACAACTACTGAAGCCTGCATGCCTAAAGCCCGTGCTCCACAACAAGAGAAGTCACCTCAATGAGTAGCCCCTGCTCAATGCAACTAGAGAAAGCCCGCACACAGCAACAAAGGCCCAACGCAGCCAAAAATAAATAAATAAATAAACTTACTAAAAAAAATAAAGAGTGGGAGAGAGATTAAAAATGTGAGAGAGAGAAGAATGACAGTCTACAATAATAAAGAAAATAAAGGTTAAGAGCATGAAAAAGGAATTAGGGCCAGGATCATTTTGAAGGTGAGGATAGAAGAAGCAGGAGATGGGTAAATGATGGAATCTTAGGATGCAGAGATGAGATGCTCAAGAAGTTCACAAAAGATGACCTTTCTCAGTGAAATCAAAAAGTATAAATGGCTGAGATTAAAAGAGGGAGGTTTGGGGACTGGAAGCAAATGTATAGCCAAACAAGCATATAGAGATAATGCCTACAGAGTGCCCAGAATTGTGGGTGCCATGTATAGGTGCCCAGTGAATGGAAGCTATGATGGCATTAACTTTACAAGGATGACAGAATCCTTGTAATAATCCCCAAACCTCACTTCCTCAAGCCTAACTTTAACATTACTAGATTCTGGAGAACTTAACAATTTTCGTTATCATTCAGGCTAATCAGAAACTGATTCGTTTTGTGGTCCTCACTACACGGTAAACTTCTTGAGACAGAAATTAGTTTTCAATTTTGAAATAGATTTCTAGTCTCTCGTTCAATTCAAGGACAATGGACATTCAGTAAATACTAGTCCTCAAGTCTGGCGTTATAACACCACACCACCCAGACATTAATGAAAAATAAAATATCTTTTATGTGTATTTGTCTAATTCTGTAAACAAAAAAGCTTCTATTTCTGGAAATAGATTCTGCAATTCATTATGGGAGTCCTTTCAAATGTAGTCAGTACCTACAAATCATAACTCTTGTGTATTAGAGACAAAAATTAGTTGTGACTCTAGTAAGGGTATTTTAAAGCCAAGAGTCTGCTTGGCATATTTATACAGCCTGTATTTACTTTTACTAAAATAATTAAATTTGTAACAATTATGAGGCTGCCCAGATCTCTTTAGTAATGGGTATTGATTGTTAGGCAGAGGAGGTTTACCTCATTAAAAATAAAGGGTTTTAGTCATTGTGGCTCCAGTCAACAGAACCTGGAGTCATTGTTACAATAATCATGTGTTTGTTTGATGGATATATTAGGGTCTCTTTAAAGTTTCAATTGTAGCATAGTGATTTGCAAAGCTTTCAACAGTTCATTATCTTGTATGTCACAGAACTGTCTCTTCACCTTGGTCTAAAAGAAAACTGGAGTAAAAGGTGAGATTCCCCTTCAGAAGAGGATTTACAGAGAGTTTGTTGGCTTGTTCTTGCCTGTGACTCAGTGTCTAGTGGGGTAGGGACTGCAGAGAATTATTCAAACATTTGGGGTGACCAGTATTTGAGTAATCATGGAATATTTGAGTACTTGTCATGGAGTAGTGGAAAATGAGGTTGGGACACTTAAGCAGGGCCAGGTTATAGAAAACCATGACTTCCAAATGAAGAATATGAAGGTTCTGTAAGAGTCAGTGGAGAACCGCTTAAGATTCTTGAGCACGGGACTAGTGCATTGGTTTAGAAGGATTAATCTGGCTGTTACAGGGAGTGGAGTTGCGGGGTGTGGAGTGAGTGAGGTGGAGAAAGAGGGAGGAAAATAGAAATCATCTTGAGGCAAATAGAACACATGGAAAGCTGTGGCAGTAAGCCTGGCACAAACTCATAATGGAGTGATCTATCAAGATAAAGTGGAGAGGAGAGAGGGGATGGACCAGGGAGTATCTGGGATCTGTATGTGAGCATATCTGATGAATCATCAAACATAGGGTAGGGAGGGGGCTGGAGTCAAAGATAATATAGAGTTTTGCATTTGAGTGATATTTAAATCACTAATACAATTAGTTAAAAGATAAATATTTTTTAACTAGTTGATATTATGAAAGATGTAGACCTGTAGAATTGAAAACACCAGCAGAAAAACCAAATAATCATACTCAAAAGAGAGTTAGAATATGTTATTCTATAGTACATTTCTCTTTGTGAAAATGTGCAAAGGTTTTCATTTGTTTGTTTTTTACCATAGAATTACTGGGTCATATGATATGGGCATTTTCAATTTTTTGGACAATGCCAACTAGCTCTCTGAAGTGCTTGTACAAATTTAAATTTCCCTCGGCTCTTTTTTTTTTTTAAATTTATTTATTTATTTATTTTTGGCTGTGTTGGGTCTTCGTTTCTGTGCGTGGGCTTTCTCTAGTTGCGGCGAGCGGGGGCCACTCTTGATCGCGGTGCGCGGGCCTCTCACTGTCGTGGCCTCTCGTTGCGGAGCACAAGCTCCAGACACGCAGGCTCAGTAGTTGTGGCACACGGGCCTAGTTGCTCCGCGGCATGTGGGATCTTCCCAGACCAGGGCTCGAACCCGTGTCCACTGCATTGGCAGGCAGATTCTCAACCAGTGCGCCACCAGGGAAGCCCTTCCCTCGGCTTTTTATAAGAGTTTTCCTTCCCTGATAATTATTGTCAGAATTTTTACCATTTTGCTAACAGTCTCTCTCTTTAGTTGACATTTTCCTGATTACTAATAAACATGAGAATTTTTAATATGTTTAATTTTTTAATATGTTTAATGGTCATATGTCTAATGGTGACATGAATAGGATATCCCTAGTCTCCAGATATCCTATTCATATTCTGTGTCCATTTTTTCCTATTTTATTTTTCTTACTGGTCTTACAGGTGTTCTTTATATAAAATGATGCTAATCCATTGTTTGCTTATGTGTCTTGCAAATATCTTTTTGGAGTCTGTTTCTTTAACCTTCACATATGTCCCTTTGTTTCTAAAATATACCTTTAAATATATTGCCCAAAACTCTCTTTAGTTATGGGCATTTTATCTTGTAAGACTCACCTAATAATTCATTCCTTCTTGAAGCATTCTCTTGATTTCCCACATGAAATTGTCTGCTCTTTCCTTTCTTCCTTCTTATATATTATGCACTCTATAATATAGAGTATCTTATAGTATATTTAACATAGAGTCATCATAGCACCTCTGATAATTATAATGGTGTATTTACATTTCAATCTCTAGATTATATACTCCTGATGGATCTCTTCGCCTTTGTATTTCTAAGGTCCCAAGGTCCAGGATATGGTAGGCATTCAGTAATTGTTTCTCAGTGTGAATTCCTTTGGGAAAATGACTGTACCATTTCCACTTATTTCTGAAGGATTTTTACCTCTCTGAAGTCATAGCCCCTATCTCTTCACACTCGTATCACCCAACAATGGCAAGCCTCTTATAAGATGATGAATAAGCATATAACCTTATTAAAAGCTAACCAGTACACTTGAACCGCTGTTTTTCTTGACTCATCCCAAGAAAAATAAGTGTCATAAAAAATAATCTTTCATTTATACATCTGCTGTTAAAATACAATTATCATATTCACTAGGAGTTTACTGTACATTTCAGAAAGAACGAAAAAGTTGATTATGAACTTTGGCAGCTCTAGTTTTTAATTGAAGGTTATGAAAAGAACTTTGATGATCACTCCAAAGCCATTTAGTCAGTTTTTATTCAAAAAGTACTTGAGATCCAAATACATGCCTAGAGAGCTACCCATTGACAAAGCATAGAGTTATTTCATTTGTTAAAGTACATGTCTTTAAACTCTTAACAATCCAGGGCCTTCCTTGCGATAGGCTAGAGGTGACCTAACTCAGTGACAGCCTCCTGGAGGATGTGCTGGAGGAGCTGATCTTGGGAATTCACACATACACTCTTTGACCAGATGCAGGTGGTCAAATAGCAATGGCCAGATTTACCCACTTTGAACTCCTTAAAGCTTATGTTACGCACTTTGGTTGCCGACACCTCTTTCCATAGCATCATCTTAATACCTAAAGGGCAGTGACGGCCTGGAAAATTGCAGATTCTTTTCTTTTAGAACTTTCTCCCAGGCTTTCCATTCTTTCCTTTGCTGTATATTTGTATGGTGTTATTTTTCTGTTAAGCATCAGTGCTATTTGAAGTATGACTGGCACATCTTTTATGAGGCTCTGTAGCAACACGGATGATACCTTTTGGAGCTGACAGTCTTCTTATTGAAAGTGCCATTTTTCTTTTTTGTCTGTAGATACAGATCACTGAGAGAATGGACTTCTCTTTTTATTTCAGTGAAGCTACTGCTACCTAATTTTCATTGATGATAGCACATGCAAAAATTGGCTTTAATGCTTGGCTGGCTCATCATGGCCGTGGTGATTGGAGTTGAGCGTGTTAATTGGTTACTCACACTCACACGGGATTTGATTAGATACCTAATTCTCTTCGGCAACTCTTTGAGCCTATCACAAACTGTTTTTGAAGAGAAGGGTACTCTTTTCACATAACTTCATTAAGAGCATTTGCTCAGACCTATGGAATACATATGGCAATCTCAAGGCAAGTTCAAAGAATGTCATTCTGAAGGGGCAGGTCACTTTTCTAATCTTACCCTAAGATTGTTATAAATTCCATGTGATGGTCTTTTCAACCATGAAACATTACCTATTGTTCATTTTCTAAGTATAAAAAGCACAAGTGGGAACTCTACAATTCACATTTGTGAGCTGCTGAGTCTTAAGTTTTTTATTTTTAAATGGACCCTCGGGAGCAAAAAATGTTGAGTTAATCATACCCTCAGTTCCTAGCACAGTATTATTATGCATTCCTGCAAGACTTGTTTTATTTCCTTCTTTTACCCTGTATTCCCTTTTCCCCCACCACTCACTCTAATGTGTTTGATGTACGTCCTTAAATGTGCATGCACCTTATACCATATGCAGTGTTGTTATGAAAGTTTCCAAATTTTCAAGGATAATAAACTTTCCAATATCAATAGCCTTGTTCACTGTAACTTGAACTTGAGCAAACTAAAGCTTTAGCAAATGTTGTAAAAGAGGTAAATGATGGAGCCATAGTATCCATGGGAAATGTTCAAATTCAGTCAACTGGAAAGTGATTTCATGTTTGTGAGCCATTTAAACCGCGGTAGGTGGCCTTTATTGAACAGTGACTATGATCCAGGCACAGAACTAAGGTTTTTCCTTAGCTTTACAAAAACTATTCAAGGTGGCATTATTATCCCCACTACAAATGAAATTAAGAGAGAAAGTGAACAAACAAAAGATACACAGCTAAATTTTGATTCTGCAGTTAAATTACATCTGTAGTCTTCTCTCCAAAAATGGCAAGGTTCATGTCTGGAAATTATAAGGAGTAGAAGATATCCTTAAGAGATCTGAGAAGATTTCATTGAGGAAGAGGCATATGGCCTAAGCATTGAAGAACAGATCAAATTCGTACAGGCTTGTAGGAGAAGGACTCACCATAAGCAAGGATACAGAGGTGAATTTGAGAGACAGGAAGCAGACTCCTTTGGCTGGATTGCAGGGGTGGTCATTAGACAGAGAGAAAGGCAGGCGAAATCCAAATCATTAGACATTAGCTATGAAGCTAAGAAGTTTGGTTCTATCTAAAAGGATATAGAAGTTTATTTTCGGGAAGGTTAGGATCAGGGGCAGGAGTGGGGGAAATTTCTTCCTCGGGTTCACGTATCCAAGTTAAGGTATGACAGGCAAGACAAAGCGGCCACATCACCAATGAACTTTGCACAGCCCCGTCTGTGTTCTATTGGACACAACCCAGTTGAGAAAGGTAAGACTAAGAATGGAAATAATTGAAAAAGATAATATTTATTGAGTTTTTTTGGGTGTCAAGCTGGGTGCTTTCCATGAGTTATATCGCTTAATCCTTGTAACAATACAAAATGTTAGCACTATTATTTTCCCACTTAACAAACTTTGAAATGAGACTTAATAAAAGTTGGATTATTAACCCAGAATCACACAACTAGGAAGATGGACAAGTACCACGAGAATCAATGTGTCTCAACTGCTAAACTCTACTGTCTCCTATGAAACGGTTAAATGTGCTAAATGGAGCCAACTAGTTTAAACTCAAGGCGGTATTGTGGGTATTTTTATCTGATTTCAACTGAGAAAATAGAACACAGACAAGTGCTCTCTAAGGAAACCGGGCCATAGGTTTATAGAATGAAATCATCACTTTGAAGGATGTACTTCATCCTCTCCAAGTACTTAGGCAGATAGGACCGTACATTTTAATAGAGTCATGTGGCTGCCAAGGGCCTCCAGGGGGCCATTTAGCCATCTCCTTTTTGCACCTGAAGGTTTTTTAAAGATTTGAAATGCATAGGTAATGAGTTTTATGTCAGGAGGAAGGAGGTCAAACCTTTAGTATTATGTGGGTTCAGCTGTTATGAGGGAGATGGTCCCAGGTGGATTTTTGAAGCAAAGGGAAAATAAATCTCTTCAAACAAGGGAGCTGCCTTTTCCTTCATTTATTTAACATCATTTCTCTGCCTCTAAACCAATCTTTCATCTTCTGTAGTAATGGAGAATAGACTCATTGGCTCTTCCTCAGTTCATGAACCAACTAGGCACAGAGAGAATTTGGGAATCTGTAATCCAGGTAGAAGAGAGTTTGGGAGCACATTTACATGTACGCAGATGGCACACAGAAGCCTGTGCATTCTAGCCTTGTAGCTGGAATTCCGAAGCTCGCAACACAGATTTATTTAGGATGGCCAAAAAGTTCGTTTGGTTAATGAATGCTTTCAGTAAAGTTCTTGGTGAAAATGAAAAATGTCTTTTATTTTTACTTATAACCAAATGACTTTTTTGGCCAACCCATACAAATGCTTCTATGGATGCTTGATAAAGAATGCTTATACTATTCCCACTTTCTTGAACTGTAAAATTCATATATCTCCACTTTACACAATATGTGTAGTCCTGTGTATAAATCACATTTTAGTAAATAAAAATATATTTCCATTTCACTAAAAGAGATTGACCTATAGAAACCCTAAGGCCATTCTCTTCATTCCCTAAATGATTTAATTACATGTATCAAGATTTTTTTCAGTGAGCGGCCTGGATTTTCCCCTTACGTATTTCATAGAAATATTGTAAGAATTCAATGTTTAGAGACTCCTAATTTTCTGAGATTGATATAAGAAGGCAGGATAATTATTAATAATAAGTATTTATCAGCATTATAATTCAATGTTTTAGTATTGGGGTTATAGATTGAACATTTTAATTAATTATGTTTGTTGAGGAAAGAAGAGAAAATAGTTAATTGGATGGTTAATTGTTATTGAATGCTGGGTACACTACATACACTAGCTAATTTAATCTGCACAACAACCCTACTCATTAAATCAACACATATTGATGAAATGCCTGCTATGTGCCAGGAGCTGGGCTGGGTATTGGAGATAGAATGATGGGTCAGCCAGTTGCAGAGTTCCAACTCATGGAGCTTCAGAACCAGAGAAAATTAAACGAGTTCTAACCATACATGGAAAAGTGTGCAGGGGGCCCAAGGGAGCAGGGGCTCTGCATCTCAACATTTCAGTCTGAGGCCCTGAGGGCAATTCCGCTCAGAACCCACATGGGTAAGGAGGTGGCAGGCTTTGACAATTAAGAAGTATGACCCAGGTATGGCTGCCTCCAAAGCCAGTGGCTTCTTTCCTATCACACCGTCCTGCCTTCTAAGAGTAACTGATCATTTCCCAGAAGATCTCTTTCCATTTTAAGCATTTAAACAAGGATACCTTAAGTGCAATAGTATTAGCACTAGCTCTTATGTTTGCCTCCCACCATGGAGAAAGAACTCTTGGTCTTTTCCATTTCCACTCTCACTGATGAAGATGCTATTGCTACAGTTGCCTAGATGCTGCCTTCAAGGATGTGTGAGTGGAGATGATAGTAATTAAAGGGAGTAATGGCATTCAAACAGCAGGTGTTCTAACATACTGCTTTCCAGATTCAGCAAGCATGTTAACATCAACGTTTTTGTCAACCTTCAAGGCACTGGCATAATGAGTTGATGTTTTTATTTTAATTATTATTTTCATGAAAATGAAACATAACCATTGATTTTTTTTTTCTGAGATAGAGCACTGAGGCCCCATTCCTGAGGCTCTTGAGATTACTTTTGCTTCAGAGTATTTCAGTTACCCTTGCACTACACTAAGAGCAGCTACATTAATATCCTATTAATTCCATAGCAGTCATTTTTCCCTACTTGGTATCCAACAGAGTTGCACAAGCGTACTGCCTCGTAAGGCTGCTTTCTCCCCACCAGATGATTTGTAACGTGCAGAAAGTGACTTGTACATGCCACCTCGCCTACTCTGCTGTTAGCACCAGGCACATAGTGTGGCTGAGACATAGAAACACAGGGCTTCATTGTCATTCCAAAGGTGTTGTATCCTGAATAATCATTCTATGTCATTAAGAAATGGAATTCCCGAGTAAGTGTTTGAGTAGGTGAATAATGTCAAGAGTGGATGTCATAGCCCACTTTTATTATTCTTGGAGAAAATACTACCTGTAATTTGGCTTCTCTCATTTGTCTTAATTACCATTTACAGTTTAGAGCTTAGAGGGCAATTACCTAACTCTCACACGTTTATAAAGAATCATAAGAAGAGGAAGCAAAGATGGTCCAGGCCAAGTAAGTCATCATATTTATTTTAGCTATTCATTCATTCACTCCAAAAATATTTACTGAGCACTTACTCTGTGCCAGGTTCAGGGTTAGACCCTGCTCACAAGAAAAGAACATGGAAGACAGTAAAGAGGGGAAGGACACTCAAACTTCAGCAGGCACCTTGGGCTACGTGGCTAACTCTTAACCCTGCCAACAGGATGCCTTCTTAGTTCAGCTTTCCATTTTATTACCATTACTCTTTGGGCAAATAATTAACAAAAATACAGCTAGGTTTTCATAAGTGAGGATGATTCCTGAATACAGATGTGGAGGTTATTGGAGTAGGGAACAGGAACAAACTTGGAAAATTAATTTCCTGAGGGCGTCTTTTGTAATTCAAGAAAATTGAAAACTTTTGTTTTATGACTTTTTTGAAATAAAGGTTAGGATGTTTTAGATATGTGTCTGCCTTTTATGTGTCCAAAATGATTTCTAAAACCCATCAATAGAAGGATTTTAATGCAAAACTGCATATAATTCGATCATTAAAATTATTGAATGTGGAGGAAATATGCAGGAAAATAAGGGGGATGGGCAGGAGGGTCTAAGATACCAACCTAGCATCATCCCATCATCATCATCCCTATTTCCCAGGTCATTCCACTTGGACATATGATGTTTCTCCTTTTTTTTTTTTTTTTCTATTCATCCTTTGTGGGGTTTTTGTTTGTTTGTTTTCTTCTTGTTTTTCATCTCCTCTGTCTCCATTCAGGAAAACTCACATTTTCCCTTTTAACTAAAGTTTCTACTTCCTTTCAGAGTTTATTCATATATACATATATATGAAACCTTACATAAGCCACCTTTCTTTTTTTTTTTTTTTAATTTATTTTTTTATTAGTTTCTGCTTTATAACAAAGTGAATCAGTCATACATACACATCTGTTCCCACATCCCTTCCCTATTGCGTCTCCCTCCCTCCCACCCTCCCTATCCCACCCCTCCAGGCGGTCACAAAGCACCGAGCTGATCTCCCTGTGCTCTGCGGCTGCTTCCCACTATCTATCCACCTTACGTTTGGTAGTGTATATATGTCCATGCCTCTCTCTCACTTTGTCACAGCTTACCCTTCACCCTCCCCATATCCTCAAGTCCGTTCTCAAGTAGGTCTGTGTCTTTATTCCCGTTTTACCCCTAGGTTCTTTATGACTTTTTTTTTTTTTAATTCCATATATATGTGTTAGCATACGGTATTTGTCTTTCTCTTTCTGACTTACTTCACTCTGTATGACAGACTCTAGGTGTCCATCATCGGATGAATGGATAAAGAAGATGTGGCACATATATACAATGGAATATTACTCAGCCATAAAAAGGAACGAAACTGAGCTATTTGTAATGAGGTGGATAGACCTAGAGTCTGTCAAGCCACCTTTCTTGAACTAAGTCAAGCCTCTGCCTTGATCTCTTCCCAGTGATGAGCAAAACCAATTCCTTGTCTGTAAGGCAGGGAATTCATCAGATTCAGGTCCCCATGTGTGGTTCTGGCAGAAGAGAAACTGATTATATACCAAAGAAACACTTCTCATGGATGGCTTCACTGCATCGCAGGATGTCTCTGGTCATAATCGGGGCTTCTCAAGTAAAGATTCAATAATATGTGTTCATCAGCATCACAGCTGAAACTCAAATCTAGATATTCAGATCCCTGGTCTATATACATGTGTGTATACATGTATATGCATGTGTGCATGTTTATATACAAATTTAAGTTATTTTATATATGTATAAATATACATATACCTATGTATGTCTGTACTTACATATAAATTAAAATTATATATAGGTAAAATCAAAGTTCTTGTTACAATTATCATACATTCACTCATTTATTTAATGATATTATTGAGCACCTGCTATACGCCAGGCCCTGGGAGTACAGTGAATGAAAAAAAGCCTAACACTCTATTGGAGTTTACATTGCGATAGAGGAAAATAGACAGCAATGGAGTAAAAAGTAAAAGGTTTAGTCTATCAGTTAGTGATAAGTGCTATGAAGAAAAATAATGCAGAGATGGGAGCAAGAGAGTCAAAGGTTGGGGACGGGAAGTTTGTCCTTATAAATGGCATCCTCTGGGAAGGCTTCACTAACAAGGTGACATTTGAGCAAACACCTGAAAAACGTGAATGAGAAGGCAAGGGGCTCTCTGAGGGAAAGTTCATTACAGGCAAAGGGAACAGCAAGTGCAAAGGCCCTGTGGCAGGACTGTGTGTGTGGCTTCTTCCAGACACAGGAACGAGCAGTTTCTCTGAATGTATACACCTTGGCAGAAGGGTGGCATTGGGGTAGAGAGGCACCATTTACACAGAAAACAGTGTGACTGGCGCCACCTAGAGCTGTGCAGTGACTCAGGCCTTGTAAGGACACCAGTATGGCTAGAGTGGAAGGAAGGAGGGGAAAGTAATGGATGAGGTCTGAGAGGTAGCAAGGAGCCAGATCTCAGAGGGCTTTACAGGCCTGTGGAAGGACTTAGTTTTACTTCAGTGGAGGACTGGTAATGTTCAATGTCCAGGAGGGTCTTGGCTTTGATTTGTAGCATTTGCAACTGCAATGATGGAAATACTCTCGCTGGAGCTGAGTTCATGTGTGACTGAATTGCTGAACGTAGAGCTGGGAAGAGAAGTGTAGAGGTGCACTCTTCTGTAGTATTTCTAACGTGCATGTAAATCATTGCAAGGGCATATATAATTGTAAGATGTAGTAAAATAATTAGAAAGCGATAAGTTTTGAGTATGTGGTACCATTGTTTTACAAATAATTTATTTAATCATAGGTTTATAAAATTTAACTTTTAACAGTGGCTCTGTCTAACCAGCTTGCAAAATTCCTAAAAATTTAATATCCACCTCTTTAGAACTGGTGCAAGTTAGCTCCTACACCACTGGCTTTCATCTGAGTGTGGGTTCACGGAAGTCAAAATAAGTCATCAGAATAGGATGACTCTTTAAATGCTGTACTGAGAACAGCTGGTAGCTGGTCAAAGGCAGAAGCAGGGATATGTCAGAAGGTTTTGCAAGAATGTTAGGGTTCAGCACGGGTCATGTGGAAAACCCCTGCACCTGGCCACAGTTTCCCTTGCATGTGACTTACAACCATGGGTGGTTAAGCCTGGTCTTAGTCGCTTACCATAACTCTTCTAAGATGCAAGGTTTCTTTGTAGTCAATGTTTCTGAAATCAGGATGAAATTGGAAGGCAACTCAAAACTGATTGTGTACATTTAATATATACTGTTTCTTTTTTCCTAAAAAACTTGTATTAAATCAATGTGGGTCTAGCAACTGAGAGCATCTTCCAACTGAGAAAACATTCCATTTTGCTTCGTGCACCATGGAATTGATCACACTGAAGTATTTGTGCCCCACGATTGAATTAAACTGATAATGGTTTTGAAATATAAATATATACTCTGTAGATAAAGGCTAAGGAAAGTGAGAATGTGGGGAAAAGTGTAAGAGGAATCAATGAATCAAGGCTTCAGGGAGGCCAGTGAGTTCTCCTCTGATTAAATAAGACAGACAGCCATGTTGGAGCGTGATTTCAGGACAACCGCATCCATTCTGCACCAGCCTGCACTGTCGACATCCAGCTGATCTCTGTTAAAATATCTAAAATCACCCAGGAGGCACGGCATATAAAAAAGGGGCCATTAAAAAGATTAAGAGGGTGCAGGCCCGGAGGAAATGAGACAGGTAGATGTAATGAAGGGTCAGTGTTGTTTGAAGATCTAACGCAGAGTTTTTCAGCGCCAAGAAATGCCTGAACCCCTTTGAAAGGTCCACCGCGTGCTTTAGAACGCCATTCCACCAACCCCACCTCTTTCCCCCTTTGTAACTGCTGTTCATCTTCATTCCAACCCTGTGGCTGTTTGACATTTGTTTGGCACAAAAGCAAAAATTAAGTCCGCCTCTATTCTTTTCTCTCCAGCCAGAAATAATTAAATGTGTATGTTATTTTATCACACTTTGCAGTGTTTAGAATGTCACATCCAAATCTCAGTTTAGTAAATAACTTGAGAAACGACAGTCATTCAGTATAAATATTTTTCAATCCGTAATTATCCCTGAGAAAGAGAAGTTTCATTTTTATAACTGAAAGTAAAAATAATGTAACAGGACTATAATGGACACTGGATGATTATTATCCTTGAAATTAGGGTACACAGCAATGCTTACCGATACATTATCCGTAGAATGTCATCCACTTAGATGAGAGCTAGAAACCAGCATGATTGTGAACCCAAATAAAACGTGGGAACAGACATATTCTAAATATACAGTTATTTGTTAGTCATCCAGATGAATTTTTTTTAGATTCTATATCAAGTGTTTTTCCCTTAAAATTCTTAAAATAGACCTGTGGACCACACCTCTGTGAACTCTTGCTGGAACAGCGTTGGTCAAGTTCCATATTCTTCACACTATGAACAATTCTGGGGGTCCTCAGGCCCCTGTGCCTCTGCATCCCACCACCCATCTCCCGCTTCAAAAAAACTGCTCTGATACGACCCATAGCTCTATCTATCGGGGTTCAACTGAAAATTTTATTTGGAAAAAAAAGTGCTGCTGTTACATCTAAACAATTTGAAAACCACTAATCTAGCATGTGGGGTACCCCAAAAGAACAGTCTAACTGAAATACTGCTTAAAGGGGTAAGAATGAAGAAAGGTACCCCCCACCCATTCCAACCTTAACTACATCACAATTTTAGAGGTCCTTCTTGGGGGATTATTCTATGAGTACCAATAAAAAACATTTTTCTGTTTCAAGGAAGTATAGAAGCAAAAGCAACAATGTAAAACAGTACGTATTTAGAACACAACTGATGTTTCTTGAGACCCCTGTGTGCCATGACTTGTGTAGGGCCGGCATTTTGCAAGCTTTTTCTCATTTAATCCTCCATGGAGTCTCAGCTCCATTTGACAGATCTAAAAATCAAGAGATTCAAACTCAGATTGCTCTGCCTGGATTCAAAGCCCTGTCCAAACTGACTGTACTGTGTTTCAAACTCTTGGGACCTCTGACATTTCTTCAGTATTTTAAAGTAGAGTGTATTATAAATAACTCTCTCCCAGACATGTGTTAGGTTTGGCTTTGCCCAGAGTTATAACTGGGTTGGATGACCAGTCCGACAACTCTGTGTGATCCAGGAGTCTTTACAGGGTGGTTTTGGCCTGCGAGGGAGATGAGAAGTAGATGAAACCATTCTGCAGGCTTAAGCCTGAAATGTTATTTGTTGGAAAAGTGTTCCCAGGCTAAACTCGAGTTCACTCATTCACTACTCCACACACGTCGTAAATCAGCCAGAAGAGAGCTATTTCCATATTTTAAATTGCTGCAAAAATCTCTCCAACTTTCTCATTTTGCAGATAAAGGTTCAACATCATAGGAAGCAATGTGCACTGAATTTTAATGCTTACTTCAGAAATCACTCTTACTCACTTTGTGGGTTTTTGACGCTCTTCCAACATACAACCATAACCTAATTTGTTTCCAGAATGTGTACTTCTGTAGTTGTTTATTATTAAAATGTTTTTGAGCTTCTGTCTTTGCTATTTAGAAAACTAAAGAAAAAAATCCCTGTTGACTTTGCATTGATTCTTGCTAATATCTCACTGAAATATTTCAAAAAGGGTTTAAAAATCATTTCATAATATTTTAACGACTCTGATATATGAGTTATAACATGAATCCCATGAATCCTTTCAATATATTGAAAACTGGAAAAAATCATGAGACATAGAAAAACACAATTAGTAAATATTTAAATACCAATATTTGAAAACATCACAGAAATATGTTTTGAAAGTATCTAAAATGTTTTTTAAACATGTGCACTGGAAAATCCTTAAATGAAGCCTAAACTATAAAATATACAGCAGGGTTACATATTATTTTACATTTGTAATTGGAGTAAAAAATGTACAAACCTGAACACTTTGTAAATATAAACATTTCCCAAAAAATTTAACTATTCATCATGTTAATATATATTTTAAGCTCCTATTTTATAACAGGCATATCAAATATAGTTGTACTTAGCATCTGTAAACTTAATTCATATACCTTGTACTTTAATAGTTGTGTCTTGTTGCATAAAGTATGTTATATCTGGTTCCATTCCCTGTCTTGGTTGCTAATATGTAGTGACATAAATATCAATATGAGATAACATCTTATATATCACTTTTTAGAGACCGAGAGATAAAAGCACCAAAAATATCCTGCAAATCTTTGAGCTCTTAAATGATTTCTTGTGTGTGTGTTTGTGTTGGAAAGAAAGAGGAGCAGGGGGAAAGGAGGAAGTATTTGCTATAACTCATGTTGTGATTTATTGGATGCTAATCTTAAGACCACAAGATTACATTTCAAAGGTCAGGTTTACAGTCATGAAAAACAAAGATTCAGTGTGTTTGACACTAATGAGCCATGTTTATTCAGTGGGTGAAGTCAGACAAATATTAGATTAAATCTAGATCACCAAATGTTCTTATTAGGCATAGAAGCTTCTCTGGGTACAGATGTGCTAATATTAAACAGAATGCTGTACAAAATATTTTCCCTGAATTACTAAGGTAAATAAGTTACGCTAATCAAATGGAGAGGGGGAATCATTTAGAAAATTAAAATTGATTTTAATTTTGTAAAAGCACAATTAGGAGAGTCTAATGCCTTTCAAAATGTGACTTTATAGCCCCATTACACACCCTTTGAAAAATAAGTAAAGCCATCCTGAGAATGGCAGTTGCCAAGTCCATGGGTTCATTTAGGTTTTCTTCAAGCACTTTCATTTATAGAGCATTACTCTTCATCTACATCCAGTTTACTTACATACGGTTCAAGTTGTTCTCAGTTTCCTATTTCCTACTTTCTCCTTTCTGTTTTGTGAATCGTGTGTATCTTGGCCATTTAGCTCATGTGTTTATTTAACAAATGGTTATGACAAGCCCCTCAAGGGCCAGGCACAGTGCTTGGCACCCATAATATCAATACAAGGATGACCAAGTCATGATTCCTGCCTTCAAGGAGTTCACTGTATAAAAACACAGGAAGAAGTGAGGAGTCCATGGGGGTAGATCAGAAGAGCCTTCTCAGACGTGGAGAGAAGCACTTCCCAGGTGAAGAAGGGGGAAATTGTACACACTGGGAGGGAAGGGAGATGTAAACATTGAAACGTGACAGAGGTGGAATGAGTTGAGTAGGTAGGTAGAGAGAACACGAGTCTGGTGGGGGAAGTACATCAGGCATGGCCCTTTCGCTCACACCAAGAGCTTGAACCTCATTCCACAAGGATCGGGAGTCTCTGAAAGGTTTAAACAGTAACTGGAAAAGTCCATTTTATGGCTGTGTAAGGGGTGAAGGAGGCAGAGACCAAAGGCAGGGGCCCAGGTTAGACTTTCCTAACCATCCATTCCTGGAGCTGAGGCCCTGGACCAGAGAAGCACCAGTGAGGACAGAGTAGAGGGGACCCATAACAATGTCAGGGTCAGCAGGACTTGGTGACCGGCTGAATGGATGGTGTAAGCAGGATAGAAACAACCAGTAGAACTCCCACGTTTCTGACTCCAGGTAGTTAAGGGTGTCATCCATTAAGACAGTCATGGCAGTGGGGGAAATGGTCTTAAGGGAAAGAAATCCAATTTGAGATAAAAGTTTGAGATGACTGTGGAAAAGCTACCTCTTGATGGAAGGCATACTTAGAGTAGTGGAAGCAGGACTCGTGATAAACCCCCCAAAATCTGAGCGTGGGCTGTTCCTTTATCAATCGGGGAGGTTTCCCTACATAGGCCAACCTTGACATTGAGAATAGTGAAGCAGAATGCACAGATATGGCTTTTAAGGAGCCGATTTTTTAAATGCATTTATCTTTTCCAACAAATATTTAATTAGTCCTATTCTGTATAAGAAAGGTTGCAAGTTTTATAACAACTGGTAAGCGCTGGCTACACAGCATTGCTCCCTGCACATTTCTTTGCTTGCTTCATTAAACTCCTTTGTAATGGGGGGAAAAAAAAACAAAGAAATCTGCTTTCGAAATCTGAGAGCACCTGAGAGACATAATTTGAGGCAGCGATCAGAATCAAGCTAGCTGATACATCAGCGCTGGTCTCTCCTGGGTAGTTTGTTCCCAGGATTTCCAAGGGCTGTGAAGATGATCTTGAAGATAAGGTTATGTGGCCTTCCAGTAGCTTTCAGAAAAGGAATTCTTCAAAATGAATAGCTATTTTAAAAAATCTCTTTTCCTAAGAGACATAGCATTTGGTGATAAATTGAATGCTTCTCACTGAATTGAACATATCATGATCTAGATAGAAACTCGGTCTGAAAAAATAAATAAAACATGGCACCTTTCACAGTATCACAAAATGAACTATTTCTGATACTTAAAGTGTCTGATTTCTAGAGAAGGAATTTCTGTTAAGGTATGTTCTTTTTTTTTGAGATACAGATGATATATTTTATATGACATGTCACAAAAATATGCTGATTTTACTCATGTATTGGTATTGTTAGTTTATATAGACTAGAAATCTATGTAACCATCTCTTACAAAGGAAAAACAATATACCCATACAGAAGGAGCACAGATATTGTGTATTGGTAAAAGTCAGTAACTTGTTGGTCAGAGATTCATGCGTGGCTGTTAGTTCAACTTTCATATCTGAGAGAAAATGGAAAAATATGGCAAATACTATTGGTAGGAATTCTCTAATAATTCATAAATGATTTAAGTTATGTTTTGGAGGATTTTTTTTTTGCTTTGTATTTTGTTTACTTGTTTTTCAATTTATCCCACAAATTGCCTGGTAACATGTTCATGAAATGCCCCCAGACAAATTAGTTTCCCTTCTAGTGTTCCTTCTTGCCCTTTCAGTTGGAGGAAGATATAAAAATAATAATCTTTGAAAGAAGAGAAGTTGTGTCCTATTATTATTGTTATGTGTTGCTGCAGTGAAGACATGAAATTGGAAATGACAGAATATGGAGTGGGGAAAAGTCTGATATTTTGACATTGTGACGTGTTTGTGAAGAGAGGTCAGAACCCTACATCCATGGAGTGAGGGATTTATATATATACATATATATATGCACACATATATGTATGTATGTATATACACATACATATTTTTTAGAACTCTGCGGGTAGTAAAACTGTTTCAGTAATGCACTCACCTTGTGTAATCTCACCTAGGCAAGTTGCAAAAAAATAAATCTCTGGATAATGCAGTTTTTACTTCTGAAACTGAAAGCTTCCTTACAAAATTTCTAGAAATTTCTACAAGAATCTCCCAAATCATTCCAACCCCTTCCATGTCTCTTCCAAAACTTCCAAATTCTTGTTTATAAACTGCACTTTCATTAATGAAAAGAAGCCATTTCTTAGAAGAAATTAGGGTTCTAAAAGCTGTCATGGATGCAAATTATTTTCTCCATAATCTCAGAATTATTTCACAGTAGGGAAAAGATATTTATTATCAAAAGGGAGAAGAGAAGCATTTTTGTGGAGTTTCTGCTCCTCTCCCATTTTGGGGATATGAATTTCCATCATCTTCTGGTTGGGAATCAGTGAATAATTTCAATCCTCAAGGAATTCTGGGAGTTACAATTGCGACCAAAGGGTTCAGATCAGTTCCTCTGTCATCACACCAAACAGCCAAGAATGCACAAGGTGTGGTTACTCTGAAAAGCCAGACGGTATTCATTTTGCTTTTTTTTCTTTTAACTTCAGTGTTTCCTTTCCCCAGGAGTATAGTAGACATTCAATAAATATGTGTTAACTTAGTGAATTAATAAGAATTGTTATTTAATTGTGTAGCTAAATAATCAAAGTCCAGTGATGCCATTTCTTGGTTTATGCTGAAATCTGCTATTGGGGAAACATTCTCTAGGCTTCCATTGGGTACTTTCACTATTTTATTCTTAAAGTAATTGTATGCTTTTCAAGTTTCTCTCTTCTGCCCTTTGCCTCAGTCTCCTGATAATAATTATCTTTAATATCAAATGTCTCGAGTATCTTAAAAAGCTTTTGATATTCAGAGATGATTTTCATTTTCCAGCATTTCCTGTATATTACTGTAGAATTTTTACTTAGACACAATTACTGGGGAAAAAATGAGAAAAAAATGTAGGGAGGTGAAACCATGAGAAGGAGTAAAATCCGAAAACATAAAATATTTATTGGCATATTGTTTAAGGATATATCCATGCATAGTAAAACTACATCAAGCAGAAAGTAGAATACAAAAAGCAGAGAAGCAGCCCCGCTGGTGGGAGGAGTTAGATGGATACAATTGAGGTGGGACCCAGGGGGGTTTCTCAAGCCACACAAAGTCTAGTGCATCTTAACCTTTAAAGTAGGTGTAATTCATTATTTTATATACCTTTATTATATATTATGATATAATATATAACAGTATGTATTACATGCCAAATGTCAATAACATATAAAAATATATCTTCATAAAAAGGAATATATATTATTTTATTTATGTAAAATATTTCAAATAAAAAAAAATATAGGGAGAGATGATGATAAAAACCACAGGCCAGGGTCATACAAATAAAGAAATACCTCTATTGATCTATTATGTTGAGTCGGATTTGAAATTTATACTCACCATTGTGAGCCTTTTTTAAAAAGCAAATATAATAATGGCTTTTAGTGACTTTCTTCCAGGAAGAAATTAAATTTTCTATTTGTTTTCAAAATGCTTAGGTCCTCTAAAAATTAATTTCTGGTTTATCTATTATTTACATGCTTCCTAAATATTTAATGTCATCTTTTCCTTAATGAGTAGAAAGGAAGGGTAAAAATGATGTCAAATATTATAACTTGTTTCCTTTATTTCTTCCCTAATTTTTTTGACCAGTACACATGCTTTTTCTGCATATATGGTTAACATAAGAAGTTGACCAGGCTAATTTCTGTGTTAAGGTACAAGTAAAATTTCACAATATCAAAATCCTCATTTTTCTGAAATCAATTTTGTTGTTCTGAAAACTGCTTTCAGTCAGCCATTAGCTAGGGACTAAGTATCTCTTTACAGTACTTTGTAAAAATGTTTCTGGTTATGAAGATCAGAAGGTCAAAATCTATAAGATTTCATTCATTTTTGACTTTGAGAAATCTTTGAATTGTGTTATCGTTTTAGGGGAAAAAAAACATATGTACTAGTCATTTCTAGTTATAGTTAATTGTTTTCTTACTTGAAATCTGGGCATAGGATCTAACAACTGAACTTAATATCCAAAAGCCAGAAAACCTAAGATTTATGGTTATATACAAAACCTATATTTATCGCTCTTTAGAGTGATTTGAACCTATGATGTGGCAAAGGGGCCTTTACATAGATGTACATGGTAAAAATCCTAAAGCCTAGGGTCTTGTGCTTCCAGACCAGTCCCTGGTCATTCCTGGTTAAAAATTGGCAGATAATGTTCTGCTAAATTATTGTTGTTTCAGTAGTAAAAGCAAGAAGAGTGCTTGCGCACTGCCATCCAGATGGCCACATGGGAATGAGGTCACCACAGGTGACCAGTTTAGCTTTACATGTTCAGAAAGCTGATTTTTTAATTCATCTTTAGGGTGAGATGGGAGAATATTTATTCCTTGTTCCTGAATATTCCTATCTGCTATCCGGGTATCTCTTTTCTCACATTAAGGTGTCTAGAAAGCCAGATTAGGAATTAGAAGGTGTTAATGATCAAAGAGTTAAGCAAAGGGTCCTAGGTTGCTTTGCAGACAATTTCATACAGTCCACAATAGTGATTATTTCTGCTGCCCTATAGTAGTTGGAATTCTATTTTAGGTGATACTGCGTTTCTTTCCACACATCTTTTCTTTCTCAACTCTTATTAATCACCACTTAATTATACATAATTACATTTTTCTAGCATTAAACTATGTCTTCTGTTAGGTTTTAAAATCAACATGTTTATTTTTGGGGAAACACATTAGACTTGAAAAATTCAGGAAGCATCCATTTTATCAAGAACATGATTATTCATCTTCTCTTAGGTGGATCATTAACTGAGTTAAATTAAATCTTTTAAGTGGGAATATTTTCATTATTACTTCACAAAGGGCAACATAAGTAATAATCATTTGCAAGCTGATTTGTTTGTAGTTGTGGACTTCTTATGTGGAGAACAGTAGATCATTGTATCTGCCCAATATCAGTGGCCTGAACTACAAAGGTTCTTTTCTTTCTTAGGTTACATGCCTATTGTGTGTCAGGTAGGGAGCCTGCACCGTGTGTCCTCGCTCTCAACCCAAGGGGATAGAGCAGTTGCTATCTGGAATTTTACCAGTCACTCTGACAGAGGGAAGATGGGAGTTCTGGCCATGGCTGGTCTTGAATGGGTAATTAATAATTGTTCTGCCCTGGAAGTGACAGAATATTACAGCTGACCAGCCAGGACAAACCACTTGGCTCCACCTAACCAAAAGGGGGCCAAGCACTGCAATCCTGCCATGTGACCAGAAATGAAGAGAACTGGAAAGTTCTGGCGAACACCACTGTTGACTTTCCTAATCTTTTGTATGAAGAAGTTGCCATCATCTCTCATGTTGGTATATCCCTATCCGGAAGGAGTAGAAACCTCAGGTTATGTCAAACAATGTCAAAGAGTACCACGATCATGTTTTAGGTTCCCATTTTCTTTTCATAATGACTCTTTTCTATAGCCATGTTTCTCAAAAACATAAACCAGTATCTTCATTAGTATCTATGAGCATTTCTCTGAAGTTCTCCTTAACTTCTTTGGACCTCGATTTGCTTCAGCAGGGAACTAAAGATTCAGACTAAAGCCTCCCTTCTAAATTTTGAAGTTTCATGATTGCATTGTGGAGTTATTAAATTGTGACATTTATAGTATTCAATTATATAGTCATTTATAATGAGCTTTTAGCACATTTAAAAAATATGCTATAGTTACTCAGTGTTTAGAGCCCACAATATTGACTTGAAATAGTGAGGAATCTCACTTATCTTTAAGCTCAGAATGAATGGAAGCTATAATGAATGAGCTCTAAGTTGTGCTGGACAACTGCTGCTTACTCTCAGATCTGTATTTCTTCTTTCTTCTACTCCCCTCTATATAGTAGCGAACTACATTTCCCAGGATCCCTTGTCCTTTAGCTTCTGAGTCAGTTCAACCAATCAAAGATACTCTTGCTTCCAGAGAAGGAAAGAAGCCAGAGTACTTCTTCCTTCTCACTCCGCCGCCTTGTGGTGTCTCTAGTACCAGCAGAAACTGCACTTCCCCCATGGCTGCTTAGATATCACCTCACACCTTTCACAATGGCTATCATCAAAAAGTCTACAAATAACAAATGTTGGTAAGGAGGTGAAGGAAAGGGAACCCTCCTACACTGTTGGTAGGAATGTAAATCAGTGCAGCCACTATGGAAAACAGTACAGAGGTTCCTTGAAACACTAAAAATAGGATTACCATATGATCCAGCAATTCCACTCCCGGGTATACATACAGAAAAAATGAAAACACTAAATGAAAAAAGATAAATGCACCCCAATGTTCATAACAACATTTTTCTCTTTTAAATGAATGAGGTCAGTAGGATAAGTGGAAAGTATAGTGGACCAGAGAGGGAATAATTTAAATATTAGTCCCTCTTCTTTCTCTCTCTAGTTATATGCTTCCAAGCAAAGTACTTCACTTCCTGTATTTCTTTTTCCTCATTTATATAATAAGAGTTCTGTACCACTGCTGTGCAACAACATGAATGAGTCTCAGAAACAACATGCTCAGTGAAGGAAGCCAGTCACAAAAAAGTAGGTACAGTAAAGTTTCATGTAGATGGGGCTAATCTATGAACATATACATCAGAATAATGCTTGTCTTGGTAGGGGGAGAGGGAGAGAATTGAAACGAGGCAATTTTCCAGGGTGATGTTAAAACTCACCAAACAGTACACTTTGAGATGTTCACATTTTACTGTATGTAATTATACCTCAATATAGAAGAAGAAAAGGGTGCGCTGAGAAAGACAATTAATTAACTTGTTAATTAAACAAAGGGGCTTGGATTATATGTCTCTAAGATCTCTTTTAGCTCTAAAATTTGATTCTTTTCTAGTGAAGAATTTGGATGAAATAAAGGAGAAAAGGGAGGGAGAGACAGGGAATGTTACTAGGCTTTAAAAGTTCCAAAGTCATTCTACAAACACATATTTTAAAACTTTTGTTAGAGAGTTCATGCTTGCTTACTAAGAGGATAGACAGTGGAAACCAACTGCATATATTTTAAGCCCAGATCCATGAGTGATTAGCTCTGGGAACTTGAACAAATAACTTAAGCCCCTATTCCTGAGTTTCAACATGTGTATTACAGAGTCAATGCTTGTATCTAACCTAGTGGATCACTGTGAGTCTTAGATGAGGGAATGCATATATAGTTTTTAGCCTGGTGCTGGGCATGTAGTAAATGCTTAATAAGTGATGATGATGATGATGATGAATCTTCCCAGAAATGTCTTCATATGCATTGGCAGATAGATCTATTGAATCCATCATTTTTTAATACATATGCAATCATATTATGCATACCATTTTGTAGATTTTTAAAATTTAGTATACCTATACTTTTTTCCATGTTAACATATACAGTTCTGTTTGGTGATGGCATCATATTCATTACATGGATGGACCATGATATATTTAACTGTTCTCCTAGTAATTAGCATTTAGGATATGTTGGGTTTTTTATTATTATAAATAATACAGAAATGAACATTCTTACATGCAGTATTGAAGGATATAATTTTTTAAGCAGAAAGAATATCTAACCATTTTACTGTCAGAGTTAACTTTTTAATTTTAAGACTAACTCTGTCCACTAAGCCTCCTAGCTTTTTAAAATTTTATCTTAGATTCCTAAGTCAGGCAGGCAGTTGATGAAATACAAAGGAACGGTTGTTATCTTTTATGTTCTCAGTTTTCTACAGTGAAGTAATGGGAAATAAATCATAATTCTGAAAGAAATATATAAAAGCAAGTAAATATTATACCACTATCTTAGGATAGGAAATATATTCAGTGTGCTCAGCAAATGTAAAAACCCAGCCTCAATAGGCATTCTGAGTGGACAGGAGCTCCTCAGGATTGTCAGAAGGAAAGGTGAATGGGACTGAGGTTTCTAAAATTTAATTTTGAAATTAGAGTAGGAAACCTCTTTGAAAATTCTATTTAGTTGCTAGAAATATGAAGGCAAGTAACATCAAGCCACCTCATCTTAAAGCATCTCAAGAATACAAGGCCCTCTGACATTTTTTTTTTCTTCAGAGAAAAAGACCATGAAGTCATTCTGCCTTATTAAGAAACCTAGTGGGAATAGAGAAAACTTTTAATAAGCCTATAGCTACTCTAACAGTTGAGTAGTAAATACTAAGCATTACTTCATAGGAATGAGTAAGTATAACACCTTCACAGTCTGTTTCTATAACATATGGACTGTTAAGTGCTTGAGAAATAATTTGTTTGTTTTTGCAGCTCGTAGTTGAACGTAATGAAGCACTACTGAGTTGAAGAACTAGACAAGAAACTCCTTAGTTATGGGGAATTATATTCTGAATTAATGAATTACAAATTGTAAGCCGATCCAACTCCTATAAATATTATGGAAAGAAGTAGCAGCCTACCTACACAAGTTTTCAAGGCAAAATTATTCTGTGATGAGAAAAAGATTTAGAGCATAACTAAGGTTCCTAAAATATCAGTACTTAAGAAGAAACTTACCATATGTTTAAAATTATCCGAGACTGCATTTATGATCTGTGATAAGTGTGTATTTTCTGGAATGTAGAAAACCTCTTTAAAGGTTTTCTGTTTTATTTTTATGGTATTATTGTGCAGTTCACCTCTTGCAATTCATAATGGGCTTTAAAAATTCAAAAAATAAGATAAAGATTTTTATTCTATGCCTGTAATAGTTATTTCACTTCTCATAGAAAACACTAACTCATTGGTAAAATACAAATAACTTAAAATGACAGATTTAATAAGCTGTTTTCTGGGAACATTTTGTTAACACAGCTCTATGATAGAAGCATAGAGTTTTATTCAAGTTTGAATGTTAATTAATTTGGGAAACGATGGTCTTGGGAAGATCTTCAATCTCTCTATACATGAGATCACTAAGAAAAATCTGTAATCTTATGGATCATTTTTTAAAAGTGGTTTAGAATCCACAAACAGGCACAACACATAAATAGGAGAGAGCACTGAATCTGGAGTCAGAATCCTTGGAATCCAAACTGGCTGCATCTCAAAATAATTATGTAACCCTGGGCAAGTTCTGAACATCTGTGAGTCTGCTTCTTCAATCTCTCAAAGATGTAAAATAAGATAGAATTTGCCTTCTTCAAAACGTCAGGCTTAAGGATGAGAGTAGCTAGTTCAAGTGAAGATGTTTTAAGAACTGTTCATTGGCTTAGCAAGAGCATTATGAAAAAACAAAAAGAAAAACAAAGGGTTTCATAGTGAATAATCATCAAGGAAAACTTAGATTAATGTGAATGCAAGACAGAGAGAGAGAGGGAGATTTCCCAAAGACTAGTAAAGAGGGAATAGATTCTGCCTGTAACCTCCACTGACCTTGGAACCCTCCCTGCCCCCTTTGTAAATGAAACATGTGGAGAACACCCATGGGGAAAAGTAATGCCAGAGACAAGGAGACTGTGGTAGCTTTATAGTTGGGGGTTAAAGTGTGCAGTACAGAAAACTCAGTGGGGCAAAGCTGCTGCAGAATTGATGGAACTCCTAGCTTCTCTAGGGTGATTCTACCTGAATGTTTCCTGTTTGCTTCCTGTAAATGTATTCAGTGTCAGATAAGTGACATAATAAGTTGTGCAAAACCATTCCTCACATGTGATGACCTCAGTAGGATTAAAATGGAAGTGCCAAAGGAATGACATGTTTTCAACAAAGTTTGCCTCTCTATTTTGAATATGTGCAAATCTTGAAAATTCTTATCATTAGGACTATCATCATTCCTGAGTATTCTAGTCTGACCAAGACATTGAGGTCTCATGGAAGAAGCTCCCTGAAGAGGTTATTTACTCTACCTGGGACTTGTTTCCTTTATTTGTAAAATAAAGGAAATGAAGAGACCCGCAAGAACTCTTCTATGGCTACAAACCTCTACCAGCTCAGCAGAACATCCTCTCTGAGGCCCCCCCCAGGCCTCTCACAGTACTTAAAGTCGCCACTACCTCCCTCATCTAAATAAGCCATTAAAGTCTAGAGTATTATTGCCAGAAGACTTACCTATATGAAAGGTACAGCATTTGCAGGGCACAAAGGCCATTTAATCTTTCTCCTAAATATTGGTTAGTTTCTTAGGTCAGATCATTGTCACTATGTCAGATGCTGAAATAAAATAAATATAAATAAATAATATAAATAAATATGTGGTATCCACTAAACACCTGATCAAGACCGAGCCCATGGATATATTTGCGAAAGTAAACAGAACATTTCAAAGACTTGGTTCTGGAATTCGATACGCATAGTAGGCAGGACAAATTGGAAGGTACCTGCAAATAAAGTAGCATAAAATTGCAAAGCTTCAGATATGTTTTGGGTGTTTTATCAGATATTGATATTCCTGTAATGGATGTTGTAAAAAGTCAACTGGAAATCATGCTTAACTTCTGAAATATTATTCCTATGGAATGTTGACTCTCATCCTGGGACTTGAAGAGCAACCTTCACCTAGTCATTCATTCAGGAGATAAGGAATACTTTCTGTGTGTCAGGCACTGGACTAAGAGAAAAGATGGACATGAGAATTAGAAAATGACCCTATGCCTCTGTCTTGGTTTCCGTATTAGTAAAGCAGCAAGTATGTGCCCAGCAAAGATACTGACAGTCACCTCCCCAACCGCACAAAACATCTAAATGCTTCAAAAACACAGGGCCCTAAATAAAATTCTAACTTTAAAAGCTATTGTGTGAAATAGCGTATTAAAAAGAACACAGCCAAAATATCATGATTTTTAAAACTTCACACTTAAAAACAAAAGAAGACCAACTGAAACATCAGAACAAACATGGAATAGCTACAAAAATGTAGTCATTTCACCTTCCACAAGATATATTGATAGAAAGTATTTAATTTTGTATTTCAAGTTTAATATATGTATTAATTCCTAGGTCTTCCCTAGGAATGGTATACCATCTTGAACCTAAGACCTCCGTTTCCCTTTATGAAACAAAATTAAAACAGAGACCGTAGGTCAAGTAGCTTTAAGAAATTAACATTTCCAGGTATGATTTCACAATCCAGGGCTTCCCTTTTTTTGCACAGTGTATAAGCCCTTCCACAATTATTACTTGGAAGGGAAGAGGGAGGGAAAGTAAATAAGTGCGCCTAAAAAGAGCACATACAGCATTTTTTTTTTTTTTTTGGCCTCTCTACTGAATGTTAAACTCATTAAAAGAACAAGAAGCATTTCATGGATTACTGATAACAGTACCTCTGTCACAGACAGGAGGCCAGATTAGCGCCGTAAATGGAGCCATTGTGTGCATTACCGAATGTGAGATATTCATCCTCAAAACCGATCCGCCTCCTGCCAAAGACAGGTAGACATAATGAATACACAAAAGCAACCTTTTATTTTTTTTCCTGGAGCCACACTTAAAAACAAGTTATTAGGATATTAATCATCAGCTGCAAACAGCCTTCTAGGAGAAAACAGCAAAATCAACTTAAATATGTATACCATCGATATGCTTGCAAAGTTCAACATGCATTACAGTGCAGTTAAAAGCTAATATTTCTGAAGCTAACCTTTGAATTCTTTTTCCATTTACATAAAAGTCGTGACAAACTGGAAATGGTTGAATTCAGATTCCCATCTATGAATGCTGAATTACTAAATTTAATTAAAATCTGTTAACATTAGACAGTCTTTTAAAGATTAGGCCTTTTGACCCCTTCATCCCAAAGATGGGAAGTAAGGTCTAGAAATCCTAGTTAAGGGCAATAGCAGACAAGAATGCAGACCCGAGCTCCAAGTTCAGCATTATTTCCTTCACACTGTGCTATTCTGTCTCTCAACCCAGGTAGACCCTAGGAGGGGCCACATTTCCATAGTTTGGCAACTGTCTTGAAATTTAGATCTCCTGGTGGAATGTGTCCCCTTCACGCTGAATGTCTCAGTTTTGCCTGTTACAGTATTTTATTTATTCTTTAGAAACCTTTATGCTCATAAACATGCCCATTAGTTTTACAAATTACCACATTACTCATAAATGAGTTGTCCTCCTAATATAGCACATAACTTATTGTTGCATTTTATTGGACCATTTATAATAAAATTATGGAAAGTGTTAAATAACCCTTAGAGAGAAAACGTATTCATCATTTTAGCAAAGGCATAAGTGTTGCATTTTCTTTAGGTATTTGTGGGAAATTTATATTCAAAATATTATGCTATTTCTCTAAGAGGACTCCTGGGTTTCTGTTTGGGGCCATGCCTCTTGTCTTTCCTCTTCCCTAGGTTCCTGATAAAAGTTAAAGCTACTTATGGTGTTTTTTTTTTTTTCACAGTCTAATAAAAACGATTTGCTCCTTCCAAATCACATGAGGTCTATTTAATTTTGTTCTTTAAGTCAGCAATTAAAGTTCAGCGCCAAAGCCTGAAATCACCTCTTCCCCTTGTCACCCACTCCTAAGAGAAATGATGGGACTAACACGTATGACCTGCAAAATAGCAGCCTCCTCCCATAAAATCTAACAGTGTTTTCCTTCAAAATAAGAAATGTGGAGCCACACATCTCAGCTCCCTTTTAGAGTCATCGGAATAGTACATATCTAGCTGAAATCAAAGATGCCCTGATCATGGGACTCCCACACAATTTCTTCTCTTTTTTCTTAGCATTCGCAGATATGAAAATTTTCTGATGCAGCCACCAAGAGCCATCATAGGGAATAGCCTCACCAAATGAAACATCATATGCAAAGGGAAAAAGAAGTTAAGGCACACTGAGTTAATTATATCTGAGATTTGACTTACACGTTAAATGATTAAGTATGTGCACTTGAATGAGCCCCTGAAGGTAGTCTAGTTACCTTAAATAATCGTCCAGGGCCTTTTGGCTAAAGTGACTTTCCCAGTGTAGCTTGCTTTTGCTATCTTAATTTTTCAGTATCTTAATTTTGTGCTTTCTCCATGCCCTACCTTCAGTTTAATTCGGTAAGCATTTACAGAAAACAAAATATGCAGAGGACAGTCCTAGAGCTTGCAGGGGAATAGAAAATTGAAAAGATGGAGCCCACCTACGCCCTAGGGGCTGTCTCTAATGTGAGAAACAAATTCACATGGTTAATGCATCAGCCATTATACCATAACTCCAGTCCAAACATAGATTCCTGTCATTTTGTTGTTGTTGTTGTTGTTATAATAGGAATTTATTAAATCAGATGCTGAGTTACCAAGAATAGAGTTAGAAAAAAAGTCTTTGCTTTCAGAACAGCAAGAAAACCAGACAAAAACAGCAAATTTCCAATACAGGGTGGTGAGCACCAAGGCACCCGCAACTTGGGATGTTCAGAAGTACCAGGAGAGAGCTTGGGGCCTCCTGGAAGAGTTGAGTCCTGAAAAATTCTAAGTCAGACAACATCGGAAGTCAAAGCAGGTTCCTGGCAGAAGAATGGCACCTCTAAGCTGTAGTTGTTTCTAGTATTTGAATGTTGTGGAGAAATCAAATTTCAAAAACTATTTAGGAAATGGATATAGAGTCACCACATAGTTTTATTGCCAATTAAGACCATCTTTAAAACAACCAGCTACTCTCACCATCATTATTTGAAAGGAAAGGATGTTTTAACACCAAGATCATAGAAAAAAGAATAATCTTAGAATAAAGGACAATCCTTTAACTGGAATAAGTTTAGCATCATTTTCTTTTCCATTTTCCATTACCAGTGATGTTTGTCGTAAGTAGCATCGTTCTTGGACTCACTACCACTACTGTGCACCATTGGATTGGAATCTGGAGTCTCTGGCAGAACTGCAAGCAGTTTCTAGAGAGTAGAGTACAGAGAGGTGATGAGAAACAAGACTTGTGTGCACAGACTCCACACGAAGATCCTTGAAGACTGTGCTAAGGAATTTGTTCTTTTTAATTCTAAATGCATTGGGGAGTGATAGAAGGAATTTTACAAACTATGCACCATGAGACTGTGTTTCAGAAGGATCACCTGGACAGCACTGAAACTGACTTTTAAAGATGTAGTATGAGTTAGCTGGGCCAAAAAAATTAATAATAAAAGAGGCCAACCTAGTATATAGGGAGAAAATAGGAGGAAATGAACAGATTCTAAATGAGAAATTAGAGTGGCCATACTGGGCCAGTAAATACGTTGGGAAGTGTAGACATTTAGGAGATTTGAGTTACACCATTAAGACTCAATGATTGGATTTGGAAGAAAGGAGAAAAAGGGGAAGTCATGAAAAAAATCCTAAATTTCTGGCTGTAACAATTGAGTAACTAGATGGGAATGCCTCAATTCGCTCTAGTAGCAATCACAAAAAAAGCAGCAGTTGAAGGAGAGCTGAGGGGAGTTAGGAGTTTGACTTTAGATGCGTTGAATTTGAGATATCTGTAGGACATCTAGGTGGCATCTAGCCATTGAAGACATGATTCTAGAGTTTGGGGGAAAGATCTTGGCTAGGGACATCAATTTGGAAGTCAGCAGAGAGGTGATCCTGGAAGCCAGAGGCATGAATGTGGAGAGAGTCTATTGTTGATGAGAACAGAATCCAGAGTGAAATCCTGTCAAGCAGGGACAGATAGAGAGCAGTCAGGGGATTTGTGACAACTGCTACAATTGCTATAATACAAGCAATATGCAATGGAAATACAGACGTGTGAGAGACTCTCAAAGAGCTGGGTCATGAGCTGAGCTTCAAATAGTGAGGTCTGCAGGGGCGCCTAAAAGGAAGCAACTCTTTCCAGGCAGAGACAAGGAGAAAAAAACTGACTTTCCTTTTACCCCAAAACTGGTTCTGGAAGACATGTTAAAGCACAGATTGAGGGAAGTGGTGATCGAAGAACCACACCAAATTTTTTATTTGGTGTGTCTAACAAGTTCTCAGGCGATGATGGTGCTGTTGGTCCCTGGACCACACTTTGAAAAACTCTTCACTCTTAAAAACAAACGGGCTTCCCTGGTGGCACAGTGGTTGAGAATCCACCTGCCGATGCAGGGGACACGGGTTCGTGCCCCGGTCCGGGAAGATCCCACATGCCGCGGAGCGGCTGGGCCCGTGAGCCATGGCCGCTGAGCCTGCGCGTCCGGAGCCTGTGCTCCGCAACAGGAGAGGCCACAACAGTGAGAGGCCCGTGTACCGCAAAACAAAACAAAACAAACAAACAAACAAAACAAACAGTGTGGTTGCCAAGGCAGGGGGAAAGAAGGACTGGGAGTTCAGGATTAGCAGGTGCAAACTATTATATATAGGCTGGATAAACAACAAGGTCCTACTGCAGAGCACAGGGAACTATATTCAATATCCTGTGATAAACCATAATGGAAAAGAATATATATAGATAGATAGATATAGATATAGATATAGATGATTCACTTTGCTATACAGCAGAAATTAACACAACATTGGAAATCAAGTTACGTCAATAAAATTAAAAACAATTGAACAATAAACAGAATCATCCTTTTCATATTTAAGAGGTATCTCTAGGCCTATTTGCATAGCATTTGCTAAATATTTACATATTTTCCCAGTCTAGACAGACTTTAAAAGCCACCTCACAGCTTTTCTTTTTCCAGATTGCTGATCCAGAGTGATTTTGCTTATCTTCAAACCTCAAAGGGCTTTCATTCCTGTGATCATTCCAACTGTCTCTTGGCTTCCAGTGCTTCCTAAGTGCCACGTCTTATGCTCCAGGAAAGCCATAGATTTTTTTTTCATCTGGGTGAAGTGCTTTGCTTTGTTTTCTTTCTGACATTTTTGAGCACCTCCCTCATCTTTGCACCCGCCAGAGCTCATCATCAGCCTCGTACTCAGTTACTTCAGAGCCGATGCTTTTGCAAAGACAAGAAATCTCATCAGCCATTTTTCTGCTCATTGATCTCACCCTGTGAGATTCTCCAATAAGCTTAAACCTACTTGAGTTGTTATTTCATTTTCTGGTAGAGCAGAGAAAGTGTGCCAGGGAGTCATGCCCAGACAGAAGTCTGGAACAACAGTCAGAATATCATCAAGAAGAGGAACAGCTATGGTGAACAACCTACCTGGCACCCAGCCATGTATGGCATTTAGGGCTACAGATGTGAAAGAAGCATTCCTTCCTCTTAAACAGGTTTCAGTCTAGTTAGGGCCAGGGCCAGGCAACCAGAGAATTAGGATATACTGTGAAAAGGAATGTGATTGGTGTAAGACGAGAGGTAGGAGGGGACCCTAATCACATTTAGGGAGAAGGTCAAGGCAGCCAGTTGTTTTTCAGGAGAAACACTGGAGCTGAATGTTGAAGACATAGGATGAGTTAGCTGGGCCAAAACAAGATAGGGGCACCCAAAAGTTAGGAAGCGTTATGTATATGGGGACCTGCATGTAACTCAAGATGGCTAGAGAGGTGATGGAGAGAGAGAGAAGCCTGGAGAAGGACACTGGGAGCAGATCATCAAGGGTCAGTGAAGGGAATGGATTGAACAAGACTGAATCCCTATTGTGACATAAATCGTATGCAAAACGTTTAGAAATGAACTACAAATAAATACAGGTCTAACTACAGCATTTGTCCTGTATGGATATCCAGTTCCTCTTCCCTAGAAACTGGGGACCTGTCAGCCAAATGAAGAGAAATAAGTATGTCCACACAGGGGCTCTTTGGATCCCTGTTTTCTTTTGTCATCCTGCTTCTCCATCATCTTCCAGGCATCTTATGAATCTAGTACAAACCCTTACCTCAGACTTGCCTTTATGCCAGCAGCCAAAATGGATCCCAGCAAGGTGGATGGCCATCGGACTGTACTCTGCCTGTCTGCAGCTGTTCAGACATCCAACCTCAACCTTGGTCTTCATCAGCGGGATTTCCTTTGCTCTGGCTATTGCTCTTTTCATTTTCTACTGGACTGAGTGGGGTGATGCTGGTATCTGATGAGGTTCTTTCGCTTTTATGTTCTGCAAAAAATGCTTCTGCTGACTATATAGGTTTCTCTTTTTGTATTTTGGATGGGCAGAAGAAGGGAGCATTATATCAGACCCCCATTGGTTTTGACAGAGAACAGCCTCCAATTGAGTCCTAACTATATATAAAAAAAAAAAAAATGAATCCCTCCCTCTGCCTGTTTCCTCAGCCAAATCTGATCACTTATGGGAAGGGATCATTCAATCCCTTCCCATAAGCCCCAGGAAAATATAAAAGAGAATTTTTATTTTTGAGTCATTATACCAAGAATTTTTTGTACTTTTTTTTTTAAATGATCTCATTCAGGTTTATTTTTTTCTTTTCCTTTTATGAAATTTTCTTTGACTTTTAGTGGTCTATTATACCTTACCATATATATCTTCAAGGAGTTAAGGAAATAAAAGACAGGATCAGAAGCAAGTGCAATATAAACCCTTGACCAGGAGTGATTTGCATGGTATTTACATAATATGAGATGTCGTACTTAGGGATTGAGGGTCCTCTGTGTTCATTAGCATGTTGTGTTACTACAATTCACATTTAGTTTTCATTTGAATTAGTGAATGTGAATTCTGTCACAATACGCTAAAGTAGTTTGTATTTGACACTGAGGACTTGGATAACCAAAGCTGCACAGGCAATGCTTAAAATGTGTTTAGAGTTGGAACCAAGAGTAAATTGTTATTAAAAACAATAATGATGAAGCTGCCATTTGTCTCCCCTTTACTCTGGGTCAAGGGCTGTTTTAAGGATTCACAAGCAGTGGCTCATTTAATGCTCACAAAAATAGCTAGGAACTGACATGTCTCCATTTTACAGATGAGGAATCTGAAGCTCAGAGAAAGTAAGAATCAGATGGAAGAGCTGGGATTGAAATTGATATCCAAAGGCAGTGCTTTCTACAATTTTATTGAGAAATGCGGCTCTTCTAACTGGATGGCTGTCTTCCAGGTGGTCGGAAGCCTCCAGAAGTGAGGATACAATTGGTAGAGAATTCCAATTTGGAATAGAAGAACTGAGGCTGCTGGGAGCAGCTCTCATTTTTCTGGATTTTGCTTTCATAAATCACAGCTATTTTCACAGCTGTCAGTGTCACCTTTGGACGTTGTGAAGGGAAAAGGAAAATAACAAACCCATTAACATTAAAAAAAAACTTTCAAATGATGTAAATAAATAGTTGTAAGCATATCTACTTAGTATTCAAAAAACTAAGCAGAGATACATTAAAATAACATATCCATATCAAACATGGCAACTGAGGGACGAATCAGGACTTTTTGACACTGATCTATTCATTATGATTCAGTTATCATGAAAGAGTATGCACTTAGTAACCAAAAAGAGAGATACTAAAACCATTCAGTGAATGAAGGGGAAAAGCCAAAAATTCTCTTCCTAGTACGTTGCTCATTTAGATTTAGGGCTTAAGTTGCAGTTGGAGAATTCTCATTAGAAACTCTGTTTGTCTCCACTTTTCTCCTTTGTAGGTACTCTGAAAACAGCGTATATTTTTCCTAAATACAATTCTGTATCCTCTGACAGTCTTCCTGAAAAAATATCCTATTGACTACCCTCTTTCCCAAGTTAAATATTCTAGAAAACATTGTTATTTTTGTGTCATTGGTACTTTATGGTCATCCCTGGTGGGAATTTAGAATCTATTCTTATACCATGTGAGGATACATTGGCAAGAATACACACACACACGCGCGCGCGCGCACACACACACACACACACACACACACACTTGACCAATGAGGATTTTAAAAGAATATTTAAAAACCTATGATTTTTCCCTTGGCCTGTAAGAGAGAAAATATGAAAGCTCAGAATAAGGTCTTAAAGTGGTATATCAGTATAGGTGGCATGATTTGTGGGTCACTTATTTTAATAGGGAAGCTGGATAGCTTGTCAGCATAAACATACACACATCTTTTTCTCGCTATAAAAATAGTATATGCTCTGGTAAACCTTAGAAAAATATAGAAAAGTGCAAATTTTTAAAATGTGTCCATAATCTCACAAACCAATTCAAGTCACAAAATACAGAAAGATGCCATTTGTCTGCGTTCCATTCCAGCCCTAGAGAACCAATATACAGCTGTCGCAGCCTAAAGGCTCTCTTGATCTGGATGTGACCACTTGTCACATCTGATTTCAACATGTATAGGGACATATATCGTTTCAACTGAAGCAAAGTTGGCAAAAGTTTAATTTTGTCCTGAGGGGGAAAAGAAGAAATTTCCTGAAGTAAACATGATTGCATTATCATTAAAAAATGTATACACACACTCTCTTAATAGAGCCATTGCCCAGTTTTCAAATACATAACAAAAAGACATTGAGGATTATCCAGCTGAAGGAAGAAAACAGTAGTGTCTGTTTTCCCACCAGCAAACAAGCGGCTGTGACCAGACAAAGCAGCATGTGTAACAGCGTGGTTGAAACATAGCCCCTGTTGTTTTAATAACAGGGCGGGAACAGTAGTTGTTATTTTTTCCAGTCTATGACCCCAAAATGTGTGCTGTCTGGGTTTACTTCCACGAATGGTCTACGTCAGCCACCCTCCATCCAGGCAACTCAGCCTCTACTCTACTTTTCAAGCTCATTTAACACACACACAAATGCCGCAGAAATGAAGCATCCATGTATCCATCTTCCAAGATTAATAGCCCCTAGCTGATCAGTTCAGCTCCTAGTTGTTTTGTAGGAAAAGATCATTCTTTGAGAGTGTGCGTGTGTGTGCACGTGCATGCGTGTAAGAGAAAGAAAGGGAGCCACAATTCTCTGCAAACACTAATTTAACTAAAGGATATGTGGACAGCCCCCAACTTAATGATAGTTTGTTCAACTTACGGTTTTTCAACTTTACAATGATGGTGTGAAGGTGATATACATTCAATAGAAACCTGACTTCGCATTTTGAATTTTGATCTTTTCCTGGTCTAGCCACATGCAGTTTGATCCTCTCTCGTGATGCTGGGCAGCTGCAAAGAGCCACAGCTCCCAGTCAACCACCCCATCACTGGGGGTGGACTGGGGGAGTTAAAAACCAATACACTTACAACCTTTCTGCACTCAGACAACCGTTCTGTTTTTCACTTTCAGTAAAGTAATCAAAAAATTACATGAGATATTCAACATTTTATTTTAAATTAGGCTTTGTGTTAGATGATTTTGCCCAACTATAGGCTAGTGTAAGTGTTCTGAGCACATTTAAGGTAGGTTAGGCTAAGCTATGATGTTTGGTAAGTTAGGCGTATTAAATGCATTTTCAACTTATGATGTTTTCAACTTAAAATGGGTTTATCAGGAAGTAACTCAGATATTAAGTGTGGGTATAGGAAGGTCTGTACCTTCAATTTACAAAGAATTTTCTGAAACATCAGCTCCTGGCATGCAACCAAAAACAGGTGAATTGTTCTTTTATTCTTAAATCTGTTTAATGTAGTATAATGTAAAGTGATCTTTGAGGATAGAAAGCTAATCCCTAACTGAAGTTAATTTTCTCACTGCATGGAATAAAATTGAAGAATTTTAATAGTTCTCAAAATATGGAGCAATCTTACATATTTAAATTTATATACTATAAAAATCCCTAGGGGGCTTCCCTGGTGGCACAGTGGTTGGGAGTCCGCCTGCCGATGCAGGGGACACGGGTTCATGCCCCGGTCTGGGAGGATCCCACATGCCACGGAGCGGCTGGGCCCGTGAGCCATGGCCACTGAGCCTGTGCGTCCAGAGCCTGTGCTCCGCAACAGGAGAGGCCACAACAGTGAGAGGCCCATGTACCGCAAAAAAAAAAAAAAAAAAAAAAAAAAAAATCCCTAGGGACACACCTAAGACACACTTAGGTGACACAAAGATTTCTATGACTAGAGTTAAGAACAAAAACTTTGAAGGTCATATAGTTCATGGGAAAAAGCTTAGAGTTTGAAATACTAGCGAATAAGTTCCTGAAGTATCCTAGATTTTGTTTGTGTTGGTTTATTGCCTAGAATAATGCTTAGCACTTAGTAAACACTGAGCAAATATTTATTAAATGACTGGATGAACAAATGGATGGACAGACAGATAGATAAAATACATTAGAATTCTAGCTTGGCCACTTATCTAGCACTCTTTATATATAAAGTGCTTTCTACATAGTAGATGCTCACAGTTGAAGTTACCAGCAGTATTTACTTATACTCATATAAAGTTTTGAAATTTTTGAACTTGTCAATTTAGAGTCAGATTACATCTTTAGGAAAATAGGCCAATGATAAAACATCCAACATAACAATAGTCATATAGCCTTGTTATTTCAATTAGTTTGTTTGAGAATTAAGGACCAGAAAGATTAATTGACTTGCCCAAGGTCTCTTTCATACAGATGCATTAAAGTATAAGTTTTGTATATGTTGTATAACTTTGTAGAAGTTATCACCTGATGATTCTACACTACGTAACTTATTAACTCAGCAAACTCTTACGACTCGTGTCCATAAATCCATGGGCTTTTCCAAGTTTAGAGGAATCTAAAGATGACTGGAACTTATTCTCTAGGAGATAATCAATTAAAGGAAGCACACTTATAAATAAGTAAATATGTAATTCTAAAAAAGGGAACTGCTACAGTAGATGCATAAACAAAAGGCTGAAGGAACATGGAGAATGAAGCAGCTAACCCATTCTGGAGGTTTGGGGAGGGAAAATATTAAGCTTTAACTTGACAGCTGATTGGAGGACCAAGTAGTCTTTTCAGTGTCTGCAATTAAGGAAATATGAGAAGCCTAGATCAGAAGGAATCATTTAAGTGAGCAGCTAGCCAGTGCTATTCATTTAAAACCACATCAACATATGCACAGGAGCACAGTCCTGATAGTTCTGCTTTGTGGAAGCTCAGAGCATGATTCAAGATCATGTCACAATCTGTCTTCAGCAATTCTGTGAGCTCCTTGAAGGCAAAGTCTGCACTTTGCCCAACTCGGTATCCCCAACATTCAGCAGAGTGCCTGGCACATTGTAGATGCACAATAAATGTTTTCTTGAATTGACTTACATCCACCAACCAGTATATTAAAAACAAAATAAAAGAGAAAAAAGCCGTGCGATTTCCTCTAGACACAGTTGTAATTTACTATCTCAGACAGTCTCACCAATCAAACATTTATCTCCAGTCCTTGAGAGGATAATTTTCCTTCAACAATTATTATTAATACCTTTTACCAACTTGGGACCATAGCAAAATTGAACTTATGAAAAATGCCTGCCTTTTTCATCCTTGGAGTAATTATACCTTTCAAAAAACTATCTTTTTTGGGTTTCCAGATGACAGTGTTTTTCAAATCTCAGGTTGCAAAAGCTGAATCATTTTATCAATAATGTGCAAGATGGAGACATGGCCAAGGTTACTCAAGCAGGGTCATAAATCAACTCCTAGACGATATGTCTCCCAAGATTAAAAAAGAGGGATCATACAACATTTTGTAGATGGAAAGTCTCATACAAGTTGCCATACATTAAAAATGATATGAAAATACAATTGCATAAAAATACAGTAGTTATCAACCTGGTCAAAAAGCATGTAGGTAATTTGGAAATAAAATGAGTGTTGATAATTATATTAACATTACAATTTGGCAAAATACATTTGTGTTTTCATTTGCCAAATGAAGAAATAGGTTGTATATATTTCCACTATTCATGTAGTAAAGCAATAAAATACTGCAAATGAGTGATAGTGTTTTTCATTTGTCCTTGAAGTCTGCTTCAAACATTCATTTCATTCCTATTAAAGGCAAGTTATTACCTTAGATTTCCTAAAATCACTGTATGCTTTGAAAATGCATATGGATAAATTCGGATACTACTGAATTCAAAACAGAAAATGGCCAATGCCAGATGACCCTGACTAAAATAAACTTAGAAAATTGAAGTGATTATAAAGCCATTTGCAAGTAAAAATTCACTTTCTCCCTATTTTATTCTTAAATCTTTCACTAACCCTGCTCTTTATTCTGGCTTCTCCAGCTCAACTCTCCTTATTTTCTTAATTCTTTTCACAAAGAAAGACTTTACAATTATTTTCCTACCACTTCTGTTAGACCCATACCCAAGTACTCCCCATACCTTGCTTAATTATTTCAGCTCAGCATCATTATTAAAGGATGTTTGGTTCTATGGCCTGAGTCAAACCCCAGAGCTACCAAATCACTAGCTGAGTGAAACTGGGCAAGTTATTTCAGTGATCTAAGCCTCAGTTTTCTCATAAATACAGTAAGAGTTGCAGGATTGTTTTGAGGGTTAAGGGAGATGAAACATATACTATGCTTACTAAATTTCCAATAAAGGTAAACTTTTATTGCTATCATATTTAAGCAATAATAGCTGTGCCATCCAGTCAGTGTAAACAGTGTGCTTGCTTAACTGACACTCTACTGAGAATCAAATAATCTTCTTTGGGCTCAGCTCTGTGAACCTGCACAAGTCATTTATTTCAGGACTTGAGTTGTCTCCCCATAAACTGAGAGGCATAGACAAGGTGATATCAGAGGTCCCTTCCAGCTCCAAAATTCTTTGTTCTGAATTAATTTTATGTTTATGTTTTACTCATAACATTCTGGTAGATAACTGGAATTGTATCCATTTACCGTAAAAATATCATAAGCTATAGGTCAAAAAAAAAAGAAAGAAAAAAGTGGACTCATGAAACCTGGTTGTGTGGTCAGAGCCAAAGAGAATCCAATTTGATGTAAAGTCATTTTACTCAAGTGCTGTGTGGCAGGGTTTCTGCTGAGTACAGTATTTGAACAGAGCACCTTGAGACCAATGTCACAGAAAATATTCCTGCAAATAATTAATGGTGTGTGTATATATATTGCCAGCTGCCCTGCGGGAGTCCAGCAACAGATTAGTTAGGTCCTTACCCAGGTACCCGACCATTCCAATACATACTTTTCTCAATGATCGTTATCCTGAAATAAATCCAAATTACATTTTATGAACCAGGATTGAAGTTATGTGCCTTCAGTATTGAACCTTCTAATAGCAGTTATTTTTATTGAAATATTAAAGCAATTGACTTGAGTCATCTTAGAAACACTGCCTTCATATTTCAAATATGGTTAGGAGGCTATCAGCGCATATTACCATGGATTGGAGATATTTGCTTATTAAATGATCTTTACCAGGAAAAACCCATTACAGGAAACATCTTGTTTACAAGGGTGTCCTGGGGATAGCAAGTAGAAAGCAACATGTTACAATGAATTATAGAAATAAAACAAGCTGATTCAGCTAATAGATTCAATAGAAATATGATACATTTTTTTGCAAGTCAAAGACAGCTACAACTTAATTTAACTGACAGATTTTTACTGTAGGATGTAAACATTAGGTAAAAATATTCACTTGAAACTATAGTGGCTATTGAGTGTTATTTCAACTTTCCTCTTTAGGCCCGCATACTCAGTGACTCTTCAAAGGGATTTTCTTTGCCTCAACCACACAGACAGAAAATAAAGCAGAAGCACTGAGTTATGTTTGGTTGGTAGCAAGGCTAGAGGAGAGGTTAAGAGAATAGGCATTGAGTGAGATAGCTCTGGGTTCATCCAGATATGTGGACTTTGGGTAGAAGGTTAACCTCTTGGAGTCTCAGTGACTTCATCTATAAAATGGAGAAAATAATATATCTGGGGTTATTGCAAAGTCAAATGTGATGACATATAAGTGAAACTTAGCAGAAACACAGAAATTATTGAGTGAACAAAAACTGCACTATTGATACCACCATTCGGTCTCAGCTTACAGATCCTAGAAGAGTGAACTGACAAAATATACTCCCTTTTTCATGGTCTATTTTGTACATGTCTGATCTCTCACAATAAATTGTAATTTTTGATGGCAACAGAGATGGTATCTTAATCGTCTTTGTGTGGGTGAGATCTCAAAACATGGACTGGATTAACGTCCCCCAGGGGGGCCCAATGGAGACAGATCTGTGAAGCAGGCACATGAGAATGCCAGGACGGATGACTGGCTTAACCCAGGAAAAGCTACAAGAGAGGTTATTTCTGGTAGAAGAAGTTGTACTAATGGCAATAAAGACAGAACTTGGGTTCAAGGCATTCTCTCAGTCGACTATATTCACATGTACTTTCACTGTGCCTTTAGAGAGTGACTTAGTAAGACAGTATGAAGCCCTATGGTTCAAACCTTGACTAGCACAGAGCATCCATTCAGAAGCATTAGAAGAAGGGAGGGACTTCTAGTCAGAAGGAGGGTCAGAAGGCCATGAACAAGACAACACATTTGGACTTGTGATGTTTTCTGCCCAGAAGTCCAAGCCCTGTGAGTCTGAGCCACAATTCCTATACAGAATTCTAGAGACAAATGTTTGGTTGGAGGCAAAACATTTCACTATGAATGGATAAAGAGGGTGTGGTATATATATACAATGGAATATTACTCACCCATAAAAAAGAATGAAATAATGCCATTTGCAGCAGCATGGATGCAACCTGAGATTATCATACTAAGTGAAGTAAGTCAGACAGAGAAAAACAAATACCATATGATATCACTTATATGTGGAATCTAAAATATGATACAAATGAACTTACCTACAAAACAGAAACAGACTCACAAACATAGAGAACAGACTTGTGGTTGCCCAGGGGGAGGAGGGGTGGGAGAGGGATGGACTGGGAGGTTGGGATTACCAGATGTAAGGTATTATATATAGAATGGATAAACAACAAGGTCCTACTGTGTAGCACAGGGAACTATATTCAATATCCTATGATAAACCATAATGGAAAAAGAATGTGTGTGTGTGTGTGTGTGTGTGTATATATATATATATATATATATATATATATATATATATATATGTAGGGCTTCCCTGGTGGCTCAGTGGTTGAGAGTCCGCCTGCCAATGCAGGGGACACGGGTTCGTGCCCCGGTCTGGCAAGATCCCACATGCAGTGGAGCGGCTGGGCCCATGAGCCATGGCCGCTGAGCCTGCGCGTCCAGAGCCTGTGCTCCGCAACGGGAGAGGCCACAACAGTGAGAGGCCCGCGTACCGCAAAATAAATAAATAAATAAATAAATAAATAAATATAACTGAATCACTTTGCTGTACAGCAGAAATTAACACAACATTGTAAATCAACTATACTTCAATTTAAAAAAAAAAAAAAAAAAGAGGTTTTAGCTTCTCTGACCCACCAGAGAAGAAATAACCAGAAGGTTTATCATGGCACAGTTGGCCAAACCTGCAGAAGTGATTGCTCCCTCCCAGCATACTTTGCACTTTGACGGTGGCACTTCACATGTTCTGTCTCCTCTGGGAACGTTCTGTGGGTGTTTTCTATCCACACTAGCTTCATTTCCCCCCCAATCTCTCCCTCTCCTCAGATATACCGAGAGGTTCTTGTAGTTTTTGAATGCAATAAATGTTTTCCATTTTGAGTCTTATATATTCTCCATCTGCAACATTTTTTCCTCTCTGATCTCTGTTCTCTCTCTCTCTCTCTCTCTCTCTCTCTCTTTTCTTCTCCCTTCGTCTAGGAAGCATTCTTTGACATTCCCCCTTCCCAACAAGGCTGGTTTAACTACTGCTGTTAGTACCACAGCCTTTGGGGACCACCATGGATCAGGAATTTTTTTTCCTAGATGAAGAGATGTCTACGTTGAAACAGGAAGAATGAGTAGAATCCAGTGAAGCAGATAGAGAGAGATGAGTAGACACATGGAGGAAAAAAGGTTGAATGAGTGAACAAATGAATAAATGAATAAATGTAAACAATTTTGACAAGTATCACCTGTAAAACAGGTCACTGAGACCCCAGTGTTTTGTTAGTCACTGCTCATTGTACAGGCATATGGCAAAATATCCAAATATAACTTTTTTCCCTAGTTTTCTCCCTCTCCAGGAAGCTCAGAGCATTTTGAAATATATTATGATAGCTCCGTTCATAACATAAGGAAACCCAAACTGCCCAGCCTTATAGATGGAGCCCCATCAAGTCACAAGGCTTCTCCAAGAAGTGAAATAGAGGCAGGGTTGGAATCTAAGCTTACTGGAGGGTCTAATGCTGACTCTTTTACACTGGGAAAATCTTTGTAAAAATGAAATACATCAGGAAGTGAGGAAATATAAGGAAGACAAGCAACAGGGAAAGTATACACACACACACACACACACACACACACACACAGACGCACACACACATGGTAGCTGAAAGACCTGGGTAAGCTGTTCTCTGTGAAATCCATCATTTTATCATAACTGGAAAAGGTCTGTTATAAACTGAACAATAGAGAAAACGTTAAGACCTTTTCTATCTGTTCCCCTTGTGCTCCCATTGAAAGCTCTACTGTTATTATATTTTCCTAATCTCATGTTTTCTCTCATAACTGAGCAGGATGCTACGGAAGCTGGTGTTTGAAGGGCCCTAGTGAACCAGAATGCTTTTGCCACACAATAAATGTAACTGCTTGTTTGGGATCAACTGTGTTTTCTTTTGGTGTTTGAAAAGCCAAAATCAAAGAGAAGGAGCCACTGGGCTTCCCTGGTGGCGCAGTGGTTGGGAGTCCTCCTGCCGATGCAGGGGACACAGGTTCGTGCCCTGGTCCGGGAGGTTCCCACATGTCGGTGAGCAGCTGGGCCCGTGAGCCATGGCCACTGAGCCTGTGTGCTCGGAGCCTGTGCTCCGCAACGGGAGAGGCCACGACAGTGAGAGGCCCACGTACCGCAAAAAAAAAATAAAGAGAGAGAAGGAGCCACTGGGCTTCCCTGGTGGCGCAGTGGTTGAGAGTCCGCCTGCCGATGCAGGGGACGCGGGTTCGTGCCCCGATCCGGGAAGATCCCACATGCCGCGGAGCGGCTGGGCCCGTGAGCCATGGCCGCTGAGCCTGTGCGTTCGGAGCCTATGCTCCGCAACGGGAGAGGCCACAACAGTGAGAGACCCACGTACCGCAAAAAAAAAAAAAAAGAGAGAGAGAGAGAGAGAAGGAGCCACTAAATGCTGCAAGTTGTGGAGACTGCCGATTGCTAGGATGAATTGGGAGCCCTGTGATGGCAAAGAGATGCTTCTATTACAGCCAGTGGTGCACATGCAGACAAACAGAGCTCCTCCATGGCATTTCCAGAGCCTTCCTTTAAAAGGGCATCCACCAGACAACCTAAGTCACAAAATGATGGCTCTATGTGCATTATGGATAGACACTCAAAGGAGAAAAATCCCCTTATCTGTAGTTCAGGGTAAGTGACTTGAAGTCCATAGGTAAGAAAAGTATTATAGGATCAGTTGTACGATGTAATTCATTTGCTGTAGGCATCCTCCTTTTCCTCTTTCTATCTTGCACTCATTCCTCCTTTCATTGACCCCTTTCCCTCCATTCAGTGGAGGAAGATGAGCACTGAACAGAGCAATCTACAGGGGCTTGTCTTGAATTCAGAAACAGAGTGACCCGAGGCTCACAGCTCGCCCAAAGAATCCTAATAATGTGGGTGTTGGCACTCTACACCAGCCCCAGGGCTAGCAAAGTGCATGAGTTTCAGGAGCACTTTGAACACTCCCCAGGCTTTAGCCAGAATTACAGTGTCAGTCAAGTTTATTCCCTTCCCAGCCTCCTTTTCTTTACCCAGGGATCGATAAGCACTAGTTGGATGTCTGAAGTCCCTGACTTACTATAGAAGACTAGAAAGTGGATTGGATTTGGAGACTTAGAAACGTGGGTTGGAGCCCCGTCTAGTCAATCATTACTTGGGCAGTCTTGGGCAATTCCCTTCAACCTGATGCTTCTCAGTCTGCCAACCTATAAATAGAAAGTCATTCATTCATTCATCAAAGAGTTTTGAAGGCTTAGTACATGCCAGCTATGGTGTTAGAACTGGATTTTTTTTTTTTACTATAATAGTGTTTATTTTTACTTGTTGACAGTTTGCTTTATTTGTTTATTTATTTTTGGCTGTGTTGGGTCTTTGTTTCTGTGCGAGGGCTTTCTCTAGTTGTGGCGAGCGGGGGCCACTCTTCATCGCGGTGCGTGGGCCTCTCACTATCGCGACCTCTCTTGTTGAAGAGCACAGGCTCCAGACGCTCAGGCTCAGTCATTTTGGCTCACGGGCCCAGTTGCTCCGCGGCATGTGGGATCTTCCCAGACCGGGGCACGAACCCGTGTCCCCTGCATCGGCAGGCAGACTCTCAACCACTGCGCCACCAGGGAAGCCCTAGAACTGGATTTTTAATGGTAAAACAATGATATCTACTCCAGTGGTAGGAAAATGAGGTGAATATATAAAATAGGAAGAGCATACTGAGAAGAAGTTAAAGGAGAAAAAATATATAAAGCATCCAGTACATTATTTGCTTCATGCTTGACATTCAAGACATATTGCTACATCCTCAGACCTGCTTTTTTTTCCCAACTGAACTTATTCCTCTTTATAAATTGAAATTCCCATTCCTTCAATGCTCCAATTCTCATTGAAGTATCAATTTGATCATCCAATTAAACAACAGAAATTCATTGTAGGGGGAATTTATGCTCCCCCCCAAAAAAACTTATTATTTTAAAACTGGAGCTTTTTAATTCTAATGAAAGTCACATTAAGGCAACCAATAATTACTAAGGACCTACTATGCTTTAAGTCATTTGGAAGATGCAATCCCCGTCTTCAGGAGTTCTGAAATCTACATGATTTGTGAAAATAATATACCAACATATTAACAATTAAAGAACTACATTTTAAAAGCAACGAAAATTTTAAATGATTGACATTAAAGGGATTTTACAAGACCCTATGTAATTTCAAATGAATTATGTGTTGTGCTTGTGAGTGAAGCCATACTTCACAAATTATGTGTATGGCTATAGTGGAATAAGGGTTAAAGGAGAAATCATTTTCTCAGTGAAAAATACGAGGGAGGCAAAGAAGAGCCTAATGAATATTGCTCCCTGAGCAGCACACCCACAGCAGATTGCCTCCTTTCCCCTTCATTAATATTCTAGCACAGCTCATCAAGGAAACCAATTCCATTCACCATTCACTTCTCACCTTGTGAATAGTTCAACATCCTCTGCTTAGCAAAACAAAGGTCATCTTTCTTATCAGTGAGAGCAAAGATTGAAAAGGCCAAATCTGTGTTCAGTCTCAGAAAATAAGTGAGTTATGACTCTGTGAATTTGGACAGACTCTTTTTGTTTGTTCATTCGTTTTTTATTTATTTATTTTTGTCTGTGTTGGGTCTTCGTTGATGCGCGCAGGTTTTCTCTAGTTGCAGTGAGCGGGGACTACTCTTCGTTGCGGTGCGCGGGCTTCTCATTGCAGTGGCTTCTCTTGTTGCAGAGCATGGGCTCTAGGCACGTGGGCTTCAGTAGTTGTGGCACGCAGGCTCTAGAGCACAGGCTCAGTAGTTGTGGCGCACGGGCTTAGTTGCTCCGCGGCATGTGGGATCTTCCCGGACCAGGGCTCGAACCTGTGTCCCCTGCATTGGCAGGCAGATTCTTATCCACTGCGCCACCAGGGAAGCCCCAGACTCTTGTATATAAACACAAGGTATGATAAACAGCCAACTCTATATAGCACATGAACATATCATTACTTATTTGATCTTCCCAGCAACTCCAAAAATGGGAAAGGATGAAAAATGGTGACCTTCCCAAGACCACCCAGTTGATAGCTGGTAGATGTGGGATCATTTTAAAGCCTATGTCCTCTCTACCACTTGAAAATGTCATGTAGTAGAAAAAAATGCCATAGTTTTATTGGGTTATAATGAACATATAATGTTATATTAGTTTCAGGTGTACAACATATTGATTCAATATTTTTATACACTATGAAACAATCACTGACATAAGCCCAGTTACCATACATCACCATACAAAGTTGTTACAATATTTCTGACTGTATTCCCTGTGTGTGCATTACATCCCTGACATGTTATTTCTTAAAAATTGATAGTCAGAAAGAGGAATAGCACATAACAGCCCAAGAATCAGTGGCATCCGGGTCCCTGCTACTCAAAATGTGGCCCACAGACCAGCAGCACTGGGTTCACCTGGGAGCCTGTGATTTACGCAAAGACCTGACCCCACTCCAGACTTCCAGAATCAGAAACAGCAGTTTAACAAGATTTGAAGGTAATTCTTAAGTGTGTTCGGTCTGATGGGCATTACTCTAAAAATTTTCCACATCTCTGAGTTGAATACAATGTAACTCATAGAATTGTATAGATTAATTAATATATACAGGAAAGTACTTTTTATATTAAAAAGCACTATAGAAATGTAAGACTTTATAAAAACAATAATTAGTCTCATTTAAACTAACTCAGCCATTTGTATTAGCATTTTGTCCCCCATTTGCATATATATAACACACATCACTGGAGCTCTTGGGAATTTAAAGGTAATCAAACTAGACTCAGTTCGGGTGTAGTACTTACCCCAGATGCAGTAACAAATTTATATTAAGGTGTCAATTTAACAAATATTCCTCAATGCAGATTGCATTTAACTACTTACTGGAGGATTTCTTAATCTTGATTGTTTTTCTTACAGCTAATCTGCTCTCCAAAATTATTATAAATAACACTGTTTGTAGGTCAGTTAGAAAGGTCCACTTAAAATTATTGTAAACCATTAAGATATGCCTTTTAAAATTGCAGATTCTCTCCTGTGTTTATACTTTTACCCCCATGTTTATATGGCAAAAGGTCTGGATCTTAAAGATCTGAAATATAAGCAGCATGGAGGTTAGTAAGAGGCTACATAGAGGCCCAGAGCCTGGTGTGTGACTCCTCATTCAGCACTCCTTCCTCTCCCCCGTGGGCGTTAGCTGGGCTCACACACACCATGATTGTGATAGAATTTTAAATGACACACCTGGGTGTTTTCATAGAGAGAATGGTCATGGACCATGGAATCAAACTATCTTGAAGTCCCAGCTTTGTGCATTTCAAGCTTAGGTCCTTATATAGATCATATGCCCTTCCCAACCTCAGTTTCACAATCTGAAAAATGGGCACCAGAAACAATGGTATTAAAAAGATATAGAGGGGAGTTTTAAGTTAAGCTTTCTAAGATGTTCTATAGAGGCCTTTGATTCATTTCCAAGGTTCTATATATCATGCCTACATCAATAACCAAACCCAAATCATTTTTCTGTTCTTTTAAGGTATTGAGTTGGCCAAAAAGTTCATTCAGTTTTAAGTAAAAATAAAAGACAGGGCTTCCCTGGTGGCACAGTGGTTGAGAGTCCACCTGCTGACGCAGGGGACACGGGTTCGTGCCCCGGTCCGGGAAGATCCCACGTGCCGCGGAGCGGCTGGGCCTGTGAGCCATGGCTGCTGAACCTGCGTGTTGTCCGGAGCCTGTGCTCTGCAACGGGAGGGGCCGCAACAGTGAGAGGCCCGCATATGAAAATAAAATAAAATAAAAGACATTTTTCATTTTCACCAGGAACTTTATTGAACAACGTATTCACTAACCGAACGCACTTTTTGGCCAGCCCAATATTTATCGTCTGTGCTCTACATCATTTTATTCACTGAGCTCTTTTCAGGTATTCAAAAAAGTACCCTAAGCAGAGCTTAGTATTCTATCCCTGTGTTCTCCTCCTCAGCCTCCTTCATGGACCTTCCATGTCTTTTGAGTGCTGGTGTCCTCAGGGTCTGCACTGGTCCTTTAGCCAACCTCCCAGGCTGTCCCCTCTAATTTCTGCCTTCTAACAACTGAAGATTCCCACGCTGCACCCACGGTTCACATTTTTCTTTTCAGTGTCGCTCCCACAAATCCACCTTCCCGATGTGCATTTCCACTGATGCCCCGTAGTCACCCCAAAACATGTCCCAAACTCATGACCTTCACATCCCACAGCCCCGTTCCTCCTCTTCCTTATCTCCTGTTCCCTATTAATGGCCCCACCACCCTCCTAATGACTTAAGCCCGAAATCCTGGTACCACCCGGCTTCTCTCTCCCTCACTTCCTAAATACTGTGAGCATGGCAAACTGTAGATTCTACCATATAAATATCTCAAATTGCTCTGTGCCTTTTCCACTGCTTCCGTTAAAGCCATCATTAATTTTCTCTTACATAATAATGCCTTTCTGCCTCAAGCCTTGCCTCCCCCTAAAATTTCAAAGAGCCTATAGCTGACATTCAAGCTTTCTCAAATGCAGATCTCCAGGCCCAAAGAGTTCAATTCAGTGCAGGCTGTGGGGCGAATCTACCTTTAACAGATGCCCTCCTGAGACACTAATGCAGGTCAGACCTGGAAAACTGAACTAAACCATTCCCTACTGTGAGGTGGTTGGTCGAGCCACTTCTCTGCTTTCAACTGTTCGGTGATTGCTCTTTCACTCTTAGGATAAAATCTCAAGTTCTTAGCATGGATACTCACCATCTGTCTTCTGCCTTCCTTTCTGTACCCTTGTCCTCTGTCACATCCCCACCCCATACATGCAATTTGAGAGAGCATCACCTACAAAGAGATCCTGGAAGCCAGAGGAGCGGTGGGAAAAGAGACAGGAAGGGACCTATCATTTATTGAAAATATGCTCAGCATCACCTCGTTTGATCTCCACGGGTGTTACCATCACCATTTAAAGGATGAGAATTTATAAGCCCAAAGAAGTGGAGTAGCATGCCTCGGCCACATGGGCAGGGACAAAACCCCAGACAGTCAAACGTCAAACTTTTCCACATTTCTGCCATGGGCTATATTTCAGAAAAATGGGTGATGCCAAACTGACTACTATGCCATTTATGGCCAAATGAAACAGGGTAACCCTAAGTAAGTCAGAGAGAAACATGGCAAGTTTTCTAACATTGCTGTGGACTACTAAGAAGGTAACAAATCAGGGGAGCAATCATCGTAATGCAAGGGTACTTTTTGAGCACATACTTTAGGAAGATCATACATATTAGAGAACAGGAGCTAGATATGGATATGGTTATGGATGCGGACATGGCCGTGGCTGTGACTGTGGCTTACAGATATAGATAATAGATATACAGACCTAGATGCTGCAAATGCTGAATGTGTGATCTCATGGGTACACCATAGAGTAGTGTAAGTAGTAATCGCAACCTTGTGGCATCTACCTGACCACACCCAGACCCAGAATGTGATAGCACTGATGGTCACACCTCGGTGACAAAATTTCAGCATCCTCTCAGTTGGTATAAAGTCTTCCACTTTATCAGACTGCTGAAATCACATCTGCTCCAGGACAGATTGGTACAAGGCCCGGTGTCAATGCCAAGTAATTTGACTGAAGCAATATGTGTGCCTATTTATATTCAGACCCATGCCCAGAAGCTCCCAGAGGTGTGATAAAGTGTTGCTTTTCAAATGGACATAAAATATACATGGCTTTCATATTAGCTACTGCATATTTTTCTGGTGCCTCTTACCAGATTGATAGCCATGGATCCAAGTAATTAGGAGAGCACTGTGGAAAGAGACCACGGTTAACATTTTATATCCTCAGATTAGTGAGGTCCTCTCCAGCTTCAATCAAATCAATTCAATTCAATTCAATTCTAAAAACCTGCCTATCCTGATTGCCTACTGTGTGCAGGGAACTATGCTGGAAGCTATGGGCAGACGTGGGTATAAGGTGGTCAGAAAGACTGAAGAGTGTAGCGGTTACGCAAACAAAAAAGAACGTGAGGCCGGACTCCTGGGTGTGAATGTCAGTCCTGCCCGTCTCTAAACGTGTGACTATGAGCAAGGTTATTGCACCTCCCTGGCCTCCTCCTCTCTAAAATGGAGACTTGTCCCGTCTTCATAGGGCTATTTAAAAAATTACATGTGACTGTCTATAGAACTGTCATTGTAATTCCAGTCCTCAAGGCATTGTCTAGTGAGGGAGATAAGCTCAAAGGAATGTAAAATGAGTCATGGTTTTGGGGAACCTAGAGAAGAAAGAACCCCTGGGGGCTGGGCCAGAAAGGCTTCACAAAGAGGGCTCAGCCCAGATGGACTTTAAAAGTTGGAGAGCGGAGGGTGGGAAGAGTCCTGGGAGGGGACTCTAGGTGCACAGAATGCAAGAAGGAAAGGCCTGGGGTGTGTTCTCACAATGGTGGACAGATGAGAGCGTGGAGGGAGCTCAAGGAAACCAGGAAACAACTCAAGCTGGGAATCAAGTTGAAGCCACTTTGTAGAGCTTTAGAGGCCTTGTTAAGGGTCCCTAGCAAGTGTGGGGCAGTTGGAGGACTTTGAGGAAGAGACTTTTCTGACCAGTGCTGTGACTCGGGAAGGTCACCCTGATGGTAATGTGCACACGAAATTGGAGGGCTGACAACTGGAAGGCAGAAAAGCAGTAGGCGGTAGGTATCATATCCACCAGGTGAGAGGCATCGAGCCATGGCTAGTACAGGGATACAGTGACAGTCAAAATAGAAAGAAGGTGTGAAGGAGGTTTCAGAATTGGGTGCTGATTAAATGTGGAGGGGGCAGGAAAGGAGGAGTCTATGGTGACTGAGGATTCAATATTGGGCGGCTGGAAAGATGGGATCACCATGGGCTGAGATGGAGAACGCAGGGCATCCATACTGTAGGAAGTCCAGCAGCCCATTCCCCACCAACCTGGCAATGCTGAGTTTTCTGCCCAAATCTTAAAGGCAGCCAGCCAGTTTGCTAATGGTCAATAAACCTCATTTCACTCCACATATTAGGGCTTGGTTAAGAGTTTGCACATTGTGCTTGAGAAGCGATGTAGAATGCCTGTCTCCATAGAATATGCATCCTGTAATGACAAAGTTATGAAGAGCCTTTTCTGTGCTACACATGAGATTCTAACTATGAATCAATGTTCAGAAACAAATCTCAATAAATTGTTTCAGATGTTACTAAGAAGGATATTTCTGGAGTGTCAATTAGACACAATTATAGTTTGAGTTGAATGATGACCCTTTCTTGCGCATATTTTGATGATACGTTTTTGAAAAACAGACTAATTCGTAGAGAAAACGATGATAGCTCACATGCCATTAACTCCTTTAAAGAGAACACAATTCATAAATGAGATGCCTAATTTAAAAGCAATTTAGAAAAACATTCCCAGGATAAGCATTCAAAATATAGCCTAACTTTCAACAAACCAGGAGTAAGGACAGAAGGAAGCAGAGAAGAAAGAGTAACGAGGAAAAAGAAACAGAAAAGGATAGCAGGGAATAATATAAGTGGAATTTGGTGGGGAGAATAGGAAGGAAAAAGAGGGGGTGAAGATGGACTCTTTACGTGGTCAAATTTTACTAAGAGATCATCTCTGTCTCTCTGTTTCTCTGAAATGCCTTTTATTCTCATTCTTTTCTTTCCATTTCCACCATCACTTTCTCATCACTTTACCCCTGAATTAATAGAGGCCCCTTTGCGGGTTTCCTGTTCTCCTTCTTACCCCACGCCTCTCCCTGTCCTGTGTCCTGTGGTCATATTAATATTCCTAAACATCTCTCTTCTCAACTCAATTCTGCATTCGCAAATCCAGTCTACCTTCCTCGCTAGTCTAACCAGGGCTAGGCTGTTATAATACAAGCCTTCAAAAACCTGGCCCCTTGCACCTCCAGCCATGGGTGGCAGGTGAGATGTTGGTGAAGACCACACATGTAGTCAGACAGGTATGATTCATAGCATGGTGCATCCATTTGCTAGTACCCTCTTGGGTATCTCCATTAACTCATGTATAAAACAAGGGTATTTACAAGTCTTACTGTATAGTAGCAATTACGTGCATTCTTAGCTTCACCATCATTCCCTAATATTTCACCCTACCCTGTACCATCTAGATGCTCCCCATCTGGGAACCACAACCTTTGTTCACTGCCACCTGAAGACATGTGCTAATGCTTCTTCCTCACCTGTGATGTATATCAGGAGATGTCTATGCAGCTATACACACACCTATGCAGAGATAATCAAGACCAACAAAATGCAAGAGCCTGGGCTTGGAGTCAGATGGATTTGGGTAGGGATTCCACATCATTCTTTACTAGCTGGGGACTTTGGACACATTACTCATTCTTTTTGAGCCTCAGTTTCCTCACTTGTTAAAAAGGACTGCGTGAGAATTATTCAGCTAATATATAGTTTTATGTCTCGTACAAGGTCAGTGCTCAATAAATGGTTACTAGTATTAAGAAAAAAGATGAGGAATAATATGTTCTAGGTCTCCTGAGAAGTCTTCTCTAGCACATCCTGCTTGTGCACACCAATGTCTCTGTTCTCCAAGACTTGCTCTGCTTGCTATATCATCATTTCACAGATAAATTAGTATACTCTGCCTTATGTCTAATCAACTGTCCTACCCATTTTGGTGCCTTATGACAGTTTACCCAGGTAATATAGATTGCAATAATAATTTTGTTCATTAATTATTTTGTGTGTATGGGTCTTATGGTCTTTTCTCCTCTAATGGTCTGCAAGTTATAGACAGACAGGAAGTAAAGCATATATAAGCACCAGGGGGACTTCCCTGGTGGTCCAGTCGTTAAGACTCCGTACTTCCACTGCAGGGGGTGTGGGTCTGATCCCTGGTCAGAGAACTAAGATCCCACATGCCGCGTGGCGTGGCCAGAAAAAAAAAAAAAACCTACCAGGGGTCACTACTTAATTTCTAAGGCCCAGAGCAAAATGAAAATGCAGAGCCCTTGTTCAGCAATTATTAAGAATTTTAAGATGGTGACAAAAGGGCATTAAACCAAGCATGGGGCACTTCTAAATACTGGACAGCTTCATGCCCACGAAACCAGCCCTGATAAGCTCAACTCCTAACAAAGTGTTAGATAAACAGCTGGCTTTCAGCAAAGCTTACCGACTCACTAATTTTTTTTTTTTTTTTTTTGCGGTACGCGGGCCTCTCACTGTTGTGGCCTCTCCCGTTGCGGAGCACAGGCCCCGGACGCGCAGGCTCAGCGGCCATGGCTCACGGGCCCAGCCACTCTGCAGCATGTGGGATCTTCCCGGACTGGGGCACGAATCTGTGTCCCCTGCATCGGCAGGCAGACTCTCAACCACTGCACCACCAGGGAAGCCCTACCGATTCACTAATTTAAAACATGCCCATCTCCTTTTGAGGTGAGCTCTTCACCACCCTCTAGGTCTTTTGGTCTGGATTCTCTAAGTACTAAGCCTATGTCTCTTTTCTTCATTTAGATGATGTGCATACGGGATTCAAAACTATAACCAACCTAGAAGCAAAACTAAACTGTCATAAATTTTTTTTCACGTTGGAACACCAGTTTAGAAATGTTTCATTTCAACAAATCACTGTACTAAGAGACATCTTCCAGATGATACTGAACTGACCTTCTTTAATTTTTCGGACTTAAGTTCTCCCTATTCTATGGTGAACAGTTGTAATAAGTTCTAGTTCATTCTCTGCCAGAAGGTATTGATTTATTTCGCTGAGTCACTGCCTCTACGCCAAGCCCTTTGGGTTTATGACAGTTGCAGCTGATGAGTTAAGATGTTTGTTTAAGATGTTGCCTTGGGGAATCGTTTTATTAAATGCTAAAGTTCCCATTTCTATCACACATTTTCCAAGCTCTCTTATTCTTCCATGCATAAGATCTATCTATTTTCCTTCTTTTAAATCATGATTCAAAGAGCAGAGAGAAAAATCTAATAAATAAAGCAGACACATACGAGCCATTTTCTCAGCTGTTTGCTCTTCCCTGGAAGATGGAGAATTTAAAAAGTCTTTAGCTTTAAGCTTATTTCTGATCTTTATGTTTTCAATCACTGATAGAAGTAGATTGACATATGTTAATAGACACAATCAACTTTTTTTTCACTTTCAGTGTTTGTGGTTAATAATTCTAAAGTACTGTTGCCATAGACATATTTCCTTGCCATGTTTACACATATTTTTCATGAGGTTTGGTGTTTGCAGTATATGCCATCCACCTGCCGGAGCACCTGTGTACCAGAACTCATCAGATCCATCATTTAGTTCAGCCCTCAGGCGATGGACAGTGATGAAGGCAGAAAGCAGACAAGAAGACACGTGTGGATTAGAACTGTACATTGAGGACAGCAACACTATTTAAGGGCCAGAGCTTAAGACGAGGGTGTCAGCTAGAGTCCTTTGCACTTCAGGTTAGAAAACGCAACTCAAACAAGCTTTAATTTTTTTTTTTTTTTTTTTTTTTTGGTGGTACACAGGCCTCTCACTGTTGTGGCCTCTCCCGTTGCGGAGCACAGGCCCCGGACGCGCAGGCTCAGCGGCCATGGCTCAGGGGCCCAGCCGGTCCGCGGCATGTGGGATCTTCCCGGACTGGGGCACGAACCCATGTGCCCTGCATCAGCAGGCGGACTCTCAACCACTGCACCACCAGGGAAGCCCCTCAAACAAGCTTTAATCATGAAGGAAATGTGTCTCAAAACTGAGAAGTGAAGGGGGAAATTGAGCTTCAAGGGAAGCTTAATTCCGTGGCTCAGCAGTGTCCCCTGGAGGCGGTGTCCTTCCATGTCTGCCCCACCTTCTGTGAGGTGGCCTCTACCCCCAGGTCTGGTGACCCTACAAGATGGCTGCAGCCGTATGTCAGGCTGATGACTAGCAGGAGAGAGAGTTTTGTTAAATTGCTTCTACGGAGTCAATCAGCTGCTTTACCAAGGTCACTCAGCAGAGGTTCCTTCACATCTTTTTGTCTCAGAGTGGGTCTGTGCCTAGCCCTGTGATTTGCTCTGTGGCCTATAGTCGGGACCCACCCCTGGAGCCTGGAGATTCAACACCCGCAAGCTGGTCTGTCTAGAAATCCAGGGTATGGTTAGTAAGGGAAGGGAGTGAGCTGAGAGGAGGTGACCACCATCTCTAGTTTCTCTTTGGATATGAAGAAATGAATGAATTTGGGAGCTTGGGTTAAAATTTTATTAGATCCACGATTCTCTTTAGTTCTTCTCCATTTTTAGTTAGGCAGCTGAACGTTGTACACTACACGTTGTAATTCTTAATTTGCTTGGGAAAGCGTTTATTTTATGGATAGTTTAAAGCAAGTCAAATCCAATACTAAAACCATCCATATTTAATCTTCCTTACTGCATAGCACAAATATGGACAATAAATAGGGTTACATGCGAAGGTACAGAAATCAGAGTGGCCCAAGAGGGGACTCATTCACCTCTGTTTCCTTCTCTAAGAAAAGAATTAACTCCCCAGAAAGCTTATTTCTGGAGTGAGAGTTCTTCAAACGCTTTCCTTCTCTTCCAAATAAGAAATTAACTTAAAGTGATCAAAATGGTTAAAGCATTCTTTTCACTGTATATTTATGACTTCACTAAAGCTACTCTAATACCCAATATTTTGCCAGTATGTATGGGACGTACCTGTTTTCCTTTGTGCTAGCCTTTTTCAAAATTTTTGTTAACCTTCTATTATGAGAATTTTCAGTCATACACAAAAATAGATAAAATGGTATGGAATGAACTCCCATTTTCTTGTTATCCCATTTCGAGAATTATCTACATGTGGTCAGTTTTTATCTCTGTCTCCCTACTTCCTTCTACCTCCACCGTCCCCACTTGCTGCAGGATTATTTTCAAACTAATCTTAGACATTATATCATTCTATCCTAAACATTCATGTATGTTTCCCTAGGAAATACAAACTCTTCTAAAGAATATAACCAAAATACCATCAGCATAACTGAAAAAATTTCCTTTTAGTAATTCCTTAATCTATTCCACAATCAGCATTCAAAGTTTGTAGGAGGTGTTTTTTTTTTAATTAGCTTTATTCCCTATGCTTGACTTGATAATCTAGTTCAGAGAGATGAGAAGTACATTTACAGAAGGATTAGAAAAGTTACAACCTAATCGAGCACTAGATGGTTTTCTACCAGCCTGACTGCTCTACGAAGTCAGAAGAGGGCTAGGTGGTTAAAGAATTGCAGTTGCAAAAGATGTCAGGGTCCCATTACAGTGAGAGGAATCTTTGAAAGCATTGCAGAAGCTTAATTTTCTTCAAGGCTGGGGACAGGATTTAAGACAATCAGGCTGAAAATGAGAATCCGTGTGCAGCACACGGAGCATGGGGGAGAGTGATCTGATGTGTGTGATCACCGGGGAGCCATCACGGTCCTTACGCTTGCAGAAATAAATTAGCCCTTATCTGTGAGATGCCACATGAAGTGCAGAGAAGCAAGGAGGAAAAAATAAATGCTTTCAAGATGTTTGGTGCCTGGCCATCTGGTTGGAGATTTAGCTCCATTACATACCAGCAATGTGACCTTAGACAAACAGCTTAACAACTCTGAAAACTCATTTTTCTTATCTGTAAAACTGCATCATGAATTCCTGCTCTTCTATCACATGAGGACTTTTCAAAGATCTATCGAGGTAATGTCATTAGTCTTTAGTTATTTGCAAAGCACATAAGCTATTTAATATCAGGATAGCACTTTACAGTTTGCAAACTACTGCCAGATCCATCACCTTGCTTTGTCATCTTTGTATCCAGTGAGGTAGGTCTCGTTATCCCAATTTCCAAATGAGAAAACTCAGGCCTCACGTGTTACTGGCCATCATCACACACAAGTTGAACTCAAAGGTATTGTTATTGTTATTCCTATATTTTTTAAAAGTCTAGGGTAAGCAAGATACTGACATACATCTCTGCATGGTATTTGAGACTTTCTACAGTGGGAATGTGTATCAAGCCCTAAAATACTCACATGAAAGTCCTATTTGTTTAAACTTCCTGATGTAGGAGTTGCAAGTGGCTATTAGTGAAAATGAACCCCAAGTTCTCATTCTGAGATCTTCTCTACTTGGGATAATATTTTGGGTGGTTTCTATAGTGATAGAAAAGATAGCAGGAAAAAATAAAAGGAATTCATGACAACTACAGTCTCTCAATCTTTTGTCTAAGGACAGAGCAGAATTCCTCAATATAAGAAGTATAGATAAATGTAACAAGAACTGAATGTTTTCTAACAAATTAATTAGGGATTCCTGGGGTATATAACGAAACTTAGAATTTTTTAAATTATACACAGTGGCATTTAATGTCTATTCTAATGTAAGTACGACTTGGAGTTTAAATAAACTAACACCATTGTCATTCTGTTCCTCAAAATTATATCCATGAATCTCTTTTGATCTTGCTAGGTATGCTGTTGTGCTACAGAGCTAGCATTCATCACTATTCTTTACAAAACTAAACCCCAACTGTTTGCATCATAACAGTCATTTCTTTTCCCAAAATTATATATGAGATGAGAATAATGAGATCCTGATACAGGGAGATAATAGCTACTTGCTTGATCAAATCATCTTTTATTCTTATTTTTCTTCCCCAGGGTATAACTGACCTCCCAAAAGTAAATTTACAAATACCTATTCTATGTATATGAATATATTCATATATACCGAAGAGCTTTCAGGAGGAAAAATATGTCATATATTCCAAAGTATAAGCTTTAAAGGGTAGGGTGTGTTAAATGTCTTCTACTAATTGATTCTTGCCTACCTTGCACCCTAAGACCTATGCAAGCAAAATTGATGCAAATGTGACACCTGCCTGTCGATAATGGGGTCCCTGCCTAACTCATGGCACGAGATAATGGAGGAGCCCTTGGTGATAGTCTTCCCAAGCCCAACTTTGTGATTTCACACTTCCTAATGCGAGAGTATTACTTTAAAATGCATTAAACTTCTAAAGATAGCAAATAGCCTTTTGGATAATGCATTTTAAATAGACTCTGAATTCAGAATTGTTTTAAATGTTCATTTTGTGGGACATCATAATAGCTTTTATAATGTATTGCAGCCTGTTGATATATCCTACTCTTTTTCCTGGGCTTTGCCTTCTTCAGAAGAAATCAGCACTGTAGTTGCAAGCCTGTTTATGTTGCTATCTGAGCCTGGCTTCCACGCTCCATAATAGGCCTGTTTCTCATCCTTTTTCATTTTTAGAAGTCATCTCACTGTCAGTAGAACTGATTGGGTACTGTTTAATATGAAGAAGCATTATAAATAGCTTTCCTGCCTGAAAATTGAACATAGAGATTTCAGATCAGCACCCCCCATACACTATAGCTGTTTTGTAATCTTTTTTATTAGAGAAGATGACAGTATATTCTGACATAAATCATCACTCATATTAATATGATACATATTTTAATCTCCATGGAAGCATTAAGCTGCAGTACACTTATGTCAAAGAATGCTGACATCTGAAGGACAGCTAATAAATATATGAAGCTGAAAACAGTTCTAAGTTGTCGTTAAATATGTATTTAGTTCAAATGCCTTAATATTCTGTAACCAATTTTAAGAACTTAATTATGAATTATCTGCAATGATCAAAGTTATTTTGGTAAAGTTGATCTCTCAGTTTCAAGTGCTAAATGGAATAAAATGAGCATGGACTTAATGGATTAATAAATTAAATCATCAATTTGGAGATTACCATCTACTTCTTAATAAAATCTAGATTTCGTCTCTTTATCAAGAGTTTTGTAAAATTATACTCTATTTTTTTCCCATTTATATATCAGCCAGCCAAATTTTAAATGGTGCATGGTTAATAATGCTATGAAAGTTTGAACTCTTTCTGCATTTGATTTCTGATAGTTTATGGCCCAAAATACTTTAAAATAAAGAATGGGAATATTTGGAAAATTTGGCTGGTTGCTTTTAGGAGAAAGCCATGCTTTTACAGTCATAACAGTGTAGGGGGTAGGGGGAAGGAAGAAACATTATTGACAAGTTAGGGAGTCCCCCCGGTGAATTTTTCCAATTTTCTTTTCCTCTCCCTCATGAAATTTCTGATTTTATTTAGCTGAAAGACTGGCTAACGATGAGAAAGAAGATTCTTCAAAATCTATTTTTCCACCCTACCTTAATATGTTTAAATGGTGATTTATTAATGGTTAAATGGTGAGAAATTATAAATACTACACTTAAATTCATAAGAACTAAATATAAGTGCTTTTAAACAGTGCCTTCATTTTTCAAGTTATAATATAGTGGGAAGAATGATAAATAATGTGGAATAGAGAAGAACTGAGAATAAAAGAATATATGGAAGAAGCGTAGGAATTTTCTAGCCAGACAAATGGGGGGGGGGGTGCGCGGAGGGAGGGGAAGGGTGTCCCAGGCAGAGGGAACAGCATATACAAAGCACAGAGGTATGAGAAGACGGGGATGATTTGAAAAACTGCAAGTAAATCGGGCTTGCTAAAGCAAAATTGCAGATGTGAGGAAGAGAGGACAGTGGTGACAGAAGCGTATCAGTCAGATTTGAAGGGCTTTGTAAACTGCAGAGGAGTTCTGTATCCTATGTCCGATCAACAGCAGAGAGCCATTCAAGAATTTGAGGAAGGGAGCGTCTTAAATTAATACTATTGCTGTTCATTTCTTGAGCACCTTTCATTTTCCTGTCAGTTCTCTATTCCACAATACTTTTACATCTCGCTAGAGTATACCTTTAAAAAATAAAGTGTTTATAATTGGTCATTATGCTACATGTACATAAATTACCATCAAACCCTACAGCAACTTGTGAGGTAGGTGTTATTGTCATAGGATAGTCAGAGCCATTAAGGGGTTTGACCAAGACAACCCAGCTCATAAATGGCAGAGCCAACATTTACACCTGGGTCTCCCCAGCTTCAAACCCTGCCCTCTTTCTAGTACATGACAATGTCCCTTTTGCGTTCCATAAACACTCACTGTGCCCTTCTCTATCCCAGACACTGGGTTGGGGAGCATCTTCTGCCCTCTTAGAGATTCCATTTCCCTGTCTCTGGGTCAGCATGCTCCTGGGCCGATGTGCTGGTTGTGAACGCAGGGGAACACAGACAGGGGAGTCTGTCTGGGCTGGGGGTGGAGTGGCAGTGTCAAGGGAGTGGAGCCCAGAGCTGAAACAAACTATATTCCCCGAATAGCTTTTTTAATACTACCAAGTAGTGATAAGTTTCAGTATGTTCTGGAATTAATTGATAAGTACATCTTTGGGGACCAGAGCAATATTATGACTTTCATGGGCCCTGAGTACTTTTGCCTTTATGGGCCCTTTCCTCCATTAAAAAAATACATACATATACTACATATATATATATAATTATATTTTACAACTGCATTGGAGTAAAGATGCATATAATCTAGGTGGGATTCATTATTATGATGTTCATTTTTTCCTTCAGGTTTTAAAAGAAATTAAAAACTTTAAACTTTTGTGGGTCCTGGGTACTGTGGGTAAGTTGGCACTCCTGAAGACTGGAGAGCTATCCACACCTCTCCATGGTAACAGAATGCAAAGTTAGTGTCACCAAGTGTCACCCTTGGTGGGCATGGGATAGAAGCTGGATCAGAGTAACTTCCATCCGTGAGACCAGCTCCATAAGAGCTCCATAAGCAGGTAAGAACCACCTGCCACAAGCTTGCCCAGTCAGGACACATGGAGAGAGCAAGCTCCTTGAACGCCTAAGGAAGAGGAACCCAACGGACAAAGGCAGTCTGTTCTCCTAAAAGAAAAATGTCTCACTTCATTAAATCATGCTATGCCGTGGTTTGAGGGTTACTGCCAAACAGATATAGAGAAGTGAAAAAATACCACTTTTCCAAAAAAAAAAATTATTCACATCTACAAGGTCCCAAGTCCTGTGTTAGGCCCTTAGGGTGTGGTAGCAAACCTAACAGATAGTGATGCCACCCCTCCAGGGCTTGTACTCTACCAGGGAAGTCAGACTTTAATTAAATCCTTATACAATTAAATTATAGTTTTGCCTTTCATGAAGATTCAACCAAGCTTAACTTTTAACAAATATATTTACTACAGGATTGGAGGCAACTCTTTTTTTTTTTTTTTTTTTTTTTTGCAGTACGCGGGCCTCTCACTGCTGTGGCCTCTCCCGTTGTGGAGCACAGGCTCCAGACGCGCAGTCTCAGCGGCCATGGCTCACGGGCCCAGCTGCTCCGCGGCATGTGGGATCTTCCTGGACCGGGGCACGAACCCGTGTCCCCTGTATCGGCAGGCGGACTCCCAACCACTGCGCCACCAGGGAAGCCCGGAGGCAACTCTTTTAATCTGACTTTTAAAGGAAAAAGAGTAACTTAAATAAATAACTGTCTCTCTTGGTGCTATGGCAGTCATTTTCCATATCTCGTTTGTCGTGTAATAAAATTTCCAAGAATGAAGTACCTCAGCCTCCGAAAATGAACACAGGATGAGATCACAGGTCAATCTGGGCAGGAAAGAGGCAGACAAAGAGCTGGAAGTACTTTAAAATACCCTGCACCTCCAAAATCCTGTCTCTGAAATTAACAATCATTGATGAAATGCTAGACGTGTTACTTAGAAAACCCAAAAGCGATACAAGAGATGGAGAAAGACAATACTGAAATCTTGGAATGCCAGAACTGGGCGGGAAGGAGGCGGAGGAGTGCCTCTTGAATATTTAAAAGATAGTCATTGTGAATCTGATGACTTCTTGACACAAGGGCAAGAAAATATATGGAACCCCATATAAACAGATGCAAAGAGGAAGAAGATATGACTGGCTCTTCTGTAACCAATTGCAAAGGAAAACTAGAAAGGATTGGCATAAGGGAAAGCCAACCCCGACATGCCCATAGGAAGCGAGCCATTGGGAGGGGTGGTTGGTTGGGCTGAGAGTCCTGGCCTTTGAATCAGATTCGCACTCTGCAGAGACCCAGATTGCTGCCGACAGGTCACGTGGTTGGAAAAGACTGCTGTGCTGAGCCCACTTTGATGTTGCCAGAGACTCCTGCTTGAGCATCTTCCTGCATTCGCAGCTCCAGAGAAAATGAAAAATTGCACTTTTGCTTCAGAGCGATAGGAACTGAATGAGAAGTGAAGCCTCGACATGGGGCAGGCAGGACCTCGGGGGATGAACTTTCAAGTCGCAGCTTCAAGTTCTTTCGTGGCACAGAGTTGATTAAAAGAGCTTTCCTTTGGCACCCCTACTGTTGGAGGCAAGAGAAAAGAGTGCTAATTTCTAGAAACCCGATTGCTGCCCCCAAAAGAACAGGAAGTAATGCGTGCTCTGAAAGAAAACACAGACAGACACATGGTTTGCAACCAGAAAGCGGTAACATACAAACAATGGCAACAGCAGTTAATCCAACGCAAGGTAGAGTAGACCTAAAGCAACCTATGTTCCCTGGATGGAGATCAAACCCTCATACCTGATGACCTGCACCATTCATTCCATTGAAATGGCCCCATGTTAAGCGGGGCTCTTGGAATTTATTCATGCCAGTAACTAGCCTCTGAAGGGTGCCAGAGGGACTGAACTGGTGGGGCTGAGTGACAGCTCTGGGAGGAGGCTGCTGGCTGCCCGGCAGCCTCAGAGCCCAGTGGCTGGCCACTGGGGCGAGGTTCGGATTGTGACTGCTACTGGGAGAGTGATTAAATCTGTTTGGCAAGTTAGCCAGAAGACAGAGAAATTGAAAAGGGAATGTAGTTAATTCCTTTTGGGCACTGACTTTTCCCCACAAGCGTTAATTCTTTGCTATCTTCAAATTCTGACTGGATTTTCATGTTTTCAGAGGGATATACTGACTTGAACCTGGCAGAAGATGCCAGGTTAAGAATTACCAAAATGTTTGCAAATGCGAAAGAGAATGGAAGTGAGGCCATGAGCGCTTTCCAGACATTGAGTTTGCAGAGGTACATTGTAACAACTCTCAGGCAGGAGCATTTGAACCATCACATTTAATTTGGGCCATTTAGCAAAGATCCTGAGAGTAGAGATTTGGAAAGAATGGGATTGACAGACACAATCTCTGGGATTGCATCATTTTTCTCTCCCTATTCTATGTCCAGAGCTCAAAGAAATATGTACAGAATGTTCTTAATAGTGAGACTCTGTTTCATAAGAAATTGGCTCTTTGTATATTTTGTATATTATTCCCTAGTGAAAATGGCTGTGCCATTTTAATTTAGCTGAATGTTAACGTTTCTGATTCTTTCCACCTGGGCACGGTTGAGATGGACGAGGCCAAACGTTCAACTTGTCAACCTCCCTGTCCAAAAAAAGGCCACTGGCCACCATCAGGGCCTGATGTACTGATTCTGATGCTCAGATAAATCAACAAGACTGATTTTTTTCTCAGCACTACAGCAAATGCACCCACATACACAGCACCATTGAAGACACAGCCAAGGTAGCATAGATTTCAGATCTACTTTTTGTTTTACACTTTTGTCATCTTTTTTTTACCTTTGTTTTGTGAATATTTTCGAATGAAACATTAGGAGACTCTCTGGGAGTAAGGAAAGCTGTTATACTTCCACTATGAGAACACCTGGGGAGAGTAAGGGTGCATAAGAGAAGCAGCTTATTAAGTGCTTCAGTAAACGTAAGAGAACTAATTTGTCACACTGCATGACATTCAAAAGACCAAATGCTTCCTAGATTAAAACGCTAAGGAAGGTAACTCAGGGAAGAATGGAAAATTCCAAGGTATATTCATGACAGGGGATGCCTGAGTTGAAAAAGGGGATTTTGCTAAGGGGTAAAACCAAGAGATTTGTCTTTCTGTGCATTTGAGTTGTTACCAGCCTGAGTTCCTGGAGGCCTTAGTTTATCATTTCTGATTTCCTAACATCTTTCATAGCACGTAGCACAGAGCAGGTGCTCAGAATGCATTTGTCGAGCTACAGATTAGCATGAAAAGCACATCCATGTGTTTCAGTGATCCTCTTCTTGATCCTAAAATGACAGAGGTCTGGGAGGAAGAAATCCCCTACAGCAGACCAAACAGCAAAGACCATGAGACTGCAAAGTCCTAAGGCAGAAGCTCCATATGGAAAGGGCATTTACCCGCTACACAGCAGCAAAGCCCACTAAAAAATAAATGACTTTTTTAGTGATGAAAATGTGGAGTCGATGGACATTCTCGGTTTGTTTTGCTTTTTAGGAGGCTGGGTCATTTAGGTGAATGGTTTGGAAGGACTGAGCCATTGCTTATATACTCCCCCCAAACTGTACCCACATGCCCCTCACAGCAGCAACCTGCCCTCGAGCACAAAGGGTAATGATAACAGAGGTTTTTGTTAGACTTTAGTTTTATGGGGTCATTATGATCAAATTTATGTGATGAAGGTAGGCAGCAGATGATAAAAGAAAGAAGTGAGCTGTTACTGAAATTTTTTTCCCAAATAAAGATGAGTACCTCAGAGAGTCCATGTGCTGCGTAGAGAGATAAACAGGGAGATTACCTCAACAGTACATATTAATTCGTCTCACCAATGATCATATTCGCTATGTCACCCAATTCCTCTGTCTTTAAAATACATTTAAGGATACACCATTTTCATGCAATGTTACGGATGATGAGAAAAATAATCATCACAAAACACTTCCAGATACTCAAAGGCTCGGATCAGCGAATAATGACCCATGGGCCAAATCCTGCCCACTGCTTGTTTTGGTAAATAAAATTGTATTAAAACACAGCCATGCTTATTCATTTACATATTGTCTATGGCTGCTTTCACACTTCAACAGCCGAGTTGAGTAATTGCAATAAAGACCATGTGGTCCACAGAACTGAAAATATTACTCTCTGGCTCTTTACAGTAAAAGTTTGGCAAGCCCAGCTCTAAGAAAAAACAGTCTCAGTTTTAGGGGCTGAACAACTGAGCTGATGTACAGTTTTATATAAATGACCAAACTGCATGCATTTCGAAGCCTCTTAACTGTGTAACATAAATAAATAAATACATAAGTTTGAATATGAATGTATATATATCTACAGAGATCTTAAGGAAGGCACAAGACATGGCATGTCCAAACAAAAAAAGACTAGGTTGGGTCAAGTTCAGATAGCCATCACCAGTGACTTTTCCTGGGCAGTGATCTGAGAAGGGCTGTCAGCTCGGGTGTATCTATAAGGAGCACCCATGAGTGCTGAGCAGATGGCTGGGAAGGAGAGTAAGCCGTTATCAACCAACAACGAGACATGTTGAATGGAAAAACAAATTCTGAAACTGCATCAACTTTTCAAATAGCTGACTCCATTTTTTATGGCTGGTTAATCCAGCCATAAAAAATCTTCCAGTCTGTTGGAAGATTGTTCGATTTTGTGTCCTCCACATTTTTAAGGGATGAGAGGCAGGTGAAGGTAATGAAAGAGAGAGTTGCCAAGCTTGGGTGGGGACTTGAAACTGTACTATAGGAAGATGGCACCAGCAATTGCTATATTTAACCCAGAAGAGAGAAGACTCAGGAGGGTACAAAAGCTGTACTTGTTTAAGGAGTTGTATGTCAAGTGCAGCTCTTTGGTACAATTCGGACCAAGGAGAAGAACTTTTTGTGGTCAGAGTGTGTAAAGATGGAGTTGGCAGTCTCAGGGGTGAGAATGTTGTGGAGGTAATTCATGTGTCAGTGGGTTGGTTGGATTAATGACTTCAAAGTTTCCTTCCAACCCTAAAATGTTTGATTCTGTGAGATAGCTGATCCCAAGAGGGCTCTTCACAAGTGTGTTCTGAGCCGCTTCATCCCAAGGCCTGGTGGTGTAAAGTAGAGGTAGTGATTCTCCAGTTTTAGAAATACCAATACTTGAGGTTTCAGTGGGTACCAGAGTTAGCACGCATTAGCCCTAATCATCTCAAGTTGGGGCTCTGAAAACGTCATCAGCTTTAATCACTCCTTCTCTATCTGAACGAAGATAAAACACAAATTTGATCCTGATGATCAAATGTCCTGCTTCTAATATTCAGTGTCCTGTTTCTCATATGCAAAGTTGGTGGCAGGTGGAGGGAACCATGGAAAACTCATGTACTTTCTGTTTTTCCCTTCTTCTGTCTGTAGCAGACACTTAGAAATTTTCCATTTGCTGTTTCAATGTTATCGGAGGGAACATAGCTGCAAAGTGCTCGGGAATGCGTTAAAGGGAGAAGCCTTAATCTTTCATTATCATGTTGATTACCAACTACCACAATAGCCTACTCAACTGACATTGTCTTACAGCTTTTCATTTATGCTGATAGAAAAGGCTACTAGTTTCATATGATTTTAGTTCTCTGGAAATAAATGACACAAAATGAATAAATCATGTGCTCCTATAGGTTTGCAGGCAGGGCACAAGATTGCTAAATTATGCAACATGTAAAAGAGGGAGCTTGAAAAAAATCAATCTTTGGCTAAGCTTGAGTGATCCATACAATATGATTCTAATGTATGGGTTGGGGACCCTCTGTGCAAGAGTTCTCATAACCTAGTTAGGTTGGTAATTAGGACACAGGGACGACCAAAAGGGGAAAAAATAAGAGTGTTGAACAGCAGCCAAGTGAATTTTAGAATAATGAAGAAATATCAAATAGGGTAAATCAATGGAGTTAAAGAACACAAGGGGGAAATGAAAAACATTCCAAGATAAATTAATGTAGGCCCAAGGGTTGTGCAAGCAATTTACTATAAATATACTAGAAAAAAAGAGACAGATGTAGGTGAACAAGGACGTACAAAATTGGCAGTACGTTGTTAGAAGTAAGAAATGGCATAGAACACGTAGTGTGGCAAAACAGGACGTGAGTGAAGAAGAAAGAAAAGCATTTAAGAAAAGCTAAAGACCTTATTTTGTAGATGATATGTGTTTTAGCAAAAGTGCTTTCTCTCTCATCACATACTATAATATCCTCATAAACTGGATGTGAGTAGATTTGGCCAGCCTCATTTTAGTTAATAAAGCTGAAGTTTCATGTAGAGCACAGTGACTACAGTTATCAATACTCTACCGCATATTTGAAAGTTGCTAAGAGAGTGAATTTTAGAAGTTCTCATCACAAGAAAAAGACATGTGTGACTGTACGTGGGGACACATGTTAACTAGACTTCTTGTGGTGACCAACTTGTAATATATACAAGTATCAAATCATTGTTGACCACCTGAAACTAATGTAATATTAGATGCCAATTATACCTCAATCAAAACAAAACAAAACAAAATCCCAAGGTTTCAACTTCTCCCACAGTCACAGAAAAGAACAGCTTTTTACCTTTCAACCACGTATGGAATTTTAACCAATCTACCCACTTAAGAGGCAGCAAATTCATGATTCCATTCTTTTATTTTTTAACTGACTTATTATTCTTAATAGGTAAAGTGCACTAATTTGGTATGTACGGCTCAATTAGTTTTATGTATGAACACCTTTCTGTATGTGTAGCTACCTCTAAGATCAAGATACAGAACATTATCAGGGACCCTGAAAGCTCCCTTGTACCTTCCTCAGTGTGTATCCCCCAAATATAACTATTAGTTGGATTTTTAACACCATCAGTTAGGTTTGCCTGTTCTGGAACTTTATATAAATGCAATTCTACAGTAATGTGTCTGGCTTCTTCCATTCAACATATTTGTAAGATTCATCCCATGTTCTTGTCTGTACCAGTGGCCTATTTCTAGTGATTACTTGATAGCAAGGGTTGGCAAACTTTTTCTATAGAGGGTCAGGTAGTTTTAAAAAATGTTTTGTGGGCAATATGGTCTCTGTCTCAACTACTCAACTCTGCCTTTGTAGCCCAAAAGCAGCCATAGACTATATGTAAATCATGAGTGTAGCTGGGTTCCAACCAAGGTTATTTACTAGGATTCGGTCCATGGGCCATATTTGCTGATTCCTGCTCTATGATGCTCTGTTGCATAAATATACCGTGATTTATTTATCCATTCTCTTCTTGATAAACATTTGGATTGTTCCCTGTCTTCTGGTAAATTATGCACTCACTTCTCTTGGATATATATCTCGGAGTGGGATCACTGGATCATACAGTTCATGTGATGATTAGCTTTAAAAAAAAAAACCAGGGCTTCCCTGGTGGCGCAGTGGTTGAGAGTCCGCCTGCCGATGCAGGGGACGTGGGTTCGTGCCCCGGTCTGGGAGGATCCCACGTGCCGCGGAGCGGCTGGGCCCGTGAGCCATGGCTGCTTGGCCTGTGCGTCCGGAGCCTGTGCTCCGCAACGGGAGAGGCCACAGCGGTGAGAAGCCCGTGTACCGCAAAAAAAAAAAAAAAAAAAAAAAAAAAAAAACCCTGCCAAACAGTTCCCTGAAGAGGCTGTACAAATTTCCACTCCGTCCAGTGATGTATGAGATTTCTAGCTGATCCACTTCCTTGCCAGTATTTGGTATTGTCAGTCTTCATTTTCATCATCCTGGTGATTGTCTGGTGGATTCTCTTTCCGGTTTTAATGTGCATTTGTTTGGTGAGCTATGACATTGAGCACCTTCTTTTATGTTTGTTGCCCATTTAGATACTCCCTGTTGTGACCTGCCTGCTCAATTCTTTCTCCTGCCCATTTTTTCAGATGGGCTATTCATTTTATCATTGGATTGCAGGAATTCTTTATATATCCTGAATATAAGTCCTCTACATGTATTGTAAATATCTTTTCCCAGTCAAGGTTGCATTCTTAAAGCAATTTTAAGCAGTTGATCTCATGATCTTGATTTTTTTTTTTTAATAAGACCCTTTCAGTCTATCAGCTGAACCAGCCCTGAGTGGGTCGTTGAATCAGTTAGGATATGAGAGCAGCATCTTGGGGATCCAGGAGCTTGTGGAAGAGAAAGGTCAGTTCTGTCTTGAGGATGTGAAATAGAGCCTCTGGCCTCACCTCCTCTCCTGATGTTGTGGTGGTCTTTTGTGCCCCTGGAAGGGAGGCAGGGCACCAGACTCCAGAAACAAAAATAACCTTCAGGGAGGAAAGTAAAAGGGACACAAAGATGTAGCAGGACCAACGTTTGGGACTGTACCCCTAAAGCAGAACCTTTGCTAACTCATCCACCATTCCTGTTCCCCTGTGCTAAACAAGGCAGGAACTAATTACCCTGATATTGTAATTTGTAACCTTCTTTTAAAAAAGAAATCAGGGCTTCCCTGGTGGCGCAGTGGTTGAGAGTCCGCCTGCCGATGCAGGGGACACGGGTTCGTGCCCCGGTCCGGGAAGATCCCACATGCCGCGGAGCAGCTGGGCCCGTGAGCCATGGCCGCTGAGCCTGCACGTCCGGATCCTGTGCTCCGCAACGGGAGAGGCCACGGCCGTGAGAGGCCCGCGTACCGAAAAAAAAAAAAAAGAAACCAGCACACCATGAAGCTAGTTTTGTACTGCCTGGCAGACACCATGCAACAAGCCAAGAATCTTGTCCAAAATCCAATATTCTGTGCTACACGTTCCCGCTTTAGCTATGCATTCTCCCTCTATTAAGTGATTGCCAAGAAAAGGTGATTTATTAAGATGAGGAGCAGACATTGCTAAAACAGGAAGAAAAGCAAAAAAGAAATAAATGTTTCCTCAGAACCCACAAAGGAGAACGGATGTCAGCAGAAGCAGATGTATGCTTCTCCGGAGTGAAAGAAAGAATACTTAATGCAATCAGAATCCCGGTAACATAAGAAACCAAGAAAAGGGGGTATCTAAAACTCTGCAGAACTTCAGGTGAGGCTGTGCATCTATAAAAGTGCTACCCAAAGCACGACAAACTACCAATGACAAATGTTTCCAAACTGGTTTTTAAAAGATGGAAAAATAAGAATGAACTAAGTTATTTTTATAGGCAAGGTTATAACTGTCCTATTTTTAGAATTGGAAATCCATACAGAATATTTGCCTTTAGGAAAAAGTTGTCAATTCTGTATCCTGTTTAGCTCTATCAGCTAAATGGCTAATGTGTGGTCATGACCCTCATGTGACATGATGAATGATTCATTGCTTCCCAAATTTCAATATGTAGGGGAACACAATATAAGTTGTTTCGGTCAACATCTTGAGAAAAGTGACTGAATGAAATGACCAAATTGCTTCTTTCTAAACTATAAAGTAGGGATGACTATAGAAAAAGGTCAAACTTCCGTGTATCAGCTACCAAGGTAAAGACGCTGGGGAGAATATTTGCAGCAAATGTGACTTTGAAAAGCAGGATACATTAGTTATATAAAGAGCTCCTGTATACTGATTTTCAAAAAATGAACACTTTAATGCCAAGTTTTCAGTGGTTTCAAAACAACAATTGACAAAGAAAGAACAAAAGTTAATTAGCAAACATTAAAAATGTTCAACCTGACCAGTGTAGGAAAAAAAAAAAAGCTGGAGAGATCAATTGCTACCATTCCAATTAACAGAGTCTTTCAATGAGTAATAGGCTTGGTGGCCTGATGATAAAATGACTGTAAAATAGGCACAATTACACATGTTGCTTGGACTACACATGAGTAAGAGGCTTTTGCAAAGCAATAAAAATATTGATACTATGGGGCTTCCCTGGTGGCACAGTGGTTGAGAGTCCGCCTGCCGATGCAGGGGACACGGGTTCGTGCCCTGGTCCGGGAAGATCCCACATGCTGCGGAGGGGCTGGGCCCGTGAGCCATGGCCGCTGAGCCTGCGCATCCGGAGCCTGTGCTCCGCAACGGGAGAGGCCACAACAGTGAGAGGCCCGCGTACCGCAAAAAAAATAAAAAAATAAAAAAATAAAAATTGATACTATGTATATGTTTTAACAGTAATTTCAACTCTTTCAATCTACTCTACAGAAATAATCATAAATTCAAAGGAGTTTTAAATAGGCAATTTTTGATGGCAACAACAGCAATAACAATAATAAAATTAAGCACGTGACCAACTGTAAGGACACCTTAATCACTGTCGTCTTCCTCTGAATAAATATTTGTTCTTAATTTTAAAAGTACTTTTATTTTCTGTGAAGAAATATTTGTTCTTAATTTTAAAAGTACGTTTATTTTCTATCTGCCCAGAACTCCATATGTTCCTTCTTTTGAGGTGCACATCTCCAGGTCTCCTTAATCAGTTTAAAATTCTTTCAAAGGCATGTATCCTTCTCTTCCCAGGGTCTTTAGATATTTTACCTTTTCCTCCTATCCCACATTATCATTCAGTGTGGTAATATAAATTATGGTAAATTCATTCAATGAAAAGTGATGTAACTCTATAAGTTGTCTGCAAACCATGAGAAATGATTATGCATAATGTTAAACAATGATTTCAACAATAGCTTTGAATGTCTATGCATACCAAAAAAGACTAAAAGACAATACCCTAAAATATACCCAATTAGTATTTGACACATGGGACAGTGGGTTTTGTTTTGCTTTCTTCCTCTGAATGTTGAAATCTGTCCACATTTCCTTTAATAGGATGTACTTTTTCCACAACGAAAATGCAAATCATTAAAGCAACTGCTCTCTTCTTCAAAACCCCACAACACCACAGCCCTCTTTTAAGATAAAAATGGGGTTTGGTTTCCTCCCCAGCATCTCTGAACAGCAGTTCTCAGAGTCCCACTATTTATATTCACTCTCTTGTTCCACTGCAGCCAGGCTTGGCGTTTAGGCATGTGCAGCCAGGAGAGGTGGGTGCAGATGGGGTGACGGATCTAGATGGTTGGAAGAAATGAGTTCCACTGCCTCGCTGAGCGGTACCCGCACACAGCGCATCAGCTGGATCTCAGCTAAGCAATATTCAACCTGCAAAAAGCCTGGATGAGCTCAATCCCTCTTCTAGTTGCTACTGACTTCCCCCTTGCTTCTTCTGGAAGCCTGCTGCAAAGTACAACTGCTGCCTTGATCTATTTAATTCTTGTCTGAAGGCTTGGACTCTATCTCTGACCACCTTGTTTCCACGGGAGCTTTTTCTTGGCAGTGACAAACACCCTGGTCCTGAGCACATGTACATCATCCCCAGGCTCTCCACCCTCCTGCCTGTCTTTGTTCTTGAGCTCGAGAAGTCCATTCTAAAGCCAACCTGGCTTCTGTCATTTACATCTTTCAAACCATCTCCCACATTCTGGAAATGTTCTTCAGAACTCTCTTTCCTATTTTCTCCCATCATCATCATCATCATCTTCTCAGGTATTTTACTGGCATTTACTTTGAGAGAGTGAAGCTCGATGGAAAAGTGAAATCTGAAAGGACACCAGGCTGAGTCATGGTCACACATGTCCTGAGTAGGAGGAATAAAAACTCACTCACTTTCCTGACTCACAGGGGTTCCTGATTGCCTGCTCTGTATTCCTGCAGTGATTCTCCAGCACTGTGTAGATATGTGGAGGGTTTTTTTTCTCAGTTTGTGTTTTACCCTGGGAGGTACTGATCTCTGGTAGACTTCCAAAGGTTTGAAAAAAAAAAACAATAAAAGTGATATGAACTCTAATTACAACCCATTTGTCAAAAAGAAAAAGAAAACTAATTTAACTGCTGTTCCCAAGCTTTTATGACAGGCTTCCTCTAAAAATTACTATTTCTCTAGATAACTAAGAAAGCAAAACAGGAAGAAAATTTTGCTTTTGACTACGTTTTCCTTGGAGAGTAATAGCACTAGGAAATTCTCCTTTCTATGTCTTTTTTTTTTTTTTACCTCCTAACAAGGCCACTACTTTGGGCGTAAAATACCTTCCCCCCCCAAAAGAAAAAGGTACAGGGATATGTATTCAATATCTGATAACAACCGGTAATGGAAAAGAATCTGAAAAAGAATATATATATATATATATGTATGTATGTATGTATGTATATCCGAATCACTTTGCTGTACACCTGAAACATCGTAAATCAACTATACTTCAATTAAAAAAAAAAAACTTAAAAAGGAAGAGGTGACCAGAAGATAAAATCATTTCACTCAGTTGACACTTACAAGAACCTGTCATACTGCTATTGGGATCCAAAAAAAAAAAAAAATAGTGCCTGATCCCAAGGTGCTCACCATCCCACCAGGGAAGCCCGGGTTATAAACAACCCTGTGATAACGTGTTACAGGAACCACTGTTGTGTGGGGTTTAGTAGCAACAGGTGGGGAGGAGGGTGTGGAGGACAGCATAGGCTGATTAGAGGATGGAACTCTGACATAAGGGAGCAGATAGGGTGTGAGATGGGAGATAAAACTCAGAGGTATTGTTGGGAGATAGGGGAGGGGAGGGGACATTTACACAGACCAACCCCATGACCAGCACTGTAAACAGTTGTTAGTTCCTAGGTTCATCTGGTGCTAAAGTATGTGTGAACGCTAACTCCTTAAGACACATGTTCTTTGGTTTGAGGCCTTACCACATGGTGGGAGCCTGCTCTTCTGCATTGATTAAGAGGCTGTTTAGTGGTGTCCATTTGTATTTGATACCCTCCTTCGCACGCGGCAGTGCGATCCACTGAATGCAGTCTTTGAAGCCACAATAAATGCATTTTGTGCTTAAGTAGATAATGAAAATAGCAAAAAAAAAAAAAAAATCAATGAATTAAACCACTGTTTGGAGACATCCTCGCCTTATTAAAACGTAAGATGTTTGGAGTGAGCTCCGTGCAGAGGGAGTGACTTCACAAAAGAGATAATATGATAAGTGGCCTCCTTCTCCCTGAGCAATCAATGTTTATTTGTCCTTAGCAATCTTCTTAATTTTCTGCTGGGCACACATTTCTCCTTCAAACTAGAATAATGTCCTGGAAATGAAGTTGATCAATAGGCAATTTTGAGGGGGTTTTTTTTAAATCTAGAAATTAGTCAGGACAAGTCAGTAAGGTAGGATGTATGTCTTTACTCCAGTATACCTATCTTGTCAATTCAAAGTAAAGGTGTTCCGTGTGTGTGTGTGTGTGTGTGTGTGTGTGTGTGTGTGTCAATGTTTTCATAGAATAGAGCAGTGGTTCTCCATCTCTGGAGCATTAGAATCACCGGAGGGCTTGTGGAAGCACAGATGGCTGAACCCATCCCCAGAGTTTGTGCTTCAGCAGGTCTAAGACAGGACCGGAGATCTGACATTCATAGCAAGTTCCCCGATGATGTAGATGAGGCTGATCTAGAAACCACACGTTGAGATCCACTGTGTTACAGCTCCCTTGGACTCATCTGTCGTATGTCCCCTTACACCAGGTACCCGCAACGCTCTTGCCAGCATGTAGGAGAGGAGCCCTAAGACCCTGATTCTTAAGCTCATCATTTGTGGGGGGTTGGGAGAGTGGGGACTCATTGAAGGTGATATTTGTTACTATATGAGGAATTTATTTGTCATAAAGAATCCAAAATTTAGAGCTAAGAAGGACTTGAGATATTATCTAACTTAACCTATTGTCAATAGATGAAGACAGTGAGGCCCCGAGAGATTAACTGATGTGGTGAAGGTCACATTGATACCTACTGGTGACTCCAGGAACAAAATACATCTGCCTCTGAACTCCCACCATGCAGTCTTTGCACTGTGCCACCTGACTTTTGTAACTTTAATTCAGAGCCATTTACAAGCGAGTGTGTTACAATTTAGGAGACCTCATAAAAGTGACACAACTGTTTGAGTGCATCTGCCCTATTTTTGACATGGTTGGGGAGGAAAATGAGCTGCCACTAGCTCTCACCCACTGAGTACCTGCTAAGTTCCCGGCACCATATTTTACATGCACTGGTCAATTTAATCTACATAGCAGTTCTGAGGAATAAGTAAGATTATCCTCATTATTCTGATGTGGAAACTGAGGCTCAGAGAGGTTGCACGGCTTACCCCCCGCCATCATGCAACTGGGAAGTGGCATCAGGACAAGTGCAGCTGCAGGATCACCGAGCCAGGCAGTGGAGACCCAGTAGTCAGTGCCTCCGCCCCCAAAGGGAGCTGCTAAGGTATGTGCCTGGGTGGTGTGAGAACAAGGCAGTTGGTGAGCCCGGAGAAACCTGGCAGGCACCCACCGCTGAAACTGGGATACAGCAGAGGGACTGACTTGCTGTCAGGAAAAAGTCACTAGCTCATGACACTGGAATTGGATTACAAAGTCACAGGGTGATTCACAGAAAGGCTTGGTGAGCTGAGTCTGGCCTGAGAGCTGAACTGTTGTTATAGGGAAGGTCAAGGCCAGGCGACTGTAGGTGCAGGCTCTCCCTGTGGCTGCAGACACGTGCACTTTGTTCCTGAGTTGTGCTAGGTGTGGAGCTGACCAGGTGTGCTTCCGTAAAGGGACAGTTTTATGTTTCTGTTTTAAAACGGTAGCGAATTACACCACCTTGCGTTTTCTGAGAGGGGAAGGTGGGTGAGAAATGTGGTTGGTTTATTGGTTATCCCGAGGCACTTGGATAGGAACTAGGCCTTATTCTTTTGCCCATTATAATTTTTTAATCAACAATAATTATTGCCAGAATGAATTTTCTTAAGTAAAAATCGTAAAAGTGAAATATAAGATCTCATGCTTTTCATCTTTATTGTCTTGTTCTATTTTAGGGTTTTACTTTGCCATTTCTCATTGGTCATTTTGAAATTTGTTTATGAAAAATAATTTGATATTTAAATGTGTGTCTTCCTTGCCAATGACAGCTCTTTGAAATACAAAACCTTTATCTACTAAGTCTTTGTAGTACCTTTAATATCCAACATCCAGAGAAGAATATTGGTCATAGTAGACATATCAAGAACATTTTCTGTTTAAAAAATATAGTTAATAAAGAATGTAGTCATTCATTTAGCTTTTCTTTATGCCAGGCATATGCTAGATTCTTACAGTGCAGGGCAGCACAAAGATAAGTAAATAGCATTTACAATACAGAGTGATAGGTACTAGAGTAAAATTATTTAAAAATTAATAATAATAGCTTATGTTCACTGTGCTCAAGGTATATATGATAGGTGGGTATTCTGTAGATGTTGGTTAACACATATAATCCTTAACACAACCTTCTGATGGATTATTACCCCCATTTTATCCGTAAAGATGTTGAAGCAAAGAGAAATCAAATAATTGCACTGAGGCACAGCTAGGATATGATGGAGTCCCCAAGTACCTGCCACTTCTTTGTATGAACTACCTGTAGAAACAGGGCCATGGGAGCACTTAGGAGCACCTGTCTGCCCCACCAGAGAGGTCTCAGCTGAAATTGGGAGGATTGGTAGGAGTTGCCTTGCAAAGAAGATAGATATCCTGGACCAGGAAAGAGTGTGCATGAAATTCCAAGGCCAGAAAGAGCAGGGCGTGTGCTGAGAACCCCCTTGTGAAGGGTGGTGAAGGCAGTGTGAGGAGAAGTGTGTGGGAAGAGGCTTTAGACCAGGTGAGCAGGGACTGCAAGTTAGACATCAATGTCAAGGTGTGTGCAAGGGGAGGATTGGGGGATTGCAGGTAGAAGCTGCTTCGGAATCTAGAAGTAGGAGAAATCACTGATCAAAAAAGGCCTCCTGAGGTTTTTAGTGAGGGTGGTAGTCAACCACTACTGCATGATTTTTCTTCAGCTAAACCTTGAAGAAAAGTAGACAAAAAGGAAATTCAGAAGATGAATAGACTTCCTAGCTGACTGGGAGCAAGCAGACAGTTAAAAGCCAACATGATCTCAGGTGGCCCACAGATACATTTTTTTTTACCTTTTTTAATTGTGACAAAATATATATATAACATAAAATTTGACATTCTAACCATTTCTAAGTACAATTCAGTGGCATTACTTACATCCACAATTCTCTGCAACCATCACCATGCTCTAGTTCTAATTCTTCATTACCCCAAAAAGAAACTCTGTACCCATTAAGCAGTAAGTCCTCCTTCCTGCCTCTCCCCAGCACCTGGTAATCTTCACTCTACTTTCTGTCTTTATGAATTTCCCTAGTATGGGTACCTCATGTAAGCAGATACAATATCTGTCCTCTTGTGTCTGGTTTTCTTCACTGAGCATAATGTTTTCTAGGTATATCCATGTGGTAGCATGTCTCAGAACTTCATTCCTTTTAATAGCTGTATAATATTCCATCATGTGTATAGACCACATTTTGTTTATCTCTTCATCTGCTGATGGACAGTTGAGTCATTTCCGTCTTTTGGCTACTGTGAATAATGCTTCCATGAACATGGGTGTACAAGTATCTGTTTGAGTCCCGGTTTCCAACTCTTTGAGGCATATATCTGGGAGTAGAATTGCTGGGTTATATGGTAATTCTATGTTTAACTTTTTGAGGAATCACCAACTGTTTTCCACTAGCTGTACCATTTTATATCCCCAACAGCAGGGTACAAGTAGTCCAAAGTCTCCACATCCTTGCCAACCCTGGTTATTTCCCAGTTGTTGTTGTTGTTGTTGTTTAATAGCTGTCCTAGCAAGTCCACACCCACTTTTTCCAGCATGCTAAGTTGAAGACCTCAAAGCATGTGGATGGCTAATATATGCCATGTCTAGTCTCTTAGTAAGAAATTTGGGGTGATTAGTTTTATTCAAACCAGGGGGAAGGGGAGGAACAGGGTTAAAGAATGCAGTTATTGCACGTACTTTATTACACTGGGAGTCTCTTGTTATTGGAACCATAACCTGGTCGTCTTTGCATCCCCAGCATGGAGCTCAGCGCTGAAGACAAAATAACAATAAAAATATGTAGGTTTACGTGAATGAGTGAATGTATGAATGAATGAAAAAGGGAATCAATGTAACATGTGTTCTCCATCTTTAGGGAAAGACACTCTTTAGGAAAACTGTCTGTTTTCAGATACTTTTAGAGAAAAGCACCGTATTTAAAAGCAGGAGCCTGGCGTCTGGTGTCATCTCTCTCACTAACTGGAGGTCTAATCACGACCAGGCATTCTAGCCTCTGTGGGCTCCAGCTCTCTTCTATAGGATGATTGGCTCGTATTGGATCATCTCGAAGTCATTCCATATCTGACTTTCTAAGATGCCTTATATTCTATACTATTGGCCACCCTTTCAGTGGTTATTAATTTAGGACAAACCCTTATCCTGTAGTTTCAGCTCTGAGAGATTAGAAGTTGAAGAGTTTATCCACAAAGTTCTTTTAAGTGAGAAATTATTTTAAGAATATATGTGCCACATAAGCTTTCCCAGAAGAAAACTGGGAAGAGGGAAAATATAGTATAACTCACAATGTTAATATAGAAATGCACTGCACATTCACCAGGCAATCTTTTCATATTTAGTCAGTCATTTCATTGGATTATCGAGGTCTACCTTTTTTTTTTTTTTTTTTTTTTTTTGAGGTGCGCGGGCCTCTCACTGTTGTGGCCTCTCCCGTTGCGGAGCACAGGCTCCGGATGCGCAGGCTCAGCGGCCATGGCTCACGGGCCCAGCTGCCCCACGGCATGTGGGATCCTCCCGGACCGGGGCACGAACCCACGTCCCCTGCATCGGCAGGCGGACTCTCAACCACTGCGCCACCAGGGAAGCCCCTTCCTCATTCTTGAGTAGAGGTCAAGCTTCCATCATCAACTCCTCCTCCATGTCGGACAGGGGAGTTTTCTTGTTACTACGTGGTCAGGCTGGGACTGTCATGGAGGAAATGAACGGAAATGAGCAAAAAGGTGGTAACATACGCCAAAAGTGGTCAATTATCTCAGGTTTCAGTAGAATGTCACCCCTTCCTTATATTTTTGTTTTTAGTGTGCCCAGAGGAGCATGTCCTAGGAATCATTAACTTACTGAGCTCACTGGGCAGGATGTGGGTCTCATGCCACCATTGTTTTATTGTTTGGGGGCATGTCTCATGTTTCTGTTGCATGGTTTTGTTGCTAAGTGAGCCTGCTTGGTTTTGTGGTTAAGCAAACCTGCTTTCTTGAGTGATCCTCAGCTTACAGGGGTCTCCCACACTTTTTTTTTTTTTTTGCAGTACGCGGGCCTCTCACTGTTGTGGCCTCTCCCGTTGCGGAGCACAGGCTCCGGACGTGCTCCCACACTTTTTTCTTTGTTTACAAGCCCCTAGTGGGATTAACTATTTAATTACCCACTCTGTCCCTTTACTCTCTCCCTATCAAGACCACAGCCCTGCTGAGCGCGTCCGGAAAGCACTTCCTCCATAAACCACGTGTATCCAATCTGTGTCTCAAGGTCTGCTCCCTTGGAGCCCGTCCTCAGACAGGAACTAACATGCATCACTTACCCACGTGTTCCCCAGGCCTCTGATAAGCACTGTGCCTGCTTAGCTCATTTCATTATGACTAGTTGTCAGAGCCCCTTAATATAAAGGAAGTGAGGCTTAGAGAGGCCAGTGAGTCTTCCCCAGACTCACAATCTAGTAGGTGACTCTGAATCCATCCTCTCTCCCTGTGATCATATAGTTGCTTCATTCTTTCCTACTAGAAGGAGAAACAACCACAGTTCCCACTTGAATAATAAGCATCCCCACAGTTCCCTGTCACCCTAGCACATATGTGTTCCTAATGTTTGTTGCCCAGGTTTCACCTTATGTCACCCAGAAGCTCTGTCCTGTGACTTCATCAGGAGGCATTATCCCTGGTAGAAATTCAGGACACTTTGCTTACGTCAACTGCCCAGGTGGTGGCAGATGGTTTCTTTATTGTCCCTTGTTTTCTGCTTGGTGAATCAGCGTGTGGGCGGCTTAATTGTGCAGAACAGAGTCTCTTTCTCTCTTCTGTACAAAAAGAGCTTGGGGATGGACAACGAAGAGGAAGAGAGACGTGAGGTCCACAGGAGAGCAGAGGGATCCTTAGTGTGTCCACTGAGGCAGGAGGAGTGTGCATTTCCCAGTGAGGTGACATCAACATTATGATGATGTCATCTGTATTTTCTGATTGAAAACATGGTGCTGTCCTCAAAGGGTACCAGATGGTCCCAGTGTGCATTTTAATTGATAGGGATGCTGCCTCTCTCTCTCCCTCTCTCTCTTTCTTTTTTTTTTGTGGTACGCGGGCCTCTCACTGCTGTGGCCTCTCCCATTGTGGGGCACAGGCTCCGGATGCACAGGCTCAGCAGCCGTGGCTCAGGGACCCAGCCGCTCCGCAGCATGTGGGATCCTCCCGGACCAGGGCACGAACCCGTGTCCCCTGCATTGGTAGGCGGACTCTCAACCACTGTGCCACCAGGGAAGCCCTCTCTCTCTCTTTCTCCTGTCTAGCTCCTTGGTTATCCTGTGACAGGATACCTCCACTTTAACATCTCCCATAATAACCAGAATAACCAAATTGGCTGAGTGGTTCTTAGTTCTCCATACAATGCAAAGCAAGGTGCAACAGTCTAAAGATGGTTTGACTTGGAGAACTGGCCGTGTGCCGAGTGGGTGACTACACTGTCACCTGCCTCGATTCTACCATGTACTTTAAACATGACTTATTTATGTGGTTCCATTTAAATTCCATTCTCTCCACTGGTCTCACCCTCTCCAAGAGCCCTTAACAGATCCTGTTAAGGGACTATTGTCTGCAAGAAAGCCAGTGTCGTAAAAAAAAGACAAAGAAAGGAATTGCTCCAAATTAAAAGAGACTGAGGCACATGATCTTAGAGAGGATCCTTTGTTGGAGAAAATGCTATAAAAGATATTCCTGAGTCAGTGACAAGGTTGGAATATAGACAGTAGGTTAGATAAAAGTATTGTGTCAAAGTTAGATTTACTGAGGTTGATACCTGCACTGTGGGTGTGTTGAGAGCGTATCCTTACTCTTAGGAAATAAACACTGAAATATTAAGGAGTGAAGGCCACCATGTGTGCAACTTATTCTCAAACAGCATAAGTTACATATATTAGCATATGAGTACTAATGTGTGTACACGTCACTCACTTGTAGTCTCAGATACTATTCTCAAATAGTATAAGCTGCATATATCAGTATAAAGTATTCATGCGTATACAGTCTCTCTCATATATATAAGAGAGAGAAATAGAGAAAGAGGGAGAGAGAGAAGAACTGATAAAACAAATGAGGCAAAATGTTAACAATAGATGATTCTGGGTAGAGAGTACACAAGTGCTCTTTGTGCCATTTTTGCAACTTTTCTGTGAGCTTGCGATTATTTCCCAAAGAAACAAACAGAAAGGCTTCCCTTGAGGTGCAACTATGAAATAACTAAGGCTGGATTTTAGGAATGACACATGACAGACAAGCAGTCTCCTCATTTAGACATATGTATAGTATTTTTACAAGAAGTGAGTTGATCCTGGAAAACGTAGATGAGCATTGCTCATGTCACATTTAAGTCTCCTTGGTATTTCTGGGGAGTCTGTGACAAACTACTTGGTATTTTCTGGAAGTTTGTGCAGCACCAGATTGCTAAGCGTGGCTCAGGGATTGCAGACCTTTAAATGACTTGAACCAGTGTTGAGTTTCAGGGGGAGGTGTTGGCAGTGGGCAGAATAAACTGAAATGGAGACCGCAGAGGCACTGCGGAGAGTTGGAATGGCAGCCCAAGCTGCAGCGAGTCACGAGAGAGGGATGGCCTTTTTTTTTTTCCCACTATGTTATCGTTTGGATAAAGATTAAAGCAGGGAACAAGAAGCACCTTAAGCTGAAAAAAAAAAAGAAAAAAAGGAAGAGGCAAGGTTGAAGGAAGCCAATAAAATGAGACTTATTTTTCCATTTCTATAAATCCAATCCTCCCAGCCCCAGACTTTCCTGCCCTTTTCATTAATGACCGGGATGGTGGTGCTCCGTACGGGAAGCTCCTCTTCAGAGCTGGAGATGTTGAATTTAGTCTCCAAGGGGAACTGGTGAAGGGAACAAATAGAGCAGCTAGGGAAAGCACTTGGGAACCAAACCCAGCTAATAAAAAAAAAACGGGGCTTCCCTGGTGGTGCAGTGGTTGAGAGTCCGCCTGCCGATGCAGGGGACGCGGGTTTGTGCCCCAGTCCGGGAGGATCCCACATGCCGTGGAGCGGCTGGGCCCGTGAGCCACGGCCACTGAGCCTGCACATCCGGAGCCTGTGCTCCGCAACGGGAGAGGCCACAACAGTGAGAGGCCCGCGTACTGCAAAAAAAAACGGAGCTCATATAAACTAAATTTCCTCATGTATGGAACAGAAGTTTGTGTGCTGGACCAATATGAAAAAATATCCTCTTGTAACTTGATCAGAAGACATCTGCTGAGCACGAGAATAAAACCTATCCTCATATTTTTCTCCTACCTTCATCCTTCACAATTCACAATTGTTTAGATTTTATAAGACGTAATTGTGTTTACAGGGAAATGCCCACTTGATCATCAAATAACTTATTCTATGTAGTATTTGCCTAGCTCAGCATGCTAAGATATTTTACAGAGAAATTGCTTAACTCCAATGTTGAAAGGCAACCACCTCTGGAAAAAGAAATATGTTAAGAGGTAAATGGCCTCCTCCACATGCTAGTCAGTCTTTGGGGCAAATAACAGAACGATCTATAAAGTATCAGAGGATTTTAAAAGCAGTTGGAGCTCCATTCTCCGAGCTGGCATTTTGCCACGTGTAAAACCTCGTCTTGCTAACAGTGCCATGGGACCTGTAATAGTCTATTGTGGGTGGCTTCTCATTTTTATATGTCATCAGAAAGATGGAATGCCAGGAGCACATCTGGGGTCTGGGTTTAGCATTAGCTCAGGGGAGAGGGTACCACATAGTCAATCACTTCCCACAGAAGCCAGATTTCCCCCTAACGATTAGTCAAAGTGCCAGCAAAATATGGGCCTGCACTTCACATCCTGTGAGCCCCTCACCGCAGGCGGGCTCAATGTCTGCGACGTAGTGATATGTTGAGGTGTTGTGCCTGGGTGTCCATGTGCCCATGAAGAGCCCACATCTGCCATTCTGAGGCCCCAGCCAAAGTGGCCTCACGGGCCTGGGCTACCCAGAGTGGGTGATAGGCTGGTGCACAGAGACCCTGACTGTGCACCTCGGTGCTGCCCTCTGCTGGAGGTCCTGTTTTCATGTCAGGGGTTAAGGTTGAAGTGTAAGCGTTATTTAGGGGTACACATGTCCATCGTAGAGACATTCAAGAAACTAAAGCTTCAGTATAGCATATACCATGTTAGTCAAGGTTCTCCAGAGAAACAGAGCCAATAAGATACATAAATACATATAAGAGGAGATTTATTATAGGCACTGACTCCCATGCTCTAGAGGCCAAGAAGTCTCTTGATCTGCCATCTGTAAGCTGGAGACCCGGGAAAGATAGTGTCATAGTTCAAGCTGAGGCCACTGACGTGAGAACACGGAGCCGCTGGTGCAACTCCCAGTCCGAGGTCAGAGGTCTGGGAGCCAGAAGTTCCTGGTCCAAGTCCCAGAGTCTGAAGGCCTGAGAACAAGGAGCTCAATGTTCAAGGGCAGGAGAGGATGGGACATCCCAGCTCAAGAAGAGAGGGAACGAGCTCTTCCTCTGCCATTTTGTTCCATTTGGGCCTCTAATGGATTGGGTGATGCCCACCAGCTCTGGAGAGGATGGATCTCTCTACTCAGCCTAGTAAACCAAATGCTGATCTCTTCCAGAAACACCGTCACTGACATACCCAGAAATCATGTTTTACCAGCTATCTGGGCAGCCCATAGCCTAGCCAAGTTGACCCATAAAATTAACCATTACAGACACCAAGTTGCTGAACCCTGTATTTATAAACACACAAACCTTTAGTGTATTGAGTGAGGCGACCCAGGGAACCTGTGGGATTTCCAGAAGTGAAACGCTGATTTCTGGGATCAGGATACTTAGTCTGAGAGCTCTGTGGGAAAACATTCAGAGAACTAGAGCCGACACTGTGATGCTTTTCATGTATACATATATGTTTCCTTACCTATTTTATTCAACTCCAGTACCATCCTATGTTCAGTCTTCATTCTTTACCACAATTAGAAAGGAAACCATTATTCAAAGGGTTTGTTAGCAGCTCTGCTACTGTTTCCTAATAGTCTGTGTAGTTTCTAATGACCTGAATGCCACACAGGAGGCCTTTGTAGTGGAGCTTTGTCACCACAGGAGCTGTGCAAAGTGAGTGTTACTTAATCACAGCCACCGAAGATGAAAAATGTAGTGTTTCTGAAGGAAGCTGGTGAGGCTGTAATTTTAAATTGCCACTAATGTAACGTGGAGTGGGAGGGAGCTTCCATTTCTGGACTTTCTTTTATCCCCCAGTTTGAATGCTTTCGGTGAAAATAAAAATTTCTCAATGGCATTCTTGATAATAGAACTCGAGGCAAAGTGAAACTTCTGAGTGTGCAGAACGTGAAAAACGCACCTGGTAAGCATGCAACTCGCTGGGGACAGTTCACGGTGCTAGCTGGGGTGCAGGAAAAAGGCCCATGTGCGAAATCACCTGTTACCCAGTGGGCTAGCCGAGTACTGAGAGACAAAATAAAGATCATTTTAAAATGCTTATTCAAAATCAGTGAGATAAAAATGATGAAGTCAATATAATTATTTTTGTCGTGCCTTTACATTCAAGCCTTTTATCTCTTTAGTGGTTTCAGTTGCTGATTCAAGCTCGTGGCCACCGTTGGGCAAATCCCTCTCTGCCGTTTATAGTTAGCATAGGCCAAATCTATAGGCCAAATTCTGAATGTGGCTGGAACATATATTCTGTGTGCCAAGTTCATCAGTTGTTTTGTGTGCTGAGGTCTGAGTCTGTAACAGGCTATGGTCACAATCGTTGTGCAGCTTATGATCTAGTGAGGAAAACAGACATTGAAAATGAAATTACAAGGGTGAGTGCTTTGACATGTGGGAAGTATAGAATAAACAGGGGCATATAAGGACAGGGTGCTAACCGCATTTTAGGATCAGGGAGTTATATAATTGCATATATACATAGATTTAAATATTTATGTATATATGTACATGTACATATATGTATACACTTATATGCATATGTGTGTGTGTGTGTGTGTGTGTGTATTATTAGGGTTGCCAGATTTGGCAAATAAAAATACAAGATGCACAATTAAATTTGAACTTCAGATAAACGAGTAATTTTTCAGTGTAGGTATATTCCATGCAAAATCTGGGATATAATTACACTAAAAGAGTATTTAGTATTTACCTGAAATTCAGATTTAACAGGAAATCCTGTATTTTTTTTCCTGGCAACCCTAATATATGTGTTTGTGTGTGTGTGTGTGTGTGTGTGTGTGTACACCCTCCCCCCAACACACACACCTAACCTAGGGCAAAACTTAGAAAGACGGATGTGAGAAGAAGGAAGTATCTAGAAATAGGGCCTGTTGATGTGTTACCTAAACCTTATTCTTTCTAATTTCCTCTTTCCTGCTGCTTTTCCATTTGTGTCTCTTTTGAACAGGCAGTGGTAATTGCTGGTGTCCCTGTGTCCTGTTAAAGGCACCTAATCTTTGGTCCTCAAAGGGGTTAAAACCCTGGTTTTCTTCATTTCCCTTCCCTCCTCCCCCAATGGTCCATTTGTACTTAGAGGTTACATAAGCCCTCTCCCTTGGTCTGACCCCAGCAAGAGACCACTCTGGGCACAGAAATTGCCTTGAGATTCCAAAATCATGGTTTTGATTATAGGAATAGTTCCGTTCAACCAATATGTATCGTGCATCAGAGGTGCTTGCAGTTCTGAAATACATAGAAACATGAGTTGTGATTTCAACTAATGAAATTATATTTTTCAAACCACGTGCCATATCTCGCTTTCATAGGATTAGTCTATGCTTGTACGTCTACATTATAGTTCTTGATAACCTTGGGATAGTTCCTTAACTCAAAATCTTCTGCTTCCTCATCTACAAAATGGGGGTGATAAATAACCACCCCCATAGAACTGTCGTGAGGATTAAATGAGATAATTCAGTTTAAAAGACTCAGTGCAACACCAGCAAGAGATAATAGGAAGCTGTGAGATGTATGGGAGGGAAACCCAGCCCCTGCTGCACGGTCTGAATCAAACACCATTTCAGTAGTCAATCTAGACATCTCTCACACGTTCTGAGAAACATGGCAGAGAGTCCATTCCGATGCCCTCACATAAAGAACTATATTTTCAGAGTGACAAAGGTTCAGTTTTAGAAAAGCAAGGGGAGCCTGCAAAAGCCATAGTTAGAGGAAGATTCAGCGGAAGTAAATGTGGGGCTTTCCTAAGATATGGTCCAAAGCCAAAATCCACTTCGTGCTCGGAATGTTTGTTCCATGTGCTGAGAGCATCTCAAGGCTATGAGAACAAAATTTCTCTTTGATGCCGACATTAAAATTGATATCCCTCAACGTTCTTTGTAGTCAAAAGATAGATGGCCTTTGAGACACTCTGCCACTGGTGAAATAGACTTTGTCATTATCAGAGATAGAGAGCCAGGACATACTCCATACCATAATTAACTTGAATAACCTTTTGAGGTCTTGTTTTTCTTTTTTTATAATCAGGGCTTAGAACACAGGAAAATTATTTATAAGAAAGTAGTTTTTTCTTTTTAACCAAGTAAGGACTTTTTTTTTTTTTTTTTTTTTTTTTTTTTTTTTTTTTTGCGTTACACGGGCTTCTCACTGCTGTGGCCTCTCCCATTGCGGAGCACAGGCTCCTGGATGCGCAGGCTCAGCGGCCATGGCGCACGGACCCAGCCGCTCCGCGGCATGTGGGATCTTCCCAGACCGGGGCACGAACCCGCATCCCCTGCATCGGCAGGCGGACTCTCAACCACTGCGCCACCAGGGAAGCCCAGGGACTTTTAAAAACTTTGTTTTGGATGCAGGAAAACAGCCCATACAATTATGTTTTCAAAGCCAGCTGCATTTTTAAAACCACAAAGCCGAGTGCATGCTATATAAAGATATTATCTTGTACCTTTACTTCTTGACAACTGTCATTAATCTGTAACTTCTAAACAAGGAACCAAATTTTTTTCAGCATCTTCTAATGAAGTGTGTCCAAACGTAACAATGGGAAGTTTCATTTTAAGATACTAGGTGGTTTCAGACACTCAACTCTGACCTTTACCTTTGAGGCTGTGTCCTGCCCGGTGTCCACTTCTCCCAGGGCTGCAGTAAACCTGTCAAGTTGACTGCTGGTGGAATTGGAACTAACTGGAATAAGCTGAAGAATTTTACCCAAGTGATTAGTGGACTTCAGACTGCTTGTCCAAACCACATGATGTCATAAAAGTTGGCATAATCCTACCAGACATTTCTTAAATATGTCCTTATTTGGTTCATTTACTATTTCAAACTAGAGCTGCTACACAGTTGTATTTGACTGGAGAGGAACTTCAATTTCATGTCTGGAACTTTCATCCAAGTTACATGTAAAGTAGAAAATGCCAACTATTTAAAAAGGAGACACATATGGGTTGCCCTTGTTAATTTGCTCATGAATTCAGTCAGATGCCCTTGTTAATTTGCTCATGAATTCAGTCAGACATTGATATGTCTGATCAATGATGGAATTTCCACATCTCTGATGGGGTGAAAATAAATGTTGGCTTATGCTCTTTCATAACCAGTGACATAGAAGTTGGTGGGCTTTAACATTTTGATACCACTCTCTTTATGTCTCAAAAGTGTGAATCTACAGGGGAAAAAGGAAATTAGAAATGCTATCACTGGGACTCTATGGGAGATGGGATGGGCAGAAAGAATAAAAGAAGGAATAGAAGAATTGGGGGCCAGTTCCATGAGATGCTGTCATGTCTGATACCCTCTGCAGCGTTAGGAGTGTCTGATACCTTCTGCAGTGTTAGGAGAATCTCGGCACGCCTGGGATCTTGCACCCGCCCAGACCTCAGTCAGAACCTTTTTCCATATTTTGACTTATGCTCTCCTCACTGCCAAGTGTGTTCAGCTTCTCAGATTTAAAGAGGGGAACTTGATAACTGTATTAGTCAGCTAGGCTGCCAGAACAAAATACCACAGACCGGGTGGCTTCAGCAACAGAAATGTATTTTCTCCCAGTTCTGGAGGCTGGAAGTCAAGGATCAAGCTGCTGATAGGATTGGTTTTTGGTGAGAGCCCCCTCCCTGGCTTGCAGATGGTACTTTCCACTGTGTCCTCACGTGGCCTTTCCTCTGTGCAGTCCTCTTCTGAGAAGGGCACCAGCCCATCGGATTAGGGCCCCACCCTTACAACTTCATTCAATTTTAATTACGTCCCACAAAGCTCTATTTCCAAATAGAGTCACACTAGGGGGTTAGGATTTCAACGTATGAACTTGGGAGTGGGGAAACACAATTCAGTCCATAACAATAACCAAGAATAAAACATAGTACCTGGATTTTGGCAAATTGCTTTTGTGCTTCTGGTATATAAATGTTCTTTAGTCATCCGTGATAAGTATGCATTTAGTGTCAAAACACCGAATGGAATATTTCACTAAGAAATATAAAATTTCAGTGATGTAAAAAAAATGCCCCATGCCTTCCAGAGCAAATATTTGTAGCCGATGTAGAACACTGTAAATGTTGACTTGTTTTCAGAATGTTACTTTCTATGCAGATGTCTTTTGCAGGAAAAAGAATGTTTTGAGTTTAATTGTACTTTATAAAACACTAATCATTGGTCTATGGCATGAACTCTAGCACTGACCAAATTCCGTTTACCAAAACATAATAGCTGTAAACAGTGAACATTTGTAGCTATTTCAACTAAGTACTTTTTTCTGGCACCAGAATTATAAAGTCTAACAGCTTAGACTCACAATCTGTAAAATGGCAAACACTAGTTATATCTGATGAAAAAGTAATAGATTGGGGCTCTGGTTAAAGTTTAATTCAAGGAATGGGTTGAGAAGCAGGTGAGAGCCTTAATTCAGCCTCTCAGAACCTCAGTTTTACTTTCTATAAAGAAGTAATTTAGGCTAGATGATCTTTTAGGGTCCTTCCAGAAATAACATTCTCTGATTCTAGAAAATAGAAAGATGTGTTGATAAAATTAGAGAGCAGGTATCACTTGTTAAAAAATAGTTGAAATGAGCTAAAATTCAGGTGATATTGGTGGGATCTTTGGACTACACGATTATAAACAAGCCTCCCACATGAAATCATACAAGATAGATTTTAGAAGCTATATTATATGAATTAAAATCTCAGGCTGTATCCACCTTGGCAGAGAAAATAAACTTGGCGACCACAACCAGCCTTTTCTCATCTCTAATTGCAATGCATCTGTAGTTGAAAGATGTCTTCAGGGAAGTGTACTGTTGACCAGCCTTCTGCCTGAACAACATCGCCCTCACACACATTTCATAAGAGATTTCACTGCTCTGACAAGTTACACACCTTCAGTGTGAGACCATGGTGATACTGCGGCTGTTTGTTCAACCCCCTGCCAGAGCTGGGATTCACACTCTGAAGCTGTATTTCTTTAGTGAGTTCAGATTAAATCTTTGTTCTCATTACATTCTGTGGCACAGCTGCCTTAAAATTCACCACCACCGACAGACAGAGGACTTCCTCCAGGTAATGACCCACAGGAAATCTCTTTCATGAATCAGACAAAACAGTAGATCCAACCCACCATGGAGTTTGGGACAGTGACAGGGCAGGCTGGCATTATCATCTATTTCACCACGTGCTTGTTGAGCAGCCTTTGTTCTGGAAGCTACCTCAGGCATCTGGGGAAGAGTGCTGTGAGATGAGGTTCATGGTCTGTCCATGAGGGACCCTACCTGGCCTGATGATATCCCAACTGAAACCTGCCTTATCTCCCCTTTATAACTTGGAGAGCAGCAGGGGAAGTCACACATATAAGTACATTGCTGAAGCATCTACTCTTGCTATTAGTTGATTTGCTAAATTGATTTGGACTCAGCTCCTCTGGGTCAGGGTTAAAATGCCTTAAGTCATCATCTTTTGGTAGAATGCAAAGAAGCAGACTAGAGTTCATATCCTGCCACTTTCACCTCTCAGACTTTAGTCACAAAGTTCCTATGAGCTTCAGTTTTCTCATCTGTAAATCTGGAGCAACAACACGTGCTCCATAGAGGGAGATGAGGTTTCCTGTAGGCAAGATAACAAGGTGCCTCGGAGTGAATCCAGCTACACCACACACTCGTGGGTGACTCAGCTGTGATTTCCTTATCTGTAAAATAGGATGGTAAAAGTAGTTCTTCCTCCATAGAGCTGTTGGAGGATTAAGTCGATGGATGATAACACGCAAAGCACCCTGAACAGTGCTTGGCACCTGGCAAGCTCTCAATCAATGCCACTTCCTACTGGTCGATAGAATGCACCTTTCCTTACAGATGCTCAATGAATGTCCCTTCCTCTTTCTTTTTTCTTCTCTAAATTGCCCTCCTTAAGCACACATAGAAACCAGAAGGCAGGGTTCTGCTGTGTTAACAATGTTCTGAGAGTTTCCAGAGTCTTCCTCTGAACACACTTCAGGAAACCCTCGCTGGGAACCACAAAGTCAAGGAGAGCTAAAGCTTCAGAAAAGAATTTCTAAAATAATATCTTAAATACACAAACTCACAAAGCTGGGTAGCCTTGGGCAAGCAGCCTTAACCTCTCTGTTCTGCACATGCTAATCTATAAAAGAAGGGTATTGGAAAAAATTGTCTGTGGAATCCCTTCCAGCTACAATAACACACATGTCCATCATCACTGATTACAAATGTGTGCCTATGGTCATTAACTCAGCTGGTGAGAGTATAGCATTGGAACCAAAGTTAAGATCAGGATATAAGCTCGAACCCCAGCCAGACGGCTTGTATTCGTAAATTGTGAGTCCCACGTGGAGCAGGTGAGGATATGTAACGATTAATTATTTTCAAATCCATCAGCACCTCAGAGCCGGTACCCTAATGACGATGAGCCTGTAGCTTCGTTTTCAACATATGCTAGAGAGTAAACCTGCATATTACAGAGCAGACTGGGTTGGGAGGAGAGCCTTGGAATGATGATCTCTGTTCTTTATATTCAGCTGTACTAGGGGAAGTCCGTTTTTAGTGGCGTCTCTATGCAAATAAAGATCTGATGGTGGAAAATTGAAAGGTTAAAGTAATATGGCAGGAGCACAAAAAAGACTTTAAGTAGGGGCATGCTGGTGTGCATGGTTGGAAAAACTATACTCAGTGGGTAGACTGAGATGACAGATTTGTTAATATCCTAAAGAATTCTTCTTTGTGTAGGTTTTGCGGACGATTTGTATTGATTGGGTTCAAGAGCAGCTAAAGCGAGGTGTTCTGAGATCTTCATTGTGTCGAGGCCAAATGCCAAAGTCACTTCCACAGCCACACTCAGTTTGAACAACATGATACAGGGACATTGGAGGAAAGTGCAGGTCATGTGAGATGACCAGGGCCCAATAAGCCTGAACCTCAGTGATGGCAGGAAAGAGGCAGCACCAGACGTACCGTGGGTGGCACGCAATGCCACAGCACTTGAATATTGACTGATTCTATTACAGGACCTAACAAAGTGATTAACACCAAATAAATTAAAGGGCTCCGTGGAAAACAGCAACATTATCAGGAGCTGTCAGAGAGGTTGCATAAAGCTAGCATACAGAAATGTGCCCCCCATGCTTCATCTCCTCAGACAGGGTGTTCTGGCTGTGGGTTGAGCTATCGGGCATGATTTGATCTCCAGGCCTCTCACAGGGACGAAGATATCAAGGAGTCAGGGGGTCTGACAGTGATGCATTATGTGATCAGACGCTGAGGCTGATTAGGATGCAGGCAACTAAAACGAATCACCTCCTGAATATGCTGACATGGGCGCGGCGTGCACAGACAGAGCCTGGGTTCGGTGATGTCAGTAGGAAACACAGGAAGTCAAGTCCTCCTGGAACGGTTTGCTTCTGAGACTGGGACGCTTAACGTTGGAACTAACATCACAGTCCAGGCCACTGTTGTTATCCAGAGAGCGAAACACAACAGGAAATATCTTAGCACCTTCGGGGAAGACAGCGTATTGCCTCTTCCTTCTCACTTTTCAGCTCTTATTAGGCATGAACTATGATAAAGATACCAAATATATTTCCTGATCACCTACTGAACTGTACCTGGAAGCCTGTAGTAAACAGCAACCATTCCATAAAATCATCTTTAAGATATCAACATGATAAATGCTAAATAGGACAAAACCTGGATAATTCAGTGAATGGTGAGCCCTAAAACAGTTCATAATCCTGCTGCTCCTCTGACACTTATATATTGCCATGGAGCTCTAGTTTTCTTCAGATGAATTAATGGCCGATCTTCAGTCTTCAATTACATTGTAAATTCCTTCAAAACAGGGGCAGTCCTGAGTTAAAATTCTTTGTAAATTCTCACGAGTTTCTGGCACTCCATCCTTGATACATTTTGGCATATCAAGAGCTAAAGGCAATCATATTGATGCATTCATTTCACTAAATAAAAAGATATGTGAGGACTTCCCTGGTGGCACAGTGATTGAGAGTCCTCCTGCCGATGCAGGGGACACGGGTTCATGCCCCGGTCCAGGAAGATCCCACATGCCACGGGGTGGCTGGGCCCGTGGGCCATGGCCACTGAGCCTGCACGTCCAGAGCCTGTGCTCCGCAACGGGAGAGGCCACAACAGTGAGAGGCCCGCGTACCGCAAAAAAAAAAAAAGATATGTGAGTTCTCATAGCTGCAAGAAAATGCAAGAGGCATTGAGACAAGGAAATGCCAGAGACAGAAGAAACAGACGTCACTGAATGGGAAGCTGGATGAGGTGATGGAGTTAGTTGTGCTGGAACTTGCCGCAGAGGGATGGATGGTGTTTAGGAAGGTGAGATTAGCAGAGCCCAGGAGTTGGAGAGGGGAGGAGGCCACTGAGGGTGGAAGGGGGAGCCCCACGTGAAGACCTCTAAGAATGAGGCCCTTTTCTAGTGCAATAGGAAGTGGAAAGAGAACTCTCCATGATAGCTAGAAAATAATCCTATTTCCAAACCCTCATTGCTGATAGCATTAGAGAAAAATCACCAGATTCCTTGACCGGACAGTCTCAGGTGATTCTTTTTGAACCCTTGTAATTTCAAGTGGCCCCGAAAGCAGCAGATGAAGTGAACTTGTATATTTATACACATGGAATTCATTAGTAGCGCCTACATTTATAGGACTGGAATTTTTAAAAATCCAGGTTTTACTAGATCATCTTTAGTCTGTAAAATAAAAGAAAATAAAAATTCAGAAGGGAAGCATGTATACACGATTGTGAATAAAATCACTGAAAGAATGCATTTTTATTGTTTCTGGAAAGCAATGAGAAGCTTCATACAATTACATTATCTCAAATGATGACTTCCTGTTGTTTTCCAGAGTTTGTAAAAAATAAATGATGTGTCATAGTTAATCTCCTTTGTCCTTAGAATCACCATAATAAATATTAAGGTAGTGCATTTATTACAGTGCTTTTCACTTGAAAGACAATACCCATTAATTTTAAACCTGCGTTGACATTCCCTCCAGCACAGCACTTGAAGACTGCTGTCTCAATTCTAAATTATTTTTATACAGGCTAGATCAAGACTGGGGATGTAACACCACAATTACTTTATTCTCAGAACTCATGGTTTTCTTTACTGCTGGAAAATTCTCCACTATTACCTCTCCGAATTTCTTCTCTGCTATCTTCTCCATTTTTGTTTCTATCAAATGCATGTTGGAGCTCCTCAATCCATACTTCACACCTTATAACTGCTCTTTCATATTTTGTATCACTTCATCTCTATGACTTTTTCCCCCTTTTTTATAGTTTTTCTGTCACTGCTCTGTTTGCAGCCAGAGGGGTATACATTAAAGTACGAATTCACTCTGCCATTTTCACCAAGGTCTCAGCAAAATTACTGTGTCCTTTTATCTGCATCATGCAATTAAACATATAACTTTGAAGGTATAGCCAATAGATTTACACTTACTAAAGCACTGAAGAAAATAATAGCTTTGTATTTTTTTTTCTTTTTCTGGAAAGGGATGGGTTTAAGTGACACAGAAGGAAGGAGAAGTAGAAACCAAACAGCAAAACTTGGCCAAATCCTTTGTATACAAAATTCCAGCTTTCTGTAATACATAAATACTTTAAGCTGATAAACAAAAAGGATATTAAGCCAAAACAAATGTGGATAAAAATGTATCTAATCCTCCAGAGAATCAGGGCAGCCCCTAAGAATTATGAGCATTCCACACACTGAGAAATAAATATATCCTCTAAATTTTAGAGCTTGAAGGTGTGACTGCTTTAGTATGCCAACTAAAGCCTACAAAAGTACAACAACAAAATGCACAAATCAATAAGCCATTTCTCTCTATACCGCATACTTAATCCATTTTGAAGTGAGAGTGTATCACTGGTAAAAAAGACTTTTTCTTCAATCACTATTCTAATTAGGTCAGATTTACCTGCCTTTAGGGCTCTGTGTAACATCATTAACACATATAATAGTTACAGAAACAATACATCCTATAGATTTGAACTTCTAGAAGTCTTGGGTTTGAAATTTATTTTTCAAATAAATACGAAGTTCAGATATTTTATTCAAAGGTATTAGTTCCCTTTGCTTGTTGAATCGTGAGCAGTTTGGGAGAGAAGGTTTTATAAATTCTGTCACTAGAATAAGTTATGTTCAAGTTTCCTGTTCTCCCCTTTTAGAATATAAGCTCCATCAAGCCTCATAGAACCCAGTCTGCCCTGTCCAGCACTATATTCCTAATGCATATATTCAACAAATATTTCTTTAATGAACATTTATCTCTTAGCAAATATTTTTCTCAATTTATGAGGCAAAATGTGACTTAATAAACTAGGAATCCAAAAGTTATGTACATCAAAAATTCAATAATAAGAACTTGACACATTTTAAATTCAATATCCTCAACTCTAGGTCAGTTTTTTTTGTGTTTTTTTTTTTTTTTTTTTTGCTGTATGCGGGCCTCTCACTGTTATGGCCTCTCCCATTGTGGAGCACAGGCTCCGGACTCGCAGGCTCAGCGGCCATGGCTCACGGGCCCAGCTGCTCCGCGGCATGTGGGATCTTCCCGGAGCGGGGCACGAACCTGTGTCCCCTGCCTCGGCAGGCGGACTCTCAACCACTGTGCCACCAGGGAAGCCCTCTAGGTCAGTTTTAACAGTCTTCTCCCTGAAAAAAAAAGGAATGAACTATTTTGTGATCATGGATAATATGCAGACAAGGTTAATGTGATATGACAGCATTTTATTGTGTGCTAAAAGTATCTGTTCCCTGTAAGAATATGTGCCTCTTTGATCCTTATCTGCGTTTGGTTTTCTCATTCAGGCTACCATGTGGCTTTCTAACTTTATCTACATAGTTTCTCAGTCACTGCTAATCAGAGTCCAGCAAACGGGAGTATTGAAAAATCAAAGAACTTGAGGTTACACTCAAATCCCCAGGCATGTGCTTTCACATTTGTGAACATCTGGCCCATCATATTATAGCAAATCTCAAATGTTCATGATGGGCCTTGCCTTGTTTTCACATCCAGTATTGATGTTAGTCAACTTAGAGCTTGTCCATTTATTTGATGTCCATCATGTATAAGAAAATGAGAAACAAAAAGACAAAGCTACCTATTTGTGATGTAAGCTTTCTGATAGCAGGCAAGGCAGGTGAGTCCTGTGGAACTTTCCAGGCCTGCTGTCCTTCTCTCCTCACCAAAGCACAACTAGAGCAGCTTGGGAAAGTCTGTGTCCTGCTTCCAAGGCAGAGAGCCACCTGGACCAATTCTTAATCTCTTCCCCCAGGAGTTCATGATTGTCTTTTCAGACGGCATCTGCTAAGAGTCATCTTAAATTTGCCATTTAGTAATCTATGCTTTGTGACTTCATTTTCCTCTCTGAGACCAGGGGAAATGAGACCATTTCTCTGCCATTAAAGATTACTTCAAATATGAATGATAAAAGGCTTTCAGGATCCATAATGAGAGGAGCTATGTGAAAACATGACCAAACTAAACTGAGTATTCTGGAACACTGGTTCTCAGCCGGGGGTGGTTTTGCCCTGGGGATATTTGATAATGCCTGGAGACATTACTGCTTGTCACATTTATGTGTTGGGGTGGGGGTAGGAGTGGGGGTCTTGAGGGGGCAGTCCTGGTATCTAGTAGGTAGAGGCCAGAGATGCTACTGAACACCCAAGGCAGAGGGCTGAACAAACAAAAGAGTCATCCAGCCCAAAATTTCAATAGCGAAGTCTGAGCAGTCATCTTTAGCAGCACTCCTTGAGTTTTCTAATATGGTTAGTGTATTAATCATGTTTTTCTATTTTCTGTATTTTGTGATGCTTTGACATCTTGACGTCTTGTTAATCCTGGAAAGATGGTCCCTACCAGAACTCGTTAGTTCCCACACATAGTACATAGTAAGCAACTAGCCCAAGAACATGCCTTTTCATATGTGAACCAACCAACCCAGGGCCCATACTGCCAACGACCTCCTTTATCAAACTCTCACCCATCAAGCCCATATTTCCCTTGGCCCTACATCATCCCAGGGCCAGGTATCAGACAACTAGAGACACCTCCTACAGCCCAGAGCCTGCTGAAATTATTCAAACTATCCAATCCGAAACTTGCTCAGCATACCTACCCCACCTTGCCCGTTCCTTTCCACAGAAACCACAATAAAGGCTCTGACCATGCTTTTGCCTCTCTCCTTCCACCTCCTGAAGGACCATGGTGCTTCCCCATGTGGCCCTGCATGACATGCCAGGCCTCCTGTTTTTAGAGATCTCTGAGTATAAACTTCTTCCTTCATGACATTCATTTCTCTGTTCCTGTGTCTTATCCTACCTCATTAAAACAAACCCTGGGTACATTTTAAAATAATTACTAACTTGAGGGATTAAAAAGAAAGGAAATCTTAACAGACACAGATTTTAAATCCTCCCCCTGGCCCAATGAAGTAAACGTTAATGTTATTTTTGAGAAGGGCTCTAACAGAAATGTTACAAAGTGTGACTTTAGGTAAGTCACTTCATCTCTTAAAACCTCAGTTTCCTCTGAAATGGGGCGTAATAAGTGCCCACTTCATAAGGCTGTTGGACAACTAAGTCAGGTAAGGAATATATAGTACTTAGCCTATCAGTAAACACTCAGTACATGTTAGCTATTATAGTTAATAGAGAGAGAAATGACTGGCTGCCAAGATTAGTTAGGGAAAACTTTCAGAAGGAGATGATAGTTGAGCTACATCTTAAAAAAGAATAGAAATTCAAGTGGAAAAGAGGTGGGAAAGAATTCTATACAGAAAGGACCGTACTCACAAAGCATCGAGTGATGTACTTTGTGAGTACATCACTGTGCTCACTGTGTGCTGCCAACAGGCAGTACACAGTACACAGACCAAGATGCAGGGTTTTTTTCCTTTTTCTTTTTCTCATTTAAGAGGCCACTTTCAGTAGTTTAATATTTTATTTAAATAATATTTTAACTGTTTTATACCATATATCAGTTATATATATATGCAATTTATATTTAATGTATAAATTATATATAAGTGCACATAATACATATGTGTAATATTTTATTTCCCCTTCTCCATTGATACAACATGTGTCAAATATCCCAAAATAAATGCATGTCTTTAGGTTTCCCTGGTTTCTGCAGACAGTGTTTTTCTTAACCTCATTTGTTCTCATCTTTCTTCTCAAGAAGGAAGAAAAAGCAATAGTGTGACTCATGTTGGTTTGTTTCCTTCAAATGCTTTGGGCTCCGGCCCCATGGCTGCTCCTACTATATGGTTTGGTTGTTAGAATAAGCGTTGTTTAGGCAGGGTCTGTTACTGTTCCCTGGAGCTATTGTGGAGGAGTTCATGTAACAAATACATAATTATAAACTTGTTAAAAGAGACATTATTTACTCACTTGTCCAACGTGGCTCCTTTCAGTCTACCTCGTAAGTAAATCTATATTTAGTCAGTGTCATATTGATCTGCAAGCAGAGTACACTTTAATGCTCCTACAGAAACACACCATTAAAATAAAGAATAACTTGAGAAGAAAAAGCCACTGCAAGTCTCTCTCATTTTAAACAGTAGAAGGAAGAAAAATAGTGCTTTGTTTTCCATCATTATTTAACACAATACCAGAAAAAAATGAGTACTAATATCTAGTTCTGATAATATCATAGTAGCCAACCTCAAAGTCTCTCCAAATATACATTTTATGAAATTCATTATTAGGAAAATTAATGACAAAAGAATACATAATTGTTGGAGCTGGGTGGTCTGTAAGTGGGTGTTCATTGCATTGTTTGTTCCGTTTTTCTGTATGTTTAGAATTTTTTATCATAAAAAGTTTAACATTTTTGATGATGGTTCTTCAACACTACCTATACTTTAGGTAAATACTACCTAAAATAAGATAATTTGAGGTAAAGCATATGTCAAGTTGCATGAAATTACAATATGGTAAGAAGTAGAAGTCAGAGTAAACTATAATTTGTTTAAAACACAGAGTTGAACACACTGAGAGTAGGATTTTTTTATGATCACAGTACAAAGCTAAGGTTTCTTCTTAAAGTTGTACATTTGCATGTGAAATCATGCGAGGAATTACTTTAGTACTTAGAGGAAATACAAACATTATGAATAAACTTTTATTTATTCGGTACTTAAAGCCTAAATACCTTAACACAAGTGGAAAAGCTCCAACTACAAATGGAAAGGGCAGAAAAAACAAATCCTGTGTTACAGCTTGAAAATGTTTTACAGCTTAGTACTGTTTTATTCGAGTCAGAAATTTCTGAGTGAATAAGTGAGTTTACACTTGTAAATCAGAAACCTTCACAGTCAATTTTTTTCATTCTACAAAGAAACTACTTTGGGCTGGTATATGAGTGTTGTTTCTGAAGCAGACAAGACCAATGGTGACGTAAGTGTAGCTGAAAGTACCACTGATTTCCAACTTTCCTTTCTACCCCGTACATATATTAAAAACTTATAGGGCTTCCCTGGTGGCGCAGTGGTTGAGAATCTGCCTGCCAATGCAGGGGACACGGGGTCGAGCCCTGGTCTGGGAAGATCCCACACGCCACGGATCAACTAGGCCCGTGAGCCACAACTACTGAGCCTGCGCGTCTGGAGCCTGTGCTCCACAACGGGAGAGGCCGCGGTAGTGAGAGTCCCGCGCACCGCGATGAAGAGGGGCCCCCGCTCCCCGCAACTAGAGAAAGCCCTCGCACAGAAACGAAGACCCAACACAGCCCCAAATAAATAAAGAAGCTTTCATTAAAAAAAAAAAAAAGCAAAAACAAAAAAACTTATCATTTGGCTCATGGTTTTAGTTGGTTTTTTGTTTTGTTTTTTTTTGCTCTATGCGGGCCTCTCACTGTTGTGGCCTCTCCCGTTGCGGGGCACAGGCTCCGGACGCGCAGGCTCAGCGGCCATGGCTCACAGGCCCAGCTGCTCCGCGGCATGTGGGATCTTCCCGGACCGGGGCACAAACCCGTGTCCCCTGCATCGGCAGGCGGACTCTCAACCACTGCGCCACCAGGGAAGCCCTTTAGTTGGGTTTTTTGCACAGCCTGGAAAGGTTAGAAATCTTGCTGCCTCTGTGCCTAAAATGATACTTTAGTTGCCTAACATAATAAATAAATCTTTAGTAAGAGTTTATTCATATACCAAGATATGGATTCTGAATACTTATTGGATTTAATAACCAAGATTAAGCAAATAAAAAATAATGTATCAAAAAGTTTCAACCCTGTATCCATGAAAAACACTGCCAATATAAACACTTAAGGAAAAAATGCATTTACCTTTTGTCTCATTGCTGCAAAAAGCAAGGGTTATTTTTGACATTTGTAATAAGTAATCAAAAATTAAGTTTATTTAAGGAATATGTTTATGTTTAGATTGGGGGGAGGCTAACAAGAGTCATTAAGAGGAAATAGGTTAGATAGAAAAGGCTCAGCCTGCTAATAATAGCACCTGTGCCTACTTAGGCACTATTCTGTGCATTAATAATCCTACAAAGCAACTGATATTATCACCAATTTACAGACATGGGAACTAGACGCTTGAGAGTTTAAATGACTTGTCCAAAGTTAAAGAGAAACTTGTGGAGCCAGTATTCTTGTTCGGGCTTTGGCCTAAAGACCACAAGCTCAGTATCTGTCATTTTCATGGCCCTATTATACACAGAGCTCCTGAAAAAGCCAATGCAATTTCCAGGGAGCAGTTTACAATGGGGAGAAGAGTCTAGCACAATATGACAAAGAATTCTGTGCAGCATTGGATGGGTGAGAGATTTATCAATATGATTTCATATTTTACACTTATCAGGTGTGCAAATTTCACCAAATCCTTGGTGAAGGGGCTAATTAACCATGCCTTGAAGTGACCGTTAAATTTTCCGCAATCAACATCTCTCATTGTCTAAAAAATCAGCGAGGACCTTATTTGCACCTTCTTTTCTATCCAATTCTGTAACCTGGAAAAATGGGTCTGCCTTGTGACTAGACATAGTAGGAAACTTATTTTCCTATTAAAAAAGAAAAACTGACATTCAATATCGTAGGCCTATTAGTCCCACACAGAACAGATCAGCAATCAACCTATCTTTTTTTCTTTAATGTCTCAATCCTAATTTCAAACAAGTGGTGATTTCCTTTCGTTCATCAATATGTATGAAAAACTTGGCCTGTGAGGTGGAAGTAGTTCCTGAGAGCAAATACAATCAAGAGTACTTAAAAGTCTTTTCTTTGTTGAACTGCTCACTGATACATGAACCTGGGAACAGCACTTCATGTCTTTGAAGCTTATTTGTTTCCACCGTAAGATCTGTAATACTTGCCACATGCTAATATTATCGTTGTTGTTAATTATGTGCAGTAATTGAATTTCCCAGCTGTTTTAGGCACTAGCTGAAGGACACGAAATACTGAGTGCATGTAGCACATGTAGAATCGTTAAGTGTTTAAAATTATCTAAAGGCAGAAGAAAACATAATAGAGCTCTACTTGTACTTAACTATGTAAAATGTACCTGCTGCTTGTCATACATGATCTCTTACCTTGTGCAGTGATCTCAGCTATATCCTTCAAGGTAAATGGCTTGGAATCCCTTTTCTTTTAATATTTATTTATGTATTCATTTATTTGGCTGCATTGGGCCTTAGTTGCACGTGGGCTTTCTAGTTGCGGCACGTGGGCTTTCTAGTTGTGGCGCGTGGGCTCCAGAGCTCACGGGCTCAGTAGTTGCAACATGCAGGCTTAGTAGCCCCGTGGCATGTGGGATCTTAGTTCCCCAACCAGGGATCAAACCCGTGTTCCCTGCTTTGGAAGGTGGATTCTTAACTACTGGAGCACCAGGGAAGTCCCTGGAATCCCTTTAAGTAATCAGAATAGGCTAACATATGTTGAGGAAGTATGTACTGAGTTTTGAAATACATCACCTCAGTGAATCCTCACACATACATTATAATATCTGCATTGTCATTTTCTCCATTTTGGGGGGGTGAAGAAATCAAGGCATAGACATGTCAACTATTAAGTCACTATCAAATCTTCTTAGTGCTCAAGCTGGAATTTGAGCCTGTGCTTTTAACTTATCTTACCCCCTCTAACTTGGAAGAAGTTTTTCTGTATCTGGAAAGATACCAAGTGGCTAAGGCCATCAAAAATAATAATCACTATTATCTGTGACCATTGTAAATTGAGCTGGATGAACAATGTCTTGTAAATGGTTAAAGAAAACTAATAGTTCTATGCAAATTTCCAACTTTTGCTGCATAACAAAGTACCCCAGGTTAAGTGGCTTAATAAAAAAAATTAGCTGTTTATTTATTTATGATTTTTAGCTCATCTATTTGGCCTAGGGTCTTCTGGGTGGTTCTTTTGGTCTCCAGTGGGCTCACTCATGCTTTCCTGGTCACCTCTTGGACTGGCAGAAGGCTGACTGGTCTAGAATAGCCTTTGCTGGGATGATTTCTGTCTGTTCCTTGTGCTTTGTCATCCTCCAGCAGCCTAACCCAGCCTAGAACAGCCTAGCATGTTCACTTGGTGGTAGCAAGGTTAGATTGAGCAGAAGCTAGAGGCCTCGTGGGGCCCACATTTGGAACTGGGTTCTATTAGATAAAGCAAGTCACAGAACATCCCAGCCTCAAAGAGTAAAGAAATACACCTTGCTTTTTGATAGGAGAAGCTGCAAATCAAATTGCAAGGAATACAATACAGAGAGGGAAGAATTGTGGCCATTTTTGGCAGCGTAAATACACACAGTCAACATTACCTGTTAAACATTTGAAATGGATAATAGGACAACATATATTTTTTCAGAAAATCTATTTTGTTCTATTCACAGAGGCTGGGATAGTATGTTGAGTATTCTCTTATTGCACAAGTATCTGTAATCAGGAAAACCAGAAATACTTTCAGTCTCTTAAGATTTGAGTTTTGGACTGAAGTTATCAAACTGTGATTAACGATAATCCTGAAATAATAGTTATTTCATATTTGATTTACATTTCTCTATAAGGTTACCTCAGGCATTATCATTGTCAAATCAAATTTAATAGAATTTCAGTTGTTCTATTCTAAATAGCTTGTGCATATTTGGAGAATTCCCCTGTACGCTTTTACTGACTCTCTCACCAAGGGATGTTCATTCTTTTGTGAGTTCTAATTGTGCCATTCATTGTATTAACATTAATTAGCAAACTCATCTTTCAATTTCACCCCTTGGGACAGATTCAGTCAGGGTTGGGTAGGTAGGGAATTTAATTAACCTATCAACAAATTGAATTTTTTATTAGGTACTTTGGTTTTATCTTTTTTGGGGCATTGTAGGTTAGAAAACTTTTCTTGAACTGGAGTTACCTAAAGATTTTTTTTTTAGGAAGACAAAGAATCCAGCTATTTTCCCCCAAAGCACTAAACATAATAAAATAGACCGTCAATGTTCCTTTTACGTAATTTTCAAGAAGGTTCTTTTACGTAATTTTCAAGAAGTTTCTTTTACTATTAACTAAGAATGGAGATTTTTTTTTTTCTGGGTTGAACCTTCCCATACTGATGGAAGGACTGTTTTATAGTAAAAGTATCAATAGCTGGATGTATAAACGCCTACTATTTATGGTTTAACAACAAAGGGAATAATTTAATTCAATAGGGCTAATCTCAAATGCAATTAATGCTCACATTCTTTATGTGCCCCTATGGTAATCTGTTTGCCCAAGGAATTTGTTGAAATAGATACATTTAATCAACCTGTTTTCAGCACTTGGGCAAATACACAGTTTAAGGTGTGACATTCCACTTAAAGAAAAAGAGAAAAGAATCTGGATACTATTTTTTCAGCCTGTTCTCTTGTCTTAAGAATGTGTGAAATTTTAAATAGAAAAGGATATATGTCAAATATTGCTTCATCTCTGATCCTATACACACATACACACATGTGCATGCACATACACACACACACACACACACACACACACGAGCAAATTCTCTACTCCTCATGTCCCCCTCAGTAATGAGCTTACAAAGCGTGAGCTAGTATGCAAAGTAAGCCAGCGAGTGCGGTGAATTTGAGTGGTGTTTTAGGATAAAATTCACTTTGATGCCCAGCTCCTAACTAGCTGCATCATTTTTCTTGTGAAAACAAAAGGCTTAGAATTCTCTCAACATTACTGACTAGGTCTACAATCACCTGCTTCCATGAATTCTAGAATATGATTTTGCTGTAGGCTTTGTCTGATCAGGTTTGCCAATTCATATAACTGTAGGCAGGCAGATTTGTCCTAAAATAATCATTTTCTTAAATGTATTTTTTTCTACATGCTTTATAAGTATGTGATATCCAAATGGGACAAATGAAAATAAAATGGGAAAACACTGTTACCTTGGTGTTCAGTGACTCTATGACTTGAATAATAGCATAAGCTTAAGCAGACATATTACAAACAAGATGTCTTTCCTGACATTTTTACGTGGATAGATCTAAGCCTTCAGTGAGAACTACCAGGCCTTTGGAGTTACAAAACTGCCCTCAAGTTTTGTTACATTTGATTATATTGGAACAAGAATTTGGTCTTAAGAATTTTAGTCTCTTTTTTTATGCAAAAGCATCTCCTGTTAAACAAATATGCAACTATTTTTTTATATTATATTTTCATGCAGACAGTTTATTTTAATTTTGCTTTCAAACCTAGACAAATGAAGCAGGAAAATGCCAAAAGCAAAGGGAGCAGGTTTAACTTCACTGATGGTAAGATTTAAAATAACCATCAAAGGGAGCTCCCTGGCAAATCAGAGGTTAGGACTCCATGCTCCCATTGCAGGGGACAAGGATTCGATCCCTGGTCAGGGAACTAAGATCCCGCAAGCCACAAGGCCAAAGAAAAAGAAATAACCATCAATATTTCTGTAGTAACCCAAAAGGTGTTATCACACTGTTGTGGTACTGGGTTTTTCAAGTACATTTTTTAAAGCAAAATTTTAATATTATTTCCTATTCTTTGTTAAAAAGGACACACATGTCAGATACAAATGTGTAGCAAGAATGAAAGTCAATCTCTTCCAAACATTTATTTTTTTTAATTTGATTTAGTTTTGGCTGCGTTGGATCTTTGTTGCTGCGCGCGGACTTTCTCTAGCTGCGGCGAGCGGGGGCTACTCTTGTGGAGCACGGGCTCTAGGCACGCAGGCTTCAGTAGTTGTGGCACGCAGGCTCAGTAGTTGTGGCTCACGGGCTCTAGAGAGCAGGCTCAGTAGTTGTGGTGCAGGGGCTTAGCTGCTCCATGGCATGTGGGATCTTCCCAGACCAGAGATCGAACCCGTGTCCCCTGCATTGGAAGGCAGATTCTTTTTTTTTTTTTTTAAGATGTTAGGGGTAGGAGTTTTATTAATTAATTTATTTATTTCTGCTGTGTTGGGTCTTCGCTTCTGCGCGAGGGCTTTCTCTAGTTGTGGCAAGCAGGGGCCACTCTTCATCGCGGTGTGCGGGCCTCTCACTATCGCGGCCTCTCTTGTTGCGGAGCACAGGCTCCAGATGCGCAGGCTCAGTAGTTGTGGCTCACGGGCCCAGCCACTCCACGGCATGTGGGATCCTCCCAGACCAGGGCCCGAACCCGTGTCCCCTGCATTAGCAGGCAGATTCTCAACCACTGCGCCACCAGGGAAGACCCCAAACATATCTTAACACTTATTTAAATGATTGTTTTATCTTTCTAATTTCCTGCACTTTATTCCTCATCATACCCATCCCTCTCTAAGCGAGCTAAAGAATCCTTTGTTTTGCTCTTGTCTGTTCAAGTCTAGACTTCTCCTAAGCTATCGTGTAAGAATATGCAATTACCACCACTGTGGCCGTGTTATTATTTTTCTGTCTCCATCTACACAGGAGGAAACTCAGAAAGAACATGACTTGAATTTAAGTCGTAATCTTCTAGTGTTGGGATTTTTTGCTTGTTTGCTTGTGTTTTATTACATCATGAAGTAAGAAAGAACACACAAGAAAGAACCATGTGTACTGCAAAGCACCATATAAATATCCAGTTATTTTTATGAATTTTTGAAAAGTTGACAGCATTCTTACCAGTTCTGTCACTTGCCCTAACTTTAAGTAAATCAGAATGATAAGAGAATAGCATCCTGAGGCTAAATATGACACACAGGAGAGATGACACATTTCCAAGAGGTGCTCAGGCCCCTCTGCTTTCAGAAAGCAGACCCATCTGGCCTCTGGAAGTTGACTTACCCCCCCTCCATGCCCTCTCTTTTCCAGGCCCTTCTCCAGAGCTTACTTATTCACACATAGCAGTCAGAACCCTGAAACCTACTTTAAAAAGCCTCAGTCCATAAACTATGATAAGATCAGCCTTTACTCCACTCTAGCCCAAATATGGCATAAACTTTCTTTAGCAGAGAGGAAAACAAAAATTTAAGACCCTCTCTTTATTATAATGGACATTCACTTTATAACAAGTTTCTCTAGGAAACTCAGCCTTGCTTATATGGAAGCCAGAGAGCCTGGATTTGAGGTCAGAAGACCTGGGTCTCAATCCAGTTTGGTCAAACTTCTTAAACTCTCTGAGCCTCGGTTTCCTCATCAGTGAAATGGAGATTTCCATTTGTACCTTGCAATGCCCCTATGCACATTACAGACAATGAATATTTCATCACCTCTCAGAGTAGGGGCTACCATCATTATCTTTTGTAAATTCATGTCTTAATCTTGAATTTTTCTACTGAACACTGCCTTCATCATCAGAATAACTAATAGAGATATTGTTTGGGATCCCAACATTGGTAAGCATAGATCACAAATTATCCAAAATTATATCTTATCTTAGTTTAATCTATACCAACATTTTTGTAAACATGGAGATATTCTTATTTTCAGAAGTGTCCAAAACTTACAACTGTTTCTGAACTTTAAATCAATGACTTCAGGCATGTTTGTACGGAAATAAAAATGTCAGGTACTCTTTGTTTTGTGAACATTGTCTCTTTACCCCATTTCAAAATGATGGGATACAGAAAGAGAAAGTAAAAAAGACAATAATGCATGAGACTCTGTACGCTAATTGCCATCCTGTGTGAATCCAGGGGTACATCTTTCCTTGAGACGGTGTGGCAACAGCCCATCCATCTCTAAAGCCACAGTTACAGTTGGGTTACAGGATGTTCTACAGCCCTATTAGTTTTTCTGTCCCATCATTGTCCAAGGATGCTGAATGCTGTATTCAATAGAAAAATTCAAGCTCTAACTATAAAAAAACTGTTGTCATCCCCTTCGACAAAGTAAACAATGTTTATATCCTGTGTTATATAAAAAACAAGAAGAAGAAAAACAGGAGGTTACAAACCCAGGCATTGGCAGCACCCAGATGCTGGTTCTAATCTTAGCTCTGCCATTATCTCACTGCATAACCCAGGGCAAATTGCATAATCTCTCAGGGCCTCCATTTTCTCATCTGTACAATGGGCATAATTAAACCTACATTGGGGTGTCATGAAGAGTAAAGGAGGTGTTTGCCAGCACCAGGCACAGCAGCACTTCACAAAGACAAGCACTCACCAATGGTTGCTATTTAAATCTGGGATGGCATTTCTTTCTCACTCTGAAATTTAAACACAAGCGTGTGCTAATGGCTCTATATTGAATTTTGACTCAGATTTGGATTCTGTCAGAGAAGTACACATAAAATTCTCCTAATTCAGGCTGTTGAGAATCCCAAAACCACTCTTTCCGAAGTGGGACTTCAGTGAACTGAACTGCTCAATAAGATCAAGCAGCCCTTTAGACTACCAGCACTCTTTTCCACCCATAAAAATGGAAGGAGTTAAGCATTTAAAACTAGACAGCATAGCTGTAGATAATTTAAAACATGGGTAGTTTGGTTCTGCACCTTAACTTCATACAAATCAAAATCAAACTATCTATTTACATTGTGCCCAGTGCCCACCTTGGATAAATGATAGAGAAGCAACTGCTTGAGGCTGAATCTTTGATGAGATAGAAGAGATAAAGACACGGAATTTGTTTGGGGCAATCAGGACATTTTCTTTGACAGAGACGTTTAGAGTCCCAGTGCACTCCATTATTCTATAGCCACGGCTTTCACCTCTAAGGTGAGCTCAAATCAGCTTGTTAAACTGTTTTGTACAAAGTTTACAACTCTTTCTCTCTGATGTGAGCCTTGCATAAGTTGTGTCCTTTTTGTGACCCTCCCGTATCCCCGGGCTTCTGCACCTGCGACAGCCCTTGGTAACAGTGGAGCCTGACATAAGTTCTACGTCTAGAAACTCAGTGTGCCAGAGGCAAAGAATTTTCCTGAGAGACCTTTGGTTCCCCAACCTTTACAGCAGTGGCTCTCAAACTGTAATTTGCATAAAAATCACCCAGGGGTACTCTTTAAAAATTCAGATTCCATGGTATCCCCTGCCCATTCCAATTCAGTAGGTCTGGGGCAGAGTTCTGGGCTTTGTCTTTTTTATAAGCATCCCAACTTACTGTTTTTTCTTAATTTTTCAAAAATTTTATTGAAGTATAGTTGGTTTACAATGTTGTGTTAATTTCCGCCATACAGCAAAGAGACTCAGTTATACATACACACATATTCTTTTTCATAATCTTTTCCATTATGATTTATCACAGTATGTTGAATATAGTTCCCTGTGCCATACAATTGGACCTTGCTGCTTATCCATCTTATATATAATAGTTTGCATCTGCTAATCCTGAACTCCCAGTCCTTCCCTCCCCCATCTCCCCTCCCCCTTGGCAACCACATATCTGTTTTCTATGTTTCTGTGAGTCTATTTCTGTTTCATAGATATGTTCATTCGTGTTGTATTTTAGATTCCACCAACCCAGCTTATTCTCATGCAGGTGATCATTCTGGAAGACACTGGGAGAAACACTACTTCATAGTTTTTTTGTTTTTGTTTTTTTTTTTTTGCGTCACGCGGGCCTCTCACTGTTGTGGCCTCTCCCGTTGCGGAGCACAGGCTCCGGACGCACAGGCTCAGCGGCCATGGCTCACGGGCCCAGCCGCTCCACGGCATGTGGGATCTTCCCAGACCAGGGCACGAACCCGTGTCCCCTGCATCGGCAGGCTGACTCTCAACCACTGCGCCACCAGGGAAGCCCCATAGTATTTTATAAATTCTTAATTTATAAAATATGTGATCATAAACAAAAGGTATAGAGGATAAGGAGCCCCTAGCCTGAATTGATTCGTATATGCTATCATGGGTCATAAACACTTCCCTATCCTAATATGTTTGAGGGAAATAGAATAACAACAACAGGGATAGTAATAAGAATAGCGTGCTGTGTTATAGTTTACTGCTTCTGCATGCACATTTTAGAAGGAGTAAAAGCTTGCGCTTCGGAGAACTAGTAATGACATTTATTAGTTAACTGAACTTGAGCCACTGTTTCCTTATTTGTAAAAGGGCGATAGATTGTTATAAAGGACTTAGCAACTATCGAGGGCCTGTCCGGGGCCCGGGTACGTATTAGGTCCTCAGTGCTAGTTCCCTCTTCTGTCTCCCCTACAAGGGTGACAGGATCAGTAATGTGGCCTCTGGACCAGCCACTCGGAACTCTTGGCCACATGACTTTTCCCCACATGCTGTGCTTGGCAAGTTTAGAAAGGTATGAGTCCCTGCCTGACAAAGAATAAGTCTGGCTGCTATAACAGAATACCATAGATTGGGTGGCTTATAAACAACAGAAATTTATTTCTCATCTTTCTGGGAGGCTGGGAAGTCCAAAATCAAGGTGCCAGCAGATTCAATGTCTGGTGAGAGCCCTTTTCCTGCTTCATCGATGACCGTCTTCTGTTGTCCTTATATGTCAGAAAGGCCTAGATTAGAGAGCTCTCTTTTAAGGGCACTAATCCCATTTGTGAGGGCTCCTCCTCATGACCTAATCACCTCCCAAAGGCCCTACCTCCTAAGGGGTTAGGATTTCAACATAAGAATTTTGAGGGGATCCAAACATTCAGTCTGTACCAGTCCCCATGAACTTCTTCACATTGGCTGAGCTCACAGACACTGCCTTTTACCTGAAATGCTAGATATGAGAATATAATTTCTAATGCAGGCGTACTTCATTTTGTTTTGCTTAGATTCATCGTGCTTCTCAGATACTGTGTTTTTTTTTTTTTTTTTTACAAATAGAAGGTTTGTGGCAACTCTGCATCAGTCAAATCTATCAGTGACATTTTTCCAACAGAATTTGCTCACTTCATGTCTCTGTATCACCTTTTGGTAATTCTTGCAATATTTCAAACATTTGCACTATTATTATATTTGTTATGGTCATCTCTGTTCAGTGATCTTTGATGTTACTACTGAAATTGTTTTATAGTGCTGTGAACCATGCCCCTATAACACAACAAACTTAACTGATAAATGTTGTGTGTTCTGACCACTCCCCTGACCAGCTATTCCTCCATTTCTCTCCCTCTCCTCCGGCTTCCCTATTTCCTGAAACACAACAAATTGAAATTAGACTAGTTAATAGCCCTACAATGGCCTGTAAGTGTTCACATGAAAGGAAGAGTTACACATCGCTCACTTTAAATCAAAAGTTAGATATGATTAAGCTCAGTGAGAAAGGCATGTTGAAAGCTGAGATCGGCTGAAAGCTAGGCTTCTTGTGCCAAAATGTTAGTCAGCAAAGGAGAAGTTCTTGAAGGAAATTAAAAGTGCTGCTCCAGTGAACACATGAATGATAAGAAGGCGAAACAGCCTTATTGCTGATATGGAGAAAGTTTGAGTGATCTGGACAGAAGATCAAACCAGCCACAACATTCCCTTAAGCCGAAGCCTAATCCAGAGCAAGACCCTAACTCTCTTCAAGTCTATGAAGGCCGCAAGAGGTGAAAAAGCTGAATAAGAAAAGCCTGAAGCTAGCAGAGGTTGATTCATGAGATTTAAGGAAAGAAGCCGTTTCCATAACATGAAAGTACAAGGTGAAACAGCAAGTGCTGATGTAGAAGCTACAGCAAGTTATCCAGAAGATCTAGCTAAGGTAATTAATGAAGGGGACTACACTAAACCACAGGTTTTCAATGTAGATGAAATAGCCTTATATTGGAAGAAGATGCCATCTAAGACATACATAGCTAGAGAGGAGAGGTCAATGCCTGGCTTCAAAGTTCCACAGGACAGGCTGACCCTCTTGTTACAGGCTAATGTAGCTGGTGACTTAAAGTTGAAGCCAATGCTCATTTATTATTCTGAAACTCCTAGGGCCCTTAAGAATTAAGCTAAATCTGCTCTGCCTATGTTCTGTAAATGGAACAACAAACCCTGAGTGATAGCATACCTGTTTACAACATGGTTTACTGAATGTTTTAAGCCCATTGTCAAGACCTAGTCCTCAGGAAAAAAAAAAGTTCCTTTCAAAATATTACTGCTCATTGACAATGCACCTGGTCACTCAGTAGCTCTGATGGAGAAGTACAAGGATATTAATGTTATTTTCATGACTGCTAATACAACACCCATTCTGCAGCCCATGGATCAAGGAGTAATTTCAATTTTCAACTCATATTATTTAAGAAATGCATTTCGTAAGGCTATAGCTGCCATAGATAGTGGTTTCTCTGATGGATCTGGGCAAACGCAATTGAAAGCCTTCTGGAAAGGATTCACCATTCTAGATACCATTAAGAGCATTCATGGGCACTTCACTGGTGACAAAGTGGTTAAGAGTCTGCCTGCCAGTGCAGGGGACACGGGTTCGATCCCTGGTCCGGGAAGATCCCACATGCTGCGGAGCCACTAAGCCCGAGCACCACAACTACTGAGCCCGCGTGCCACAATTACCGAAGCCCTTGCTCCTAGAGCCCATGCTCTGCAACAAGAGAAGCCACCGCAATGAGAAGCATGCGCACTGCAACGAAGACCCAACACAGCCAAAAAAAATCATCTTTTTTTAAAAAAGAAGAGCATTCATGATTCATGGGAAGAGGTTAAAATATCAGTAGTAACAGGGGTTTGGAAGAAATTGATTCCAACCCTCATGGATGACTATCAGAGGTTCAGAACTTCAATGGAGGAAATAACTAAAGGTATCGTGGAAATAGCAAGAAAACTAGAATTAGAAGTGGAGCCTGGGGCTTCCCTGGTGGCGCAGTGGTTGAGAGTCCGCCTGCCGATGCAGGGGACACGGGTTCGTGCCCCGGTCTGGGAGGATCCCACATGCCGCGGAGTGGCTGGGCCCGTGAGCCATGGCCGCTAAGCCTGAGCCTCCGGAGCCTGTGCTCCGCAGCGGGAGAGGCCACGACAGTGAGAGGCCCGTGTACCGCAAAAAAAAAAAAAAAAAAAAAAAAAAAAAAAGAAGTGGAGCCTGAAGATGTAACTGAATTCCATGATGAAACTTCAATCAATCTCATGATAAAACTTTTATGAACGAGGATTTGCTTCTTATGAACAAAGAAAGTGGTTTCTTGAGATGGCATTTACTCCTGGTGAAGATGCTGTGAAGATTGTTGCAATGACAGCAAAGGATTTAGAGTACGACATAAACTTAGTCCATGAAGCAGTGTCAGTGCTTGAGAGAATGGACTGTAATTTTTTTTTTTTTTTTTTTTTTCCCTGTACGCGGGCCTCTCACTACTGTGGCCTCTCCCGTTGCGGAGCACAGGCTCCGGGCACGCAGGCTCAGTGGCCATGGCTCACGGGCCCAGCCGCTCCGCAGCATGTGGGATCTTCCTGGACCGGGGCACAAACCCGTGTCCCCTGCATCGGCAGGCGGACTCTCAACCACTGCGCCACCCGGGAAGCCCTGGACTGTAATTTTGAAAGAAGTTCTACTGCGGGTAAAATGCTATCAAACAGCATTGCATGCTACAGAGAACTCATTCAAGAAAGGAAGAGTCAATCGATGCAGCAAACCTCACTGTTGTCTTATTTTAAGAAATTGCTCCATCCACTCCAACCTTTAGCAGTCACCAGCGTCGAGGCAAGACCCTCCACCAGCAAAAAGATGACAACTGGCTGAAGTCTCAGATGATGGTTAGCATTTTTTAGCAATAAAGTATCTTTTCATTGAGGCATATACATTGCTTTTTAAACATCATGCTATTGTACACTTAATATGTAAACATAACTTTTATATGCACTGGAAAGCCAAAACATTCATGTGACTCACTTTATTGGGATATTCACTTTATTTGGTCTGGAATCAAACCCATAATATCCCTGAAGTATGACTGGATAAATGGAAGACACACCCAGCCAATGTTCTGAACAGTTAGATCTGTTAACTGGTGAGTCAAAGCCATAGGAGGGAAAGTGTTTCATCACACTGACAGTCAGATGAATTCCCTCTACCATTCCAGAGATGAATGGAGATTAATCCTGAACTAGTCTCAGGATACCATCTCTTCCCTGGACACGGGACCAAAGAAAACTGGCATGTTTTTATATTTCAACTCCTTTTCATTCCAAACTTCATGAAGACCATCACCCTCCATCTCTAAAAGTCCAGTTTGTTCAGATATTTTGGTCTACTTACTGGAGTGAGAGATACATATGTAGAGACCAGATCTGAAGGGGGAAGGATTAACATTCTCTTGAGGAAGTTTAAGTTTTGAAATTATGTTCCTGTTCATTGAAGTCCAAACTACTTCAGTACTGATGTAGACGACAAAGGAAAGAAACAAAGCCAATCTATTTTTTTCCAAAAAGACTCTGTGGTAGTTTTGCTAGGTCTGCCATAATAAAGTACCACTCACTGGGAGAGGCTTAAACAATTTAAACAACAGATATTTATTCTTTCACAATTCTGGAGGCTAGAGGTCCAAGATAAGGTGTCAGCAGGGTCATGCTCCCTCTGGAGGCACCGGGGAAAAGATCTGTGCCCAGATTTTCTTCTGTCTTAGCTTCTGTAATTCCTTAGCTTTTGACAACGTAAGTCCATTCTTCACATGATGACATCCTGTATACATGTGTCCAAATCTCCCCTGTTCATAGGGACACCAGTCATATTGGATTAAGGGTTTACCCTGCTCCAGTATGATCTCATCTTAACCAAGTACATCTGCAAGACCCTATCTCCAAATAAGGTTACATTCTGAAATACTGGGGGTTAGGATTTCAAAATATGGATTTGGAAGATGGAGAATGGACACTGATTAGCCTATCACAGACTCTTACAGGCAAATTTATATGAGTGTTTGGTTAGGACTCAAAGTTTTGTATCATACAAGGACAAGATGACCTTAGCCTAAATTTTTTCCTAAAACAAGTATTATCTGGTGACCACCATTTCACAGGCATTTCTCTGTGTGAGCCCTATGGAAATGCCTTGTTTTAAAAAGACTTATATCCATAAATAGCTGAATGACTTGACCTGGTGAGTGGGATCATATAATATTCACACTTAAATGTTCTTGATTTTCTACAAGGATTGATTCCTGAATATTTTTCTGGAAGTCAAGCAATCATTTTAAAATAAGCAATATGTCAGTCTTCTAATGGAACTAATGAGCCAATAAAACTAATAAAACTGCCCTAACTAAAATAACCAAAATTTACCTTCCTGAAACCATGAGGGAACAAAAAATACCTCCAAGCCAAGTTATTTTTCATGGAAACTGACATTTAAATCAGAAATCACTTAAGAGTGCTTAGACCTGAAATGTAAAAGGCATTATCTGAGATTAATGGTTAGCACACTCACATGTACATACAGCAGAGTGATCACATTTTAGTTTTACTTTTAATCTAATTTTATATGACAGGATCATGTTTGAATCCCATATGTTCTACTCTGAACTCCTGTTTGCATTCACTGAAAATTTCTGCAAAGCAGATTGTTAAATTTTCAGTTTATTTTTCTGGAAAAAAAAATGAAGGTTTTTGACAGAGACTAACAATACTTAAGACACTGTGATTAACAAGAGCAAAGTTTCTAAAATGAAGCTTGAAGGCATATGTTTAAATTGGGTAATAATCAAGGGTGTGATTAAAAACTTGTTCGTTTGCATTATTTAAACAGCTATTGAATATAATTAATTTTTATTTGGAACTAACAGCACAGTCTATTCAATTGAAAGCAATCAAAATTGAAGTCGAGAACTTTCTAGTTCTTGACCACGTGTTTTCTTTATCTAAGAATAGGGTTTGTTGTTTTCTCAGTCTTGCTTTTCTACCCATTTGTAATCACTTAATCTCTCCATATTTGGGGTTTTGTTGCAAACAAAATGGCGATATTAAGTCTCAGCCATACCCATGAATACTGATGAACTAATAAAGTTCTTGTAGACTTGTCATTGTCTGTATAAATCAGAGCTTCATTCACATTTCAGATTAGTGCTCTTTTCAAAATAAGTTGAGTGATAAAAGATAGTCTGGTCGATGCATGTTATAGGAGTTTGGGGTTGTATGTACAATCTAAGAGATCTCTAACCAGAACATACAGGAGGAAGCTCTAGATTAGACCCTGTATGGAGCAAAGGTCCAAGGAGTAGACCCACAGAAGGGCTTTCTTACCTTTATCTCTGGTGAGCATGTCACTAAAGACTCATTGGAGAATGAGAGTCTGGCCACCACTTTAAGTCTTTAACTTTTCAGACAGTGCTGGTGGGCTTTTCTTCTTCACTCTTCCTTACCTGGGAAGGAAGATCAGGCTGATTCTCAGTATTGAGAGTACAGCCCTCTGGTCAGACCTTTCCAGAATGTCTAATGGAGAGTCAGGGATATTCCTGGTGAATGTCTTACCTGTGCCTGGATCTGTGTATTCAGTGGATACTACATAATTAGACTATGAATTAAAATCAAGAAATAGCTAACAGAGAACAGTTTCAGACAGGACATTTTCTTTCAGTCCTTCATTTTCATCTGTTTCTTAATTGTCCTGTTATATGTCCTACTTCATCTTAAAACTAGTTGTATCAGTAACCCACTCCTCACCTGTGCTCAGCTGTATTCTAACCTCAGCATCATGTCTGCAGGGCCTCATGGTCTCAGTTATTGTCAGTGACCCTTTGTTTAACCCAGGTGAAATCTCCCTCATCTATCCAATTCCAAAATAGTCTTTCTAACCAGTCAACTGTCCTTCCCTGAGTACACTAGGAAACTTTTAAAATGAAGTAAATTTGGGAGAGTTTTAAAGAATAATAGGCATATTCTCTTTTTCTCTTTTACATTATAATTTCCAAATCCTACTTTTAAAAACTACTACAAAATTATGTGAAGTTTCTTTCTTTTTACACGAAGGAGAAGGAGGTGTTTGTATGTGTGTGTGTGTGTCCCCATGAATACCTGATTGCCTTTGATTCTTTATTTCAGATAACCATATGTAACCATCAGTCAGGTTAAAAGGATATTCTTTTATTTAAAAATTATAAATACCCACATCAACTGGGTAAAAATTTTACTTGACAATAAAATAATATGGGGATATGGAGAATGAAACTGACTTTTCTTGAGGTAATTGTATGTCAGGACACTCACTTTTCCCGTTTAATATACACAGTCACACACTTAGACTTTACTGTCAATTTGATATTATTGTGCTCATTTTACAGAGCAAAAAACTGAGTCTCACAAACAATAACTTATCCAAGGTCACACAGCTACTGAGTGCTGGAATTTGGATTTGACCAGGTTTTTCTGACATTCTTTTTCTATTCTGCCAAGATGTTTTCTCCTCCCTATGTAGCTGCATATTATTATGCAGCTATAATTTGTTAAACTTCTACTATGTACTGTGTACCTTACACCTATTATCACATAATCCTCCATTACTCTAAAAAATAATTCGTATCATCAGCGTTTTATACATGAGAAAACTAAGGCTCGTAAAGCTTGGGTAACTTGGCCAAGCTAAGAAGTGGATTCAAACCCTGATACAGTTGATCCTCATTATTCACAAATTTCATACAGTAGTCCCTGCCGCCTTCTCTGTGCATTTGCTTCCCATGGTTTCACTTACCTGTGGTCAATCACTGTCCAAAAATATTCAATGGAAAATTCCGGAAATAAACAATTCATACATTTTATATCGTGCAGTCGTTCTGAGTAACAGGATGAAATGTCCTGCTATCCCACTCAGGTCATGAATCATCCCTTTGTTCAGGGTTTCCCTCCGTTATCCAGTCCAGTCCAGTCCTCTGTCCCATGACTTAGTAGCCATCTGGTTTATCAGTGGTATCACAGGGCTTGTGTTCAAGTTATCCTTATTTTACTTATTCATAGCCCCAAAGTGCAAGAGTAGCTGGGAATTCCAATAATCTCTAATTGTGCCTAATTTATAAGTTAAACTTTATCATAGGTGTGTATATATTGGAAAAACATAGTATATATAGGGCTCAGTACTAGCCAAGGTTTCAGGCATCCACTGGGGGTCTTGGAGTGTATTCCCCTCAGATAAGGGAGGACCACTGTAGCTGTGAATTTACCTGCTCAGTAAAGTTTGTTTGTCACCTCAAAACCAATACTCACAGAGCTTTGCAGTCATTTGCAGGCATGTGCAGAGATGCAAAAATTTGAGACACCCAATGTGCATGCTTCCAACAAGGCAACCCTCTGCTTTCTTGTTTCAGCTCCTATTGTAAACAAGTGTCCTTTTCCAGTCTACTTAGCGCCACATTTCTCCTATATTTGTGTTTTTCTTTGGTAATGTCTCTGCTCGAAATGGCCCCCAAGCTCAGGGCTGAAGTACTGTCTAGTGTTCCTAAGTGTAAGAAGGCTGTGATGTGCCTTACAGTGAAAATGCCTGTGTTAGAGCAGCTTCTTTTAGGTATGAGTTATAGCTGGCCTTGAGTCCAATGTTAATGAAATATATATATATATATATATATATATATATATATATATATATATGTCTTTAAATAGAACACACCTACGTTAAAAAAGGCTATGTATTGATTGGTTGACCAGAGGCTCACAGGACCAATTTCCCCTAAGACCAATGCATTGTTCAATATTCATTAATTCAATCTCGATGACCATATAGACCATAACTACCACAAATAACAAGAATCAACGGTATTTGTGTTTCCAGTGTCCAAGTTCTTCTACTACCCACCCCTTGACGCTCCACACATTCTGTGAAATAATAATATTCTCTTTTGTGTGATGCACCTTTGTTTTTAATTTTGGTTCCAGTTTCCCACAAGAGATGTGCTTCCTCACCACAACCACTACTAACTCAGTCAAACGACGTCACTCCACCAGCCTGCCTTTTTGCTTGGAACCAATAGATTTTCACCTCTGTTACAAAGGAAAAAACAACACAGCACACAGTAAAGCAAACTCATAAAATATTTATTTAAATTGATTTAGCTTAGAGCAAGTTTATGTACATAAATAATTTGTACTTTGTGAGAGTCAGATTCTGAAATGAAGATGCAAAGTGTGGCGCCCATAGACGTGCTGGGGGCTGTCTTGTAAGCGTCCCCATCCAATGATGGAGTTCGCACTTGAGTCTAGAGAAACAAACAAATATACTGCAGTGGTCTCCTCCCACTGCATGATGGTTTCTTATCTACACCGTGAACCTTCTGAAGCTTAGCCCTTTCTCTGAAGGAGATCATTTCCCCTACAAACTTCTCCACTGAGAAAAATAAGGAATAAATCAACAAGGATGATATCTTTAACATTGCAAAGGGTGCTGAAGAAATTGAAAGCCTGAAGGATTGCACCATCCATGACTCCTAGACCCACTTATTTGCTAAGACACCAGCTTTTCTCCAGCCTGTGTGGCCTAATGGAAGGCGAAATGGAACTAGAATTTAAAGATGTGGGCTGAAGCCTGGCTTTATGACACACTGAGTGTTCTGGGTGAGTCATTGTACCTCTTAGAAACACAACTATCCCCATCTGTAAAATGGTGGAATTATCTACCTGTCTACCTCCAAAGATTATAATCAGAAGAGATACAAATGACTCACCATGTAGAGGATTTTGTAGTCAACAAAGTGTTATTTGCATACATTATGTCAATGATGCTCACATCTACTTTGTCAGTTAAGCATAATTACAATTATTACCATTTTGTGAGAAAGTCTTTGCAAACAGAAATGCACTGCCTAAGTCATTCTAATGTGAAAAAAACCCAGTGGTTTCAAAGGCAGTAAAAAGAAGATTGTTAGCATGTGTAATCCTTACTTCACATGAAGGAAAAATAATTTAAAAAGGAATTGGAACCAAATATGCTATTGCCTAGTTTAATTAAATGGACCCTTGCACAAAGTGACAAGCCAAGAGGGCTAGTGGTCCTGAAACCGAGGTCACACTCTGATCTCTGTGGCCTATACCCTGGTGCCAGAATTTGTTCTAAATTGCACAAAGTTGCTGTATGGACTACTGGGGCCCTAGGTTAATGGATTAAGAAAATAATTATAGCAATTGCCAAGGATGCACATAAAATTTGTGTCACCCAATCAATAATGTGCTCTTTTTCTCTTAAAAATTACTTCATTATGACATCAGTCTGGAGAGGCTGAGAGATGCAGAGGTAACAATCAACCCCCAAATCTTGGTGGCTTATCATAACAAAGGTTTATTTCTCTCAAGCTACATGGTTGTTCCATACTGGCTCTTGCTTAGCTCCCTATCTCTTACTCTAGACCTCAGCCTGAGGCCGTACCCACCTTCTTGAACATTGCCAATTGCCAAGATAGAAGAAAAACAAAAGGGCTCTTGCACCAGCAATTAAAGGCTCTGGCCTGGAGTTGACACACATCAATTTACTCCCAATTCATCAGTAACCCAACTTCAGGGAGATGAGAAACACAATCCAAGAAGTGCCTGAAAAAGGGAACAACTAGAAATAGTTTGCAGATCACTTGTAGCAGAGCTGAAAGAGACTTGGGAGTTTTCTTTGACCCGTGGACTATTCCATGGGACCAGGTTGCCCAAAGGTCCAATCTGACTTCAGCTGCATTAACAGAAAAGTAGAATCCAGAACCAAGGAAGAGACAGCTCTGTTCCTGCTGCTGCTGCTCTTACGTTTAGTATAAACCTTTAAGAACTGATTTTCCTTCCAGAGATGGCAGCATTATCTGTTTTGTGTTACGTAAATTGCTGTAAAAAAATTATGAGGTCATGTACGATTTCGTAACATTAGACATTTGTTATTAATATATATTTCACCCTTAACTAATAAGGGTGTTCGGTATTTTTTCATTAATTGTGTCAAGAAGTATTGAAACCTTACAAAGAAGAAAATGTTTTTCATGGTTGGGGAGGCTTATCTGAAAAACTATTATTTCTAGAAATGACGGCCTATACAAGATAATTTTTTTGTCTCTAGCTAAAATGACAGACTAAAATTAAAGTCAGGCAGGAGGAGTGTAGACGGCTTCCAAAGAGGTGAAAATATCCCAGAGTGAAACACCCTGGAAAATGAAGAGCCTTTATTTTCACCATACACTTACACATAGGCCTAAAGAATATTCTCCAATCCTGGAAAGACTGGTGGCCTGAAGCCATCCCATCCTCAAGTGCAGTGATAGAATACCCTCTCCAACACATGTATCTTCTCTTTGATTTAAAAAAAAAAAAAACTAGACAGGTGAGTTTAAAATGGGATTTTTCAAAATGGTGTGAACAAGTTTGGGAGGAGTAACCAGGCAGATATAAATGCTGGCCGTGGGGATTACTTACATATACTGTGCTAAAAATGAGGACAATTGTTTCCCTGCTCTATTATTGGAATGCCAAAGTCTAAATATGTTCATGTAAAACACTATCAGGTCTGGTGGCAACCAGAATCTACTTTATTTTGCAGTCCTACGGGGAAAATATTTTTGCAGTTGGATGAGAATGTGGAAGAATCTAGATTCATGCTGACATCAGTCAGAACTCTGTTCGTGAGATGATGTTCATTCCAAACACAATTGTGTTGGATATATTGTTATTTAACATACATTTAATTATTCCATTCATTAACTTTTCATAATTGTTTTTAAGTATTATTTGCCTTTGGTGGAATAAACTTGTTATTTTTATGATCTCAGAAAGGCAGGATGGGGAATAATTACATCAGGTGTAAGCTGAATCTGTAAGTACTTATTTTCAAACACACAAGCAAAACCCTGGAAGGCCTGGTTATCAAAGGGTATTTCATGTAGGGATATCATGAGAATATTTATTGGTGTTTGTTTCAGTTTTGGCATCCAACCCTTAATTTTTTAACTTCCATTTTACAGTTGCTGTGTTAGGTATAATAACCACTTGAAACATGTAGCTTGAATAGGAGAGAAACTGTAGAAGCCAAGGAGGATTTTAATTACAAACTCCACTTCAGCAAAACTGCCAGCAATGGGAGTGTGGCTGGGCAAGTATTTAGGTTAGGGTCAGGTTGTGCATTAAAAACATTTGCAGTTAGATAATCTTCCCCCAGCTCAGTAACACAAAGTTAGAAGGATAGCTTCATCGACTCCCAGACAACCAGACCCAAAGCAACCTCGCGATTGCACTGCCACATGAAAAGGAGAGATAAAAATAACGCTGTGATAATCCAGGTTAAAAACCATGAATAAAAAAGATGACAGTAACTCACAGAGAAAGCAATGTGAGTCTTCACTGCAATTCATTTGAAATTGGCTGTTCCATGGAAGGCCTTCAAGATTGGATAGCATCTGTTTTAGAATACATATGGCAACTGATATTTTATGATCTTTGATGGAAGATGGGAGATGCCCAAGTAGCCATGGCTGGGAAATGAACTCAAACCCAGCTGTGGTGATGTGGAAAGACCTTGAGATTGGACTTGGGCAGACTTAGGTTTCTGGACTGATTCCACCACTAAAAAACTGCACAACCTTGGGTGGAATCATAAATAATAATTTTTTCCCATTGGGTCACTGGGAGGGTTAAATGAAAGCACTCAATATTTACTGGCTGTTCTCATTTTATGTGAGGAAACTGGTGTCCAGAAATGCCAAAGTCCTCTTCCAGGTCACACGACCTGGGTGGCATTGATGGATTCCCTGTGCCCAGGACAGGGCTTTCCCATGACCTCCACATTCACGACAGTATATCTCATAACAAAGAAATTGGGAAGGTAGGGGGAACAGATCTACCTGAGATGATCTGTGGAGTCTGCCTACCATTGCTGGTATTAGGGCTGTGGACCTGGGCGTGAGTCCTGAAATCATATGGAGGGGGAATTTCTCCTCACACCCCAGCATTCCCCAAGTGCGAACTGGATCACCAAGCCATGAGCTGTTTCTTAGCATCACTAAGCGGGTAGGAGTCCCCTCAGAGAAGCAGGAGACCTGCTGGTCTTGTAACTGGGCATCCCTGGGCAAGCTACTGAAATTCTCTGGACCTAAATAGTCAGCCTCATTGAGAGGACTGTTGAGAGAATTACCAATAATATACCTAACAGTGCCTAACAGAGAGCCTATCATATAAATGCATAGCAGAAAATAAATGATAGCTATTACTTTTTTTTTTTTTTTTTTTTTTTTGCAGTACGTGGGCCTCTCACTGCTGTGGCCTCTCCCGTTGTGGAGCACAGGCTCTGGACGCGCAGGATCAGAGGCCGTGGCTCACAGGGCCAGCCGCTCCGCGGCATGTGGGATCCCCCCGGACCGGGGCACGAACCCGCGTCCCCTGCATCAGCAGGTGGACTCTCAACCACTGCGCCACCAGGGAAGCCCAGCTATTACTTTTTGCACTGTTATCATTATCGCAGATAACAATAAGACTAGTCAGTCAACATTTATGATTGTACTTTTTGCCAGGCATTATAATAAGTATCTCTCATTTAATCCTCACGACAATGCAACGAGGGGGGTATTATTTCAGTTTTCAGGTGGGGAATCTGAAGCCGGAATAGGTCAGGCATGAGGGGCTGGGCTGCATGGAGATTCTCCTAAACATTTCCTGGCACCTCAGGCACCACAGACGTACCTGACAGAGAATGTATAGAAGCCTAGCTGTTTCCCCACAGCTACATTGTTTAGACCTGGCTGAATTGATCACTGCTATGCCCCTGTGCCCCGCACAAGGTTTGGTGTGCAGTGGGTGTTCAATAAATTTTCATTACTTTGATGAATGAGTGAGTGAATGATAAAAATTGCTGTAGCCAAGTCTTTACATTCACCCAACAGACAATTCCAAGGACCCTTGGGCTGACAGTAATCAATCATAAAGGCTGTTTGTAGAGAAAACTCAGTACTCTGGAGCCTAGGAGAATCCAACCATGAAGAGAGAGGAAATATTACTGAGCAGAAAATTAAAAACTATTATCGTGGCTGTTGGCCTTGGTGGCATTGCTTCTGAAGAAGCACGTTCAGAAACATTTGGCAGCCCGCATCACTGACTCTCTGGTAGACCCCAAGAATAAGGAAGGGGTCAGAAATAAATTTTATTTTCTGATTAATTTTCTATACAAAGGGTTTTTTCCCCCCACCAAGATACAAAGGGCAACTTAAGAGGCATGAGATTATTAAAAATTAATGCTAAACACTCTTATCAGAGGGTTTGCTTATTTTACTGTTATTAAAAATGCAAACAGATTGGGTGAAACATTTTCAGCCTGAAAGAAATCTCAGCAAATTGGTTTCTTATCATTAAAGTGCAAGCTAAGCAGAGTGGCAGTAACTAATCTTTTCCTATGATCGGTTTTTCCTAATCTTAGGGTCAGAATAATAAATGTCAGAGGAAATAGTACATTTTTATTTAATAAAGCAAAAGAGAAACAAAGTGATCTGGCTAATAACGTGAAAAAACACATGTGCTTTTGCTACTTCCATAACAGCCTTTGTTTTAATAATTTACAAAGTAGATTTCAGAATCTTCTTTGCTGACCTCAAAATACTATATAAGAAAAATCACAAAGGGCCAAATTGCATGTGTCTATTGTAAATTGTAAGAACCAGCCATGCTGGGACAGCAAGGCAGGAGAAATGTTAGCTGTGCTGATGCAGAACCATTTAAAACAGCACCAAAAAATGTATTCTCTCAGAAAGCAAAGATCTCCATTGCAGGCATACTTCTTTAGCAAGATGTAGCGATGGCCTGTTGAAAATTCACTTCTCATGGACAAGTGACTGACCCATTCATTCCTAAAAATACTCCTTTCATAAAACCGTGTTTAGCTTAGTCCTCACTTTAAATTTAAACAGAAACTAATAGTACTTCTTTTCAATCTAACCAAATTTGCGGGGGGAGGAGCATTCGAGAAGTTTCCAGCCACCCTATCACACACGCACACACGCACACACACACCCAACATGCGATCCAGAGCTTTCATGGGCTTCTGCCACCCCACACTCTGGCATTGACAGGAGTCTTAACAACAGACCGTTCTTTGAGACATGGTTGCTTTAGATCCTCATACAACTTTTTTAAATACAGGAAATCTACATTTTTGCCAAAGAAATCACCCTCTTTCAGGAGATTTTTTTGTTTTTGTCAAAGGATGTTTAGCTCAGTACCTTTTCTAGAAACCAGTGTGGGTAAATCTGTAACTTTCCTTTTTTTTCTTTAAACATATTTGGTATTTTAAAAAGCAAGTGTGAAAAGCTTATGGTTTTTATTCAGCCACAATACATTTTTTAAAAATTCTGTCATGGCCTGTAAATTTGTATTAATGATCACCTGCTCCAGAAACTTCGGAAACAGGAGGCTGGAAGAACATCCGTGCAATTTTATGTGTCTCGGATACCTGACTCGGGGCCAGGGTGGGAGCTTTGGAGAGAATAGAAAGGACTCCGCTGACTGGCTGCTTGTTACAGCTTTTGGCCAAAAAAATAGTTGGGTCAAGCACCAGCACGTGTAACCAGATTTAATTATGGTCTATGTAAATATCACATTTTAAATCCTGAAGGAGTTCACAGTGGCTCAGGTTTTATGACATTTGTCTTCTTTCTGGTGGGACCAGGATATATGGAAATGACTTGCATGCGAGGTCAGGCTGGCCTAATTTTATTTCCTTTCAAATCTCTATGAGATATAAATACATATTACAATGTACCCAGTTGCTGTCATTTTAAAAACTTGCAGGGAAACCAAAATATGAGAAATCGAGTCGTGTTTATGAGTATTAGAGGAACTTGTTCTATAAAAGAATCTTTTCAGGAGAGAATTGTGTAAAACTCAGAGCAGTGTTTACAGACCCAGGAGGTGCTGGAAAACCAGAAGCCATTAATCTTACTGTCAATCAAAGACTCGTTTTGTAAAGCAAATAGTCAACTCTAATTTATCTCTTTTGTATGCTCAACCTCTTACATACCAGTATTTCTTTGAGCAGAGGACAGATCTTTGAGGCTATCTAGATATTTCGGTGCGAGTTGAAAGCACTAGCTTTCCAAGTATGAGAGAGGGTCAGGGTCAGACAATTATTTATAAGGCACTTATTTGTGACAGGCACTGTGCTGGATCAGGGGTGTGACCCACTGCTTAATCACGTTTCATTCCCCCTAAAGCCCTAGGAAACACATGTGACATTAATTTTACCAATGAAGAAACTGAGGCTCAGGGAGTTGGTTCGAAGCCTTTTTTTTTTTTTTTTGCCGTACGCGGGCCTCTCACTGCTGTGGCCTCTCCCATTACGGAGCACAGGCTCCGGACGCGCAGGCTCAGCGACCATGGCTCACGGGCCCAGCCGCTCCGCAGCATGTGGGATCTTCCCGGACCGGGGCACGAACCCGTGTCCCCTGCATCGGCAGGTGGACTCTCAAACACTGCGCCACCAGGGAAGCCCCATCGAAGCCAATTTTTGACTAAAAGAATAGTTGGGTCAAGCACCAGCTTGTGATAGTAACTGGTAGAGCCAGAATTTAAACCTTAGTCTGAAAACCATGCCATTTATCCTTCTGAAGCTTCAGTGGGAAAAGGGTGAGGATATAAGGTGAACCCAGAAGTATTCCATGTTTTCTGCTAAACTCTGTATTTTTACTGTCTCTCTTATATTAATACAAGGGTATTAATACTAGGGTATTAGTTGGCACAAAATCCTCATGGAATCATATACCAGGCCACCTGATGACCACTGGAGATACTGTTTTCCTCCATGTAACACTGAAGCCCAAAATTTGTCTCTGTCACTAAAAATGTGTTGTAGTTGGGTGAGAAGAAGGGGCTGTACTTTCTGTTTGCTTTTTTTAGTTCATTTTGTTGCTGTCACAGAGGGACCAGTGATATCACACTAATGTGACCCAAGTATTGTTTAAAACCTCTTGAAACTTGTCTCATGAACCATGGGGATCCAAACTCTGACACTGACACGGGAAAGTAACTCCTTTATTCAAATATTTCAGAGAAGTTTCTCTCCTTCCCAGGAAATAAAGAGATCATCAACTAGAAGCACAAGACTTACTTGAACTGTGCAGACAAAATCTATATCTTTTAAAAGGCAGGGTGGCACAGTGGTTGAGAGTCCGCCTGCCGATGCAGGGGACACAGGTTCGTGCCCCGTTCCGGGAAGATCCCACATACCACGGAGCGGCTGGGCCCATGAGCCATGGCCGCTGAACCTGCGCATCCAGAGCCTGTGCTCTGCAACGAGAGAGGCCACAACAGTGAGAGGCCCACGTACCACAAAAAAAAAATAAAATAAAAAAATAAAAATAAAAGGCAGCATACCTTTGAAAAAGAAAAAAGTCCTTTCATATGCTACAGTACTGATGAATCTTAAGGACATTATGCTAAGTGAAATAAGCTATTCAGAAAGACAAATATCGGGTGATTTCACTTATCCAACGTATCCAAAGTAGTCAGACTTCTAGACACAGGAAGTAGATGGGTGGATGCCAAGGGCTGAGGGCAGGGGAGGAGGTGTTCAGTGGATAGAGAGATTCAGTCATGAAAGATGAAAAAGTTCTAGAGATTTGCTGTAGAACAGTGTGCATGTGCTTAACAACCCTGCTCTGTACACCTAAAAAATGTTAAGAGGGTAAATTTATGTTCTGTGTTTTGTGCCACAATAAAATTTTAAAAAGGCAACGTGACAAATCCCAAGGACAGCTGGGCACACCTTCTGAGAACAGTGTTTAACTGGACATCAAAGAGTGAGCTACAAAGCACTACATACACTCCAGTGATTCTGATTTTTCCAGACTCTTTCGAACACTCAAGTCAGGCAGAAGGAGCCAGTGAAGGAGTTTTCTAAAACAATCTCTTTCCAAGCCTCTCTCACAGTTCAATCAAATATTTCCAAGTATCCGTTTCCATGAGCATCCTCCAAGAAAGCAGAGTACTGCTTCGTTTGCTGCCAGATGCCTACATTCTCGGCGAGGTGTCTTGCTTCACTGGGGCTCTGAAATACTCCTAGGAGAACCTTGATAAGCCTTACCTAGAGCCCCATGGGATATGCTGATGAGAAACACTAATTTCTATGTGTGAGAAGCTCTGGTTGGCTTGTGTGGTGGAGTACACATGAACATTTCCTGATTATTCTCTAGCCTAAGCTAAAACATTTTTTGGGAGAGCAAGATTCAGAAACTTAGATTTGCATGTTCCAAATGCCCTGAAAGCTTTTCTTCAGCATTCTACTGCCAAACGATTTTTGTAAAATCTACACTTGTCCCTCAAAGCTTTGGCCAAAATGGAGCCCTTAGAAGAAAGCAGCTATGGTGATACACAGTTACATTAAAACAAAGAGGACCATTCAATTAGTCAGAGATTCGAGATGTTAATAAAACCAGAGATTTGACAAGGAGCTAGAAGGGACTTTTGAAGTTATTTCAAAGGTCTTCAATGTCTTAACTAAACAGGTGAGGAAACTGAGACCTCTTGAAAGTTCATCTTGTCCAGTATTAATGGAAACAGAAAGAAGGAATACTTTTTTGCCAAAGTGTTTACATTAGCTCAGCTGTGGTAACCCCTCGCTTCTTTTTATTAAACTATTAGTTTGGCTTAAAATTGTTCTTGGTCCCTGTTTATGGGAGAGTTTAATAACTGCTACCTACAATAATAAGAGATATAATAATGTTTATCTTTTTATTTCCTCTGAGGATCTTAGAATATGCTTCATCATTAATTAAACAATCCTCTGAGTCCCCCTATTAGATAAATATTATTAACCCCATTTATAAAGGAAATGAAATTCTGAGCGATTAGGCAGGTCTGAGAAGCACCCCACCCATGGGTTCATGGTTGCGGTCGACATTCTGCATACCTGCAAGAAGCAGGAACTTTGTCATTTCCACTGCAAGCGTTTTAGTCCTTGAACGAAAACAAACTCAACACATAGATATTGAGCTGTTGCTTCATACAAAGAATTGTGTTGAGAGCACCAGGGGACTTCAAGTTGTATATGAAGTCCCTGTTCTCAGACAGCTTGTATAACATAGTGGTAGGGACACTAAGACAACTGCATAAAATGCCGAAATACAAGGTAAAATATGTATTATGAAAGAAGTGCTATGAAGGTCGAAGGGAGTGAAAGTATAAATCAAGATGGAGAGACTAGGAAAAGCTTTAAGATGAAGGTGACTGAGCAGGTTATTGAAAGACAGAAAATATTGCAGTGGTCAGATTTATCTGTATTCATTCTACAAAGATTTCCTGAGCACATACTACAGGATCTCCTCTAAGCTCTGAGGCAGAGAGGATGAGCAGAGAAAAAAAGAATGGAGACAGAGCTGCTCCAACATCACAACGTTTCCCTGTTTCCCTGGGATATGCAGGGAAAGCAAAAAGCATTTTTTTTCCTTGCAATTTCAGATACATAAATAGACTCAGGCACGTAAATGACTAGTAAAGAATGAAACTTGAAAAAGAGGTTGGAAGCACCTTGTGAATGCCTTTGAAGGCGTGGTTCGGGTCTGAGTGCTCCAGGAGGAATGTTCAGGGGGTTAAAAGGACAGGAAACCGGATCCAGGAAGTTTGTGGTTGGCTTTGCTGCCTGAGTCCCAGAGTGAGTAGCTGCTCCATTATCAGCAATGGAGAGGATGGGACAAAGATGTGGGTGAGACCCCATGGGGACATGCATGGCCCAAAGAAAGACAGCGGTCAGGGAGAGACCCTAGGGTACCCCACATTGTGAATTTGATTAGGGCATGCAGGGAAAATGCAGTAGACAGCAAAAGGGACCAGTGAGGTAGAAGAAACACCAGGAGACTGTCACCATTATCTGCCTAGAGAAGAACAAAGTGGAGTTTCACTAAGTGAATTTCCTCATGAGAGGGCACGTTGGGTGCTACAGAACTAATGTGGAGGGTTCAGACATAGGGGAAGTCATTGAATTTGACACTTATAAGAAGCCTTTGAGAGAGCCAATTCAAGAATGCAGGAAATGCTGAATCAGATTTTAGGGAATTTTAGTAATAAGCACATTGCGAGAAAGTAGAGGCAAATATACAGACACGGGTTCACACGGTTGGGATGATACCTGGCCCACCTCCATTCAGGAGAGATGGGATGAGAAATGCTTGTGGAGGTCTTCCCTGGTGGCGCAGTGGTTGAGAGTCCGCCTGCCGATGCAGGGGACACGGGTTCGTGCCCCAGTCCGGGAAGATCCCACATGCCGCGGAGCGGCTGGGCCCATGAGCCATGGTGGCTGAGCCTGCGCGTCCAGATCCTGTGCTCCACAACGGAAGAGGCCACAACAGTGAGAGGCCCGTGTACCACAAAAAAAAAAAAAAAAAAAAAAAAAAGAAATGCTTGTGGAGCTAAAGAAAGGCGATAGAAAGAACATCAATATAAATACAATTGGGGACAAGAGATGAACGTAGATTTCTGAGAAGATGGGAGGGTTTCCTAGAGGCAAGATTGGGAAGAAGAAAGCAACCAAAAAGGTGGGAAAATGCCTTTTTCTACAGATCATTAATGATGCTATATTATACTCTGTGTTTGGCTAAAATAGAGATTGTTTTCACACATTTTACCACGCTTGAGTTAATAAAGTGAATACAAACTCTAAATGTTCATCACACACCAGGTTTTTCTAGCTTACAGTGCAAGCAGAAGGTGGGGGAGCAGGTTTCAGGAAACTTCCTGCCTGGATTCTTCTTCTGCCCTTTTCCTCCTTTGAAGGAGCCCTTCTCGGTTTGATGACCAGTTAAGCAAAGTGATTACAGCTGGGTTTGATGGCAGAGCAGCCTTACGAAAAATATCATGTTGGAATTCTGAGCTATGGTGGGGTAGATTCTAGACAATCCATACTGTGTCATTGTCACTTGCAAAGAAGTCAGTTACTCTCAACCCCACACAAATGTATAAAGCAGTTTGTACATGAGCACAGCTGTTTCTGTGTCAACTTGAATAAAACACCATCACTGATAAGAATAATCAACTCAAGGAAAAATTGAGAATCCCATATATAGATGAGTCTTGGAATTATTTTAACTGATGTAGAGAACTGAAGGCAATAGTGCATTTTCTAAATACTTTTTAAAACGAGTTCTCATAGGTCACCATCCCAAGTCTAGAAACAAGATGCTTCAAAGCACCTTCTGCATTAGAGGCATCACTGATGAAGTCGTTAAGTGTGAATTAGGAATTTATTCTTATGAAAGGGACAGTTTCCTGGGAATTTTACCCCTAAAATAAGAAGTTAGTAAAGACTAAAGTTAAGTGCTGCCTTGCCAGTTGTTTGGGAATTCTATACACTCTCTAGAAGCAGAAAGCTAAACATTTTAGGGTACTCAAGTGAGAGCCTTTGGCTCTCAATCCTACCCAGCTTCCCTCAGAAGATCAGAAATGATCTATCTATCTATCAAAAGTCGTTTGTGGGGAGAGATGTATTGTGTGAAGGAGGTCCCTGACCCCACTGGACCCGGTTTTCTTTAGGAAGTGATGCTTATTACATGCTTAAACTCAAAGCAGCACTGAATGGAAAATCAATCTTGAAGACTAGGGGTTAAGCTGGGAGCTTAGAGTTGACTGTGAGTGTTTGAGGGTGTCCATAGAAAGGGACTGACCAGGGGCAGCTGCTAGCTGGGAAAGCTTTTTTTGGTAACTTGCAGTAAGGTGGGTCCTACAGATACATGAATTACAAAACAGCATCTGTCCTCTGCTAAAAGAGCGCAGGGCTCAGCTGGCAGAATACAAACTGGATTTCTCCCCTGCTCACCCTCTTGCTTGATACCTTTGCAGAGTATGTAAATCATACCACCCAGGGCCTGACTGTGAGTGAGCTCCTCCGCGGAAAGAAGCACGCTGCCTTCCCAGAATCGAGCACATAATAGGTGCTCAGTTTATTGATCTAAAATGGCACATTTTGTGAAATTTGACATCCTCCAGAGTCATATTTATGACCAGATGAAGATTTTTTGTGTGTGTGTGGTACACGGGCCTCTCACTGTTGTGGCCTCTCTCGTTGTGGAGCATAGGCTCCGGATGTGCAGGCTCAGCGGCCATGGCTTGCGGGCCTAGCCGCTCTGCGGCATGTGGGATCTTCCCAGACCGGGTCACGAACCCGTGTCCCCTGCATCAGCAGGTGGGCTCTCAACCACTGCGCCACCAGGGAAGCCCCAGATGAAGATTTTTACATCAGAGGGCCTCCTTGTCTCCTTCAGGAGAAACTAAATGGCTTCGAGCTATGAAACAACAAGGATCCAAGAAGTGGCCATGATTAATTCATTCTTTAAAAAAAATAATGACTGAGCACCTGTTTTTGCTAGACACTGCTCTGCAAGTTGGAGATCCAGGAAAAAAAAAAGTAAATTCTTATTTTCATGGAATCTAGTGTTGGGAGACAGATCATAAATAAAATAAATAGATAAAATATATAGTATGTCAGATAGTGATCAGTGCACTGGATGGGGAAATAAAGCAGTGGAACAGTGAAAAGGGGTGGATAGTGCTGGGAGTGGAGGTGCTATTTAAAACAAAGCAATGAAGCCAGTGTTGGTGGTGAAAGACAAGGCAGAGAATAGTAGAAGATGGGATAGAAGAGGTGGCAGGTAGATTGGGAGTAAGATCACACATGGGCTATTAGGCACCTGCAGAGACTTGGTTTTTCCTCTGAGCAAGCTGAGGAGCACTTGGAGAGTATAGAGTGTAGATAAAGCACATCATCTGATTGACATCATCTTCTCACTCTCGAGCTGAGAAACAGCAGAATGAACAATGATGGTACGGTCCTCGGAAGTTGATTGTTGGCTCTTTGGACTCTGAGAACTCTCGCGAGAGGGGTATATGGCATTCTGTTATGCCTGTTTGGTCTTAAGGAAGTCCACGAGACTGGGGAATGTTGTGAGTCCATCATACATGTCTTAACATTTGCAGTTTAGACAGGAAAATGGCATTCAGAAAAATGGTAATCACAGCATTGTCAGAGTTCAGAGATGGCAACTCCTGTTGTGTAGGCAGCAGGTTCTGCATTGTGTCAATGCCTGGAATTAGCCACCGAACAGGGCCAAATACAGGTTATCCCCAAGAGCCCAAACAGAAAAAGAAGGAGGTTAGGTTGCCTGATTTCTACTCTATCTCTATCAAATTCCAAAGAGTAAAAAAAGCATGGCAGGGCAACGTGAAGCAAATCCTTTCAGATCCCTTTTCAATGTAAGACAGATTTTGGCTTGATCTCCACCCCTACATGTGAATGAGTGACTTGAAATGTTGATTGCAAATTCTAGACAACCTAACTGTAATTTCCTGGCCACAAAGCTTTGCCTTCTGAATTTCAAGAAGAATTAGGACAATTCTTTTTTAGCAGCTGTAATGTGATATACACCAAAACTGGCTCAAGTGATTAGAGATTATAGTGGGTTGGATTCCTTCACAAAGAAGGAATTAGTCAAGACCAGAATTAGTGAAATCTGGAAGGAGTTAGTTATAAGTGATCATTTCATGGGGCTGTGATTTGTGTAACACAGTTTCATTTGAACCAAGGAGAAAGAACTCTGAAAGAGTAGTTGGAAGATTTAATGACAATATTCTATACAGTCTGTTGGATCTGTAATATATATTCCCAAGAAATTACATAAAATCCAATTGATTAATGTCAATACCTTTATTTAACTTTGGAAGGAATCATAATCCATGCAAATTAAATTTAGAAAAAAAGATTACATTCTGGAAAACCCACGCACAGTTCAAATACAGGACATTTAATGGTCAGAGGACTATTTATCCAATGGAATCGATCTCCCTATACAGTTGACAGTCCCATGGCTATTAGTGATGGAATGATGTCTTTGGAAAGGCATGCCTTCCTCTCTTCCAGAGCTCCTTTATTTTATGTTTCTGTATCAGTTTATGTGGTTAGCACCTTTATGCTAAATTGAAAGCAAGTTACAGGTAAAATGACATTAGAGTGACTTATACTAATTTTTTAAAAAGCTACCCTGTTTTTCAGTTCCAGTATGCTCTACGTCTGCAAATCTAACTGTCACAAATTTTAAAAATTATGCATGTCCTCAGGGAAAGCTGAGGACTGGCAGCGAATTGGAACCAGACTGAGATGATGTGTACTGTAACACTTCAAAATCATTGCTTCCAAAAAAAATAATAACAGAGGCTTTTAATATTCATAAAGACTAGAAACAGGTGTTTGAACAGAACTTCAGCCACCTTTGACAGAGCACAATGGATTTGTCTGAAAAGGTCTTCATTTTCCCTGTCACTCGCTGGCAGGACTCGGAACATCAAAACAGTTTTCCTCCTGAGCTTTCACTACCTATTTCAAAGGATTACACTTGACATTTCTAATTTTTTTTCCTTTTGTTAAACTCCATCCTTCCTCTTTTAAAATTGCATGATTTTGTTAGCAAATCAAAGTGGGTAGAATAATATATTAGTGCTCATTCCTTCTGGACACTGGGCTGACCTCATTGCTTTTTATGTCTGCCAGTAGACCACACGAACTATTTTTGGATCGTCATTTATCTGTGCAGACAGAGATCAGCTCGTGTGCCTCAGAAGAGCACTATTTAGCCAGATGGGGGTAACTAACAAACTGTTGCTTACATCGAAAAGCTATGCCACTTAGGCTGTACAAGACACTTCGTCTTTCTCTGCCTCAGTTTTTCCTCTTGCTTTTCAAAAAATAAAAAAAATAAATAAAAGTAAAGCTGCTGTAACGCCAGGGCAAAGAGGAATAATTCAAATAACGACTCTGTACATTGCTAAGTTAGGGTACCCTAAAAACAAAAACAGCATTTGGTACTTTGTGGGGGGCTCAGTCCATAACTCCAAATGCTAAATTATGTTTAGATTTTTTAGATAAGAAATGGCTCAGGGAAACAATCTAAAGACATTGTCACTGGTTATCTACTGGGTGATGTCAGGCACAACATTTATCTCAGACTCAGTTTACTCATCTGTTAAAATTAAGGATTTAGATACTATCTTGGGCTTCCCTGGTGGTGCAGTGGTTCGGACTTCACCTGCCAATGCAGGGGACATGGGTTCGAGCCCTGGTCTGGGAAGATCCCACATGCCGCAGAGCAACTAAGCCTGTGCGCCACAACTACTGAGCCTGCGCTCTAGAGCCCGCAAGCCACAACTACTGAAGCCCGCATGCCACAACCACTGAAGCCTGCGCACTCTAGAGCCCATGCTCTGCAACAAGAGAAGCCACTGCGATGAGAAACCTGTGCACCGCAACAAAGAGTAGACCCCGCGGGCCGCCAACTAGAGAAAGCCTGCGCGCAGCAACGAAGACCCAACGCAGCCAAAAATAAATAAATAAAATTAATTAATTAATTAATTTTTTTTAAAAAAAGGATTTGGATACTATCTCAAGGTTTCTATCCAGAACTAAACATCTGTAGCACAGTGTGTCCTTGAATTTCCCAGGGCCACAAGGAGATGGAATAAAGAAGAAAATAATAAAACAATAAAATGTAAAGTTAGCTATAATTACCAGTCTAGTTCCTTAAACATTTCTTTTTTTCTTTCCTTTTGGAAAGGGCAAAATAGTAGGTGGTATGACTTCAAAAACAATAAGCATAAGGTTTAGTCATGGAAGTCACATCAATTTCTATGAGAGATGAGAATAAACTGAATAAGAAGTAAAGCTTTGGGGTGTTGCTGAAAGTCGCTGAAAAGGTTTTAGGTGAGGACAGAGACACTGTGTGCATTTTTTTTTAATATAAAAATTTTAGCCTTTTGCCAAAAGGACAGAAAGGCGGAATTTGGGGGAAAAAACATGGACAGTATGGTTGGTCATGAAAATATTAAGATCGTATTTATAGAAGCCTTAATAGTCAAATTAAAAAAAAAAAAACTGGTAATGAAATTTGCACTTTCCCTCAAAAGAGTTCCATTTGCTCCCTTTTCAGTTTGCCAGTGACACAGATTTCTCTGTCCCCACCCCCTGCTCAAGTCTGCATTGGATGGATGGATGCTTTCAAATTTGAACAGTTTAGAAAGATTTTCAAAGTACGTAAGGAATTTACTTTGACTTGACATTTGAATCGGAAATGAAGTGATATATAAGTTTAAAGTAACCAGCATCATGTAACCTAATGTTTGTATTTCACTAGATTTTTTTTTCCTGTGTAACATGGTCAAAGAAAAAAACCCTTCCTTTCTCATCATTCTTATTATGCATTTAAAATTAAATATTTTAAATCACGCAAGAACCTGAATGCCAAAAATAAATGTGAAATGCCTTCTCAAATATTACACAAAGTGACCTTCAGATAGGACCCTCTTCTCACCAGAACAATTTCCATACAGCTGCTGATATGCCCCTGAGCATATCAGGCTTAAAAAGAGAGAGAGAGAGAAGTTTATAAATTATTTTGACTCAAAGCCCCCAAAGTAAAACATGCTCACACACATCGCCAGCCTGTTATTTAGAAACTAGCACCTCAGGACAGAGGGATATTGAAGTACTATTGAATCCACTTTCCTCAGCTACCACCTGTGAATTATGGCTGGCAGCAGGAGTTTTATGGTACTATTGTAAAAGTAATGTACCTCTTAAATGGCAATTTACTAAGTTGCTGATGAAATGCATTGCAAATATGTTAGTTTCAGGGTGGTTAGGAAAAGTAACTGCTGCCTGTTTTCCCTATTGTCATATATGCCAACGTGCTGAGAGAATCAGGAGACACTTTCTTAGAAAGCTGTTTAAATGGAACATACGGCCAGTTAGTCACCTGGTTAGAATATGAGGTTGATAAGGCCAAAGATTTAGGGAAATTCCCTGAGGCTTTTTTTTTTTTTTTTTTTTTGTGGTACTCGGGCCTCTCACTGGTGTGGCCTCTCGTTTCGGAGCACAGGCTCCGGACGTGTAGGCTCAGCAGCCATGGCTCACGGGCCCAGCCACTCCACGGCATGTGGGATCCTCCCGGACCGGGGCACGAATGCGCGTCCCCTGCATCGGCAGGCGTAATCTCAACCACTGCACCACCAGGGAAGCCCGAGGCTTTTTTTTTTTTAAGCAGTCTTACCATCATTATCCCAAAACCATTAGACCTATAAAATGTCCCCTGAGGCTCAAACTTTTCATTGTGCACCCTATCTAATTTTCTATCTTATCGATTTGACCCCCTCTAGATTTTTCCCTAGCCTGGGCCCCTAACAATAGAGTGTAATGAAGCATCATTAGACCTCAGATCTCTTTGAAGAGATCCCCTATAAATCCAGAGGCACTTTGACAGTCACACAAAAGAGGGAATCAAAGAGATATGTAGGTGAGTGAATACAAGGTCAGAAACTGGTGGTTTACTAAGTTTGTATGACCTCATCCTAGACAAAGATCTGTGCTTATTTACATGACCTCTAAGGTCTCTCTTAGCCGACATTTTATAAAGCTTTAACAATTTAAAAAACCACTCAGGTTCATTATTTCATCTGACCCTCAGAACAGCCCTCTGAAGAAGGGAGGAAGTTACTCTCCAAATATTAGTCGAGAAAAACAAAAGCTGATGGACATTAGGAGATTTGCTCGAGGTCCCCCAGCTAGTGAGTAATGGAATTTGAAACCACACCTTCTCACTCCAAGCCCATCATGGAAACTACACTTTGGCCAGAACACGAGTATACAGGAACCCTGAGCTGACCTAAAACCTTCAGGGGTAGTGTAAGTAACCTGCAGAACATTTAAAACATGACAGCATTTAACAAGTTCAATGGCCGAATCAGTGATTCTTCTCTCTTCTCTAACTGAATAATTTTAGAGCAAGGATAGCAAATAAATTGCAATTTGCTTGCCAAGGATGCTGAGGCTGCATCCCAATTTAGAAAAGAACATAGTGATTGATTAGCAATGTCTGCCCTGGGCACAGAAAATGACTGGTAGCAGCACACATATTTGCTAAAGAATCTATCATTTTATAAAACACACTTAGGTTTAATGATGAGAAGCAACATTGACAAGTCTTTTTTAAGCATCAAATAAGTGCTTTTATAATGCTAAGCACTGTATTAGGCACTGTGGATAAACACCAAGGAGTTTAAGAGAAAGTCTTTGCCTATATAACTTACAATCCAATGTGGAAAATAAGCTAAATGCACAGACAACATTTTAGATTTTAATCTTTTGATTCTGATTGTGAACATTGCACAAATTTCTAAAAGGGTAGATCACACAATAAAAGGAGTCCATCTTTGTGAAATGTGACAGCTTCTGAAAGGAATATCAAGGGACCAAATATAGATGGGGAAAGAACCTTAATGGAATTCCTGTATAGTTTGAGTGCTGTATTTTCTTACATTATTTCATACCACAGGAAATATTTTACAAGGGTCAATCAGAGTCCAAAACGGATTAAATATTTTGATTTGCTGCTGAGCTTGCTGATATAAAAATATGTTCACATGCATGTCTTTAGCAACTAACTCTACAAATGTTGTGATTTTAGCTATAATAAAAATGGACAAGAAGTAAATAATAAGGGCCCCCTCCAAATATCTTTTGTTCCTAATATAGGTAGAAAAAATAAAGCTGCAAACAAGTTTCCTGAAGGAGACTTGATGACAAATTCCGTGTAAGAGAAATGATGGGAAAATTGGAATTTCTTTCAGAATAATCTGGGGATGAGGGTGCATGGGGGAGTGGAGGGGAAGGGGGTAAATTAAACAAGATGGGCCATGAATTGATAATCGATGAAGCTGGGTGATAGGTACCTGAGGGTTCATTATACTTTTCTCTCTACTTTTATTTATTTTTGAAATTTTCCATTGAAAGAAAGTTTTTAAAAATCCATCTTAAAGATGCAGCCACAATTTAAAGTTTCAGAAGTAGAGGCATTTATTTGATATTGCCATAGCCTGAAAAGGGAAAGATATTCAAACCCATGATGATTCAAGGCTGGTGGGGAGAGTTGCCTGGTTAAGAAGTGCAGAACTTGGACAAATTAGGCCAAAGAGAAAAATCAGAGGTGAGGGTTGCTGCTTTTTTTGTTCCACCACCAGTTGTCTCATGGGTGTAAATTTATCATCAATTTGGTGTATCAGGGTCTTTGGATGCTATAATTTCTCATCTGTTTCCTGCTGCAAAACCCATCAGCTATGCCTGTAACCAGGTTTCCATCACAGCTGTGAAACATTAATCTCAGGCACACATTCTCCTATCACTGCCCTGGCGGATGTGTGCTGTCTAGCTCATTCCCCCGCAGGCTCCTGGCTCCTCTCCTGATGGCCTCCTGGCACCACTAGCAACTGTGAAACTCTTGTCATCCTAGAGATGGGACTGCTGTGATGCTCCTTGGGTGGCCCTCAATGTTCTCTACTTATTTCCTCTCACTTCCCTGAACCTGGGAAGGATTTGTCACCTGGGTGTCTGGGAATCAAAGCTCTCCTGTGACTTAGTTGTATTAAACCTTGGATTTGAAACAGGCTTGTCCACCATAGTATTTTTCTGTGAATGTATCCTTCATTATGTTCTTTGCAGAGCTCTGTGTACTCCCTGCTAAATGGTTTATTAATTACTGTATTTAATAATAAGATTGTTCTGAAAGTAGGTCACGCATAAATGTCTAACTTCTTGGTTCTTGTTTGTCTGTTTTTCTTAAGACAGTCTTCATATATATTTTATTGTGATTAAGAGATAAAAGGGGATTTTTATCATGTGACTCCTGCTGGTTAAACCTCAGCTAAATTAGTAGGAAACTACATCTGTCAGGTAACTGAGGTCTCCATTGCTGAAATTGAGGATAAAATATGAATTGTGGAAAATTAGCTCTCTCTGCCCCCCACTACCAAAAAAAAAGCAAGAAAGAAAAATCCTGATTAGCATATGCTGTCTTTGGTATTAATCATGGAAGTAGCTTATGTGTTTATAAGATGAATGTCTTTAAAGAGGTCAAAAAGTGTGGGCTTTCTTTTTCCCCAGAACAGATCACATAGCAGAGTCTGAAAGCTATAAATGATAGGGCCAGTGTAAATGGACAGTGACAAGAGGAGAAAAGCAATTAAATTGGATAGAAATGGGGCTCAAGGGTATGAGATGCTCTCTAGTAATCCCAAGACTGCCATTCCCAGTGAAAGACAATTAGGGTTTTTTTTAGGGAGAGTGGCTGAGAAAGGCTACCCAGAATAGAAAGAAAACAAAACAAAAAAAAGACCCTGAGTTTTCCCAAGTGAAAACTTTGATCAAGTTGAGGCTGATGTCAGGAATGACAAAAGGTCAACAAAGCCCAAGGGAGTTCAGCAAATCTTTCTGCCCAAGCTGGAGAAACTCTACTTTATTCTGTGAAACTATAGAGGCATGTAGAGAGCATACATATGAAATAACGCATTATATCTGCAGACAGCGTACATACAACATATAATCTCTTCAACACTTACAGAAAATTACTTTCTGACACTCGTAAATGAGAAGGATTACAAGAGATAAGAGGATGGTCTGTGTTCCCAAAGTAGCCACTGGGAAAAGAAGGATGTTCTTTAAAATGATTGTAACTGACTATCTTCCTAAATTGCATACTGCGCTCTCTTCTCCAGTTGATTCTCTACAACTTAGATAGTCAAAGACAACACCAGCATAGACAGCTGCCCTGAAATAATACTGCATTTATCTCCATTTTTTTATTTAATAAGAGAGAAGTTTCATGAATAGAAACAAAACTATATGATGCCGAAATAGTACTCTGTGCACCCGTGTATTGGGGAAATAACAAAATAATGGAGGCTTTTGCTTTTTAAGCATGTAGAAGTGTATGGAAGCTTCCCTATTCCCAAGAGGAATCTGTACTCTTGTTAGGAACTGCTGAGTGGGTGTATTTGAGATCATAGAAAACTTCACTCTGTATCTAGAGAGTCATAGGAGTCTTATTACATCCTGTTAGTCGTTTTCTCCATCCAACCTTCATTACAAAAGAAACCCAAGGTTATTTCTGGACCTGCTGGAATGGCAAAAGGATGTCTTACTCTTTATGTACTGCATTTGATCAACATGTGTCATTAATCTCCCCTTCCTGCTTGGTGGCAGTAAATGATGGAACACTTTATCAGTTCTTTTTTCAATTAGATTGATGTATGCACATTCCTTGAATTTTAAAGGTCATTAATTTCCACATTAGTCTCTTAGGTTGGTAGCACACAGATTGGTATATTGATGATATACTCTTTCATTGATTCTATATCATCTTTAGCGCCATGAGTCATGAGTGGTGTTTCCTTCTCAGCTGTGACACAATAAGTGGAAATGTGTTAATATTTGCAGAGAAATAAAGAACCTAGCTTTTGTCCCTTCTGTAGCATCTTAATGTCCCTGGATGAAAATAATTATAAAATCTACTTAGTCATATACTTAAAGTGTCTTTGGCATGTATCAACCTTTCTTCCTGAGCTGAAAGTAATATCTATAGCATCTAACAATTTTAGCCTACTGACCTTCTATTTTCATTGATGCTTCAAAGTAACTAAGGACTTCCTGAAGTTATTTCAAAATAGTTCATTGAAGAAATAAGTTCCCTAGTCATTTGTATTGAGATTTATTGCCTACACATTTGATGTATCACCCCATGTTAAATTATTCAATGTGGATCAAAGTCATGATGAACCTCTTACAGTTGTGATATTCCAAAGATAACCCAGCTTTTTATTTCACCTCCTTCCATAGAATAGACCACACACACCTTGTTTGTGCCACAAGCATACCTAATACAATGAAAATAATAAAATAAAATTTTAATTACCAGAAGCAGTTGATTGATGTCACTGACCACTTTAGAATGTTTGGAAATAACTGAAACATACAGAGTTGTGTTATAAAAGTTATAAAACTGTAATATTAAGCAGTGAATATTTTACTGAAGAAAAAATGCAATTTGAATGTTATAAAAATATACTTTTTGGCAACAAAGGTACAAAATCTTTAGCTCAAGTTTTAGAATGAAGTAGAATGTAGTCACATGTGTCATGCAATAAATATGGATTCCAAACACAGCTCATCACTAATTTTCAGTGTAACATTGTCCGTCATTTTAACCTCACTGGACCTCAGTCTCCTCATCTGTAAAATGGAGTTACATTAAATCATCTTAAAAGTTCCTTATGATCTAAATGCTCATATATAAATGTTAGAAAACCATGCAGAAAGTTCAGAAAATGCTTGAAACCAAGAAGTGTTAACAAAAGAGTTATCATAAATTTTCATCGATTTTTGAGGCACTCAAGTGAAGAGTTACACATCATCAGAAAATCGAGAGCTCCGCAGAGCAAGGCAGTAAATGTTACCAACTCGAGTCAGTAATTATTTTGTTAAGCAGTTGTTGGAAGTCTCGTCCTGTCCAACCTGGGAAACGGGGAAGGAATTGGTCCATTCAGTGCAAAACTAAGGCCCTCTGGGAGCTTACAACATAGCAGGGGGAAAGGACTTATAAGCAAAGAACTTTCAGAACAATCAAAGCTGGTTTCTGTACTCAGACCAGGATATGCAGATTTCTGGTTTTGTTGTTTTTGTTGCTTTTTTAACTTTCGGTTCATTGAAAAGACTGGCCTCTTTGCTCATACACTTAAATTTGTGAGCCATCTCACATCCCATTTGGAAGCATAGTACAATTCTAAAAGGAATAAAAGCCAGTATATGGTCAAGTCCAAAATGCACTTCTCTAGAAATCCAAAGGGTGAGATCACAGAGGAGAGAAGTGATGTGCAGAGGGGTTTGAGGGATGTTTGGACAACCTGTGCTTCTTGAAATATTCTCCTTGGTTCAGCAACCCTGTGTGCTCCCCTCTTTTCTCTCTATGTTGTCTCCCCTTTTCTCTGTTCTTTTCCTGAGTGACTCAACCTTCAGCCTCCTGCTCTTTTCCTTATACATTCATCTCCTTTGAGAGCGCATCAATCCTCATAACTTCCACTGCCTCTTCCACTTTGAGCAAGGCCAGTGGTGGAACAGAGAGGTCAGGAGGGTTCAGGACAGAAGTCTCATTAACAAGGAGGGATCTTCAGACTCTACAGAGGTAGACAGAAACCAGATTGAGTGAGACCTGGGCATCGGTTTGTACTGAAGAGATGAAATGAGTGGCCCAGATTGGGGAGGCCAGTTGGTCAAGGCAAAGGAGGATAGTGTTTGACCCTAGAGCCGTGGTACTCAAAGTGTGGTCCATGGACCAGCAGCACTAGCATTACCTGGGAACTGCTAGAAAGGCAGAATCCCAGGCCCTACCCGAGACCTTCTGAATCAGAACCTGCAAGTGACTGGTATGTGCACATGAAAGTTGGAGAAGTACTGGCCAAAACCAATGTGAAAAGAAAAGAAAAAATCAGTAAAGATAGAGAGGGGTAGGCTCTACACCAATCAGGCTCTACCTGCTAATACATTTGACTGCTGCACATTCCTTCCAACCCTGATGAAAGTTAGCAAATGTAGCCAAGAAGGAGCAAATATTGGGGAGGGTGGGCCACCTCGGGGAAGATGAAGTTCCTTTAATAGGCCAGCGGAGTCTAGATGAAGCAGAAGATTCTTCTCTTGGTGCAGTGGGCACTCGATTCTGAAAATTGGGCTGGGGCAGCCTAAGGGGGACTTTGAAAGCAGCTAAAGAGTTCTGTGGTTTTCCTGGATGCATACATTTATTAAGAGGGAATCTAGTGAAAGCAATGATTTAGGATGAAACATCCTGCCACAAGAAACAGGAAAAAGCCAACAGCAGGGAGAGTAGGCAGGGCACCTGTGCATATGTTTTGCTAATTTTGTCCCTGTACTTTCGTCATTGTCATTCCTGATGAACAGAGAATGGCCAGTCTACTCCTTTCCTCCCACCTCCATCATTGCCATCCTTCAGGGTCCACTCAGGGGCATCCTTCTCCAGGACATCTTTCCTAGTGACACAAACCCATATCAGCATCATCATGAAGTCCTCTAGCCCTCAGAGTCTATTCTATGTGTTTAACCTTAAGCGTCTTAACATAGAGACTCAGGAGCTGGCAGGGCCCTAATTCTATCTCCTCCTTAAACTCTTCCAGTGATGGGATCTTGATGACCCACCAAGCCATCCATTACAGGTGGGGAAGGTGCTGTAATAGTTAAAAAAGAAAGCTCTTCCTTATATCGAGCTGAATTTCCTTTGTGTCAATCACATACTAAAAAGCACCAGGATAGCACAGCTCTCTGCCTTTTATCTGTTTCTCGTTCACAGATTCTGTTGAGTCTGCAAGTTGAAAGTCTTTTAGCCTTTCTTTACTGATCTGAGAGAGCTCGAGCATTCTTTTTCCTAGCAAAGCTCATCGTGTTCCATTTGACATACAGCTACTGAGAGAGTTCAGGTAGACGCTTAACTGTTCTCTTTAATTCAGATGTGGTTAGACTAGTTTATGATTTTACAGCTCCAGTATCACCCTGGACTACAGAGAGTTTGGAGCAAGAATATCAGGGGTAGGCAGCCTGAATGAAAAATAATCAACCCATAATGTAGGAGAGAGATAGATGCGAAGGACACTTGAGAGACAAAATGTTCCTGGGCCAGAAGCGCACAAACCAAGAAACTGACTGTGCCCTGATCAATGTTATTTATGTTTGTAGAGAGCAGCAAACCTGTCAGTCCAGACCGCTTGGGTAGCTTGGATCTGAGATGAAACAAGAGTCTCAGGGGTGCCTGTTAATTTAGCCATGATTGTCCATATTCTGTCCTGGGACAAAGGCACCTCGGTCAAAGACTCGCCCGGTCTTGCCCCAGTGTCAGGCCTCTTTTAGAAATAATTAGAGCCTGACTTCCACCAACATTCCTATCAGACAACCAGCCCTCCCCCTCGGATTGCCTCAATGCCAACAACCCTGAGTTGTAAACCAAACTGGGTCTCAGATCTGCAGCCGAGGACCAGACAGACCCTCAAAGAAGGTGACTCAACCAATACAAGGTCGGCCGTGAGGCCAGCCAGACGGTTTCTCCCTGTGGACACCAGCCTCTCTCTACCACCAGCAGAGCTCTTACATTCCTCACTCAGTTTCCAAATCACAAAAGAAGTCCCCAGAACCCAGTCTAATCAGCTCCCCTGGTGAGTGCTTACAGTGTGGCAGAAACAGTGCTACTTGCTTTTCTTGTCATTGCCACGACAAGCCTGATGAGAGAAACTGTTATCCCAAATTTCCATGTTGAGAAACTAAGGCAAAGGCATGATACAACAGCCTAACTGGAGACACAGCAAAGAATGGTCGAGTGTGATTTAAACCCATCCAGACACATGACTACAGCTCTACACTCCTTTCTTAGCATTAAATCCAAATGTTAGGGGAAAAATATCATTGCATAAGGCAGAGAATCCCCTCAAGTTATTGCAAAGAGTACAAAAGTCAATTCTTTCAGAAGTGTAGGGGTATGATAATCAAATACTATACAATAAAAAAAACTTACTCAAGATTAACATAGGACATCATATTCAAAGTTGTGACTCTTCTTAGAATATTTTGTTGGCAGTTAAAGGTAATATTATATTTGGTAAATATCTGTTTTCTAGCACGTGTCTTTACCCACAACAAGAAATGGTTTATGCAGCTGAGGCCCTCTGGAAGACTGTCTGAATTTATCCCATCACTGAACAACCCACAAGAATAGACTAACATTTGGTTGGAAACAGAAATGATTAGAACTTATTTATTGGGTTTTATTAAAAATATGCTTCCTTGGCGCAGTTATTGTTTCACTGTTCAGATGAAATAAAATGAAGTGGTTTGAATTGCAAAGTGCTACTTTTAATAATCTATTCCACACCAAAAAGAGACTTTACGAAGGTTTTGGTCAGTTAAGAAGATCAGTAATTGTAGATTTGAATATGATGTCATCTTTTCTATCCAGTATCTATCTATCTATCTATCTATCTATCTATCTATCTATCTATCTATCTATCTACCTCTCTACCTATCTGTCATTCAGTTGTCTTCTATTGTTCCTCCAAAGGTTTTGAGAGTATTCACCTTGCCTCTTCATCCATACTGCTAACTTTGTTAGTATGGAAGTAAAACAGTTATAGACTGCCTGTCTTGTTCCAAAGACTATCCAAAAGATTGGGGACACAATATCAAACCAGAGTGTGCCGTTCAGGATGCTTTCAGTTGCACTAAATAACTCCACTGGAGTGAACAAGAAGAATGGTAAAAGGGTGATATCAAGGTTGATTATTTCTGAGACTCCAAGATGTCTCAAAAGACTTGGGCCCTTCCCATCTTTCTGCTCTGGTGTCTTCAGGCTCATTCCTCTCATGGTTGTAAAATGGCCGTTGTTACTCCAGGCATCACATCCAGACTTAACAAGGGCCAAACTGGAAACCTTTCCCAGAAACCCCTAGCAGACTTCCCCTCATGTCTCATTGGCCAGAACTGGGCCATAGGACAATCTTTAGGGCAATACCCAGCTAAGGGAATGGATTTCCATGACAGGCTTAGACTAATCAGAACTTATCAGAGCTGAGATGGATTTGGTTACTGGAACAAATAAGGATTCTGTTAGGAGAAAGCTGTGGAGAATGGCTGTTGGGTTGGCTAGTAGTCTACAAGGTGGTGTGCCTGCTCAGGATCTGCAGATAGAAAATTCTAGGCTGGGCGACTTACATACCAGCTCTGTTTGCTTTAGCACTTTTTAAAAAAAGCTTTCAGTGTACTTTTAAAGAAAAAAAAAGTACCATTTTAATCACTTGAAGTGTCCAATTCAGTGTCATTAGGTACATTAACAATGTGGTCAATGTTGTCATCATCACTATCTATTTCCAGAATTTTTTCATCATCTCAAAGAGAAACTCTGTCTCCATAGCAATAACTCCCCTTTCCCTCTCCCTCTAGCCCCTAGTAAACTCTATCATACTTTCTATGAATTTGCCTGTGATAAGTGCACTCATACAATATTTGTCCTTTAGTGTCTGGCTTATTTAACATGGCATATTGTTTTCAAGGTTTATCCATATAGTAGCATGTATCAGAATTTCATTCCTTTTTATGGCTGAATACTATCCCATTGTGTGAACATACCACATTCTGTTTATCCATTCATCTATTGATAGACACTTGGGTTGTTTCACCTTTTGACTATTGTGAATAATGCTGCTAGGAACATGGGTGTATGAGAATCTGGGTGAGTCCCTGTTTTCTTAGCACTGTCTTCAACAGCACTGAACCTCAGTGACAGAGTAACCTGTTACATAGGTTGTATTAAATTATGCAACATCTGTAAAGGAGAGATAGGTTCTTCAGAAATGGCTTCTGCTGCTACCATCTTTGTTGTTGTTGGAACACAGAAGCAGAGCTCAAAGGAGGGGTGCCTAGCTCAGCCCTAGGATTCTGAAATATGTGAGCTGCACTTTGAAGACCGATTAGGGGTAAGCATCACAGGACCTCTAGAGGAAGTGCCTGCAGTCCAAATGCTTAATTAAACAGAAGGATTAGATCTCAGTCTATGCACTTATTTTCCTCCCACACAAGACTCTGGTGTCCTCCCATCTCTTCTTTCAGCATATTTACTGTTGAGAATATGCATATGCTTTGTATCGGGTACAGTTCTGGGCACTAAGGAATAAAAGATAAATAATTTGTAGTATCTACCATCAAAGAGTGCAAAGTCTAGCAGAAGAGAATGACTGAAAAAGAGGTCATTATGCCACCATATGTGAAGGGCACGGACAGAGAAAATCAAGGTGCTGTGGGAGCCCAAAGCAGGGAGCTCTCAGAGAGAAGGACTCCAACATCCCTGGTAAAATTTTTGAAAAGTTGTTTGGAATTAATCAAGTACCTGGCAGCACATGTTCCCTGGGCAGGATCATAAATGTGACACGGGTGCAAAAAGTATGAGCCAGGAGTCAGATACCTAGTGTGGATTGTATGGAAAAGAGAGGAGGCCACAAAAGTGAAGGGAGAAACAGAAAGCATGAGTATGAAGGGTGAGGGAAAAGATTAAAACCCACTGAGAAGGAAAAGTGAGGAGAGGGAAGTGACAAAGCAAAACAGCACGGGGGGCAAATGACAAGAAAAAGGCTGCTAGAGCATATCAAGGCTGCTTAACTCATGCTGTGTATGATTTTGTCAATTAGATTTGTATAAGCCTGTGCCATCAATGCAAGTGGTTTGTGTTATCAATTTGGTCTCTCCTTTTTCTTTATATTATTCCCCAAAATGCTGAAGAACATGTTAGCTGAGTTGGAAGGAAGGTTTTTAGGTGATAGTCACTCCCATTTTATCATAAATCTATCCGGGAGCCCAACTCTCTCTCCATGCCTGGACAGCCAACTGCTCATAGGACATTTCCACTGAGGGTCTGACCTGTTGTCCTTTTCCTTTGAAATGTGACCCCTCGTTCTCCTACTGTTCCCCATTTGTCATCATGCTTTTCACTGTCTCTTTGTCTCTGGGCCCTTTTTCATTGCTGCTCCCTCTTTTCTGATATTCCATCTTCTATGCCACTGACACCGCCCACTCTTTCTTCTCTCCTGGACTAATGCCTAGTAATCCTAGTAGGCTTCAAAAACACAGCTCCAGAAGGCTATCTCTGCCCCACTCTCTCCCTTCCAAGGCTGATTTAAATTCTCTTTCTTTGAGGTTCCGTTGCACTTGGTACCTGTTTCCTGCTTAGCCCTCATCACACTGAATAATAATTGCTAGTGTGCTTGCCTGTGTTCCGTGGGTCTGCAGCCATACACATCACAGGCATGCAGTACATGTTGACTGATTAAATGAATGAATAAAGAAAACAATACTGCATCTTAGCAGTCAACAAAGTCATGAGTTGAGAGTCAGTTCCACTGAGTCTTTCACAGATCATCAATGGCTTAGTTGTTCAAAAGCTTTACTGATATAAAGCGTTAAGTTTCTGACCCGTTCATTTTTAATCCCAAGAGTGCTATTCTAAGCATTCCATTTTTAAATTATTTTTCTCCATTTTTCTATATTTTCTATAGTATGGTGATTATCATGAGTTAACCTTTAAAAATAAATTAATACTTTTTAAAGCCTCTCTCTTCTCAATAAAGAGAAAAAATGTAAGGCCAGACCCTGTCTTTTGTGGCCTAGGTGTGTGCGGAAGAAGAGTGGCTAATTTAGGGAAAATGGGGAAGAGGTTTGTTAGGTCAGAAAATATTTTGTGATAAAGTTTAGAAAGCATTGACTTCGGAACATTGGATGTAGTTTATTAATATGGGAATCATTACAGATGTTAACTTGGATGTACATGGAATGATGTTGATAACTGTACAGTCTAATGTGAGCTTTGAGAAACAAATATACGTTATCTGGGTGAAATTTTTAAATATACTTATGAATTCTACATAATAAATACATGCGAAGAAAAAAAGATCGATGTATACAATATAGATGCATGCAATAGGCATATCTTTCTGCCAAAAGCCAGAAGGAGTTTATTCAGTAAATATACAGCAGGCTTTCTCAGTAGAGCTGTTAGTCTTAGAATTCTGACCTAATTCCAACGAAGTAATTTCATCCTGCCTGCTTAAATTCCCCTACCATTGCTGCTCAACACAGAATTCTTCTTCATTTCTCGTCCCATCTGAAGTGTTACTCCATCCTGAAAAACAGCTTCGTATACCACTCTAAAGGTGACTGCTTTGCCTTGATGAGTGAGGCAATTTTGTTATGTTAAGTGCTTTGGGGAAAAAAGCACTTACAGTGCTCCCGTAGAAATGCAAGCTAATATTACTCAATGAAACTTCCTTTCAGCTGTTGTGCTTCGTGGCATTTTCAAAACGAAGAGACCTTCCCCCACTGCAGCTTATTTATGTGATGTATTCAAAATGGGCACATTTCCTGAAGGCATCTGGGAATGTGTGTAGAAGAAATATGAAAGAAACAGAAATTTAATATAGATGAAGCTAAACAGCTAACAGTAGAGAGGCCAGTGAGGTTGTTAAATTGCAACTTCAAACCTAGACCTAAACTTTTAAATAATCAGAAAGAATAGAGAATAATTACATGAGGTATCTTCTGGTGCATCTTCCATCTTGCTAAATTCTAAATGACCGTTCCAAGAGGTTCTTGGGGTAGGCAAAGGTGTCCCAACTACAGAATTCAGAGCTTCATAGACTTTGGAATAAAATAATTTTTGCAAATTTATTGAATATTATTACCTTCAGCGTTTAAAAGACAGCCATATTTTTGAAAAGCATAGCTAGCAACACACTGAATATGCATGGATGTATCACCCACTGGTTTCTAGAATACATCACCTTGTTTTTTCTTTAAAATCAGTCCCATTCACTGTCTTTTAGTAGCCTCAAAATTATGTTTCTCTTTCTTAAGAAAATCTCTTAGCCTGTTTTCAAGATACATGTTTGCTTTAAAAAACAGTCATATTATTGATCTCTAAATACCCAAAGGTGACTTAAGGTTAATTCAGGTGTATTAGCAGAAATAACTCAGCACGTGTCTCTGGGACCCAGGTGAGGACACAAGTGGGCAGGCACTGCCAATCCATTTTTGGACTGTTGACTTCATCACCAAATGGTAGATACACATTCTAATTTTCTTTTCTATTTCTATCATAAGCGAGTCAACATTTTCTCTGTCCATTTATCTTAAAACCTTACATAGATACTTAAACAAAATAAGAGGAGATTTTCCAGGAAAACATCAAGACCTTTAACAATGGATGTTTTATTTGACCAAGATAAAAAGACTTACCTGACTCAGGAGCATCTTTCAAATTTTTTGCCTCTTATTGTAATGTTTTGATTAATTCTACAAATGGTTCTGGGCCTTTCACATCGCCTTATGATCATGGATATTTTAAAATCTTTTTTAATGTTTCGAAACAGAGATGGTAAAGGAAGCTTAGAAGTCGGAGCTCATGGATCTGGGTCAGCATCCAGCTTCATTCTCAATATGGAACCTCTGGCTTCACTAAGCTTGATTCACTTTGTTTAAAATGGTGCTAAAGACAGCACCTACCTCTTAGAGTCAGGAGAATTAAGTGGGATGCTGCATGCACGGCTTCCCTGCAGGTCCATAGGAAGTGAGTGCTAACTGATGGTCCTTCTACAAAGGAGCTACATGTTTGCATGCAGATCTGGGTAAATGGCTGTCTGATGATCCTTTATATATCCATACCTAGATCTTTCGTTATCATCTACTCAAAATGTCCTTGATCATCTAACACAATAATTGCACAGCCTGAGAATACTGCCCCCATGTCTCAAAGTCCTGCTTCCCTGGCCTTGCAGTATGGATGTGGAGCCTCTGACCCATGTTCCTGTGAATGGTTTCTCAAGACTCATTGATATATTCCTATTGGTTCTTTAAAGCCTACCTTTTTACACCCATTTTTCTTTTCTTTAACGTTATTTTGAAAGGATATGGCCTTGAGAATGGAGATAAAATTGAAAGCCAACTATATTTGTGACAGGCACACACCTCTCCATTCCTTCCACTTTCTGAAGGTTCACCCACTTATTCTTTGGTTTATCTGTCAACTGCCCATGTGCTTGTCCTGGTTGATCCCAGGGGCTTCAGCACACTCCCTCCTGGATGGTCAAGAGCTATGTATCCTTATCGCTTTGGAGCCAGAATGCCCGTAAATCATCTACAAACCCGAAGATTTAACTTTACACACGGGAACGAGGGAGCTCAGTGTCACACGCTTAGGTTGTGGTGAAGGCAGTAGTAGAAACTGTGTCTCCTTTTTTTTTTTTTTTTTTTTTTGCGGTACGCGGGCCTCTCACTGTTGTGGCCTCTCCCATTGCGGAGCACAGGCTCCGGATGCGCAGGCTCAGCAGCCATGTCTCACGGGCTTAGCTGCTCCACGGCATGTGGGATCTTCCCAGACCGGGGCACAAACCCGTGTCCCCTGCATCGGCAGGCAGACTCTCAACCACTGCGCCACCAGGAAAGCCCATGTCTCCTTTTGATGCATTTAAAACCCTTTGCAATTGCATGAGAAAACTTTTTTTAACTCTAAAAGTTTACACTTAAAAATAAATGTCTGCTTTTTAAATATAGGAAGTTTATTAAATTGTGGAACCAGAGCTATATTCTCTTGCCTTAATTTATCTCTCTATATTAAGACTATTTCTCTGTACTAAAGTTTGAAATTTTTTTAATAAAAAATATATGCTCATTATACTTGATTCTTAAATAAAGGACAACTTGAAATCTATCTTAAGTTGATAATCAGAAATAGGGACAAACCAGAGATAGAAACTATATTTATTTTACAATAATGAAAAATCTGGTAAGAAACCTATAAAGCCAATTATATACAAGAATGGTTACAGAAACTAGAGTGCGTTGAAGATATGAAATATCACGCAGCCGATAAAAAGGATGTTTTCATAGAAGAATGAGGGGATACTTAAGTATATGCTATTGAATTGAAAGTAAAGGGTAAACACCACATATATAGTGTGACCCTAATGTTATGCGTATTAGAATTAACACCTGCAAGGAAATACCACAAAATATTATTCATGATGATATCGATCTTGGTAAATTGTAGATGATTGTTATTCTCTTCGTTTTGTTGTTGTTGTTTTGTATTTTCCAAATTTTGTAAAACAAACACACATAGACACTCAGCAGAAATTTCCAATGAGCAGTTGGATGTCCATGTCCTGGTTACAGAGAGAGTTGGGCCTAGAAAGTAGATTTATGATAAAAAAAAGAAAAGGAAATAACTTGCCTAAAATCTTTCCTTCCAACTCAGCTACTGTATTCTTCAGCATAAAGAGAAATCTAATAAGAAAACAGTTACAGCTTTCTGAAAACCAACTCAATGAAGTTACCTTTAATTTTATGCCTGGTGTCCAATATTCCTTCCCCAGTCATACGCCCATTCTAAGGACAGACTATACCACTGCCCTCTCATAATCAACAAGATAACTTTTTTTTTTTTTTTTTTTTTTTGCGGTACGCGGGCCTCTCACTGTTGTGGCCTCTCCCGTTGTGGAGCACAAGCTCTGGACGCGCAGGCTCAGCGGCCATGGCTCACGGGCCCAGCCGCTCCGCGGCATGTGGGATCTTCCCAGATCGGGGCACGAACCCGCGTCCCCTGCATTGGCAGGCAGACTCTCCACGACTGTGCCACCAGGGAAGCCCAACAAGATTACTTGTAATGGTAAGTTCTGGAAAGACCTAAACACTAAGAGAAGGCTCAGGAAGAGAAACTCTGGGCCCAGAGCTTGCAATATGAGGGCCGCTGCCTGAAGTTCCCAAGATCACTTGTTTGTTTGAAGTAGCCTCGTGAAGGAACAAGGCCAGAGAAATGCAGCTCTGATGCCCTGGAGCGGACAATGATCCTCCCACCTCCCTCCTGTTAGCCTCACACACACGTACACACACACACACTCAGGTCACCGACCTGAGACTCAAGCAGCTGCCCTTGGCTAGACTGACAAGTTCAAGGGATTCACAGATGTTAGTTCTGACCTTACTCCAAACAGGACCTGCCTTAACTATCCACAAGCTGAGACCCTGGGCAGGCTCTTCTACCTCTAGTGTCTTGGTCCACAGCCATTAAAGGAGATAATAATAGTTCCCACTGTTGTAGGCCATAAAGATGAAATGAATCTCTAGGCCCAAATGTTGTGAGAACGGTACCAGGCCCGGGCCCATTGAAATGCTAAGTGCTCACTCCCTCTCTGTAATGTAATATGTCCTCTCTCTCCCTCTCCCCTCCCTCCCTCCCTCCCCTCTTCTGCTCTTCCTCCCCTTTTCCTCCCTCCTTCATTCTCTCCCTCCTTAGTTGGCAAATGATCTTTATCTTCACCATGGAGTATATTTTGAAGATAACTGTAAGCAAGGTGTACAGACAAAGGAAATAACAAAAGTTATCCTACCGTTTCATATGATGTGTCAGAGATAAGAAAAGATGAACTCATCACCTTGTAAAATGAGGTTTTTTTCTTCTTTTTTCAACAATCCAGCTTTTTTTCTTTACATCCAGTGACCCATGATACAGGACACACTGCTCTTTTTTTCATTTTCCTTTTGGTTCACGTGGCACTGAGCAACGAAATAATAACAAATATATATTTTTTAATAATACCAGCACACAGACAAGGAGGAGAAAAGGGCTCGCATTGCTTGCTGAATTGCCCACTAATCACTCTGTGCAGACCCAGCAGGGAATTCTGACAACACACCTGACTTTTCATTTATTTATTTTTTATTGGTTCTGGGAGAAGTTTGTGATTCATTCCATGCAGGTTGCAAGGCCTTGTACTACAGGAACAAATTGTCTCTGGGGTGATTTGCTTTATTAACTTTAGGGCAAAGGAGGGAGAAATAGGAGAATTGCTTTAACTGCAATATGCTGGCAAAAAGTTTAGTCCTTTTTAGTTCACTGACACCTGAAATGTTTTAACCGGTCCTGTTTCTTAATGATACATTGGCTGATTGTCAAGAAGGAGGCAGTATGATGGAGTCAAAAGAAAGCTGGTTGAAAGACAGAGAACCAGGCAATGGTCACAGCCCTGCCATCTGTGTCCCGCCAAATTCCTAGACCCCTCATATCACAGGAACTCAGTGACTTTCTCAGTAAAATAAAAGGGTCGGACTAGATATTGTCCTCCTTTTTTTAAATTTTATTTTTTTATTGAAGTATACTTGACTTACAATGTTGTGTTAGTTTCAGGTGTACAGAAAAGTCATTCAGTTATAGATATATTCTTTTTCAGACTCTTTTCCATTATAGGTTATTACAAGATATTAAATATAGTTCCCTGTGCTCTATAGTACATCCTTATTCTTTATTTATTTTATTTTATTATAATAGATCTTTATTGTACTATAATTGCTTCACAATACTGTGTTACTTTCTGTTGTACAACAAAGTGAATCAGCCATATGCATACATATATCCCCATACTCCCTCCCTCTTCAGCCTCCCTCCCACCCTCCCTATCCCACCCCTCTAGGTCATCACAAAGCACCGAGCTGATCTCCCTGTGCTATGCTGCTGCTTCCCACTAGCTATCTATTTTACGTTTGGTAGTGTATATATGTCAATGCTACTCTCACTTTGCCCCAGCTTCCCCCTCCCCGCCATGTCCTCAAGTCCATTCTCTATGTCTACGTCTTTATTCCTGCCCTGCCACTAGGTTCATCGGTACCATAAGCAAGCTTGAGAAAGGAAAATGGAGCTAGAGGAATCAGGCTCCCTGACTTCAATCTATACTACAAAGCTCCACTAATTAAGACAGTATGGTATGGACACAAAAACAGAAATATAGATCAATCGTACAGGATAGAAAGCCCAGAGGTAAACCCACGCACATATGGTCACCTAATTTATGAAAAAGGAGGCAAGAACCTACAATGGAGAAAAGACAGCCTCTTCAATAAGTGGTGCTGGGAAAACTAGACAGCTACATGTAAAAGAATGAAATTGGAACACTCTCTAACACCATACACAAAAATAAACTCCAAATGGATTAAAGACCTAAATGTAAGACCAGACACTATAAAACTCTTAGAGGAAAACTTAGGAAAAACACTCTTTGACATAAACCACAGCATGATCTTTTTTGACCCACCTCCCAGAGTAATGGAAATAAAAACAAAAATAAACAAACAGGACCTAATGAAACTTCAAAGCTTTTGCACAGCAAAGGAAACCATAAACAAGACGAAAAGGCAACCCTCAGAATGGGAGAAAATATTTGCAATTGAAACAATAGACAAAGGATTAATCTCCAAATTATACAAACAACTCATGTTTATCTACCATATACATAGCAGTGTGTACCTGTTAATTCCAAACTCCTAATGTGTCCCTCCCCAACCCTTTCCCCTTTGATAACCATAAGTTTGTTTTCCATATCTATGAATCTGTTTCTGTTTTGTAAATACATTCATTTGTATCTTTTTTTTTAGATTCCACATATAAGCAATATCATATGATATCTTTCTCTGTCTGACTTACTTCACTTAGTATGATAATCCCTAGGTCCATCCATGTGGCTGCAAATGGCATTATTTCATTCTTTTTTATGGCTGAGTAGTATTCCATTGTATAGATGTACTACATCTTCTTTATCCATCCATCTGTCGATGGACATTTAGGTTGCTACCTTGCCCTGGCTGTTGTAAATAGTGCTGCTACAAACATTGGGGTGCATGTATGTTTTCAAATATTATACTCTTTCAGTAAAAGTTTACAACTTCATGGATGATGATGAACTCAAACCTTCAGTATTAACTTTGTTGAGAAGTGAAAGGAACCTTCCTCTCCATAAAGATAGAATAATACTAATATAATAATAAGCATTTGCTGTGCTATGTGCCTAGTATTGCATTTAATCCCCACAGTGATGTAGGAAGAGCCCCTGTAATAACAGAGGACACCAAGGATGACAGAGGTTAAATAAATTACCCCAGATCACAGAGCCTGTGACTGGGGTTATTAGACTCCCATGCATGACACACAGCTCATGACCACGCCTCGCCTCCACACTGCCTCTCAGGGAGACCGAGAAGACCATCCATGCTGGTGAGGGATTCAAAGTAGCTCAAGTGTGATGTGCAGGTTAATAAAGAGTAAGGAGGAATGTGTGTGCTTTTATAAGCTTGTCAAGGACAATTCAGGATCATGGTACCCACTTTGAAAGAACAGGGTCTCTAAGGGAGGTTTAGGGAGAAGGGTAATTGCAGCAAAGAAGGAATAAGACAAATCTTAGATAGGACCAAAATGCGTTACCTTTATCATCTAGGCTTTCTCTTTTAATATTCTCTTTAAAAGTGGTGGAGGGCTTCCCTGGGGGTGCAGTGGTTGAGGGTCCGCCTGCCGATGCAGGGGACACGGGTTTGTGCCCCGGTCCGGGAGGATCCCACATGCCACGGAGCAGCTAGGCCCGTGAGCTGTGGCCACTGAGCCTACGTGTCCGGAGCCTGTGCTCTGCAACGGGAGAGGCCACAAAAGTGAGAGGCCTGCGTACCGCAAAAAAAAAAAAAAAAAAAAAAAAAAAGTAGTGGAGCACTTGGAATTTAATAAGTAATTAAAATATTGGGTAAACACGTTGATACCATCTGAGCAATATCAATGCTTGTGTAATAGATGGAGTGAGAGAGGACAATGATTTTGGGTTCGGTGGCTGCTGTTTACATTGAATGATTTGCTTTCCTTCTTTGGGTCAGTTTCCTAAAAAGCACACTGGTTGGTCCAAATCAACCCACTAGATTCCAAAACCCTGTAGAAGACTTTAGGGATACAAAGATAAAGATGTACTTCCTCTCTCAGGGAGAACTTTAAGAACTCCTTACCTCTTAAATTCTGTGACTCATCATCAAGGTGAAGACTAATTGGTTGTTGTGAATTATTTGAACATTCCTAGCTACAAATGACATAAAAAAATTATTCATATGAAGAATCAGCAATAAAAATTTAAATAAAGGGTTATGGTTGGTAGTATACACTTTGATGTCCATCAAATTCATGATTTACAAGGCCCACTCTTTCTGGCTTGTGATGTAACCAGACATCTCAAAGATATAACATAGCAGTGAGATGATGTTTATGTGAATATATTATATTTTTATGAAATGCAATGCCTCATTCTACTAAAAAGAAACCGTCTGAAAATGAGTCCTGTAAATTCTAATTTCTGTACTGTGCTAGGACTACTAGTGAATTCTTTTTCTCCCACAATTTGCATTTTCTTTTACAGTGTGGAAGCAAAATAAGCCTCTTTGTTTGCACTGGTTTCAGAATTAAATTAGTTTGTATATTTGTTCTCTCCTCCTCTTCCTGGATTTGGTTTCAAAGTAAAGAGTTATTTTCATTAAATTCTCTTTTATTTGGATTTAGCTCTTTAGTTACTGCACTTATTCTGGGTGGCTGTCCCTGTTTTATTTTTCAGTAAGGTATCTGTTCACTGTTTTAAATGGCATTTAATTGGTTCACTTCCATTTTCTATTATTTACCTCACTCTGTGGTACTATGATTCCTTTAGCTAGATCTCACCCCTGCCATGGTCTGATTTTTTTAAAGGTATTTTTTAAAGTACTTAAATGCCATACGGGATTGGTAAAATAGGAAAAAAATGATCATCAATTTGATGTTTAGTGAATGTGGACAAATTACAGGGGAGAAACAAAAATGACATTCATCACAGAGATTGTTTTCAAAGTTAATGGTAAACGTGGAGTCTTGAGAAACAGCAGGAATTACCTTGTTCGGAAAAACCAAAAATGTCGATTTTTTTTTTAGATTAACCTAGAAATGACCTCTGACAGAAAGAAAACCAGCCATACTTTTCAATTTCAAGAGAAAAGCTCTAAAAAGTTATTTCTACCTAATAAAAAAGTACAATAAGATTCTAAATTCCCACAGAAACTCTTCATCTACCTTATAACACATCGAAAGCCGTCAAGGGCCTATTGGCCAGCACTAATAAAGTTTTGCGGGCGTTTTTGATGGTGTGTGTGGGACAGGGGAGTAAAGAGGAGGAGTTTTAGGGCGGCGGGAGGGGAGAAAATTAGTTCTTACTAAGTTATAGAAGAAAATATAGGAAGATTTTTAAAATTCGTTCCAATAATTCATTTAACAAATGTTCATTTAACAACTCTTAGGATCTGAGTATTGTTCCAGGGGATGAGACTACAGAAGTGAACAAGAAAAAGGAAGTTCCTGCCCTCTTGAGGATTACATAACAGTGGGGAAAAGAGGAACAATAGCAAATATACATAAAATAATTCAGCAAATATTAAGTGCTATGAGGAATAAAGCAATCGAATAAGAGTGACTGGGAGTTGATAGGGTAGTTAGAGAAGGTCTTTCTGAGAAGCATCAGTTGGGTAGAGACCTAAAGAAAATAAGAGGCTGAGGAATAAACAGTAAGTACAAAGGCCCTGGGGCAGGAGAGGATCTGGCCTGTATTCAAGGAACACAAGGAAGCTAGTGAGCGATAATATGCTTGATAATAGATTAGGTCACAGAGGTGTAAAGGAGGAAGCCTATACAAATATGATGCAAGATCAAAAAAATTTAAACAAGTGATTGGTAAATTTGACTATAAAAAGTTTAAAATTTCTGCATAGCAAAAACTACCATGAACAAAGTCGAAAGATAAACAGCAACTTGGGGGAAAATGGTAATTCATGTCACCCAAGGGCTGGTATCTTTAATGCATTTTTTTGTAAAGAAATTTCTTTATATCAATATGAAACAATTAATAATCCAACAGAAAAATAAGTGACCAAAGAAAATGAAGAGAAGACGCAATTGTAATGCCTTTTAAACATATTAAAGGATGTTCAACCTTACTTATAATGAGGGAAATTCAAGTAAAAACCACACTGGGATGCAATTTCTTACCCTATCAGATTGGCAAAGATCCAAGCATTTGATCTTAACACCATCTAAAAGTTTGAGCCTTAGAGAGCCAGACGCAGTCATGTATTGTTGTTGGGAATGTAAACAGGTACAGCCTTTACAGGGAAAGCTTCAGCACTAACCATCAACATTTTAAACACCCATATCTTTGACCCGGCAGTTTGACTTGTAAGATTTTATCCAACAAATTTCTTTGCATGCATGCTAAATGAATTATGTACAAGGATATTCACTGTGACATTATTTGTAATAGCAGGAAACCACAGGACATGTTGAGTAGTGAGAAATGAATTAGAAGGGAGGGGTGGAGTCTGATTTTGAGTCTCTTTTTAAACTTGAACCTTTGGAAGTTCTTGAGCAGGTAAAATGAGAACAGGCTGTGTTTAGAGCAACTTGTATGTCATTGATTTCAGGTCGGATTGGGTACGTGTGGGACCTTGGTGACAACTTCAGTGTCATCCAAAGAGTTCTGATGGCACTCAGTTGGGGGCACCAGGGGTGGTCATAGGCAGAGCTGCCAAGGGGGCAGAGACCAGCTTATGAAAGGTCTTTCTTATGCTGGGCTAAGAGGTTCAAACTTTATCCTGAAGGCACTGGCCACCTTTAGAGCAAGACGGTGACCTCATCAGATTTGCATTTTCAAAAGACAGCTCTGCTGGCAACGTCAGGGAAGAGATTACAGAGCAACAAAACCAGAGGTGCGGAGAGTGATTAGTGTGAAGAATAAGAAATATAGTCCGGAGAGGGATACATATTCTGCCTGTTTGGCTGTTCTTATGAATCAAAATTCTACAAGTGAAAATGTCTTAACTGTAGAATTGCCTTAAAAATCAAAAACAAAAAAATGTTTTAAAACTCTGTCATTTTGGTGGTTTCAGGGAGGAAGACATTTCTTAAAATGTATTAAATTGCACACTTTAATATGTGCAGTTTGTGTTACATCGGTTATAGGCCTACAGGGCTGTAAATTTTTTTAATTAAAATTGTCATTAATAAGAAAAAACAAAAAACAGAAGAGACTCTAAAAAGGGTGTGGACCTTCTGACTAGGGAAGTTCAGATTCTCTACTCTCAAGGCTATACCTTCTCCTGGTTATTCAGGTCCTGTCTGCCTGCTGCTGTAGTGTATCCCTCAGTCACCCTAGTTGGGCTCTCTTTCCAGACCTCTCCTGAAACTCGGTCCTGTCCAAGATCTCACGAGCATTTTAATTAATTGATTTGAATGAAAGCAAAGGTCGTGTATACTCCATGTGCCCATCACCAGAAAGCTACAGTGCAAAGCAGAGCCTTCTAATACTTCTATGTCATGATAGGCTCATAAAAGAGCCTACATATAAACACTGAAGCAGGTTTTGTAGTAGTAGTAGTAGTAGTAGTAGTAGTAGTAGTAGTATTGATGAGTAACTGGGTACCAGTGAATGAATTTACCATGGTGCTTTTTAAATTGCTTGATTTTTTTTTTTGTTAACACTTTTGTCTGCTTCTCCGTGGGAAAAATATCTTGGTTAAGCTAAAACAATGGTGCTGCAGGTTTAAGAACGAGTAAGCATTGCTTCTAAAGAAAAGCAAAGTGGGCACTATGGACTTCTGATAAAACAAGCAAGAAGACTGTGCTTATAGATTTCATTTTTCAAAGAGTAGATTATTAGGACAAATTTAAAAGACTTAGAATTTTGAAAGGACATGTTATTATCTTAATTCAAACTTCCCTCAAAGAAAGAAAAAACTTTTTTTAATATTCATGTATTTCATCTTTGTCAGTTCAAAAAGATTCTAAACGTCATGAAGTTGGCAACCAAGGACTGCTTCTGTGCCGACCCCGCCCACCAATACATAGTGACGCGGTGACACTCTTTGGCACATAACAACTATTCATTAGGTTAAGTTGAGCTTCTTTCAATTGAATTTTCATTTTTTTCCAGCTTTATCAAGATGTAATTGACATATAGCATTGCATAAGTTTAAGGTGTACAACATGGTGATTTAATACATGGATATGTAGCAAAATAATTATCACAACCAAGTTAGTTAACACATCCATCACTTCACACAGTTAGCATCTGTGTGTGTGTTTAGATGTGGCAAGAACTTTTTTTTTTTTTTTTTTTTTTTTTTTTTTGCTATATGCGGGCCTCTCACTGTTGTGGCCTCTCCCGTTGCGCAGCACAGGCTCCGGATGTGCAGGCTCAGCAGCCATGGCTCACGGGCCCAGCCGCTCCGCGGCATGTGGGATCTTCCCGGACCGGGGCACAAACCTGTGTCCCCTGCATCGGCAGACGGACTCTTAACCACTGCGCCACCAGGGAAGCCTGAGAACTTTTAAGATTTACTTTCTTAGCAACTTTCAAGTATTCAATACAGTTTTGTTAAGTATAGTCACCAGGCTGTACACCACATCCCCAGGACTCATTCATATAACTGGAAGTTTGTACCTTTTGACCACCTCAATCCATTTCCCCTCACCCCCAATCCGCAATTGAATTTCCAAAGTTATTTCTACTCTATTGTTACTTACAAAGAAGATTAATAATGTCTCATTTTTTAAAAAGTGTTTCTCTTCTTGCCTCCCGTAAAAAACATTTTGAAAATCATTCTCTTCCAGGTTAAAATCAGTAGCATTCAACCATGTCATTTCTGATTTTACATCTCCTTTTTTCAAAAAAATAAATTTAGAAGATATATCTAATCATATGAAATCCTACTTAATATTTATATCCTAGAGGAACAAAACCTTCGGGAGTCCCTGCAGAAAGATAGTTTTAATTCAATGCCATCCATAGATCAGAGATAACATCTGGTTTTTTGTGTCAGAGGCTTTGCTCTTCATAAAGTCAAGTACTTAGAGAAAAGTCCAGATCTTTACCTTCTTCCAAACCTGCCCTCTATCTCCCTCTCTCTCATGCTCGCATCCCAGGAGAAACATATCTGAATCTGAGGCTAGCGGCTGTGCATTTGGTGTACTTTAACGCTGTATCCAAACACAGTGCAGGCTTAGAACAGTTCTTTTTGTATATTCCCTTTAGGGCAACGTTTTTTTTTTTTCTTGATGATTACAGTGGTTGGAAACAGGGGTTACATCAATAATGTTAAATTTGTCAAATATTAATTGACTAGGGTTCTGAATAATTTGAGTCCTGTCAAATAAATTATAGGAAAAAATATCTGAGTATTTTGTAAATATGGTAATTTGGCTGCTCCAGTTTTCTGTTGCTACAAAATAAATTATCCGCAAATTTAGCAGCTTAAAATAACAGCCATAGTAATGTAAACCACGGTACAGTGGATCAGGAATTTGGGAAGACTCAGCTGGCTGATTCTTCTGCCCCGTGTGGTGTTGACTGGGGTCACTAGGTGGTAATCACCTGGCAGATGGGCTGGTCTAAATGGCCTCACTCACATGTCCGGCACCCTGGCAGGAGTCTTAGTCCATTGGAGCTGCTAAAACAAAAGTATCATAGACTGAGTGGCTTAAACAGAAAACATTTACCTCTCACAGTTCTGAATGCTGGGAAGTCCTAGATCAAGGCAGATTCTGTGTCTGGTGAAGCCTGCTTCCTGATCCACAGATTGCCATCCTCTCACTGTGTCCTCACATGATGGAAAGGACAAGGGAGCTCTCTGGGTCTCTTTGATAAGGGCACTAATCCCATCCATGAGGGCTCAGCCCTCATGCCCTAATCACCTCTCAAAGGCCCTACTTCCAAATACCTTGGGGATTAGATTTCAACACATAAATTATGGTGAGGACACAGATATTTTGTTTATAACAGCAAGGGTGGCCAGACATCTGGGCCCAGCGGGGACAGTTCCCTGGAGTGCCTATATGTGGCCAGCCCAGCATGATGATCTCAGAGTAGATTCTCACAAGAGAGAAAGTAGAAGCTGCAGTCTCTTAATTACCTGCTCTGGAAACTGACAGCGTCCCTTCCACTGTATGCTATTAGTCACAGCAGTGACAGAGCCCACCCAGATTCAAGAGGATGGGACATAAACCCCACCTCTCAATGGGAAGTGAGTCAAAGACTTTGTAGTGATCTTTAATGGGCAAAGGGACCCTTTGTGAGAAAATAATACAGTTTTGTATCTCTCAGTAATGAACTCATCCATCAAAAAGCAGTTATTATCAAAACATTAATTTAACATACAAAAGAGCACCAGCTATACATCTTACAGTCATCCTGTGCCTTCTACTCCCTTACTCTTCACATCAATTGCTGGCAATATTTCCACCAAAATATCTTGCCAGTTGGTCATCTCCTTTCTGCTTCCACTGTCCAGAGATAGTGCCTTATAGAAGCTAACCTTTGTTGTATGCCAGGCATTGCATTAACTACTTTACAGGAACCATCTCATTTGATTTCCTAATGTACCACTATTAGGTAGAGATTGTCATAATCTCTACTTAATAGATGAAGAAAATGGGCCTCTGTGTATTAAGTGACACATATTATCTCTCAGGCATTTCGTGGACAAACCCAAATGGAAACCCAGGCACCTGACTCCATCTAACCAGAGTCAGATTTCCTCACTCCTAACCAGAAAGTGCATGCTGATGTGGGCAGAATGCCTTGACCCAGAGTTGTAGCTTTACCTGCAGGCTTTGAGGGGACACCTTCTTGCTGAGCTGCTATACATGTCTCTGGTATGCTAACAGGGTCATCACATCTCTCTGTGCATCAGAACCTCATGCTGAGATACCAGTTACTTCTAATCCATCCAAATGTCATTCTGCATTTAGAAACAAAAGTTATGTATACTGCTTGAGCAAGACAATAGTCCTTTGCTTAAAGAGAAACAAAACGTGGACAACACAGGAGTTATGTATAGAAAGGACCAGCTGATCATTAGCTGACATACTAGAACTGCCCTGGTTTAATTGGCAATAGATAACAGCTCCAAGAGCACAGTTAAAAATAAAGTTCCAAATATTTCAAAATGTAAATGGCACGAAGATAATTAAGATAACGCAGAATGGCAGCCTCTGGAGGAAATTATGGCCGTGTTGTGACTTAACTGGCTTCAGAGAAACTTACTAACTACCGCCTTGGTGTCATAAAAGTATTCTGTGTTTTCTTTGCTTTGGAAGGAGAGAGAAGCATGGCTTCTCCCAGCCCCAAAGGAGGGAAAAGGTTCTCCTGACACCTGGGGAGCTTGACTGGTGACAGACTTGCCCAGCAGGTGGGAGGCAAACTGGCCAAGCAGGGATGCGCTTGGCTGCTCAGTGGACGCAGATGGACCACACACACCCTCTTGCCATCTGGGGTCTGGGGTCCGAGGAAGAGCCACCGTCCGCTTGCAGGTCTGTTCCAAGTCCCAGGGCTGAGGACTCTGGCCTTCCACTGCCACTTTCTCACCTTGTAATGTGTCTAAACTAGACTCCTAAAGGCAGTTGCTGTGAGCAAGACCCTTTATACTGGAAATGCAAAATATTAGAGGAATTTTCTGAAAAGCTGCTTTTCTTTTTTGTGACCCTGGGGAATCCAGTCATGTACATTTAGAACAATGGAACAGGGGAATCGATTGAGGGGAGGGATGGTTATATTATAAGAAGACATGTATTTTTTTTCTACTTATGGTCATTGATATACCAGTTATTTGTGTAGGTTTATCTGGCCTTCTATCAGTTAACTTATTTTTGCAAAAAACTTTGAGTTAGAAAAATATGAGCCCAGGAAACCACTATTTATGTCCCTCTGCCAGCCTTCCTCTCATTCTACCCAAGAACCTGGGTATGGCTATAATCAGTGCATACATTTTATCCAAATGTTTCCCACACAGTTTTATCTGAGCTTTTCCAGGAATTAGAAGAATGCATGTATTTCTTTATAAAAGCAATATAGTGCTTCAATATATTGGGGTACATTTATAGTAGTTAATGATTTATCAACAGGTAGTTTGATTGATTAATAAGAACTTCTGTAGTTGATCAGCACAAAGTCATTACTATTCTTTGTGTGTTGGGGGGGTAAAAAACACATAACATGAAATCCACCCTCTTAACAAATGTTTAAGTATACGATACAGTATTGTTAACTGCATGCACATTACTACTCTTAACGATGGTTCTGAGGTTTTGAGTCAATCTATATTGGCCTTTGAGTCTTCAAAGGAGACTCTAATTTTACTTATTAAAGTGACTTTTTAGTGTATTTTTTTTATTAGTCTCTGCTTTACAACAAAGTGAATCAGTCATACATATACATATGTTCCCACATCCCCTCCCTCCTGCGTCTCCCTCCCTCCCACCCTCCCCATCCCACCCCTCCAGGCGGCCACAAAGCACTGAGCCGATCCCCCCGCACCACGCGGCCACACCCCACCATCCATCCACCCCACGCCCGGCAGTGTATACACGTCCATGCCTCTCCCCCGCACCGTCACAGCCCCCCACATATCCCCAAGCCCACCCCCAGTAGGTCTGTGTCTCTATTCCTGTTTTACTCCTAAGTTCTTCATGACATTTTTTTTTCTTAAATTCCATATATATGTGTTAGCATACGGTATTTGTCTTTCTCTTTCTGACTTACTTCACTCTGTATGACAGACTCTAGGTCTATCCACCTCATTACAAATAGCTCAGTTTCGTTTCTTTTTATGGCTGAGTAATATTCCATTGTATATATGTGCCATATCTTCTTTATCCATTCATCCGATGATGGACACTTGGGTTGTTTCCATCTCTGGGCTATTGTGAATAGAGCTGCAATGAACATTTTGGTACATGTCTCTTTCTGAATTATGGTTTTCTCAGGGTATATGCCTAGTAGTGGGATTGCTGGGTTATATGGTAGTTCTATTTGTAGTTTTTTAAGGAACCTCCATACTGTTCTCCATAGCGGCTGTACCAATTCACATTCCCACCAGCAGTGCAAGTGTTCCCTTTTCTCCACACCCTCTCCAGCATTTATTGTTTCTAGATTTCTTGATGATGGCCATTCTGACTGGTGTGAGATGATATCTCATTGTAGTTTTGATTTGCATTTCTCTAATGATTAATGATGTTGAGCATTCTTTCATGTGTTTGTTGGCAGTCTGTATATCTTCTGTGGAGAAATGCCTATTTAAGTCTTCTGCCCATTTTGGATTGGTTTGTTTGTTTTTTTGCTATTGAGCTGCATGAGCTGCTTATAAATTTTGGAGATTAATCCTTTGTCAGTTGCTTCATTTGCAAATATTTTCTCCCATTCTGAGGGTTGTCTTTTGGTCTTGTTTATGGTTTCCTTTGCTGTGCAAAAGCTTTTAAGTTTCATTAGGTCCCATTTGTTTATTTTTGTTTTTATTTCCATTTCTCTAGGAGGTGGGTCCAAAAGGATCTTGCTGTGATTTATGTCATAGAGTGTTCTGACTATGTTTTCCTCTAAGAGTTTGATAGTGTCTGGCCTTACATTTAGGTCTTTAATCCATTTTGAGCTTATTTTTGTGTATGGTGTTAGGGAATGATCTAATCTCATACTTTTACATGTCCCTGTCCAGTTTTCCCAGCACCACTTATTGAAGAGGCTGTCCCTTCACCACTGTACATTCCTGCCTCCTTTATCAAAGATAAGTTGACCATATGTGCGTGGATTTATCTCTGGGCTTTCTATCCTGTTCCATTGATCTATCTTTCTGTTTTTGTGCCAGTACCACACTGTCTTGATTACTGTAGCTTTGTAGTATAGTCTGAAGTCAGGGAGCCTGATTCCTCCAGCTCCGTTTTTCGGTCTCAAGATTGCTTTGGCTATTCGGGGTCTTTTGTTTTTCCAAACAAATTTTGAAATTTTTTGTTCTACTTCTGTGAAAAATGCCAGTGGTAGTTTGATAGGGATTGCATTGGATCTGTAGATTGCTTTCGGCAGTAGAGTCATTTTCACAATATTGATTCCTCCAATCCAGGAGCACGGTATATCTCTCCATCTATTTGTATCATCTTTAATTTCTTTCATCAGTGTCTTATAATTTTCTGCATACAGGTCTTTTGTCTCCTTAGGTAGGTTTATTCCTAGATGTTTTATTCTTTTTGTTGCAATGGTAAATGGGAGTGTTTTCTTGATTTCATTTTCAGATTTTTCATCATTAGTGTACAGGAATGCCAGAGATTTCTGTGCATTAATTTTGTATCCTGCTACTTTACCAAATTCATTGATTAGCTCTAGTAGTTTTCTGGTAGCATCTTTAGGATTCTCTATGTATAGTATCATGTCATCTGCAAACAGTGACAGCTTTACTTCTTCTTTTCCAATTTGGATTCCTTTTATTTCCTTTTCTTCTCTGATTGCTGTGGTTAAAACTTCCAAAACTAAGTTGAATAAGAGTGGTGAGAGTGGGCAGCCTTGTCTTGTTCCTGATCTTAGTGGAAATGGTTTCAGTTTTTCACCATTGAGGACGATGTTGGCTGTGGGTTTGTCATATATGGCCTTTATTATGTTGAGGAAGGTTCCCTCTATGCCTACTTTCTGGAGGGTTTTTATCATAAATGGGTGTTGAATTTTGTCGAAAGTTTTCTCTGCATCTATTGAGATGATCATATGGTTTTTCTCCTTCAACTTGTTAATATGGTGTATCACATTGATTGATTTGCATATATTGAAGAATCCTTGCATTCCTGGAATAAACCCCACTTGATCATGGTGTATGATCCTTTTAATGTGCTGTTGGATTCTGTTTGCTAGTATTTTGTTGAGGATTTTTGAATCTATGTTCATCAGTGATATTGGCCTGTAGTTTTCTTTCTTTGTGACATCCTTGCCTGGTTTTGGTGTCAAGGTGATGGTGGCCTCATAGAATGAGTTTGGGAGTGCTCCTCCCTCTGCTATATTTTGGAAGAGTTTGAGAAGGATAGGTGTTAGCTCTTCTCTAAATGTTTGATAGAATTCGCCTGTGAAGCCATCTGGTCCTGGGCTTTTGTTTGTTGGAAGATTTTTAATCACAGTTTCAATTTCAGTGCTTGTGATTGGTCTATTCATATTTTCTATTTCTTCCTGATTCGGTCTCGGCAGGTCGTGCATTTCTAAGAATTTGTCCATTTCTTCCAGGTTGTCCATTTTATTGGCATAGAGTTGCTTGTAGTAATGTCTCATGATCTTTTGTATTTCTGCAGTGTCAGTTGTTACTTCTCCTTTTTCATTTCTAATTCTATTGATTTGAGTCTTCTCCCTTTTTTTCTTGATGAGTCTGGCTAATGGTTTATCAATTTTGTTTATCTTCTCAAAGAACCAGCTTTTAGTTTTATTGATCTTTGCTATCATTTCCTTCATTTCTTTTTCATTTATTTCTGATCTGATCTTTATGATTTCTTTCCTTCTGCTAACTTTGGGGGTTTTTTGTTCTTCTTTCTCTAATTGCTTTAGGTGCAGGGTCAGGTTGTTTACTCGAGATGTTTCCTGTTTCTTAAGGTGGGATTCTATTGCTATAAACTTCCCCCTTAGAACTGCTTTTGCTACGTCCCATAGGTTTTGGGTCGTCGTGTCTCCATTGTCATTTGTTTCTAGGTATTTTTTTATTTCCTCTTTGATTTCTTCAGTGATCACTTCATTATTGAGTAGTGTATTCTTTAGCCTCCATGTGTTTGTATTTTTTACAGATCTTTTCCTGTAATTGATGTCTAGTCTCATAGCATTGTGGTCGGAAAAGATACTTGATACAATTTCAATTTTCTTAAATTTACCAAGGCTTGATTTGTGACCCAAGATATGATCTATCCTGGAGAATGTTCCATGAGCACTTGAGAAAAATGTGTATTCTGTTGTTTTTGGATGGAATGTCCTATAAATATCAATTAAGTCCATCTTGTTTAATGTATCATTTAAAGCTTGTGTTTCCTTATTTATTTTCATTTTGGATGATCTGTCCATTGCTGAAAGTGGGGTGTTAAAGTCCCCTACTATGAGTGTGTTACTGTCGATTTCTCCTTTTATGGCTGTTAGTATTTGCCTTATGTATTGAGGTGCTCCTATGTTGGGTGCATAAATATTTACAATTGTTATATCTTCTTCTTGGATCGATCCCTTGATCATTATGTAGTGTCCTTCTTTGTCTCTTCTAATAGTCTTTATTTTAAAGTCTATTTTGTCTGATATAAGAATTGCTACTCCAGCTTTCTTTTGATTTCCATTTGCATGGAATATCTTTTTCCATCCCCTTACTTTCAATCTGTATGTGTCTCTAGGTCTGAAGTGGGTCTCTTGTAGACAGCATATATATGGGTCTTGTTTTTGTATCCATTCAGCCAATCTGTATCTTTTGGTGGGTGCATTTAGTCCATTTACATTTAAGGTAATTATTGATATGTATGTTCCTATTCCCATTTCCTTAATTGTTTTGGGTTCGTTATTGTAGGTATTTTCCTTCTGTTGTGTTTCTTGCCTAGAGAAGTTCCTTTAGCATTTGTTGTAAAGCTGGCTTGGTGGTGCTGAACTCTCTCAGCTTTTGCTTGTCTTTAAAGTTTTTAATTTCTCCATCAAATCTGAATGAGATCCTTGCTGGGTAGAGTAATCTTGGTTGCAGGTTTTTCTCCTTCATCACTTTAATTATGTCCTGCCACTCCCTTCTGGCTTGTAGAGTTTCTGCTGAGAGATCAACTGTTAACCTGATGGGGATTCCCTTGTGTGTTATTTGTTGTTTTTCCCTTGCTGCTTTTAATATGATTTCTTTGTGTTTAACTTTTGACAGTTTGATTAATATGTGTCTTGGCATATTTCTCCTTGGATTTATTCTGTATGGGACTCTCTGTGCCTCCTGGACTTGATTAACTATTTCCTTTCCTATATTAGGGAAGTTTTCAACTATAATCTCTTCAAATATTTTCTCAGTCCCTTTCTTTTTCTCTTCTTCTTCTGGAACCCCTATAATTCGAATGTTGGTGTGTTTAATGTTGTCCCAGAGGTCTCTGAGACTGTCCTCTGTTCTTTTCATTCTTTTTTCTTTATTTTGCTCTGCATCAGTTGTTTCCACTATTTTATCTTCCACCTCACTTATCCGTTCTTCTGCCTCAGTTATTCTGCTATTGATCTCATCTAGAGTATTTTTCATTTCATTTATTGTGTTTTTAATCAATGCTTGATTTATCTTTAGTTCTTCTATGTCCTTGTTAACTGTTTCTTGCATTTTGTCTATTCTATTTCCAAGATTTTGGATCTTGGAAATAGAATCTTGGATCATCTTTACTTTCATTATTCTGAATTCTTTTGCAGGTAGACTGCCTATTTCCTCTTCATTTGTTAGGTCTGGTGGGTTTTTATCTTGCCCCTTCTCCTGCTGTGTGTTTTTCTGTCTTCTCATTTTGGTTATCTTCCTGTGTTTGGGGTCTCCTTTTTGCAGGCTGCAGATTCGTAGTTCCCGTTGTTTTTGGTGTCTGTCCCCAGTGGCTAAGTTTGTTTCAGTAGGTTGTGTAGGCTTCCTGGTGGGGGGGACTAGTGCCTGTGTTCTGGTGGTTGAGGCTCGATCTTGTCTTTCTGGTGGACAGGTCCACGTCTGGTGGTGTGTTTTGGGGTGCCTGTGGCCTTATTATGTTTTTAGGCAGCCTCTCTGCTAATGGGTGGGGTTGTGTTCCTGTCTTGCTAGTTGCTTGGCATAAGGTGACCAGCACTGTAGCTTGCTGGTCGTTGACTGAAGCTCGGTGCTGGTGTTGAGATGGAGATCTCTGGAAGATTTTCGCTGCTTGATATTATGTGGAGCTGGGAGGTCTCTTGTGGACCCGTGTCCTCAAGTTGGCTCTCCCACTTCAGAGGCACAGCACTTACTCCTGGCTGCAGCACCAAGAGACTTTCATCTACCCGGCCCAGAATAAAAGGGAGAAAAAGTAGAAAGAAAGAATTAGTAGAAGAAAGAAAGAGAGAGAGAAAGAAAGGAAGAAGGAAAGAAAGGAAGGAAGGAAGAAAGAAAGAAAGAAAGGAGGGAGGGAGAAAGGACGGAAAGAAAGAAAGAAAGGAGGGAGGGAGGGAGGAAGGAAAGAAAAAGAAAGAGTGAAAGGAAGAAGGGAGGGAGGGAGGAAGGAAAGAAAGAAAGAAAGAAAGACAGGAGGGAGGAAGGAAAGAAAGAAGGAAAGAAAGGGGCGGAGGGAGGGAGGAAGTGAAGGTAGGAAAAAAGAGAGACGATAAAGTAAAATAGAATAAAGTATAAAATATAGTAGTGTTATTAAAAATAAAAAAGTAATTATTGAAAAAAAAACACGGACAGATAGAACCCTGGGACCTATGGTGGAAGCAAAGCTATACAGAGAAAATCTCACGCAGAAGCATACACATACACATTCACAAAAAGAGAACAGGGGGAAAAAATCGAAAATCTTGCTCTCAAAGTCCACCTCCTCAATTTGGGATAATTCGTTGTAAAAAGAGGAAAAGGGGAAAAAATCTTACATCTTTTCCTCAAAGTCCACCTCCTCAATTTGGGATGATTCGCTGTCCATTCATGCACTCCACAGACACAGGGCACATCAAGTGGACCGTGAAGCTTTAATCCGCTGCCTCCGAGGCTGCACAGAGAGATTTCCCTGTCTCTTCTCTGCTCTCACAGCTCCCGGGTCTCAGCCTTGGACCTGGCCCCGCCTTTGCGCGTAGGTCGCTGGAGGGCGTCCGTTCTTCACTCAGACAGGACGGGTTTAAAGGAGCCGCTGATTCGGGGGCTCTGGCTCACTCAGGCCGAGGGGAGGGAGGGGCACGCAGTGTGGGGCGGGCCTGCGGCGGCAGAGGCCGGCGTGACGTTGCACCAGCCCGGGGCGCTCCATGCGCTTTCCCAGGGAAGCCGTCCCGGGTTCCCGGGACCCTGGCAGTGGTGGGCTGCACACGCTCCCCTGAAGGGGGGGTGGACAGTGACCTGCGCTCGCACACAGGCCTTGTGGCGGCGGCAGCAGCAGCCCCAGCGTCCCACGCCCGTCTCCGGGGTCCGCGCCTTCAGCCGCGGCTCACGCCCGTCTCTGGAGCTTCTTTAAGCAGCGCTCTTAATTCCCTCTCCTCGCGCACCAGGAAACAAAAGGGAAGAAAAAGTCTCTTGCCTCTTCGGCAGCTCCAGACTTTTTCCCCGGACTCCCTCCGGGCTAGTCGCGGCGCACCAACCCCTTCAGGCTCTCTTCCTGCCGCCAGCCCCAGTCCTCTCCCTGCGCTCCGACTGAAACCCGATACCCGAGCCTCAGCTCCCAGCCCCGCCCGCCCCGGCGGCCAAGCAGACAAGCCTCTCGGGCTGGTGTATGCCTGAGGGCACCAATCCTCTGTGCGGGAATCTCTCCGCCTTGCCCTCCACACCCCTGTTGCTGTGCTCTCCTCCGCTACTCCGAAGCTTTCCCCCTCCGCCACCCACAGTCTCTGCCCACGAAGGGGCTTCTAGTGTGTGGAAACCTTTCCTCCTTCACAGCTCCCTCCCACTGGTGCAGGTCCCGTCCCTATCCTTTTGTCTCTGTTTATTCTTTTTTCTTTTGCCCTACCCAGGTATGTGGGGAGTTTCTTGCCTTTTGGGGGGTCTGAGGTCTTCTGTCAGCGTTCAGTAGTTGTTCTGTAGGAGTTGCTCCACGTGTAGATGAATTTCTGATGTATCTGTGGGGAGGAAGGTGATCTCCGCGTCTTACTCTTCCGCCATCTTCCTCCGGATCTCTCTTTAGTGTATTTTTAAAAAATTAAACCAGATAGCTTAAAGTAGCATATTCCGACTGGTGATTTAAATTAAAAGAAAAATAAATACATATATCTACATCTAAAAATGTATCACCTTAAATTTGTTTGTATAACAAAGCAAATGAATTGAGATAAAGAATGGAAATTCGGGCCAACCAATTTGAGTAAAATGTGGCCATCTGATTACATGTTTAATATACAGGATCATCAGTAGGATGGCCATTTTCCAAGGCTAGGCAGGCAACTGCTTTGGAGAGGGTCACCCTTTTCATGGTTGGAGTCAAAAAAGAAGAGCTGAGTTTGCAGACCCCAGAAGCTAAACGGTGAGCTCTGTGGTGGGAGAGGAACAGGGAACCAAAAGATTGAAATCACCAAAGAGAAATTCCTTGACTTTAGGATACGAATCGAACAGCTTTTTGCCTTACTTATTGAAAGGAATGTCGGTAGAGAAGGGGCTGTTTTAATTTAAAGAAGAGAACCTTCTCAGAGAGATTTTAGACCCCATCATTTCCAACTGTGACAGTTTGCTGAGTCCTTCTGATCCAACCCAAAGCTCGTCCTTTTTGCCCAGAGCGCTACTGCCTACAGACTTCTGGTAGAGCGAATGTTATTACTACCGCAATTCAACCCATTCGTGTTGGATAAATATACTGTGATAGACCAGTACTCTTTGTATAATGATTTATGCAAATACTTGTCTAAAATACACAGTTAAGTAGCCCATAGTTATCAGTTCCTTTAACTGCATTTGTTGGATAACTCCATAGGACAAATTCTTTTTCCTGTACAAAGATTCCTTGTTCTTCTAGCAGAATACACCCATCTAGAGAAACTTGCTCATTCATCATAATTAATCTTCATCAAAAAGCCTGTTGGAAAGTCTAACAGTAAAGGGGATTATTTTTTATAAATACACAACATAGATATAAAGATATAAAAGAAACAGCACAGCTCTCAGGCCACCTTTTAAAACCTTAAAGGAGAAAACATCTTTAATATCAAAATACTACAAACAAACAAGGTGCATCCTCTGTCCATATTGCCAGATAACTAGGTCATTAAGATCCAGAGAAATTACTACTTTTGTTATAATATCCTGATGTAACATACACAGATAGATCTGCATTAAGGGAAAAATCAGCAAATTTGTTGTTAGAGTTTTTTATGAGTCCTTGTTCACAGTTAAGTTTTTCATGTGACTTGTGTCCATGAGAAAAATATGGGACCGAGTACAGGGGCTAGAGGTGGGATAGCAGGACCTCCCTGACACTCCAGTGCTGCCCTGGATGCTTTTAGTCTCATTCATTACATAGGGAGGAGATCAAAGACCCAGTTATGAGGTCTGGCTGAGAAAGCCAGTTGATAGTATAAAAGCTGATGTTCACAAAGCCTGATGTTCTTTAAAAAGGTGACTCTGCTTCCCAGACAGCACCTTCTTATAAAAATTCATCTATCTTAAAAGGTTTCTCGCTTGCCTAATTCATAACTACTTATAACCCTGAAAATTTTTGATGGTGGCCCTTGGTTGAGCGTGGTAGGATATGTAATAAAAATAAAATTTGGTTTCCTCACACTAATACTAAAAAGCTGCTGCTATAAACAGCATGTTACAATAATAATATATTACATTTAGAAAGCAGATTATCTGTTGGTATATGATATCTGTATGGTATATTTTCAGTTGCATGCTTAAAATATTCATGCTCAGAGGAAAAATAAACACAGGGCATATACCAAACTGTTTATAGTGTTATTCTGGGAAGTGGGATTTGGGTGTATTTCTCTCCTTCATTTTTCTTTTCTGTATTTTCTAAGTGTCTGATAATAAACATGTATTATTTTGAAAAGGGACAGCATTTTAAGATTGGCTCTCAAGAGCTTTAACAATTGAAAAATGTGAGGGCTATCGCATCTCCATGTTAAAAGTCTAGGCTGCCCCATCTAATATGGTAGCCACTGGTCCCAAGGGGATATTTTTAATTATATTTAGATTAGTTAAAGGCAAATTACTTTATTAACCATTTAATTCTTCCATCACATTAGCCACATCTCAAGTTCCAATAGCCACATTTTCATCATCACAGAAAGTTCTAGTTGTCAGTCCTGGTGGAGACAAGTTACCAAACTATATCCTGGATGCTAAGAACAAAATTGGGCCAGTTTGCAAAGGAATGGGCATATTACCTCTTATGCCACTCACCGTAGATGCCGGGAGACTCCTCATCCCAGGTCCCTTGTATACACTTCTCTAATCTTTGGCCCAGTAAGCTCAGAGATTTTTCCAACAACCATCCAGCTGCTTAGTGGCAGGGTTGGGAACCCAGGGCAACTCACTCCTAATTCACAGCTCTTGCCTCCATATCACTATTAGCATCTTCTCCAGAAAACTAAAGCTTCCCAAGCAGTATTTTAGTTCAGTTCAGTTCAATATAATTTCATAGACATTCTTTTTTAAAAGGACTTCAAATGCTTGGCTTTTTTAAAATTTATTTATTTATTTATTTATGGTTGTGTTGGGTCTTCATTTCTGTGCGAGGGCTTTCTCTAGTTGTGGCAGGTGGGGGCCACTCTTCATCGCGGTGCGTGGGCCCCTCACTATCGCGGCCTCTCTTGTTGCGGAGCACAGGCTCCAGACACGCAGACTCAGTAGTTGTGGCTCATGGGCCTAGTTGCTCTGCGGCATGTGGGATCTTCCCAGACCAGGGCTCGAACCCGTGTCCCCTGCATTAGCAGGCAGATTCTCAACCACTGCGCCACCAGGGAAGCCCTCATAGACATTTCTTGAAAGCTTACAATGCGATAGGCACCATAATAAGCCTTGAATATGCAAAACAAAGTAAGAGAAGTTTCTCTATTCCCAGAGCGTGTCAAAGTGTTAAAAACAGAAGGGCATGCTAGGTAGAGTGACAGCACCAAGCAGGGACAGGTCTGTCCTTCTTGGGAAATCCAGAAATGCTTCATACACGCAGATATGCTTAAGTTGGGTCTTGACGATAGCACATCCCCCAAACTCTCACATTTACACGTCTTCAATATTCTCAGTTTTCTCCATACTCCAGAAGAAAAGAGGTTAACTCCACTTTTGAACCAGACCTGATTTTTCTTTAACTTCACTTGAAAGAGTTAGGTATATTCAACTCTCTTAATTTGAACTTATTTTCTCATTTTCAGTCCTGGTTCTATATATGTAAAATAATTTTAAGTCTTCAAATGAAATAAAATAAAATATTCATATAAGACTGAGTCATCAAATCCATTTTGAACTATATAAAGGCAAATATAAAATTTGAATGAGTGGTCATTTTTCAGCCGGTCATGTGGGAAATGTTTAAACGCAGGTTAGAAGCTGGGGTTCCCAGTTCTCAAATAAATCATGTTCCTGTGTTTTAACAGATGCAATGCTCTTGGTGGCAGAGCGACTGGAAGGACCATTCAACATTGAGTCAGTCATGGACCCAATAGATGTCAAGATCTCTGAAGCCATCATGAACATGCAAGAGAACAGCATGCAGGTGTCTGCAAAGGTATTTGCCTTAGTCATTTGTCTGCTAATAAAGAAAGTGCAGTAATCAGAAACTGAAGTAACTGGATATGTCGGCCATGAGAATCGGCCAGGATTATAAATTCTAATACCTTGTCTGTGAGCTTTTCCTGTCCCGTGACAAATTTGCTACTTCATTATAACTGTCTAACAAAATGGCATTGAGAAAGGAAGCAAGCTTTTAGTTTGCAGTTAATCATGAAGAAATTATTGGCTGCTAAAAAGTTTTGGAGAGCCCCAAGTATATTGACTAATCCCTCACATTTGTGAGCAATTTGGGGGGAATTTTTCTTTTTAATGGTTGAAATTTCTGCACACCCTCACCCTGTTCTCTCTCTCTAGGAACTTCTAATTATGTCTTCAGCTGCACAAACCAGGCAAATGCTCTCTATGTTTGCTTGTAAATTTTTAAACATTCCATCTGACTTCCTTTTTTAAGACTATAATGTAACCTTCATTAATGAATCTTCAGAGGAAAACACCCCTTTGTATGAAGTCAAACACACATTTTTTTAAAATAGTATATTTTTATAAATCAAAAGAGACGGAGATTCTGGGTTTGCAGCTGCAGAACACAAATATCAGGAGTACAATTTTTTTTAATTTTTAAAAAATTTTTATTGGAGTCTAGTTGCTTTACAATGTTATATTAGTTTCAGGTGTACAGCAAAGTGAATCAGTTATACATATACATATATACACTCTTTTTAAAATTATTTTCCCATATAAGCCATTACCAAGTATTGAGTAGAGTTCCCTATGCTATACAGTAGGTTCTTATTAGTTACCTATTTTATACATAGTAGTGTGTATACGTCCATCCCAATCTTCCAATTTATCCCTCTCACCCTTACCCCCTGGTAACCATAAGTTCGTTTTCTACATCTGTAACTCTGTTTCTGTTTTGTAGGTAAGTTCATTTGTACCCTTTTTTTAGATTCCACATATAAGTGATATCATATGATATCTGTCTTTCTCTGTCTGACAACTTCACTCAGCATGACAATCTCTACATCCACCCATGTTGCTGCAAATGGCATTATTTAATTCTTTTTGATGGTTGAGTAATATTCCATTGTATATATGTACCACATCTTCTTCATCCATTCCTCTGTTGATGGACATTTAGGTTGCTTCCATGTCCTCAGAATGGGAGAGAATATTTGCAAACAATGTGTCCGACAAGGGATTAATCTCCAAAATATACAAACTGCTCAGGCAGCTCAATATCAAAAAACAAACCAACCAAAAAATAGGTGGAAGATCTAAATAGACATTTCTCCAAAGAAGACATACAGATGGCTAAAAAGCACATGAAAAGATGCTCAACATCACTAATTATTAGAGAAATACAAATCAAAACTACAATGAGGTATCACCTCACACTGGTCAGAATGGTCATCATCAAAAAATCTACAAACAATAAATGCTGGAGAGGGTGTGGAGAAAAGGGAACCAACCTACACTTTTGGTGGGGATGTAACCTGGTATAGCCACTATGGAGAACAGTATGCAGGTGCCTTAAAGAACTAAAAATAGAGTTACCATATGATCCAGCAATTCCATTCCTGGGCAGATATCTGGAGAAAACCATAATTCAAAAAGACACATGCACCCCAATGTTCATTGCAGCTCTATTCACAGCAGCCAGGACATGGACGTGCACAATTTTTATTTGTCCCCACCCAGCTGAGAATAAATAGGACTTTCCTTAAGCAAAATTTAGAAGTTTGCAGTGAGTCTCTGGCCTTTTCCTTCATCGCCCCTTTTAGCCATACTGATGACTACACAGTGCCCTTCTGTTCTTTTCACCAGTCTCCCTGTCCTGAAACACTAACCAAATCTGCATCAGTCCTTTCAACCTGATGACGGAGTGACTGCATTTTAATTGAATGTCATTCACACAAAAATATGTCAGGCAAAGAGTTACATGTTTAGCTTCCTTCAATTTTTAAAATCCTTTGTGGAAAAGATTTCAAATATAATCAAAGAGGAGGAGACAGGTGGTAGGGAGTGATTGCAGAGCAGAAAGAAATCCATGGAATCTGACCAGGTCTCCTTGGCTGAGTATGAATCTAACTAGCTTTGGACTGAAAGTAGGGTAAGAAAGAATCTGGCCTGGGCCCCTTTCTCTCTCTCCTTGGGAGACAGATGGGCTGAGAGTTTCATAGGCCTAGTTTCAGGTTTTAGTGAGCTTGGGTTAGCCTGTGTAAAGAAGGATGCTCCAAGGTGCCATCACCTATTGGGGAAATAGCACATTTGGGAGTTGCATGAAAAGCCATTTTCTTTCTTTCCCGTGAAAGAAAAGCAATTATCTATCCCTCTCAAATCTATTGCCTAGAAACCAATTAATGTTGTTGTGAGAGGCCAAATATCCCAGCAGTGCTTGAGTAACCAGGCTCGATGGTAACTGATGTTCAAAACTGCCCTAGAGAAGAGGGCATGAAAACACAAAAGTGTCTGTGGTTTGAGAACATCACACACTCCTTAGAAGCAGAGCTTTCCATTGGTATGTGTGCACACGTGTTCAAGTCAACTTTTTCTATTAAAAATTCTCTAAGAGGTCAGGTGGACTCTCTTTCATACCAGAATGCGGATGAGACATTTTTATGGAAGTTGTCCAACCACATTATAATATTATGGCTGTTAATAAGGCATGCACTTTGAAAAAGACACCTTTCGTTGTAAGAAATATCTAAATCAAGAATAGAAATAATGGGAAATTCCCTGGTGGACCAGTGGTTAGGACTTGATGCTTTCACTGCCATGGCCCAAGTTCAATCCCTGGTCAGGGAACTGAGGTCCCACAAGCCATGAAGCATGGAAAAAATAAATTAAAAAAGAAAGAAAGAACAGAAATAATGTAGGGCATGTAAGAGTACACTCATGAAAGGATACAGTCTGAAGGATCATAAAACAGTAGTACCAAAAATCTCAACTAAGCTGGAAACCAAAAAAAAAAAAAAAAGAAATGTATTTGGTAGTCTTGACCTAGAGAGAAGGAGATGGAGTGAGTTTAGTAAGGGGAGAGAGGAGGGCAGCTAAGCTCTGTAGGAAAGAGGGATGGGAGACAGGGTCTCATCTAGGGGACAGTATGGAGAAAGGACCAAAGCCAGCCTTTAGTATGGTGGAGAGGTTGTTAATTAGGGGGTTGAAATTTGGATAACTTTAGCAGGAAACACCAACAGGATCTGCTGATGGAATGGACATGTTCTGAAAGAGGTTTTGTTTCTTCAAGGGAATGGAATTTGGAAACATGTAGTTTCATTTTCCACATAAGCCACATCCATGAAATTATGCATGAACTAAAGTCTAAAATCTACATTCTAGCTAAGAACTGGATGGTTGAATTTTTTGGTTGAATTTTTCCTTTTGCCAAGGAACCCTCAGTCATTGTTGATAAACAGTCTTATCAAATTTGAAATTCTGGATTTCCAGACTTTGCCTGGAGCATTCGCATAACCAGTGACTTTGTTAATTTCTGATAGCAGAGCTTCCGGTGAGGCCAGAAGCTATTCCCTAATTGGGGGTCCAGACACCCTGAGGGTTGTAAAACTCACAAATTAAAATGACTTTTTACTCCAGGATACGATTGGCAACTTCTCCTTGGAAAATCATTTACCTTATTACAGCAGTTTCTGATGGAAGTCATTCCCAGAGGCTCATTGAGAAAAGCAGCAATGTTCATAACTACAAGCTCATATGGGTTGAACGCTTACTGCCAGGACTGTACTGTGCTTTACATGGTTTATATTACATAATATTTATAACGGTGCTTGTGATGAGATGGATTTCCCCCCTTATCTTCCAAATATGGAAACTAAGCCTTAGAAAAGTGAAGGAGCTTACAAAGGGCTCATAGTGTTTGAAGGAGTACACAGAGGAGTGTCTGATTCCAGATCCCACGTTGCTCATCTCTGCATCTTAATGATGCAGGTGCCTACAGAGCCAATCCCACACAAGGGTGGGATTTAGTAAACATTTGCTGAATAGATCAAGTATTAAGAGAATAGGGAGGGTGGGAGGGAGAGGCAAGAGGGAAGAGATATGCAGATATATGTATATGTATGGCTGATTCACTTTGTTATGCAGCAGAAACTAACACACCATTGTAAAGCAATTATACTCCAATAAAGATGTTAAAAAATAAAAATAAAAAGCAAAAAAAAAAAAAAAAAAACAGAAAAAAAGAGAGAGAGAAAGTTCAATAGCCTTCAGTAAAAACCTGCCTGAGACGGTAAGGAAACAGAGGCAGCAAAGCCAGGAGAATTCAAGTCTTTCTCTCTGATTCCCTTTACAACTATACCCAGTACTTCCCACCATGCTAAATGCTAATGAAATATTTCTCTTATTAGCTTCAACATTCATTGCTTCCAACCTTTCCTAGAGCTTTAATAGTACAAAATATCAAAGTCTACTTTTTTCTCCCTTCTTCTATCTGAAGGCAGAGAGGAACACATCAGTTTCAGATATGAAATTCCTCTCCTCTAATGCAGTAGTCCCCATCATACCTATAGGAGGGGACAGCTCATTGCTTTTATTGAGATATAGTTGATGTACAATATTATGTAAGTTTCAGGGGTAGGAACAGCTAGTTTTCTGTACCTAATCAGTGAGATCCTGAATTAGAGAGATTACAGATTAATGAAGAGATCTATTCTCATCATGTGTGTTCAGGCTCAAATTTTAGATCTGTTTTTATCGGTAGAGTCACATCCTTTTTCCTTTCCCATTTAGCCCACAGCTAAGCTGTTTGAGGGTAAGGCACATGGATATCCCTTTCAAAAAATACATTGGCTATTCCAAGTTGTATAATCAAGTTACAATATTTTGGTAATAACATTATGGCATTTATTTCAAACTCTTGATTTGTGTGTCCTTTATATAATATTATATTATATATATTATGTAGTTTATAACATATATCATTATATTAACATATAATATTATTTATATACATATTTTTAAGACTAGGGACAATAACATATTAAAATTTTTCTTGGTTTCTTTTTGCACAAATAATCACTTAGTAACAATGACAATCATCATGGTTACCATTGGTTGAGCACCTACTATATTTCATTCAGTAAATACCCTTCATGTACCAGACACAAGGAATATAGTAGAGGACAAAACAGATTCTCTGCCCAAGCATCAGTCTCTTTTTAGATGCCTGATATATTTATTTCAAATCCTACTGCAATCTTGTAAAGCATTCATTTCCTCATTTTATAAGTAAAGAATGTTAAATTTAGAGAGATTAAGTTGCTTGTCTGCGGTCAGGCAACTAAGAAGTGGCAGAGCTGGGATTGCAGCCCAGAACAGTCTTATCCAAAGAAAAAGATTTTCCCAGCAAGCCACTGTTTCCTCAGTATATAACTCCCCACCAGATGGACCAGATGGACTGCAGCATTGGAGGAACCAGCCATCTAAGGGAAGACTGTTGCTTGAAGCCTGCTACTGATTATGATACTAATGAGAGTGTTTCTGATCAGTAGGGAAACCTACTGAAGAGAAACACAAGTTGTTAGTTCTTCAAGCCCCAACCAATGCTTATTACGTTTACCAAGTTCACAATCTTCATCAATGACAGGAAAGGGTCCTCATTATCCCACTACTTCTGCTAACCGCCCAAATCAAAGGAGTTCTGAACTTTGCAGGTTTGAGAAAATTCTCCAAAGGAAAGGAGAAATAAATTTGCTGAGTCTCTCTGCCTGTGAATTTCAGATGTGTTGATAATCTCCTTTCTATCCTATCAGGGAAGATGAAACTGATCTCACTATATATAATTTAACTGTATTAGGAATAATTTCAAACCTAATCCAGGAAAAGATTGGTTTGTCAGATATAATCTAAATTAAGAAGGGAGACTTATTAGATTCCAATTGAAACCATCCATTCAATTAATACTTATTACAGACGAGGGTAGAACCCATTACAGAAGAGCAGCATGGCCTTCAGTTACTTAATTTTCTCCAGACAATTCTTTCCGAATCTACAGCTCAGATGAAGATGAAAAAAGCTAAGAGAACAGAAAGGAGAATGTAATAATTTCTGTCTTTAGCTAATGGGTCTTAGTTTCCTCATCTGTAAAGAGAGGGGTTAATGCAAATGTCCCCTTTCCAGCTGTATCAGTTTACAGCTTTATGAACATTATGTCTTCGGTAATGATTAGGTTTCTTTTTCTAGCATTCAGATATTTTTCTTTTCTCTGGAACTTTTTCCTTTCAAAGCATTCAGGTATAAATAATATCCTGGGAGTTCACATGGAAAAAATATCTTCCTTCAGATATAAGAACATTGATTAGAATTAGTTCAAATAAGTATATTTTTATTCCAATAGCATTTACCATTCCTTTCTTTGAGCCCCTGTGTTATGTGTGCCCTTCTTAAGGCAGTGGGCACATTATTCCGTGTGTTATGGTTATTTGTATACTTACCTTCTCCTTCCCAGAATTATAAGTTATTTTACTCACTATTACATTCTACAGAAAACCATTCTAACATGCCATTTTACACATGGAAGCAACAATACACTTTGTCGAGTTGAATTCAGAACATGAAAGTATAATGCCAGAAAGACTTCAACAATAAGGAATAGAAAATACCTTAAAATATACTTGAAGTTAGTCTTGTATTCTTTAAAATAGCATAAACGTTACAAGATCATATTTTGACGTCAGAGAGCCCTGGGATCTGGTTTTTACTAGTTGTGTGAGTTGGGGCAAATTATTTATCTGTCCAAACTCAATTAACTCACATTAAAAATGAGGAAACTAGTAGTATCTACTCATAAAGTTGTTTGAGGGTAAAATGATATAATCCATGTAAAATGCTTAGCATGGAATTTGTCAAATCAAAACTATGCATCAAGTTAAGTATTTTCATTGTTATTATGGAAAATGCCTATGCTACGTAAATTCTAAAGAGCTTTAACTCTGTGGTTTTGCCTCATCCATGATGGTCTGTCAGCTTGTCACTAGCATCTAAGATCAGAAGAGCAGATTTGAGAGTCACACACCTGCATTTGAATCCACTCATACATGGCATTATTTTCAATGGCAGAGACTCACCTGGAAGGGGACATATATTTCTACATGGCCTACGACATGGCACGTGGCACTGAATAAACATCTCATCAACAAGGCCTTTGGAGGAAAGTGAGCTTGAGGGCAGAGTGGAGTGGATGGAGGTGATGACAGCAACCCAACTCTTGTCCGTGCCTATCGGTGGCACTGATGCCAGCATAGCAAAGGGTTTTAGAGGAATGTCAGCGGCCTCAGCCTAACCTCACATTATTCTTACATGAAGGGGATAATTGGCCTATTCCCTCGACAAGTGGTTCCGTCCCTTCTGCCTGATCTCCGAGAAAAAAACACACGGCCCTTCACTTTATAAAGCTTTGAGTTCTATTTCCTCTTTTGTTTTGAAAAGAGCAAGTTCTCAGTGACTTCTAGATTCAGAATACCTTTTCTGTTTATTCAAATTTCAAAGCTAGTATTCTGCCCGCCAGTTCTCACTTATAATATTCCACCAAGAAGCAGTGACCTTGAAACATCTTTGATTCTTTGATTTCTTCATTTCTCTACAGAAAACCAGAATCTGTTTCTTTCCTGTGTGTTAACATCACTGGACCACAAAGCCAGGTTTTTCAGATGTTAGATACAAGGTGGGGAAAAAGACACCTTTTTTTATAAAGCAAAATGAAAGTTTGAAAAAAAATGCTTATGATGCAACTATAGGAAGTGCATCCAAAGCAAGATAGTTTTAACTTTCTTTCCATGTAAAAGGTTTTTTTTAAAAAATGGTTTTTTCTCCTTTTGATTATAAAGGGAAACTCCTGATTATGTCTAACCTTTGGATATTTATCTTAAGATTTTTTTTCACTTTAACTTCAGGGCAAAAATGAGAAGATTACATTTAATGAAGTCTACTCAAGAATAGGTGATTGAAACTCACTTCACCTTTTAACACTCAGTGTGTTCTTAGAAACAGAGCAAGATACCCTCTTGCTTTCCTAAAAGAAAGTCTTCTTCCAACCTCCTCCTGCCTTGACAGAGGAGAAACTGCTTCCCTAGAGCCATGCTTCCCATGGGCAGCAGACTACTGCATTAGAGGAATTTCAGTGACCTCTGACCAGCTTCACAAATACACAGTTATCCCCAACTCTTAGCACTTTCCTTCTACTCGGGACTCTGCAGTATGGTTTGATCCTGATGGAGTCATTACCCCAGCCAGCCTGTAGTTAAACGTGTGAAGGAGCTACTACCTCTGTGAGTTTATAGCAACTCGTTCTACCAGAAAATTTGGAATTATATATGGCTTTCTGCAGGTCTTTTTCTTCTAACACATTTTACTCCCCTCTTTTATTTTGCCTCCTTATTGTCCCAGAATATATCTTAAATATCAGCCAAATAGCTGAGACGCCCTTTGAAAATCAATCATTTCTTTATTAATACATGTAATCTGTTAATTAGACAAAATATTTTTAAAACACGGGGTTCATGGGGGTAGGTGACAAAAAGAGTTCTTGTGTAGAAAACTTGAAACATCTCAGACACAATTTTCTGGGTTGGCTACAGCAAAGGTAGGAGTTTTCATCCCAAATCTCTCTCCAGCCCAGATTACTCTCCTGATTACACCTGTTTATCCAACTGTGTGCTACACACTGCCACCCGCCACCTCAAACACACCTGTCCAAAACCAAGCTCACTGTCCTCCCATTAACCCTTCCTTCCCCAGGTTTCTCCATCCCAGAGAACGCCCCCCCTCTAGCTCTTGTGTCCTAGCTAGACACCCAGCTGACCCCTCAACTCCCCCCATCCCAACTCCCCCCATCCCCTTGGCCCTCACAGTCAAGCCATAATGAAACCCATTAAACGGTCATTCTAAATTTCTGTTGAATCCATCTACAGTGGCTCCCCTAATTTTATCATCTCAGCTCATGGGTTATAGTCTCCTAATTAATTCCCTGCCTCTGGCTTTCCCATACTCCAATCCACTCCCCACGCTCTAGCCAGAGGGATCGCTGAAAATGCAAATGTGTTCACATTACTCCTCTGCTTAAGATCTTTCCATGGTTCCCCGTTGCCATTTGAATAAAACCCAGACATGTTCCTGCACGATGTAGTCCTTGGCCTGCCCGTCTGGGTCCACCACTTACCACTCTCCCCACCTTAAATTATTCAGGTAACTGTTGAGCACCGATTGTCTGCTGAGCCCAGTGTCCAAACTCTGGACATGGTGGTGTATAAGACCAACAACAGAGGATGAGTCCTAGTAAAAGTTCTAGTCTAGGAGGTGAGAGAACCTCTGTGTGCACCAGACGTACAAATGGCCTGGGCTCTGTTGCTTGGAAGCAGCATCCTTTCTCATCTCTAAGTTTTTGCATGTGCTGTTCCTCATCCTGAAACATTCTTTCTAACCTCCCCATTCCCCCACCCCAAATACACAGCATTCACCAGGCATAGTCCAACTATTTCTTCACTTTCCTGGCAGGATTCAGTGTTATACTGGGAAGTGTTTGCACAACCAGCTCTCTGTGCAGAAAACATGCTAGTTTATAGTGTTTGCCAATTTCTGGGGTGTAAGTTTCAAGCTACCAACATGATGTCAACTGAACATAGTAGCAGACCACAATGTAACATTTCCCCCTTACGGGTACACTTGGCATACTTGGCACACATAACCACAGGAGCATAAATAATGGTAAAATAATTAGGAAGTAATGAATTTTCAGTATATATTACCTTTGATTTTAGTATAATTTATATCATTTTAAGTGTATACAATCTAACTTTTAATAATCACTCTGTTTAATGACTGGCTTGCAAAATTCCTGAAAATTTAACACGTGGTCTTGTGAGCCAGTAAGAGCCGGTTCCAGCACATCCCTGCTGTCCTGAGATGCTTTCTCTGACTGTCCAGTCTGGGTTAGCTGCTTCTTGTGGGTGCTCCCATAGCATTCACTACATTCTACTGTAATTGCCTGATTTTTTGTCAGAACCCTCTTGAGATCAGGGACATGTCCAGTTGACACATCCCCAGCACCTAAGTCTGACCTTAGTGACACTCTACAAAGATTCATTGAATAGTAGTTTGAATGAATGATACAGAGCCAGGCTGTTGAAACTTACACATTTATGTAAATTCTGCAAAGTGATCTTAAAGAATTGCTTTCAACCTTGTAAACAAAGAGTATATGAAATAACCATTTAGTGAGGCCAACAGAGTTAGGGGTTTTTTCTCCCCACACTCAAAATATGTTTTGTTCAGCTCCTTGTCACTCCTCCCTGCTCACCATTTCGGAGGCAATAGCAAGGTGTTCTGCTGTTGAAGGAATGCAGAACCTTCCAGGAAAAAAAAATCATCTTCTCCAGCAAATGGAAGGAATTTGCTTTTATTGAAGAAACGATTTTAGGAAGTATGCAACCCATCTGACAGGTTTTCTGGAAGCAAGCTGCATAGGCATCAGAAGTAGATGTTTAAAACCTTGAAACAGACACAATCACTGGCTTTTGAAAACTGAAGGCAATGAATGAAAAGCAGCCAAAACCGAAAGTGCTAACTTGACTTGATTCAGTCCAACCCAGAATTCTCTACACAGAATCCTGGACCCATCCAGGGACTTTGAGTGTGCCAGAGGGCTTAGCCGAAGGACCACTGTAATCAATCTTTAAGGAAACAAAAGCATGAATCAGAGAGCAAAGAAAAAGAGAGGAAGAGATAGAGAGAGGAAGTAGGGGGAGAGGGAAGGGAAGAGGAAAGAAGAGAGAGAAGAAGAGAGATTGTTCGGAGTCATAGGATGAAAGCCTGTTTTCTTGAAAGGCAATCCATCAGGAAAATTGGCACACTCATAAAAGTAAAAAAATAAAATAAAATAAAAAATGCTGATGTTTAAAATGTATGATGAGTATAATGATTTTATATCTAAAGAGTCATTATTAAAATGTTTTAAGTTTATATTCAGGAAAACACTTCTTAGGATATTAGCAGATTGTTGTTAGGAGCCAGAAAAAAATGTGCAAAAATGAGGCCCTGGGGTGTCTAGTTTAATCTTGTGTCGTGGTGATGATGGAGCTCTCCTTGCTACGACTTCTAATGAAATGGGTTTTTTAATATTTTAACTTACTTGTGTCTGTTGAATGAGGATATGTGGACGCACCCTTGACACCCATTTCAGTCTTCACGTTTCACTTCTGCTTTGAGAACAGGCCCCCAGCTCTGAGCTGAACCTAGATGATGAGTAACTGGGCTGTGATACAACGGAGTGCAGGCTCTGCTGCTTTTTGCAGGATGGGGAGATGGGGAAACAGCCACTTCTCTCCAGAAGACTCGCTCTCAGCTCGCCTACCAAGAGTTAGAGCCAAGCCTATTTTATACACCAAGTCTTCTGCTCTCTAACTGTCCCATCAAGCACAGCGAGTAGCTCTTATCAGATGATCAAGAAACCAGCTTTTTTAAACAACAAGGTCCTGCTGTGTAACACAGGGAACTATACCCAGTCTCCTGGGATAAACCATTATGGAAAAGAATATTTTTAAAAAGAATGTATATATGTGTAAAACTGAGTCACTTTGCTGTGCAGCAGAGATTGGCATATTATAAAGCAACTATACTTCAATTTTTTAAAAAAAAGAAAGAATAAAAAAGAAAGAAACTGGATTTTTTGGTTCTAGTTATCAGTTAAACCAAGTTGGTGATTTGGTTTTGCCTTAAGTTGGCACAGTAAGTGGAGTAAAGGAGATATCTTTTTTTTTTTATATGGATGGATGATTCATTGTATTTTCTGAAGCCTAAGGAAGAAAGGTTCAACTTTGATTTTGAGATAACTGACTGCTGAGATAAGTGTATGAAACACGTAGCCCTGAGTCAGGTCCATCATAGACACTCAATAAGTATTATTTCTCTTTCCTTTCCTGTCTTTTCTTTCTCATTACAGAAATCTACCTCCTAATTGACTTCAATAAATGTTTGCAAAAGACAGAAATTATAACCATAACCTTTCATTTCTGATTTTTTCTTTTTTTAGATGTTGGGGGTAGGACTTTATTAATTAATTCATTCATTTTTGCTGTGTTGGGTCTTCCTTTCTGTGAGAGGGCTTTCTCTAGTTGTGGCAAGTGGGGGCCACTCTTCATCGCGGTGCGCGGGCCTGTCACTATCGCGGCCTCTCCTGTTGTGGAGCACAGGCTCCAGATGCGCAGGCTCAGTAGTTGTGGCTCACAGGCCCAGCTGCTCTGCTGCATGTGGGATCTTCCCGGACAGGGGCTCGAACCCGTGTCCCCTGCATCGGCAGGCAGATTCTCAACCACTGTGCCACCAGCGAAGCCCTCATTTCTGATTTTTTAAACACATACTATGTGCTAGGAACTCTTACAGATTCTGGGATACAATGGTGAACAAAATGTATAAGATCTTATTCTTCATAGATCTTAAATTATTCATGCATCACTCTGCATAGTCCCTAGATTTGATTTGTTACCTGTTATTGTCCTATTTGGTTATAGATTACATCAGTAAAATAATAGTACATCTTTTTACCTCATTGCTTCAGCATCTTTTCTAAGCATCATATTATTTTATCTTCACAACAGCCTTGAGATTTGGGGACAAGTTAGTACCCCCGCACCACACAGGTGTAAGGAGAAAGACGGAAACCAGGACTCCAAGCTTTTAGACTCTGATTGGTGACCTTCCTATTATACTTGGCTCTCATGAAAGAAGTGGCCACACTTGGACAAAATATATGTAGAGCCCATCAGATATGATAGCTTCTGTTTCCTTGGGAACAAATGGGATAGATTTGAATTCCCCAAGTGGTCATCTAACAAACAGTTCATTCATTAACACTCTAATGTAAATTAGAATCTAATAAGTAAATAAAACATCACTCTCAAAACATCAAGTCCAATTAAATCTAGGTAGCATACACTGTCACCCCTACTACTACACAAGATTAGAGTTTTGTTTGCAAATTTCAAAATGACGTATGGGAATAGCAACATCTTTCCCACCAGAATAAAAACCCACTGAGTAGAAACTGAGAAGATAAATTTTTAAAGAAACACACACATGGGCTGAGACAGGACTGCTGTGCAACCGTTGCTTCTCAGATTGCCAGTAATGACTTCGGTGAATGTATAATCAACCTGCAGAACATAAAGGGGACAGGGAGGTAGAAGCTTGGATGCCTCTGAAAAAGTGCACACTGTGTTATTTATTTTAAGGAAATATGTTAAGATGCTGCGATGTTCTTAAAGGAATAATGCTTGGAAACCTGAGACAGCACTCCAACCTGTTCTCACCACACCCCCTTTCTTTCTTGTTTCTCCAAACAATAATATGTCTCTTCTTTCAGCACTTTCTATCTTTAACGTCAGCTTCTTTCATCTCAGAATGCCAACATACTTCAGAGACGTTATCTTAGTAATCCTCTTAGAGAGAGGATTCCCAAGCTAGATATTCCCGAAATCCACAGGTTTTGCGAGTCTGCTAGGTGGGAAGGATAATTTCTTTGTACCTCTGTAACATCTGTCTACACTGGGACTTGCAAATACTTTTCCAAATTATCTAATTATCCTTTTCAATGTTCCTTGGAGGGAGCCAGGCAGGAGGTAGTACTGATTCTATTTTTTCAAGGAGCAGAACTAATGATTTGTTCCACGACAAGGTGACTTAGCCTGCAGCCATATCCTCCAGAAAGTTCTGTTGTAAAGTGAAGACCTGTATAATATTTCTTCTCTTGAGTTAAAGGTAGTGGAGCGGGGAGTGGCTTCACAAATACCTCTAGGTAAGTGCAGTTACATCTGAATCACTTCTCCTCTTAGCTAATTAGAGCAAACTTCCCAGTGTGTCCTGGTATGTTCCCTGGAACACCTTGTAAGAACTTCCTGGAGAACCCTTGGCCAGATAGTTTTGGAAAACACTACAAATGAGCTTCTTCCTTTTGACGAGTCAAAACACATTACCCTGATGAAGCCCTGCTAAGGTACCTCATTTAACTTGGACCCATGGGATCCATTGCTTATGTAACAGCTGTTAACAGCCCAGGAAATAATATTTTGTGGAAGACATTTAAGAAACATCAGCCCAGACATTTCCCCCCCTCAAATCTCCTTACTCAGAAAACAGAACTAGAAAGAACCGATCGCAGAATGATATAATTAGCTAATTATTATCAAGCACTTACTTTTCCAAACACTGGCTTCTATTTTCCTGCCTTATGTGTTATTGCATTTTATCATCACAGCTTATCTGTGTGGTAAATAATATTAATATTCCCATTTGACAGAGGAGGAAACTAAGGTTCAGGGAGGTCCTCTGAATGCTGATGTGGCACTGGGCTGTTCTCAGCTCCTCCTGTTACCTGTCTGCATACCTGCCCTTGGTGAGTGCAGCCAGTTTCAGGGTTTTAAATACCATCTTTAGGCTAATGATCTAAATCTGTATCTGCAGTCCTGACCACTTCCTAGGGGAGAACCTTGATCTACAGACTCATTGAAACTAAGGCCTTTCGCCCACACGTTATTCCTCATCTGTTTCTACCCTTATTCAAAATACAAAATATTGGGTCACCCAGACCACCAGGAAGAAGGCTCACTGGTCCTTTATAGGAATATAGCCCTGGACCTCAGGAGGCCCAGAACTTTGCCTAACTATCCTGCTGCTATAGCAGGCTCAAAAACATTGTCTGAGACAGTCCAAATGTTCTGCATGGGAATTCCTTCTGTCAACGACCCCATGAAACTCATGTTTGAAAAATATTTTGTCTAGCTAACAGATTGCATGTACTGAAAATGAAATTATTAATTTTCACTTTGTATGTCATCTAAGTTATTTGACGGATATACGCTGTTTAAGATACATTCTCTACATGAGAATCATACAGGTGTTTTAAATCATTACCGAACAAAGACAGGGTAAGCTGATGCTCTGGTATCTTTGTGTTGTTTTTTTTTTTAGGTTTTGTAAGTTTCTGAAAAACAGCTCTTGATCCCTAAGCTTTGCATTTCCACACTAAAGCTTATCTCTTAAGACAATTCCCTTTTTCTAAGGGTATACAAGAATCTGTGCTGAAGGCCCTTCTTGATTCATATCTTCACATATTGTGACAGATTTCTATGAAGGTCTCCATCTGATTATGGGGTTAGGTGTTGTTTCCATAGTAATTAGAAGTCTGTGTCTTCAACTTGGATCATAGATCATAGACCCAGCAATTTCTGCACTGAAATCATCCTCAAAATCCAAGCCTGATATAAATAACAGAAAGCTACGAGCAGAAAGCTATATTGACTTACCTATGTTCTATCATTATAATTAACACTCTCCCCAAAAAACAAAACAAAAAAATCCTACAAGTGGTAAGGTTTTTTGTTACAATGAAATATCTCCCCTGGGGCACTAATATTCTTTCAGGGCATTTCTTGTTCCTTTGATTTAACTTAAGCCAGTGAGCCAGGTTCTTCCCAAAAGGCAAATTAAGAAGGTCTGTTAACTCTTTCCGTGTGCCCAGCTTCAAGAAATCTCAGCAAAGCCATTAATATTGTTTCGCCCTAGGCTTTATACTTTTTAAAAGTCAGCTGTCATTTTCGAAGCAATCCAAAATAGCACACTCAACCGAACCCTGGAGCTTTGGAAATGCTAATGGCCTCCATCAGCAATGACCTTGCCGCTGGGAGGTGATTTAGGCAGTGGGCAGAAAGGGGCGCGCTAGCTTTATCACACTGGTTTACACCATCGGCTTCAGAAATTGTGTGAGAGAAGCATAATCAATAGTGTGTTAAGGCCAATCTCGAGGAATGCCAAGACAAAGTGCTCCCGCTCTGCAAAGTGCTGAGTGGAAGGAGAACTTTTGAATACAGCAAAGGAGAAATCAGCTGTAGTGGTAAAACTAAATGAATTGTGTCTCAGGATGGAATTTGTCATCGGGAATGGCACTCAGGAGCCCTTGCGTACTTCAGTGGAATCCCATAATATGCCTGATGAAAAACGCTTGTTTTAGAGTTAAACAACACAGAGTCAAATAACAAAACCAGAAGGAATGCATTCCAAACACACACGTGTACCTTAAGAACTGGATGACATAAATAATCCTGAAAAGTTTACTGAAAGAAGTATCCAGGATAGAATCATCTCCTGTGTAGAAACAGAAGAAACGCAAAGTTGAACTTCATCAAAACTTCCTGAAAATGGGGCTTCCCTGGTGGCACAGTGGTTGAGAGTCCGCCTGCCGATGCAGGGGACACGGATTCGAGCCCCGGTCTGGGAAGATCCCACATGACGCGGAGCGGCTGGGCCCGTGAGCCATGGCTGCTGAGCCTGTGCGTCCGGAGCCTGTGCTCCGCAACGGGAGAGGCCACAGCAGTGAGAGGCCCGCATACCGCCAAAAAAAAAATTAATAAAAGCTTCCTGAAAATGTTACTGGATTTCCTGTAATGCTGTCAAAGGGATTATCTCTTGATAACCAGCAGAGAGTGCGAAGCTTCTAAAACTAGCAAAGGAGGTATATCCCCACACCACCCTGAGTAAAACCACTGTGGAAAAGAACTAGCAGCTTGGTCCCTGAGATCATTACAATAGAATGTTTGATTTCCCATGGCAACCCTAATTGTGACATGAACAGCTGTCAACAACAAAATTAGAGGAAACTGTCATTATAGGGAAGTTATCCACATTTGCTTGTCCTATTTCCACATCATTGCTCAAGAGAGTGTTTTCAAAGAATTCTTCTATTAGAGGTTTTCATTACTCAAAGAGGAGACACTCAAGTTATTGGCCTTCTATGCTATACATGAAATACATTGGTCACAGTAACAAGAATCCCAAACAAATGTTTCTTGAATGCCAAATTCAAGTACATGAAAATGTCTGGGACATAATTTCTTTAATCCTGAAATCATCCTATGAGGTAACTATTACAATTCCTACTTTTAATACAGTCAATTCTCATTATTTGCATAGTTGTGTTATATGAGTCGCCACAAACCCTGAATTAGCAACTACTGAACCGTTGCTCCTACTAGAAATACAGGGTTAGGTTCCTGAAAGCTTTTAGTCGCATTTTCATCAACCAGTCAATCCATAACCTTGTTTTAGGTGTGTCTCTCCTGAAAGACAGTATGATACATATTGTTGATTCGTTAACATTGAACTCACAGCCAAGTGCACTGTAACTCATGCCTGAATTAAGTTTATCTAACACACAGTTTTCTCCGAAAGGCACATCACAGCCTTAGGAACACTAGACAGCACTTCAGCCCTATGGCCGCGGGCCGTTTTAAACTGGGAAATCACCAAGTAAAACATAAAAGTATTGAAAAAATGTGGCACTAAATAGACCACCAAAGAGACCCGTGTTTACAGCTTGAGAGCCAAAGCAAGAAGGCACAGCTTCTCCTTGTTGCAGCTGTGAACATGCACTTTGCCGCTCTCCCCATGTCTGCGGAAGTGTTTTGAGTATTGATTTGGGGATTACAAATTAATTTTAGTGAATACAATCTTCCCTCGGTATCTGCAGGTGATTAGTTCCAGGAGTCCCCGCAGATCTCAAAATCAAATTTGACCCGAGTTTGTTTAAATTTGCAGATGCGAAACCCATGGATACGGAGAGGGTCAACTGTAGGCAAATTCACAAAAACAGAATCTGTAAATAACGAGGATTGACTGTATACATAGAAAATAAGAGTCAGGCTGTAAGTCAGTCACTCTGTATCTGACGGAGTAATTCTGTTTCATTGGTGCTTGTATTTGTTTGTTTCCAGATCAGAGTTTTTTTGGAGGTAAGAGTTCCATGAAAAATGTGGAAGCCAGTGCACTGAATACTTTGGCATCATAATCTTAGGAAGAAACTCACTGTATAACTTTCATAACCTTTCAATGGTTCTTCCAGGTCTTTCAGGGATGTGGCCAACCCAAACCTGCTCCAGCCCTCAGATCTGCTCGCTCAGCTCCTGAAAATTTTAATACACGGTTCAGGCCTTACAATCCTGAGGAAAGACCAACCACTGCTGCAGGCACGAGCTTGGACCGGCTGGTGAGTTCTCCCGTTGTGGCCACTTTCTGTTACCAGGGTTATTCTTCAGAAAACGTGATGGGATTCTGAAAAAGCTGGTGGTAAAAGTCATCTCATTCTTATATCTGCTCCTGGTCTTAATTAGAATATTGAAAAGTAATGAGATCTTCCTTTTAGATTATTTAAGGAGTCTTATCACTATTAATCCACTCATACAATGGCCAAATCTTCAACTCCATATTTCTTCTGAAATATTAATTTGGAGACTAAGTTCCTATATCTTCCAGAGATATAATTACAATAGCACATTTCTTATTCAACTGCTTCAGTTATTTATTCAATTATGATACAATGTAACTCTATCATGAATGTTCCTTATATGTAAAGTTTCTGTTTGAAAAATCTTGCCAAGAGACCCCAAATCAACACTACTACCTTTTTTTCTCTTTTTTATGTGTCTTTTAAAAGTTGGAATGCTTAGAAATAGTCACTCTTTGATCCATTTAAACGTGTGTCAGGAGACCAAACATCTCATTGAAGCAACTTACTTGGAGATTACAACCATAAATATAGTAAACACAACTTTTAATGTGTTTCAAACATCAAATTTTGCTATAAAAAAGGAAAAGCTCATAATTTCAAAGAAATACTGCCCAATCGTTTTCAATACAATTTATAGCACTATAACCAATTTATATACCTGTAATTGTTAGTGCCGTTAATGTTGCTTCGCCAATTATATTGATGTAAAATTAACACATAAAAGCCTTAAGGTCATAAAACACTTGAACCACATCTGATTATGTTATATAAACTCAGATCTCAAGGGTTTCTGGTTATGAAAATACTTTTATTAGTCACTGTTATAAATTACTTTATCATTTTAGCTAATATCCTTCTACAGTATAGAACTCATAAGATTAAATTGGTAGCATTTGGCCTCATACTAAGTACATCTCAGCATTTCTCTCTATAAAAATCAAATGTGCTTACAACACAAAGACCTATCCATGAAGTGTCAAAGGGAAGGGGTAAGTGGAGTCATTAACTGCTAAATTGTTATAAACTTATTACTGTTCGTTAGCAAATAAAACCCCCTCTTCAGTGTAGGTTTTGAAAAAGGGATCATTTGGGTAATTGCTTCAACCTTGTACTTTACCTTAGTTATATCTATTCTTTATTCACAATTTCAGGAAAAGTTTAAAATTAGTCACCTTTTTTCTTTTAAACAAACAATTAGATTCCACCAAACAACCAGCCAGTTGTAAAGAAATGGTGGTTTCATTAGATTCCATTGTTTGGGTTTTTATTTTACAAATTCCTTTGTATGTCAATATCCTTTTAACCAGGGCACAATTTGTGAGTAGGGGTTTGACCTCTGTCTCTCTCACCCTTTTGTTTTGTTTTGTTTTGTTTTGTTTTTGCTTTTCCTATTTCAGTTGGCTCTAACTTAGTTAATGAAACAATTCAGGATTTTCAGAATTTTTATGAACTCTCATATCAGAACTGGGCACAATGCAAGATGAATAAGTTTTAGAGACCTGCTGTACAACCATTGTGCTGCAGATAACAGTACTGTATCGGTTAAGAGGCTAGATCTCAGGTTAAATGTTCTTACCTCAGGAAAATAAAATTGGAAAACAAATGGAGTACATTATCCACTTAGTTAAAACTGCATTGATTTTGAACACAATAATGACATCTATGACTACTAATTAATTTTTTTGCCTTTAAAACAGAAACACAGTATTCTTTCCTACCAGGAGAAACACACACACACACACACACTCAAACAGGGGAAGTTGAACAAGAAAAATACTTTTCTCAAGGCAACAGTATTTATACAATTCAGTACAGCTTGAATAAAACATCAGCACTTTGAGAATTTCACAGGATGTTTAAAATCTAGTAGATATGAAAATTGGTATTTGAATCTTTTATAAAGGAACTTCATTGGTCATCCTCAAAGTGCCCCAAATATAAGGGTCTTGAGGAATCTTGGCAAATAGGAAAATGATTTAGGATCTTCTATTTTACACACCCCCAAGATACATTTAATCATTTTTTAAAAGAATTAGTAATGGTTAATCATATGATCACGAGAAAAGGACCAAACTCAAGGTACATAAGGACCAGAGTCAGTGCAGAAGAAGTTAAATCAATAAGTCAATTTTATTCTAAAATATTCTCTGACAGCATATAGTACTTACTTCCTCGTAGGTGTGGCTTCAGGCTCTATAAGGGAGAATGGCAGTTTTGTTAATTTTTTATTCAATTAAATTCTGATTCCTTCCCATATTGTAAGAATTAGCGATTTGTAATTCACAGCCAGTCATAAACCTACCTGGAGCTACTTTCTCAGCCCCTGAGACCAAGGGACTGTTTCCATATAAAAAGGGACTGTTTACAGTCCCTTTGCAGGTTCAACATAGTTCTGAATAGTGGAAAGGTTGGAGCAGTTACCTTGGCCAGACAGCGCTGTGCAACAGTCAGATAAAATCATCTTCAAGATACACGCAAAGGTGATAGGTCCTGATGGGTCTGCCATATATCACTGCTTATTTGGAATGTTTATGATCAAGTCTCATGTTACCTGCTCCTGTTTTAATTTTCCCCTGAAAAGATGTTTCCTGAATATTTATAAGAAGCATGTGTCCCAGAAAAGAAGGATAATTGGAAAAGACTTCCTTTAATTTCTCTGTGTTTCAGCAGAGAAAATGCTTCAAAAGATAGCATCCCAAAGACGATCCCAATCACCCCACCCCTTTTGCCAAACTGAAAATATCTTAGCTATAAAGCTCTCGGAGAGTTGCTTCTTACTACCATTTAAAATTAGTACCTGTGGCATTAACTTTGGGATCTGTTGGTAAAGGTTCTTATACCAGCTATTATAAAGCAATTTTTTATGTGAAGTGGTAGTTATGGGGTTTGTTTTAGAAATAAATCTCCTAATCCCAAAGTAGGTAAACCACTGCTAAAACTTATATAAAGTAATTGAAAACAAAACAAAACTCTCTCTTAAAAATATATCAGTTCCATCATTTAACCTCTTACTACATTTATAAGGAAGTTGTCAATTCTTTTATATCACTAGGAAACATTCCATGTGTTCCTTCAAAGTTATATGGGCATAAAATCAGTTTAGGTGTAGCTTTCAGACATACTACCCTAAAGTTATTTTTATTATCCAATAATGAATGAATATACGTGTATAAATTCCGCTTCTGATGGAAAGCTGACTCCTCAGAGAATACTGAAGTCCTTCCTGCCAGCAGCCATGGTTTGTTCAAGAAATGAACAAATGCCATCAACTAACTTAGTTCAAAAACTGGTCCCATCATCATCTGTCTCTTCCTGTCACCAGCACTCACCCTAGCAGTCCTGTCCCAGCCCACTGTTACTGATTTTCAATTCAATAGACCAGAGGTGGTTATTTGAAATCAGGAAGAGATTGGTTCTCTTCCCTTTTTCTTAAATTTATACCCTGTGAATTCTCTTAAATAATGTGATGTGAAACAGTGATTTCTTTAAAGAAAGTTCCACTAGAACTTCACGGAAAGTATAGTATGTAAAAATAAATCAACACAAAGTAGCTTGATTTTAAGATCTGAGCATACCACCATGTTGGTTAGTTGTACAGCTCAGAATATTACAACACAACATGCTATACAGCTCCTGGACACACTTGGGCAGGGAGTGTATGTTATTTTACTCCTGCTGATTCGTTAGAGCAAAAACATACTGTAAATTATGTGTCTTAGAGAAATATATTTTATTAAAGTAGATTTTTAAAAAAACCTAGACTTGGAAGTTAATTCATCAAGTTGGCAATGAGTTAGACCAATGAATCTCCAGTAAGTATTCAACATCATACCATGTGTGTGCAGACTCTCAAATATTCTACTACTCGTTCTGAGGGAGTCGGGGGTGGGGATGGGTGGAATGCCAGTCTGCAACGCTAAACGTTATACCTGTGCTGTACTATTATGTATAGAATAATCTCTCTTTCTTTTTCCTTTGAATTTGTTTTCCTCTTGCTTCCCAGAGGATTGTGTGGAGGACAATGCAACATAGTGTAAGCTTTGGTCTTCTTCTTCTTCTTCTTCTCATCCCCATTTGTCTTTGTATGGTCATTCCGGAGAGTTTCTGAGAAATCCCACCTCCACTTCCTCCTTCCAAATTGTCTAGAGAGAGAACATTGAACACTGTGCATGACCAACAGGTTTAAGAATGTCCTCTCAGCTTGGTATTTATGGTTAACAACCATTGTGGTATTCTTTCTCAATGGCAAGGCTTTCAGTCTCAGCTTTGTGTAAGACTAGCTCATCTGGTGGCTGATTTGAATTCTATCCCAATGTTCAGACTATGTATAGTTTGCCTGAAAAACTTGCTCTTCCCTGATAGAATATATTGGCTTTTTTCTTCTGTGCTGAGTGAATAATTACCTCCCTAATAATGAAAACAAACCAACAGCAGTCCTCATGCATAAGGAGCTAATTTTTCCATTAACTGGGACATAGAGAATTTAGGGGGGTAAGAAATAGTTTGTGGTATAGCTTATTTACTCTTTGTTTTCCTACTTGAATTTACTGATATCTTTTAGAGCATTTAGGGAGAAAGCATTGGATATTTTTTACTACAAAGCGGTTTGTACTGGGGATGAGGACAGGCACACCCAGTTTATCCTACCTGACTTTCCATATTAACTGTAATAAACAGACAGTTAAGTTATCCAGTGGTTTTCATAATACCACTCTGTGCTGGTACTACCACTTCATAGACACCTGAACCCTCCATAGCATCATGGACCCAGAAGAGAAGATGCCTCTCGCCTGATGAGCTCATTTATTCATGTAGCACACCTATGACATCATGGTGCTCCATGTCTGCCTTTAAATTCAGGCAGTGGCAACACTGTGTCTAAATTTCCTCCTTTCATATTCATTTGTTTAAAAGAAAATGTCCTCTGAGTGGTATCCCTATTTATCATTCCAGCTCTCTGAGCCCAGGGCAGTTTGGATAAGGTAAGAAAGTTAAGAGGTATATCTGAAACAGGAGTACTCTGGAAGGGAAGATCTTGAGGAAGGAACAGAGAAGGCAGATAGCTTAAGGTCTCCTAGTGCTAAATGGAAAGTGGGAGAAGGATACATCAGTGGTGGAACAAGACAAGGTTCTATTCGTTTGGACCAATTGATGCAACTTGACTAGCTCCAGTTGACAGAGTGTGTGCCTGCTCTCTCCAACATTCTCTTGGTACCTCCAGATTTTCCAGCAGTTGAACTAGTCCAATCTCCTTGTCTGATGGTTATTATGACCCTTGTAGTTTCCCCAAAAAAGAATGATGTCCTAGAACATACTGGAAAGAATGTAAAGCATAATATCATCCCCACCCACTCCCCACGAGTGCTGGACTTCCCCGCTTGTCTCCTATAAACTTCTTTAGCTGGGCCCCCAAAATCAGATGTTTATTATTGGATATGGTTCTTGCAAAAACACAATGCAATTTCTGAAATGTATTGGTATGCCATTGGTGACAAATATGTTGCTAATATTAATACGTATAAATTTAAGTACTTGTAAAATGTCATCAAGCTATACCCTTTATCTTATTGTTCAGAAACAAAATGGACAAAGCAACTCACATTCTGGCACCATTTCCTGCCTGATGGTTAATCCCAGTTTCAGAGTAAAATGCTGGTCTTAAAAATGTTCTTCCATGCCTCTTTGGGACCATTTGGTGTGATTTAGGAAGTCTTAGCTGTAAGGATGCGGGAAACTGTCTGTTGTTCATTTTAAATTGCCATGGCATTTCACTGTCACCTCAAAGGATTCTGCATCCGGCTAAATCCACTATTTTGCATTTCAAAAGGATGTCAGGCTGTGGTTAAGAAACTGCTTTATTATCTAGAGCCTCAGCCACTGTCTTTAGGTGAAACTGATATTTTCCATTTTCCACCTCGACACAGACACACAGACACACACAGAGACACACACACACACACACCTCTCAGTCTTTGCTTGGCCTGAACAGGAGAAACTAAAGCCTTCCTAACAACAGTAAACCAGATTCTGCTCTTTAATTAGTTTTCTAAAGATAAATGGGTCAAGGCCAGATTGGCTTTCAGCCTCTGCTGCAGCTGAATAAATTATGCCCCATTCACCCCAGCAAACAAACAGCTACTGCTCAATCCACTTCAGATTTGGAACTGCCCAGTCCTGCCTGAACTTGCTTTATCTATTTGCTGCAAAACCCCACTGAGACACCCTAGTTTCATTTTCAATGAACCCTTGGCAATAACAGCAGCAAAATACAGCGAGCTTTCAAAGCAGGGAGAAAATACAAAGCATTAAAACCAAGCCACCCAAGTTATTTGGTCTCAGTTTCTGCCCTTCTCTGGGCATCCCCAGCAGTGTGTGGTGGCAGAGGGAGCCTCCCAACACAGGCTTCTTTAGGAGGCTTGTGGTTGATGAAGTCCAAGTGGGGAATGTCGTTAAGACACACATGTAAAATGATGGCTTATCTCCAGGATATTCTGCTTATTCCATGGGCTTGGAGGAAGCACAAATCTAATTCAATGATATGCACTGTTGGAAACCTAAGTGGAATGCCTGCCCCTTATGTGGAATTTTCAGCTCACACCCAGTGGACAGTGGACTATTTTTACATCCTTGGGAAGCTGTACTTTCAGGAATGTGGAAGAACAGTGAAATCAGAAGAAGCATAGACCTTTCTTTCAACTCAGGCAAAGTTGTGTTTAATTGCAGCGGTCTTGGGGAGTAACATATACCCCACTGGCTGCATTACTCCTTGGGAGATGCTGAAGCCCATTCTGCTCCACTGCTTCAAGACATGTTCAGAGACTCATGTGGATTCCAACAATGAGATAAAGTCATGCCACACATTTTAAAGGGGGAAAATTTTGCACAGCTTGCTTTAGGTATAAGTGGTCTGAAATCATTTGGGGGGTAATTTTACCAAAAAACCATTTTCAACTCCATTTTTAAACTCTCTTTTGTCCTCAGAAACATTTAAGCAAGAGCTTTGCTGAACTCTAGGTCACAGAAATGAAATGTTACCCTTTCAGACCCCAAATATGGCTGTACAGATTTTATGTCTATTTTATGGTATGTTGATATGCTTATTTTCCCCTTCAGACATGAACATTTCTTTCAGAATTCCTGACTTCAGCTAAACCCAAAACGATGCATTCTATGGGTATCAATCAATCATGTATGTATTGAGTTCTTCTCTCTTGAGTAGCACTTAATAAAACTAACTAGCATGTACTTTCTCCACCATCACATGTTGTTAGTGCTAGCATCATCAAAAAGGCAAGAGTTACTGTTTGCAAAAAAACATTGTTTATCAAACCAGTTAGATACACCGTGTTTCCTCCAGGGAATAGTATCTCGTATAGCGCCCCATAAAACGTTAGCCTACAGGAAGTAGGAATTTGATTTTGTAATCTGAGATAAACTACACCAATAAAGAATATGTGGAAGGCTGCAATGAACATTGTGGTACATGTCTCTTTTTGAATTATGGCTTTCTCAGAGTATATGCCCAGTAGTGGGATTGCTGAGTCATATGGTAGTTCTATTTTTCATTTTTTAAGGAACTTCCATACTGTATCAATTTACATTCCCACCAACAGTGCAGGAGGGTTCCCTTCTCACCACACCCTCTCCAGCATTTACTGTTTCTAGATTTTTTGATAATGGCCATTCTGACCAGTGTGAGGTGATACCTCATTGTAGTTTTTATTTGCATTTCTCTAATAATTAGTGATGTTGAGCATCTTTTCATGTGCCTCTTGGCCATCTGTTTATTTTCTTTGGTGAAATGTCTATTTAGGTCTTCTGCCCATTTTTCAATCGGGTTGTTTGTTTTTTTGATATTGAGCTCCATGAGCTGTTTGTATATTTTAATCCTTTGTCCATTGTTTCATTTGCAAATATCTTCTCCCATTCTGAGGGTTACAATAGCCAGGACATGGATGCAACCTAAGTGTCCATCGACAGATGAATGGATAAAGAAGATGTGGCACATATATACAATGGAATATTACTCAGCCATAAAAAGAAATGAAATTGAGTTATTTGTAGTGAGGTGGATGGACCTAGAGTCTGTCTTACACAGTGAAGTAAGCAGGAAAGAGAAAAACAAATACCATATGCTAATACATATATATGGAATCTAAAAAAAAAATGGTACTGATGAACCTAGTGGCAGGTCAGGAATAAAGACGCAGACATAGAGAATGGACTTGAGGACACGGGGTTGGGGGGAAGGGTAAGCTGGGACGAAGTGAGAGAGTGGCATGGACATATATACACTACCAAATGTAAAATGGATGGCTAGTGGGAAGCAGCCGCATAGCACAGGGAGATCAGCTTGGTGCTTTGCGAAGACCTAGAGGGGTGGGATAGGGAGGGCGGGAGGGAGACGCAAGACGGAGGAGATATGGGGATATATGTCTGCATATGGTTGATTCACTTTGTTGTACGACAGAAACTAACACAGCATTGTGAAGCAATTATATTCCAATAAAGATGTATTAAAAAAAAGAATATGTGGAAGGTATGTTAACAAATGAATCATCATTGACCAAATACGCACATTGAAAACATTAAACAAATGTAGCATCTTTGATCTAGGCCATATCCAATAGCTTGTTCTCCTTTCTTAAGCCAGAAGTCTTTGCCCATACCTTAAACAAATTAAAGAAAAACATTGTCAGTTCTGAACTGATCGGATGAAAAAGTTCATCTGCACACCCATTCCCATGACTTGTCCTTATTCATCTATGAAATATGTGTTTTTGGTGACTTGATTATGAAAGCCTGAATACACAAGCCATACTAAACTGCCCAAACCATACCATTTAAAATATGTGTTCATGAGAGGTATCAGTGGACATAGATCTTTCATTAACTTATTGAGCAGCTTATGGAAAGGCTTCAGTCAGTTTTTCTCATAGCTGTCTGAGGTATTTGCACCATAACTCCACAACTCCCAGATGTGATGTTCACGCTTATGAGAAATAGAGCTGAAGAAATGGGATTTTTCATAAATACCAGTTTTGATGTATTTGCTGTATAATCAATCAGCTTTTAACTGGCTTTGGGGCCTATGGAATACATTTTAAAGCACTGGGAATTTGGCTATTCCCATAACATACTTGGACACTCTTTACTGCTAGCAATAAACCTCAGGCATAAACATCGTAGAGAAAACCAGATGAAAAGAAACCTGTTTGAGTGAAAATTGACTTCCCTTCATAAATGCTGAAGGTAGATAGAAACATATCTTCAATACACAATAATTTTATTACTTAAGCTCATTCATGGTTATTATTGTCAAAGGCTCTGACTTCATGGGTATTTTCTTGCATCTAAAAGACTGGCCAAGCTATTAAAAAAAAAAAAAAGACAAGTTGACAGTAAATGAACGAACCAGCTGCTGTAACAGGACCACTATATTGCTGGCTAACAAATAAGTTTTTGGAAGTTGGGTTTGTGTAATATCTTTAGAAGCTTTTCCAATATTCTGTTGATCTGGATGGGCCAAGCCAGGCACTGAAGCAACTACAAACAACCCCCATAATGGCTCACAAAAACACAAGTTTATTTCTTGTTCATAGCAAGTGCCTGCTGTTTTGTTGGCTGCGGGTCAGCTACACATGGTCATCACCCTCACCCCAGGACACAGGGTGACAATCAGCCATTATCTGGAGCTTTGCCTGTTACAGCAGCAGGGGAAAGAGAGAACGTGACAGGGGTGCCTATGGAGTCTCCACCTGGAAGGGACACAGCACAATGTGTCCATCTGGTTGACCAAAGCAGGTCACATGACCAAGCCTACTGTCCAGAAGGCAGGGACGTATGTCCCTCTGCGTCTCACACAGACTGAAAATGATGGACATGTTTGTGAGCAGAAATATTATCAACCCCAAATACAGATGACCAAGGCAAGATTTTTAAATTGATAAAAATCTCTTCATTACTCTCTGAGACAAACCTTTCATGAAAAAAAAGAGAAATTCATCATTCATTCAACAAATATTTATTGTGCTGTAATATGGGCCAAGGATAAGTGGCTAGAACATAATCAAAGATCTCACAACACTTTGGGCGATGGCAGATAAAGCTAGCTCTAATTTAAATCAGACCATGGTCAGGTAAAGATTGCATTTAAAAGTTTTTAGAAATCTAAGGAAATTCTAAATCCTTGTTGCAAAGGGAGTGTGTCCATTGCCCTAGAAAACCAGCATCCCTTTATACGTCAGGTTGATTTTTAGCATCAGATGGCTATTTCTCCTACCTGAACTTCAAGTTCAATCATCGTTCAACCAGAGCAAAGGAGTCCCACCCCAGTAGCCCACCAAGACAGTATCTCAAAGGAGGATGTGGAAGCTGTTGCAATGAGTAGGAGAAAAAGAGCAATAGGAAAACAGAATGAGCAAAGACGTTTTTATTACCATCATTTAAATGTCTTTCAGATCCAGACTGTGTACTTTTTAAATGAACCTTCGATACTGGATGTCGTAAGGGCTGCTCTTGTCTGACTGGATGTCATGTTTGCTTCGGCAAAGCAATTTTTCTGCTCTTCTTTCTGGGTCAACCTAGTTGGAGCAAATCAAATTGTTCTCCCTCTTTCTTCCTTTCATACATCATCATTTAAGATCACCAAGAATTCGAGTTCCGGAACCTGCCTTTGTCTCCTTTTACAATATCTGTTTATTTCTGAATAGCATTCCTGAAGGAGAACACTTTTCGCAGGTTAATCAGGGAAAGTGCACAGGCTGACAGCAACAGTGAACTTATCGATTGCAATGAAAGTCTCAGGAATGTGTGTGCCATTGGCTTCTGCGTGGAATTATTTGTAAAATTGTAGAGCTCTGATTCAGCTGGAAGAAAAATTACAATATAAATTCATAAATTATTTATGTGTAATGAGGCAGGAAAACAATGACTTTGTAAGCTTTATTCTAAGGGATTTGAACCTAAGAAAACTCTCCAAAGCAGCCTGAATTCATTGCAATGAAGAACACTCATCCCTGCACTTGAAAAAGCCTAGCGTTTCCTTTGCTCGCTCTTTGCAGCTCCTTGAGTGCTAGAGAAAAGGGGTAAACATGAAGCAGCTAGACTGGCTCTGGGAAGAAAACAGAAAGGTAGCAAACTGCCTTAATTGATCTCCTCACATAAAATCGAAAAACCCAGGGGCTATCTTTAGTGTGAGACATGTCCTCATGAAAATGTTTCCAGTTACTCAGGAAAATCAAATCTTCTTTATACAGTAGTCTTCAAGGAACAAGAAGTATTTCATTAGGATTTTAATGGTGAGGGCTCAAATGAAAGGAACTCATCCTCTCTTGTCAACTTTTATCCTCTCTTTAAAAATAAATAAAATACAATCTCTTTACACTATTTTCATTAAAAAAAAAAGTTCTTTCTCCATGACTTTGGAGAGTTAGAAGTTAAGTGAGTCCCTAGGAATATTTTTTATTTAATTTTTTTTGGAGTATAGTTGATTTAGAATGTTGTGTTAGTTTCTGCTGTACAGCAAAGGAAATCAGTTATACATATACATATATCCACTCTTTTTAGATTCTTTCCCCATATAGGTCACTACAGAGTATTGAGAAGAATGTCCTGTGCTATACAGTAGGTCCTTATTAGTTATCTATCTTATATACAGTAGGGTGTATATGTCAATTCCAATCTCCCAATTTATCCCTCTTCCCCCCCTTTATTGGAATATTTTTTGAAGACACTGATTTGCATAACTCTGAGCATGGTATGACCAGGAAGGATTGTGTGTGGGGGGGGTGAGTGGGTGAGTGTGGGGGTTTATTTTTTAATAACAGTACACTCCTTGTGTCCAGTAATGATAGGTGAACCACCCAGAGATTTGTTACAGTTATTTATCAAATTGTAGCTGAAGCATGATACTTTTAAATAAGCTTCTGTGATTCATCACTAGTTATTAAAATTCAGAGACACCCAGTGGTGGACCAAGTGTAAGCACCAATTTCCAGGGCTCCCTCAGGCCCTTTCATCATGTCCTGTCCTAAACTTTACCTCCCACAGAGAAGAGCCACTGCCCCGGGCCTCCTGGAGGAGGAGAAGGGGATGATGGGATAAGAGGACCCTTTTCAGAACAGTCTTCAAATCTTACATATTTTTCCTGATTTTTTCTTTTTTTTTGGTAGGTTTGCTCTATCAGTTACTGGGAGAGTTATTTCACTAGGCAGGAAGATTGATCTGTTTTTCCTTGTAGTTCTATTTTGGTTTTTTATATTTTGAGTCTGTATTTATAGTTACAAGTTTATCTTCTATGCAAATGGACCTTGTCATCATTATATAGGGATCCCCCTTCTCTAGTAGTAGTTGTTGTTTGCCTTAAAGTCTATTTCTTTCTTTCTTTCTTTCTTCTTTCTTTTTCTTTCTTTCTTTTTTTTTTCTTTTTTTTTTTTTTTTTTGATGTGGACCATTGAATTTGTTACAATATTGCTTCTGTTTTATGTTTTGGTTTTCTGGCCACGAGACCTGTGGGATCTTAGCTCCCTGACCAGGGATGGAACCTGCATTCCCTGCATTGGAAGGCAAAGTCTTAACCACTGGACCACCAGGGAAGTCCCAGTCTATTTCTTTCTGATAATAACATAGATACACCAGATTTTTTTTAAACTAATATTTGACTGACATATCTCTTTCCAGATTTTCACTTTCAACCTTTCTGAACCCTTATGTTTTAGATATGGCTCTTGTAACCACCACCTGGCTGGTTTTATATTTAAATCCAGACTCACAATATTCATACTTTAATTGGTGCATTTAGTTCATTTAAATGCACTAGAAAAACTAAGATGGTTGAGTTTATTTCTTCCATCTTGTTTTGTGATTTCTATTTGTCTCATTCATTCCAGATTTATTTTTGCTTCTTTCTTGTGGATTGATTGGGGATTTTTTTCTCATTCCACTTTTTTTCTTTCAGTGTTTGGAATCTAAATACTTTTTTAAATTCAATTAGAAAAAAGGTTACTCTTGAATAAAATGGTTACTAAAATGGTTACCAATAAAATGGTTACTCTTGAAATTTTAGCATGTGTCCTGACTTAACACAGTCTGAGCCTGCTGATGCAGGGGACACAGGTTCGTGCCCTGGTCCGGGAAGATCCCACATGCCACGGAGCGGCTGGGCCCGTGAGCCATGGCCACTGAGCTTGCACGCCTGGAGCCTGTGCTCCGCAACGGGAGAGGCCACAACAGTGAGAGGCCCATGTACAGCAAAAAAAAAAAAAAAAAATTTACCCTTATCTGGAACAATACAGAGACCTCAGAACACCTCAACTCTGATAATTTTCCCCTCAGATCATATGCTATTATTATTGGATAATTTAGTTCTATCTTATAATTTTTTTAATCTTACAAGATTTTAGATGATGATGATGGTGATGATGATTTTGTACTGGAACTTTGTATATAGAATTAACCACATTTTACTGCTTTCTTTCGTTATCATTCCTTCTTGCATCAAACCAGCCATCAGGAATCACTTTCCTTGGTCTGGAATACATACTAGAGGATTCACTTTCCTGGGGGTTTTATTTGAAAATGTCTTTGTTTGCCCTCATTCTTGGGAGACATTTGTGCTCAATACATCATCCTAGAATGGACGGTTAGTTTCTCTGAGTACATTGCTGCTTATATTTCACTGTTTCCTGGTTTGTATCACTGCTGTTGTGAAGCCTACTCTTGGTCCTTCCCTTGTAAAGAATCTGTATTTTCTTTCAAGCTGCTTTTAAGGTCTTCTTTGTTGTTCTGTAATTTTATTGTGTTGTGTCTAGGCATAGATTTCTTTTTTTTTTTTTAATTTATTTTGCTTAGGATTTGCTGGGCTTTCTAAATCTCCTAGTTGGTCTCTTTCATTATCTGGAAAACGCTAAGCCATATATCTTCAAGCATTACCTCAACCTAACTCCCTCTCTCTTCCTCTACTCTTATTCCATAACTGATTAGACATGTCAGACTTTCTCCCTCTATCCTCTGTGTCCCCTAACTTGTCTTTGTCTCTTTCTACATTCAGAATAATTTTTTTAGGTCCACCTCTCAGGTCATTACCTCTCCCTTCTGTTGTATGTAATCTCCCATTAAATCTATCCACTGAGTTTCTAACTTTAATGATTATATTTTTCATTTCAAATATTTATTTTGTTCTTTTTCAAACGTGCTTAGTCCTGTGTTCAGTAGTATCTTACGCCTTATCCACATTTCTAAATCCTACCTTTTTCTATTTTTCAACATACTTATTTCACACTTTGCATCTGATACTTCTAATATCGGAAGTGTCTGATGGTTTCATCTGGTATTTCTGCTGGCTTTTGCACATGGTGCTTTGTTTCCTTATATATGTTCTTTTCTATTTGTTTGTTTCTATTTTTTTATAAGCTTATATTCCTTTGAACTTAATCAGTTGAAAGTCTTTGTGGCCTGTGGTGACGGGTATTTCTATTTCTCTCCCCTGCTAAGGGTTTAACCCCTTGGAATTCCAGTTTTTTGTGACATAGGCTGATGGCCTTAGGGAAGCCCTACACTTCTGTCCCTTGCCCCTCCCTGCAAATCTGTTAAAACCAAAACTTCAGGTCATCTGGGTCTGGGAAATGTCCTTAAGGTGAAAGCCAACCTCCATACTCATGTATTCTTTTTCTGGGTTCCTATTTTCACTTAGTCTGCAGCGGTACCAGGCCCCCGTGGCAGTTCTACCATGGATTGCAGAACTAGGGTGCATTAAGTTCTTCGGATAGAAGGTTCTTCTACAGAAACTCAAAGGTCTTCCCAGGCCAAAATTCTGCACCTTGTGGGCTAGCACTAATACATATGAGGTTCTTGGTATACACCTGCTGGACAGGCTTGCATGGCACACAACTGTGTTTCCTTCATTCTTTCACTGCCTCAGGCAGACAGGGTGCAGGCACAGGTACAGCAAGCAAGGAGCATTTGGTGTCACAAAACGCGCATTCGTGTCATGCAAGTGAGGATGAGGGGTACTGAGAAAGAAGCCAGCCCCACATGGTTTAGTGATGGATCACTTCCCTCATTCCTCCTTTCCTTCCCAACCCCTGTGAGGGGCACCCCACCTCTTGTGCCTCAAGGCACAACTCCTCTTTATTTCCACATGGTGTAACACAGATGCTAAAGCCAAGGAGGCACACAAACAGAATTCAAAAATTCTGTGTGATCATGAGCCAATCACCTAACCTTGTTGTCCCATTTTCTGATCTTTCAAATGGAGAAGGAAAAAAAAAAAAAAAAAAAACACAGTACCTGTGTTGTCCTGTTGCAGTGATGATGATAGTTAATGTGCATGAAGTTCCTGGCTCAGCCATTGTCTGCATTAAACTTAGTTATCCTTAGTATTATTGCTAATAATAGTGATATCAATAGATTAAGTGTGACTGTTACTATTAATCAAACAAGAACAACATCTAACTTCAAAGATTTTCATTATTCATTGGGGTTTTGGCTTTAGCACAAAACCAGTAGATAAACTCCTTTGCCCCAGCCTTTGGTCTTTACAGAAGGGGCTGCTTCGGGTTCAAGCCTCAGGATTGGAGGAGATTAAGGCTACGAAAGCTTTGCTTGGTACCATTAGGAAGAGTCACTGAGGAAAAGACAGATGAGAAGGAAGAGTTAACACCAGTGTCTGCATCGTTGTCAAATAAGTGAGCACTAGAGCTTCTCTTTAAGATGCAGCCACGTAGCAAGATGACAGTGAAAAGTCCGAAGGTGAACATTTGGGAAGCTGATAAGAGATTCGAGCTCTGTAAAAGAATTTGGGAAGCAGGCAGCTAAAAGGTGGATGCAAATAACCTAGAGGAATGACGGAATAGAGGGGACAAGGGACACACTGAGGCTCCGGTGACTCAGTTCTGAAAGCAGCGCATATCTTGTGACCTCATGTCACCACCGAGGGTTGCCACCGAAAGGCTTTTTAAAAAACTTTCAGGCCAGGGAAGATAGAAATCCTGGCAGAGGACATGAAAAACCAAGATAAGGTGGCTGAATCGAATGCAAAGGTGAACAGCATCTGAAATAGCCTTTTTTTTTTTTTTTGACTCACTTGAAGGTGAACACAGGGACAAGTCATCGACAGTAATTTAACTGTAAAATGATCGGTGCTTGGAGAGTAGATTTGACTATGTGGAATGACAAGAAATGGACAAGGATCTTGCAGCTATTTTTCTCTTCCCCCATCCTGACCTCTCTCCTTTTAAAAATAAAAGGAGAAACAGAGGCACAACGTTATTAAGGTTCACCAGTGACATAGGAGCCAGAGCAAGGACCCAGGTTTCTTATTTTTATCCCCATTTATATCCACCAAATTGTCCTACCTGCCTGGCTTACAAAATATAACGTAGCTCCGGATTGAAGCAGGAGCCTCTTAACAGTCTCTCCTGGTTCAGTAAATAAGAAGAGTGTTCCCCATTTGTGGAGCACTTTAGAATAATAGGCAAAGGGTTTTCACAGATCGTACCTCGTTTGCAAAGCTTGAAACAACTGGAAACAGCTATTCGATGTTTCCCTTGAAGAGACTTGCAGTGCTGGCTTTCTGTTCCCCAGGGGCCTAAAGTTAATAATCCTCTTGGTGTCTGTGATGTTTCTACTGCCATCAAAGGTCAAACAAGAGGTGAACAGACATTTTAGTGGGTTTACTGCTTTTGTCACTTCTTTGTTGCTCATGTAAGATTCTATGTTTGGGGGAAAAAAGGGGGGAGGGGAGGGAGGGAGGAACAGAGGAAGGAAGGAACGAAGGAAGGGAATTTTCCTGTCTGACACATAGAGCTATTTCTGGTGCCTCAAGCAACTTCACAGAATTCTATGATGAAGACTGGAGGCTCGCTCAAGGGGGGTGAAGAATGGATGTTGGTGAAAGGATGGGGCAGAAAGCCTTGGGTCTGGATGGTGACTATTGTGAGTGTTTCCAGAACATTCAATCAACTACCCTCCTAAGTTTGCTTTTCATTACATTGCTGGTATCTCCTCAAAGCTCTCAATTGTGGGAATATGGGATACAGGGTCCTCACTTTATAAGCTCTTCCTATACAATAACAGCATTGGCAGGTAAATTATTTTTGGTTGAACAGATGATGAAGAGTAAGAGCTATAGCTCTATTGATTTAAAATGGTAAGGGGGGGCTTCCCTGGTGGCGCCGTGGTTGAGAGTCCACCTGCCGATACAGGCGACGCGGGTTCGTGCCCCGGTCTGGGAAGATCCCACGTGCCGCGGAGCGGCTGGGCCCGTGAGCCATGGCCGCTGAGCCTGCACGTCCGGAGCCTGTGCTCCGCAACGGGAGAGGCCACAACAGTGAGAGGCCCGCGTACCGCAAAAAAAAAAAAAAAAAAAAAGCAGACAAATAAAATGGTAAGAGGCTTTCAGCACATTATTTAAAATGCTTGTGGGAGTTGTATAAAGTCCCTCCAGGATTACTGACTTTGGGTTAAAATCCTTATTACAGAGTTTTGTCTTTTGTGTCCAAATCATTGCATTATCTTGAATTGTGGTCAGCAATTTTTCAGCCCTTTTGAGTCATTGTGACGCAAACAGGACTGTGATTTATCCAGAAACACCAAAGCCATGTTTGGCTTTGCACTGGCTCTCGCCAACTCTAAAAACAAGACTGTTTGTTCAGGTAAGTAGAGCAAGATGTAAATGAAGCCCGAGGCCTTGATCCTTTTAAAAATGCTGGCCAAGGCCTCCTTCCTCACCATGAACTTCCCCACCATCCTCTCAAGAGGGTCACAGAGGGTGGAGTGAGACAGCTTGGAGCCAAAGTGCAGATTCACCATCACTGCCAGGGAAAACTAATTCAAAACATTTGCTCTACATTCAGGGGTCCTTACAGTTGGAAGGACGTTAAAGCCCATCTAGTCCAATACCCTCACTTTACCACTGGGGATGCCAGAATCCAGAGAGATGAAGTAACTAATGCAAAAAGTACACTGGCTTAGCGCTAAGCTATTTCTTTGCTTCTCCACTTTTAAAATAGGGTCACCCTGGTTGTCATAAGCCTGTTTTTAATTCAGTTTTATTCTACTAAGATCAGGAATCTTCAGCATTGAAATAAATATATTCTAGAATAGAAAAGCCCACAAAATTACAATCACAAACAAAAATAAAGTAAAATTGAATTTGTTGAATCCGCTGCCACAGAGAAGGTAGATGTTTTTGTTTTGTTTTTTTTCTCTTAATAGATTTATTTTTCAGACAAGTTTTTGGTTCAGATTAAAAGTAAGCAGAAAGTGCAAAGAGTTCCCCTATATACCCTGTGCCACACACATGCACAGCCTCCTGCACTATCAACATCCTTCACCAAGTGGTACACTTGTGTCTTTGTTTTGTTTTGTTTTTTACTGCGTTTGTACCCTTTGACCGACCTCCTCCCAATTACCCCCACACCCAGCCCCTGAGAACCACCATTCTACCCTCTGTTTCTACAAGTTTGAGTTTCTTAGATTCCATATGTAAGTGATACCATGCAGTATGATGCTACTTTCTCTGTCTGACATGTCTCACTAAGCATAATGCCCTCAAATGCCTCACTGTCCATCCACATTGTGGTAAACAGCAGGATTTCCTTCTCTCTCACGGCTGAATCATATTCTGCTGTGTGTGTTTGTGATATGCATATATCATATCTTATACATATAAGATATGATATATACTGTATCTTCATTATCCATTCATCCATTGACAGATACTTAGGTTGTTTTCATATTTTGGTTATTGTGGGAAATGCTGCAATAAACAAGGGAGTGCAGGTATCTTTTTGATATCCTGTTTTCATTTTCTTTGGATATGTACCCAGAAGTGGGATTTTGCCAGATCATATGGTGGCTCTATTTATAGTTTTTTGAAGAACCTCCATACTGTTTTCCATAGCAACTGAACCAATTTACATTCCCTAACAATGCACAACGGCTCCCTTCTCTCCACATCCTCACCGTTCTTATCTCTTGTCTCCTTGACAATAGCCATTCAGCAGGCATGAGATGATCAGAGTGGTACCCTTGTCATAGTCAGTGAACCTACACGGACTATCCTTTTCATCCAAGCTGATCTGGCAAGAGGCATTCTATCTTTTTTTTTTTTTTTTAAATAAATTATTTATTTATTTTTATTTTGGGCTGTGTTGGGTCTTCGTTTCTGTGTGAGGGCTTTCTCTAGTTGTGGCAAGTGGGGACCACTCTTCATCACGGTGTGCGGGCCTCTCACTATCGCGGCCTCTCTTTTTGTGGAGCACAGGCTCCGGACGCACAGGCTCAGTAGTTGTGGCTCACAGGCCTAGTTGCTCCGCGGCATTTGGGATCTTCCCAGACCAGGGCTCAAACCCGTGTCCCCTGCATTGGCAGGCAGATTCTCAACCACTGCGCCACCAGGGAAGCCCGAGGCATTCTATCTTAAACGCTGCCATTTCCTTTCATTTATTTATTTATTTATTTATTTATTTATTTATTTTTGGCTGTGTTGGGTTTTCGTTGCTGCACACAGCCTTTCTCTAGTTGCAGCGAGCAGGGGCTACTCTTCATTGCAGTGCACAGGCTCTCATTGCAGTGGTTTCTCTTGTTGTGGAGCACAGGCTGTAGGCACACGGGCTTCAGTAGTTGTGACATGCAGTCTCAGTAGTTGTGGCTCGCAGGCTCTAGAGTGCAGGCTCGGTAGTTGTGGCGCATGGACTTAGTTGCTCCATGACATGTGGGATCTTCCCAGATCAGGGCTTGAGCCCATGTCCCCTGCATTGGCAGGTGGATTCTAACCACTGTACACCAGGGAAGCCCAATGCTGCCATTTTCTAGTGAAAACACAGAAAAAGCGCTAGAACCTTGTGGAAGTCCCTCCAGCCTTCCTCTTTCCATTCACATGGTGGGGAGGGAAGAGCAAAGCAGATAGGTAAAAGTAAATGAGACTCTCTGCCAGCCTCTCCAGCTGGCCAGCACTAGCCTCCTGTGAGTCAAGACAATGAAGTCAGAGGAACTCCTCCCCACCTCCTCTGAGACCATCTAGAAATGCGTGGGAAAAACAGAGGCCACCTCCAGCTCCTACTGCTGTTTCATCAACAGTAACTTCCTTGAGGGACTTTCACATCAAAATCACATTAGCCAGAGCAATCAGAGAAGAACAAGAAATAAAAGGAATCCAAATCAGAAAAGAAGTAATGCTGTCACTGTTTGCAGATGACATGATACTATACGTAGAGAATCCTAAAGACGCTGCCAGAAAACTACTAGAGCTAATCAATGAATTTGGTAAAGTAGCAGGATACAAAATTAATGCACAGAAATCTCTTGCATTCCTATACACTAATGATGAAAAATCTGAAAGAGAAATTAAGGAAACACTCCCATTTACCATTGCAATGAAAAGAATAAAATACCTAGGAATAAACCTACCTAAGGAGACAAAAGACCTGTATGTAGAAAACTATAAGACACTAAGGGAAGAAATTATAGATGACACAAACAGATGGAGAGATATACCATGTTGTTGGATTGGAAGACTCAACATTGTGAAAATGACTATACTACCCAAAGCAATCTACAGATTCAATGCAATCCCTATCAAACTACCAATGGCATTTTTCACAGAACTAGAACAAAAAATTTCACAGTTTGTATGGAAACACAAAAGACCCCGAATAGCCAAAGCAATCTTGAGAAAGAAAAACAGAGCTGGAGGAATCAGGCTCCCGGACTTCAGACTATACTACAAAGCTACAGTAATCAAGACAGTATGGTACTGGCACAAAAACAGAAATATAGATTAATGGAACAGGATAGAAAGCCCAGAGATAAACCCACACACATATGGCCACCTTATCTTTGATAAAGGAGGCAAGAATATACAATGGAGAAAAGACAGCCTCTTCAATAAGTGGTGCTGGGAAAACTGGACGCTACATGGAAAAGAATGAAATTAGAACACTCCCTAACACCAGACACAAAAATAAACTCAAAATGGATTAAAGACCTAAATGTAAGGCCAGACACTATCAAACTATGAGAAAAACATAGGCAGAACACTCTATGACATAAATTACAGCAAGATCCTTTTTGACCCACCTCCTAGAGAAATGGAAATAAAAACAAAAATAAACAAATGGAACCTAATGAAACTTCAAAGCTTTTGCACACCAAAGGAAACCATAAACAAGATGTAAAGACAACCCTCAAAATGGGAGAAAATATTTGCAAACAAAGCAACTGACAAAGGATTAATCTCCAAAATATACAAGCAGCTCATGCAGCTCAATATCAAAAAAACAAACAACCCAATCCAAAAATGGGCAGAAGACCTAAATAGACATTTCTCCAAAGAAGATATACAGATTGCCAACAAACACATGAAAGGATGCTCAACATCACTAATCATTAGAGAAATGCAAATCAAAACTACAATGAGGTATCACCTCACACTGGTCAGAATGGCCATCATCAAAAAATCTACAAACAATCAATGCTGGAGAGGGTGTGGAGAAAAGGGAACCCTCTTGCACTATTGGTGGGGATGAAAATTGGTACAGCCACTATGGAGAACAGTATGGAGGTTCCTCAAAAAACTAAAAACAGAAATACCATATGACCCAGCAATCCCACTACTGGGCACATACCCTGAGAAAACCATAACTCAAAAAGAGTTACGTACCAGAACATTCATTGCAGCTCTATTTACATTAGCCAGGACATAGAAGAAACCTAAGTGTCCATTGACAGATGAATGGATAAAGAAGATGTGGCACATATATACAATGGAATATTACCCAGCCATAAAAAGAAATGAAACTGAGTTATTTGTAGTGAGGTGGATGGACCTAGAGTCTGTCATACAGAGTGAAGTAAGTCAGAAAGAGAAAAACAAATACCATATGCTAACACATATATATGGAATCTTAAAAAAAAAAATGGTTCTGAAGAACCTAAGGGTGGGACAGGAATAAAGACACAGACCTAGAGAATGGACTTGAGGACACGAGGAGGGGGAAGGGTAAGCTGGGACAAAGTGAGAGAGTGGCATGGACATATATACACTACCAAATGTAAAATAGATAGCTAGTGGGAAGCAGCCGCATAGCACAGGGAGATTAGCACAGGGAGATCAGCTCAGTGTTTTGTGACCACCTAGAGGGGTGGGATAGGGAGGGTGGGAGGGAGACACAAGAGGGAGGGGTATGGGGACATATGTATACGTATAGCTGATTCACTTTGTTATACAGCAGAAACTAACACAACATTGTAAAACAATTATACTCCAATAAAGATGTTTAAAAAAAAATGACATTTGCAATTCAGCATCTACCAATATCAGTGTGAGACAGCAAAGGTTCTCAGTGTATCTCCAGGCTCACTGAGAGAGTGAGGACGTCATTTCTCTCTCCACACGCATGATTCCATGCATAATTTTAAAAAGCATGGCCCACTGCCTTCTGCCGGAGCCAACTGTTTATGTAGCTGTAATACTGTTTTGCTAGCTGTGTTTGTGGAGGTGCCTTTTCCTTCTGTGTCAGCAAAATTGCTGGGCGGGCGGATGAGGCTGGGGACTGTGGGGGTCTCACGGAGATGATTAATTACTGAGCATCTCGCCACAGATGTTCTGCTCTTCCCGGCGCTGTGGGCCCTTTTCATCTCTTCTTCAAGGGAACGCATTCTCCCTCTTTTCTTCTCTCTCACTCCGTCCCGTGCATTCACACTTTCCCCCACTGCTTCCTCCCAGCGGTGGCTTCTCTCTTGGAATTCTGGACCACAACACAAGAAAAAAAGGTGTTTTCATATCACAGTTAATTGGCAGAGCCAAAACAAAAGCAAAATATTCTGAAAATGCCAAGCACGTGGGAGGAAGGTCTTCTCACTAAACGGACCCTTCCTTGTGACCTCAGACCCCTTTTCAAGATTCTTACTGTTGCAGTAACACCCGGTGGTCATATGGACTGAAAATATAGATCCAAAAGTGATTGGGTCATTCTCTCTGGGGAGAGGTTTTTCTGTATTTGTTTTTTCACTTTATTAACAGAATGTGTGATATCAAGTGGTGAGTGATCACCGCTTCTTATGCAATTGAATCTAAGTGCAAATCATTTCACATCTGCCTCCTTTTTCTTAAGTAGTTCCAGTGCTTCCTTTTCATAGGACAGAGTTGAGCTGAGGGCTTCCTAACTGTGAGAAGTAGGGCCACACTGCACCCCCAGGGACTTTAAAATTGGCTCCCCCATCCAAGCGTGCTGTACGCCCCTCCCCCCTGATTTTGGTGGGAGAGAAAATAGAAGAGGGTTATCTTTCAAGCTTCCAGGAGATAAACTACAAAGACAGAGAAAGATCTGTCACTAGTGTCTCAGAGGTTCTCTCTGCCCACTAGACCAACATTTCTGAAGATGTCAGACCTGGATCACCCACACCAGAAGCTTATTAAAATAGATTCCTGAAGGCCAACCCAGAGAAGGGGGCTGGCCTGAGACAGAGGGGCTGCTGAGCTGGAAATTGGGAGACCTGGTTCTGGTCCCGCCTCTGCCCCGGCATCACTGTGTGACCTTGCACAGCCCAGGTCCCCTCATCTGTAAAATGACGGGTGGTCGGACAGTCCTTTAGAGTGCCATGACCTTGAGCTTCTGGGCGAGTGTGGAACGTGTGACCCCATTGAGCACCGACCAGCGGGTTCTAGATCACACTTTGAAGCTTCTGAGAAAGAGCTCTGTGGAGGCAAAAACATAGACCCTCAGAGTTGTTTTTGCTTTTTGGGTTTTTTTCCAGAATGTCCAGCTAATGTCCTTTAGGGCTTCGTTCCTATCTCTCTGTGATCCAAAAGGGAATCCAGGAAGGACAGAGTAAAGAAACTAAATTAAATGTCCATAAGAATATCCCAAAAGAATAGAGGCAGAGGAAAAGTCCCGTTTGAATTTAAGCCTCTGAAAACATTTGGCAAAACGCTGAATTCTCCGTTCAGGTTCATCATTATGAATTTTCCCGTGAGCTCACTGTGTTCCTAGGACCCACCAGACCCTGGGCCCTCACATCCTCTGCCTAAAAGGACGAGGTTCCAGGAGTGAACCTGCACCTCGCTGTATCCTCCGCAGCTGCCCTCTGCTCGGTCTGGAAGATGTTCAATTCCTCCTCACACCTTCACTTCCTCTTTGAGCTGGGATATCCCAAATTACACAGCCAAGGTCTTCACCAAGGGGAGGCTTATTCTCCACAGGATCTGCAGAGAGTGAGAAAATAGACTCAATCTTGAACAACTGTGGTAGAACAATTGTGTAAATGTCTTTGGAATCCATGTGTTTTTCCAGGGGAAAATGGCCTTCCACTCACAAGGTAGATTGGACGCATTCAGGAGACCCAGAAGATCTTGGTTTGTCCCATAATTTCCCCAGAGTTTTGTTTGTTTGTTTGTTTGTTTTCCTTCTCCTTCTTCCCTTACCTTGATCCTGCTCAGGACAGAAATTCCTGAATGGAATGGGTTAGAAATGGGTTAGAAATTTTGCCCATTCCCATAAATGTGACTTTTTGAACTTCCTGAGAGGCAGAAAGGAAGCCAAATGTAATTACTCAGCCTCTAAGATTTCATCATGAGGTGATTCATCAAAGGATCTGAAGACACTGCACATTTCTGAACTGAAATGTGCCTTCCGAGAGGCTCCTTTGCCATGCTGCTTTCATGCAGAAAGAGAGAGCCATGAGGGGGAATTTCACACCGGAACCAAGGCTTGTGCTGTGCCACCTCTTTACCTGTGCCCCCTTCAACTGTGTTGATATCATGATGTTTGAGTAAGTTCAGTCTCATCTTTCCTCTTGTCCTCCTCCTTCATCTTTGCTGTCAGCCTGGAAACCAGACACCCCGTGCCTGCGTCCAGCCTTGTAACAATTTTTAAGATCATTTTCAAATATTATCAGGCAGGCAAAAATTTTACCTCACTGAAAACCCATGCTTGGCCACCTACCCTGTGACCTTGGGCGAGTCAATTAATTGCTCTGAGCCTCTAGTTCAGCAACTCTCAGTCTTGACTCTCCATTAAAACTACCTGGGGAACTTGAATACATACTGCTGTCTGGTCCCTATCCCCAGATTTGCTGACGCATCTGGTCTGGGGCTGGCCCAGGCCTCTGTATTTGGAACTCTCCCAGGTGTTTCCAGCGTGTAGCTGAGGATGCCCATCATCTCTCTAGGTCCTTGTTCTTCAAAGTGAAGGCCTTAGACGAGCAGCATCAGTGTTCCCTGGATGCCTGTTAGAAATGAAGACCCTCAGCTCCCCTAGCCCGACCTACTGCCTCAGAATCTGCATTTCGGCAAGACCCCAGGTGACGCATATGTCCGTCACAGTAAGAGAAGCACAGCTCTAATTCCTTGTCTGTTAAAGGGAGGTAATAATATTCAATACAGGCAGAGCTGTGTGCTGCATGTTTTTCCCCACAGAACCTCAGACAGATACAGAGGAGAAACCTCACATACAGGCTCTTAGCCGGTTTCACAGAGCTCTGCTGTGAGCTGGTGGGTTTGTTGGGAGTGGTGGTGGTTCTCTTCTGTGGTTTTCTCAAGAGGCTGATGGTTAGTTAACATTTAAATGACCATGTAAAAACGTTCTACGAGTTTAACATCTCCCTTTGATCTGAGAAGGTGGACTTCTCAAAATTTAATAAAATTTGCCTCCTTTTTCTATCACATTTTAGTTTGATTTGGGGGTTATAAATCAACTCTAGTTGGCAGACAGATTTGAGGAACAACCTGAAGCGGTGTTTAGGATGGGGATTAGTAAAACAGGGGAACCAGAAGCGGAATGAGTGGAGCTCAAGCTCTTCAGACAAGTTTGTTTACAAGGGATCAGCAAACTCCGGCCCACGGGCCATGCCGCCTATTTCTGTAAATAAAGTGGTATTGGACCATAGCCCCGCTCATTCAGTTAGGTAGAATCTACGCTGCTTTCATACGACTCTAGTAACACTGAGTAGTCCTGAGAGAGACCACATGGCCTGCAAAGCCCAAAATCATGCTTTCCGTGTTCCAAAGGCTGATACTAGCCTTTCACAGAAAAAGTTTGCCTATTCCTGAGTTAGAGCAACTACTAAGTGAGGCCAAGGTTGGATGAGCGCGGCCACCTGGGCGCATTGGTTTACTGGGTTTTGTGGTCCAGTCTAGGCCCCTAATCCTAAGCAGACAGTGAGCAGCAGTGTGGTCATGGCAGGGCCAGCTGGAGGGCCCGGCGCAGGCCTGTCCACACTCTGGGAACAAATAGGAGCGAAGAGATCATCTTTGTCTACAGAGAGAAGCATTTGTTGGTCAAATCGGTGGAAGTATTGCTTGAGCTTCGACCTAAAATATCCCCGTTATAAATAACTGCATTTCAAAAAGTATTGGGAAAGAGCCTGGCAAGAACACCCCCGAGTTAAACACGAAACACAAAGTTTCCAGTCAAGCTGGAAAGCCAGGATGCTTACCTAGGAAAAGTGAAAGGTAAACAAATGTGTTACCAGGCTATTTCAAGAGAGAAACTCCTTCCTCGGGGAAAGTTTTAAGCACTTGGAACATAGACATTAGGCCTTTTAAGTCTTTGATAGACCCGGCTATCAAAGGATGTCTAAAATAAGCATGTGCTCGTGTCTATCTTCTTTTTCCCTTCAGTGGGCTATGGAGAAATCAAGGATCCCATAAGATTTGCCCTCTGCTCTCAGTCTGAGAACCAGTAATTGCTAACCATGGAGCAGTGATGCTTTGTGGGACAGGAATTAGAAGGGAAAGATGGAGAGCGATAGGCAGGAAAAATCTCCCCAAACTTGGGTTCTTGAAACTGGATGCTCCCTTGATGATAACTCATATTTCTAAATTTAATTTGTTTTCTCTCATAATTCTTTTGGGTCCCTTCTCTCATCCTAGTTGGGCTTCTATTTCTTCCAGTAGGCACTAGTGAGGCCAAGAAATTTGTTGTTGGGCCTAAGAAGCCTCGTGGAAGGCAGCTGGATTCAGCTGAAGTGTAGCAATTAGCTATTGCCTAATTCCATCCAAATGGTGTTTCTAGATCTGCAACAGTGATAAAAAGTGAGAGTTCCAAGTGGGGAAAAAAAAAAAGAGCAAGAGAAAGATACTAGCAGTCTTGGGTCTAACAGATTGTTCAAATTATATTCTTGCTGTTCCATTTTGCAAGTTTTTAATCAGACTGGAAGACGTGAAGTCTTTGCATAATCTGTCTGTACATAGGTTTTGTTGCCAGTTTATTCCCTCCGGCATGGGGCTGGCTCAGCTGTTGAGCTCTGGCATGGGGATCCCCAAATGGGGCTGATTCTGCCTTCAGAGCAGAACTTGAAATGTGTGCTTTAAAGATGTATGACGGCTTGACAGAAATGATGATGCCCTTTTGTCAAGTCATTCTAAGAAGATTATTTTTCCCAAAGCTTTTTTCAATACTCTGGAGTTTATATATACACATATATATATATATATATATATATATATTTATATTTAGTTATAGTTTATAGTTATAATATAAATATATGTTATATATTTATATTTACATTATATATGTAATATATATATATTATATTATAACTATAAACTATATTTATATATATAAATATTTGAATATTCCAATTCAAATCCTCTGCCTCCAAATATCAACCACCAAACTGATTCTATTGATATATAAATATATATATTATTATTATATTATATATTATTATATAATAATATTATTATAATTATATAATTATAATAATATCATTATATATTATATAATTATATAATAATTATTATATTAATATATAATTATTTATATATATATTATATATGTATATATATATATATAAATAGAATCAGTTTGGTGGTTCTGACTGAATTGACCAGTAATGAGTTTCACTGTGAGTGAATTTGATGTCAGGAGTTTGCAAGAGAAGTAACAAATGTGAAGATCTCTGTTTACAAGAAAGATAACTTTTCTCTTTGGCCACGACAGGTGACTTATGGGAGAGGTTAACATTTTCTTTTCTCTGGATGTTTACATGAAGTTTCTGGAAATCATTGGGAGGATTCTGCACATGACAAGATTTTTCCAGGGGCGATAGATGAGGGGTTTAGGGATGAAATTGGTCTGTGCATCAGGGTTGGAAAAGGATTTCAAGCTCTTCATGTGCTTTATGAATTTATATGCATTACCCTCTCAATATAGCACTGAGCCAGGAAGTCTGATGTGCCATTGAAGAGACTCAAGTCTCCTTTAATTTTTCGCTATATTTTTTCTACTTTATTTATAACTTTGAAGTTTTAAGTAATCACAGTTTCTTCTTGATTTTTTTTTTTTTTTTTTGCCTTTTTTTCCAGATTTTGGACTAGGTACAGGCATGGCCATCTATCTTGCTTAAGGCCCACACTATGTAGCATCTTTTTGTCAACGTTCAATTGTGCGGGCTCTGAGTTCTAATCCTGGGATTCCGAGTCAGTCATAAACACTGCAGCCTGAGAGGTTTGGGGGTTCTCCCCCCTTGTCAAACTAGAATAAACCCAATTATAGAGTCTGGACATGTCCTGTCCCTTCCTGGGGAGCACCAAAAGGAAACCTGTGAAGTGGCCTGCAGTTCATTTCTTGAATTCTCCTGAGAAGTTGTGGCCAATAACAAAAAATGAAATGTGGAAGGTGTTTTGCAGATTGCAGTGCACTCTGACTAACCTTCCTCCATTTTTGCAGTGACCCAGTGAGGAAGGTACAGGCATAACCTGGCGGGGTAAGATTCCAATTCGAATCCTCTACCTCCAGATATCAATACGATGTCTTTTTCACTGCAACACACATCCCGTGTGTAGATCAGAAAATGAGGATAGGAAAGCAGATAGGGAAGCGGAGTCCTAACGTGGGATTAAGAAACCTGTGGGGCTTCCCTGGTGGTGCAGTGGTTGAGAGTGCGCCTGCCGATGCAGGGGACACGGGTTCGTGCCCCGGTCCGGGAAGATCCCATATGCCGCGGAGCGGCTGGGCCCGTGAGCCATGGCCGCTGAGCCTGCGCATCCGGAGCCTGTGCTCCGCAACGGGAGAGGCCACAGCAGTGAGAGGCCCACGTACCACAAAAAAAAAAAAAAAAAAAAAAAGAAGAGATAAAAAAGAAACCTGTGTAACCGCAGACAGGGAGGAAGGGAAAGTGTGCAGATGGTGGAAAAAGAGAATGAGTGTACAAGAAACAGAGAAGTCGAGAGAAAAGTCATTTGCAAAAGATGCAAAAATCACAGCTTTAAGTCACGTCCCTTACAGAAGAGCCAGCCTCTCTCCGTTTTCCCAGCACTCCCCACAGTGCCTTGATCAAGACTTGGAAAGACTTGTTGAAAGTAAAAAAGCATCGGGTATCTTCTGTAGTTTCCCCTATTTTGCTTTTACTTTTACTACTTACAAAGGGCCAGAGAGTAAGTATGTTCTGCTTTGCTGGCCAGTGGTCTCTGTCATGACTACTCAGCTCTGTCTTTACAGCACGGAATCAGCCATAGATAGCATGAAAACAAATGGGCCTGGCTGTGAGCCAATAAAATTTATATTTGTAAAAACAGCAGCCAGCTGGTGACCTCAGTTTGCTGGCCTCCAACCTTTATTGGAATGTGATTGTACATTACAGTCACCTGGGGAACAGTAAAAAATACCAACGCCCCCAGGTCCTTCCCTACAATAACTGAATCCTTCTGAAGTAGGGTCCAAGCATTAATATGTACTTTTAAAGCTTCCCGTGAAATCCTAGTGGGAAAACAAGATGGGGGATGGGGGGTGCCCCTGTCCTTGATTCTAAAACAGTGGCTCTCAAAGTACAGTCCCCGGGAGAGACAGCGACACCAGCATGACCTGGGAACCTGTTAGGAATCAAATTCTCAAACCCAACTCCAGACTTACTAGATCCGAAACTCAAGGTGGGGGAGCCCGGAATCTGTGTGTTAACAAGCCTTCCACGTGGTTCTGAAGCACAGTCAAGTTTGAGAACCACACATCTAGGGCCTCGAGAATAAGCATTCAGCTCCGTAGCCCTCACTTCATGGGTAAGTCAGACATAATGTTCTGGAACCATCACTGGATCTGGCATCAAAAATCCAGCGTCAAGCCCCCCTTCTGCCCTGTACTACACTTCCCTGAGCCTCAGAGTCTCCATCTATACAGAGGGTAATGTGCCGTTTATACCTGTATGGTGCGTGTGGTGGTTAGGTGATTAAATGTATGTGAAGGCAGTGACAAAGCTATCAAGCACCATCTTGGTCCCCACCACTGGGAAGTCAAAGTTCACCACCGACCACTGTTGAACTGAGGTTGAAGGATGTGCAATTATCATTCGTGGCCTCGGTCCATGATTTTTGATTCAGGAGGCTACCATGGCCCAAAAAGGAAAGTTGTCTTGTCCTTCCGTCATCGTGGTGGTCCTGCTTTCCGAACTGCAACAAAGCCATGAAGAGAGGAAAGCGGGACCAGAGAGAAGTGCCTGAGTCACCAAGGAGACAAAGCCGACACGATCTCAGGAAAGCAGGGAGAAGCAATTAGAATTAAGGCTGATGGGATGGGCTCAAGGTCCACAAACCCTTGTATGAAGTAGACCAAGTGAACAATGAATCCTCCTGGAGACGTTTTTCCAGAAGTCTCCGAGTCACACTGTTTAGGGCATCTTGACATATGTTACCTGTCAAGAAGTAGCACCAGCTACAATCACAAACTTATTCAAAAATGTCTAGATACCTTCATGAGGAACATACATAACTTGTTCCTAAGACAAACTGGGATGCTTTGGAGGAAAATTTACAGTCCTGTAGGTTTGACATCTAAGGGGATATATATTTGACATAAAATCACCCTTAGAACCTCTTTCAGAATACAATGTACTGAAAGAAGCAGGATTTTACACAGTGTGGTGATTCTTGAGCTCGTGTGAGACCAAAACCAAGATACTTCTCAGGATGTTTGCTGTTTTAGAAATATGTGGATTTGAACTGAATGTTTCTAAAATAAAGGCCCTGCGGGAATCAGCCATCTTATATAGACTCTAGAGTTATTATCTGAACTTTAGGGAAAATATCCACGCCAAAATCAGCACCATCTGTTAAAGCTCCCTTGTCTTGTCTTCCTGTCTTACTGAAAGACCCTGCTCTCTTAAATGCTGTGATTTTATTTTCCTTCCTCTTTGGTTCATCTGGAGCATAAAGGGTGAGGAGAGGAGAGTCAGAAAGGTTCGTCGTTCCTTACTTGGACAGAGGCTCAGGAAGTGCTGTGGAGAAGTTCTTTTCTTATGTAGATTACCTATTAATTTCTATTAGTAAAATGCCCTGAAAATCGTTTTACTGGGAAATTCTGGGAAAAGTTGAAGTAGGTTAAAATGAGCCATGAAACGTCAGAGCTGCAGGTGTAGCTGGGGTCAGGGAGTGGGGATTGCCTCCTGTGTTCCCTTTCTAACCCTGCTGAAATGTCCTGATCCCAGAGGATACATCCAGGCTGCATTTCTCAGAGCAGCATGACTGCCTAGTAACATAGATCTGTTGAAATATGAACCAGGCAGGGTGTGAACGAGCTCAAAATATGCTGATTTCCAGATGTTCCTTGATTCTCTCAAACACTGATTGCCCCCAAAGACCATCCTGAGTTGGTGGATGGCAGCGATTACTCATATTTCTTTTCCATGATCAAGGCAATATTTTAAAAGCCCCATAGTCTTTCTCATGAGCCTATGTCTGGGTCTTGTCTAGGTCATATATTACTTCTCGGTATGAAAATTGCAGAGTCTCTCTGGATTGGGCTGTAAAATATCTGCACATTGATGCCAGTTTTTTGATTTGTTGCTCTTCCCAGGATGGAAACTTTTCAGAAATCTGAATGAAGGATTGCTGTTTTATATAGTGACCTTCCTTGAAAGAGAGGTTGCGGAAGATCTCCTTTCTCTGCAACAAAAATCAGGAAAACTAGGGGAGTTCATGTTTACATGCTTCAGGGAGAGTCAAAGAATCCAAAGCAGTGAATGTGGGTTTATAAAAGGAAAAAAAACATTGTAAATCATGCCTTCAACCAACATTATTATCGCATTCTAAAATCTCATTTACTTGAGAATTGAAAAAGAAGTCTGGTATGTGAATAAGATGGAACCACAAATGCGAAAACTTCTGGGAGCTTCTTTTGAATCTGTTAATCTGATATCTGGGTTAAATAAGGCCTCATAGAAACCCTCATAGAAACTTCTACAAGTTTACGAGAGGAAGTTAAATATCTACCACCAGAAAGATGGTACCATAAGGAAAAAAGAATTTCCATGTGTCTTTCTACTTCCACCCTGTTCAGAGACAAATTTGAGGCCCCCTACCTCACTGTCCCCTGAGCCTCTGCACTGACACATTTCCTCCCCATTTCTTATAGGGAGAAATATGACAGAACTCTCCACTTGCACTGTAGAAAGAAAAAAGACTTTGATCTGGGTTCATATGACAGCATTGACTCATACAGGAAGTGACCTTAGTGGCTCAGTCTTCACTTTTTCATCTGTGAGATGCAGTTCATAATACCTGAGGAGGAGAGGTTCAGTGTTTCGTCTAAATTCACACCTGGTTGGGTTAGAATGAGGACTTGAATATGCTGGGCCCACAACAAAGATAGTGTTTAGTCCATGGTATTAATACCTGATCAGGAGTAAATGGGCTAAGACACAGAAAACCCTCAAGACTCGGCGCAGTGCAAAAGGAGCCCTCTGTAAATAGCTGTTCCTGTTTTCTTTTTTTTTGGCTGCGTTGGGTCTTCGTTGCTGCACGCGGGCTTTCTCTAGTTGCTGCGAGCGGGGGCTACTCTTCATTGCAGTGCGGGAGCTTCTCATTGCGGTGGTTTCTTTTTTTGCGGAGCACAGGCTCTAGGCGCATGGGCTTCAGTAGTTGTGGCACGTGGGCTCAGCAGTTGTGGCTCGCGGGCTCTAGAGCGCGGGGTCAGTAGTTGTGGCGCACGGGCTTAGCTGCTCTGCGGCATGTAGAATCTTCCCGGACCAGGGCTCGAACCCGTGTCCCCTGCGTGGGCAGGTGGATTCTTAACCACTGTGCCACCAGGGAAGACCCTGTTCCTGTTTTCTTTGCTCTTACTCCCTGTGCATCTACCATGTCCTCTCTCTCCTCTGAAGCATCTGATGCACCCTGTGACCTTTGACGGCACACAATTAAGTAGGAGCAAAGGTGATTCATGTGCCTTTCATGCTTTCTGCCCCAATTATTGCTGCTGTGTCCTTTTATTTGTTTACCTATTGTTTCTCATTGCACTGGATTTCTTTTCGTGCCACCATCTTGTATTGTAATTTAAGTTCTTCATTAACAACGATCATTTTTAAAAAATAGAAATCATACTTTGGTGGTCAGCTCTCACTTTGGGGTCAGGGATTTGGAAGATAATCACAGCCTTCTCGGAGGAAGATTTCATCTAGAGATGGCTAATCTGCCTCTAGGTATAGCCAAGAGTTTGGGGGAATCTACAGGCAACACAAAATGCAAAAGAGAACAGAGAACCCACTGCACCAGGAGCAGTCACCAACATTGCTTGTTCACACCATCTTTGCTGAACACAAACTGCATGCTCTTCTGCCTGATGGCTTCCCCCTACCTCAGGTGACATCCATGGGTCCACACCCCACACCAGCAGAGACTTTCTTGGATCTACCAGATCCTGTTTTTAGCTATTCTTGGTCCTGGAGTTTTCTGGCCATCCAAGTTCCATAGTCTCCAACTGCCTGGTGATGATGTCATTGAACCCTGTCCAGGACACCAGTGTACTCCGTGGAAGCCGTAATGGAGATGGCCCCTTCTTTTGAGAATTAACATGTGCCTGTATCCATTCATTTAATCCACTTAACAACCCTAGATTTTACAGACAAAGAAATGGAGTCACAGAGCGGCCAAAAGAAGCACCATTTTAGAGGTCTGTAGTAAACCAATGTAAATGACTCAAGGAGAGTCCAGCCAGGAATTGATTTCCATATCACACACTTGAGGCTGATTTTAGAAGTGAGTTGCGGTGGGAGACTGCTGAGGTTTTGGAAATGTTTTGACCCTAATATTTAACTGGTTAACCTTCTGTCTTGTCATTGCCCTTAGTTTAAAAGGGAGTGAGGCCATAATATCCACTTTGAAATGAGACCCTGTGCCCTAACCATTGACCCAGTCAGGGAAAATCCTGCATCACTTAATTAAATGTTGTAACCATGGCACAGAATAAAGAAGTATTACTTTAGGAGCTTTCTTTCCTAATCACTCCCTTCCTAACATTTGCTGTCGTTCACATATCTGCACGATGTGACTTATCTCTTTGACTACTCACTTGGGGCTTGTCATAGTCAGTCAGGGCTATAGCCTTAAGAAATTTACTGCTAAGAGAAAAATAAGTTGAATATGAATATTGTGCAAGTTAACATCACTATTTTATTGGAACCCTAAGAACAGAAATGCATGAAAAGAGATCAGAGGGTCTGAGAGTGCTGCTTTTTGTAGGTCAAAATAGTGAAATACTAGTGGGCTGTTATGGCGTGATATATTACTACTTTCGCTCAAAACTTTCTAAGAACCATCTATGGAAATTAAAATCTGCATAATATCTAAGTTTGCACATTCAAAAGATAGAAGTCAGGAGAAAATTCTCATTCCTCCATAGGGTGGTATCAACCCAGTAGCTTAAAGACATGATAAGAGTAGGAGCTGGTTAAATGGGTCGGGAGGGTGGGGATGAGTGATAAAGTGAAAAAAGTGAAAAGTCTGGCATTTTGAGGAAATTAATTGTGAAGAATTTACACACATGCTGCTGGAAAATAATAGGATTTTAAAAAATATTTTACATATTTGATACTACCAAGAAAGAAGCTCTTAAAATCAGATCGCACTGGGATTCCCTGGTGGCGCAGTGGTTGGGAGTCTGCCTGCCAATGCAGGGGACGTGGGCTCGTGCCCCCGTCCGGGAAGATCCTACATGCCATGGAGCGGCTGGGCCCGTGAGCCATGGCTGCTGAGCCTGCGTGTCCGGAGCCTGTGCTCCGCAACGGGAGAGGCCACAGCAGTGAGAAGCCCGCGGACCAAAAAAAAAAAAAATCAGATCACACTGCTGCTTTGATTGTATCCCTGCAGATTGATCAATGATCAAGGATCCTAAAAGATATAGCAATCTATCTTCCTGAATTTAAAGAATCAGATATTGTAACATGAGTAATCAACTTAAATTTTACTTTTATACCAATTTTCAAAATATAACAGAAAAATCTTTTCTGGCCCTCTGAGAAGGCCAAGTTATAAAGTAAGTGATATGTCTGTGTGGGTAAAACTCTGCATCATACCTACTGTCGATAGACCTCTTCTGACTGTTCAATTCACAATTTTGAGGATTTTACTCTTTACATAAGGGAATTCATAGAAGATTGTTCAGTAGAGCCACGTTGTAGAAAATTCATCTGGCAGAACCTTGGAAGGGAGAAGGACATGATTTGGAAGAGGCTCATATGAAAGATTCTGTGTGTAGCTCAGAGAAGAGACATAGATGGGCCCCTGGGGCAGTGAAGATGTGTAAAACACACATCAGGAAGGCTGGAAGGAGGCAGACAAAGCAAAGAATGAGACTCGGAAGTGAGAGACAAGTGAGTTTTGCTTCTAAAAACATCAGGAAATGAGAATAGAAACATAAAACACAGAAAAAACAGCAAGCTTGGGATGGGGGTGATGGACATGATAACTGCAGTTAGGAAATGAGGACCTGTGAGGTTGAGATGGGCCAGAAAGCACGATGTTCGGGTCAGGGCTCAGGAGAAATGCTGGGAGCTGCGTGACAGATGTCGCCTCCAGCCATGCACTTAGAACAGCGTGGGAGAGACAGCAGAGGGTATTGACCGTGTATTCATCGGAGGTCCAAGTAGCATCAGCAGTTAGGGCCTGAGGCAAAGGAGAAAGGCCAAGAGGGATGAGCAGAGAGAAAAGGGGGGATCCAGGAACGTGCAGTGTTAACTGAATCTTAAGGAGAAGAGACGTCTCCAGCAGAGGTTCCCGATTTCTCCATCAGACACGGAGGAGGATGAGAACTGAGAGGAAGGGCAGGATTTGAGGGCCAGGAGAGCTGCAGGGAAGTCGACCAGCCTCCGGTCTCCTTTTGTGGACCCAGGGCTTCCAAGCCAGGATTTGGCTTACCCCTTCAGTGGGTTTAGGGTTTGAATCTAAGCCTCAGAATCTCCCAAAGGGAACTGCTCACCCGGTGTCAGCCTAGCATGCAACACATCAACCTAGGTCAGGATTACTAAGCCACCACTGAGCATGGAGCCTGCTGGTGAGCTGTGCAACTCCTCCGAACAACATATCCATCAGTTAAGAGAAAACATATCCCGCAGTGACCAAAGAATTTTTTAAAATCAAAACCCAAAGGAAAGTCATGGAGCTAAATCTAGATCATTCCACTCCCACAGATATGTTTCTGCAAATGAACAGACCGAAATTCTAGAGGCATCACACAATTGTTTGACCTCTGGAAGTTCCTCATTCTTTAAAAAGCTATAAAATTACATTCATCTTGAAGGCTTCCAAAGGCGTGTCTATACTGTGATATATACACGTGTATACATCCCATGCGTGTGTATGTAGATCACTATGTATATAGAGACAAAGAATGGTTCTGTGTAAATAAAAGACTGTTTTACAGCTCCATTGTATGTAAATTGAACCACTGTATAAGATCTTTCTCTTAAGTTTCAATTACAAATATTAGCAGTTCAGTAAATGGAAAGAAAGGAGACTTTTCTTTTAGTTCATAATGAAAAATAAGAAAAGGATTACCAAGTGTGCAAATATTTGTTACATGGGAACATTTAATGCACGTCTATATAAAGGGTTTTAATATGAACCTTTTGCTAACATAACGAAATACTATTTAAAGAGATGTCTCTGGCCTCATTATTCATAAACATCTGGAAGTCAATGGAAAAAAATGCAACACTGATTTATCTTCCTTTGTTATCTCTTGCTTTTTAGGGAATCATTTGTAAAATAAGGGGAGGAAATCCTTTCCAAAGGCACAGCTTATCATTATTTCATGGCTAAGTAAAATAACAATAGCTATACATATAAATATATATATATATAATAGCTAATATTTATTTAATGCTTCCTCTCTCCCAGACCCTTCTGTACTAATAGGCTCTGTAATTAACCATACTGCACAAATGAGGAGACTCATCAGAAGTCTCATTCTCAACTCAGGCTACCAGTAGTTCCTTTTTGCCTATTAATTTGTTGCTGATGTTGCTCTTAATATCATTGTAAAGGTTGTTAGCACGCTGATGTATCATCAAGGTGAATCTTAGGTTGTTATTGGATTCAGTCTGATATCTTCAAACAAAATGGCAGCAGGTTTTTTAAAACTTCAATTGAAAAGACCTTTTCTAATTTGAATAGATGTCAAGCCATTTGGAAAATAGATAAAGATTAGGGTGACATGTGAAATAAGGTCTCAGTTCACAGACCTGCAATTAATGAATAGTATTAATAATGAATTAGGACTGACTGTGGAAACTGTTTTATGTTCCACATTATAAAACTGAGTCAAAGGTAAATAACAATGATCTAACGTAGAAAATATCTGGGAATTAGTAGCAAGACACTGATCATTTTGAGAGCGTTAAAGTCTTGACATAAAACAGTGTTTCTCAAAATAGGGTCTCCGGAATGTCAGAATTACTCGAATACTATTAAAATGCAGACCATGGGCCCATCACAGACATACTGAATCCAAATATGCCTTTTTTTTTTGCGGTACGCGGGCCTCTCACTGTTGTGGCCTCTCCAGTTGCAGAGCACAGGCTCCGGACGCGCAGGCTCAGCGGCCATGGCTCACGGGACCAGCCGCTCCGCGGCATGTGGGATCTTCCCGGACCGGGGCACGAACCCGTGTCCCCTGCATCGGCAGGCGGACTCTCAACCACTGCGCCACCAGGGAAGCCCCCAAATATGCCTTTTTAAATAAATATCCCAGGTGTCAATTCTTACTCAAATCTGACACATACTGCCCTAAAATATGAGAGAGCACTTTGAGGAATTTGCACTTATTCAATTCTGAATAGTAGGTGAAAATATACTTTTTTATTATTTAATATAAGGCACTATTGTGAATTGAATTGTGTCCCCCCAAAAAGATATGTTGAAGATATGTCCTAACCCCCATCACCTGTGAATGAGACCTTAATTGGAAATAAGGTCTTTGCAGATGGAACCAAGTTAAGATGAGGTGATACTGGAGCAAGGTAGGCCCCCAATTCAATATGACCGCTGTCCTTGTAAGAAGAGGGGAATTTGGACAGACACCAGGGGAGACACCCACAGAGGGAGAAGGCCACGCGAAGACAGAAGCAGAGATTTAAGTGATGCCATTTCAAACCAAAAGCTTCCAAGGATTGCTGGCAACCCCCCTGAAGCTGGGGAAAGCAGCAAGGAGCAGATTGTCCCTCAGAGGCTCCAGAGACACCAACCCTGCAGACGCCTTGAATTTAGACTCCAGGGCTCCACACTGTGACAGGGTCCATTTCTGTTGTTTTAAGCCACTTATTCTACTGTGTTATAGCAGCCCTAGGAAACTTTATAGGTACAAACCTAACACCTGGGGTGGTGACAAAGTTCCTCCTCCACCCATTGCTCTTAGCCGACCCCCCTACCCTCCCACTGCGGGTTTAGAAGCTTCATCAGGGTCGCTCTGCCACCTTTCAGTCCCTTGTGCTTCTCCCTGGAGTCTCGTCTCCAGCCAGGCCATTCTCAGTCCTGGGATCTCTCCATCAGCTTCCCATTTGATACCTTGGAGAAGAGCTGTCCTGGGTTTGGAGTTGGTTTTCCCTACCACTCTCCCAGCAGAGAGGTGGGAGATTTCATAATTCCCTGGATGCCTAGTGTCACCCCGAAGTGTGAAGTTTTATAAAAGGTAAACTTGAAAACGTGACTGAGAATCCCGTGCCCTGCCAGAACTGAGTAAAAGTGGGAAAGGCAGCGAATAAAGTAACACGGAAGTGATCCTTGTCATTTTCGCCAGATTACATTTCCCCCGTGGAGCCACGGGCACGTCTGTCATTCTGGGACCCTCCACTTACAGGGCTGGCCGAGTCAAGGTCATTTAGGTTTTTATTGATTCTATGGCTCTGGCATTCCTCATAAGGATTTACAGTATTTAACCCACCAGGAGAAGCCATGAACTATAAATGGCTTCCCATTTGCCAGGAGAGCCTGCCGTTTGATAAGTGACACCAGCTATGTGGCCCCCTTCACAACTCTCTCTAATGAAAGCCCGCTGCCTCTGCTCCTGCACAAAGAAGCACGGCCTCACGCTTCACGGAGCTGATCCTTCCTTTGGCTCCAAATCGGCACAGGGTTGTTTAGCTTACTGAGTAGAGTAATCCAGATACGGGGAGATATGAAAAACCGAGTCAGCAGACTCACCCTGTTCATTTGATCTGTCAGCATCCTCCATGGCCAAAACCGGGCGGGAGAAAATGAAAGTTGAAGACCATGAAATAGGGAAAATAGAAAATTAAGAATAGGATTTGATGGCTTGTGAAGTGTTCTCACATGTGTTACAAGAGGCCAGGGACACAACAGAGGCTGGAGATATAGATCTGGTGAAGAAGAAGTGAGTGAATTAATTTTGAGGATTTGTTTTTAAATAAAACGTGATCTCATTGTGATTGTGACTGAAAACTTTTCATCCTTAGAGTAGAATTAAGGGAGTTTTAAATACGTGGCTAGTAGTTGGTGTTCATTGACGGTATTCTTACAAGCATCTGTAAACACAGTATTAAAATGGAGCCCGAGGCAAAAGGAAAATAAAAATCGGCAATATCAATTCTGCCTTCATTGAAAGTTTGGATATTTTATTCATCAGAGAATGTTTGCATTTATTTTGAATTTTTAAAAATATTGCATTCAAATATGATTCATTTTGATTGCTGAGTTTTGGGGTGCCCCCCCTTTAAGTTTTACACCCAAAGCAAGTGCCTTACTTGCCTTACTGTAGGCCCAACTCAGTGTGAGCATTTCAAAATTTAAAAAATGTTTTGTTAAGAGGAGAATGTCATTTCATTTACAGTGAATTTTGAAGGGAAAGTCCCTCAGAACCAGAAGAGCAGTCTCTCTTACGAGCCTGAAATGAAACAAGAATCTCTATGAGGGCGGTCCTGGCATCACAAGGGGATGCTTTTCAATTCACAGACTTTGGTTTCCCCAGAATCTTTGAATTTAAAAGTGTGCTGTGGTTATTAATGCTGGTTTGCCAGTTTGAGCACAGAAAATCATCCAAAAACTTCGTGTCTCTGATAACTGTGCTCTTCGTGACAGTTCATTGCCCTTAAATGAGTCAAGGCTGAGAATATCAGAGCGATGAACTAAATCTCTTCCCAGGGATAGTCCAGCCTCCACTAACACAGAGTATTTATTTAATATTCGGTCACTTACACTGTCTAGAACTGTTACTTAACCCTTTCTTTGTCTATGTGTCCGGGCTCTAACATGCAACTGTATCTCCATAAGGATAAGAATTGTGCTTTTGAAAAGCACTCTGTATGGTGCAAGCACATGGTATAAGTTCAAAATATTCTGAATTAATCCATGAGTTAACTGTAAATTCCTCTGCTTTAGTTTTTCTCTTTTGTTGAATTAAATTCATTCCTGTGTTATCTTACATTCACAAAACATTCCAAGGAATTTCCTTTTTTAGAAAAAATGTAGGCTCCTAAGCAGTCAAGCAGGGCCGGGATATGAAGTTATCCTTAAATTAGCACTAATATTATTGCCATTATAAAGAAAATATATTTACTGGTCTATATTTATAGAATCTCAAATGTTTGAAATAGATAATAAAATTCACCCTATTTCTTAATTTAGAATCTGCTATTGAAAAGCACTTAGTAAAATTATTCCTGAACTACCATCCTTTAATGTCTAAGAAAACACCCTCAGGTCAACGTGATCCATCCTTAGCCTGACACCAAGTCATAAGATTCTTTTTCCTAATAATATCTACCACAGGGATGTGCCCACTACTTTAAGAAAGCCGAGATCAAGAAATCTGATTTTGTGCGGGGTGGGGGGGAAAAGGCATGCTTGCTTTGCAAACGGATTTAAATTAAATAGCAAGCTCCCTCTGAGTATTTAAAATACGATTCAATTTACCAAAACGTTACTGATGCATAGCAGAGAACATCCTGTTCATCGACTTTTATTTAGGGCTCCTCGGCTTCTGCACTTGGAGAGAACATGCCCATTGCAAAGTTATTGTCCTTAAAGAAAAGGAATCTAGTGCCATTACATGCTTAATGAGAAGCACACATGTCCAATTAAGTTGGCTATGTGTTTAGACTGGCCCGGCTCTGGGGATCAAGGGGGGCTGTCTGAGAAAGCTATCAGACTGTCTTGAGAACATCAACCTGTCAAAACTGGCTCCTGACTGCACGTGACAGGTGGTGGTGGTGGTTATTATTTAGTATTTTGCAGAAGAGCACCGGATGAGTTTCCTAGGACCGTCATCACAAACTACCCCACGCTAGGTGGCCTACAACGACAGAAGTGTGTTGAGTCTTAGTTCTGGAAGCTACAAGTCTGAAATTAAGGTGTCTGCAGATCCAGGCTGTCTCTGCAGGCGCTAGGGGAGAAGGTGTTCCAGGCCTTTCTCTTAGCTTCCAGTGTTGCCAGTCAGCCTTGGCATCCCTTGGCTTGCAGCTGCAGCCGTTCAATCTCTGCCTCTGCCCTCACTTGGCTTTCTCTCCTCCTGGGTCTGGATGATGATGGCTTTCTCTTCCCTGTGTGTCTCTCTTCTCTTCCTCTTACATGGAGACCAGTCATACTGGAAGAAGGGCCCATCCTACTTCTTGACCCCATCTTACCTAATTACATCTACAAGGACCCTATTTCCAAACAAAGCCACATGCTGAGGTTCCAGGGCTTAGGACCTCTCCTATCTTTTGGGGGAAGACCATTCAGTCGGTCACAGGCACTTATTAATGTGCAGACTGTCCGGGGAGGGGGGCAGAATGGCTGGGCCTTAATCTCAGCAGACATTCAGTGTTACACTGTGTAAGAATCCTCCGATAAAAACCAGCGTCTGGCTTCGTGATGTCCCACCCATGTGGATGGATGTTCTGAAGCTTCCCTTCTAACAAGAATAACTCAATAAACACACCCACCATTGGTGTGCAAGGAGGACCCAGGTGGAGAGGGAGGCATAGATTGGAGAGTGTAAAGCAGGGAGGAGGAGGCTACGGATGAAGACAAAAATGAAGAACGTTTACCTTGCAGGTAGCAAATAGGAAGCGTGGTTCTTCAGGAAAGAATGGTGAACTGTGTCTCCTTGCTGCTCGGCATCCTACGCTTTCATCTAGTTCATTGTTTCTCCCATCACCTCCCTCCTTTACCCATAGCGTAATTCTGACATAGTGAGCAAAAAGAAGCATAATAAGTATAATTTTCCTTTTTCCCTCTTGAATACCCAGTTTGTTGACATTTCACTTGGTCCATTGTAGGTGAACCCGGAGAACTGGGGGATGATGTGATATTTGAGCGTTTCACAGGTGTGATTAGAAGAATTCCAAAACACTGCTCTCTGAGCTTTTGTGTGGCTCTTGTTTTCTTCTTCCCATACGCATAATAGCCTTTTGGGCATCCTGCTGTTTTTTGATTGGGAATACATTAAATAATAAAGGCCCAAACCTCTGAAACTGCATGTAGGAGAGAGCAAAATGAAACAACCGTCCTGAAAGCTCCCTAGTTTTCAGCTTTAACTTCTCCGCGTTATATGCTTTGATGGAGTATGACATTCCTGACAGAAAGATTTGGGGTCATCATAATTTGCTTTTGGGAGTTATCCAGCTAAACATCATGGCTAATAATTTTATCCTAAAGTAGGAAATTAAATTTTTCTTTGAGGTAATAACCAATTGACTAATATTTTTTAAATCTCCTATAGACACAAATTGACTTGACATAATTTAATAAAAGTTTAAGAGTAATTGAGGAATATGAATGAGGCGATTGGAAAGTTAGATTGTTTCTGCATTGCCATTTTATTTTCTGGATGATTTATTCAGAAGGGATGAAAAAGCACCTTGTTATCAGACTTATATGAAGATATTCTAATGGGGACTGCACATCTGACTAAATGAAATAAAGTGAAATAAAAAAACTGCAGTGGGACTATATACTCTAATATAGCTTTATATTGTGGTTAGATCAAACTACCTCCTTGCATAATAACCATATTTGGGATGGTGTGGGGAAAACCTAAAGAGGCCCATTAAACAGGTTGTATTGTGCACCAAAGAGGAAAGGGACCCGGCTTGTGAGAGACAAGTGTTATGAAAAGCATGTGGACAGCAACCATCTCCTGTTACCTGCCTAGGCTGTTGTGGTTATCTGCGGCCATCATCCAATGCCAGCCATTGCCAAGTGCCATGAAGGGTATTAACCCCTCATGAACCAAAACCTAGCATTAGACATTTTCCTAATATTTAAAGTCCTTTGACTCACTGGTTGGTTGATGAGTCCCTTTGAGCCTAGGACTCTCCTGAACTTCTACCAAAATGATCTTGCTAAAGGAATGTGGTATGTGGCATTGGCCCTTCTGGCATTCAGGTGTCCTCATTACCTCCCCCACGTGACATACTCCATGACACAAATCCTCCACTTGGACTAACCTGGCCTAGACCAGCACTTCTCCACCTTTAGAGCTTTTCCAAATCACCTAGGGATCTTGTTAAAACACAGGTTCTAGTCCAGGAAGCTAGAGTGGGGACAGAGAGTGTGCATTTCTAACAAGCTCCCAGATGAGGTCAGTGCTGCTAGTTCCCTTGAGTGGCAAGGATCTAGCAAATGCCCCGTGGATCCCTGCCCCTATAGCTTTGTTCACAGTCTTCTTTCATCCTGGAATTTCTTCCCCTTTCTTTCTTCCTAAGATCTATATATTCATCCTTCAAGACTCTGCTTTAATATCTATTCCTTGAAATGGTCTAGGATGAGACATATCACAGATGCTTCCTCCTCTGAATTCCTGTAGCTCACAGTGTCTGGACCAGCCATCTGGCATCCAGCCCAGGATAATTTTATCTTTAGCTGCTTTTTCATGTACACATCCAGAATCCCAATTAGATGTCCCTTTGAGGACAATCTCTACATGTCTGCTGTTGGGCTTTCTCTTACACTTCAGATCTGCATTTCCAACTACCTGCTGCCTTATTGGAATTCCAAATTCAACATGGGAAAACCCAAACTCCCCAGTCTTCCCCCTTTGAAAACTTACTCGGCCAACTGTACTTCCTTCTCAGAGAGTTGTATGTATTTATTCAACAAATACTCATTTATTCAATAAATATTGGTGCCTGCTATGGGCCAGGCACTAGGCATATGGTGAATGGAGCAGACATGCGTCCTCAAGACACCTACCTAAAACCTCATGGCACCCTGCAGAGCCTCAGCCACTCACGACTTAAAGATCTCCTCCCTGGAGGCTCAGCCACCCAGAGTAGAAATTACAGAGCCATCTTTGATTCCTCCTTCTAACTCACCACAACAATCATCCCGTTTATTATAAATTTCTATCCACTCTGCCACGGGGATGTGTCTCGTACACAAGTTCTCCTCTCCTCCCTGTTCCTCTCAGCACTGTCCTCTCCAGCCCTGATGATGACACTTGTCTCCCTACCCTTGACTGATCCTTCTGTTTTCAGCCTCTTCTCCAACTCATTCTTTATACCAACCTTGAATTTGTCATTGTCCTGAAACAGTCATCTGATCATGGCACTTGTGAACTCACAGAGAGATGAATCCACATCGCCTGTGAAATGAAACCCCAACTAAACAGCATGGAGTTTCTAAACCCCTCTATTCTACTCTCCACTGGCTTTTCCAGCTTCCCCGCCCCACGCACTGGCCTCTCCCTCTCCTTTGCCACCTCAAATGTATGTGTGCTGGTCTCCAAACAGCTCCACTCTTTGAAGACTCGTGGTCTTTGCTCAGCCTAGATCTTTCTTGTTCAAAACTCAGCTCCAAGCCCACCTCACCCAAAAAATCTTCCTCGGTCGTAAGTAACTGCTTCCATGGAACTTAATTTTGACCTGTGTCACACACTATTTGTCACACAGTCTGGGATGAATAGTCCTTGTATTCCTTACATTCCTTGAATATATCTGTCTGTCTTCAACTCCACTAGATTTTAAGATTATATTTATGTAGCCCACCCAGTGCTTAACAAAACTCCCTGATATCTAGGACAAGACGTTTCTCAACAATTTGAGTTTGTTGACTGGAATGCCAGAACTGTACTTTTTTGTGTCCTTGACACCAAACATCAAGCCCTACTCTTGGAAGATGCACAAGAAAATAAATTATTGGTAAACATTTCCACTTCCGCATCTTCAAAATACACTATCTTTCCACCTTCCTATAACCTGATGATTGAGTCTCGTTTGTGTACTTGTCAGTAGACGTCTTCTCCTTCAGAGCCTATTGCTGGAGCAGTGCTTTTCCATCTTGGCCACATATTAGAATCACGTGGACAGTTTTGAAAAATCCAATGCTCAGTCTGTGCCCCAGGTGGACTAATTTCATCGCCATCTCTGTGGTCCAGGCCCAGGCACCAATGTTTTTAAAACTTCCCAGATGATTCCATATGCAGCTGAAGGTGAGAACCACTGTGCTGGGGAATAGCTCAGTTCCAGGCTCAGTCTTAGGAGAAGGCAAAACAGCAGCCTTAACGCATGGGGCCTTTTGAAGGGGACTCACTGACCCCAACCATCTCTCTTGGTAGCCCACTGTGTTTCCCACTTTGAGCCAACAGAATTCTCTTTTTGAATTACAGCATTGTCTCCAGAAGGCATTGTTAAAATACATATACGCTATATATGTAGCATATATATATATATATATATATATATATATATATATATATATATATAAATTTATATATATACACACACACACATATATACACATATATTCTCTCTCATTCTCTCTTTCTCAGTATTCTCTCTTTACTGAGAGAGAGAGAATTTATGTACCCATAAGTACATAGTAGTAATCCATTAATCCTCCAGATATGTACAGAATAAAAAGCAAATCTCTTTTGTGGAAGACAAGGGCCTGGGAAGGAAGGTAAGAGGCACACAGGCTGCATGGGGGCATCATCACAGGCAGTTCTGGGAACCCAGAGGACACAGTGGGGATAAAAATTCTAAACGAGTGGGTCCAGGTCCTGGGGGGATTAAGTCTCAACTATACCCTTAAAAGCAATACTGAAAATGTTCCTAAATAAAAAAGTTAGCAGCATCCAGTCAAAGCCAAAAGAAACTAAGGAGAGGGAACTCAGAAAAAATTAAAAATCATGGGAAAAAGTATATATATGTGGCAAATTTTTCCCAAGCTTACAAAAAAACACCACCTGGGGACAGAGAACCACAGTGATCCCTCTACACTCTCCTGCCTAATGAGAATTTCTGAAAGCAAAATACACCTAGAGTGAGTCCCCATGAGGTGGTAATTTATAAAGTTGCCGCTATTCCGTGCTGATACTGAAATAGACTGGTTTCCTGGTACACCAGAGCCTTTTGTGGAAAAACAAAGCCATAGGAAAGAACATACATAATGGAAGGCTCCAGAGAGATAAGACAACACATCTGAGCCTGTGATTGCACCTCAGATTCACTCAACCACATCCTTCCCAGAAGAACCTACTTCCTTTTCCCCATAAACTAAGTCAAATAGTAATCATCCTTTGCCTTGAGCGGGAATATCTGCTAAATTACGAACAGCTCTGGAGGAGGGTAAATCTGTGGCTGTATCATGGATCTGGGCTCCACGTGACCCTAACCCACCACCCGAACTCCCTCTGTCTTGGATTTCAACAAATTAACTAGACATGAAACAGAAAGAGGCTATTACTTAAGGGAATCGGATCCTGGTATCATCTCCTCATGAAATTCCCTCATGGGTTTGAGTCAGCAGTGGATGTCTCAGAAACTTTCCAGATGATTTCAAGGAGGCAAGGGAAGACTGGTAATTAAACCACACGAATCAGGAAGGCTTAGAAATAGAGAACAAAGGGCAAGGAAAGGAGACGGAAGAAAACAAAACAAAGAGGCAGGAAACCAGGGTCCCGCCTAAGCAGTCTGGGGCCTTGGATGTGCTTTTTTGACTTCTGCACCGTTTCTTATGCTTGTCCACCATTCTGCTCTCACCTTTCTATCAAGTCCCTTATTGAGCCATCTTCAAATAACCGAAGTTGAGTTGTGCTTCTGTTTCCTTCCAAGACCCAACTGATACAGCCCTCCAGCTCAGGATGGACCAATTAGGAATTATCTCTCCATTGTTCCATGGTAGGGAAGTCCTCCAGGTGCTAAGCCACTGAGGCACCAACCTTAACTTAAGAATATGTAGAAATGCCCAAAATAGCCACCAGAGGGTCTTAGGCATTGGAAGAATCTGCTCAGTATCTGTAAGACCATGGGACCCTGAGCTGAGGGAAAGGAAAGTTCTTTTCTCTTGATCTTAAGTCAGTTTATGGCTCCTGAAAAGCCATAGTGGTCTCTGCAGTACAGCGTAAAAAATCATCTATAGTAACATGGGGGTCTCTGAGGATCCCTTTCCTTTCTCAGTGAGAAGAGAAAAGGAAGTAGATACAAGCTACCCGGAAGGAAAAGGATGGAGATAAGAATTTGCACCTGTGAGTCACCTGCCATCACAAAGTGTGACCCTCTTTCTACCAAACCGACCAACATTAGGAATACATTCTTTGTGGCATTAAAGCTCAGAAGCCACCATTAAGCCAAACAAGTGCATCTTCTTTGCATTCATTTCCCCGAAAACTTTTTCATCATTTAAGCCAAAACCTAATTTGTGGGGAATTTAGTGTTTAAACAAATCATGAGAGTTTGATGTAACGTGAGATTGCTTTATCCTCCCTTATCCCCAGACCATCATGAAAATGAGATGCTGCACCTCATTTGGGGATTTGGGGGAGAAAATAAAATAAAACAATCTAGATCTAGGTCAGCATAAAGTCTGTTTGTTCCATATAAGTAGGCCTCTCTGCTAATTAACACTTTCCCGAAAAAAAAAAAAAGGAGTGAAAAGCGCATGCAAGGAACATATATATCCCTCTTTAAATGGCACCATTTCAGATGCAGTAAACTAGCACTTAACCCCTTCGAATTGGAATAGTCATCACATGTACTGAAAATTAAAATTCTGGAAATCTTCGAAGGCTGAAATTCAGCCAGTTACCTGACAGAACTAATTAAATTTACTGGACTGTTCATTAGTTTTTACTAAATTATGGAACCAAAGCTTTAACTCTGCCATTTTGGCTTCAAGAATTAAAATATTGTGGAAAGAGAGAGGTAACCAAGATGTCAGCTTGGTTACTCTTCTGGAAAGCAGTATTCAGACCTTTAAGTAGTTCATGTAATTGATCCAGTGATCCTGAAGAAAGAATGCATACCTCTAAGAGCAAAAAATATCCTTTCTTTTCTTCTTAATTGCCCAAACACTGTGTTCATATAATAACATCCACAAAGAAGAACTGAACTTGCACCCATGGCCATGTGTACTTTTTAAAGGCAATATAACGGCGTCCTGCAACATCGTAACAATGAACATTTTCTGTCCCTGATGCTTGGCTTCTGAGGCATCTTGTACAGAATAACATATTCAAAAGCCTGTTCCTTCCCCTACACGGTCATCTGTTCAAATTTTTGCCCTCCAAGGAATGAGCAAATTCTGATGGACTTCACATCAATCTTTATGTAAGATTTTTTTTTAATTGTGAGACTTTCTCCATAATCCAACAATCAACTGAAAAAAAAAGGCTTTCTTGAGCATTTACCATGCATTCAACACCCAGCTAACTGCCAAAAAGATACAGAAATATACAAGATACTGTTCTTTACCAGGGGCATAAAGATGTTTTATAGAGACAATGCATCACCAAATGAAACAATAAACAAATGAAATGCACGAGATACTGATAAAGTGCTCATTTGTGTGACAGGATGATCAAAATAAATGTGACTCTTGAGGGCATCTTCCAGCTCCAAAACTCTCAAACGCTATGAGCAGCACAAATAATAGCAACAGAACTTAACTAAAGGTTCTGGATGGTGCATTTTAATCTGTGCGTCTCCCTAGCACAGTGCCTGCTACTCAGTAAGTTCTGGGCAAATGCTATATGAATGAATACATAAATGAGCCCAAAATGTAAAGGAAGTAGAAAGCGGAATGAATTGGCATTATCCAAGAAGGTTTCAGGGCTCAGACTGCTCTCGAACTAAGTCATAAGGCAGAGGTTATAAATTGTCATCCCTCAAGGTAAATCCAGCAGTACAGATGTGTTCCATTCAGCCTTCACAGAGATGATGATGATGATGATGATGACGATGATGATGATGGTGATGAGCATGTTGGTGACGGTGGTGGTGATGATGGCGATAGTGACGATGATGGTGATGAAGAGGAAGGTAGTGGAGAGAGAATTTAAAAATCAAGATATTCCAGGTTCAAATCTATACATTTCTGTTGTAAAACAAGATCCGCCTCTCCAGCCCCCACATTCATGTGGCATGATGCCTAGCTCCTCCCTTTCTTGGGGTATTGTCTCCCCACTTTGCCCCAGATTCCACCTGCACAACTGTCTCCCCATCCAAAGCCAGATGTCAGTTACTTTTTATCTCCATGCAGCCACTGTTGCTTTCTTCTGGAAGAAAAATACTTCTCCATCCATATACTATCCAAAGGAGAAAACGAAAGATAGTATAAGATTCACATTTCCCTTGAAATGTGGAAGAGTATCTCTTGTGAAAATGAAGACATTTCAATGCATTAATATTAATCCACATGTGTCTATCAAAAGAACAGAAATTATCTCCTTACGTTATCAACTACCTCCTTCTAGGCAAGACTTCCACAAGCAGTGTATCTAAAACCACAGCCAGCTCCTTACCCCCCTCTAACCTCCATCCCCACTTTATTTTTCTTCTTGGTACTTAACCTCTGTCTAACAGAGCATTTATGCTACTCGTTTATCTGTTTATGGGTGGAATTCTCTGGTGAAAATGTGGTTCCATAAAGGAAGAGATTTTTGTCCTTCCTTGTTTGTTCATAACTTCATCCCTTGCACCTAGGACAGTGCCAGGAAGGTAGTAGATGTTCAGTGAATGGATGAATGAATGAATGAACTCAGCCCACTTCCCTCTTTCTTTATCTGCATGGCCTCTGCCTTACAGGATGAAGCAGCTGTGGATAGGCAGAGAAGAAGAGAGGGCTCTCCCAGTGGGGAAAGTGACTTCCTGGGAATAGCATGGGCAAAGGCTTGAGCTTGCAGGGAGCACAGGAAGAGGGAAAGGGGCTCTGTAACAGCAACAGAATCTAAAGAAAATGGGAGCTGTATTGTGGAGTTCGAGTTAAGAATCATGATAGGCGTGAACAATACACTGCCTAGCTGCCCCTTCTTATTAGTCCCCACCATTGCCCATTCCGGCTTGGTGTTCCCTGTGCATCCTTCTGGACACCATCTTGGTTGCCCTACAGGCCTCAACTGATCCTCCAGAATAAAGGCTAAACAGCTCACAGTAGTGTAAAACTCTATAGGATCTTCTGATATCTACCCACTTCTCTGGCCTCAAATCCTCCCTCTCCAAAATATGTACTTTATCTTCCAGTCATACCCAACAACTTTCCAAAAAGCCTGAGTGGGCTTGGTCCACATAAGCCTCTGAACATGGACCCCTTTCCATAACCCCTGTGCATCTGGCAGACCCAGGACACCCTCTCTGTACCTCCCTGATATCTGATACCTCATTTCCCATAATGCTCACCCATCGGAAGCAGCAGTCACCTGTAAGACACAGTATGAGCCCACATGGGAGTCGTCCTGTAATTAAAGTCACAGACAGCACTCTCAGCCAACCATACACACCCAGGCCCTGGGCATGCCATCCTCACTTCTTGGACCCTTTCTGGAAATTCACTGGTTTTCTGGTTAAGTAGTCCTGCCCTTGGGTACCATCATGTGACTATTTTCAGTGATCTTGATTTAACCACCCTCCTCCCTTTGTTATGGTTTATGTGTTCTTACTTTTTTGCGTTTGTTCTCAGTTTAATCAACTTTGGGTCACTGGTTTCTGCTCTTCAAAAAACTCACAACCAGCCCCTGTACCTGCAAACTTCTATCCCTCTCCACCCAATTTCTGTCAGTGCTGACATCACATCGTTTGTGTTGATGTCTAGACCTTCCCAGAAGAGAAAACTGCTTGAAAGTAGGGGCAATGTTCTTTTCATCTTTGTAGCCCCAGTGCCTAATTGAGCACCTTACACAGAGAAGCTCCTTAACACCCGTGTGTTGACTGAATGCATGGACACATGCAATAGTATAGCCATGTCCATTGCCCTTTAAGAGGAAGGACCATGAATTAAGTTGTAGTACTACTAAATATTCAGAAAATTAAATAAATTAATATAAAGGTAAACAAATACATATATTTTTAAAATTACTGTCATAAGATTCATTGGACCCTGACTTATATATAGTCTTAGAAAAAATGAAAAGTTAGATGTAAAAAGCTAAGGAAAATCTGAAAATTAAAAGGTCTTTCAGAGAAAGAAAATGAAGTTAAAGTCACGAGGCTAAATGTGCCTTGGAGAGATAACATAGTCTACTCCTTAATGCTGTGGGTCTCGGTTTTCTGGTTTCCTATGTGTCAGCGTTAGTTGGGGGCAGGGGGTGGCAGGGAAGGCTTGTTAGAAATGCAGATTCCCAGGATGTGGCTCTAATGGCTGAGTCTGTACTTAACAGCACTTTGAACAAACACCTGGGTACAGGTGACCCCAGGAGCACATATGCCCAACCCATTTTTTCATTTTAAAGACCACTGGGAAGTTCCCATAATTTCCCAGGGTATTCATTATATTTCCTAAAATTCTCTTTTCAATTGAGTCTTAGGTAAGCCTGTTTCCTATGCTTCTGTCTTCAGGAAAGAATATTTTTTAAAAAAACTATCAAGCAAAAGTGAGGTGTCTCAGCTTCTTCTGGAAGGGTCACCTCTTCAGACCAACAGAAGTAAAATCAAGTTCTGGGCCTTAAGTCTTAGCTCCTTTGAAATTTGGACTTTCCTCCTAACTGTATACATAATGGAGAAGGGGAACTTAGTGACACCTCACTCATAAATAACTGACATAAATAACAGCCCACTTTCAATTGTCTTTGGGGAAACCCTTGAAAACCCCTACCTACTCAAAATAAATAAATAAATACATTGAAAATGGCCTGAGCCTTTTTAAAATGTGTATAAAAAAGACATTAAAATGTCTGTAAAAGACATTCAATTTGACTTGAAGAAGAGAGTTGGTTTTCCATGTCGAAAATAATTTGAAGAAATAAGGAAATGAAAACTATTTTCATTTTCAAAAGGCTATTTAATTTTCCCTTTATTGTAGTAAAAAGAATGAAGACAATGAAACATGTCAGAATTTGTGATTCATGGATCACTGTGGCATATTATAAAAATTCAGAAATAGCTCTTAATGAGAAAAATACAAAAAATCAAATCAGCAAATCTTATACTTATTCATTCAGGGAGGGAAAAGGACTTGGGAGGTTAATGTTGCCTCACTGTTATCAAGGACTCCCACTGCACTATCAGAAGCCTGAGTGATATGGTTCATGACACCCTAGCACCAGGGACAAAACAGAACTCTTCAAAAAAGGCACAGAGAAGCAACCTAGGATGGAGGCTAACTGCACACAATCACCATCGTAATTATTTACATTCAGAGCGCCTTTGGCTGAGATCTTTTTTTTGAAGAGATGAAACTTATTCTCTAAGTACCACTGCTTAGTGACCAAATCTACTAACAGACAGCCCCTGGCGTTTGATTCCAATGTGCTTCCAGTACTGTTTTTATAATTACCTGTAATAAAAAGGTGATTCCTTTGAGTGCTTTGGATTTGGTTGAACCAAACTTACCATCTGGCTTCTTCTCAACCTATTCCCAAGCACAGTGTAATAGGAAAGGCAAAGCTCTTTCAAGTCCCCATAGATTTCTGTGGCAGAGGGATGAAATGTTTGCTTTCTTTACTACTTTCCATTTCATAAGAGAAATCATCTCAAGGAGAGGATTTCTAATGCACTTTTGTTAGATACAGACCATTAAATATGTAGGGCTGGATTTCCAGCCTATGTAGATAGCCCTATGGGGGAATTCTCCCTTTGTCACAGAGACCCAGGGGATGAGCTGGTCTGTGCAGTTTTATGAATAAAAGATCCACTTTTCTCCTTTTAAAACCAGGAAGAGTTTTAGGACTTCCTTTTTTTTTGCAGTTGCATTTTTGAGAAACAGCCTAGATTTCATGGTAGTATACACCTAGGATGTTCTCAGCACCACCTGAAAATTATTTCTGCTGATAGATAGATAGATAGATAGATAGATAGATGAAATCAAGGACAATATAAGCCACTGATGTGCTAACCACAAGAGTAACTAAACAGGGCTTCCCTGGTGGTGCAGTGGTTGAGAATCCGCCTGCCAGTGCCCCTGGTCCAGGAAGATCCCACATGCTGCGGAGCCACTAAGCCCATGCACCACAACTACTGAGCCTGTGCTCTAGAGCCGGTGAGCCACAACTACTGAGCCTGTGTGCTGCAACTACTGAAGCCCACGCACCTAGAGCCTGTGCTCTGAAACAAGAGAAGCCACTACAATGAGAAGCCCACGCACTGCAATGAAGACCCGGTGCAGCAAAAAATAAATTTTAAAAATAAATTTATTTTTTTAAAAAAAGAGTAACTGAACAAACAACATTTGGTTCTTTGAACCTCCTGGGGAGGATGGATTGATTCAGAATGTTAGACTGAAAAATGTTTAGTCTTATATTTGTTTAGAAGGTTTCTCTAACCATGAACAATTGTTCGAAAAGGCCTAGAAAATTAGGAAATTACTTGCAGGGCTGCTCAAACCATAGTCGTGGTCGACCTGCACTCTGAGCCTCCATTTACTATGTGTAAAAGGCACACAAGGCCCAGGGCGCCACCTCCAGGCACCCAGAGGAAGGAAGGTCGGTGCAGAGCCGGAAGAGCACGCAGCCAGGCAGGGGTTGTGGCCCCTACAAAGGCGCAGAGAATGTCAGTAAGCTGATACTCTGTGGCTGAGACCGCTGTTAAGAGCCTTCTGGCACTTCTAATATCAGAGCCGTGTGGCTGACAGTGTCTTGGTGCTCCAGCCGGGTATCAGGCCTGTACCTCTGAGGTGGGAGTGCCGAGTTCAGGACATTGGCCCACCAGAGACCTCCCAGCTCCAAATAATATCAAACGGCAAAAATTCTCCCAGAGATCTCTATCTCAACACTAAGACCCAGCTCCACTCAATGACCAGCAAGCTCCAGTGCTGGAAGTCCCATGCCAAACAACTAGCAAGACAGGAACACAACCCCACCCCTTAGCAGACAGGCTGCCTAAAGTCATAATAAGCTCACAGACACCCCAAAACACACCACTGGACGTGGTCCAGCCCACCAGAAAGACAAAATCCAGCCTCATCGACCAGAACACAGGCACCAGTCCCCTCCACCAGGAAGCCTACACAACCCACTGAAGCAACCTTAGCCACTGGGGGAAGACACCAAAAACAACAGGAACAATGAACCTGCAGCCTGTGAAAAGGAGTCCCCAAACACAGTAAGTTAAGCAAAATGAGAAGACAGAGAAACACACAGCTGATGAAGGAGCAAGGTAAAAACCCGCCAGACCAAACAAATGAAGAAGAAATAGGCAGTCTACCTGAAAAAGAATTCAGAGTAATGATAGTAAAGATGATCCAAAATCTTGGAAATAGAATGGAGAAAATACAAGAAACGTTTAACAAGGACCTAGAAGAACTAAAGAGCAAACAAACAATGATGAACAACACAATAAATGAAATTAGAAATTCTCTAGAAGGAATCAATAGCAGAACAACTGAGGCAGAAGAACAGGTAAGTGACCTGGAAGATAAAATAGTGGAAATAAAGAAAAAAGCAGAGCAGAATAAAGAAAAAAGAATGATAAGAATTGAGGACAGTCTCAGAGACCCCTGGCACAACATTAAAGGCACCAACATTCGAATTATACAGGTCCCAGAAGAAGAAGAGAAAAAGAAAGGGACTGAGAAAATATTTGAAGAGATTATAGTTGAAAACTTCCCTAACATGGGAAAGGAAATAGTCAATCAAGTCCAGGAAGCACAGAGAGTCCCATACAGGATAAATCCAAGGAGAAACACGCCAAGACACATATTAATCAAAGTATCAAAAATTAAATACAAAGAAAAAATATTAAAAGCAACAAGGGAAAAGAAACAAATAACATACAAGGGAATCCCCATAAGGTTAACAGCTGATCTTTCAGCAGAAACTCTGCAAGACAGAAAGGAGTGGCAGGACATATTTAAAGTGATGAAAGGGAAAAACCTACAACCAAGATTACCCTACCCAGCAAGGATCTCATTCAGATTTGATGGAGAAATTAAAACCTTTACAGACAAGCAAAAACTAAGAGAACTCAGCACCACCAAACAAGCTTTACAACAAATGTTAAAAGGAACTTCTCTAGGCAGGAAACACAAGAGAAGGAAAAGACCTACGATAACAAACCCAAAACAATTTAAAAAATGGTAATAGGAACATACATATCGATAACTACCTTAAATGTAAATGCATTAAATGCTCCAACCAAAAGACACAGACTGGCTGAATGGATACAAAAACAAGACCCATATATATGCTGTCTACAAGAGACCCACTTCAGACCTAGGGACACATACAGACTGCAAGTGAGGGGATGGAAAAAGATATTCCATGCAAATGGAAATCAAAAGAAAGCTGGAGTAGCAATTCTCATATCAGACAAAATAGACTTTAAAATAAAGACTATTACAAGAGACAAAGAAGGACACTACATAATGATCAAGGGATCAATCCAAGATGAAGATATAACAATTGTAAATATTTATGCACCCAACATAGGAGCACCTCAATACATAAGGCAAAGGCTAACAGCCATAAAAGGGGAAATTGACAGTAACACAATCATAGTAGGGGACTTTAACACCCCACTTTCACCAACGGACAGATCACCCAAAATGAAAATAAATACAGAAACACAAGCTTTAAATGATACATTAAACAAGATGGACTTAATAGATATTTATAGGACATTCCATCCAAAAACAACAGAATACACATTTTTCTCAAGTGCTCATGGAGCATTCTCCAGGATAGATCATATCTTGGGTCACAAATCAAGCCTTGGTAAATTTAAGAAAATTGAAATCATATCAAGTATCTTTTCCAACCACAACGCTATGAGACTAGATATCAATTACAGGAAAAAAATATGTAAAAAATACAAGCACAAGGAGGCTAAACAGTACACTACTAAATAACCAAGAGATCACTGAAGAAATCAAAGAGAAATCAAAAAATACCTAGAAACAAATGACAATGAAAACACAACGACGCAAATCCTATGGGATGCAGCAAAAGCAGTTCTAAGAGGGAAGTTTATAGCAATACAATCCTACCTCAAGAAACAACAAACATATCAAATAAACAACCTAACCTTACACCTAAACCAGTTAGAGAGGGAAGAGCAAAAAACCCCAAAGTTAGCAAAAGGAAAGAAATCATAAAGATCAGATCAGAAATTAATGAAAAAGAAATGAAGGAAATGATAGCAAAGATCAATAAAATTAAAAGCTGGTTCTTTGAGAAGATAAACAAAATTGATAAACCATTAGCCAGGCTCATCAAGATAAAAAGGGAGAAGACTCAAATCAATAGAATTAGGAATGAAAAAGGAGAAGTAACAACTGACACTGCAGAAATACAAAGGATCATGAGAGATTACTACAAGCAACTCTATGCCAATAAAATGGACAACCTGGAAGAAATTGACAAATTCTTAGAAAAGCACAAGACGACTGAACCAGGAAGAAAGAGCAAATATAAACAGACAAATCACAAGCACTGAAATTGAGACTGTGATTAAAAATCTTCCAATAAACAAAAACCCAGGACCAGATGGCTTCACAGGTGAATTCTATCAAACATTTAGAGAAGAGCTAACACTTATCATTTTCAAACTCTTCCAAAATATAGCAGAGGGAGGAACACTCCCAAACTCATTCCATGAGACCACCATCACCCTGATACCAAAACCAGACAAAGATGTCACAAAGAAAGAAAACTACAGGCCAATATCACTGATGAACATAGATGCAAAAATTCTCAACAAAATACTAACAAACAGAATCCAACAGCACATTAAAAGGATCATACACCATGATCAAGTGGGGTTTATCCCAGGAATGCAAGGATTTTTCAATATATGCAAATCAATCAATGTGGTACAGCATATTAATAAACTGAAGGATAAAAACCATATGATCATCTCAATAGATGCAGAAAAAGCTTTCGACAAAATTCAACACCCATTTATGATAAAAACCCTCCAAAAAGTAGGCATAGAGGGAACTTACCTCAACATGATAAAGGCCATATATGACAAACCCACAGCCAACATCGTCCTCAATGGTGAAAAACTGAAGTCATTTCCACTAAGATCAGGAACAAGACAAGGTTGCCCACTCTCACCACTCTTATTCAACATAGTTTTGGAAGTTTTAGGCACAGCAACCAGAGAGGAAAAAGAAACAAAAGGAATCCAAATCAGAAAAGAAGAAGTAAAACTGTCACTGTTTGCAAATGACATGATACTATACGTAGAGAATCCTAAAGACGCTACCAGAAAACTATTAGAGCTAATCAATGAATTTGGTAAAGTAGCAGGATACAAAATTAATGCACAGAAATCTCTGGCATTCCTATACACTAATGATGAAAAATCTGAAAGAGAAATTAAGGAAACACTCCCATTTACCATTGCAACAAAAAGAATAAAATACCTAGGAATAAACCTACCTAAGGAGACAAAAGACCTGTATGCAGAAAACTATAAGACACTGATGAAAGAAATTAAAGATGATACAAACAGATGGAGAGATATACCATGTTCTTGGATTGGAAGAATCAACATTGTGAAAATGACTCTACTACCCAAAGCAATCTACAGATTCAATGCAATCCCTATCAAACTACCAATGGCATTTTTCACAGAACCAGAACAAAAAGTTTCACAGTTTGTATGGAAACACAAAAGATCCCAAATAGCCAAAGCAATCTTGAGAAAGAAAAACGGAGCTGGAGGAATCAGGCTCCCTGACTTCACATTATACTGCAAAGCTACAGTAATCAAGGCAGTATTGTACTGGCACAAAAACAGAAATATAGATCAATGGAACAGGATAGAAAGCCCAGAGATAAACCCACACACATATGGTCACCTTATCTTTGATAAAGGAGGTAAGAATATACAGTGGAGAAAAGACAGTCTCTTCAATAAGTGGTGCTGGGAAAACTGGACAGCTACATGGAAAAGAATGAAATGAGAACACTTCCTAACACCATAAACAAAAATAAACAAAATGGATTAAAGACCTAAATGTAAGGCCAGACACTATGAAGGCATATTTCACTTAGCATGCTATCAAGGTTTATCCATGTTGCAACATGTATCAGAATTTCATTTCTTTAAGACTGAATAATATTCCACTGTTGCACATGCCACATTTTATTAATTCATCTGTTGTTTCTATCTCTAGGGTATTGTGCTGTGAACATGAGTGTACAACTAAAAAAAAAAAAAAGAAAGAAAAACATAGTGGTAGAAAAGGTTGATAATCAGTAAATTGTGAGGCAGCTGGAGACATAGTAGTATTGGAGAAGGTCTAGAAAATTAGCACGGGCCAATAATTTGGAGGGAACACAAAGATTTCCAGAGCACTGTGCCGTCCCCTCCCCAGATATATTTTCCATCCTTTTTTGAAATGAGTGAGACCTACCATCAGGACACACTGCTTTTAAAATGAGTTGAAGTGTGCCAGGGGGCCAGTTCTGCTGTAACGGCTAATTTAAGACTGCAGGCTCTGGATCCCCGACTCTCAAGGTTCAATACCAGGCCCTAGGGCTTCCCTGGTGGCACAGTGGTTGAGAGTCCGCCTGCCGATTCAGGGGACATGGGTTCGTGCCCCGGTCCAGGAAGATCCCACATGCCGCGGAGCGGCTGGACCCGTGAGCCATGGCCGCTGAGCCTGAGCGTCCGGAGCCTGCGCTCCACAACGGGAGAGGCCACAGCAGTGAGAGGCCCGTGTACTGCAAAAAAAAAAAAAAAAAAAACCAGGCCCTGCTACGTGTACTATGTGATTAAGGCCACATGATTTGACCTCGTACAGCCTCAGGGTCCTAATTGTTCAAGTGACTTGGGAGGAGGATTAAACAATGAGGTGTGAGTGGTGAGTTTAACATGGTGTCTGCCACATACAAGCACTTAATGACATCTCACTAAATGGAAAGGTCACAAGAGAGCTGCAGTTCTCAGTCTGTAAAGTAAGGGCACCATTAACTCCCTCTCACCATTTTTATGCAAATTGGAGGTAATATGGATCTTATTGCTGGATGTCTGTTAGGTTGGTAGCCATCACTGCTGTTATGATTACTGTCAGCATCTGTCTCATCTCCTGGTTGTATATATCAGTGAACACCCACTAAACTGCAGCTTCCTGAGGGCCAGCAGGGCCAGCTTTGTTGGGTGTACCACCTGGGCAGCTGTACGGGACACACATTTAGAACGGCCCACACTTGATTTAATGCTCTGCTCTGGCCAGATTGAAATTCTTCATAGTTTTTTAACAAGGAACCCTACATTCACACTTTGAGCTGTCATGTGCAAATTATATAGCTGCTCCTGAAGGCACAGTTCCTTACTAGGTTTTGTAAGGCTTGTCTTTCTAAATAGTAGGTTTGCGTTAAATGTTCGTGAATTGAATTGATGTTGCCACCAAAGAATAATGACTGAACGTGAATTCATTCATTTGAGGCCCACTTTCAGAAATCAAGGCTCTTACTGAGTTTGTCTCTTTGTGGATAGGCCTTTGGCCAATCACACGAGTCGCTGATGGCAATGTTCATTCAAATAAATTCTGTAAATGTAGAGCTGGATTGAGTATTTGCAGGATCTGTGTTCGTAACTTCAGACAAGAAGATTTGTTAATTCTTAAAAATTATTTTGTGGGGCTTCCCTGGTGGCGCAGTGGTTGAGAGTCCGCCTGCCGATGCAGGGGACGTGGGTTCATGCCCCGGTCCGGGAAGATCCCACATGCTGCAGAGCGGCTGGGCCTGTGAGCCATGGCCGCTGAGCCTGCGCATCCGGAGACTGTGCTCCGCAACGGGAGAGGCCACAACAGTGAGAGGCCCACGTACCGCAAAAAAAAAAAAAAAAAATTATTTTGTGGAGCAGATTAAAGAGGTGCAAAAAATGCTAGCAAAAGCACTTGAAAAAAGGTGGTTGCTAAAGTTTTTAATATGGGCACAGTTAGCAACTGACTTTAAATACTTCCTTGATCAACATAAAAAGGCATTTAAGTGAAAGGAAATAAATTATAATTCCATTAATCATCACACATTGTAGAAATACCGATTATAAAAAGAAAATCCTTTGGAAGTTTTACTTTTCTGGACCTAAGCTTTTTTTGCAGAAATAAAGAATCAGATACTACACTTGATTTCATTTTGGAATATTAATGAGATTAAAATAGCCTTAAATTTTCCTTTGACTCATTAAGCTAAAAAGTCGAAGTGCTAAAAATACATACTTTTGCTTCAAAATAGGCAGAAATGGATAACTGTAGAAAGGATTTCTTTTTAAAAATTTTTCACAGAATGTAAGAGAGCAAAAGGACCTATTGGGTGAAATTTGAACAAATTTTAATACAGATTTGACTATACATATAAACACATGTCTATATTTGTCATGTAGCTTTACTTGTCAAAAAATATCTTAAAACTTGTACAGTCAGAGAAAGTATCAATAACATAAAATTTCACAGCCCCCTTTTAGAACTATGGCCTTAACATTTTGTAGGGAAATAAAGCTTTGGTTAACCTTGGCTCTGGCAGACCTCATTAAAATAACAGCCTGTCAGTTTCAAGTTTAAAATAACAGGGTTGTCAGTTTTATATGCAGTGGAGTAATCTACAATTTTATTCTCTGGGAAAAAGAATGTGGGAAGTGCTGGAAGGGGCAGAAAGATTGGACAGCACTGCCATCTGGTGGCCATGGTGAAAGGCGGTCTCTAAATGCCTACAGGTGAGGCTGGACTTCTTGAAGAAAAAGGTGGAATGGTGTTGGGCTGCCTTGAACTTAATTTCTTTTGTATCAACTTTTTTGACAGTCCTTTGTCTTTAAAATGGATACACATTATAATCTTAAAATTACAGTAAATCAATAAGAAACTCTGCTCTTCGGTAACCTGTAATCCCTGCATATCAATGACTTGATGCAATTAATTTTCAAGAGAATGAATCTTGTGGGGAATGGGATCCAAGAAAGACTTTTAACATATTTTCCTTTTTAAAAACTGCCACATATCTGGTGGCTTGTTCCATGAGTATCTTGGTAGAAATTCATCGATCTCTTCCTATGTATATGATTTGTATACTTTTCTGGATGATCGTTATACTTCCATAAAAATAAATAAATGTAAGCCAAAAAAATCTCTGCCACATAGACAAAATATTGGCAGATGTCACAAAACTAAATGCAACATGTTCCCATTTATATAAATGGAAGCAATTCTAGGGAAACGCTGGATCCCAACCAGACTTCAAATGTAACCCAATTTCAATCCAGTTCTTTCCTGGTGGGTGCACTTTGGGCAGTTGATCAGGGGGACGCAGTGGAGGGCAGGAGAATGGCACCAAAGAAAAGGGATGAAAATGAGTTCTGTTGATTGGAAGTACCACCTACCCAAAGAATTCAGAAAGACATACTGAACCCTCTAATGTTCAGCTAACAGCCTGTCTTCAACTCATTCAAACAACTCAGCTCCCCCCACCATGTCACTGGCCCCCACTTCCCGATGTGCCCGGGAAGGACCTTAGACCTATGTTCCCAACATGGCAGCCACCAGCTGCGTATGGCCATTGAGCACTGGAGATATCAGTAGACTGAACTGAGATGGGCTGTAAACATAAAACACACACCAAATTTTGATGACTTAATACAAAAAAGAATGTAAACTGTCTAATTAAAATGTTTCATATTCATTATATGTTGAAACAATAATAGTTTGGATGGCTTGGGTTAAACAGAATATATTCCTAAAATTATCTTCACTTTACTTTTTTTAATACGGCTCCTAGAAAATTTTAAATTACATTTGTGACTCACATCGTATTTCTATTGGATGTTGCTGCTTTAGACGTTCATTGTTTCCTTGCCCAGAATGGACATTCTGCTATTTTAAAAGATTGTTCCTCTCCCACTAGAGCTAAAAAAGGGACCTCTGACATCTTTGCCACTTGGAGGAGACCAAGAGAATCGGTCTAGGTTATTGGATGGTTAAGATGTAAAGGTGAAAGTCAAATACTATGATGTCACTGGAGTCTAATCATAAGGGGAGTAAATGGCGCCCCTCCTTGGTGCCCCCATGGGGTAAATTGGATCTTTAAGGTAACCAGATGGCTCCCAGGAAAAGGTAATTTACCTCCCAGGAGTAAGAACTTGATTTCCCAGAAAGAGTGCACTTTCGTCCCCTTGTGCCATCTGTCCCCATGGTGATGTTTCTACTCATTAAGAACTTCCATCTCCAAGTCTCCTCGCAATATATTAACTTACTGAGCGTTATTAAGTCTTTAAGAAGACAGTTGGCAGGGGGCAGGGAAAGGCAGTGGTTTCCCCATTTTGAAACCAAATTGTAGGGAAATGATGCGACTTTGCCAAAGTCACAGTTAAAGCAAACACATCTCCACACTCCAGGCACATCTGCTTCTCTCCCGTAATGAAGAGCCTTCACATCTATGAACTTTTGCCACTCAGGGCCCCTCTGCCAAAAAGAGATCTTCCCAACCCTTCTACCTGTAGGTGCTACTCCTCCTTTAAGGCTCGGTTCAACTGCCACCTCTTCCTTGAAGCCTCCCTCGATGCCACCTCCTCCTCAACAGTAAAACATTGACTTGACTTCTCGTGCCCTACAGCCTTGAAACCTGTGATCAATTTATTATGCTTATTTATGTGTAAGTCTGTTCTCTCACTGGGTAGTAAATTCCCTGAAGGCAAGACCATCTTGTATGTGTGACTGTGTGCCCAGTACATTGTAGACACTAAACTGATATGCGTGTGTGTGTGTGTTTAATTGAACCAACTACCCATAAGTAGACCCTACACAACCATTTCTCCATAAAGTAGGGAGTTTTATAAGAGATGCCCTCCCTAAGGCAACAATTTATTTTGCAAGTAAGGAAATCTACTCTTCAAATTTCATTTACAATTTAATTTAGAGGCTCAGAATTTAGATTTGCCCTCTGTCTACTCTACTACATTTATTCGTTCGTTTATTTATCCACTGGCTGTCTGTTGACTGCTGCCATAAACCAAGTGTTGTGCCAGATGGGACACTCATCTCCTAGGATGTGCTGAACATAAATGACAGAGGACCTGCCCTGATGTCACCTGCAATCTAGGAGGGAAGACCCACAGTCCCAATGAATGGGGAAATCGTTATGACAGGAAAAACTAGAGGCATCCCTGTGTGAACATACAGGGGAGATCCTAAGTGGCCCTGGGGGTCAAGGCCAGCCCTAGAGAAGAGATGTTGAAGTTAAGACCCACGGAAGGAATTATCCACTTATCATGTTCTTCTCTTCCCAGTGTATAGACTACAGGTCTGAGTTAGAGTTAATGGACATCCTTGGGTCCTGTGATTGACATTCTTGGTTGCATTTATTGGTATCTCATTCTGTTGTTCTTCAAATTCCCTTAGGCCTAAATCACTGGCAATTAAACTAGAATCAATTCCCAATAAATCCACGAAGGAAAAGGCAGAACATTGTGTTCTATCATGAATATAACACAATAGATGCAAAAATAGCATTTATTGTTCACCACGAACTACAAGTCTACATAGTTAAGTATAAATCAAATCACACATGCCCAAAAGAGATTTGTATGCTTTGTGTCGCCTATTCTATAAGAGATTTAGGTCAACTCATCTCTACCCTAAATGGTTTTAGAATTTAGAGAAATCTGATTTCCACCCACCATTTGCTGAATATTTTTCTATGCTTCACCTAAATTACTTTTCCAATGTGTGTACATCTTTGTGGGTCCTCTTGCTGTTGGATGGAATCATGTTTGTAATATCTTACTTAAGAAGGCCCTGCTCAATTACACCAATGCATAAGCAAAAGGATATTTTTCATTCCTTGGTAAGTTCCAAAAATCTGTAGTGGCTTCGGAGCAAAAGACCAGAATACACACCTGTTTCTCAGCTTTGGTGTGAAAGAATACAGCCCCACACATTTAGAATTAAATGACGGATCCTAAAATATTCAGGAATGCCTCAACTTGAATGCTTTGCCATGCCTCCTCCCCCTTTTTTAATTAGCAGACATACTTGTAATGCCCTGGATTTCATTCCCCGAAGATGAAAATTCAACATTTTAAGAGTAACTTCAGGTGGTTATGAGCATAACAGAATCACTGCAGTATCTCAATCACAGGTAGAGTTAGAGACTCTATATGGATTTTCTGAGTATCGTCAAAGATCCTATGGAGAGATCGTATACTTGAAGTAATAGTTGGCAGAGAATCAGAATTTTTTCAGCAAGACTGGATGTTCAGAACTTCAAGCTTTTTTCATGTTGGCAAAATTGGGCTATTAAATATATAAGCTTTTTCTGGCACTTTCCTGAATTAGTGTTAATTTCCAGGTTAGTCCCATACAAAGGGATCAGTCCAAGCCACTGCCATGATCTTGTTGGCTATATCAGAAAATTGAGGGAAAGTGAGGGAAATCTGCTTTTCAAGCCACAAAGAACTTCCAAAAGTTTTCATTCAATAGTGATAGAATAAATGATGGTGGGAGCAGAGGTCAGTCTTTAAATATCCAAACTGCTTTATAACTGCTAGAAATACTGAATTCTTTCTCTTCATTTGAGCATGCCTCTGAGATCTTCCTATCAGGCATCATGAAGACCACATGTCTAATAACCTAACTTAGAATCGGTACTTGTCACAATTCAGGCTCTAGGTCAGGGAAAGCTCCGTGGGATGTCTGCACCTACGCTGCCAAAATAATGCCTGAGAAGCAATAGAGACCAAAGGTAGCAATCGAGGAAGACAGAGCTGGTCTCAAAAGCTGGGAGCAGAGATTGAGAGAGCAAAGGTTGGACAGACTTAAGGTCAGAAATGAATCAAAAGGAGACTTTACCAGGTGATGGGCAGAAAAAAACAGAATCCACAAAGCAAAGCAAGAGGGAAAGTTGGGAGCTCCATCCCAATGCCAGTCACAGGAGGAGGAGAAAGAACACGCTTATGCTTCATAGTCAAGCCTTGTCCATGAAAACCCCCGGAACTGCTCGGAGAGGGGCAGTGACTGGCTTTGGGTCAGGCAGCAAATCCCAAGTCCTCTTCATATTAGCATTGATATCTGTCATTGGAAACATTTAAACTGAGACTAGATGAGTTTCTGTCAGGAATGCTCTAGAAGTGTTGGGCCATGGGAGCTCTGCTGAGCCTCTATTTTCTGTGATTCAGTGATAAAAACCACTTCTTGAAGTTATTTCTATTTTCAGTCTTGAGAAGTAAATAGTGCCACAATTTAGGCACCCACTGTGCAAAGTAATACTTTGATCACATGCATTTCCGCGGACCAAACGTCTTCCTGCCTTTTCCTTTTCACTCTTGAATTCGAGATTAGTTCGATGTCAAACTGTGCCATCTCTCAAGGATGTGTAGAACGCGTATTACCCTTTCTTGCCTAAGTTATAATACCATTCAGGAAGGAGGTACAATCAGGACATTAGGTATGAGCGTGAAGATTTGAAACTTCGCTGTTGTTTATTCTTAAGATCTGCCGCAAAAATCTGACCTGAGCAGCGGAGGAAGAAAGTGTTTCCCATGTTTATTCCACTTTGAGGACCAGTGTTTTGCCAGAAAAAAAGCTCCATCTGTCTTTTCAAGGTCATGCCTTTAATATAGTGTCATCCTCTAGCCGAGAAACTCCAAACCTGAAGCCAGAGGGGATGGTGCAGACTTTCAAATTTTTTATCCAATTCCCAACCCCCGGAGAAACTTGACAAAACTAAGCAGTGTCTTTTTGAACCTTCAACGATTCTCACTTCCCACCAGTTTTTTCATCCCTCTTAGTTATTCCTACAAAACGCATATGTGTTTATGTCCTTGGCAAGGAATGTGAAAAGCACCAATCCACAATAGGGAGAATATGTCACGTGGTAACAGATAAGAACGTGTTGTTGAATTCCCTGGGAACATCTGAGGAAGCCCAGAACTCAAGGCTGGTTTTAGATTGTCTTGTGACCCAAGCCCTCAGCAGAGTGCTGGGTGACAGAGTTGTGTAGCCAAAGTCTGCTTTGGGTTCACGGATAAACTGCATGTAACAGGACCCTGCTGTGTCATCCCCAAGACCTATTTAGAAGCTCCCAGAAAGAACAGGTGTCACAGGTGGTTTCTGCAAGCATTCCAGAACCTACCAAAACATTACACAATAGACAGGGACAATCTGAGACCTGAAAAATAACACCAAAGAGTTTCACAGACTCAGAACAAATGGAAAATTGATGTTCTCGTGAATAGGATGCTAAAAGCCGTATCAGAAGAATGGACTTGAGTTCAAGCTTCAACATAAATCGAACAAGTAGATTAAGCATATCATGTGTCTTCAGCCTCCTCGTTGAACTAAATGGCATCAGTAACCCCTCTTCCTTAAGAGTAGTAGGAAGATTGTATTCACAGCTATTGGGCCCCATTAGAGAGATTAGCATTCCCTCTGGGACGCTGGAACGTTAAATATTCTACTCCAGATGATCTGGATGTATTGTCAAGTGAGGAGTCGTGAACACGTGCATGCAGACCATCGTTTGAGCACTGGAGGTGGATCCACGGCTTGAATTCCAATACAGGTGGACACCATGAGTTGAATGACTTGGTGCTATAAGAAAAGAGCATTCTTCTCTAGAGTAAAGCCGGATGAGGTCACCGTCTCTGAAACCGGATTATTAAACTCTCAGGTTGAAAAAATGGTATCATGTACCATTTTTTAATAAAGGCTGCCTTTATTTCTTGAAACAGATTGTTTTCCAAAGCTAACAAATGACGTTCAGCCTATAAAATATTCACGTTGTTTTTTTTTCACCCCTCAACTTGTATTATTTAGTGTACAGCCCTTTAAATATTTACCATCTTTTTTCTAAAGATATGGTATACATTATTTACATCCAGTTACATTATGTTTCCATACAGATGACATAGGTACACTGGAATCTTTCTGAAGTTGTGAGCAGATAGGGCATCCAGCCAGGTACACACCACAGGTATCCAGTGAAGTGAATTCTGGCCCCGACATGATTGAGGGAAGACAGCAGGGGCTCTTCTGACAGTTCACATCTCACACTTCACAGGCAAGATCCAGAGGATAGAAAAGGTCCAAGGTAGATGGGCCTCAGGTAGTAGATAGACAGCCATGGGCAAAGTCTCTTGGAAGAGATCAAATATGCCCCATCAAAGAATCCATATAGAACCAAAGGTAATAACAAAGTTCAAAAACACTCCCAATCAAAATTTAACAGGTCACTCGCTTAGGAAACCAAAGGGAAGTTACTGGAAATGGTATGTCTTTATAAGGATTGTAAAGGCTGTCTAAGATGGGATTCATTCTATTTTTAGTTAAAGTCTCATGGTTTTTTCCCCCAAGCCCAGATTGCCTCTGAGATCTCCAAGGTTCTTCCATCTTACCTGTGTAAATTACACCTGGAATGACATTCAAGAAGGCAGGAGCCTAGAATCCTACTTAGAGGATTGGAGGTATCATCTGAGATCTCCCTCTGGCTCGGTGGTAATCAGGTCAGGGGAAAGCACTTTTTTTCAGAAAGTCTGACTGAATGTGCCTATGTCTTCCTTCCTCTCCAAAGGAAAGTCCAAAAGGCAGCTGCTGACAGATAATCGATCATTTTTGAAATCTTACTTCCCTTAGCAGATAATTGGCAATGCTGTACATGTATTTATTCATTGAACAAATATTTCTTAAAAACCCAGGACATACACAGCGCTGTTTAGCAAATCTCCACCGTGGACCAGATATTCCCCTGGAGTCAGGAAAGCACAGATGCTCCTTAGCAAAAGGAGGTGCTAAAGACCAGAGTGGTGGCTAGAAGCGATGACTTGTGCATGGATAAAATCAGCCCATCGTTGGAGGCGAAAACTTGGGAGGACATGATACATTTTTTGTTTTTCCTCCCTCCGGATAGAAATGACTAATTACCCAGCTTCCTAATAGTCCCCATTGCAGAGTTCAGCAGCCACCAAAAAGCAAATATCAGCAAAGCTTTATTTGCTTGGGAGGGAATGGTTTTCCCCAGAAAGGAAATTTCGGGACAAATTGATGTCAGTGCCCCCAGAGCCCTTGGCTTACCCATGACTATCCTATTTGCTCTGTGTCTGTTTACCTGCCTCTAGCCAGGGATGCTAGGAACGCTTCAAGAGCAATAACTATGTACCAGCCACATTTGTATCCCCAAGGGGATACAGAAAACCTGACTTATAGAAGACATATATGAAGTCTTTAATGGATGAATGCTAGCAACAAAAGCCTTTTTTCTTATTTAACCAATGTATTGGAACTTTTTCTAAATTGTAATACACTTCCCTATCTCACTAAACTGATTTCACTAAATGTTTTTGCTTGCTAAGTCAGTGATTCAAAATATATCGTGTCAGTCCCGGTGCTATAGACTAGCAAGCTCCAATTTTTTTGATCTCACATTTCTATCAGCAAAAAATCAGAATCATAGACATCCAGTATATTTATAACTATTTATGCATAAATTATATATAAGCACTGCTGAACTAATATACTCTTGTACCTTGTGAGATGTATGCAAAAAATAGAAACTTTTGAAGAGTGGGATAAAATACAGAACCTTTATTATTTTTACTCTGTAATGTTGCAGACGTATCAAGAGTGAGGGAAGTATCATACCTGCCATTTTACTGCCGTTCACTTGTGCTTGCACTGTTTGAAAAGCAAGAAATCCAAAGTTTCTTTGCAAAAGTCATTTTAAGTCACTGGTCCATTTAATGAATTAGTTAAAACTACATAATCTAGCCCATAAATGCATCTAACCAGCACTTATGAACTGGGATAGATTTCAATACCCCAGGAGCCAGCTAACGAGGGGAGAGGAAGGTGCCATTTCAAGCCTTCTCCCAATGTCTAATCTCACTCTTCTCATGGGATAATTGAGAAATGGCCACTGCTACAAGGACCGATTGAAGGCACATCAATCGGTAGATAGATGAAATATTAGGAAGGCTTAATTCCCCATATACATATATATAATTTTTTGTGTGTGTGTGGTATGCGGGCCTCTCACTGTTGTGGCCTCTCCCATTGTGGAGCACAGGCTCCGGACGCGCAGGCTCAACGTCCATGGCTCACGGGCCCAGCCACTCCGCAGCATGTGAGATCTTCCCAGACAGGGACACGAACCTGCGTGCCCTGCATTGGCAGGCGAACTCTCAACCACTGCGCCACCAGGGAAGCCCTCCCCTAATATTTTTATATTTAAAAAATAGAAATAGAACTTCTAATGTTTTTGTCTTGAATCACATTGAATCATCTTACCCACCCCTAAGGACATGCGCATCACCCCACCACCAAAACAACACACACAAGGTGGAGACCATAGCTATAAGCAACATCCCTCTCAAGCCTAGGGGTTAAGAGTAACAATTCTGAAGTCTACATTTGAATTTGAATTTCATCTCTGCCATTTACTAGATGTGTCGCCATTTTTTTTCACTTCTCTAAACCCCCATTTCCCAGTTGCAAGCAGGGAGTAATACTTCAGCACAGAGTTGTGAAGATGGAATGTAAGTGCCTTAGCTCAATGAAAGCTCCCAGTTAGCCCTCAATTGTTTTGAGTCAGTTACTGCCCTAGGCTGAATGCAGCAAGGCTCTTAAACACCATGTGACCTGACAATAAAGTCTTATTTCTTTTCCCAACTTTCTGTTATTTTTAACTTTTTCAAATGACACCGAAATGGTTGGAAAAATAATAAAGTTAACATCCATGTATTCTTTGTGTAGATTCAATCATGGTTGACTTTCTTGCTACTTTCAAGTAAGTCTAAGACAAAATAACACTTTGTCTCTGAATACCTCCTTGTGAATCTTCTAAAAGCAAGGATCATCTCCTACACAACCACAATACCATGATTACACTTAAGAATATTAACAGGAATTCAGTAACATCATCTACTACCTATATTATATTCAAAATTCCTCAATTATCTCAAAACTCTCTCTTAACCCTCAGTACCCACCTCCAGATCCAGGATTCAGTTAATGTCTTCACATAGCATTTGATTGTTATGCTTTTAGAGTTTTGTTTTTGTTTTATTTTCATTTACAACAATCTTCCTTTCTTTTTCTCCCACTTCTTTTGAAGAGTCAAGGCCAGTTGTCTTATATAATATCCCACACACTGGATGTGTCTGATCATTTATTTATGGTGTTACTTAGTTTATACCTCTGTCCCTAATATTTCCTGTAAACTGGAAGTTGTTAAGTCAGAAGCCTGATAAGATTCAGGTTAAATATTTGGGGCAAGATTACTTCTTAACTGAAGTTATCAGATGACAGTGTTTGGACAGTCCTTCTTTATGCTTTGTTTTTGCTAATCCCTTTGTTTTCAGCAGCCCCTCCACTTTCTCAGCTGCCTCCCTCTTCTATGTAATTGTACAGTTCTGTACGGTGGGTACGAAAATGGTACCACTGTGTTTCTATAGTCAAGTATTCAGGACCCTTGACAGGCTTTAAACTGAGAGTGTCTGCCTTACTGAAGCCAGCAGTTGAAATGGTCAGAAATCAGAATCAAGTCCCGATAGGTTCTCTAAGAGGGCTCACATTTCCCCTATGGATCCCAACAGTATCTATTTGGATCAGATTCCTATAGCATGACAGAAATTGTTGTTTAACTTTCACAATCTGTCAATAGCATAGATGAAAAATATTTAGTACACAGGTATTACTAATAGTACAATACTCCTAATGTAACACTGGACAAATGGTAAATATAATTTGCAAGTATTGGAGAGAGTTCATCTGTCCTAGAATCGCTCATTTGGGAAGCAGGGAAAAGAAGTTGTAAATTCCACATCTGATCCCAGGTCTTTGTTCCCATCAAGTTTGTATTATTAATGAATTAGGGCTCACTCTTACTGTCAGTAATATATTTCTACCAAGAATGCTTGCTAACATAAAACTTAGCACATTGTTGGGTGAACTTAAGTCTCCAGGAAGAAAAAAAAAAAAAACTCAGATCTAGAGCTACAGCAAAGTAAGTTACATTATGATTCAAAAAGAAAAAGAAAAGAAAATGAAAATATACTTCTAAATGGTGTGAGAATTGAAAAACTTTCTTGACACCAGAAAACAAAGTGCAATCATTCAGCTAGTCTTTAGAATCAAAGGCATATTCCTCTCCAGTGGCTAATAGTGTCCATTTTTTTCAGCTGTCTGCCTCACCACCCCAGCCTGGAAGTAATTGGATGATGTTTTCGTGCAGAATGTTAAAACAGCATTTGCCTCTCTCACTGCGCCTTTGCCGTTATCGCCTTCAGTTGCACAATGAAAATGCCTGGCTTCTGAAATGCCAGAGTGAAAGTGACCTGATTATAAAATGTGCCGTAGTGAACGGTCAGAAGGGACCCTCACCCCTCACTAAGCCAGATACAACTCCTGGGAGGACCCTCAGTGCTTCCCCACCCTTTTGAGATAAGAGCCCACAGTGTGTGACACCCCCCAACTATTTTGTGTTAGCCATAAGGTCTATGACTTTGTAATATACTAGGGCAAAGAAACCCATTTTCTCAACCAACATTTATTGAACACTTGCTGTGTGCTGAGACCTGTGTGTCTAACTCATCTCGGTTTGCCCGGGACTTTCCGGTTTGGGGCTGAAAATTCAGTGTCCTAGATTCTCCTATGTCCCAGGAAAAATGGGGTGGTTGGTCACCCAACCCCTCTAAGCACTGGGGATAAAGACAAATTAGAACCCTGTCCCAGCCCTCAAGATGCATGTGGTCTAAGAGAGAGTCAGAAAAGTAAGCCAATTATAATGGATAGGAGCGATCAGTACTCAGAATCATGAACAGGGCCCCCTGCGGAACACAGAAAGTTCCATCCAAATTTAACCAGGGGGCCAGAGAATGCACCATGAAAGATGCAATACTTGAGTTTGATTTAAAGAAAGAGCAGCATCATATACGCTGTTCAATTTGGCAAATATTAGAAGAGGAGATATCTGTGGGATGTCATGCAATTGTACTTTCTCTGTCTCAAAATATATATATATTTGGTTCAGATTCCCACAGCATAAAGGAGGGATTTCTATATGAAAAAAAGCAGACAGGCGAAGGTTCATTCTTGGTGTATTTATTATGAGACAGAATAAAGCTTACAGTATTTCCATCCTGAAGCTGGTGATCATTTTCTGGACTAGCAATGAATATGTAATACCTATTTCTGCCTCTGGGGTTTGTGTTTAGAACAGTGAAGATGAGGGGCCTAAGCAGGTAGTCCAGGTTAGAGGTTAGAGACATTGAAGTGACACCCTGCCGAACAAATCAAATGTGAAGGATTTTATTTTTGACGTGTTTTATTTTTTTTAATTCAAACTTACTGAAAAATTGCAATTTTGGAAAAAAATTTATAACTCCATCTAGATTCACCAATTATTAAAATTTTCTTAAATTTGCTTTCTCACTCTCTTGCTCTATACATCTATGTGTTTTTATTCTTATTATTATTCTTGAACCATTCTAGAATAAGCTGTGGAAATCATAACTCTTTAGTTCTAAATACTCCAGTGTGTATCTCCTAAGAACATGACATTCTCCTGTGTTATCACAATAGGATTCATGTTCAGGAAATTTAACACTGATACAATATTATCTAATACAGAGTCAGTGCTCAAATTTTGCCAACTATCTCAATAATATCCTTCCTGGCAATTATTTTTCCAATCTAGTGCCCAATCCAGAACCGTCCACTGCATTTGGACGTCATGTTTCTTATTCTTCTTAATCTAGACGCACTCTTCAGCTTTTCTTTACCTTTTATGGCTGACATTTTTGAGGAATACAGGCCAGTTGTTTGTAAAACATCCCTCAGTTGGAGGTTGTCTAATGTGTCCTCATGATTGGATCCAGGTTATGAATTTTCGCTGCATAAGTGATAGGTCCTTCTTGTCCCATCACATCAGGAGGTACCCGATATCTGTCCTGTTACTTTGCTCACTTGGTTAAGGTAGAGTCTGCCAAGTTTCTGCACCGTAGAATGATGACAGTCATCCTTTTGTAATAATGTCATCTGTGGGGAATGCTTTGGGATTGTGTAAATATCCTGTTCCCCATTAAACTTTTACCCAATATTATTTTGCACTTCTACTGGTTTGCTAGGGCTGTGTAACCACCAACCTGGTGGCTTACAACATTAGACATTTAATTTCTCACGGTCTGGAAGCTGGAAGTCTGAGATCCAAATGTCAGTAGGGCTGTTTCCTTCTGAGGCTGTGAGGGAGAATCTGTCCCAGGCCTGTCCCCTGGCTTCCGGTGGCTTGCTGGCCACCTCTGGTGTTCCTTGGCTTGTATATGCATCACCCCAATCTCTGCCTTCATCTTCACGTGATGTCCTCCCTGTGTGTGTGTGTGTGTGTGTCTGTCTGTCTGTCTGTGTGTCTGTGTGTCTGTGGCTAAATCTCCCCTTTTAATAAGGACAAAGTCATATTGGATTAGGGCCCACCCTAATGACCCCATTTTAACTTGATCATCTGCAAAGACTCTAATAAGGTCAAGGTCACATTCACAGGTACTGGTGGGCAGGATCCAACATCTTTTGGGGTGGACACAATTCAACCCACAACAGCATCTATTGATGATACTTACTGAGATCAATTATTACTATGAGATGGCTGCAGAATGGTGGTTTCTCTATCATGTTTTCAACATTTCTTAGTTGGTGTTTCAGGGGTTTGAAGGTTTTTGAATAACTGTTAAACAGAGAATGTCTATCCATCTATGGCTGGATAGAAATGGCCACATATCTTTAAAACAAAAATTAAAAAAAAAAATAACGATCTGTACCCACATCTGTGCTAGGAATGGTAAGCAGAAAACGACTGGCATCATCACAACCCCCTTAGCCAGTCAGATTGGCTGGAAGGAGAGCCAGGGGGAAGCCTGTGGACCAAAGTCAGCACAAATGGGGGAAATCAGAGAGTGTAGTTTTTAAGCTACCCTAAACATTTGCTGATTGTAAGCTACTCGTTGGAAGGTCATTACTTGTGGATTTTTTTATGCTCTGAAACAAAAGTAACATCACACTATTGAAGGATGTGTACCAGCTTCTTGGATTCAGCATTCTGGTCATTTTCAGTACGTACTGGTGAACATGTATTTCCCACGACTGAAATCTCTGTCATCATCAGAATCACAAATAAGCAAGGGCCAAAAACTGTACAATTCTGTGTGTTCTAAAATCATGAAGCCAGAGCCTATGCCAGATGCCTATGCTACCGCTTGTAGAATTGCTCAGTAAATTCTGAATTTAGAAGAAGTGCAGATGGATAAGAGAAGCCATTGCTCCTTTCCCCCTGAGAATTGGCTGCTGTGTCTAATATAACTTTGTTTCTGAGACAACCGTCTAGTTAGAAAAAGATTTTTATGGATAAGATATTATTCATCTTTCTTGTATCAATATTCAAAATTCAGCAATCAGAACGTTTTTCATCAGGAGAGGAGGACTGTGATAAAAACATAATCCTCAGCATATTTTTTCCCCATTTTTCAGAAGTGACATTTCACATATAGGTGACAAAAGTGAATTGGTGTGGGAAGAACAGGAACCTCTGGCATTTATGGTTATTACAGAAATTGTAGAAATTATGATCTGACTGTCTGACTGGAAAATAATCTTGTATCACCTCCTAAAGAATCATGGGCTTTTTTCAATTAAAAAAAGCAGCAATACACACACACACACACACAAAAAAAAAAACTGTACAATTCTGGAACTACCAAGAAATATGACTAGGGACAACATGAGAGATCAGAGATCTTTTATTTCTTTGTGTTCCCTCTTACACCTGACAACAGATCTTTGGAATTTTTTCTCACATCTGTACTCCATCCACAGTAAACAAAGAATACTTTGTTTCCAAAAGCCACTGATTACAAGTGTCAGTGGTCCTCCCTTCTAGGATGCTGCATAGCTTTTCTAGGGCTGTCATAATGAGGTGTGGGCAGCTTAAACCACAGAAATTTATTGTCCCAAAGTTCTGGAGGCTAGAAGTCTAAAGTCAATGTGTCAGCAGGATTGGTTGATTCTGAGGGCTGAGAGGAAAGGATTTTTTCCAGGTTTCTCTCCCTGGCCTGTAGATGAATGTTTTCTTCCTGTGTCTCTTCACATTGTCTTACCTCTATGCATATCTCTGTGTACAAGTTTCCCCTTTTATAAGGACACCAGTCACATTGGATTAGGGCCAGGCTAATGACCTCATTTTAACTTCCTTACCTCTGTAAAGACCCCATCTTCAAATAAGGTCTTATTCTTGAAGTACTGAGGGTTAGGACTTCAGCATACAAATGTTAGGGGGACATAACTCAACCTATAACAGAGGCATTTCAACCATCCACAGATTTTCCCAATGTTCATGTAGACAGAATAGGAAATAAGGATCGTGACTGCATGAAACTAGATTGTAATTATGGAGCCAAAATTGTACTGAATCTCTCTCTCTACCTTTTCCACAGACGAAAAGTCAGTGCTGAGACTGAAAGCACTAAAGATGCTGGTACTAAGCTCCTCCCAGCCATCCACCCACAGGGCTGTGGATTTTACACTTGCTAGTATTTGTAATGACTCTTCTTTCTGCTGCTAGAGATTTTAAAGTGAATTTGGGTTGCTGTTCATCGTCCAAGAGTGTGCTGTGTGGGCTTGTCACTTGGTCAAGTGCAGGGGTTACCAGCAACTGAATTAGTGACAATATTCATTTCTTGCAGAAACAAGTAGACCTTTGGGGAAAGTGCTGTATCTCTTCATGCATCCTTTAGGTGCATTTATCTGACATCCAGGCATATGAATCCTAAAGAATATATTGAGGGCGTTTGCAATAGAGAACACCTATTTCTCCCAGCTGGAGAGGGACCTGAAGCCAGCTGAGATGCTTCAGAAGTTTTTACTTCAAAGGATGGGAGGACAGAAACGATGGAAAACCAGGAGCCAATTACCTGAGAGCTCCCTGCTGGAATCTAGAGGGAGATGGAGAAAAGAAAAAGTGAGGCTTTCCTGGGCAACATATCCTGCAGGATGATGTCTCCCTTAAAGCTGATGGAGAGTCTGTGCTAGTCCTATAGCAGACTCTCTAACCTTCCCCTGAGTTGCATCCTTGTGTAGAAATGGACGACGCCTGGGGAGAATGTTCACTCTCTTTCCTTGCTTTCTTGATCAGGTCACAGACATAAAAGAGAAACTGAAGCTCTCTAAAAAGGTATGGTCAGCACTGCCCTACGCCATCTGCAAGGACGAGAGTGTGACGGCGGGCACGTCCAACGAAGAGGAATGTTGGAACGGGCACAGCAAAGCCAGGTGAGTGCGGCTCGCTATTCTTATGGACGCGGCATTGCACATCTAGCCCTGGAAGGCTCTCCTGGCACAGCGCTGCAGACCTGTTTATGCAAAAAGCAACGGAGGGTGGAGGGACAAGTCATCACTTAGCGACAGCTGTTCGGAGTGACAGGTTTGATGGGCACCTGGGAGCACTTACTCTCAAGGTGCCATTAAGCATGGAATCCTTGTTCTGAATGCCTCGCCTCTGGATGAGAACAGAGGGACGGTGACAGATGCCAGGTTACGGATATCCTGAGATCACAAAGAGCTTTTTATGTTCACTTACTGACTTTACGATAGCAGAGCTATTTTTATCCATAGTTGAATTTGCACAGCATACGGGGTTTTTTCCATCACAAGTTAAACAGGAAGTGAACGTTCAACTGTAATTTTTTTCACCCTCGGAGAAAAAAAAATATTGAAGTCTCATTGAAAGGGTTAGGGAGAAAGAAAATGACAGACAGACAACCAGGAAAGCGTTCTCACAGGTTCCGTGCCTTGAAAAGTCCTCTTGGAATCTCCTGATGAGAGATGGCTCTGTTCTTACCCTCTGCTCTGCCGTCCAATGCTACTGCCACTTGGTATGGAATTTCTGAATTTCTTGATTCAGCCCAGAAATGGGCTTGGCCTGAGTTTTCATAGGGTGGAGAAGTTGGATGGGGGAACTGGCTGGGAGTTGGCAGGCCAGGAAGCCCCCAGGAGAGGAGTCTGACTGAGCCCTCCTCAGTGGGGATGCAGGTGGGCAGAGAAGCTGGTAAATTGCACTCAAGGAATCTTTGGGGATCAACCAGCAGGTGGAGGACCTAAGAGTGGAGACTGTCCTGGGGCGTTATGGGGCGGTTTCAAGCATATGAAGTAGCTGTGTTGAAAAGGGAACAAGAAGATTCATAGATATTAAGTTCAGAAGAAGCTGCAGAAGGAAGGGGTGCAAGTGAGGTGCTCACTGGGTGTAACTTCTTACATGGCTGAGTTGCATTTTTTAGCATCTATTGGTAATGAGATTATTAGCCATACTAGAGAGAGCTTAGCAAGATGAAAACAAGACAGCTGTAGAAAAAACTGTAATCATTTCAAGTCACCCCCAAATATCAAAGTGCAAATCTTAGATCACGAGGGTCCAAGAGGCTATTCATGGTATCAACAACATTCTCCTCAAAAATGCTTAGTAATTTATCAGTGTCCGACCTTTTAGGAAGGAGACCTTGGGCCAGCAAATTCAGCTGTGAATTAACAGCTTCTAATGCGTCTTTTCCTAATGACTGTACAAAAAGACACTGTAAAGGATGACCAGGTGGCCTGATGAATAAAGTGGTTGATTTTCCGAGCTGCTCTGTTGCCCATCTGTGTTTATCTTTCAGCCTTGGCTAAAACAGCGGCTGCGTTTTGAACTACTTTCCCGTGGATAATTACACAGGTTACTGGATATTAGCGCCTATGCAGTGTCTTACAAAAGGAAATATAAAAAAAGGCTTTGGGCAGGGACTGGGGACTACATTCCATCAAGAAAATGAATGGGGAAGATAAAGACCATTGAAGTTAGAGCAAAAAGAGACTGCAATGGTTCAGCCAAGTTCCTCACTGTGTCAGGAGCCGAGACAGGGTAAAACATTAGTCTAAGGTTAGCCGACTAACAAGGGTGAAAGCTGAAATCTCCCAAACCCTAGAGAGTATTCTTTTCACTTTAATACCCTGACTCTAGAACAAATGACAGATAAATACTGTCCTCCCCAGGTTAGAAGAATAAATGAAACAGAGTCTTCGCTCTGTAAAAATGTAGTGGGTCTACATTCGGTTCATTCAGTTCATCAGCAATATTATTAAGCACTCCCTCAACCCAGGCACTGTGCAAGGCTCTGTCAATTAAGTACTATGTGATGGCAGTGGTGTCTGTCAACACATGAAAAGGCACAGTGAAGAGAAGAAGAGAGTGAGAGAAGACAGTGGATTTTGGAACTTTAAACACCCTCCTGTTGGACTGTAGGTTGGGAAAGGACCACATAGGTGGAGACACACCTGGATCAGTACTCAGGGACCAGATTTGAAATTTATCCTGAGGTCTATGGGAAGCCATTGGAGGATTTTATGTGGGCAAGGGAAATCATCAAACTTAATGCGATAAAGTCATTTGCATGAATATTCCAGAATTTAACCCAGTGTATTATTAAAAAGATAATGCTGTCAAATATTTGTGACTCAAATTATATTTCCACTGAAAAATTACAATTTCAAGGGGTTTTTTTTAGTACTTTTCTTTTTATTTCTTCCACTGGAATGGAATCTTAATATTATAACTTTATTTATTTATTTATCTATTATTTTTGGCTGCATTGGGTCTTCGTTGTGGTGCACGGGCTTCTCATTGTGGTGGCTTCTCTTGTTGTGGAGCACGGGCTCTAGGCGCACAGGCTTCAGTAGTTGTGGCTCGGGGGCTCTAGAGCGCAGGCTCAGTAGTTGTGGCGTACAGGCTTAGTTGCTCCACAGCACGTGAGATCTTCCTGGACCAGGGCTCGAACCCATGTCCCCTGCATTGGCAGGCGGATTCCCAACCACTGCACCACCAGTGAAGCCCTATAACTTTATATTTAATAACATTGTAAGTAGATAACCAATAAGGATTTGTTAGATTAAATTTAATTGAAGCTTTCTTCTCATCCAAATATTAATTGATCGAGGAACACACAAGAGAAGTTTTCATTAAAAAAAAATTCCACTGAACTATTTTGCAAGTTAAAAAATCCGTTTGTAACACAGGCAACCTATTTTTTCCCTATTTTTGAAGTATGGCCTTTCAGATGATAGGCCTTCTTAAATGTTTAGGAATGCTTGTGAAAAAGAAAGAAAGGTTATTCTTGTCACCCTGTGAAAGAAAAGAACCAGAACCTTTATTTAAAAACAAAAAAATCTATCAAGTGTTTATAGATATGGAACAGTGATGTCTATTAGCATTGATAGAGATTGGCGTTTTAAAACTCAAGGCTGTTTTAAAACAGGGATGAGGCTGCCGGTCACTCAGACATTTCTTCCTTTCTTTGTATTTTATCCATCTGATTCCTTCAGCCAGTCTTCGCAGCCCTTTTATCCTATCTAAGTATTTGCTCAGACTTGTCTGTCATTATTCATATTTCTCCTGATTGTTTTCTGCGTGCAGCTCCAAGCTCTCTACCATACTTCCTTGATTCAGAAGCATGCCTATTTCACATGTTAACATTTCTGAAATCAAAATGACTCCTACAGTGGATATGTCCCTTTACTCCAGTATGTATTACTTTCCCAAATAGGTGTTAGTAAATGAATATCACCCGTTGAGATTAATGATGACTTGAAACAAAACAGGATGCACACAGATGCGGCTGCTGTGGTACCCACAGGGTGAAAGCTGCTGTGTTGAGATGACGGTCAAGGGTATGTGAGTAATCGTTCCCCCAGAACATAAACCCACCTTCATCCCCTGCTCCCACCTTTGCCCATCTCTGGCAGGTCTCACTCTGCTTCAGTAGCGGAGCAGGTCTGGAAACAGGAGGTGAGGTAAAAGGAAGAGACTGTGCCCTCTGAGGGGAGGAAATTGTGGGTGCACCGATGACCCTGTCAGTACCTAAATCTCCATTTGACAACAAGACCAGGTGGTCAGCAGAGGCCCTTCCCTTCTTCTCCTTCCCTTGCCAACCACTGGGACAATTTAAAGACCAGTGCAATAATGTCTGTGAGAATAGGTGGTAAACTCTAAAGCAGTGCTTCTCAAGTGTACAGGCTAAAATCTGGGAGATCTTGTTAAAAATGCAGACTCTGATTCAGGAAGTCTGCGGTGGGCCTGAGATTCTGCATTTCTAACAAGCTTGAAGGAGATGCAGATGTTGCTGGTCCAGGGACCGCCGTTTGAGTAGCGAGGCTCTAAGGCAGAGTTGCCAGATTTAGCACGTTAAAAACAGCAGGCACCAAGTGGAACACACTTACACTCAAAAAAGGATTCATTGTTTATCTGAAATTCAGATTTCACTGGCTGTCCTGTATTTCATCTGGTAGCCCTACTTTAAGTTACTATTAATATGTAAGATGTTCCCTTTTTCAGTTCAGGTGCAAGCCTCAGGGAGCATGTTACAATTTGCTGTTTTCTCTTTGCCTCCAAGGAAACCCTTGATGTTTCCCTTAATGGGGTTTTTCTTATATGAAAAACAACAACAGCAACTGGGTTGGGAAGGTCACATGGTTCATTTGTAACATCACCCACTAAAGATAGCCAGAGCCCAGGCCAGGTTGAAGTCATCTCAACAATGAATTGCTTAAGCTTCATCAAGAGGGAATATTAAATTGGAAATGCAGCACAGCTTTCATGAGACAGGATATTGTCCACACAAACCTCTGGTCTCTAGTGAGATGCCTTTGTGAGCCAAGGATGGATCCGGTCATTACTGGATTCAATTAGTATCTTAGCTCAGGTTGCTATAACAAAAATACTGTAGATTGGGAGGCTTAAACAGAAATTTCTTTTCTCATAGTCTGGAGGCTAGAAGTCAACAGGGTTGGGTTCTAGTGAGAGCCCTCTTCCAACCTTGTGGATGGCCGCTTTCTTTCTGTGCCCTCACATGGCAGAGAGAGAGGGCTCTGGTCTCTTCTTCTTATAAGGGCACTAATCCCATCATAGGGGGTCCACCTTCACGACCTCATCTAAACCTAATTACCTCCCCACTACCCCACTTCTGAGTACCATCACATTGAGGGTTAGGGCTTCAACCTATGGCTCTCGGCGGGACACAAAGATTCCGTCTATAGCAGATAGTACTCACATCCACATCCTACTTTATCAGAATAGCTAATAAAGAATTCAGGCCAGTGTCTGTCACTCAAGAAAAGCAGCCTCAGGTGCATCGTCAATGACCAGCAGGAAAGTAAGCTGACGAGCGGAACTTCTCCTCCTTCCATTTCTCACTTACCTAAGCAACGTCTGAGGGAGAAATGAGACTCAGCAACACTCCGACTTAACTCAGGCAAACAGAAGGTGAAAGGAAGCTAAGAAGTAAGGGAGGAAAATCAATAATAATCTAGACAGCCAAAGGGAAAAAAATTAAAGAGTCGTGGGACTGGTTACAAATATAGGCCTCCTAAAGCTCCCAGGGTGAACCTAGAGCCCCTTGGAGGACATCAGAGTCATCTGTCACCCCCTGAGAAGGGCATTCTGGGCAGCCAGTGACCAGAATGAGCTGCCTGCACAGGAGCTAGAGAATGATCTGATGGCAGCAGGCAAGCATAGGCTCAGAAGGAAATAAAACTTTATATGATTAGCATGTAGAGGGTAAAGCACTGTCAGGCAGCAGCAGAAGAAAAACTAAAGCCCTTAGGATGTTCACACAGGCTCTTACCTTTTTGTTCCTAGGGAAGCAGAGTCTTGCTTCTGAGGACGTAACCGTGTTGAATAACATCATCTGTAACCTCCTTGAGGATTGTGTTCTCTTTATGGGGATCCTTTCTCTAAGCTCATAGGAGTTAAAATGGAAAGGGGAGTATGGCAGTCGATGGGGTGGGGCAGGAGAAATGCAATGAAAGCCAGTCTGAGGCAAGTCCCTGTAGCACGTGGATCTCATGATAGAACATACACGAATCTCAGTGTCTTCAGGGTTTCTTTAGTCTGTTATATCCAGGCTCCTCCTCCTCTCCCATAAAACTGGTAAAAGAGCTTTCTGCTTTGCTCCTTGTCAACTAGTGTTTAGCCACCACTGTGTCCTTTCTTTAAGATGCTTTCTAGAAGGAGCCCATCAAGATGCCGGCTGAGAGACAAGGATTAATTGGATCCATTGGAAACATAGCTTTTGCTGGGAACCTCTGCTGTCTTTTAAGTCACCTGATCCTCACAGAAATAACTGTGTGCCCCAAGGAAATCCTTCCTGAGGCCAGGAGGTAAATACAATAAATTGTAAGAAATAGGAAAAGTAGAAAAATCTAGAAAATAGGTCAGTCGCTCTCAACAGCCACTGAGTAGATTGACTAAGCAAAGAAACTAGGAAGTCATGAGTGGCTACATTTGAGCAGCTGGCAGAAGGCAAAATGGTGCGTGGTGATGAGAAATCTGTCAGAGGCAGTGACGTGACAGATCCGGCAGGGCATTACTGTCGTAGTCTGATTGCGGGGTATGTCCCAAAGCACTCCAGCTGCATTTGAGAGAACTGTAAAATACTTGATGTATAACCAGCCAGACAAACACCTGGGGCAAGTGGGAAGTCTGTCTGGGAAGAAAACTGGCAACTGTCCAAGGTGACAATGCTGAAAGCCCACTTCCCTTCTCTGGGATGCTTAGGAGGGAAGACCCCACGAAGGCTGACTGTCCTGGGGGAGAGGGACGCTGCATGCACCTCCTGGAAGTGATGAAAAGTGTGGCTACAGATGGGAGGAAAGAGGCATGTTGCTGTCGACAGCTCGGCGGCCCTGAGGACTGGCTTGTGGGTCTTCTTTCCCACCCACCCTGGAGTTTGCTGACTCCAATTCTACCAAGAAAGGATGGTTTGGGCAGCTCCTGCCAATGAGCTCAGAACCCACATCAAAGAATTTACCTTCTGTTCACTAGCGCAACCAACGAGCTGTGCGTCCTCCAAGAGTTCCAAACCATTTCATGACACGCATCTTCCAGATGGGAAGAAAGCCACAGCAAATCATTCTTCTGTCCATGAATCCAGGCTTTAAAGCTCAGAATTCTGCTGCCATCAACCCTCCTAAGAAACAAGTTTGGCTTTGAGGGAGCCATGTTCACAACTTAATTTTATAAGAATGCATTGCAATTGCATAGTGTATTATATTTGTCAAGCATTTTCATATACTTTCACTTAATATGGCAGCTTATGAAACAAATAAGGTAAGAATTATCCATATAAATATAAAAATAATTATATAAGCGATATAATTCTATATACTACTATATATATATAGTAGTGTATAGAATTATATCGCTTATATAATTATTTTTATATTTATATATATACTTATATTTATATAAGTATATATATATAATAATATATATATTATTATATATATAGTATTTTATACTATATATATATATACTTATATATATAGTACTTATAGTACTTATATATATATAAGTATATATATAGTTTATATATATAGTATTTTATATTATAGTATTTTATAGTATTATATATTATTTATATATATAGTATTTTATACTACATATATATATATATATATATATATATATATATATATATAGTAGCTAAGTGTCTTGCCCATGATTACACTGCTGGGTCCCAAAGAGATCTCAGGTGCCCTGGGTCAACCTCTGTGCCTTTGACCATGTCTTGGTGTCACATCTCTTTGAAGTACCCAATGCCACAGACAACTCCAGCTCAAAAGTCTTTGAGAATTTATAAATCCACTTAATACATAAAGTCACAGTATGTTTTGAATAATTCCACTTTGCAGTCAGGAACAAATGGAGAGGGAAAAAGTAATATACGTCAAGAACTTTAGAAAACTGTACTTAAAACTTAGATTTTTTTTAAACTGTGGTAAAACATACACAACATAAATTTTACCATTTCAGCCATTTTTTAAGTGTACAGTTGAGTGGCATTCAGTACATTCACATGGTTGTGCAGTCATCACCACCATCCATCCGCAAACATTTTTATCTTCCTTAACTGAAACTCTACACCCATTAACAATAACCCCCTACACCTCCCTCCCACCAGCCCTGTCAGCCACCATTCTACTTTCTGTCTCTATGAATTTGACTATTTCAAGTACCTTACATAAGTGAAATTATACAACATACGTCCCTCTGTGATTGGCTTACTTCACTTAGCATGATGTCTTTAAGATTCATCGATGTCAACATGTGTCAGAATGTCCTTCCTTGTCAAGGCTGAGTGATTATATGTATAGACCACATTTGTTTATCTATTCATCTGTCAGAAGATACTTGGGTTGCTTCCACCTTCTGGCTGTTGTAAATAATGCTGCTGTCAACATGGGTGTACAAATATCTGTTTGAGTCCTTGCTTTCAATTCTATTAGATATATATCCAGAAGTGGAATTGCTGAATCATATGATAATTCTATTTTTACGTTTTTGAAGAACTGCCATACTGTTTTCCAAAGCGCTGCACCATTTTACATCCCCTCTAGCCATGCAGAAGAGTTCCAATTTCTCTACGCTCCATTGATTCTGAGCCCATTGATGGTAGTGCCCTGGGTCGGGAATGCCTGCTGTGCTGGCCCGGCCACTCATCACTCATAGCAAGCTCCACAGAAATTTCCTCCACCAGGACTCCTTCTGGGTTGAAGGCTTCTCGTTGTATCCTCACCAGGCAGAAGGGGCTGGAAAGCCCTGTGCAGCGTCCTTTATAAAGGTTCTAGTCCCAATCATGAGCACAGAGCCCTCTTGATCAAATGCCAAGCCTTCTAATACTATCACCTTGGGCATCAGTTTTCCAACATGTAGATTTTGGGAGAACACAAATGTGCACACCATAGCAGATGTGAAGATAAATAATTCTGCAAAACTGCTGAAGATTTAGACCCTACACATGGTCTTACAAAATAGAAGATAACCAAAATGGAGAAGCTATGCTTGACTATTCCCGGATTCCACTCACTTTCCACACCACAGCATGAGGTGTTGACAAACAGTGACACCCCTCCAATTTGTCCTCATTTCTGGGTTCTCCCTGCCCCATGTAAATATGCAGCCCACCTCAGAACCTGGACTCTCTGTAGCAAGATTCTCCTCCCTCTCCATGTCTCCCAGATTATGATGGTGCAAAAATAGAATGCCCTCAAGCCAAAGAGCTGGTGCAAAATCTAATAAAGGGAAGAATATTATGGGCTCAAAGATGCGTCCATTCTTGCAGGTTATGAGCATTATGTAAAGAGATCAAACAAGAGAGGCAACAAATAAATGGGCTGGTGAACTGGGCTTCCATTGATCCCCCATGCTACACTCTGGACATCCACAGATTTGGCCTCAGGATGTACCCCTGGAGTGACAAAATGGCCATTTTCTTTTTCAACTGTGTTTTTCGGTTTAAGTTTCCATATTGTCCCTAAAGTTCCCCTTTGAATACATTAAAGGAGAAAAGGTTCTTGAGGACATGGGTGCATTGTTACTTGGTTTTATTGTAAGTAGCTGAGCATCAGCAGACACAGTTCGAGGCTGGGTTTCTTTGGCAGTCTTGTATTGTTCCTGCGTGCTCAGACTCCCAAGGGTGGCATTCCCATGTAAGCTATCGCAGTCAGCTTCTGATAAATGACTCTCGGCTAGCTGTGCCGTGCACACAGCGGCTGAAAGAAACAAAGCCCTCCTCTGACTCAGCATAGGTACAGTGGCAGGGACCATTGTCCAGAAGGTCCAGGGCAACACCAGAACCCATGGGCACCTTTCAGCCCCTCTCAGCTCCTGTGCCAGCAAAGGCTGGACTGCCCTTGTATTTTTTATTCCGATGGGCTTTACTGATTAGGTAGAGCTCACACAGCCAGGCACATATAATTGAATGTCAATGACAGTCAATCCAATGCCATATTTTAGAACTTATATCAGGAAGCCAGTCTCAGAATCTAACAGAATTTTATTGGTATACCAGATATATGAAAAGGCAACACAAACATCACGCTTTACTGCAAAAATAAAGAAATATAGTTCCATGACTCTTTCATTTCAATTAGGACATTTTTTAGGGCAGTAAATACTGTGAAGTTCTGTGGAAAAGAGTTGGCAATGCGCTCTGTGTGCTGTATTATTCATTATGTAGTATACATCATGAAGTCAATTTTATTCAAGATATGGATGAAGACATGGAGTTTATTCTGGGACTTCTGATTTAAAATGGGTAAACCGGGCTTCCCTGGTGGCGCAGTGGTTAAGAATCCACCTGCCAATGCAGGGGACATGGGTTCGAGCCCCGGTCGGGGAAGATCCCACATGCCGTGGAGCAATTACACCTGTGTGCCACAACTACTGACCCTGCACTCTAGAGCCTGCAAGCCACCACTACTAAGCCTGTGAGCCACAACTACTGAAGCCCGCACACCTAGAGCCCATGCTCAGCAACAAGAGAAGCCACCACAATGAGAAGCCCGTGCACCGCAAGGAAGAGTAGCCCCCGCTCTCCACAACTAAAAAAAGCCCATGCGCAGCAACGAAGACCCAGTGCAGCCAAAAATAAATAAATTTTAAATAAATAAATAAAATGGGTAAACAATGCAAGGCATAAATAGAGACATAGATGTAGAGAACAAACATATGGACACCAAGGGGGGAAAGGGGTGGTGGTGGTAGTGGTGGTGTGATGAATTGGGAGATTGGGATTAACATATATACACTAATATGTATAAAATAGATAACTAATAAGAACCTGCTGTATAAAAAAATTAAATTCAAAACAAAATAAAATAAAATGGTAAACCTATTCATGCACAAATACATCATGCATAAGATTTCAACACCTGAAATATGGCTTAAATATAAAAGTTTCTTTGTGTGTTTCTATTTCTTCTTTTGGAGGCTGATGGATAGAGCCTTTGGTTTCAGAAAATCGGAAAATAACCTGCGGGAAGGGGAAGAATTTTAAGCATAAGTATATTGTACGAGAAAATGTAAATAGGAAGCACAAAATAGAGGAAGGGAAGTTTTTTTCGGCTTTCAAGCAACACTAAGAGAGGCAGTAAAATAATGATAATGATAGCAGTTAGGCAGGGCTGCTCCAGCCTATCAGATGCTTGGGCTGGATGTTCTGACTCGCTTTGAGATCCACTCTTCACCCCTCCACCTTGGTCTGTACCCTGCAGGAGAACCTCTACAGACTGCATCACCTGGGTATCCTTTCCTGTTGGCTTCCAGTTGGGTTCAGCCAATGGGAGGCACCAGCCAGAGGTCAGAAGGAGGGACTAGAGAGGTCAGGGTATCATTCCCTCCACTCCCTCCCTCAGGGGCCTTGGTTTGGCAGTTGCAGCGTCTTCTCGCTGCATTCCATGGTTTCAGATCTCACGCATTCTGGTAACAGCTCCCTCCCCTCTGGCCCTTCTGCTGTTGCCAGCCCCAGGGTTCTTTGCGACATTGGTTGGTTTCCTTCAACCCTGTTCACACCTTTGTAAACAGTCTCTTCTTTAAACTCTCTTTATTGCTCCTTTGAGTGTGCCATGTGGTTCTTACCGGGACACAGATAAACATAGTGCCTTTGTAGGAATTAGAAAAGGATGCCCAGATGGGAATATGAAGGTTTAGTATACTATTGTCTCTACTCTGGTGCATGCTAAAATTTTCTAAAATAAAAAGGTTCCCACAGGCTTCCCTGGTGGCGCAGTGGTTGAGAGTCCACCTGCCGATGCAGGGGACACGGGTTCGTGCCCCGGTCTGGGAAGATCCCACATGCCGCGGAGCGGCTAGGCCCATGAGCAATGGCCGCTGAGCCTGCGCGTCCAGAGCCTGTGCTCCGCAATAGGAGGGGCCACAACAGTGAGAGGCCCGCGTACTGCAAAAAAAAAAAAAAAAAAAGATTCCCACAAAAGAGAAGAAAAGGAAAGAAAAAGGCACCCCTTTTAGTGGATGGTGCCCTGCACGGGCACTCGGGCTGGATTTCAGCCCCAGCTCCCTCCCTCGGCAGATGACTTTGTGCAGTGCCCAAAATGCCCTGCCGAACTTGGAAGCCCTACAAAAAAGTGGGCAGATCCCTAAAAACTGGAAAACATCTCAAAGAGAAAGTGAGGATTGACCTGGGGCTTTAAAGATATTTAAAACTTGAATGGGAAAGTTCTTTGCCGGCAAAGATAAGATGGATCCAGGGAGAAGATTCCATCAGGCAAGGAGGGTACCTTGAAGGCAGTGTTGCAGCCTAAGAAAGTGGACAGGAGGTGGAGGTGGGCTTGGATTGCTGAGCCATAAGGTGTGAATTGTAGCTTATGATCAACCAGGCAATATGGTGCAGTGTTTGGGCACGTGGGCTCTGAAGTTAGATCCATTAGCTCTGTGACTTTGCACAGTTACTTATCCTCACTAAGTCTCAGTTTTCTATTATACAAACGGGACTGAAATAGTACCTACCTCCTAGACTTGCTGGGAGACTGAAGTTTTTTAATGCGTGTAAAGTGCTTAGCACAGTGCCCGGCATTTAGTAAGCACCCCGTAAACATTAGCTACTATCATCAAGTTTTAAACAGAAGAGTGACATGATGAAAGCAATATTTTATGAAGGTTAACCAGACAGCTTGTGAAGGTTGTGCTAGAATGGAAAGATGAGGACAAGGAAGTCCATTTGAGGCTGCTGTAGCAGTCTGCACCCCAACACTTCAATAAAGGGCGCCAGAAATGGGAAAAGAAGCCAAAGGTGCGAGAGCCTTGTGAGAAGAGCAGGAGGACTGCCACATCTCCCTCTGGGAAGACGTATGCCTTGTTTTCACCGTTTGGCCTTTCTTCCAGGCACCGAGCCCGAGTTTTGCCAAAGTTTGGGCTCACTTTTAGAAACAACGTGGCAGAATCTGGTTTCCAGATCGCTCCTGCTTCACCCTACCCTGTCCTCCCTCTCTGCCCGGCAGATACTTGCCTGAGATCATGAACGATGGGCTGACCAACCAGATCAACAACCCCGAGGTGGATGTGGACATCACGCGGCCCGACACGTTCATCAGGCAGCAGATCATGGCTCTCCGTGTGATGACCAACAAACTGAAGAACGCGTATAACGGCAATGACGTCAACTTCCAGGACACGAGTAAGAAAGCCTTTACCAGCACCTGTCACCTCCAGAGTGAAAACCATTATAGATGATTATACCACAATTTGTCTTTTGTTTAAAGAAAGAATTTTTTTACTTTTTATTTTATATTGGAGTATAGTTGATTAATAATGCTGTTAGTTTCAGGTGTACAGCAAAGTGATTCAGTTATACATATACATGTATCTATTCTTTTTCAAATTCTTTTCCCATATAGGTCATTAGAGTATTGGGCAGAGTTCCCTGCGCTATACATTAGGTCCTTGTTGGTTATCCATTTAAAATATAGCAGTGTGTACGTGTCAATCCCAAACTCCCTAACTATCCCTCCCCCCACCCCTTCCCAGCCCACCCCCCATAACCATAAGTTCATTCTCTAAGTCTGTGAGTCTGTTTCTGTTTCATAAATAAGTTTATTGTAATGTTTCTTTAAGAGCAGTGTGCACCTTGGCTCTTCTGTGTCATTCTTACCCCATCTGCAAAGCTATTTATAGTCCTTGGGGCAGAGAGTTCTGCTCTGCAGAACTTAGGATACTATGAAAATCATAACTGCTCTTAAGGAATGGCTTCAGTGGCTGACATTGAACTATACTAAAGCTAAAACTGAGTTTTGTCTGCCAGTTGATACATTAATGATAAGGCAGCAAAGTAATGTTTTCCCTTTCTCCTTTCCCCATCAGCATTTATGTCTCTCCCTCAAACTCCCATCCCTCCTCCCAACCACCAAGGGAAGAATATTCTCAAGATTGCTCACTCAGACAGGACTGGGAAGGGATCCCTGTTGTATCACTTAAGAACTGAGGTCTTGAGCAAATTATCTCTTGAGTCTCAGGTTCTTCTTCTGTAGGATGGGAAGCATTCCTGAATAAGGACTGTTGGGAGGTTGATTTGAGGCTGTGTGTAAAGGAGCTAAGATACTACCTCGTGTGCCATGGAATCAACTGCATCAGCTCTTTCTCCTTCTCCCATCATGCACATACACGACCCACTGACATTTGTATCTGAAATCTTGAGAAAAATAGTAAAATGCTGAAGTAATATTACACATGACTATTTTATTAAAGATCACAAAATATCAGAAGTGATTTGAAAGACTACTGAATGCACATCAGATGAAACTAACTATATTTGGGTTTTGTCTATGTGGTTTCTAGATGCATAAAGGCAAGTTTTGTTTTGTTTTGTTGTTTTATATAGTATAAAAGAATATATTCTCTAGAAGAATATATATATTCTTATGTATTGTACATATATATATATATATATATATATATATATATATTCTTCTAGAGAGAGTTCTCAGGAAAAGATTTCTTGAACTTAAGATGTGGAGTTGCCAGTGATTCTGTAATTTGGTCACTGAAGCAAAAGATGATGCTTGTGTGCTTGAATTAATGAGATAGAAAGAAACAAGTTACAGATGGAAGACATGAAGTCATCTGAGTCTTAACCATCATTCTACTGAGTTGTCCCCTGCAGAAAATTTTTCATGCTTAAATTCCCTTTTAAATAACTTGAAAATTAACTTTCTAAGTGCAGGATAATTGCCAACCTGATAGACTTGCTGTAAACCTTCTCAAGTCCTCCCATTATTTCTCTTCCTCTTTACTAAACCTCTCCTCCCCTCTTCAGAAGAGAAAATTACACGAGGTTTTAGCCTTTGCTGCTTCTCCCCTGCTCATTCCTTAGCTTCACTCCTCTCAATTTATCTTTTCTGTCTTATCTATCTAATATAATAAAATGCTTTATTACCTAGAGAATGACTATTGGAATAAATAATTCAAGATACATAAGAATTCGTTGATATTGGCCTTGGTTCTCTCTCCTCTCTGACCTAAAGAGGTTGTATACATGTCAATCTGCAAAGTTTAGGGAATGTCCTCGAGGAGAGATCTTGCTCCATTTCCCCTAAAAAGAAAATAGAAATCAGCCACACTTAAGACCATCACTTTGCTCTAACCCCAGCGCCGAACTTGGCTTCCTACATTAGGATAGTGTCTGTCGTATAAACCATATCACATCTGATAGTCATCCTCACCCTTATTGCTTTCGACATAAAAAAATCGCCCCTTAAATACCTGCATTTGTGATTCCTTTCAGAAAGAGATGGGGCTGTTATTTTTCTCAACTAGATTCTCTTGTCATTATTTGCTTACCACATTTTTAATATTCTAAATCACCTTAGTAATATCTTTGTAAAGGTTATATTACTTCTTGTTCATAATACCAGTGTTTAATATAATTCCCTTAGCAATTGTGATATCTCTGAATTTAATTAATGGGCACTTTCCCCCTTGCAAGGCCACTAAAGATAAATTAGAGAAAATGTTAAGAACCTGGTATAGTATATTCAAGTGATCTTATGTGGTATTTAGATGTCACATTTTTTAAAAAATTGCACTGAGTTGAGCCGTGCCTATTGGGAGGACATTGGAAGGTCCCTGCATTACCTGGCTTTGCTTAAGTAGCTTCTAGCAGCCAAGATGGTGCCAGTCTTTCGGAGCAGCTCAGCATGCACATCACCATTTCAGGCCAGCAGGGAGGCATTTAGGGCTATTGAATGGACTCATTGAGCAAGGAGGGGAAATAGCAAACGTCCTTACCAGGTGTACAGGTTCCTAAGCCCTTCTAGGAACATTATCTCACTTATACCCTATAACAATTCAGTGAAATAGATATGATTATTCTCATTTTTACAGGTGAACACACAGAGCCCAGTGAGACTAACTGGCTTGCCCTAATTCATTTAAATAAAAGACAGCAGGTTAAAATCTAGGTCGTCTTTGCTGTAGGAACCACATTTCTGCCGTCAGGCATCATTGCACACACTGGGTCTGGTGCCCTCACACATTTTATCAGGGAGTTTTCACGTATCTTCAACAAGGTGACTGTTATTGCCAGTAGCTATGGAGTTGGGGAGACTGAAAGAAGTTGAAGAAACTGCCCAAGGCATATTTAATTATTCAATAAGTATTTATTGTGAACCTGCTATATGCCAGGGGCCATTAAAGCCAATGGGGATACAGAAATGGACAGTAGGCACAGCGTGTCTGCTCTCCCCCAAAAAGTATACATTCTCACGGAGGGAACAAGAAAGTAAATAATAGAGTTGCAAATGGTGATAAGTGCTTTTACGTAGCTAGTAATGGATGGAGACTTAACTGGACCCAGATCTGAGATAAAGCACTTAAGAAACATGAAGGAACCAAGCAGTCAGAAGTGGGAATAGAGAAGGCCCAGAAGGCATATGAGGCAGGCAGGGACGATGCCAGGCTAAGACAGCATACTAAGTGGACACCTGGGCATTGGTTTCAAGCACAGAATCGCAAACCTCTTCTGTAAAGAGCTACACATTAAATATGTCCAGCTTGGTCAGCAGTACAGACACAGACGTCTCTATTCACACTATGTTTCAGGGACTTCCCTGGTAGTCCACTGATTAAGACTCTGCACTTCCACGGCACAGGGCACAGGTTCCATCCCTGGTTGGGGAACCAAGATCCCACATGCCTCGCGGTGCGGCCAAAAATAAAAAAATTAAAATTAAGCGCTGTGTTTCAGATGTCTATCTATTTATTTATTTATTTTTGCGGTACGCAGGCCTCTCACTGTTGTGGCCTCTCCCGTTGCGGAGCACAGGCTCCGGACGCGCAGGCTCAGCGGCCATGGCTCACGGGCCCAGCCGCTCCGCGGCATGTGGGATCTTCCCTGACCGGGGCACGAACCCGCGTCCCCTGCATCAGCAGGCGGACTCCCAACCACTGCGCCACCAGGGAAGCCCAGATGTCTATTTAGATACAGTCCACCCACACATCACAAACCTACCCATTATAAACAAACCCTTGGGGGTGGAGTGGAGTGCAGGACCCTTGGGTGGGGAGATGTCCCCTGCCACCTCCATGCCCAAATCTCACGTGTGCCCCACTCTTTGCTAGACGAGGTCTAACTCTCCTTTTCAATCTGTCTGCACCAGGTGATGAATCCAGCGGCTCGGGGAGTGGCAGTGGGTGTATGGATGATGTGTGTCCTACGGAGTTTGAGTTTGTTACCACAGAGGCCCCGGCAGTGGATCCTGATAGGAGAGAAGTAGACTCTTCTGCAGCCCAGCTGGGACACTCGCTCCTCTCAGGATCTCTCGTCTGCATCGCCCTGGCGTGGCAGAGACTGTGCAGATAATCCTGGGATTTTGGTCAGATGAAACTGCATTTTAGCTATTTGAACGGCCAACTCACTTCTTTTCTTACACTCTTGGACAATGGACCATGCCACAAAAGCTTACCGTTTTCTATGAGAAGAGAGCAGTACTGCACTATGCCTCCCTTTTTGTTTTCCCAAAGAGTACTGGGTGCCAGACTGGACTGCTTCCTCTTTCCTTCAGCTATCATCTGTGGGAAACTTGTTTATTCTAGAGAATTCTTACTCAAATCTTTCGTACCAGGAGATTTTCTTACCTTCATTTGCTTTTATGCTGCAGAAGTGAAGGAATCTCACGTTGTGAGTTTTTTATTTTTTTCCCCATTTAAAAAAAATAGGAAGAAAATAATTTTCCTTGCAAAATCAGGCCGAACTCCAAGACAACTGCATTTTCAACAAAGAAGCAAACGAGAAAAATAAAAGAGCTGTAAGGCTGTAAGTTCGGCATTGCCAGCCAACTCCCAGTGTAAGCTTTTCTGTGACAAATCGGGTTTACAAAATGCTCATGCAGGGGTTTGATTTTAATGCAGTGAAAATACACTGTTGTCTTGGAGGTCTTGCATGCTAACCATACAATGCCAAGCTGATTCAGAGGTACTGATAGGAAATTTAGAATTCCATCTTTAATCTGAGAGTAAAACGTGCTACAACTCAGCACCTCTATCTCACCCTGCCCGATTTCAATTTCAGTAATGGCACCATTTTCCTTAATTCTCTTAACGTCTGACCACTGCATCCAATTGGCACAGATTTTTCCCTTCATCTCCGGTTACTAGTGGACACCCTCATGAATTCATCCTCCTCAAGGGTCTGAAATGAAAATAATCTTCAACCATACAATTGCTTTGCTTTAGCCACAGGCTTGACGTGAATTAGATGTCTCTGCCCCGTGCTCATTACCCTCCCAAAAGAAGAGTTCCTTTAATGAACCGATAAACAATTAGATCCATAAGTGAGTTTTCATTTTTAACTATTTGCTTTGTGTCAGTTGGTTTCTGCATCACAAGGGCATTCTCTTACAAAATAACTCACAACAACAAAAAAAAGTCAAGACAAAAACAAATATATAGTATTGACATGGAGATTTCTTTCACTTTTTTAGTCTTAGTATGATCATCTATTTTTATATCTATATATATATATATAAATCACAGATTTTAACTTCTTAATTCCAAGCTCAGGGTTGACACACCTTTGTAACGAAAATGTTTTGTCAACCAGCTCTTCTTGTTTTGTGCTGCTCAGAGAAGGGATTCCTCAATGATCTGTGAGCACCAAGAATCAAGAAAGAGAACTTTTTACGTATCTAACCGTCCATTTATTAAAAGTTTGCCAGGGCACACCCTTCTCACATGAGCGTGTTTTGTCCTGGGTGCTCCAAACTGTATCGAACGCATGGGCAGAGCCGTGGGTGTGCAGAACTTTACTGGTCATGGAAACCGTGTGCGCAAGGAATGTGATTCACACAAAACCATTGCTTTCGGTACAACGCCTTCAGCCTAGGATTCCTGCTTGGCACTTGGAGAAATATTCTAATGCAAGAGGCTGATTTGGAGCCTAACTGATCCGCCAGGTGTGCCAAAGTCAGGCATTATGCTCCTCCTGACAGAGAGAAGCAAAATAAACTAACCTGGGGCTTTATGAATAATACCATTGGCTATCCATGTGTTTTTTGGTTTTTATGATGTATCTGGGGTTGGGAAAAGTAATGTTTCAAGACACCATAGTATGCCAGTCACATGTTAATTAACCCATTGGCAGCCATGACACATCAATGGTATTTTTCGATCTCTGTACTCATCAAAATTATAATTAGTTATTGATTTAGTCATCACATTTAGGTAGAACACATGCGGCACAATAGTATTAAGTATACTTGAGCACTTTTGCAAAACAAAGTATTTAGAAGCATCTGTTGCTATTGAATGCCTAATGAAATACGGAAGGTAGGATTCTGAGAGATTTTGTGGCATCTTTTCACTTAAATCTTTATGAAATTAATACAATCTAATTCAGCATTACATACTTCTAGCAAACCATTCATTTCACTGCCAAACTTGGGCCTCCTATCACCAAGTACACATAAAACATCTCTATGAAGGACCAGTCATTCATGTTGCTCATTGTGTTGTATGTTCCGAAATCAGTATTGTCTTTCTCCAGTAATTAAGGTGCAATACAAATTAAATCAATCTTGATTTTCCAAAATATTTGAGTCATAACTTGTTTTTATAGCTTTAAGCTCCAAGTCTTTCCTTTTTAAAATATATCTGCATTGTTTTCTGTGAAATAGATCAGAATGCCTTGTTTTCCCTGTACTTTCACCCCCAAAGGGTTTTGTGCATGTATGTGAATACATATTATATTAATGAATGTGAACCCATGTTCTATAAACACTAACCACACAGACAATATATAAATGCCTGTTTCATTTGTTTCAACACCTTTGTTATCAATACTATTCATATTGGTGAGCTAAGGTGATCTATATGAGCCACACAGAGAACTGAAATCACTGTCAGTTAATGAGGCCACAGTATTAGTCACCTGCATGGATGTGGTCAAAATATTATTCAAATTGCACCTCCTGGCTTTTATCATCATCCTACTGTGTCATATGATTTTCAGACTAATTTCACGTGGGAATTGTTTGTGCCCTGAGGGAATTAGTTTAATCTAGTTAACCCATTTCAATAAGTATTTTGGAATATCCCCCGCCCCTCACCAAAGTAATTTCTCTCGTTTTAGCATAGTGATAGGGGATGCAGTGATGCTCCATTATTTTTCCTGACCTGTCCTCATTTGCTTTGATGTCCCCTAAATTCTGTAATCACATCATAACCTCTGTTATGAGTAGAGAGGGATGGGCTCACTGAAATTGGATGCTAGGAATTGTTGGGTGATGCTTATAACTGCAAACACTTAGCTTATTGAAGTGCCTCTATTTACATGTTCTTTAGTTATAATATGTATTTTTCTAACAGAAATACACGTCTGTAATTGGTGTATATTATACTTTGTATACGTTATAACGAAAGCTAAACAGAGGCTAAAGTCTTTAGCAGAGAAGAATAGATTGCAAATTCACGAGTTTGAGCTCCACTTATGGTTCTGTATTGAGCGACAGCCACGACAGCCTTCTCTCGTTTGGATGAAGGTCAAGTCAGGACTTTGATTAGAGCCATCATAGGACGTTAGCACTAGCAATCTGACTCCCTTACAGTGACTTACCCAGATCAATATCTTGTGTTACCTGCTTTAGTTGTAAGGGATAGATAATACTACTTTGTCTACATTGAAAAACACGACTATTCATTGATAAGCAGTAGGAATTATAAAAGTAGCATTCTATAAATCAGACACACTGAAAATATTATTGGACGCAGAAGCCTGATATTTAATTTATATTCCCTGCTGCAGACATTAGCCTACTTTAATTCTTTCGCCATTACGTATATGTTTTGGCTACACACTGAACACCAACTAAAGTCCCCAAGGAGGAAAAAAACCTTAACAATTCCTGAGTTGTGATTCTTTTACTACTTCTCTTTGCAAGGCTAATTATCAGCTGGTTTGATTAAAGGTGGAAGGGTTAGCAAATGCAAGTTTTGACTTATCCAAAACTTGCAGAAATTCAAACTCATTTTCATTTACTTACAGTCACTAATAAATCTGACTTCTAACTTTAAAAAAAAAAAAAAGGGAGGGGAGGGGCACTTTAGCTTTGCCAACAGAAGAGTAAGGAGACCATAACTTATAAATTTGCAATGTGTTCCTCCTCGGTGGAGACATTAGCCAGTGTTTAGTTTTAGGCCAAGTTCTACAAAGAGAGTATTGATTTGTATGCATTCTAGAGCCTTGCTATGACACAGTTTGCTACAGCACGGGACTCAGCCTAGCATGGGGCTATTTGAGCCTCAGTGAAAGTTGAAAAGTACTGGAATCTTTGACATTGCCTTGTAATGAGGTACTTCTGTGAAAAGACACCTCAAGACGGCGTAGTAGTGAGGTCTCTGTGTGCATATGCATAACATATATGCAGGACAAATGTGTGCACCAATCAAACCTAAAATTTTATGTGACTGTCAAATGAATATTATTTGGGTTAAGATTTTTTTCATTTCTGATTTGGATAGAAAAGTGCTATTAATCTTGTATTAAAATAGTTTTTAAAAATCTACCAGTGCCCTTTCTGCATTTTCTTAATTATTGTCATAGTCTAAATTTCAGAGCTTTTGAATTTTTTTTGTTTGAGAACTTTTTAGAAGCTGCAATATTTTTTTTAAAAAAAAAGAAAAGAAAAAGAACCATAGATTAAATCAGCACCACTCACCTAAGTACACTTGGCCTTTGAAATCAAGAACTTTTAGAACTTTAGAACATTTAGAGCTTTCCAAACATGTATGGAAGATACTATACCTCTCTCCTTTTGTGTTGGTTTCTTCTGTAAAATAAATTAGTAGCTTGACTGATGTCAGTACTTTATAAGTGAGGTCAAAAACTAAGATAATGTGTAAAAGGACTAACAATTTCCAAATTTAGCAAATTGCACTGCTTTTTTATTTCTGAAATATCCATGCTCTCAGGAATGCTAAATACTGTATAGCATGCTAAAGATTCACTTAGCAGATATTTATTAAACACCTGCTCAATGCTAAACCTTGCCTAGGTGCCAGTCACGGGTTGTCAAAACCACCAGCTGGGAAGTGTTCATTCTTTTTTTTTTTTTTTTTGCGGTACGCAGGCCCCTCACTGTTGTGGCCTCTCCCGTTGCGGAGCACAAGCTCCGGACGCGCAGGCTCAGCGGCCATGGCTCACGGACCTAGCCGCTCCGCGGCATGTGGGATCTTCTCGGACCGGGGCACGAACAAGTGTCCCCTGCATCAGCAGGCAGACTCTCAACCACTGCGCCACCAGGGAAGCCCAGAAGTATTCATTCTTTACTACAGTTAACCATGATTATTACAAATACATCACTTATTTCAAAAATGCTCTTTTAAATAAAGGAACCTATGTAAATAAAGTTATCACAAATATAACATTTAACTGTAAGCAACATTATAATTTAGCTCACATTACTACTATGTTGATTTCTATTAAGCAAAGTGATTTCTACAAAACAGTTAAAGAACTTTAGGAAAATTCCATGTAAAAAGCAGAATCTAACAAATGCTATTTGGAAATAAACTGGAACCAATTTCATCGAAAGGAAAAACTTCCAAATGGGTTTTGAGAAAAAAGTAATAAAACCACAGCCACTCTAATCAACAATATCTATTTTAATTCACTCTTCGGATAAATGGACTATAGTCAAAATATACACACAAATATGAAAAATGACATTGAGTTTTCAAATACTAACTTGTGAAATAGCTAGAAAGATGTAGCCACAATTCTGACTGTTCAAACAGACATTCCCAATTTAGTGCCGATACATCTCCATTCCACAGACACATTTATTTGCTGATATAAACATGTGGCCAAACATATTTTGTCGGCTCATAAATGGAGCACACAGTGAAGCCAGGAGGAATTAGATGCCTGCCTTTGTAGCTCACTTAAGGAGCTCATGTTCTTGCACATGTTGAAATAGAAAGCAGAGCAAGAAAACGGAAATTTTACCCAGTGAGTGTTCAAGTTTGGAGAGAAGCAGAAAGAAGACAAACAAACTGGATTCAAGGGAAGCAGAAGAGTATTTACCTTGAATAAAGCCATCTGCGCTTCGATAGGAACTAATGTCTGCAGAGTTTTAAAATAAAAGAAAAAATTGACTTAAGCAGTAACGGTCATCTATTCTTTTAAAAAAGAATGTGATGAGCTCTATATCACGTGCCAGATGCAGTTCTGGGTACCAGAGCAAGACGCCATGAAGAACTGAGACAAAATGGGGTAGTGACTAAGGAGGAGATGCCCCTTGAGACCAGTGGTCCAGAAGAGCCTCCCTGGGTGATACTCAGGCTGTGACCTAATCATGGGAAGAAGATGCCATGTGCAGACATGGGGACAGAGATTTCCAGGCAGAGTAAAAGCAAATGTAAGGGTCTACAGAAATGAGGACGAGTAAGTGAGTTGTTGGATAGCGGGAGATGGACGGAAAGTTAAACAGGGGAAGGCAAGCTTAAAAACCCTGGTCTTTTACCACCTGGTGAAGCCAGAGCCCTAAAAGGACCCATCCCTACACAGCAGCCCTGCTGGTGGTACTTACTAGTATTCTAAAGCACATTTTAGCAAAGAAGTATGCTAAGGTCTTTATGTATATACTTAATCTTTATAGGATCTCTATGATGTAGGAATAATAATGCTCGTTTTATACTGAATAAAATGAAACACAGTGAGATTAATTAACTTGCCGAGCCACACAGGCGAGGCCATGATAGGAACTGAGATCTGTAAAAGTAGGCAGAAAAGTGGCAGTATATAAGGATAATTTTGGTTTTTTATTACACACACAATCGAATTTTCCGAGGGTGTTCTGAGAATTGGCAACAAGTATACGAACAGGCATTCACAGATGTTTACTTGCACAGAGGATATATATTAAAACTTTATTCCAAGATGTAGTGCCATTTAGTTGCTCTCTGTTTTCAATTTTTTTCAAAATTAAAATCCTAAGTAGACAAACGACTGATTCTGGGATTTTTGCATAGCATTGAACTTAAAGCCATTGTGAACCAAAGTTTGATGCCTAGGACAGGAACATACGTACCAAATCTGCTTTCCTCTTGTTTGTCAAGTTGGCTTAAACATCATATTCACAGAAAGCAAATCATCCACAGAAAGCAAATGAGGCTTAGCCCGACTCTCAGGGGTTCTTCCTATACATTAGCCTTGTCTATAATTTATTGTCCGTTCAGACAGTCAAGTGGACCCAAAAAGTAATTCAAAACTATCCAACGAAGGGCTTCCCTGGTGGCACAGTTGGTTAAGAATCCACCTGCCAAAGCAGAGGACACGGATTCCAGTCCTGGTCCAGGAAGATCCCACATGTTGTGGAGCAACTAAGCCCGTATGTCACAACTACTGAGCCTGCACTCTAGAACCCATGTGCCACAACTACTGAAGCCCGCATGTCTAGAACCTGTGCTCTGCAACGAGAGAAGCCATCACAATGAGAAGCCTGCGCACCACAACGAAGAGTAGCCCTCGCTCTCTGCAACTAGAGAAAGCCCACGGGCAACAACGAAGACCCAAAGCAGCCAAAAATTAATTAATTAATTAGTTTTTAAAAAAGGAGTAAAGAATCAAAATAAAATTTAAAAAAATTTAAAAAAAAAGAACTATCCAGCTGTTAGTCAATGCAAACAGAAAACTGGTCTGGCTGTTTTGCTGTCTAACTTGACTGCATCTTGAAAGTATGACATTGAGACCCAGCTGAATCGAAGTCCTTGCAACGGTTTTCTCAGTTAAAATAAGGACCAGATCGTGGAGTACCCTGTGTCTTTCTTCTTCATGGAGTTAGAGCTCCTTTTATTGTTGGATTCCACCTCATGTCGTTGCCCTCCTTACCTGAGAGAACTGAGGTTACTGATGACAGGTTTTATCCCACTTTAAAAGGTACTCTTTGGACATTTCATAAAGGTAGGTGAACATCAAGTTAGAGAAAAGTTGGTTCGCAAAACTCTATTTCCTACTCTTTCATGATATCAAATGCCTTGTATTTACATAAAGCATTTCACCCAAGGGAGCTTTCGAATTCATTTTCTTTGATAATCTTCACCACACCTCCATGAAATAGGCAGGAATTATCATCCTTATTTTCCAGATCAGAGACACTTCCTGGTGGTGCCACGGTCTTCTCAGTCTGTTTATTCTCTCCCTTTCCGCTTCTTTTTCTCTCCCTCACCCCTAATCTACCCAAATCTTAAGGACTTTAATGTGAATCATTCTGGTTCCTATCAGCCTCTCACTAATTTATAGAACCAGCCCCCAGTAGCTCAGCCACAGAAACCCAGTAACCAATCCTCCAAGCCGAGTCTTAGTAGAATGATACCCCAAAGAGTCTTCTAATTCATCTCTGGTCCTGAATCACATACTGTGAATCAGCGTATACTGAATTCTTGTGTGTGAAAAATTAGATGTCCTCAAATTATATCAAGCCAAAGAAATTTCACCCAAACAGCTTTATTAAAAAGCTTGTTGATAACACCATAATGATTTCACTGCTATTTGTTTGTTTGAACCATTGCATATGAAAGCATGTTAAGGCTATATTCCTACAGCCAAAGATAAGCCCAGATTCTGTGCATGTGTTTGTTTTTAAGCTTGAGGGCCTTTTATGTTTAATTGAAAAGAGAAAATTTTACATTGAGCAGCGTATTAGTAGACATACAGCACGAGCCATGAGAAACGTGAAGGCAAAATGAATTTCTCCAGGAAAGAAATAAAAAAGCCTTCCCCTACATCCAAAAATCTTTCTTCCACTGGAGAAATCCTATGACCTTTCCCCTCATGGGGCCTCACGAGCAGGGAGAGTGATATAAGATGTCATGAAGGAGGTAAAATGAAGCAAGAGAAAAGAATAGAAATCCAGTGCCATTTGAAACACATGAGGATTTCCCTGGTGGTCCAGCGGTTAAGACTATGCACTTCCCCTGCAAGGGGTGCGGGTTCAACCCCTGGTCAGGGAAGTTCCGCATGCCATGAGGTGTGGCCCAAAACAAAACAAAACACACACACACACACACAGACACACACACACACAAACAATGAAACACATGATGTTGTCTATGTTATTTTGACCAATTCTGAAACTTCACTGTGAAAGTCTCCTCTCAAAGGGAAGACTCCCTACAGACAATATAAAATAATGGCAGTTAATGAACAACTTAAAAAGGAATCACAGAGAAATGCCAACAAGCATATGAAAAGGTGCTCAACATCACTAATCATCAGGGAAATGCAAATCAAAATGACAATGAGCTAACACCGCATGCCAGGTAGGATGGCCACCGTCAAATACATAAATAAATAAATAGAAAGTCACACGTGTTGGTGAGGAGGCAGAGAAATTGGAACCCTTGTGCACTATTGCTGGGAATATAAAATGGTGCCACCACTGTGGAAAACAGTATGAAGCTTCCTTTAGAAACTAAACATAGGAAAAAAAAAAAACTAAACATATTCAGCAATACCACCCTTTCAGGTATATACCCAAGGAAACTGAAAACAGGATCTTGAAGGGAGATTAGCACTCGCATGTTCACTGCAGTACTAGTCACAATAGCCAAGAGGTAGACACAACCTACACGTCCATCAGTGCATGAATGGATGAAGAAAACATGGTGGAAGCATGCGATGGAATACTAGTCAGCCTTAAAAAAGAAGGAAATCCTTTCATATGCTACAAGATGGATGAAATGGGAGGACCTTACGAATGGTGGTTGCTAAGGGGTGGGGGGATGGAGGTGCCAAGGGGAAGGGGAGTTGCTGGTCAGTGAGTTAAGTTTTACAAGATGAAAAATTTCTAGAGATCTATTGCTCAAGGAGACACATAGACTGTACTATACACTTAAAAATTATTAAGATGGTAAATTTTATGTTATGTGGCTTTCACCACAATATAAATAAATAAGTAGCTAGATGATTAGATAGATGATAGATAGACAGATGATAGATAGATAGATAGATAGATAGATAAGAATGCATGTGCCCTGTTTCCGAGAAGTCCAGGGTCTAATGTAAGCGTGGGAATAGAGAGCAAACTCATGAACAGCTGACTGTATAATTGTTGCAATAAATACAGGCTTTCACCATGCACTATGGAGTAAAGAGAAAGGCAAAGGGGTGCTGTGGAAAGAAAACTGGTTTAAAAAAGACCATGCAAGAAACCTCAGAGGAACTGTGGTACATTGAATGATTAAATACGCTTCTCCACTCACAAGGTATAAATAAGAGGTCTCTATGTCCCAAATTGTCTGAGACGGTCCCAGTTATATCTGTTGTCCCAATATAATTATTAATAGCACCCTTTCACTCTCTGGAGAGTATCCCTTGTTTGAATGATAAATTACACGGTCACCCTCAGTATGAATAATGGCTATTCGCAAGAGCAATTTGCACTCAAATGTGCATGACACCTTATAGTCTTACAAAATATCCACCCAGCTGAAGACGTACTGGGTAATATTACTGACAACTAAGCTTCCTATTTAAATTCACCCTGCCTACTTCTATTGAAAAACATCTGGAATTAGAATCAAGAATCCAAAAATAACTCTGACATCATCAAGTACACTAAATAATCCCAGCTCACAAATGCCCATCTCTCAACATCTCAAAATGGACCATACTTGGAACTTGATCCCAGGTGAATGACCCCTTCTGCTTTTCAGTAATTTTGCTGCGTATATCAGTGAACAAAACCTCTGACAGTTGGTGCAGCCCCAGAAGTTGTATTCTGGTTCCATTTGCTGCTGCTGGAAGGAGGCAGTTGGAAGCATGCTTTCTCCATTTGTGATCTTAGCAGTCCCAAAACAAGTACCATCATTTCCTTTTGTTTCTTGAGTCACATGCACAATCAATATTTTGATGAATAACTCTCAACTTATAGCTCTCAACCCATCTCCTGCCCCAGCACACATGACACATGATGTGGTACCAATAACTTCCTATGCATTAAACGTACCCCCCACCTTTCTCTCCCTCTCAAATGAGCATATCAGAATGCAAGGAAGCAATGGGTATGAAGTTATCATAGAGTTAATGAGGAATTCACCCTAACTCACAAATTTTGCTCATTCAATTATTATTTCTAACTACTTGCAGCACTCTCCAATTGATTCCTACTTTGGATTTATAAAACTGTGCACTGTTGCCTTAATATCTGGGAGGATGTGTTCCAAAGAGAACAAAGTGTGATATAAAAAGTGCCACCTGCTGACACCCAACATATAAAAAGGTACCCCTTGGATTGAAGGTCCCTGGCAGAAAGGAACTTACTTTTGATTAAATCAGTCAGCCCTTCAAAGGCTAATTCAGGCTCTGTTTTATAGGCTCATTTATTTCTAAAGATATTCTTTAAGGATCAGTTGGACATAAATGTGTAGATTTGCATTGTCTATAGAATAAATATGAAGGCTCCTAGTAGAATTAAAAATATGATACAAATGATATTATATAAGACTTGCAAGATCTAGCCAGTGATCTAAATTCAATTCATATATTTATACTATAATATATGTTTGGGAAGATATATAATTGATCAATACATATTCCCTCTCCTCAAGGACGAAACAACCACACTTACTAAAAAAGAATAACAGCAGAAACACCAATAAAGACTATGCCTAAAAATTCCTCTAAGCCCTTCCCATATAGTAATTCATCTTACTCTAAAAATAAAATATTTTTTAAAAATAGTAGGTACTCTTATTGTCCTAATTAGACAGATGAGGAGACTGAGGCACTGACAAGCTAAATCACTCTCCCAATGTCACACATAGCTAAAATTTAGAAGATACGGAAAAATGCTGAAACCATTATTCACAATAGCCAATATTTGGAAATAACGTTAAGTGTCCATCAGTGGATGAATGGATAAAGAAAATTTGGTGTATATATATATATATATATATACAACGAAATGTTATTCATCCATGAGAAAGGAGGAAATTCTGCCAGTTGCAATAACATGAATGAACTCTGAAGTCATTATGCTAAGTGAAATGTCAGAAGGAAAAAGACAAACAACGTATGATATCACATATGTAGAATCTAAAAAAGTTGAACTCAGAGAGTAGAATGGTGGTTAGCAGGGTCTAGGGATGCGGCAAATGGGGAGATGTCGGTCAAAGATGTTGGTCAGATTTCAGTTATAAGACGAATAATTTCTGGGCATCTAGTGTACAGCATGGTGATTATAGTTTATAATAATGTATTTATACTAGAAAGTTGCAAAGAGAGTAGATCTTAAATATTCTCAACATACAAAAAATCGGTTATTATATGACAATGGAGGCGTTAGCTAAGGCTATGGTGGCAATCACTCTGCAATATATTAAGTGTATCACATCAACACCTTGTACACCTAAACTTACACAATGTTATAGGTCAATCCTATCTCAATAAAAGGTGGAGAAAAAGAAAAATGCTGAAATCACCAGAGCTGGAAACACAGTGTGGTTACTTGAAGAGGTCCACAGCTCCGATAGAACAGAGGTCAAGTTCTGCCTGCTGTGCCGTAGCCTGAAGGAAGGAGAGAGCTTGCCTGTGGAAAGGATGGTCTAGTGTGGACTCCACTGCAGGCAACGTACATGAAACATAGTCAGTGATCATCTCATTTCCATATATGCTTTTACTCTGTCAGGATTTTTCAGATTGTGTTTCCTGTACCTCCCCTGGGGTATGGGGAGAATGCATAGTTCTGGAAGGATATACATTAAGCCATATGTATATGCACATAAATATATACGGGCTAGAATAATTGATCAAAAGGAGACCTGGGTGTTTCTTTTCTTCCCAATTCCACATACTCCAAAGAAACAAATGAGACAAAATATTGACTAGCAAAGTTCCTGTTCAAGCTTATGGGGTCTTGATGACATCGAGATAAGCCACGGTGGCTTTGTGCTACTTAAGAGACCATCTAACCTCTTGACTGAATTACAGCTTTATCATCACACTTTCCTATTTATTACTCTGTGTGCAGCATCTCGTCCTCTAGAGTGTTGTCAGAAAAATCCCATCCCAGCGGCTGAATTAGCCTAATCACAGTTCTTTTCTACCCCGGCCCGGTTCTGGCCATGGGGAGAGAATCAGGAGCAGAGGTGGGAGGAGAGCTCTGACGTCCACTGAGAGCTAGAAGAAGGTGCTTGGCATTTCTTCCACGCTCCCAGTCACTCTCCACTTCGCCCTAAGCCTTTTATTAACCCAGTGTGGAATGTGGCAATTTCCTAAGCTGCGGTCATTACAGTAAATGCCATTTCTCCCCATAATGCTCCCGTTCGCTGCTGTGTTCCTTGTGCTTATTTAGCTCATGATATTTCATGCCAAATATTTGAGAGACAGTGCTCAGAAATCGCCAGGCAGCTCCACTGTGAAATACAGTGTTCCCATCCATCAGGGGAAACAGTAGGCTGCAGGGATGTTGTGTTTTGTATTTGTATTCCATTCATTACATGTTTCTTGCTGAGTCTGACTTTTCCACAAATATTGAAGCTGGAGCTGACTAATGACTATTAACACCAACTCATGCTGGTGATTATGTATCTTTGGAAAGTGCTTAATAAATACTATTAAAAACTTCTGCTTTATGGTGATGGCAATCGTGCCAGATGTGACATTGTGTTTTTAGACAAAAGCAATCTTAAGCAAACTTGAAAAGGTTTCAAGGTAACGTTTAAAAAGTAATCCTGTATTTGGTTGTCTAGCAAGATGCCTCATAAGTGTTTAAAATACATAAGAGGTTTGAGTTCAGATAAAGAATGTGTTACCAGATGGTGACAGTAAATACCCTGTTCCCAAACTCTAAGTGTCTCTACCCTGTCTTTTGCCTACCAAGTTGCCAATACACTATCCAGCTTTCCAACTGGAGCGCACCGTTTCATATTTCCTGCTGGTACACATATATTAGTGAACGTGTGCTTTTATTAACAGTGTAAGACAAGAATATTTCAGTCATGTTGTTACACCTACTGCCTGATATAGATCATACAGGACAAGGATAAAATTTAATTTGCAATAACTCTTTGGAGCCAGAGTGATTGTTGCCCAGGAGTTCTTTGTCAGAGCATTCTTGGCTTTTCATTAAGTACTCAGCCACTAAATTCTTTTCAACTCTGGCAGAAGCAGCCAGGGAACACTTTGGAAGCTCTATAAAAGGCATTCTCCTAATCTTCAAATCGTTGGAAAGACACTTTAGCATCTGTTAAAATATTTTTTTTTCTTCTAATCTGCCTGAAACTAATAGGGAGAAAATTCTAAAATGTTTCTTAATTAAACAATAAGAAATGGTGGAGGGTAGTCTGTGCTGAGTTAATCACAGTTCTAAAGCATGAAAAAAGGAAAAGTGTTAAGTACCTCTAGATCCTTAGGTGTCTAATTTCCCTCTGAATGTGCCTTATTGCTATTATAAAGAATCTTTTCTTCCCAGTTCCTAGAAATCTCCACTCCTTCCCTGAAATAGTTAGAATAATCCTTCCCTCATTAGCCTATGAAATTACCCAGCCCATAAAAACGAACCACCCCATATTTCAGGGCCTCTTGCCTTCTGAGATGGCCCATGCTCTGTCTGTGGAGTGTGTTTTTCCCAAGGCTGTTCTCACCTTTTGAGACGACTGCATTCTGTCTATGGAATCTGTGTCTCTCTAAATAAATCCACTTCTAACCTATCACCGTATCTCTCACTGAATTCTTTCTTCGATGAGACATAAAGAACCTGAGCTTCATTAAGTCCTGAGACCAGGAGTGTAACCTCAGTTAAAGGACCGTGGGTTCAAGTCCCAATCTGAGTTGTGCAGTTTCAAAACCAGTTGGCAACGCCCCTCTTTAAAATCTTCAAAAAGGTGAGCACCCAAATCCTTAAAGCTACTTTCTAGTCCCTAGTTTGAAACTAGGACTCAGAACCCCTGACACACTCCTTACCAGCAAATCTGGAGCTCCCCAGAGAAGCACTGCAACTCAAACTTGCTATCTCTTCAGGCCATTGACCCAGTAGTTGTCCCTGCTATGTTTATTCAACTCTGAGATTAACACTAGTATTTCACTCTGGAACAGTCTTTTACACTTCTCACCTCTGTGTACTCATGCCTTAGGTGACCTAATTTTATGGAATGACTTGTTAACAATAGCTACAGTAGCAACACACACCAAAAAACCTCTGTCTGCTCTGCCATTATATCTGTGATTTTCATTCTCGTAAGAATTGGATGGAATAAGTCCACCATGCCACCAACACACTTCGTATTGTTTATCTTTTCACTTGCATTTGATGTCTTATTCCCGGAAGAGACCAAAATCTTTTGGTTTGAAACTTTACATTAAATACTAGAGTTAAGTACCTAACTGGTGTTTCTGTACTTCCTCCTCAGCACAATCAATCCTCGTGATTCAAAGATTCCATATTTGCAAATTTGTCTACTTGCTAAAATTTATTTGAAAGCCCCAAATCAATACTCAGGCATTTCTACAGTTGTCCACAGACATGCATATGCACAGAGAAGTGAAATATGTGAGTCCCTTGATGCACACATCCTAGCTGAGGTCGAACAGGATCATGCTTTGCTCTCTCATTTCAGCTGTCCTACTATAAATGACCATCCTTTTTGCAGTCTATTTAGTGCCATGCTGTTCACATTTTTGTGCTTTTTGTTGGTGATTTTGCTGTTTAATGGCCCCCACTGTCTAGCATTCCTAAACTCAAGGAGTCTATGATGTGTCTTACAGACAAAATGCATGTGTTAGGTAAGCTTCGTTCAGGCATGTAATGTTCTGGGTTGTGAGTTCAATATTAATGAATTGACAATTTACATTAAATAAGAAGTCTTTAAACAAAAACATATATAAAACAAAGTTATGTGTAGATGGGTTGATGAAAATGTCAGAGGGTCATAGGAACCTAACCCGGTATTTCCCCCAGAAGCAATGATTCAGTATTCGCTTATTCAGGGTTTGCTGTAACTTTATGGAACATAACTACCATGAATAACAAGAATCAACTGTATAATCAAAATTGTTTAGCTTTATGTTCTTCCCGACTCAGCTGGCTCTAACCCAAACTGGTAATGTTTGCAGTGCAGTGGTCTTGAGGGTAAATCAAATCCATTTTCAAGGAGGTGTTGTTTTTGGTCTCTACTTTCAGCATCTTGATTACAGATTCTTAAAGTCTTTTGATTTCAGCCACAACTGGACCTCATTAAGGCCATGTTTCCCAAACTTCCCCTCCATATATGTGTCGCTCTGATGTCAATAGATGTAGCTACTTGAGCCCAGAAGAGCCCTGGCCAGCTTTGGCCCTTCACACAACCAGAGGGCTGAGAAAATCAATATGGTGGCCTGCCTCTAATCTGCTCCAAAGTATAAGAGAGGCTAAGATGAGCTATCGTAAGGAATGTTTGGAAGCCTTCTTCCAGACTTTTGCTAGGCTGGGGACTCCACTGTTGCCCATATGCATTTATAGGGTAGAGGGAATCCCTCTTTCACCTCAGTCAGTACCTCCAGCAGAAAGAGCTACATAATCTACCAGGCCCATCCCAAAATGAAAATGTCGGGTGCCTTGTGCAGGAAAAAAGTGCAGTTACACGTATAAAATAGAAACCTTTTCCCTTTCTTCTATGATCTCTCTCCCAACTTGTTGTGGTGTTTTTCAATTTACTATTTAATGTTGTAAAAAATGAAACTACAGCATACATTGTATTGGTCATTTTTATATTGTGCACTGACACTTTTAAATGAAAATATAAGTGTAGCTGACTCTGGCAGAAATCGCTGACATTACAGAATCCATGTCCATTCTTTTATCCAAATTCCTGACACCAATGCCAGTTTATTATCATTCTATTTTGAAACCAATCTTATTTTCCCACTCTCTGAACCCCAAAACAAAACAAAACAAAGGAACAAAAATCTTCACTCCATCTTTGAGTTTTTTAGTTCACAATAAATTACTAAACCATAGATGAAGGCACTGTCCCAGGTTATCTGTGCTCCCTCTGTAATGATGTAAGGACTGGCATAATCAACTATATGTTACAAACCAAACGCAACACGTGAGTATGCATGTTTTCTTGAAGGTTCGACTGCTAATTATAAAAGTCAATGTATTCCTAGATTTTATTTAGCTAAGAAACTCCGCGCTAAATTTCGTATCCCACGCTGTAATTAAATTATGTCCAGAAAGATGTTATCAGTTACTCTCTCCTTTTGCTTCATTTTATCCTTTTGATAATTTTAATTTTCCTCCGTTTTACATTTTATTGGCCTTTGTCAGCCAAAGTTTCTGAAGATAAGGCAAAAATCCCACGGAAATGAAACGGTCCTCCAGTCCTTTTTATAATCACCAAGCATGAACTTCAGATTCATTAGTTGAGATTCTCTGAATGATTGCTGAACACCTATGTGCCAGCACCACTTTTAGCGTCTTCACATGTGTTACCTAACTCAGTCCTTGCAACCAACCTATGAAGGAGGCACTATCATCCTTTTGTGAAAGAAACTTGAGGGTCAGAGAACATGTATAGTTTGTCCAACACCTAGAACCTGCAAATGTTAGAAAGGGAATTTAGAGCCAGCTTTCTGTTCCTTAGTTCAGCGTTCTTTCTGTTATATCCTATAGTTTCTCCTCTTCAGTTTAGCGGAGTCTTAAAGACCCTTTAATCCACACCCCGTCACCCCCCACCAACTCTACAAAATGGCAAAATGAACCTCGGAGAGGTCAGGTTGGTTACCCAAAATCACTCTGCCAGTAAATGCAAAACTTGGGGCTAGATCTCAGTCTCCTGTCTCCCGGCCCACAACCGTGGATCTCCCCATGGTCTTTCTTTACCGCCCTCCTGCAGTTTAATCCTCCCCATCTTCCTGACCTCTAGAGTCATATTGCAGAGTTCCAAGGTTTGCAAAGGAAAAGTTGCCAGGTTTGGAGGGGAGATAATCCCTTCCCTCTGCAAAGAAAGGGGACAGTGAGTTCAGAAACAAGACTGGCCAGATGCCAAACCCCATGTTCCTGGGGCAACCGGTACCCTGGGAGATGCCTGCGTGTGGCACCAGGAGAGCTGCGCTCACCTCAGCAGCCTGAGGGGGCCCCGTCTTAAAGGGAAAGGGACAGCAGTGGACAACTGTGCACGGATCCTTTAGCTAGGAGGGGACCAGGGCAATCTGTGGACTGTTTACCAACAGTTTTCAAAATCCATACCGGGGGGATCATGAGAAGTTACCACAAAAATAATTGTTGAATTAGCAGTGCCTTTTTCCTCCTGGATGAAGTCAGACTGAAGACTGCATAAGCCCCAGCAGTGCTGAGTCATTCAAGAAGGGGGAAGCCTTGAGATGGGAATCCCACATTTCTTGCTAGTGGGTCAGATGTCATTTAACCTGAAACAAAAGCGACACGGTCATATCTGGACCCCAAGGTTGTGACCTCAGTCGTGCCTCTTACTTTTGGAAAAGGACTTTTTAATTAGGATTAAGAATACAAATTTCTATTTATTAGTTGAATTGGCAACAGTGATGAGTGATAAAAGGGCCAAAGTATATTTGCCTTTGTTTCCTTAAATTTTGTTCAGTAAATATACAGTCTCCAGGGTTGGGGGTCATGGGTTGGGGGATGTAGAGTTCATCTTGCTTAGGTTTAAGTTTACATAAATAGGCATTATTTTGACCTGGTTAATGGGCTAATGAAAAAGAACAGTCTGACTGGGGTTGCACATTAAAATTAGCCTCGGCCAAGTGCCATTCACCTGACAACAGCTGATTCAATGATAGTCAATATCCAAAGACGTTGAAGTTGAAAATCCAACAACAGATATAGATTCCCAGAGAGTGAAAAACATTCTCAAATTTTTAATTACACCTCACCATTTCCACACAATCTTAATGATGTATTTTTCAGAATTTATATTTTTCTTTCTGTTCTTTTCCTTCACAATTAAACCCATAGATGACCAGCTTACATTCCATCGAGGCTACATCAACCCTCACTAGATTTCCATCTTTGTCCCCAATGTACTAAACTTGTGAAACTTATTATTAGCATTAATCTTTCTTTTGCTTCATTTTTTTACACACTTTTCTAAACTATTAAGGAGTAAACATGAAATTAAATACTCAGAAAAGCGCGCAAGTACTGCAGGGAGAAAAACCTAACAATTCTTGAATTGAGCTGTAGCCTGGCAGGCAACCCCTAGGGTGGAGCAGCTCACAATTTTCATTGGTTCGCTGATCTATGCAAATCCAAAGTGCAATTTGTAAGGCTGGCTAAGAGTATCAATGCATAATTTTTGGAAGAATATGTTCTACAATGGCCAAATATGTGAAAAACAAACAAAATATGCAAAGACGAAAAAGTGACCTCTGGAAGGTTAAAATGACAAATTGAAACCTTCAAGGATCCAGGCAAGTGCTAAGCAAGGGGGTGGGGCTCATGGGGCTGAGCAGGCAGGGAATCTCTTCATTTCTCCTCCCTATGAGGCAGGAAATAGCTCACCCTCCAGCCTAAGGCGGGGAGTCAGCCCTTTCCCTCCTGACTCTGATTCTCTCTCACTTCAAAGCCAAACCAAGGGATGAAAACCAAGGAAAGGGCAGGATCCAAAGAATATCTGTGGGAAATCTAACCTGAGTCCATTCTTAAAGTTCTTCAACTCTTAGAAAGAACTGGTAGCTGGGAACATTTTCTCTGGCTTCAGGAGCAGAAAAAAATGAAATCAGTAATGAAGCAGAAACACCATGTCAATTGCTTAAAGTTCACTCACATTTAACATTTCACACCCCATTTACAGTCCGGTTCTTTCTCCACCAAGTGAAAAAGGCAGTGGTGTCCTCTGGGGCTTAACAGGATGGCTAGCTCTGCTTGAAGTGCCCCTCTCTCTGTGTCCCTCCCTCCTTCCCTTTCTTCCTCTCCAGGGGTGAGAGGTCTTCATGCCAATGGAAACCATCTGTGGCTCAGTGACACTCCCACCCCTCACCTGAGCATCAGGAGATCGCACAGCTCCTTCCATCATGAATAAAAGAGCAGCGATCCTTCCGCAGAGCCCTGCTTAGTTTTTCAGCTATCTTTGCCTACTCTGCAGAGCCTTCTTTTGAGTTTGGAGCCACCGTTTCCTGTCTTGATTGATGAAATTGAAACCTGTAGCATTGCTTTCACACACCAGGCATTCCAAAGGGATTTGACAAATAATATCAACATTTATTGAGTGATATCTTCGTTCCAGGCTGTTATAGACTGAATTATATCCCCCCAAATTCATATGTTGAAATTTCAACCACCAGAACCTCAGAATGTAATCATATTTGGAGACAAGCTCTTTAAAGGGGTAAGTTAAAATGAGGCCAGTAGGGTGGGCCCCAATCTAATCTGATTGGTGTTCTTATAAGAAGAGGAAATTTGGACACACTAAGGGACACCAGGGGTACAAGTACACAGAGGAAAGACCACGTGAAGAGACAGCAAGATGGTGGTTGTCTGCACCCCTGCCAGCACCTTCATCTTGGACTTCTAGCCTCCAGAAGTGTGAAAAAATAAATTTCTGTTGTTTGAGCCCCTAGTCTAATACACAGGCTGTATTCTCAAGAAGTTAAATATATGAACTCAGTTCATTCTTAAAACAACCTATGTGTGTACAGAGCAGGAGGAACATTATTAATATCCTTTCGCAGACAAGGAAACTAAAGCCCAGAGCAGTTAAAAATTAAAAAGTCAAAAAAGGTTAGGTGGCGAATAAGTGACTGAGCTGGAATTTAAATGCCACATACTGAATGACTGCAGTCTACTGTCCCTTTACACTCAGAGGAGCCCTTCCTTAGGCGTTGATATGTTTCTCTTGCAATCTTGAAAGAACAAAGAAGAATTTCTTTTTACTCAACTGAAGGCATGGATTATGGTATCTGGAAATAAATATTAAATAAATGAACTCCTCTATTTCCTCACTTTAATTTTAAATTCCCTGAAGATGAGTTTATCAGTCAGGATTTTTCATATTGTAAGAGAAAAACCAATTTAAACTGGACTAAATTAAGAAAAAAGTGGGGTACTCCCTGACTGCTTCAAACACTCCCTCAAGGAGACAAAATGGCTGCTGTGATTACAGACCTCACATCTTCCTACTATATCAACTCAGGGACGAGACCATGACCTTTGGCCTTATTTCCTAGAATCCTCAGTAAAAATCCCTTTCTGATGTTTTGGCTATCAGTTTTGCATTCACGGCTGAAACACTGCAGCCAAGGTTATGGAAAAGAGTAATTGGTTTATGACCATTAGGTTTCCACCAAAATCACAGAGCTGAGGGTATCAGGAGAGAGACGGTGGAGACTTCCCAAAGTCTTGTTAAATTTTCCAGGGGTTAGGGAAAGGAAGGATTGGAGAGTTATTGTTCAGTGGGTACAGAGTTGCTGATTGAGATGATGAAAAATTCTGGAAGCAGATGGGGGTGATGGTAGTACAACATTGTGAGTGTACTTAATGCCACTGTATTGTACACTTACAAATGGTTAAAATGGAAAATTTTATGTTATATATGTTTTGTCACAAAAATTAATTAAAAAAAAAACAGCTTTCTTAATGTGTTTCACTTCCATGCCAGCCAAGGTCAGTTCGTGTTTCATCCCCAAAGTGCCCTTTTGCCGTTGAAAATAGCCCTTGGGAGCCCTCCCTAACCACTGAACTAGTGCCAAGGGCAAGAAAAGGTACCTGCCAAGTGTCAACAGAGAATTATGTTCGGATTGTACAGAACACTGACTTGTGACCGGGCTCAGGAAACACGGTGCTATTCATGGGAGCTGAGAACCCTTATCTTCAACTGCCAGAGATTTCACACAGGGAGATAATTAAGGTCAAATCACTTTCTGGTGGTTTGAATAGGGGAAAAAATAGTGGGCTTTTTAAGTAACATATTTTTTTCATGACCTTTTTAGTGTACAGAGGAAGGGAATAAGTTCTAGTGGGGGTAAGCTGACAGATATAAACAGGAAATGAGCTGCAGAGTCTTCCTGTTCTCCTGTGACTCTGTGTAGTTAGGTACGTACCCAGAAGTCTCAGCAAAACTTCCAGAGCGCGCGGAGTTCTAATCCTCTGACAGCTACAACACAGGTGAGCAGATTGCCCTGTGACAAAAGCCACTCGGTGGCATCCTCTCTCCAGCAAGCAGAAAAGCAGGTAGTTTCCTGCCACCTAGCTGCAAGGTGAGTTCCCAGTAATTTGATGTTCTGAGTAGCTGTTGTTTAAAAACAATGAATGCACATACATTATGGCCAGCATCAACCCCAGAACGATTTTATCCTGCCCGCCTTTGTGCAGCTAAGCTGGAAAATGTGGGCTGTGACAAACTGCAAAAGAAAAGGAGCAAATTTGCATGTCACTGGGTTGGAAGGGCTCTTTGACTGTCGGAGAGGCCCGACGAGGCTGTCAGGCGCTGGAAGACAGCAGCACCAGGACGCACCAGATCTCCGCTTGGGACGGCTGACAGCAAACGATTCTGAGTCAGCACAGGATCAAAGAGTTGGGACTGTCTCAAAGAAAAGTGTTAAAAACACAAAGACGCCCGCATCTTGATAAGAGCACCTGGCTGCAAAGAGAAATGCACAGAAAGGAAGAAAAATGACCTTGAGTCTATAAAATGTTAACAAGCCTCAGAATTGTAAAATGCCTGAAAGGCAAAGAAAATGTGCAGCTCAAATCAGAGTTTCAGAGCTGAAAAGGTTGGAAGTTATGTGTTGGCCACAAATGAAGAGGAGAAAGTGGTACAGTACTGCTCGGATCATGACTGAGATTACATTTCTGTTTTCAAGGCTGATCAGTCGCTTGAGTTACTTGCGAGACAGAGCATCAACACATGTGTGGCTTAGCTGAGCATCACTCCTTGGTGTGTAATGCAAGATTTTTGAAACACAAATATTCTTTTAAGAAGGAAAAAGCTGATTAGTAGCAATAGTCAAGACAAAACTCCCCCCCCCTTTTTTTTTTTAAACCAGGAAAGCAAGGTTTATTCAGGTAGCAAAGAATCGTAATTTGGGGCGTACAGCTATGGGGAACCACATGCAAGTCCCCAAAACTTGCTTTTTTAAAGAAGCAGAAATATTAGAAATGAGACTTTAAGTAGAAATATAAATAATAAATTTGCTGCTTTGGAAATTAAGTTTTCAGCAAAGTGTGCCACATAATAACATATGTATCAATAGAGAGTAAATGAACGATTCTCCTCCGGGGAAGACTGCAGCATTCTAAGTGTCTTGAATCTGACCTCCCCATTTCTGCTTTGAGGATTTTTTTTTTTCCTTTTTCCTACTCACCATAAAAACAGCTACTGTCACCATGTCTGGAATCCCCATTCAGAGAGAACCACCAGAGAAAGAGAATAACAGATAGAGCCAGCTGGAAAATTTAAGCCCCAGTTTTTTCACTTAAAACTTCTCAGAATAAGCAAACAAATGCCTTGCCTGTTTCCCCCCTCTAATCTTTACCTGGGTGTGCATACTAGAAGAAAAAGCTTCACAAAAACTAGATAGAGACCATGTTTTCTTTATTATTTGAGATTCTTTATCTTTTCAATCACCTAATATAAGATAAGCCACTGTGGGCACCCAAGTAAACATTTGCTTTTGGTACCACCATGCCAATAGTCCAGTCTTGAAAAGTGAATTTTCCACAGTAAAGGACATTTTCTGACACTGCTCACACCCACACCCAAATTCAGATATTTATATCTGGTTTCAATTCACTGATCCAGTATTTTTCCTAAAAACTTTACCAAAATTTACCACCTTCTCAGTAACAGGTTTTTTAAATTTTATTTATTTATTCATTTATTTGTTATTTTTGGCTGCATTGGGTCTTCACTGTTGCACACAGGCTTTCTCTAGTTGTGGCTAGTGGGGGCTATTGCTGTGGCTTCTCTTGCTGCGGAGCACGGGCTCTAGGCACGCGGACTTTAGTAGTTGCTGCACGTGGGCTCAGTAGTTGTGGCTCGTGGGCTCTAGAGTGCAGGCTCAGTAGTTGTGGCACGTGGGCTTAGTTGCTCTGCAGCATGTGGGATCTTCCCAGACCAGGGCTCGAACCTGTGTCCCCTGCATTGGCAGGCGGATTGTTAACCACTGTGCCACCAGGGAAGCCCTCAATAACTGTTTTTTGTTGAAAAAGAAATAGTCCCTATCTCCAGCTGCAGTATGATCATATAAATAATATTTGATTAAATTATACCCTCTGTGTATATGACAAGCATAAAAGAGTCTTGCCCAGTGGCCTGAAATGTTCACCCAGATTTTTATGGCTTGCAGGGGAACATTTAACATTTCAAAGTACATTGGAAAGGAAAGTCTAAGAGCTTTAATTATATGATTACCTTGCCTGCACAGGGAATCATTTCCTTCTAAATATTGTGCTTTATCTGTTCTGATTTTTGAGTTGATGGCAAATCTTCTAGCATTTGTTTTTTTCTCTGACCCCAGGCAATTAACCACGGTATAGGAAAATAACTATAAGAACTTTACCAAAATCATGCAATTTTCTAATACAACACAAGAGGGCAGGTTTTGCTTTATTGTGAGCCTAATTCCTCTCAATCAAAATGGTCATTTGTGCTCATTACAAATTCAGAAACACCCAATAACATATAAAGTGAATGTGTAATCAGAGTGTCTACTCTGGCAGTGAAATCTCTAGTATTTTAATAAAAAGGGACAAGTTTAAGCTTCTCTCAGTTATGTTTGGGAGACACTGTGATAGTTTTAGCTTTGTTATAAACCAGCAAAGGAGCAGAGAATGGCTAGAAGAAAGGACCAAATTCCATCATATTATATTACATCCAAGAATTCTGGCTTGAATCAACGTGGCAAATAACATAAGTGGGTTAATGGTTTCTGCCAAATAGAAATACTGTTAGTGATAATATACAGAGCATACAGGCCTTGAATAGGAAGCTTGTGTGTTTGTTTGTTTTGTTTAGCTTTCAAAAATTTTATCCTATTGCTCACAATTTTCTTGTGTGTTGCTTTCAAGATTTCATTAAACTACCTACCCAGGTATAATTAAATTCACAGGAATTATTTTCATCTTGAACTGCCATTATAAGTAAAGTATCATGTTATCTTTGAGAATTTCTTTAGTTTCACCAGTGGGTCCATCCATGTAAGAAAGGCACTGATTTTGCCTGGCTAAATCATTTGCCCACTAACTCCTTCCACAGAAACAAGGTTTGTAAGACATCAGATGGTGGAAGGCCCTATAATGATACTGTGAGGTCTTTCTACTCTTGTTCATATAAATGGTAGAATTAGGGCCCACCAATGGTGGGGAAAAGACACACCCAAGAAGAAAATATGGCTGAGAAGTAGCCCCTCGTATGAGGTTGTATGGAGTAAAATTCTATCTAGCATAGGCACAACTCAGAATCTGAAAGAGGCTGCTATTCATTCCATGGCAGCGATACAAGACCCCATTATCTTATGTTTTATCCAGTACATGTCAAAACACATGCCAGAGCCCTGAATGAAAAGTTCTACTTTGAAAAAAAAAAATTTTTTTTTAAAGTTCTACTTTGAGATTAGTTTATACATTCAAAAAATATTTAGAGTACTCAGGATGAGCAAGGCCCTGGAGAAATAGGAAGAGTTGGGTTTTGCCACTGCATTGAAGAGAGTAGCTATCTCCCACTGAGGGGGCAGGGGGTAGGGGAGGGGAGGTGAATTGGCTCTTTTATGTGCCTGTATCAATTAACCACCACCATTTTCTAACTATTTGTTTAAAGTGCTTTGATACAATGGCACTGGAGCTGTACAGAGAGCTGTACAGCCTGACCTCTAGAAGTTTCAAGTCTAGAAGTGGAAGCAAACGCCATGTAACCATTACCTCTATTGGCTCTAATTTCCTTCTTCGGGGCGTCTCCAACAAGCTGACTGAGCTGGAAGTCTCCTCTAGGAGGAGCCTGCCTCCCTGGACGGTGACTTCAAGTGGCTTCCCTACTCACCCCCCACTCCAATTTCAGTCTTTAGACGGTAGGGACATCAGAGGTGACTCTACCTGGGAAAAGGGGTAGTATCTCCTTTTCCTGCCTATGTCATAGAGAGCTAGGAAGTAGCAGTTGCATAGAAACTCAATAGAAAGTAGAAACACCAGCGTATTTAAGGACTTCTTTTTTATTTAATTGAAGTATAATTGATATAAAATATTACACAATTTACAGGTATACAATATAGTGATTCAGAATTTTTCAAGGTTATACTCTATTTAGAGTTATTATAAAATATTGGCTGTATTCCTCGTGTTGTACAATATATCCTTGTAGCTTATTTCATACCTGATAATTTGTACCTCTTAATCCCCTACTTCTGTCTTGCCCTTCCTCCCTTCCCTCTCCCCATTGGTAACCACTAGTTTGTTCTCTATATCTGTGAGTCTGATGCTTTTTTGTTTCATTCACTACTTTATTGTATGTTTTATATTCAAAGTATAAGTGATATCATACAGTATGTGTCTTTCTCTGTCTGACTTATTTCGCTTAGCATAATGCCGTCCAAGTTTAAGGACTTATTTTCAAAAGTGAAGTAGTTATTATGTATTTTATGTATATACATAAAATTTCATGTATATATCAAGTGCCAGAAAGATGGGAATTGATGTTCACAAATTAAAAAACAATAGCCCCCAACAGACGAACAATAATCTGGAAAACAATATTTATTTTTATTTTCCTCTTTAGTAAGTTTTCTACTTCTTGTTAATGTGAGATTAGAATTATTCATTAGGATTATTATAATTAACAATGTTAAATCCTAAGCAAGACACAAATTTATGTCAAAGAATTTTAGAATTAGAAGAGAATTTAATTCACAAAGGAAAGGTGTTATTGGATTTCATTTCACTTTTGAATGTTAGCTTTTAAAAAGCGTTTCTTTTAAAATCATAATTCATATACACACAATTTTTCTAATACTACAGATAGAAGCATATAAAGCAATCTGTTCATTTTCTTCAAGGTTGAATATTTCTCCCCATCATTGAGACGTATGGCTGTACAATGCTCGGTGATATTTTCTGAGTTTATCTGCATAGTATTCACTGTAAGTAAATACCAATTTTTTACTCTACAGGTTTATTCTCCCTTTAGGTTTGCTGAAAGGCAGTCATCATTGATTTATTGTAATGTTAGAAAATGCTAGAAAATTTTATTACTCTAATATGAACTACAAAATTAGGAAACTATTTCTCTTAGGAAGGCATCATAAAACATAATATTTATGAAAAGTTGAACACACTATAGTTAAAAGGAGCTAAGTATAAATGGTTAGTCTTTATTTCTGCTGCAGATCTTGCTTTTAAACAAATCTTATGAGAATATGATGTATGAAAATTCTGATATACTCGAAGGATAAGCTAGAGGTGGTTATGTGCTTTATAGAATTATTCATAATAGTTCATCCATAAAAAGTAATTTCCCCTGGTGCTTTTAATGTATAATTGATTTATACACAACTTTTCAGGAACATACCTACCATGCACACTTATATCTTCATCTTAAGATATTTCTCTTTTGGTTTAAAAACAGGATGTAAAAATGTGTTCCCCAACAACCCTGAGTTCAGAAAGTTACCCTGCCAGAGTGGACCATGTTAATAACACATTGCTGAATTTTCCATGAATTCTATTAAAGGCAGGCATTGAGATCTATGCATGTGGCGCCAGTTAAAGAGGTCCAAGCAGGGCTTCACCCCATGAAGGACTCTGGGCTGTCTTGATTCTCCTCTGCTGAGCCTACTCTCAGATATGCTTTATGAGACTCACTCAAATTCAGTTCAGATTGAGCTCTGTCCATTTCTCTGGCTTCTGCAGTCTTATTCCAGGGGATAACACTGGGTATTGGTAAATCTTGCACCCTGTAGCCCCCCCATATGGAGAAGGCTCCAGGGTGCTCTTAACCCCCATTCTTTACACACATCCATTGCAGTAGAGAGGAGCTGAGGTGAGCAGACAGAAGGGCCACCTCTGTGGCTTCACCCCTACTGCGTGGATACCAGACATGAACAGATGAAACTGCCTTAAGATCTCAAAAACCATTAACTCCTCAGAAGTAGGGATCATCTTGATAAGTCTAAACATTCTCGTGAAGACTGCCTCATTCTCATCTCTCATAATCTCATGATTACTTAGTGGATCATAACCATTTAATTCTGAATTGTCATATTCTGTATGGATGGTTTGCTTTTAAATGATAAGACTCAATTCGCATTTGTAAGTAACGTCAGTACAGGGCAGCATTAATGAATTTAAAGTCAACTCTTAAAAATAAGCCAAATGCGTGAATAAGTTTTCATTTGAGGCTCCCTAGCAAAGGAATTGGTTTGGGGTCAGCAAATGAGCTGAGCAATGGAACTCTCCAATTGTCTCATATGTTCAGGATTATAGGCTCACCAGCCTTCTCCAGTCAGACTTTCCTGGAAAGAGTGACTCTATATTTGTTAATAAGTTCAAAACAGTATATTAATCAACCAGATTAATTTAAATGAATTTAATCCCTCATCTATTCATTTACCACTATAGGATCAATGTTTATTCAGCCATTGACTCTGGTGATAGCTCTGCTGTTAAGAACTGCAGACTCTTTATAAACTCTGTAAAGTCTAATTTAGAAAAGAAAACCAAATTGATCATTCATTCATTCATTCTCCATCCTGTATGGAAAATAAGGCCTATTTTCATCTTCAAGGCCATTTTAAAGGCTGGAGAGAACAAGAGAAAAGAACCTGCAGGAAGATGATCAGCAAGACACCTAAAATCATAGATGTTTACACCTAAAAGATGTAAGAGAGACCTTGGAGACTCATGTAGCGCCTGCGCCTTCCTGCCCCCATCCCTTTACAACTGAAGACGCGTGGGCTGAGAAAGATTGAACCATGATCTTGGCCAGCTCTCAAATTACACTGACCTGCAAATTTCAATGAATCCACTCTATCGATTTTTTGGGGTGCTCTCAGAACACGAGGAGGCTTAATCAATATGAGGAATTATTAACAAATACCACCAATCATCATCAGCTCTACCTTCGTTTGATGGTAGAGACACCCTCAAGCACTTTAGCTTGTTTGTTAGATAAACAAGGCAAACCAGAAACTACAGCTAAGCAGCTTCCGTATTTGGGATCGTCACCACAGCAGAAGGACCTATGCCAAAGATCTTCAATGAAAGGAAAAACAGTGAGGGTTCGTTTGCTCACTGTCAGGGTCAGAACTAAGCCTTGGCCAGCCTCTTCCCTAGGGTAAGGCGTGAGCATCTAGGCTTCTTCTGTGTATCTCTTGTTGCTTAATTGTGTCTCCATTAAGGGTGTATATCCTTTTCGAAGTCTTCTATATTGAAGGAAAAGCAACAGTGCAAAAAGACCAACGAAAACCACCAGCATCCCCATAACCACTGAGAGGGTTGTGGTCCAATCTGAAGTTTCTTCAACTGAAATTAAAGCAGAAGAGAAGGGTCTATGACAGGGATTTTCATCGGTTGAATACTCTTAGAAAAGGGAAGAATAAACCTATTAGCCTTTCACATGCACTTTTGTTGATAAAGCAAAACTACACGGGCTGGAATAAAATTTATCTTCTCCTTCCTTACCAACTATTTATCATATCCACAATTGTTTTTCTGGAGGAAGTGGGAAATGGCATTCCATTATTTGAATGTAGATGATTGCATTTTAAAAATTTCTTACGATAAATACTTATACAGAATAAACCCTCCAAGGAAGTATATAACTACTTTTGTGAGTTAGAAACTCATTTGTAAAAAATGCATGCTAAAATGGTACCGGGGAACTGCAAAATATAAAACATTCAGGTCTAGAAATTCTTCCATTGTCTCTTTTTTATGGGGTGATAAGTGAGTAAGACATATGAGATTGGCTATTGTAACAGGAGCCATTCAATAGCAAGAGCAGAAGGAATTTGGACCCATTTAAATAGTTGTGAATAAAATCTGAATCATCACACGATAAATCCAATCCTCTATTCAAATATATTTTATAAGCACTTTTCCACAAAATTAATGGATTTCATTTTTTGTTCTTTCCTTAAAAATTATCATATCCTTGGCCAGCTGTTCTTAAATTCAGTTTCTCTGAACTGGGTTCTTGTTCTATACTCTACACTTCTCTAAATGTAAGATTGTCCTTCTAGTTAGTTCCCTCCAATCCACAGAGGACCCTGACTCATCACAATGGTGTTTCTCCAAGAGGATTTTAATTTGTCTCTTCCTGCAGCAGTCTGGCAGGATCTATTGCCATCCTCATCTTCTTAAAACACAGATTTTTATTCTGTCATTTCTTGGTTCAGGAGGCAAAAATGATTGCCTTTGTTATCGTCCAAACTCCTCTGCTTAGCTTTTTTTTAGTTACTTATTATTTTTTAATTGTGGGAAAATACACATTACATATATTTTACCACCTTAACCATTTTTAAATTAAGTTCCGTGACATTAAATACATTTATTGTGCAGTCATCACCACCATCCATCCACAGAACTTTTTTCTCTTGCAAAACTGAAATAGTAATTCCTCAACCCTCCATTCCCTCCCAGCCCCTGGTAACAACCATCCTACTTTGTGTCTCTATGAATTTCACTACTCTAGGTGCCTCATAGAAGTAGAATCCTAGTTTTTGTCCTTTTGTGACTGGTTTATTTAACTTAGCATAAAGTCTTCAAGATTCACCCATGTTACAGCATGTGACGGGATTTCCTTCCTTTTTAAGACTGAATAATATCCCATTGTATGTATCGCCCACATTTTTTTATCCATTCATCTGTCATTGGGCACTTGGGCGGCTTCCACCTTTGTCTGTTGTGAATAACGCTGCTATGACCAGAGGTGTACAAATATCTCATTACTTGCTTTCAATTCTTTGAGGGTATATATATGCCCAGAAGCAGAATTGCTGGATCGTATGGTAATTCTACATTTAATTGTTTGAGGAGCTGCCATATTGTTTTCCACACAGCCTACGCTAACATTCCCACCAGCAGTGTACCAGGATTCCATTTTCTCCACACCCATCAACACTTGTTACTTTCTGCTTTCCGAGTAGTAACCCTCTTAATGGGTGTAGAGTGGCATCTCGTGGTTTTTGCCCAGCTTTTAAAGTGCTCAGTAACCAGGCCCTTCTCTCAAATCCAACTTTAATTCACAGTTATCTACCCAAGCCTTCCACTACAACCAGACCTTCTTCTCATGGTCCTCTATATAGACTATGTGTCTTTCACAGCCCTGTTCCCTGGCCTTCTTCAATCTAAAATGCTCCCTTCTTTCCCCCTCACCTACCTAAGACCTACCAGCTCTTTAGTCTAGTTCAAGACCCAGCTCCTTTCTCAAATCCCTCTCTCCTTTCTCCAACCTTTTGTTATAGTTATGTCTCCCCAGGCAGGATTGTAAATATCTTTGTCAAACCAATAAATGAATGTAATTTGTATCTTCTAATGAGTTAGTGCATTCTGGGCATATTTAGACTCTTGGTCTGTACCTGTTAATTGGCTGATGTCAGAGGACATGGAAGCATGGTCAAAATGCACATTCCAAACTTTCTGATTATTATTATGTTCAATTCCAGAGAAAAGAGAAAAGTTTCAAAGAGATATCCTTAGCTGACCAAAGAACAGAAACTTCAAATCAGTAAGGGGAACAAGCTGCAGTAGATATAGAACTGGAAGGAAAAAGAAAGGACAGGGTCCAGGGTCTGAAAGGCTTTGAAAGTTAGAGAGAGACAGAGAGAGATACGTGACCTCAGAAATCATCTAGATTACTTTGCACCAATGGGGAAACGCCACCAGCAGATAGGCCGTATGTTTTTCAGCTTCTTGACAAATATAGAGATTTTTAAAATTGTTTTACCTTCCTTTCTCAACCTGTCCTAAGATTCTTTAAATGGCACATGGCGCTATACTGGGGCCTGGGCAAATAAAAAAAAATATGCCCATACATACACTTATCAAAATATCCTCCCATATTTTGAACCAGGTGGAAAAGCTAACAAAAAACCTACAACTTAAAAACATGACTTCAAAAAATTCATTAAAAAAAAAAAAAGTACACATGAAGCCCCGTGCAGCCCAATCTATTGGCAGGCCATTGTCATCTTCACAAACCCATTCAGCAGGTGTGGTACTGGCTAACTGGGGAAAAAAAAAAAAATTGGTCTACTTACAAACTGATGCAGGGGTATAAAACAAACAAACAACGACAGCTTGTCTTTAAAATTTTGATAGTGTATTCATCATAGATTTTTTTGCATGAATTTGGGTTTTTGAGAATATTACTCCTTAGCTCAATTACTGAGTTTTTGGCCTGCCCTTGAACTTTGTGCCTGAGGCATGTGATGCATCTGCCTCACCATAAGCCCAGCCTTACCTTCAGTTCCTGCTAGTATCCATCCATGGGTGGCTAGTGCATTTTGATTTTATTGCTTAGGCATTTCAAACCACGGCCAGTTTTCAATTAATTCAAGTAGAATTGTCAAATCGGGTGTAGATACTTTCCCTGTGAAATAAGTTCTCTTAACAACTTTCAATTTTCTAAAACAAGAGTCATCCAACCAGTCCCTTTTCTGATGTTTAATTGGTAGTTTAAAGGCTCATTTTGGTAAATATAGATACTCTATAAAATTGCCAATAAACTTAACTAGACCTGAGTACTTCAATTTAAGGTTGTGGTTTACACTAAAAAGAAAGGAAAAAGGAAAGAAAGCTTCTTTAGAAGATGAACGAATCACGCATTTAGAAGTTGCATTAGTTACCTGGCAGATCAATGGCATAGCTATAGCCAAGCTGGTCTGCAGTTAAAAAGACTTCCTCATTAGTCACCGGAGGGAAGAAAGGAACCATGTTATACATCCGATTGTGACCAATGGGTGCCAGCTCCTGAGGCCAGGCATCCGCAGGGGGATTGAACCTTTTCATCCACTCGTCAAAAACGGCATCAGTAAAGGAATGAAGGACCTGCAAGACAGTTGAACACAGTGTTAACATTGATAGGTCTGTTCCAATCAGACCAATCTGATTGGAACTTTCTCGAAAATGAAATGGGGTTGGGCCTCTCCCGTTGCGGAGCACAGGCTCTGGACGCGCATGCTCAGCGGCCATGGCTCATGGGCCCAGCCGCTCCGCGGCATGTGGGATCCTCCTGGACCGGGGCACGAACCCGTGTCCCCTGCATTGGCAGGCAGACTCTCAACCACTGCGCCACCAGGGGAGCCCAAAACAATGTTATTTTAATTACTCAAGATATACTCTATGACTTTTTAAGGAAGATAAATATGATAGACCCATTTTTAAGTGCTTTGCTCTTGATGAGAGAAAAGCAATGTAAGTGCTTTGCTCTTGATGGGGGAAAAGCAATGTCCTATATACTTCTTTTGTAAAATTTCAACTAAACTCATACTAACTCAGAAGTATTTTATATTTGCTACTATGACCTTTTAATTTTAGTAATTTTATTGCAGCCTAGAAAAGTAGAGTCCCATAAGGTCTTACAGGCTTAACTTAGTGTAATCCATTAGATCTTTGTTTTTAGAAACTCATTTTCTCTTTTCTTGCTTTATGTTCTTAAATTCCTTTCTTATCCAAATGATTGTCATTGTTAAGAAATACAAATAAACAACAAGGTTTTACTGTATACCACAGGGAACTATATTCAACATCTTGTATAATAACTATAACGGAAAAGAATCTGAAAAAGAATATATATACATATACATACAATATTGTGTTAGTTTCAGGTGTGAAGAAAAGTGATTCAGTTACATATATAATATACACAATATTATATGTAAATAAATTGACTATAGCTCAATAAAAAAAGAAAGAAAGAAATACAAATGGTAATAAGGCTGCTTGTATATCTTAATTCCATTTAGAATTTCAGCATATAAGGTGAAGAACAGACACATGAGCTATTCAGTGAGTACTAACCATGCAACCTATGAGTCTCCTAGCTACTGTGGAATTGAAAGAATTACAACTTGCCAAATGTAACTTTCTAGGAGGACAATATCCGAATACACTTTAAGAATATTATCTTTAGGAATTGGGAAGAAAGTTACTAGTCTCTAACATAGTTTCTTTTGTGGCAGTTAACTATTTAACTTTATCGTCTATTGGTTTCCCTCTTTTTTTTCTTTTCTAGGTTATACCTGCATTTAATATTGAAAACAGAACTACTTAGCATTCCTGTGACCTAATATTATTTTCCATGATAAATGTGTGCATTTCCTTCAATTACCTTAAAATTAGAATTTCAGAGATCAGTTCAGAGTTCTTCCTGCATTTTAGCATTATACCTTCTTATACTCAATATTGCGATCACATACAACTTTGTATTTCTCTTGCTTGAAGAGATTTCAGAAAAATAAATTTAATAAATGTTATATGCAATGTTTTTGCATAAATTGACTCATGAATTTGAAATTCCAGAAGCTATAACTCTGTTAACTTAAGTGCTTTAACCTGGCTTTCAATACTGTTGAAGCTGAATTGGTTTCAACATGAAACTCTTTGTAAACAGCCTAAAGTAACTGTGAGTTCTGGACCTGGTACCAAAACAGTACTCCTTCTGTGCCTTCAAAGAAGGTCTGCGGCTTTTTGTCTATTTATATATACATAACTTATACCAAAGAAAACCAAATTTTAACTATTAAAGGTATTAAAAGTAACGAAGACAAGGACGATTAAACATCTAGTGTCTTTGAACTACATGTAAGTCACGAAATTCCTCGTCCATAAAGTCATAATATGGCTTCTAACTAGAGCAGGAAGAGAAAGATGACTAAAGAGACATCTGTACAGCAGAGAAGACACTGATCCCTTCAAGATGGGGTTGGCAAACTAAAGCCTGCTGGGTAAATAGGGCTCGCAGCCTGTTCTTGTAAATAAAGTTTTATTAGAACACCACACTTGTAGGCAGCTAGGGGAGGGGTATCCCTGCTGGAAAAGAACCAGATACAGCTTTTCGACATAAGAGAGGCCATTTTAAGCCTAAGCCGTTTTGTGATCTAAGCCTGTCCTCAATGCTTGCCCTTGAACAGGCCTCAGTAATAACAATTTTAAGGAAACAAAAGAACAAACTGACTGTTATCAGGCAAGAGAAGTAACTATAGCAAAGACAACAAATTAGTTGTAAAAACTCTCAGTTCCGTTTCAATGGTAAAGATTAGCCTGAAGCATGTTCTTGAGCTGTTCTGAAGAATCTAAACCCCCCTCTAGCGCTCAACCACCTGATCAGTGGAACCTAGGAGATGATGATGTTAACCTTTTCTGACTTGTGACTTGTGACTTGTGACTTGGACTCTGTCGACCTTTGCCCCAGTTCTATGCTGAATCTCCTCTGCACAAGCCCCTTCATGAATATTCATGTACCCTTAGCTTAAAACTTCCCCAATTTTACTGTTCCGAGAGACACTGCTTTGGGAAATATCCCCAGTGTTCTCCTTACTTGCTGCAAGCAATAAATCCTTCCTTCTTCAGATCAATCTTTGGCTTGGTTGTGTCTTTTGGCTCGATGTCTGCCAAGAGACTGAACCCAGTCTTTGGGTAATACACTCACTTGTTCATGTATTGTCTATGGCTGCTTTCATGTTACAGTGGCAGGGTTGCATAGCTACAACAGAGATCATCTGGCCTGCAAAGCCTAAAACACGTGTTATCTGGCCATTGACAGAAAAATGTTGTCAAGCCCTGCACACTTAGTGGGTTTCCTCAAAATAAGGACATAAGATTTGGCAATCCTTGAGATTTAGGATTGAAAATCAAATTACTAGCAACTACAGAAATGTAAATCAAAACTACAATGAGGTATCACCTCACACCAGTCAGAATGGCCATCATCAAAAAATCTACAAACAATAAATGCTGGAGAGGGTGTGGAGAAAAGGGAACCCTCTTGCACTGTTGGTGGGAATGTAAATTGATACAGCCACGATGGAGAACAGTATGGAGGTTCCTTAAAAAACTAAAAATAGAACTACAATACGACCCAGCAATCCCACTACTGGACATACACCCAGAGAAAACCATAATTCAAAAAGAGTCATGTACCACAGTGTTCATTGAAGTACTATTTACAATAGCCAGGACATGGAAGCAACCTAAGTGTCCATTGACAGATGAATGGATAAAGAAGATGTGGCTCATATATACAATGGAATACTACCCAGCCATAAAAAGAAACGAGATTGAGTTATTTGTAGTGAGATGGATGGACCTAGAGTCTGTCATACAGAGTGAAGTAAGTCAGAAAGAGCAAAATAAATACCATATGCTAACACATATATATGGAATTAAAAAAAAAAGTGGTTCTGAAGAACCTAGGGGCAGGACAGGAATAAAGACGCAGACATAAAGAATGGACTTGAGGACATGGGGAGGGGAAAGGGTAAGCTGGGATGAAGTGAGAGAGTGGCATGGACACATATACACTATCAAATGTAAAATAGATAGCTAGTGGGAAGCAGCTGCATAGCACAGGGAGATCAGCTCGGTGCTTTTTGACCACCTAGAGGGGTGGGATAGGGAGGGTGGGAGGGAGATGCAAGAGAGAGGAGATATAGGGATATATGTATATGCATAGCTGATTCACTTTGTTATAAAGCAGAAAGTAACACACCATTGTAAAGCAATTATACCACAATAAAGTTGTTTTAAAAAATTACTGGCATTACCTTTGGTAGGAGTGAAAGTCTGGGTTTAATCCTCAGTTTGTCAGAGGATTCTGCTGTTCTACTCAATATTTTGGAGTACTGGGTAGGAGTGACATTTTTTCTTATGAATATGAGTTGTATGTACAAATTATATAGTTTAAAATGTGTTTTAATAAAAACTTATTTAGAGACATATGGTGTCAATAGATGTGTAGATAGATAGCAGAGGGGGTAGACATCAAAATGCTTGGCATAATCTGATGGCTGAAATGATAGCCTGAAAAGTGATGTGAGATACCAAGTTAGAGCCAGGGAACAAGGATCATCCTACAGAAGAACAAAGATGGCAATGGAGGACTCCCAGACAAGCCCCCACCTTGTTAGAAGTTGAGACCAATAGTCCACATTTCTGATATTCTGATGACAAAAGCAGCTCATTTTTAGCCAGAATCCTTTGTGAAGTGAGGGAAGCCAGGACCAAACACCAAACAGAGCTTTGGACCTCAGGTACCTGGGCATCATGCAAGGGTCACAGTACCTGCACAGTACTTCCAGCCCATCACTTACCTTCACCACCACTCATCCCACCAATGAAAAATCACTCATCATTATGCTAATGTACGATATGTTATGCTAAATTATGGTATAATTTATAATATTATTATGCTAATTTATGAATCCATCTCTGGACTGTAAACTCCCATCTAGGGTCATTCCAAAGCTAACCATCTCTAAAGTACAGGTTTCTGATGAGGGAACTTCAAATGCTATCTAATCACCCCTATGCTGGAGATTTAAATTAACTTACATATGCATACAGCCCATTCACACAGAGAATAAAACACACGCCAAACCTTAATCTTGTTGTAAAGCACATAAATCCAACACATTATCTAGAAAATTTTTCATCTCTTCTGAGTCTTTGAACATACCACAAAAACAGGATCATTGGCAGCAGAATGTGGCAAAGCATTTGTCCCGTTCAGGAAGGAATGAACCAAATTATGAAGGTTCATCACTTGAGAGTCCAGGGTCCCGTCTGCTTTATCAAATCCTTCCAGGGCATTCCTGAGAGAAATCAGTATGTCAGCGACAAGAGTCATGAATTGAAAAAGGTCCCTTTGTATTGTTTCCAGCCTAGACAATAGTCTTCTATTTTGAGATTGTGTCGGGAAATGGGAAGCTCTGTTGTAGCTAAATAGCTAAGAATTAGCAACAACCTTTAATGAGATCTTCTAAAGAGAAGGGAACTCCTAATCCATGCTACTTCCACACCTGCTCGGTTGGAGTCTATATCTTTTGTGTACTGTATGAAGATTATTTACCGTCATATCTGTCTCCCATGCCAGATATGAACTCCTAGAGGACAGACACTGCGGTTTCTTCAAATTTGTGTTTCCAGGTCTCAGTACCATGCCAAGCACATGGTCTGAGATCAATAAATTTTTTTTGAATTAACATATAATCTTATATTCCTATTTCTCCACTAAATAAATCTGCTGTTTGACTGTAATACATTCAGCATTCTAAACATATCCCCAAATTCCCCTTATCTTTCTCTTTTTTCCCCTCCTCATTTTCAGGAAATTTTCATTGTCCATACCCTAACTCAGTGATCCTCAAATTTAAGCATACATCAGAATCACTGGAAAATAAAAATACATATTTCATGCCCCACTTCCAGAGTTTCTGATTCAGTAGGTACAGGCTGGGTCCTAACAATCTGTGGTTCTTTCTACCTAACTCCCAGGTGATGTCAATTATGATGGTCTGGGCACCATACTTTGAAAACCACTCGCTTAACTAAAATCTATATGGAATGCAATCTGTGTCGACTGCACTTGTATCACAAGGAAAAACTAATGCATGCTCCTTTTCAAGGTAAAGGTCACCCTTCACCTCACCTTTGACACTATTCTAAGGGATGTGTCCAACCCCAGCACAGACTCTGGGCTCTGCTACACTTGGCACAGCCTCTGCAGTAAGTTCAGCCTATCCTGCCCCTGGCCCCAAATAACACATCAGTTGTATAATTTACACACAGTTGAGAGAGAGAATTCAGTTTGGGAGAAGACCATGAGTCTATCTGCCATTCTTTTTTGGAGCTTCAAAGATGTTTGTTTAAAATCTTATTTATAGCCATACATATTTCTCATCATGCTTACTGTCTTTCTAGAGGGAGAAAATTATTAGCTGGCCTTTAAATTTCAAGTATTGTAATGTCATTGCTGTGCTGTAATCTGAGTTGCATTTAATCTGTAATACTCCTCTGAGATCTCAGACCCCAATATTAAGGTCTATGGTTGACATTTTTTTTAAGGGAGAAAAGAAAAAGAAAAATCATGAGCAAATATTTCAAAAATACTCTATATAGTGAGGTGCCTTGGTTCTGAAGACTGTACTTATATGTGTACAGAAATTAGAAATACAAAAGGTGGTTTTGAATGGCTGAGTTAGAAGATATTGATACTACGCTATTAATGATAGTAGGTGGATGGTGACTTTCTTGACACTGATGCCTTGTTACCCTCTTCTACCAAGTGCTACCCTATTACTGAGCTTTGATGTCTCCCAACACCTGGATTTCCTTCCAGTTCATTACAACCGCAGTCGTGAAAATCTAAACGTATTGTAAAACGCCAGGGTCGCTGAGCTCAGAGCACCAACCTGAAGCTGAAGGTAGAGTTCTGGAAGAAAGGAGGATTGTCAAACTTCTTGAGAGACAGGCAATCTCGTATGTCTTTTAAAGTTGGCAATTTCTCACTGTTTCTTCCCACTTGATTTCTTCTCAACAAACCTTCATAGGTTCCATTACACAGGGTGACCCGGCGGTTGTAGTCATCCAAGCTAAGATGTGTAAAGAGATTAGAAATAATATGCATAGTATCATAACTTTGAGCCCAGTAAAACAATCAAGGTTATAGTCATGGTAAAATTTTACTACAGTTACCTTACAAGGGTCAAAAATTTGTGGTAAAAGTACTGCTTCCAAAAGCAATTATGGATTAAGGATTTTCAAAAACATAGATGCATGAAATATGAATCAACACATAAATAATGAAGAAAAATTACCATTCCGTTGGAAAGACATAAGAGGGTTTACTAGGCAAGATGGTGACTCCTATTATGTGCATCTGAATCTTGAGTAACTGAGGAGAGACCAGGCTAGACTGTATCAATATTGAGCTAAGCCAGTTTGGGCAGAAATAAAGCTAGGAAAGCATATCAGGCAAACTGAAGGCAAATGAAGGTGGTCAGAGTGAAAACACATGAAACTACATGCAGGAGAAGTATTAGGAGAAACTCTGTATTAGAAAATGTTCTAAGGCAGAAGGGATGGTTAATTGGTAAACGGGGATGCTGGGAAGGTCCCGTGTCCATAAGATTATATCCTACATGCCTGTTGGGGCCTGGAATTCCACCATCAGAACAGTATTTCATTTGATAGAGATCAAATTTTAAAGATGTTTCTGCGCGCATTTTAATGGGTGAAGGGATCCTACTGGGTGTGTGAGAACAGAATCAGCACACACATGAGGATGAAAGACGCCAGTACCTAAAAACTAGGCAAAAAACAGCCTCCAAAGCAGCCTTTCCCAAGTGTGTTCCAGTGAGATGGTCTGTGAAATAAGGGTGTCAGGGTCAGATAAGTTTAAGCCCCTCTTGAAAAATAAGAACACGGTTACTTATGAAAGGCTCTGAGACATTCTAAAATCTTATAAACCCTTTTAACTCAGCATTCTCTAAATTTATTTGATCCGAGGAATCTCTTTTCACATACCACCCATTAATAGCCCAAGGCACTATGAGAAATGGTGCCCTTATGGAATGACGTTAAGTCATGTACAAGGCACTTACTACATCCCTATGAGCACTGCCTGGAGGGCTGTAGGAAAAGCTTAGGATGTAGAAGATGGGATCACAGTGAGCTAGACCTAGACGCCCGAAAACAAGCGCATGCCCAGCCTGGGGCGTGGACCACGAAGCTCTGTGCCATGGAGCGGTCGAAAGACAAAGGACAAGGGTTCTAGTATAGTGGAGTTCAAAACAGGAGGATAGTGGAGGAAACAAATGAATATAGGAAGACAGAAGAGCTTCTTGGGGAATCTCTTCCTGAGATGTGAGCCAGGAAAGAGAAACAAATTCAAGGAATCACTAGGACAGAATTCTTTGTAGGGTATGGGCTGCTTGTGTGTTCTTTAGTACTTTGGTTTTTTTTTTCAAATACCAAACATTTGTTGGTGTCACTTATGGTAGAAAAAAGTTTCTACACCAGATACACATGACCCGATTTTAGTACTTTAGAGATTCGTCTCACCACCCCATTTCCTGTTCCCCTCAACTCCCCAAGCACCCTATGGCCCAGCCATATCAGACTGCTTCTAGGGACTTTTCTAACTTCATACATGATGTCCCCTCCATCCAGGACACACTACCCTCCCCTGCCTCTGGTTGAGAGATCTGTGCCTCCTTGAAGTCTCAGGATACTCGTGTCTCCACCTCTTAAAGACTTTCACTGATTCTCTTCTTGGCTTTGGACATACACCTATTAAAATATTTCTCACGTTATATTGTAATTTGTTTACCAGCCTTCTACCTTTGTAAGTATAAAATGATATTCCAGAGGGAAGCTATATTTTATTCATCCTTGTATTCCCAGCACTATTAAACTGCTTAGAATATGATCAGTGCTTAAGACGTGTTGTCTGAATACAGGAACTACGTCTCATTTTAAGACAGTTGATGGCCAAGCATACTCAATTCACAAGTGTGATTTCCATACCTCTATTTTTTTTTATTAAAGGGCTCAGGGTTTTTGAAAATCCCACCTCCCTCAGGAAAATAATGTTCAGAAACATGTAAACAGAATCCAACATGCATTAGAAAGAGAATTGTAAAGTTATTCTCCATCTCTCAGAAATAAGAAAATACAATCTCTGGATTTCTGCTGCAGGTACACATGTGATTACCTGTCACAGACAATTTCCCAGCTTGAGAATCTGGAGTTTTGACTAATCAGAGTCGGATCATCTTGTCTTGAAGCCCCAAGCAGCTGGTCTGTACACACGTCACACTCATTCCTCCCGGTGGCAAAGTTCCAGTAGGGCAAAGCAAAGGACTCATTGCCAGTGAGGCGCTAAAAGCAAAGGGCATGACCAGTCATTTAATTCATGTCATCAGATACAACAAGAAAATGTATAAAGCAAAGACTGATATGGGTCTTGACCAAATACATAGCAAAATTAAAAGAAACTAATGTTTGGACCAACCTGGAGATCTCTTTCCAGCCACAACAAATGGTAGCGGTGCCAGGTAACGAAGGCAGGGCCTTGGTGTGAGAAATCTATGGCCTTGTATGGGCGCCCTGGTCCTAAAACAATAGGGAAACATGTTAGAGGTCACAGAATAGATTTTTTAAAAAATGTTAAATGTTAACTGGGAGGTGCTGCAGAGCCAATAAGTCCGTGATGTTTTAGTCGGAAAACAACTTTTTTAGATTAATTAATTTTTTTTATTGAAGTATAGTTGATTTATAATGTTTCAGGTGTCCAGCAAAGTGATTCAGTTTATATATATATGTGTGTATATATATAAATATATACACACATATATATATGCTTTTTCAGATTCTTTTCCATTATGGTTTATTCCAGGATACTGAATAAAGTTGCCTGTGTTATACAGTAGGCCCTTGCTCTTTATCTATTTTTTAAGATAAATTTATTTATTTATTTTTGGCTGCGTTGGGTCTTCGTTGCTGCGCGCAGTCTTTCTCTAGTTGCAGTGAGCAGGGGCTACTCTTCGTTGCAGTACGTGGGCTTTGCAGTGGCTTCACTGCAGTGGCTTCTCTTGTTGCAGGGCACAGGCTCTAGGTGCCTGGGCCTCAGTAGTTGTGGCTCATGGGCTTAGTGGCTCCATGGTATGTGGGATCTTCCCGGACCAGGGCTCAAACCTGTGTCCCCTGCATCGGCAGGCGGATTCTTAACCACTGCACCACCAGGGAAGCCCTTTATCTATTTTATATATAGTAGTGCATATCTGTTAATCCCAAATTCCTAATTTATCCCTCCCTTTACCTCTTGGTAACCATAAGGAAAAACAACTGTTTTTGTCATTTATCTCTCTGAAAGCAACAACAACAAAACAATCTCAGCAGCAACTAGGAGTTTTAGGATAAGTTCTCCTTCATCTCTCGAAAGTTTGATTGACAGCAGAGATCCAGAGAAATTCAGGTCATCTTAAGAGCTCCTGTTATAAATTTAATTTTTAAGCAATGTTTCGTGAAGATAGAATGAGTATCCCCCAAAATAGATCAAGACCTAAATGACATATATTTCTAAAAGACATTTTCTAACCTATTCCTCACAAAAGCATGTATTTATAGGGAGGGATTAATGAATAATAAAGCAACTTCAACTGCACTTAGTCCAAATTCAGCATTTATGTAACCAAAAGGCACTTCCACGGATTCTGCCTCAGACATCAATCAGTTACAACTATTAGCTGACAAGCATGGTCGCCGAGCCCAGAAGAGAGAAAAATACATTCCAACCAATTTGGCTGGCCTCTGGAACTGCCAATTTTAGTGAAAAGCTTTGGGAGATTTAATGACCTCCTTACTGCCTGTTCCATCTTTCTTCTCCCTCTCATAACAGCTTTTGATGGTTATGTAGAAATTTTAGCTAACTTTAGTTCTTTTTCAAAATACCCATGATAACTTCAGAGACATGAACAGAAATGAATATAAATTTAATTCCTAGATGCAACCAGAAACTATAGTTTTCTTTTCCTCTTGAGAGACTACCCTCTCATAAAGCAACAATTCCTCAGTGATGACAGGAAAACTGTAAAGGTTTATAGCCAGAAGAGCCTCCCTATCTACCGATAAAGAAAGACAGATGCTTACCTATGAGGCAAGTTTTAAAAAGACACTGAGGGGAACAAACTGCTGTCACTGATATTGGCTACGCAGCCCTTTGTAAATGTTTTAATGCAAAACAGAGTTTAAAGTTCTCAAAACAAAATGATGAGGAGGGGGCTTCCCTGGTGGCGCAGTGGTTGAGAGTGCGCCTGCCGATGCAGGGGACACGGGTTCGTGCCCCGGTCCGGGAAGATCCCACATGCCGCGGAGCGGCTGGGCCCGTGAGCCATGGCCGCTGAGCCTGCACGTCCGGAGCCTGTGCTCCACAACGGGAGAGGCCACAACAGTGAGAGGCCCATGTACCGCAAAAAAAAAAAAAAAAAATGATGAGGGGGAATCAAGTGAGGGGGAGTGAGCGATACACACAAGGACAGATGACTTCAAATGAGAATCTTACTATTCAAAGTGAACTCTGTATCTTCATTCACCCTGACCCCAAAGAGAAGCCCCAGAAGTGGGGATAATTGCAAATAGAGCCAAAGCTCAGGACAGCACTGAGCAGAATCTGGACTGGACTCCAGCCCTCCTGGAGCGAACCGGTGGCCATGGCTTTCCCCTGACTGAAAATAACAGAGGATAAAGTTTGATGAACCAGGTTAATGACGTTCGTAACAGACAGCTCCCATCCCAGGCCCCAGTTTTTAGTATCTGGAAGAGCAGGGTGCCATTTTCTCAAGCATCCAGCCTAACTGTGGTTCAAAGGGCTAAGCCAAGCTACACTGCTGTGGCTCAGCACATGCTTTTCCTTGACAGTTCAACTCCAAAAACCCTGGGAATTACAGCAGTGCATGGGCACCATGAGTGATGACCTGGAAGTCTCACAGCTAATGCGTGTGAGTTTAGTGTGATACACACTTCCAACACCAATACTCTAATTCTGCACAAAGAAGCTTCACGTGCGTTTAGCGCACGTTCAGTTAATTCCTCTAATTTGAAGGACAGGTCAGAGAAGGCTTCCATGGTCAGATTTAGAAATGTTTTCTTCTGGAATCAAAAGGAATTTGCCTCCACTTCACCAACTCTTCCCTTTGAGGATGAATAGCTTCGGAGAGACGAGTTTAGACCCTGAACCAAAAACACCAACTATAGGAGAGAACATTTTCAAATGTCCGCAGCCAACGTCCAGGGAGAAACCACTGCATTCTAACATCGGGCAGCATCTGATAATTCAATGACTTTCATAAACCTAATTCCTCTTTGATTCCTTGAGAGGTTTTTCTCTTGTCAATTAACTTGCCTGAAAATACTTCCCACCCACCCACCCACCCAACCCCAATCCCAAACCTATAATAAAATACCTTAGACTCAGGGGAAAAAAAGCCTCACCTAATAATGTATCTCTAACGGAATAATAATGGAGCCACACAAAGAAATCATAAATGCTGCAGTTGGCGATCTGTGGCTGGGTCCCGTTGGTCCCGAGCAGGCCTAGCCAGTGTTGCGTGGTGATCACGTAGTCGGGATGCGGCGTGTTCTTTGCGAGGTCTAAGGAGCCCAAGAACTGCTCACGCTCCTGAGGGGTCAAGGAGTGGATATTCTGCCGGACAACCAGGGGTTTCTTCTGATCGCAGTTGGGGCCAGTCCAGCCAAACTTGCAGTCTCCACAGTTATAGCCGGCAAAGTTTCCTAGTGCATTTTAAAAATTAAGGGATACAAGTTATTATGAAATATTGAGTAGAGTTCCCTGTGCCATAGAGGAGATTCTTGTTGTATCTATTCTATGCCTTCTTTGAATGACCATAGCACTTGTTGTCTGTATCATTTTTATGTCTGTGGTTGCTTTGTGACTGAAAATGAAAAATTTCTATTTGTTCATGTCCTGGCCCTTCCTTAAAAATGTGTTCATTTATGTATTTCATATGTATTGACTACATCTTAGACACCGTGTTAGCTGCTAGTTCTAGATGTTAGTAAAACAGAGACCTTGCTGCTCAAAAGGTCACAGTATTTGTGGGAAAACAAAAAAGTGAACAACCTATGTCTCAAAGAGCTTTGTACTTCCCAAAGAGAACATACCTAGTAGGTACAATAAATACATGTATCATATGTAAAAATAAATAGATAAATAAATAATAAAAATTAAGGGAAAGATGGAAAAAGAAGCTTATGTAGTTTGGAAGACATTTCTGGGGTAGAACAGAAGAGAAGATCAATTGCCTTTCCTTACTCTCCTCTTAAAATGTTTATCTCTCCAAGTGGACTGAACACTGGAGAATTCCTAGAAATATTCCCAGCAAAGAAATAGGACAGGAAATGAATTCCATGCTGTTATGAGCTGAACTGAGTCCCCACAAAATTCATATGCTGAAGCCCTAACCCCCAGTGCCTCAGTATATGACTATCTTTGGAGATAGGGTCTTCAAAAAAGTAAGTTAAAATGAAGTCATTGCGGGGAATGATCATTGGCTAATCCAACATGACTGGTGTCCTCATAAGAAAAGGAAATTTGGACACAGTTACCGAGGGAAGATGATGTGAAGACAGGGAGAAGACACCATCAACAAGCCAGCAAGAGAGGCCTCAGAAGAATCCCAGCTGCCGACACCTTGTTCTGGGACTTCAGGCCTCCAGAACTGTGAGGAAATAAGTTTCTGTGTGTCACCCAGTCCGTGGTCCTTTGCTATGGAAGCCCTAGCAAACAAAAACACTGCTGCCTTCCACGTTCCCTTCCTCTCACAGGTCATGCCGGGTGTCCCTTCCTGGGGTTGAGCTGCAGCCTCGGATGTCATCACTGCTGAGTCCCCCTCCCCTGCAGAACATATGGAAGGGCTGATGAAAATAGGTCACTGATTTAGAGAAGGAAGAGAATATACACCAAGCTAAAGGTGGAACCAAAATAAAGAAGCTGACTTCCAGGAATTAAGGTGAAATCCAACATTTAAAAAGCTGGTTTCTTTCACAAAGGAGACAGAGTTAAGACAAACTCAATGGAGGCTGGCAGGTGGATTAGCTGCCATGGTGTCAGAAAGCATAAACAAATGGCTCTGCTTTGTCTGTTATCACCCCAGGGACTGAGTACTAGTCATACCAAGCTCTAGGCATGTTTCTGATTAGCATCTAAAGTTTAAATTATCTTAGCTTGACTTTTCCCTTTTTAGCCTTGATTATTGCTTTTGGTATGACCAGCACCTCATTCCTTAGGTGGTAATAAGTTAGAATAAACATTTAAATATTATTGGCGTGAAATGTTGAAACAAAAAGGGATAATAACTCTTATCTCCTAGGGGATGAGAGGGGTTACGTAAAGCATTTAACGTGAGTGACAACCTCCCTTCCTTCTCTTCCTCCCCCTCCTCCCAGATCTTTTTTTTTTTTTTTTTTTTTTTTGCAGTACACGGGCCTCTCACTGTTGTGGCCTCTCCCGTTGCGGAGCACAGGCTCCGGATGCGCAGGCTCAGCGGCCATGGCTCACGGGCCCAGCCGCTCCGCGGCATGTGGGATCTTCCCGGACCGGGGCACGAACCCATGTCCCCTGCATCGGCAGGTGGACTCTCAACCGCTGCGCCACCAGGGAAGCCCCTCCCAGATCTTTTTACTTGCTCTGCCTTCTGTCTAGAACACTTTTCCCTCACGGTCTCCCTACATTCCTCTTTGCATGGGTTACCTATTCCACCTTTAAGCGTCACGGTGGCTCTCTGCAAGGTCATCCCTGGTCCCACACATCAGGGTGATGATCCCATGCTGTGCTCCTATGACACCTCATATTTCCTTTTTCATTGAATTAATCGTGCCAACTGTAGACATCTACTGGTCTCAGCTACAGGCAACTGGAAGGCAGTTATCCTGCTGCCTAGGCCTATGCGTGGCCTTGTACAAATGAATATTTCTTTAATGAATGAAAGAAGCATAAAGCCACATCACCACGATGGACACTTTAAATATCTTACTATTTTATTTGTCAATTATATGTCAATAAAGCTGAAATTTAAGTTTTTTAATTAAAAAAAAGGAGTATAAAGCATGTAGTAGATGATTCAATAAGCCTCAGTTTTCTTCTTTCTTTCTCTCCCTTGTGAATTAGAAGGAAAGGCAGGCTCTGCAAATAATTTTCATAAACTATAAGTAGCAAAATAGATGCAAGTAAAACATACTATGACCATAGTAAAGAGAGGGTTATTTGGATCTCTAAAGGAAAAGAAAATTTTCCAATAACATGAAAACAGAACGATTAGCATGTGTCCTACGTGAAGAAAATGCACAGGCCTCCTTCTCTGTTAACCCAATGGATTTTTTGATGGTTAAAGAAAAAGTCCTTAAAAATATCATAAGTAGGAAGAATTTTTTTTTAATTTGGGTTCTATGCTCTTTGTAACATACAAAATACTCTACTACTCTTACACAGCTTATTTGTATTTTCCTGTTTCAACACCAAATGAGAACATAAGTTTAAAAAAAATACTTAAAAGGGAAAATTCTACTAGTCCCAAGACTGAAAATCAAGTTCTTGAATAGTGTGCATTAAACATTAAAATGTATGTTGATCACTGGAGTGAAGCTATTAAATATAAATTATTTAACAAATATTTATTCAACAGCTACTACAGTATCAAATGCTATGCAAGGTACTTCAGGCTTCACGGAGCTTGGCGTCTATTTATTTTCCCATTGGGTACCTACTAAAATTGTATAATATCTATTTTTAAAACATCTTTGTTTAAAATGTATCCCCTACTTTGGCAGCTTCTATAGGAATAGAGTATTTTTTGAGAAGCGATTGAGCAAAATGCATGTGAAGAATACTAAATACCTAAACTTCCAGCTGTTTACCTACAGCCAGGTGATTGGAGGTGAATGTGTAGTCATAGCTCTACAATAGAAGAACAATTCCTTCCTCCAAAATGCTAAGAAATAGCACACACACATTTCAAAATAGTAAATTTGATACATTGCTAGATTTAAAGGCATAAAACTTGTCTTTGAATTTTGGGGTCTCATTATTAAAATTGAGTAATTCATAACTTAGGCCATGAGTTTTAAGACCTTTGCATTTTCTCTACCATGTTTCTTTTTGGTTGCTAGAAACTAAATTACCAATAACTAATTATCTCCCTCATTCATTTATTCAACAAATAATTTATTAACACCTAATACCTAAAAGGAGGTCAAAACTAATTATGCCCTGCTCTGTGCACCCACAGCTTTATGTACATTCATGCAATTGCCACATGTGGTAACTTTGGACTTGACCTCTCAAAGCCTGTCCTATTGGAATAAGAGTTCTACTTCATCAGGTTCTTATGGGAAGGAATCATGTTAATATAGAGTAGTATTGGTACATATTAAGTTCTATATGAAGTGTTCCCATTACTAGTTTTACCAGATACCACTTATCAAGTCGTATGGTCTAAGTATTTGTTTTCATACTTGTCTTACTCATCCATTACACTGTGGACATATCAAAAATTATGTTGGGGTTTCTTCGCCTTTGTACCTGAAGGGCACATAATTGGTGCTAAATAAACATTGATTGGGTGGCTGATGAAGGAGTCATGAATAACTAAATAAAAGGCATTAAGCCCTAGAGGATACAAATATAAGGCACAGTGCCTTCATCTAGTGGGACGAGGAACATGGGTGGAATGAAATATCAACGCAAGTCTAACTGTGGGAAAAGTGAAAACAAGAATTAACCAAACACCTTGAATGACAAAAGACAAAGTGATTAATTCTGACTCAGAAGACCAGAGATGCTTCACAATTATGTTGAACAAAGACATCTCATGAAACCAGAGTTGCCCCTGAAAAGCAATGTAGAAATGCTAATAAGAAAGCATTTGTGTGGATTTGAGCTCACCTATGACCCATAAATGTATTTGATAAAAAATCCCTTTTCCAGCATGTCTCAGAGAAAATATACCCCACAGCTCTGCAGTCAGATCCCCTTCATATTTGAGCTTCTAAACCTGATTTAAAGAATTTGTTAAAATGCTGAAGACAACTGAAAAGTGCAATAACATAAAAGCCTAGCACACAAAGTGTTTATTTTTTTAATTTAGATTTCCTAGTATTTCCTAACATCAACTTAATGAGTTAAATTTTTCCATTAATCCACCAATAGCAGCAGCCAAGATATAGATATAGATATAGATATATAGATATATAAATGAATGGGGCCCTTTTAGAAAGGATTGCGTTATCTCACTGGGAAATGGAGAGAGAAAAAAGAAAGGATCCCTAGATATCAGTCTATCACTGAGTATGTCCTTGAGTAAAAATTAAATTTAAAAAGACAAAGTCTTATACCTACTTAGGACTGGGTAAAAAGTGGAAAGAGAATGAGAACAACCAAACAATGCACATTACATGAACTGCATCAACTCAACCTCCAAAGGCTATTAGATTAATTAAGCTTAAAGACCACCGATTAGTGAATTTACAAGGAGCTCTAAATAGCCTATTCCTTTTAATTAGAGATTCTATTATATTAATAACAATACTTTATACTCACATGAGGCCTTTCATCTACAGAGTTCAAAAGGATTTTACAAATGTGGTTTCATCATTATCCCCATTTCCGAGATTGGAAAATGGAGGCACTTAGTCACTTGTACAAACAAGAAGTTCTCAGATAATTGTTCGTAAACCATTTGGTGCACATATTTTTCAAAAATCCAAAGACCCAGCTGCAGCTGGTCTATGCTCAGCAATGCCAACTGGCAGGTGAGACTTAGAAGGTGAATGGCTGATGCCAAAGTCTCCTGAAATTTACCACTTCTTGACAATTAAGTTCAGTAATTTTGGGGATTCAATTTATCCCCACAGAGAATAGAGAAGTTCTCTCTAGAGAATATGAGCACATAAGTTAGGGGTTTTTTTCCCCTCAGAGTTTGCATTTATTTCTTTTTATTGAGTTAAAATCTTTTACCAACTTCAAGATTGTGGAGACTATGGGTTTTTGTGTGTGTGTGTTTTTTAATTGTGATAAGAATAGCTAACATGAGATCTATCCTCTTAACACATATTTAAGGGAACAATACATTATTGTTGACTCTAGGTAGAATGTTGCACAGTTCTGTTGTACAGAACTCTAGGACTTATTCATGTTGCTTAACTGAAACTTTATGCCTATTGATTAGTAACCCTCTTCCTCCCAGCTCCTGGTAACCACCATTCCATTCTTTGATTCTATGAATTTGACTATTTTAGATGCCCCATATAAGTGGGATTATTCAGTATTTATCTTTCTGTGACTGACTTATTTCCTGAGTATAATGTCCTCTGGTTTCATTCATGTTGTTGCATACTGCAAGATTTCCTTCTTTTGTAGGGCTGAATGGTATTAAGTTGCAAATACATACCACTTGGTGAGGATGCAGAGAAATTGGAACCCTTGCACACTATTAGTGCGGCTGCTGTGGAAAACAGTATGGAGGTTCTTCAAAAAATTAAAAATAAAACTATCATATAATCCACCAACCCCGTATCTGAGTATTTAACCCAAAGAATTTCAATCAGGATCTCAAAAAGATATTGGCATCCGCATGTTCATTGCTGCATTACTCCGAATGGCCAAGATGTGGAAACAACTTAAATGTCCATCAAGAGATGAATGGTGTGTTTATCTTTCCACTGTATTAACAAAGCTCAAGGTCATCAACAGTCTGGTTGCTAATATACATTTCTTCATTAATAAATTTTGGGTAACACCAAAAGAATCCCAGTGATTCTATTTACAAAAGAATTTTGAGGCTACCAGAGATCAGGTTTAACTTCTGAAGACTGCCTTCTAAATCATGAAGAAATTACTCTAAGAAAGTAAGCAACTCACTCTTTAGGGAGAATAAACTGGAAGACGTGTGTCTTGCTTTGAGGCATATGACACATCACGGTGATTATTATGTATACCAAATAGCTGTCCAGCTCAGTCACTAAGGACCTAGCCTGGTACGCTGAGGCTCAAAGACAAAGACCATCTAGCCAACATGAGTGGAGCCATCCAAAGTTGGGATGGAAAGAGCTATGGTCCTGAGTGAGTCTAGACAGATCAAATCCTGGAGGAGGGAGACAACTTAGGTCACTGTGACCCTAATTTACTGCCATTTCTAGAGGAATATTTATAACCATACCCTCAGGACAGGGTCTCCACTTTTTAAAAAACTTGCTAGTCAGGTCAGAAATACAGAGTAGATGGTGATAAGGAGAGTTAACAGTTACATCTGAGTTCCTAATGTCTTCTGCCCCCAAGATTCCATAAAATGGAGATTCCCAACCTTTGTAACTTGTGGTACTCTATCATTAATTGACCTGGAAATAAGTTTTCTAGAAGAATTTTTGAGTCATGGACAAAGAAGTCACTGTGTACTGTGGTTTCCAATCCCACAAGTAATATGAAACCTGCTGCATCTCTTTAGACTGAAAAACCATGAGAATCTACAAGATAATGTCTACAGAAGCAAATGCTCAACTAGCTTAGAAAAAATGAACAGCATATATTCAACATGCTATTAAAAACTTTTTGTCACAATAATACCCCAAGACAAAACAGTTCCTTTGAATCACAGAATTAACAATATGACTACAAAATGATTATAAAGCCAGAATTTTTTCCTTTTCCATTATGGTTTATTACAGAATATTGAATATAGTTCCCTATGCTAGACAATAGGGTCTTGTTTATCCACTGTATAAAAAATAGTTTCAGAATTTAAGTTTAAAAAATCTGATATCATTCCTACATCAACATCACAGCCCTTTGTACATTCCCTTAGTTTACCTTTTTATGTCCTTACATAGCTCAATTATCTGTATTTTCCTATGTTCCAGCATCATATAAGAACATCAATAAAAACATAGTTTCAAAAGGAAAAAACTCTTGTGCGGCTAGACACTGTAGAACAGTTTCCAAGGGCTTTGCTAAAGTTACGGCTTATGTTTTTTGTGTTCCACATGCCCTGCCAGCCTTTGACTGTTTATCACTGCTGTGCATGTTTGCTGAACACTGGAGGGGAGGCCTGCTAAGGAGGATTTGAGATGGCTCAGAAGAGCCGGAGGATTAAGAAGTGCACAGAGATTTCAAAGAAACAGGTAATAAGAGAGACCAAGGTCTAAAAAAGAGACACTGAGCAAATTTTGAAACGCTCACATCAAACCCAGGTAAGAGTGAAAAAAGCCATTTTTATCTAATAGCCAGCCTCTCTTCTTCAGCTCGCGGAGAAAGCTCTGTCATGCCACATCTCTCCGATGCTGGCAAAATTACAACCCAGTCATAACCTTCCCGAGCAAGACGTATCCTGCTTGAGACCTGTTGAAATCATTAGGAGCGCTGAGACTCGGACTACAGAACACCTATCCTCGACGTCTGTCTTCCAGATGCCAAGCCTCACCCACCACCCTCTTCAACAGGTGCAAACCTATTTCAGAAGGAGAGGGCACTGAATCCATCGTGAAAGGACTTGCTCTGAGTTTCAGAGCTGACTCTTGGGCTCTTTAGCTTCCCCCTCCAACAGACAAGCCCATGGTGTGTCAGCATGCGTTCATATAACCAAGCTTGACCCACGGAATATTTATTTAGTGTTCATACCTAGATATACAAAGGCTGTGAAGAGTATACCAAGACATCAGCCTTACTCAATTCCCTGCCTACGATGGACCAACTTGGTTTGCTTTTCAAAGCCTAGTCTAAGCATCTCAAGAGTCCCATCTCTCCCTTGGAAGGAGCTCCTTTCCCAGCGGGCCTGCCGCACCCAGCTGGGCGCATGCGCACGTCTGCCCGCCTTCCTCACCTGTGCACCTGCAGGTCCGGTCGAAGAACTTCCGTGGCCACCGCTCTCGGTCGTCCTGGTTGCGCAGGACGTAAGGGCCGCTCCAGGGCCTGGTGTCGGTCTGCACCTCCGCGCACTGGCCCCGGCCCTCCCGAGAGCCGCAGACGTCGGCCGTGTCGGCGCCCAGCGGCGGGCAGCACTCCTTGGCCTGCAGGCTGCCCACCGTCATGCAGACCCGGGGGAACTGCGCCCGCACCCGCGGAGGGAGCGCACAGCCCAGGCAGCCGAGCAGAAGCCCCCATCGAAGGGGGCTCATGGCTTTATATTCGGGAGGACTCTCTCTCGCCTTCCACTCCTCACCTCTCTCCTGCTTTCTTCTTGTCTTCCACTCTTGAGCTCTGGAGCATTCACCCAGTTTTGGATTTTTGACTTGCGGTTTGGGGGGTGTATTTTTGTTTCGCGTTCTATTCCTCTCCTCTTGAAAAAAAGATCCACAGGAATTACAGAACCTGCCTGTGTGCACGTGTGTACGTGTACATGCACAGACTACTTTATATGACTCAGATCACTAAAACGAAGTTAATTCCATTAGAAGCACCTCTAATGGCCAGATTTAACGAGGGTAGCGCTTCTCACTGCCTTCCCCCGTGAAATCAGGCTTTGTCTAATTGAGTTAATTGACGGAGCGCTCCAATCACACTACTTATTATACTGGTATTTCTAAACCTCCTCCTTTCCTCCTTAGTCCATGGCTTTAATTGCCTTGAACTCAGTTCAAAAGCCAAACGCCGTTTCGCCTTTATTCTGCCCGGCTTGCCAAATCACGGGGCCTTGTGGGGTTTGTGTACGGGCTGGGAGAAGCCTTCATTAGGGGGATTAGTATTAGACAAATCCTCATCGTTAGCACATGACCCAAAGTGCACAATGAAGTAGATAAAGTTTCTGGCTTTGTTTCAAGAAGGCCAAACCATCTTCATTATCTGGGCTCATGTGCTCCAGCCAAGCTTGTGACCTCAGACTTCCTGGGGAGTCAATAGATGCAGTGAGCTCGTCCTCAAAGGCCCTTCATAGACCAGCCCCACTGCTAACTGCAGCTCACTCCTGACTGCTCCCTGATGTGCGCGAAAGACCGCTACAGGCCATCACACAACTTCACAAATAAAGAAACATTTATTGAGGGCTGACAAACAAGGAATTGCTTTGTTCCACAATTCACAGTGAAGGACCCTCTTCCCTCCAGATAATAAGGTACTATTCTCCTATTCAGCACGTCTCTGCAGCAGATTTTTTTTTTTTAATTACACAAAGTACCATGCCACCAGAAATTCAAAATTGTCATTGTCTAATTGTCAAGAGGCAGTGGGACAGTTGGGGGCAAGCGCTTAACAAATGATGTCTTTTGATTTATGTTAAAGTTAAGCATCGTCCAGCTTCAGTCTAGAAGGCAATGCCTCCCCAGTGCTTCCAGAGGCAGCGAGGGGGGCGTCCAGATGGGCAGCGGTGGCCACCTGTGAGAGCGTCCATACTCCCTCCTCATGGTAGAAACAGGACTCTCTTAGTGCCATAAGGGTCTGTGCAGACAGCTGATGCAAAACTGCTTCAGACAGTGTCTAAGAATGCTTTCTATCTGGGCATGAAGATACAGAATGTTATGTCCCAAAGCAAATTCCTAAGTTAAAACAAATTTTATATAGCCGTTCCCACCCCTTGTACTTTTTTTTTTTTTTTTTTTTTTTTGTGGTACGTGGGCCTCTCACTGCTGTGGCCTCTCCCGTTGCGGAGCACAGGCTCTGGACGCGCAGGCTCAGCGGCCATGGCTCATGGGCCCAGCTGCTCCACGGCATGTGGGATCCTTCCGGACCGGGGCACGAACCCGTGTCCCCTGCATCGGCAGGCGGACTCCCAACCACTGCGCCACCAGGGAAGCCCCCACCCCATGTACTTTTGTGTCACCCCTATGATATTAAGTTGCTGTGACTAATTAAATGTTGGACTTACACAGAAATGAATGTTCTCAACTCTGATTGTACACCGTTGCCAGTTTGTAGCCCAAGCCCATTGAAGTGCAATCTCTGAGGGTGTGGCCCAGACGTCAGCATTTTTTCTAAGTTCTCTAAGCCATTCTAATGTGCACGTGAGAATCACTGGGTCAGAATAAAGCAAGGCTCCTAAGGAAATGTTGGAATCAAGTCAACTGAAATATTCCATGTGTGTTCATTTCCTCGGGCTGCCTTAATAAATTTCTACTGAGTGGCTTGAAGTAGCAGAATCGTATTCTCGCACAGTTTTGAAGACCAGTAAGTCCAAACTCAGCGTGTCGGTAGGACTGCGCACCCTCTGAAGGCTCCAGGGGAGAATCCGTTTTGCCTCTTCCAGTTTCCAGTGACTGCTGCCATTCCTCAGCTTCCTTGGTTTGAGGCCACATCATTCTAATCTCTGCCATAGGACGTGGCCTCCCTCCTCTCTGTGCTTTAATATCGCTACCCTAGATGGAAGCCCTAAGCAGGTCAGAATAGAGTTAAGAAATCCTCATCTTGATACAGGAGCCTAGCTAAAGTAATAATTTGGGGTCCCTCCTCCCATTACATTAACTGAATTATCTTCTAGTATCAAGCCATAAGCCTACATTAAGGCATGTCATCGCAAAATATCATGTGAAACTTGTAAGGCGTTTTTATATCATCTCATATACATCACAATGTCATTTTTATGAGGATCCATGGGAGAGATTTCTCTCAGCGTTCAACTTCCAGAAAAACGGTGCTTCCCGTAGCAACTAGTTTGTCCTGAACTTTTAGATCCTATGAATCTTAGGATAGTGTCTCTTTCTTTGCCTTGACCATTTATGATGCTTAGAACCAAATTCATAGCCCCATGTCTAGCAACTGATTCACACAGTGTTTTGTTTGATATTTGCCTTCCCATATGTTCCTAGATATGGAAATTCTTATTTTATCCTTTTGCAAATTTATGTATTTCTCCAGTCCATCTCAAGTTCCTTGAAAAAGGAGGCAGAGAGATGTATAGATGCACACATACATTTCTGTGTAAGTCCAACAGTAATAAACTCCCAGCCAAGTTGTTTGTAAGCAAGCCGAGGCTTAGAGAAGAATTCAAACAGAATTCCTGAGAAGCTGGTGTAAGTAATCAGACATCTAAGGACATAAGCCTAGAAGATCTCAGATCATGAGTATGGCTGTAATTAAACATTGCCTTATTTACCAAAAGGAAAGTCTTTGCTAGAAACCAAAGAGCAGAATCCAGGAGGAAATACCTCCTGGGCACATTGAGACCATTTATTGTCACCGGAAGCCATAAAATCAAGGACTATTCTATGGAATGTTCTGAAAGCCAGTAAAAAGAGGCAGCTGTATATCACAGAGGGAAAGAATCTGAGTAGAAAAGTGCCTTATCAGAAAGCAATATATTTTACCCTTTTCTTTTACAGTTGAGGCAAGAATCTGAATGAAAATTGATGTTCTGCACACTTTAATTTTGCATCTCAGCATCTAGTACCATCTTGAACATAAAAAGGACTCAATGCGCGATTCTTTAGAGAATTTGTGGACAATGCAGGGTGGACATGCAAAACTTTGGAGGTAGGATGCAAACCATGCCTTCGCTACATTCAAAGGAGGAAGAGACGGCTCAGAGCCTGGTAAGCAATCAAATGAGGTGGTAAACATTTTAGAGCCATAGCTAAGATTAATACAGAGAAATCAATCATCTGCCTCTTTCTTCTGCCTGTCAGCGAGTTGCCTGCTCCTTTTCCATGCCCCTGAATGTGAAAATCCTTTTTTTTAGCCCTGCTGGACTGCTCTGTCTGATGCTTTTTGATCTATTTTCTGCAGCCACATCATGGGGAAAAGAGATTATTTTTTTCCCCCGTGTCCAAATTGTTTCGTAAATGCTGGGCATCTGTCCTGATAAGGGTTTTGCTTTCTACGTCTAAAAGCTTTTCTTTTCTTCGTGGTGTGAATTGTTCTTCAGAGGAATCAAGGGTTAGGAACGGGCTGTGTGGTTTCTGGTATTTCAGTTGGATGCATTTTTTCCCTCTTGCATGTATTTTTTGATAGTCTATTCTTAAGGCTGTGTTTATACATCATACAGGTTTTTTAAGTTCAGATTTTGCATCACTCATCTTTATATCCATCTCAGTTCCTTGTTATGCACACTTGTGCCTTCTAATCTTTATTTTATCACTTTGGCTTTTATCCTTCATCCTGGTAATGGGTATTCAATATGGATTTTTTTATGTGTACCTCTATAATTTAATGACTGACTTGGGCAAGTAATATAGCTACTCCCCCTTCAAAATACAGATCTGTGGAAGGGAGAGATTCACTCCCCTTTCTGCCCACTTCTGATCAAACCCAGCTAATACCACCTATACATTTGTAAGAGGTTGTATGGCCTGAAAATGTAAAGTTTTTACACAATTTTAGTACTAACAGATCCACCATAGTCTATAAATGTACAATTAAGACAGTTTGGGATCTGCAAGGATCACCAAAATATAATGTCAAGAGAAAATCATAAGGTACATACCTGTGAATTCACTATGCTAACACAGTGAGGGAGTGTATGTGTATGTGTGTGTGTGTAAATATATAGAATATACACAAGAAACTGGTGGAGTGGCTTTCTCTGGGAAGGGGGCCTAAAGAGATGGGGAACCAGAGAGAAAAGGAGATTTGTTTTCATTCTATATTTTTGTACATTTTGAATATTGAACCACTCACATGTAGTACTTACTTTTTAATCATAAATTTAAAAATTTAAGTTAAAAAATTTAGAATGATGGGTACTTGTGAGGATGACACTATATAAAGGAACCTCCTGTAAGTAGTAGAAACAATATGGCTTTGGCACATCACAGATTTGTTTTCTCGGTCTTGGTCCTGCTACTTACGAATTCAATGGCCTTGGACAAAGTAGTTATCCTCTCTCAGCCTCAGTTTCCTCATCTATAAATCACATTCACACTTACACACATACACACATCTAATCCAAGAATCTAATTAGAAGTCCTTTTCATAATATGTTTCCTCTGGAAACTAAATCAATACTTCTAACTTCAGGACATGGAAAATATTCTTATCTATTATGCAATATTACTACCCAGAAATGAAGGGAACTGTTCTTTCCTAGATTCTGCTGAATTAATTAAATGATGATGTGCTATGTTTACAGGTACGCTATTCTCTTAGCCTTAGAACTTAGGAATCTCCATCATTAATTATAACAAATATATGTGTGGACAAAGCTTAAATAAGCCACAGAGACCGGGTAAACCAGATTTGAGGCAACTCATTAATTTCAAGAGCTGACAAAGATGAATTCTATCATTAAAAATAAGAAAAAAAAATCTTCAAAAAATACTTGACCTGAATCTGATACTTTATACCAAGCTCATTATTTTATCACTGCTGTCCAAAAGCATCTAACCATGGTGCCTGATGCCATCTTTGGAAAAGATTTCTTCTTATTTAATCTCATCTAAATTAATTCAGTTACTTTTAATAGGCCAAATGCACACACACACACACACACACACGAACACACAAATATACATAGCCCCAAAGAATAACTCTAAACTTCCGGTTCATTTTATAAGCTACAAAAAAGAAATACGTTCTTACAAATCATGGCACACAGCAACCTACTAAATTTAAATTTTGCTGTTATGAATTCTTCTTTTTTAAAGTGTTCTAATATAAGAAGAACAGACTGAAAAGTGTGCAAAACAAGATAATTTATTGGAGATTTTGGTTTACTTCAATTATAAGAGGTGCTTATAATGACATAATATTTTATAGTCATAAAAATCAATTGAAATTTATGAACACCAACTGTCCATTTATGCCACAGAAATGGATTTCATCTTGAGCAGGATGATTCGAAGCCCAAGTCAGAACTCAGAAATGATGGAGGGGTGAGCAGTCTTCTGGGTGGAAACATGTTTTTCCTCACTGAAGACTCAAGGAAACACAAAGCTGTAAGTGAAGAAGCAAAGTCATGGTGCACATGGGGACTGGGAACTACAGAGCGTGAAGCATTAAGGAGTAAAATACACTTAAAAAATACCTACATTAAAAAAATAATAAACCTCCCTCTATGACTTCAATTTCCACTGAAGAAATTTGACCTCACAGAATTATCTGAGTTGCCCAAGATCACACAGATGGTACATTAGCTTGCTATCATTGTCGTAAGGAACTGTGAAAAGAGAAGCTAAAGCATATTAAATTTTTTAAGGGTTTATTTGAGAAAACAGTGATTTGAATTGGGTAGCCCCAAACCGGAAGTTGTTAGGAGTGCTTCACCAGCAGGAGTTAGGGAAAAGGTTTTTACAGAGAAGATGCAGCGGCAAAGCAAGGAAATTATCTGATTGGCTATAGCTTAAGTGGTTGCATTTTGGGGGAAAGCCTAGGTGGCTGTTTGTGATTGGGTTGTTCTTAACCTTGAGGCTTTTACAGGAATTCACTCTGGCTTAGGTTCTGATTTGCTTGCGTGGACGACCAAAACATTAGAGCCACCTCAGACCAATGGCCTCCTTGTTTGGTTACTTTAAACACAAAGTACCACAAACTGAATGGTAGAAATGTATTATCTCACAGTTCTGGAGACTTGAAGTCTGAGATCAGGGTGTCGGCAGGGCCATGCTCCCTCTGAAAGCAAGAGGCAAGGATGTTTTGCAGACTGTATCCCAGCTTCTGGTAGTTCCTTGGCTTGTGGCAGCCTAACTCCAGTTTTCACATGGTGTTCTCCCTGTGTGTGTGCCTCTGTGTCCAAATTTCCCATTTTATAAGGACACACGTCCACCCTAAGTCCACACAAGTCCAGAGGTCCCCCCTAATCCAGCATGACCTCATCTTACATCTGATTAGATCTGCAACGATCCTGTTTCCAAATAGGGTTGCATTCTGAGGTACTGGGGTTAGGACTTCAACACATAAATTTGGTGGGGAAACACAGAGGGAACATAGTTCAACTCATAGCAGATGGTAAATGGTGAAACTGGACATCAAAACTCATAAACCCAATCTCTTTTCACAACCAGGTCACCCTCAACCATTCACCTTTTGGCTTTTGAAGGAGGGTTGGTGTGGGTCACGTGGGTGGGAGAGAGACACTGAAGAGATGTTGGGGAAACACCACTATAAGCCTTAGCTTCTTAGCTGCTTTCTAGTGACGAGAAGAATTCTGCTTAATCTCATCAGAAATTCCGAACTGGGTGTTAGTAGCCTACTTCTTTAAAGGTTAGCATTTGTCGGGCAGTACCACTCCTATTATCGTACAGTTAGTCCTATACATGATCTCTTTGAGCCATACTATCTCATAAATTATTCAGCTGATGAGAAGTTTAAAAATTGTTTGGACCAATCATCTGAGAAAACCAATGCCCACACAGAGTCAAAAATAACTTACCCAAGATCACAGAGCTAGTTAGTGACAGAGCCTCAGCCTCCTGACTCATAGCACAGTGCTCTTTCCTGACACTAGGCAACCAGGATGAGTCAAATATAAGATACCTCTTTCCTGATATGGACACTTTTTTCCCTCTCATCTTTGTCTCAATTATCTTTTATTTAACAGTCACTCTTGGGACTTCCCTAGTGATCCAGTGGGTAAGGCTCCACACTCCCAGTGCAGGGGGCCCGGGTTTGATCCCTAGTCGGGGAACTAGATCCCACATGCGTGCCGCAACTAAGAGTCCACATGCCACAACTAAAAAGATCCCACATGCCACAACTAAAAGATACTTCATGCCTCAATGAAGATTCCGCGTGCCACAAATAAGACCCGGAGCAGCCAAAATAAATAAATAATTTTTTTAAAAAAAATGCGATACCCTCAAAAAAAAACCCAAAAAAGTCACTCAATTCTCATCTTTCTGCCAACTCAACAGTTAGGGACGGACAGATAAAAAGTGCTCAGTAATATTTATTAAATGAATTTATGAATGAGAACAGGGAAGCACTGTGCCTTAAAGGATAAACTCGTCAGCTGAACATCCAGATGGTCTCCTGACTTACTGGCCCCTCCATCTCTATGGAAAGGTCCAGGGAGCTCCTTTGTTTCCTTCTGAGTTGGGAGGTGGGTTGGGCTCCTCCTGGGAAAATTTCTATCTCTTCCCCTCTCAGATTTTTCCCTTGAACTTTAAGTCTTTTGAATCTCTGAACACGGCTGCTCCTCTTCTTATAGAGGCAATAGAAGCTTCCTTGTATATGGCACTGTGGCTGGAGATTACATTCACTTCCAGATGCCCCTGTGAAGGCCCTTTGAGACTGTGCACTGCTCATTAGTCTCCTTTGGGAACAATCTTTCCATCAGTCTTCCGCCCATGGCTACAAACATCCTTACTGTTCATAGGTAAAGATTTCTGTTCACAGGGTCCCCATAACCTGATGACTAAAAGCTGTTCCTTCACATTTATATACTGACTTCATCCAAGAAAATACTCTAATTTAAGGAAATATTTGAATGTAACCCTTAAAGGAAATACTTGAATATTTTAAGATATAAAGAAAAAAATCTGCCTTCAGGGAGGCCTTTACTAAAGTGTAAGAGGAAAAGCCAATGTTGCAGAATCCTGCCAAGAATGGCAGAGGTACCAGCTATATATGAAGTTTGGTAAAGGAGCCAGACTGGTTTCTTCTTCATTTTCCTAGGTATTAAGATCCTGAGAATGTGTGATATTATAATATAGTTTTGCAAGATGTGACCATTGAGGGAAATTGGGTAAAGGGCACATGGAATCTCTCTGTACTATTTCTTTTTTTTTTTTTCTATCTTTATTTTTTATTTTTATTTTTTGCTTTATAACAAATTTAATCAGTTATACATATACATATGTTCCCATATCCCCTCACTTTTGCGTCTCCCTCCCACCCTCCCTATCCCACCCCTCCAGGCTGTCACAAAGCACCGAGCTGATCTCCCTGTGCTATGTGGCTGCTTCCCACTAGCTATCTACCTTACGTTTGGTAGTGTATATATTTCTTACGACTGCATGTGAGTCTACAATTATTGCAAAGTAAGAAGTTAACTTTAAAAAATCTCTAGAATAATGGAGTCAGAAAACACATTGGTAGAACCGCAGTTGCTACTACACTCAAGTATTTAATGACCCTTCCAGTTCACTGATGGAGGTACTAATACAATCATGCTGACATTTGTCATTGGAATGGATTCCACAGTCTTGAGTACCAAAAGCAATACACTTCCCCTTCTCTTTCAAAACCAACTCCTAGTTGAATTCTTAACCACCACTTGCCTCCCAACCCCCAACTTGACCGACCTCTTCAAATCAGTACACTGACCTGAATAACTAATCAGCCAAAGAGGGATCTTTCCAAGGGAAGGGGATTACTATCGTGTTCATCTTTTTATCCAACATCTAACACAGAGCCTAACACGTAATAACTGAGTACTAAATGTTTGCTGGAGGAGTAAGTGAATGAATGATAAACAGTGACTATTGCTACCTTAGTGTTGCAGGAAGGGGGCCTGAGAGTGCGCTCTTGTCTAATACTTGGAAATGAATTGACCCAGGAGACACATGTGCTGACAAAGCAAGAGACTTTATTGAGAAGGGGCGCCCGGGCAGAGAGCAGGTGGGTGAGGGAATCCAGGAGAACTTCTCTGCCATGTGGCTCGAAGTCTCAGGTTTTATGGTGATGGGGTTAGTTTCCGGATTGTCTCTGGCCAATCATTCTGACTCAGGGTCCTTCCTGGTGGCACACGCATCACTCAGCCAAGATGGATTCCAGCGAGAAGGATTCTGAGAGGTTGGTAGGACATACAGACTGGGGTCTCCTTTTGACCTTGCCCGAATTCTTCCGGTTGGTGGTGGCTTGTTAGTTCTGTGTTCCTTGCCAGGATCTCCTGTCATAAAATAACTCATACAAATGGTTACTGTGGTGCCTGGCCAAGGTGGGCAGTTTCAGTCAGTGGTTCCCCTAACATTAGGGTTCAAGTTAATTGGGCGTGGGAACTTCCTCCAAATAACTTGGTAATTTCTTGCAAATCAAAAGCCCCAATTTGGGGTTTAATATAAATTTTTTTCACACTATTTCTGATCACAATACACACATTCATTTCAGAAAATTTGAAGAACATGGAAAACTACGGAGAAGAAAATTTAAATCACTCATCATCTCGCCATCCGGAAGTAATTCTGATTACTCTTTTGCTGTTTATCATTCCAGAGAAATGTAATGAGTCAGTCCTTCAATAGTCTTTTTTTAAATCAAACTGGAATTATAGAATACACATTTTTATAATCTACTTTATCCTCCATGTAATTATATGTCAAAAACGCTTCTCCATAATCTGCAGCTGTTAAAACAGAGAGCAAAGGATGGCTGAAAGCTTCACTCCATCAAAACCAGGTCAGTCCTATCAAAACACTGCAGTCACAGGGAGGGGTGGTGTGGGGGGAGGGCAGGGCGTTGTGCTTGGACAGCTCTTCGCATCAGATTGTGAAAATGCTGCGTGTGTGGCCTAATGAGAGTGGAGACTCTTTTGCAACATGACTCTGAAGGAAAGAACAGCTTGGGCTCTTTTCATAACTAATATAGGGTATAAGGAGATATTGCAAGAGGGGACATTTGACACTAGGGCAAATCTCTGGCTGCATCTTCTTAGTTACCATCCTCAGGAGACATGCCAGCTTCTTGAAATTTAGACTTCTACAGAATCCAGGGGAAATACCTGCCCCCACTTGTGCTGAGTGAAAGAAGCAAGACAAAAAGAGTTTACACTGCATGATTTCATTTATATAAAGTTTAGAAAATGCGAACTAATCTCAAGTGACAGAAAGGTGAGTGTTTGCCTAGAGACAGGGTGGCAGGTAGGGGTATGAGGAAGGGATTACAAAGGAGGCATAAGGAAACCTTTGGGGCTGATAGACACATTCATTATCTTGATTTTGGCAGTGGTTTCACTGATATATAGGTGTGTGAAAACTCATCAAATTTTGGACTTGAAATACGTGCAGGTTATTATATTTCAATTATACCTCCACAAAGCTGTCTTTAAAAAAAAGGTACTAGAAGCAACCAAGATGCCCTTCAATAGATATATGGATAAGCAAACTGTAGTACATACATAAAATGGAATACTATTCATCAATAAAAACAAATAATCTATCAAGCCATGAAAAGACATGTAGGGACCTCAATGCATACAGCTAAGTGAACAAAACCAATTGAAAAGGCGACATCCTATATGATTACAACTACATGACATTCTGGAAAAGGCAAAACTGTGGAGACAGTAAAAAGATCAGGGTTCAGGGAGAGAGAGCGAGGAATGAATAGGTGGAGCACAAAGTATTTTTAAGGCAGTGAAATTATTCTGTACGATACTGTAATGGTGGATACACATTATTACACATTTGTCAACACCCATAGAATGTATAACACCAAAAGTGAACCATAATGTAAACTGTGGGCTTTAGTTAATAATAAGGTATCAATATTGGCTCATCAATTGTAATAAATGTACTGCACTAATGCAAGATGTTAATAATAGGGGAAACTGGGGGGCAGGGGTTAAGAGGGTATATGGGAGCTCTACTTTCTGCTCAACTTTTCTATAAACCTACAACTGCCCTAAAAATATAAAGCCTATTAATTTGTTTTTTTAATTTTAATGTGCCAGCATTTATAAACTTAGGAGATTCCACTTAGAAGTTCAAGCTTACTCTGAAAGACGAGAAGCTCCAGCAACTCTGCATTAAACACACCCCCCAATACCCCAAACTCTCCCGGCCAGTTCTTCTGGCTCCACATACACTGCCCACTTGCCCCCCCAGGTCTCACGGTTGGTGACACCTGCCTTCTGGGGGTGGATGGCCTCTCAGGATCCTGGCTCCTGGCAGGCCCCAGGAAATATTTCCTTAGAGATCTCTTCTTATTCCTTTGTCACTTCTTCCTCAGTCTCTATCCTTTTGTTTGGGTTCTGTAAGTCTCTTTTAGGTGCAGTTCGGCTCACTCATTTCACTGGGGGTTCCCTGAGACTAGTTCTTCCTCTTTGTCTTTGGAGAGTTCGTAGGCTGCGTCCTATTCCAGAATGCCTAATTGATACTATTCATTGATCTTTGGTTCCTTCCACCATCACTCATGTACTCTACCCTGTGCGGCAAAAGTAGAGCAACTATGTGTGAAATCTTGTTTAACCCTTTGCTGTCTGGCTTCTTGGGGGTCTTCCCTATCACTATCCTAGCATTTATCCTCTTATGAAGGAATTATCCATTTCATTATAGAAAGTTTCTAAACTATTAAAGAGACCAAAGAAGAAAGTCATTCATTGATAAGTCCTTTACTCAGAGATAGCCATGGCTTACTATTTCACATTTATATTTTCAATCTGTTTTTGGTACATACACATAAATTTAAACAAAATTGTGATATCATGTTCTATATTATAATTTTTCCATTTAGCAATATATTACTCAAATTTTTCTCATGATTTTTAAAGGTACATAATAACTCACTGCACCATAGATAATTATGATGTTATCATAATTGGTGTAATCGATTTCCCTATTTTTGGACATTTAGAGTTGTTTACAGTTTTTCACCTGTATTAAGAATTCTGCAACAAACATCCTTGTTTAATCTTTGTACTCACCTCTGATCATTTCCATGGATTAAATTCCTAGAAGTAGGACTGTTGTGTCAAAGTACACGTTTATTTTAATGCTTTTGTTACACGTTCCCAAACTGCCTTCCAGAAAGACTGCAGCATCTCCACTCCCAAAAGCATAGCATGCAAGTGCCCAAGAAATAAATTCATCTTTAAGGCCAAAACTTGCAGAAAAAAATGTCATTACAGTTTAAATTTTAATGGATTAGGGACTGTGTGTCAAAATGCAAGATGCAAAAATTCGAAGAGAAAATAAGAATATAACATGAGACCTTCATCAAATATGTCGCCACACTAATATTATAATACTTCCCTTAAATGTTCATGGTTACCCATTCTCTAACTATATTAATCACTCCACAATTGTAGAGGAGAGAGGATAGGACAGTATCTCAAAAGAGAGAGAAATGTGGTTTAACTGTATAAGCCTTTTTGGAGTAATAAGAGGTTTAACATGATTCCATATTTCAATTATGAGGAATTTCTTTTAAATCTGGTTATACATAATTTACTATGGCACCTACTCAGAATTCATGCAAAGATTACTCTGTAAGGCGTAGTGACACTGCATGGTAAGTCTGTTGTATAAAAGAAGCCAGATGGCAGGCACTTCTCAGAAAGGAACAATATACTGCATGCCTCGGAGCGTTGCCAACTGACTCTTCTCTGCCTTTCTCATCCCCCCATTCACTCTGTCGTCAACATTCACTTATCTTCAATGACATGTTGCTGTTACCCAACCCTATCTTCTGATCTTCTGAACCCTATAAAGTGCAACTCAGATGAATCACCTTGGAACTTAAGAGGTGTATTCTATACGAGTTGTCTTTGGAACGGATTCTGGCGTGTCATCAACATTTCCACCCATCTCAGAGATCTTACAATGGCAGGAACAGACCTTGCTGATCTTCTTCAAGTATGGACTGGTGGTAAAATACGGAATTTGGATGTGCTAAGGCATAGATGTGAAGGAGAAAAAATATTTTTTGTGTTATATTTTGATGCGCTGAGCATCCCTTTTACCTGCTAAAGCACTAAGAATACAATGTTGTGTGAAATCAGGTTGGCTTTCAATGATCAACATAGAACCTACTGCTCCCTACAATTGCTCAGAGATTTCCAAAGGTCACCAATTCAGTAGAATGACTGGTTGTATACCAGCCAAACTATCTCAGGATGGTTTCCCAACAACCCCAGATCACCATGATACCAAGGGCCCTGGGCCAGCCAGACAGGCTCCAAAACCACCGTGCCAAATGTTGGCATGCTCTTTGCCAAAACATAGGTGGGCCCTTCAGATTATAGTTAGAGCTAGATCCTCAAATTTTACAAAGAAAAATTCCCAAGCTTCCTTGGAAGTAGTCCAACTTGCAGAGGTGTTAGAAGATCTGATGAAGAGAGAAGAAAAGACCAGAGCCCGGCCAGCCCCCAAGAAAATCATCCAGAATGAGAAGGATCTCAAGAACGGAGCCAACTAGACTTGCACATTGCCTGCGTTTTTCTTTCATTCACCTGTTTCCTTCTCAATACCTTTCTAATAAAATGTTTCCTGAGTAATTTTCTCCTTACTATACCCATCTTCTCCCTTGGTGATGTTTAAAGAGAATCAGCAGACCCTAACATACTGGCTATTCACTCATTTATTCAGTCAACTAACACATAAAGAGAGTCTGGTATGTGCCAGGCACCGTGATGATTCTGATAAGAGAGAAAAACACATAACAGTACAAAAGTGAGATGGCAAGACCCTCAAGTAGAAGCACTTGAGAAGGGCTATGGGAGCCCAGAGGAGGGGGAACAACCGCCCATGTTTTGCTATCTTTCCCCTCGTGTCTCTGCCTGCGATTCACAGCATTAAGGTTTGTTTGAAATAGCCCGTCAGAAGTGAATATTGAATCAGGTTAATTCAGGGAAAAATGCTTATTTCCCCCCCATTGCAAGCAGACATCTTAGGCTAAATTTAGAATTAAAGTATCACTTACAAATTTCTTCCCAGGCACACTTTGTTTTAGTGCGCTTCACAGATATTGTGTTTTACAAATTTAAGGTTTGTGACAACCTTGCTTGTCAGATGATGGTTAGCATTTTTTAGCAATAAAGTATTTTTTATTATAAGCTATGGCTATACTCATTGGCTGTACAATATACCCTTGTAGCTTATTTACTATGTATTGGTACATAGTAGTTTGTACCTCTTAATCCCCATCCCTATCTTGCCCCTGCCACCTTCACTCTCTCCACAGTAACCACTAGTTTGTTCTCTATATCTGTGAGCCTGCTTCTGTTTTGTTATATTCATTCATCTGTTTTATTTTTTAGATTCCATATATAAGTGAAAACACATAGTATTTCACTAAGCATAATACCCTCTAGGCCCATCCATGTTGCTGCAAATTTCATACTTTTTTATAAGTAACATTCCATTTTATATATATATATATATATATATATATATATACACACACACACACACACACCCCATATTTTCTTTATCCATTCATCTGTTGATGGACAATTAGGTTGCTTTCATATCTCAGCTAATAATGCTGCTATGAACATTGGGTGCATGTGTCTTTTCAAATTAGTGGGGTTTTTTTTCCCCTTCAGATATATATGTATCCAGGAATTGCTGGATGATATGGTGGCTCTATTTTCAGTTTTGTGAGGAAGCTCCATACTGTTTTCCACAGTGGCTGCATCAATTTACATTCCCACCAACAGTGTACAAATGTTCCCTTTTCTCCAAATCCTCAACATTTCTTATTTGTGGTCCTTTTTTTTTTTTTTTTTTTTTTGCGGTACGCAGGCCTCTCACTGCCGTGGCCTCTCCCGTTGTGGAGCACAGGCCCCGGACACGCAGGCCCAGCGGCCATGGCTCACAGGCCCAGCCATCCCAGCATGCTCCGCGGCATGCAGGATCCTCCCGGACTGGGGCACGAACCCGTGTCCCCTGCATCTGCAGGCGGACCCTCAACCACTGTGCCACCAGGGAAGCCCCAATAAATGTAGAAAGAATGATGCAAATAGAAAGTAACTACTAGACAAATTCCACAGTAGCTTTTGCTGCATGATGAGAGACAGTGTATTTACATAATCTCAAAATATCCTTCCTAGAAGATATTTATTTGTTGTAAAGGCAAAAATAAAACTTGAGACACATATAAGCTACCACCTTAATCAAGTGATCAAATTTAACTTCACCAACGATAAGACAAAACGTACCGACATGTACCTCCTGATATCATGCACTGAGAAGGGTACAGTATTACTTAGATGGTATTCTTGCCAAAAATTCTTGCCTAACTTCTATCTATTTATGAAAAAAATCAGACAGATACACATTGAGAGTTTTACTATTACCTTACTGTATGGTGCTCTCTGGGTCTTGGTTTCTTTATCTGGAAAATAAGTATTCTTCAAAAATGTCAAAGGCATGAAAGCAAAGACAGACTGAGGATTGTCACAGATCACAAGAGACTAAAGGCACATGACAACTAAATGCCATATGGGATCCGACTTTAGAGAGAACACTGGTAAAATTCAAATAAGCTCTCCAGATTAGCTAGTATCATTGTATCAATGTTAATTCCCTCGTTTTGATCATTTTCCTATGGTTCTATAAGATAGTTACATAAGGGTAAGCTACTCAGGAAGTCTTTCTACACTTTTTTGCAACTTTCCTACAAGTCTAAAGTTATTTCAAAATAAAAAGTTTAAAAATTAAAAACTCCACCTGGCATTCTACGACTGGATCTAATGGTCTTTTAGCCTCCCACCACAACTTAACACGTACAAGACTTTTGATCTAAGCTATAAAAGAGTCTCTTCTCGGATGATACATAAGTACCATCCGATATCAAGGACACCTTGTTTTTGAACAACGGGGGGAATTTGCATTTCCGCTATATTGACTATTTTGAATTAAATCCCTAGAAAACATTAGCTCAGTTTTAACTAGTCTCTTCTAATTTAACAGAGTCAAGAGTCTACAGGTTTTTAGTCTCTGTCCTTCACATCATTCATGACTGAAGGAACTGCTAATTCAAATCACTAGCAAAAGAAAAAGGCACTTCAAGGCCCCATACACTGCTCTTTAGTCATGTTTTTACATGTTTTTCACATAACTTACATAGTCAAGCCTCAGTGACTTGCAAATATGTCCAAAATGTACATAGCATGCTACATTTCATAATGATATGAGGAAAAAGTAATTATTACTAATCAGTATGTATTATGTTGGTGGTAGAAGCTATCTAACATTGCCCTAATTACTTGTAACAACTAACATTTTATTCTTAATATATATCAGGCACTGAGCAGACCACTTTATGGATTATTCCCTTTAATCCTTCAGTAGCCCAGTGAGGTAGGCACAGATGAGGCAGGAAACATACATTTGCTTGTAATATCTGGCTTCAGAGAAAGAGCTGGGTGGGTGAACACTGGGTCCGTGCAAGTTCTGACCTGGGGACGTGACCGAGTTGCCACACCTGTGTCCATTATTTGATCAGTCCCCTTTTATTTATCTCTTAAATCAGATTATTACTCTGTTAGCATTGGTGTGGTGGGGAGGGGGGAGGGAAGGAAGGAGGAGAGGAAGAGAAGAAACATCTTAAATTGCATGAAGAATCTCAATTGTTGTCACAAAAATGAAACTTGCAGTTCAATGTGTTTTAAATTAGAGAAAAGTTTCAAACTGGAGGAGAAAGACTCAGGGGGAACATGAAAGCCATCTTTAAAAATGTGAAGGGCTTTTGGGAGAAAGGGATCTGAATTGTTGTGTGCCGTCTGAGACGGAAGTTTAGAGATACACATTTCAGCTCATTATGGAGAAGTGCTTTCTAGCCGGGAAACCCAATTACAGGCGAGGCTGCCTGAGGACTTGGTGAGCTCCTTGTCCCAGGAGATGGCTCTAGAGTAGCCTGGATGACCAACTCTCAAAGAAGGACAAAAGCAGGAGATTGATACTTAAATTAGATGACCTTGAACGTCTCTTCCAGACAAGATGCTCCATGAGGAATTCTGAGCTTCCGCTTTGCCAGTGGATGAACCCTCCTGAGAGATGGCAATCCCCAGCTCCCTGTTCTGGTGTCATAGCTCCAGTTTGTTTCTATGTTGAATGTAGAGAAGCAAAGTGAGTACGTGTTTGGGGATAAGAGGCCAACTTAGACAACCGGTGGATTGATGTCAAAGTCTTTCAGAGTCAAAAGAGACCTACATGAGGTCTAAAATTTGAAAGACCCTTACCTCTGTGAGGTTCTCTCCCCAGTGGTCCTGGTCAGCCCCCACCTGTAAGTGGAAGGCCAGGCAGCGTGGTGAGTCAGAGGTCAGCTCTGGAGGTAGCCTGCCTGGGTGCAAATCCTGGCTCCCATTTCCTGACTGTGGCGGCCACTGCTGCTGTTCACCCAACTATTTCCGGATCTTTTCTCCTTCAAGGTAAAATTAGACACCCACACCACCACCACCACCACCACACACTTGGCGGAAGCCATGTGGCTCACTCTGGCCAGTGATGTGAAAGCTGTAAAGCCAGTGTGTGATGTGCAGCCTGGTCTCAAAGTGAGGATGGTGTAGCGCTCCCGACCACCCACGATGGATGTACTGTGTGAATGAGAAACAAATTCTTGTTGTTTTAAAACACTTAGGTGTTATTTCAGCATAATTTGACCTACCCTGACTGATACACACACTCTGGGCCAGCTATTTAACACCTATCAACCTCAGACTTCCCATCCATAAAATGGAAGAATAGCAGCACCCATCTCATAGGAGTTGCTATGGGAATCACATGAGCAGGTTAATGCACAGAAAGTGGTTAAGCAGTGCCTAGCTTCTAAGTAAATGTTCAAAAATGTCTTCTACTATTATAATTACCCTATAAGCTCCATTGGATCAGGAACCATGTGGTTTGGCAAATGGCAGGCACTCAATAAAAGTTTGTTGAAAAAGTAAATTAAGTTGTTTTGACAAGAATATCAGTGATGCATCCCAAGCTGGTGCTAATCCATGGAACAATATTTACTCATGGCAGCTTCCTCCTTGAAGTTCCTCCCTTTGCTTTCTAAGCTACCACTCTGGACTGGCTCCCTCCTCTTCCCTGGCCTCTCTGCAATCTCTTTTCCAGCTCCTCTTTCTACTCCCCTATTATCCATACCATTCTCCAGAGTTATGTCTTTGGCCCTCTTCATGTCAGAATTAATGGGTAGCTTTTTTTTTTAATACGTTTATTTATTCAGTTAGTTAGCTTTGGCTGCGTTGGGTCTTTGTTGCTGCACGCAGGTTTTCTCTAGTTGCGGCGAGCGGGAGCAACTCTTCGTTGCGGTGCGCAGGCTTCTTACTGCGGTGGCTTCTCTTGTTGTGGAGCACGGACTCTAGGCACGTGGGCTTCAGTAGTTGCAGCACGTGGGCTCAGTAGTTGTGGCTCGTGGGCTCTAGAGCGCAGGCTCAGTAGTTGTGGCACACGGACTTAGCTGCTCTGCGGCCTGTGGGATCCCGGACCAGGGTTCGAACCTGTGTCCCCTGCATTGGCAGGCGGATTCTTAACCACTGAGCCACCAGGGAAGCCCCCCACCCAATCTTTAATAATTCACGTTAGTTTACCAGTTCAATGATCTACGCAAAATTTATAGTACGAAATGCCAAGGAATATTATATTTCCCTAAATATATACCTATGTATATATGCATATACATACACGTTCGCATACATACACTAATGTGTGTATACACAGGAAAATAAATATCTTATTTTTTTTAGATAGAAAAGAAACATGAAACATTTAAGACAAAAACAGCCAAAGTATCCAATCCAGTAGAACAGAATAGGGAGACGTTAGTGTGGACCACTGTAAGCAGGGAGCCTTCATGCAGGCAGGAAGATTTGAAGAGGAAGTTATGGGAGGATTGAAAGCACAGGAAGGAGGAAGGAGGGCTTCCCAGGTGGAGGGGAGTAAAAGCATGGAGAGGCCAGGAGCGCGTTTAGAGACCGCTGGTTTGACATCTCTGCCAAGCCGAATTCTTACTCATGTCTTTAAAGAAATGCGAAGGAAAAAAATGCATAGGGCTTCTCTGGTGGTGCAGTGGTTGAGAGTCCGCCTGCCGATGCAGGGGACACGGGTTCGTGCCCCGGTCCGGGAAGATCCCACATGCCGCGGAGCGGCTGGGCCCGTGAGCCATGGCCGCTGAGCCTGCGCGTCCGGAGCCTGTGCTCCGCAACGGGAGAGGCCACAACAGTGAGAGGCCCGCGTACCGCAAAAAAAAAAAAAAAAACCTGCGGAGGGCTGTTTTCCTCATTGCTCCTGCCTCACGTCGGTGCTTGTTGTCTCCTTTGTGGCACGGGGGAAGGAATGTGCCTTTCTGATGAGCACCAGTCATTCCCAAGGACACGGCACTGTCAGAGATGAGAGTGATGCTGTCTAGGTCCTCGGGGCCCTTGAGATGCGACCAGGCTGTGTCGTCCCAGTTCACACGCCACGCTACTGCTGGTTGGTGGGTTCCTGCCTTGGTTCCACCTGGGCATGTAAATTACTCTCTCCACTCCAGGTGCCTGATAAATTCAGAGCGCCAGAATTTACCATGTGGGGAGGTATCTGTGGTCTGTTACAGTTTTATGGACATCTATGGAATAATCCTGAGCTTAGAGTAAATTTCAGCACACCAAGCAATTTGTACAGCAACCCCCGATCATCAATTTTTCAGGAATAACATGTGAAATGATGGGTAGAACTTGAGGACTTGCTGTAGACCTCTGAGATTTTTCAGGTGTGGCCCATTACAGGGCGGTAAAACCAGCGGGGGTTGGTGGGGGGACGGGGGCGAGGCCTGACCCCAGATCCACCACGTGGGACTAGGCAGGCCCTGAAGACTCTACCCAGCTCCCTGGGAGTCAGGCTGGAGGATAAAGCAGTATGTCCCTGGTTATACCTATCTTGCCTCCTGATCCAGATAAAAAGGTCAAGGATGGGAGGTGGCACATCTAGGTACAAGCCTCAAGGATACTTTCTCCACTTCCCTCCTGATAAAATACAGGAAGAGACCAGGGCTGCCTGAGGAAGAGGACATAGTCAAATACGAATTCTATGGAAAACTTTTGGCGCTCAGGCCAGACCACCAAACCTGGAAGGCAGATGGGGCAAACTGCCTTTGAATTCAAGCCCACTTTCTGAACCAGGCCTTCGTGTTTCACTGCCTGTCCACACAGGCTGCACCAACCACTGCAGTCTAAGTGAAACAAGCACAGTTAGCAGCCCTGGAGGCCACTTGTTGGGGCTCCTTTGGCTGGTAGAGCCACTGGAAGGTTCGGTATGTTGCGGGGCTGCCGTAGCACAGGATGAGGCGTGTGACCCAGACTTCAGGGCCGTGTCAGGAGAGGCCGTGCTTACTTGTGAAAGATAAACAGTTGTTAACCAGGCAGAGCAGGGAGTGGGTAGGCAAAGGGAACACCACGGAGGGAAAAAAAAAAGGCAATGAGAAGCCTGGTGCTTTCAAGACCCTCAGTGTGGCTGGTGTGAGGGGGGAGGGCAGAAGTGGAATAGTACAGATGCTCTTGTGTGGCAAGTAGAGAAGCGTGGATGCTACACTGAAGGAAGGGAGGACTTGGAGGGATGTCAGGCTAGGACGTAACAGAACCAGACTTATATTTTAAAAAGATTAATCCAGGGCTTCCCTGGTGGCGCAGTGGTTGGGAGTCCGCCTGCCGATGCAGGGTACGTGGGTTCGTGCCCCGGTCTGGGAAGATCCCACATGCCGCAGAGCGGCTGGGCCCGTGAGCCATGGCCCCTGAGCCTGCGCGTCTGGAGCCTGTGCTCTGCAACGAGAGAGGCCACAGCAGTGAGAGGCCCGCGTACCGCAAAAAAAAAAAAAAAAAAAAAAAAAGATTAATCCAGCAACAGTGTGGTAAACACTGACTAGGTTCAAGAGGATACAGAAGGCAGCAAAATCAGTTAGGAGAATGTTGCAATAATCCAATTGTTAAATAAATACGATTCTACACCAAGTTGACAACACTGGGGAATGAAGAGGATGGGATAGATTCAAACTGGGTGAAGAAGGTTCAAAAGAATAAACAGAATTTGGAAACCAGCTGGATGTGGGAGGTGCGGCATGGGATGGTGAAGGACCATCCCCACAGTGAAGGCTTAGCTCACGGGTAGATGGTGAGGCCACCCACCGATTACTGCCTCAGACACCACTTGTTCCGGAAACAGAAGCTTCCTGGTTGTGTTCCAAGCGTGGTAGGTTTGGACACAAGGAGCTAGAGGCTTATAAAATCTCCAGAAGGGTTAGCAGTGATTCTAGGAAGCTCTAGAGCTGCAACCCAGAAGAGAAGCTACTTCAAATCTCAAGAACTTCAGGAGAGTCTGGGCCTCAGCTTGCAGCACCAGGGCAGGTCATGCCCAGGAAGTGGCCCGTAGCTGCACAGCCAGAGCATGTGGTAGCAGGGGCTCACCTGGGAGCTTGGCTGGGGAAGGAAAAGTTGAGTTGGCGTGTGCTGTGTGGTCTCCTGGTGGGATGTTTGGTCTATGCATCCAGACCACAAGAACGAGCTCTGAACTAAAGGACAGATTTGAGAGTTGTAGGGCTAAAAAGTGGCCTTTCCGAGAGAGAGTACAGAGAGGAAAATGAGAAACAGGGCAACATCCACGGTGGCTGGAATACAAGGCAGTGATACGCAGCGACCCAAGCTCTCGGATGCCGTCCACCCACCCTAAGCACAGGAGCACCTTCATCTCACAGAGCAGGACTCAGGAACCGGATTCCATTGGTCCCAGGAGCTCCCAAGCCTCCTATTAACCAGGCCTGTGTATGGGAAGGGTTGCGCTGATTTAGCATTCCTGCCAGGTACTGTGAGCCTGGCTTAGCTCAAAGGAGGAAGAGATGATGGTCAAGTGTGGGTGGGTGAAGAGGAAAACGGGCCGAGTTAGGGCTTGAGGTACAAGCTGGGTCGACTATTTTCTACATTAAATCTAAACCCTCCTAAAACTGCCGCCCAGAAGAGAAACATGTCTGATGAAAACCACATGATTCAAGCTGAGGGAACCAAGCAATGCTTCTTTGTGCTCAAGATTTCATGGTTTGCGTCACTTGCAGTGGAAGGAACAAAAAACTTTTCAAAAGAATAAATCTTTAGAAGCGATCCATGTTAATACTAAGTAATTTATGAGCTCATTCAAAGAAAGGCAAAATAAACCAATATCGAAAGTGTGTCCAAAAAAGCAAAGTTTATACAAAGATTCGCTGTTGCAAGTAAATGTCGAGGCATGCTAATTACCTAGTTTCTAAAGTTTCCCCCCAAAATGTGATCATTTGCTAAATCACAAGAGGGTAAGTGGTGAAGTAGGGGATGAAGGGGAATGATATAGGTTGGAAATAGCTTCCAGACAATTTCTCTTCTGCTCTTTTAGCTTTATTCCACCTGCCAACATCTCCTTTTCTGTCCTCTTCTGACTTATAATAGCGTTTCCTCATTCTCTGAGGACCTTGACCATTGACCGCTGCCATTTCTACCATCATCCAGTGTGACCTCAAGGTCTGTGTGAACGCCCATCTGGTATCCGGGCTCTCATCTCCTTGACCTCATCTCCAATATTCCTCCTTTCCTCTAGCTTAGACACCACCCTCATGGTCCTCTTCTTGCCTTTAGTATCACTTGAAACTGTGTCGCTTCCAAGAATGACAACTCTGTAATTTTGGAGGTGAAGTCCTGAAAACATGTAAATACCCAATTCTGTGATCACAACTTCCCATCCTTCCTGCTTCCTTGCTCGAGTACTCTGTAGTATGCTGAGTAATGCCCCCCAAAGATAACAGGTTCTAAGCCCTGGAACCCATAAACGTCATCTTATTTATGTTTGTTAACCTTTATTTGTCACCTGATGTTACATGAGTCTTATGGGACCGCCAGACCCTTGGCTTACTGGCTTTCCCCCTGCCCTCTTCACTTTCCTTTTTGTCTTCTCTTCCCTCTTTATCCACCCTAAATTCCATTTTCCATCATTATAATAATGCAGATGCTCATAATTCCCTTTCCATAACCAGCTGACTTACTCTCCACCCTAGATTAACCTAACCATTGGCCATCTCTGTGCCAGCACCTGAGCAATTGTTAAACGACGATTCAGCCAGGCAGACTGACGCTACCAAAAATTGTTGGTGTGAGCCTCCACCGGGCCTTCCACACTACTTACCCTCAGTCACATGCCAGAGCATATGTATTTAACTGACAGCTCAACCTGGAGGACACACAGGGACTTTAAATCCAACGCATCCAAAACCCATCTCAGGATCTCACTCTCCAAACCTACTTCTCAGGGTTCCACAGTTCAAGATGTGGCACTAATACTGTCCAGTCACCCATGCCGAAACCAGGGGGTCACCCTCGGCGCTTTTCTCCTCTGGTGCTCTTGGTCAATCCATCACCAAATCGTGTTGATTTTAATTTCTCCAGGTTTCTTAAAACTGTTCACTTTCCCCTACTTGCCACCAATGCCACGTTCAACTCACCAGGGTCTGTTGCCTGACCTGGGGCCATGACCTCTGCACAGATCTCCCATAGTCAGTCCTGATCCCTTCCAGGTGGTTCATTTTTCATGACCAGTGTTATTGTTTAAAAGACAAGTCTGACCAGCTTATGTCTGTGCCTAAAACTGAGTATCTGGATAGATTCCAGTTCCTCATTAGGATACAAGTCCCAAATCTTTAGCATGGGCTCAAAGCACCCCCATGATTTGTCCTCTTCCCCTCCCTGCAGTTTCTTCTTGCCTCGTGCTTCTCCCTGATCTCTAAGCTTCGATTTTGCTGGTCTTATTTCAATTCCTAGAATGCACCAAATTCCTTCCAGCTTCAGGGTCTTTGCCCACATTCTTCCGATTGGATGGAAACTCCTTCCTCCTTTGCCCCATCGTCACTCCCTCCCCCAATCTGGTTATTTCTTGGCCCTAGTAGCTGCTTATTCAATTTGGATAGAAGGAAAAAACTAGAAGGTCGGGGATATGAAAAATGAGCACAGCCTGGTTTTGCATCTAAGGAGTTCGCATCTGGACACTTGTTCAGTCTCATCTAACCTGATCTCATTTCAAAGAGAAGAAATTCTTTTACATCAAGAAGCATATTGAGACACATGGCTAAGAAATTTAATATGGAAAGAGTCCTTTGACTCATGACCACTGTAATCTGCTGTGTGCGTTCTGCCCGCCTCAAGGGAACATAGTCAGGAGGTGGGTAGGTGCTAAAATCCAGCCACACTTGACTTTCCAAGCTACGCGTCTGTGGGGACTGCATCAGCTGAAGATGTGCCCTTCCTAATTTGCACAAAGTAGGGTAGGGGCTGGGGGCTTCCTTGATTCACATGCCAAAGATGTAGGTTTTCGGTGATGGTGGTGGTATCCAAACAAATGGAATAGCCTGAAAGCCAACCAGGGAGTAAAGGAACCAAGAAAACTCCAATGCTTGTGGCAGATCCATTAATCAACCATGGAGCAACTCAAACAGTTAACTGTGCAGGACAACAGAAGAGATCTAAATTCCTATTGAGTTCTGAGACGGCAATTAAGGACATCTAATAGAATCTGTAAGTGGTTCCTATCTGACTTTAAGATGTCTCTCAGAAGTCAAGAAGGATCAAACGGAGCCTCCAAACACACATCCTGCTGTTTAACTTTCCCAATAATCTCAGCGTTCACCCCTCCACAGCTTTCAGATACCACACCACTCGCTGCAAATTAAAATTAGAATCAATACAATGAATACTCAGTTTGTAAAACAATTCAAGGCTCTATTTCAGCCTGAAGTTTCATTTAAGCTGTCCGAATAAAAAGAAAAGACAGCCCTTTGTTCTCTCCATTTCACAATCCTGCAAAAGGCCTCAGCCAAAATAGCTCCTCTAATCTTTAAGTTTTAATTAGCTACCCACAATTCATAAAATATCAGGAATTGAAATGCTGATACCTCATTCTCCTGAGAAATGGCACACAATTAACCTCTTTTTTTCTGGTCAAAGGCAGAAATTGAGAAAGCGTAATGACAAAATTAATCTATTCTAGTGGCAAGGGCTGCCACAGTGCTGGGAAACAGCCTCCGACCCTGCGTCAAAGGGGAAAGTCATCTGGAGCGTGTGGGGAATGGCAGACGCCTGGCCGATAGCCTTCCGGGTTCACGACAGCGTAGATCACAAAACCATATTGGGCCTCCAAATCTTACCAAAATGTTAAACGATTCCCCAGTTAATTGACCTAACCTCCCCCCCTTTTTTTTCTCTGAAAACAGATACATACACACCCTTTTAATAATATCTGAAGCTCTGGCTTTCTAGGAAGGTGGAAGAAAAGGCTGAGAAACAAACACACACCTTCCTGGCATGATCTCAATGCCCGGCAGTAAAGTCAGATGGAGTCACTGGTACTGAGTTTATGCCTTTCTAGAATAATTATTCCCCGAAAGAGTTAAGACTCTGCTTTTTTTCCCTCGCAGATGGCAAATTACATGGTAAATATTTAGATAGGACTAGCCAAAACCATCTAAGTTTAGTGGAAAGTTTGTGGAGACAAAATAGAGTCCCAAACCTTTCAACATATGCTCTCAATGAAGATATTAGGAGGTGAGGGGCAGGATGGAGGCTGTGGAGTCCATCTGCCTGCTTTCAAAGCCCAGCATGGCGACTCACTAGCTGTGTGATCTAGGGCAAGCTGCTTCACCTCTCTGAGCTTTTGTTACATATCTCTAAACTGGGGACCAAAACTTGTGTTGTGAGGATGAAACAGAGAGCCTGGCCCTTCACAGTGCTTATCAAGGTTAGCTGCTACTATTGTTGCTAGAGGAACCCAGATACCTTTAATGAGTACATAAAGAGAAAGATACTGTTTCATGTTCAGAACCCTTGGGTGATTCCAACTGCTGCTGTTTGTTTTTGAGGTAACAGTTTTATTGAGACATAATACACATGCCATTCAATGAACCCACTGCAAGTGTCCATTTCCATGGTTTTTAGCACATTCACAGAGCTGTGCAGCCATCACCACAATCCACTTTAGGACATTTTCTTTACTATACAAACCCCCATAGCCATTGGCTATCACTCCCCAATTCATCCTTTCCTCCTAGCCTTAAGGAACCACTAATCTACTTTCTGTCTCTATAGACTTGCCTATTTTGAATATGTCATATGAATTGAATCATATACAGTAAGTCCCCTACGTACGAACGAGTTCCATTCCGAGATCGAGTTCGTAAGTCCAATCTGTTCATAAGTCCAACAAAGTTAGCCTGGGTACCCAACTAACACAATCGGCTATATAGTACTGTACTGTAATAGGTTTATAACACCTTTCACATAAATACTACATAAAAAATAAACAAACACAAAAAATAAAGAAAACTTTTTTTTTTTTTTTTTTTTTTTGCGGTACGCGGGCCTCTCACTGTTGTGGCCTCTCCCGTCGCAGAGCACAGGCTCCGGACGCGCAGGCTCAGCGGCTGTGGCTCACGGGCCCAGCCGCTCCGCGGCATGTGGGATCTTCCCGGACCAGGGCACGAACCCGTGCCCCTGCATCGGCAGGCGGACTCTCAACCACTGCGCCACCAGGGGAGCCCAAGAAAACATTTTTAATCTTACAGTACAGTACCTTGAAAAGTACAGTAGTCCAGTACAACAGCTGGCATCCAGGGGCTGGCATCGAGGGAGCAGGCAGGAAGAGTTACTGACTGGAGGAGGGAGAGGAGGTGGGAGATGGTAGAGCTGAAGGGTCATCAGCAACAGGAGACAGAGGGCAAGCTGCAATGTCATTCACGCCTGACGTGGATGGCACAGGTGCTGGTTCCTTGCTGGATTCAATTCTATCTATCCTCTTGAAAAAAGGGTCCAGTGATGTCTGGGTAGTGGCTCTTTTTTTCTCATCATAGATGACAGGGTAGCACTGGATTGTATTCTGAATGGTTGATGCAACCTTCGTGTACCGTTCTACGTTCCGGTCCTGTGCCTCAAAAACTAACAGTGCCTCCTCAAATAAAGAAAATCCCTTTGCCATTTCCTGCATCGTGAATCTCCTCAGTTCTTCAGTTAATTGTTCTTCTTGTTTCTCTTCGTCCTTTCTCTAGGCCTCCAATTCCACCAGGTCTTCATTAGTAAGCTCCACGTTTGCATCTTTGAAAGTTCACAACTCGAAGGTTCGTGTATAGGGGACTTACTGTAATATGTAGTCTTTCTGTGAATGACTGCTTTCACTTAGCATGTTATCAAGGTTCATTCATGCTATAGCGTATATAAGGATTTCATTTCTTTTTATGGCTGAATAATATTCTCTTGCGTGGATATACTCCATTTCGCTTACCCATTGCTATTATTCCTTGATGGAATAATTGTAAATTCAGTGCTAAATAATAAAAGCATAATAACACATAGTACCAACCATCACCCACATAGAGGAGCTTTCTATCTGGCAGGGTGTGTTGACACACGTGATTTCATTTGAGCAGGAGTGATTTTATCTGCAGCTCACAACAATCCTGGGTGGCAGGCATTGTTGTACATTTTATAGATGAGCCCAAAGAAATCAGACATCTTAGCAAAGATTATGTCCCCACGCAGTTACCAGCAGAGCTGGGACTCAAACTCAGACCTTCTGAACAGAATCCCTGGTTTTCCTCATACAGCTGAGCTGCAGTGAGCATCAACCTGTCCCATGCTGAGGGGTGTGTGAATGGTCCACAGCCTAGGATACATTTTTTTGTGCCTTGGAGTGAGCGGAGAGGAGATAAAAGATCTTCTCCATGAATTCTATTTGCCCCCCAAGTGCAGTCACCAGCGACCACACGGCCAGGGGTGGAGGATCTTAGCTTTCCAACTTTTAGCTTTCCAACTTCAAACTGAATGTATCACAGCTTCTACAGGGGTTGACCCATTCCTTGAGGAAGCAAAACAATGGTCCCTTTGTTAAGTGTTCCATCGTCATATCCCCCTGGCCAGGCCCCTATCTGAGGTTTTACAACTAGGCCATTTCTAAGCAGCCCCATTGTGAGCAGACACGTATGTGCCCTGGCCTCATGGGGGAGGGATCAGTTCCTTCTTCTGTATTTACACCCCCAGTTGAACCCCCTAAGCTTTGCTGCAAACTGTACGTAACCTACTCCCTCCTGTTTTGTAAATTTTCCTACCCCTTTGACTAGGCAGAAATGACCTCAAATTATTTTAGTTTTCAGAAAATGTTCTAAAAACTTCATTTTTTAAAATCATTGTTCATTTCCCCCAAGCCCAAATCAGAGTCACTTGTTAACACTAACCATTCATGGACCCAACTCTAGTGTGTATGGATGTGTATACAAAAGCTGGAAACCACTTTGGGAGAAGCAGACAGGGAGGGAAAAAAGGGGGTTGGAATCCATCTGTGGATTTAAATTCAGCAAAATGAGCTGACCCCTCCCCCTTTATACCAGGACAAGATGATTTCCTTCCAGACTGTTCTATCCAGGAAAGACCCTCTGCTGCAAAACTCAAAACCAGCTGTGACTGGGGCATAGAAGATTGCAACCTATAACCAAGAACTACTGGTTGCTCACTTCTCTCAGAAGCTGTGGTGAGCCCAGCAAAGCTCCTCAGAGGCACTGGAAGTTCAGTGGGCTGTAACACCGTCAGATGACTCCGTAATTAAAAGCATCACTGCACGGGCTTCCCTGGTGGCTCAGCGGTTGAGAGTCTGCCTGCCGATGCAGGGGACGCGGGTTCGTGCTCCGGTCCGGGAAGATCCCACATGCCGCGGAGCGGCTGGGCCCGTGAGCCATGGCCGCTGAGCCTACGCGTCCGGAGCCTGTGCTCCGCAACGGGAGAGGCCACAACAGTGAGAGCCTCGCGTACCGCAAAAAAAAAAAAAAAAAAAAGCATCACTGCACAAGGCATGGAGGGAAGCCAGGGAGCCGCTGCGTGTGTGGCCTTCTGTGTGGGGCTGCAGGGAATCCTGGGTCAGCTCAGACCCTCGCTGGTGCCATTTGCCAGTGGCCTTGGGACACTTCAGACACGTGGGCTCCGAGCATGTGCATTGAGGTGGGATAGAGCAAGCTGAGCCAGCATCACTGTGCTGGCTGCTTTGTCCTCTCACCTTCGATGAAAAGAGAAAGATTTTGTTCCATTTTAAGCTCCTGTGCAGAGCTGGTTGTTTTCTCACCTCAAGAAATAATAGAGTCTTGGGACTTCCCTGGTGGCACAGTGGTTAAGAATCCGCCTGCCAATGCAGGGGACGTGGATTCGAGCCCTGGTCCAGGAAGATCGCACATGCCACAGGGCAACTAAGCCCGTGTGCCACAACTACTGAGCCTGTACTCTAGAGCCCACGAGCCACAACTACTGAAGTCCGAGAGCCTAGAGCCCGTGCTCCACAACAAGAGAAGCCCACACACCGCAATGAAGAGTAGCCCCACTCGCCACAACTAGAGAAAAAAGGCTGTGTGCAGCAATGAAGACCCAACGCAGCCAAAAAAAAAAAAAAGGAAATAATAGAGTCTTTTCTTGGTTCATTCTCAGTGGTTGTTTCTCGAGAACCCCAGCAGGGCTTCATTATCGGTTGAACTGTATCCCCCCCACACATGCATATGCTGAAGTCCTAACCCCAAGTATCTCAGGATGTGATCCTGTTGGAAATAGGGTTGTTGCAGATGTAGTAATGAGCTAAGTTAAAATGAGGTCATCAGAGTGGTCCCAATATGGCTGGTGTCCTTATAAAAAGGAGAAATTTGGACACAGATACACACACAGGGAGAACACTGTGTGAAGATGGAGGCAGAGATCAAGGTACTGCTGCTACACACAAAGGTGCCAGCAAAACACCAAAGCTAAACGAGAAGCACTGAACAGATTCTTTCTCAGAGCCCTTAGAAAGAGCCAACCCTGCCAACACCTTGATCTTGCGCTTCTAGCCTCCAGAACTGTGAGACAGTAGCCACCAAGTCTGTGGGACATTGTTACGGCAGCCCCAGCAAGCTAATACAGGTTTCTTTCCTCGTTTTTTGCAATTATTTCCCATCTCATCTTATATCCTTCCCTCATGTCACAGGGAGACCTACCTCTTTCATTCCAGCCTCATTCCCGGGGGAGGGAGCGCTCCCTTTGCCTTTGCAGGAGTTTGTGCCAAGGTGGAAGGTGTTATGTTAAATGCTACTCTAGAGGCCTCCAAATGGTGGGAACGTGAAAAAGACGTTTCCTTTTAATAAACTCATCCCATTCATTTCTTTGTACTAAATTTTCAAGAAGGTGAGAATATTTTTATATGACACATACTTGACATGGTCATATAACAAACACCTTTTTAGAGCTTAGTATGTACCAGCCTCTGTTTTGGTTACATATATTAGCAATTTAATGATCACAACAATCCTATGAGGGAGATACTATTATTTTTATCATACCCATTTTATAGGTGAGGAAACTGAGGCAAGGAGAGATTAAATGATTTCCTCAAGGTCAGTGGCAAAGCCAGAGTTCAAAGCCAGGCTGCAGTCTGGCACCGAAATCTATGCTCTGAACCACTGTGTCAGACTGCATCTCGCAGCAGAATTTAATAGCATCAGTGTGGGGTTTTGAATGTGGCCCATCATTCCGGGTGTCAGCAATCCCTGCCATCGAGGGGTCCAGCCCAGTCCTGAATGTGAGATGACGGCACACTTCCATGCCACTTCCAGGGGGTTATTTCATTCCACAGAACTGGGAGCCCCCAGCGGCTCTCCCACGCAGAACACAGCAAAGCTCAGCACCCTAAGGGCACAAATGTACCCGTGTCAGGGCTCCGCAGAACTATGGCAGGGCCCGTGAGGCCAAGCGGAAGATGAGAGAAGCCTGGTAGACCAGAGTTCCAATGGTGGTGCCCAGCAATCTGAGATATTTTGTGTGAAAATATGTGAAACACCCCCAGGCAGGTAGGCAAGATTCTTTCCAATTGCTGAGGGCTTCAATAAATAGTTGGGGCAAAAGGCTTTGAGCTGGGATAAAACTCTGAGTTATTACCAATATCGTGATCCTATTTGTACCCTCAGGTTTGTTTGGCATGGTGAATTGCAAATAAGCAATATAATATACCAGTACTTTTAGTAATATACCAGTACTTTTAACTGGCATAGGTTAGCTTAGGTTGCCCTCTTCGATGGAAAATACCTCCTGTCACCCCACAGAGGCTCTATGGAAAACTAAAGTCAATCCAGCTCCTCATCAGGCATCCCAGAGAAGTGTTAGCTAGAAATATATAACCCTTAACTCCCGGGAAAAGTTGGGCTGTGCTTCCAAAATAGTGTCAAGAACCAGCTCAGAAGCTAGTAAGTGACACAAAATCCTTCTACAGCGAGAGAAAGTGAGCTCTTTATTTCAGGCCCAGTGGACCAAAGTATGTGCACAGAAATGTGGCAGCTACCAAGGGCCAGCAGCAGATACAGTCTAGGATCCAAGGTTGACAGGTCTAACCCTCAAAATAGCCAAGAACCAAACGGCCTGGACCAGATGATTTCACATTGACATCGGACAGAATCATGTTCTGGGAGCTGCTAGGGCCTTGATGTCCATCAGCTACTCTTCAAAGGGGACCTCCCGGGCTTCCCTGGTGGCTCAGTGGTTGAGAGTCCGCCTGCCAATGCAGGGGACGCGGGTTCGTGCCCTGGTCCGGGAAGATCCCACGCGGAGCGCTGGGCCTGTGAGCCATGGCCGCTGAGCCTGCGCGTCCGGAGCCTGTGCTCCGCAACGGGAGAGGCCACAACAGTGAGAGGCCTGCGTACCACAAAAAAAAAAAAAAAAAAAAAAAAAAAGCGGGGGGGGAACCTCCCAAGCACACCTACTGAAGGCCAACGCCTGCACAGCCTCATAACTCACAAGAGTGAATGAGCTCATAATTGGTGGATTAAGTAAAACGTTTCCATTATTAAGACATGTTTCTATTTGTGTTGGACTGTTTGTTTTCTTTATATCTCTCAGAACACAAACCCTTTATTTAGCTCTTAATCTCTGTTATATCTGGAAGGTTTTCTAAAAGCTGTTTCTCTAGAAAGTTATGTAAATCTTCCACTTAAGAATAGCAGTCAGAACATCTTAAGGAAGTTGAAAGATGAACAGAATGTTATTGTTGCTATTAAGACATTTATTGAATGTCAACCATGTAATGTGTGACTGTGATCCACCTCATGGGTTTATGACCTGCATTAATGCGGGTTAGTGCCCTGGCGGATCCTGGTCTCAAAAGGCTTCAACTTGTCTCTGTTAGGCTAAGACAACCCGTTCTCTTTCTGGAACACTAACTCAGAGGTCCAGCTTCCTGCTCTCCTATGTTGAAGGAGGTTTAGAGCCCTTTTTTCATCCTTCTTTTAATAATGCCAGCGGAAAAAAAAATTGTAATACATGAACAGAAAAGAAAACACTAAAAATCATCCAGAATTTTAAATTAACTACAAACCCTTTTTAGTTCTTCTGAAAGAGTTGCTTATTGACAAATCAATAGATGTCAAGAAGCATTTCTTTTTTTTTTTTTTTTTTTTTTTTGCGATACGCGCGCCTCTCACTGTTGTGGCCTCTCCCGTTGCGGAGCACAGGCTCCGGACGCGCAGGCTCAGCGGCCATGGCTCACGGGCCTAGCCGCTCCGCGGCATGTGGGATCTTCCCGGACCGGGGCACGAACCCACGTCCCCTGCATTGGCAGGCGGACTCTCAACCACTGCGCCACCAGGGAAGCCCAAGAAGCATTTCTTGAGAACCCAAAACGTTTCTGGCACAGGGCTGGATGACATAAGGCATAGAAAAGGAACAGGAATCTCAGTCCAGACCCTCAAAATAGTTCATTCTCTTGTTAGCGAGCATAATAAAAACAAGTATAGGCAGAGGCTATGACAGTGGTGATGAGCCACCACTGAGAGGATGAAAAGGGAGGAGTATTATCATTCATTGAATAAACATGCATTGAGCACCTACTGTGTGCTCTCTGCTTTGCACATGGAGAGTTTTTTTTTTAATTGGGGTATAGTTGCTTTACAATGTTATGTTAGTTTCTGCTGTACAGTGGAGTGAATCAGCTCTATGTATACATAGAATGGATGGAGACCTTAAGGAGGTGACAGCAGCCAGTCGGGAAATATAGATGGATAAACAGATGAGGTGCGGGAAGTACCAAGTGGAAAGAACATGGAAGATTTCCTGGGGATCCAGGAAAAGCTGATGCTTGAACCCGTTCCTGAAGGAAGAGAGCGGCCCGCAGGGGGCGCTAACTGAGCACGAAGTCTATGCCTTGTGCCACAGGCTGAGCACTGTACGTGGATCACCTCATTTAAATCTCCCAAGAGCCCTATAATAGAAGTAATTTTTTAGAAGCTGAAACCTCAGGGTTCTAGAACCTATGAACATTACACAGCCAACAGATGGAGTCGGAGCTCAGGCCCAGGCAGCCTGCCTGCAGGGGCTGTGCTCTTGGCCACCCGCCACGCCACGTGCGTACACCGAGCAGCGGCCGGCGCCGCGGTTTCAGCCTTCTTCTCCGCCTCCTGCTGGACCGCGTTCCTCCTCTTCACCCACTGCCCAGGAAAAAGCACATGGCTTTGGTGCACCATCCGTCTGTTTTTACAATGTGAGAGTTCAAGGCTATAAACCAGAAACTGGTGCAGTGACTCTCAATTCAGATCCTTCAGCCGGATTGGTTGAGGGTGACGGGCGCTCCACTGCTACCACGAACGCGATGGAGAAGTCAGATTTAAAAGGATAGAGCTGCATTCAGGCCCTCCTGAAGTTTCTCTCGAGGTCCGGGATAAAAGCCGTCTTCTTAGGATTCCCCGCCTTCAGGGGCGAGATCAACTGTCCCAGCTGCCCGTCTGACCTCCACCCTCACTCCCATGCCACTGGGGGGAGGACCTGACATCCGCTACTCCAGCCTGCCTGGTTTTCGCTGTCGTCTTTGTCCTTTTCCTTTTGTTCTGCGAGCCCAGCACTCCTACACCCGGTCCGGGAAATCAGTTCACATCCCTCCAGCCATTCCCGGTCCCGTGACCTCTTTCAGCGCCCACTCCTCGATACTACATGTTCCCGCTGGAACATGGGGACTCTGAAGTATCTCTTCCTGACGTGCAAACCACCTTTTCTGAGGAGGTGGCCTTGTGCCATAAGGAAATGAGCACACGTTCAAAACAGATAATGAAAGATGGGACGGAATCCCATGCCCAGTGAGTGCAGAGTGCAGAGCGCTGTGGGCGGTCAAAATGGCGAGATCAACAGTAGCTCAATCTGCGGGGAAAGGTTTCAAGAGGAGGCAAAGCTTGAGAGAGAACTTAAAAGATGGCCATGAACTGAGGAGACACCAACAGAATAAGATGTGGAATAAACAGGCACCTGATGATATTTTTCTCCGAGCAATTTACCAACTTGACCTAAGAAAATGCTTACAAGGGAGATGTTTCTATGCTGTGCGTACCTGTACTTCGGACCTTCATTTTGTAAAAGGAACAAAACCAGATTTTTCTGTTAATATTTGTTCCTAGCATAAGAGATCAGACCATTCAAATCCAGATACAGTTTATGGATTTAATATTAAAATCCCTTAGAGTTCGATTCAATTAGGGAATGTAAACATCATTGCTATTGGGTGAGATTATCTGGAATACTTTATAGGATATTAAATATGGTTTAAAAGTTCAGCTCAGGTTTACAGTCATTTGAGGAAAAAAGAAAAAGAAGAAAGTGTGGTGTTATGTGAAAAGGAAAAGTAATGTGCACCTTTAGAAAACAGCTTTACAACTGTGTGCATAATGATACTGTTGGTGTAAAATGAGATACAGACATACGTGCTTGTATATACAACAATTATTTACTGAAGGATACACTAGAAGCTACGAATAGTGGTCTCTGCAGAGGGAACTAGGCACAGAGCTAAACCCGAGATGTACTTTTCATTGTGTACCTCCTTTTTTGTTTCAATTCCTCACCACTGACTTCAACAATCAATTCTTTAAAAACACTAAATTTTTAAAAACATTTTCTCAAATTCCCAACTTTTAAATATGAGGATAGACTCTCTGAGTTGGGAGAGGGATTGAAAAAGAAGATAAGATGGGAAAGAAAAAAAGGAAGAAGTTGTAGAATAGATGCTGTGCTCCGGAAGGGAAGGGAAGTAGAAAGAGAACAAACTTGTGTTCACGTTGTCCTCGTGTCTGAAAGACATTTTTCTTGGGACTGGGCTCCCCAGTTAGGAGACGACTAGAAAAGTGGAGTAAACGATATATAGACTTTATGAAGATGAGAAAGACTGTGGGAGGATGGGTTTTGAAGAACCACACGAATGTAAAGAGAAAGGGGCTCTGCCCTGTCTTCACACTGGAAGGTATGCCAGATCTCTGGATTTTAGAAAATCACCAACCTCATCATTTGCCTTCACACAAGTAAATGCATGTAACTATATGAAGATTCATCTCCTAGATAATTAACATCATGGACTACTGCTTACCTATCAAATTTCCCTCCAGGCAGTCACGAAACTTACTTGAAACAGACTGCAGGATACAGACCCCCCACCCCTTCTTTAACAGGGCACCTCAAGCTCATTTAAGTGTGTGCCTTACTATGTAAGCACTTGAAACAATAAGTCAGGTCTTCACAATGACCAAGAATTCCTGGGCACTCCAGCTTTACATCGTCCTGTTCCCTTTATTCAAACCCATCAAGGATGGGATGGCAATTTTCTTTTCTGAACTCTCACCTCTCACACTTTCGTGCTTCTTGCATTCACCTCCCCGTGTTTTTATTTGCCTGAAACTCTATTGAGTTGTCTTTATTTTCTTTTCTAACATTGCTCTGAGAAAAGCATTTAGAGGAAAGGAAAATTAGTTTACTTGCTAAGAAGTTAAATAAGGAAATCCAAGTTTTTAAAAGACTAGCTTAAAAAGAAAACAAAAACAAACAAGAAACTCTGAAATAAACCCAAAAAATATCAAAACACACCCACATCTATATACAAGATGAGCAGTGTTACCAAGCTTATAGTTAGTCTGTTCATAGTGGGAAAACAGTGATTTTGTCAGAGTATTTTATCTACAAAGGTCACCACATACCTTCAGACACCAATACTGAGATTGTCATGGATAAAATTATCTTTGATGCAGAGCCAATAACGTTCATGAAAGGCTCATGGTTTCATTTATTATGAAGACTCTAAACAGACGGTAATTCTCTGGGGGGCTGTCTTGGTCTACCTCAGGATGCAAAGTGCTTTTTAACATTTTGAGGCAGGGACAGGTTCTAGACACACTTAGGGTTAAGAGATAAGAGCCATCCCATTGAGGCCACCACCCTTTGTATGGTCTCTGCCAGCAACATCCACACCTCATTCTACTCCACCCTCTTCCTTCCCGAACTCAGCAGCAACAATAACAACAAAGAAACCACATCTCAGGAGATTTCTTTTTTAGTCGATTTTTTTTGAAAGGGTAGCAGAATATGCCACCCAAAATATGCCACTTTGGTAAAAGGATTATTTTGAGCTAAAGGCAATTGAGAAGAAGCAGATACAAGAAAAGTTCTCTGCCCTCCCCCCATTTGCCTAAAAGCAGGACATAGATTTGTAAAGATGTCCCTCCTTCCCCTTCTACCAGGAAGGACAGAAGGTAATCCCCAGAGACAACTGTACACCCTGATCAGCCCACAACTGGCACCCAAAGAACCTATGTAATAAACTTTACTAACTAGGTTTTTTTTTTTTTTTTTTTTTTTGCGGTACGCGGGCCTCTCACCGTTGTGGCCTCTCCCCGTGCGGAGCACAGGCTCCCGGACGCGCAGGCTCAGCGGCCATGGCTCACGGGCCCAGCCGCTCGGCGACATGTGGGATCTTCCCGGACCGGGGCACGAACCCGTGTCTCCTGCATCAGCAGGCGGATTCTCAACCACTGCGCCACCAGGGAAGCCCTACTAACTAGTTTTATTTACCATTAGTTTCTCCGTATATTTACCTTCCTGCAGTTTGCCACCCTGGAAACTTAGCCTTCTTCCTTCACCTTTTACTTCTCTACAAATTCATTGTTCTTTTGTAGGATGCCATATACGCCCAAGTTCTAGCCACTCTTTTGAGTTACTCATCACAGGGTACTTCCACATATATGCGCAATACACACGTTAATAATCTGTTTGTTTTTCTCTTGTTAATCTTTTTTCAATCTTATATACAGGTCCCCAGCCCAGAACCTAGGAGGGTAGTGGGGAAAAGTTTTTTTCCTCCCCTACATCCCAAGGATTGGCTAGTAGTTCTCTTAAATACTGACAAATCTATTCAACAGCAATTCTCTAGGTTAACAATCTCGGTCGGACAATTTTCTATCACAAAACTAGATCAAGTATCTTACCACAATTCCTTTTTATCTAACAGAAATCTCTCCCACCTTCATCTAAACCCATTTCTTCTTCTGGCATCTCTCTGGAATTTATATATCCCAGAAGAACAATAATTTGAAGACAGTAACCAAGTTACCCTCAGCTTTTCTATCTTGGCAAATCTAATTCATATCCTTTTCTTGTCGTTTTTGAAAGAAATCTCCTCTTCCTTAATCATGTTTTTGTTCTTTGTTAACCCTTTCCTCTTAAACTGAGTTAATCAAAACTGAACAAAATGCTCTAACACAGATCTCAGTAACACAATGTATAAACGAGCTACTTTATTATTATGGCTCATGTTCCATTTTAATACATCTCAGAATTATGCTGCCTTTTCAAACTGCACTACTATCTAACTTTTTAAAAAATTCACATTCAACTATGCCTCCTACCCGGAAGAGTTATTGACAAGTTTGATGGGATTATGTATAAAGTGTGCTCATCAGAATGCCTGGCACATAGAGAGCACTCCAGAAATGGCAACTCTGGTCATTCTTTATCCTCTGGACTAGAGAGTCAGTGAAGTATGTAGGGGCAGGGGTTTGCCCCAAATGTACTGTAGAGTATATTTAGGTAGTGAATAGTCAAATATTTGCACACCCTGCTTTAAGCCAACCCATTATATGAAATTTTCAACTTATGGAACTCCTATGAGACCTGGATGTCTGTTACGAAGAGCCTTGCCCCTCAGCAAACTGTCCTGCTTCATCTCCCAGGCTGCATGCCGGCCCTCTCCCAAGCATTACACTCCAAAAGCTAGGGACTGCAAACAACCGTCCAAGATTTCCAGTTAGATAAGTGAGCTACGCTTAAACAAAGTATTCCTTTCTGACATCACCTATTAAGGATGACTGTGCAGGATTCATACATTCCTGGAATTGGAGGGAAATCCAACAGGAGTTATATTTCTGACCAACATCAGATAAGTCTAAGATGTGACAAATAATATAACATGAAACTAAACAACTATAAACCACTATACATGTAAACAAGTAGAAATATGACCTAAGACTCATATAATGGGCATTAATGAACATACACATTGATTATACAAAAGACCCCAATACATTATTAAATGCTCATCTAGTATTATATTGTATATAACCATTGTAACAGCTTCATTATATCCTAGTTCTGACTTAAAATGAATATAGTATCCGGAATAGTTAAGAGATAAACAGTCATTTAGCAATACGCTTGCATGTCACCTTAGACATTTGTCAGATGAGCCAGAGGTCCCAGGTTTCTTTCCAAAGGCTCACCAAGGAGACTTGAGCAGATGCCTTCCCCCTGCCCCTCAGGATAAATGGCTTGAAGTAAGAGGAGATATTCACAACCTTTCTGCTGACAGTAGAGAGCTGGGCTGAGCATTAACTCTTATAAATGTTTAATGTTGGTAGCGCTCTTCCCACTGAAAGCATTCCTTTTCTAAAGTAAAGGCTGACTCCACACTTTAGTCTTCACTCTTTATACCCCTCTTGGTTATAAAGAGCTAAACACCCCATCTAAATTATAAAGAGCTGTCCTGGAGCTGCCTGGTATCAGAGGGTTCCTAGGAGACAATGCATGTTCAGTCTTTCTCAGCCTTCACTCCTGGAAACTGACAGCGTTTGACATCTATCAGAGCATGTCACAAGTCAGTGATAGGCAATAAACAGGATCAGGTTACATCTTTAGACTTTACATCTTAAGGTTAAAACGTTACATATATATATATGTATAATTATTTTTTACATAAAATATATGTATATATGTAATTATTTTTTTAATAAGATATATATTTAATTTCTTTCAATGCTGCCTACCTTCTTCCTAATCATGCCTCCCACCCACATAGTCAGCAAAACCCTTTACGAACACAGGTCCAGTGGAGGTCTGCCCAAACTATCCCCTTCCTCTTCCCCTTGCTACAAAAGAGATACCAGGCCCAAAATGGAGTCACTTGTGCTAGGTCCTCCATCACCTAACTGAGACTTAATGCCTAACCTAATTGCAGCTTCAGACTCTTCCAGGAACATAGTCTTCCAATCAGTCTGGCATTACCTGGTCAGCAATAGTGAGGTGCTGGGGCCCAGGGCAGGACACCCCAAAGTGTGCCTCAATGGCATATTGATTATTTTGAAGTTACTTAAGAAACGGCTGATGCTAGAGGGACTCTGACCGTCCTAAATCTCCCTGAAGCAGGAAAAAACTACCTCTCCTGTAAAAGGTGCCCTCCCTGCATCTGAAAGTAGAAGGACACCCTTATCACCAGAGAGAGGGAATTTGACCAAGAAGCCTATATGAACAAACCTTGTTACTTCTTTAATTTACCACCCCAAGCCCAAACTCCACTTAGGTTCTTCTCTAATTAAGTGCCCAAAGCCTAAGTTTCTTTGTCCTGTCAATTCCTCACAAATGTATTGTTTCTTTATCTAAAAAAATATAAAAGTCACCTGCTTTGGCCACTTCTTAGGTCCCGTTTCTATGGGACCTCCATGAGCATGGATTAAAACTTGTTTCTTTTTCTCCTGTTAATGTGTCTTGTGCCAATCTTATTATTAGTCCAGCCACAAGAACTCAAGGTGGGTAGGTGGGACTTTCCCGCCCCCCCCCCACAGAGGTAATCCTCCTGATAGACCCCTCTTGCCCCCCAAAGGAAGGTGGCCTTGCCTGAAACAATCAGCTCTCTGCTAGAATCAGGGGTCCCCAACCCCCAGGCTGCAGACTGTTACCGGTCCACAACCAGTTAGGGACCGGGCTGACAGCAGGAGGTGGGCGGCTTCATCTGCCACTCCCCGTCCGTGGAAAAAGTGTCTTCCACGAAACTGATCGCTGGTGCCAAAAAGGTTGGGGACCGCTGGCTGGAATAACTTCCTTGTCTTGCCCCCTTCTGCCTCTAAAAGTCTTTGGCACAGCCCCTCAGAGCCCCTTTATATTTCCTAGATGGGCTGCCACTTGATTCCTGAATCTTTGAAGAAAACCAAAACGATCTTTAACATTTACTCAGTTAAAATTCGTCTTTTAACGCCTCTTCAGACTTCTAACCAGGTGTGTGCCTCTAGCCTCCCCCCATACAAATGTCCCTATTCCTATAGCAAATACGTGGTCTTGTTGTGTCTGCCCACGGGGTAGTCAGGCCTCAGGCTGCCTGAAATGAACAGTCACTCTCACTGCCGGCATCCACACCATTCCCCTCGCGTTTAAACACGTGGATGGGGCTTCCTTGGGGGCGCAGTAGCTAAGAATCCGCCTGCTGATGCAGGGGACACGGGTTCGAGCCCTGGTCGGGGAAGATCCCACATGCCACGGAGCAACTAAGCCCATGTGCCACAACTACTGAGCCTGCGCTCTAGGGCCCATGAGGCACAACTAACGAGCCCGTGGGCTGCAACTACTGAAGCCCGCGCACCTAGAGCCCGTGCTCCGCAACAAGAGAAGCCACCACAATGAGAAGCCCGTGCACAGCAACGAAGAGGAGCCCCCGATCGCCGCAACTAGAGAAAGCCTGCGTGCAGCAACGAAAACCCAACGCAGCCAAAAATTAATTAATTAATTGAAAAAAAACCCCAAAACACGTGGATGGCTGGTTGCACTCCAGTCTGGTTTTTCCCTTGCCAAGAAATCTTCCTCAGAGGGCCCAGTCAAGACCTTCTTGCCCATAGAGCCTTTTCTGATTCACCAGCAAAAGCTTTTATTTCCTCCTAAAACTACTCTCATTTTTATGCACACAAACATCCCAATAACTATTAACTTTTCATAACATTTACGACGTGGCAGAAGTTAGATGCCTGACATATGTTTAATACTTGCGTTCCTACAAGGACTATTATGTGTAAAATGAAGATGCTAATAATAGGTAACTTCATAGGGTAGTTACAAAGATCACATAATGCCCGGCACATAGCGGGAGGCACATAACTGAGGTCCAACTGACGAGTGAATTAATACCCTGAGGGCACACGAGACCTCATAAATGTGAGCGGCCTTCCCTTTCAAACCAACAGAAGCAGAATATATGCAAGATTTAATGCATAAATCCCACGTGACTGTCTCTCATCTGCTGACCAGCAACTCATCACCTCACTAAACTAAATCTTCCCTTTTCTAGTGACTCCAAAATAGACTGAAATTTCTTCCTTCTTTAATTCAATTCAATTAAATTTAAATTTAATTTAATCCTTCAATTTCTACCTCTGGGTCCTGGCTCAGCTCCCAGGAGCCAACGCAATATATAATCAGGCCCCTGGGCTCCATTTTCTTTACTCCACAGCGCCTAGGTTAGCCTTGGTGTGGGTCCTACAGATAGCTACCAGAGTCGATGCCCCAGCACATCCCACCACCAACACACACACTCACCATGAAAGCAACAATTTTCAGAAAAATTAATCCCGAGCACGTGTCAAAATTTTATTTCAGACTTGCAGGACAAAAGACTGCACAAGATAAAAGCTTGTTCACAAAAACGGTCTTAGGAAAGGGCTCTTTTAAACAGTGAAAGGAATGTCTAGATAAGTGGCTCCCAAACATTGCTTCAGAATCCCCTGAAGACTTGTTAGAACACCTAAGGCTGCCCCCACCCCCCCGAGTTTCCCATTCAGTAGATGTGAAGCACGGGCGAGAATTTGCATTTCCAAGTAGTTCCCAGGTGAAGCCGTGACTGCTGGTGGTCCTGGGACCACACTTTGCGAACCACTGATCTAGACTCTAATTAAAGTTGTTGCGATGCAAGACTAATTTTACAGAGCTGTAAAGCTGCCATGCCTTTACCCACTGTTTAAGTAACCCTGGCTATGCCACCCCCGGGGCCGCGCTTCGTGCGCTTCTAACCAAAAGTACCTAGCTGCCCGGTTCCCTCCTCGGGCAAGGCCAGAGGGGGACCATGTGATTAAACAGCAGGGTTTTGCTTTTCAAATTGGGGTGCTTTGGGAATGAGATTTGGGACGAAGTTTTGTTTCTCGCCCTCCGACACAGACCTATTCCTTTGGCACCGCGATCAGCGTGCTGCCCCCTCTCGCCACCGGGCGTGAGCGCGGTACCCCGCACTTCCGGGTCTCGAGCAGGGCGTCTCTGGCCCCGCCCCCCCACCCCCACGCGTCCCACTGTGCACGCGCAGCAGCGCCTCCGACGGAGGCGCCTGGGAAGTAGCCGTGAGTAGCTGCCACATTCCCAGGGGTGACTGAGAATGGCTGTTTCCACTTCTCGCTCGCCCTTCAAGTCCCAGTTTTTACCTGGGGTGGAATTAATGAGCCAGGTTACTCTAAATAGGGGTTCCTACGAGAAATTCCAATCGAAAAAGAAAGGCTCTGCCGAAACCCGGGATCGAACCAGGGACCTTTAGATCTTCAGTCTAACGCTCTCCCAACTGAGCTATTTCGGCGCCTGTTTTGTCGTGCTTAGAGTAAACTATCACTGAACTCTTCGTGTCCGCCCCTTCCGTCTTTTCCTAGTAATCACTTACAGCGTTTCTTCCTTGTCCTATTAAATGGTTATATGTTAAAAAAAAGAAAAAAGAAAAAAGAAAAAAAATTTTAAATGGTTATACGTATCAACATTCTTCTGCCTGCTTTTTACAAGCCATGACTAAGTGCACTGTACGTTACTTACTTTTTTCAGTATAATCCAAACCTTTGGTATAATCATCGACAGCAGGCGTCGTGAACGACCCGGTGTCCCCGCTGCGGGATTCGGGGGGCGGAGGTTGGACTGGCCCGCAGCCCCGGCGGAGAGTGAAAAGCAGCGATGGCGGCAGCGCTTGGGGGCGACGCCTGCGCGCCCCCAGCTCACCACTCCCCGCCCCCAGGGCTCCGCGGCTCCTCGGGGCGCGGGTTCGTCTTCCCCCAGCTGGTCCCCGCGATCCCCTTGCGGGGTGGTCCCTTTGGCTTGCCCTCTGTCCAAGGAGTCGGCCCTTCCCGCTCTGACCTCTCACTTTTCACGATTAAGGTGGACAAGAAGTGGACCAGGGCATGGAGGCAGGACTGCAGTCTCCTTGTGATCCCGGGTCCTCGAAATGCTCCCTTTCCCACCACCACTTCGCACAGAGCCAGATAGGCACACCGTAAAAGCTTGGCGAGCTCACTGTCATCCAATGTCAATACTGCTTCCTACACCAGTTGACGAATATTTCTGAAGCACCAACTACCTGCCAAGCACAGACATTCTGCAATGTCTGAACATCCTATTGTCTGTTGTTGTTGTTGTTTTTCCCTCTCCAATTAGGTTGTAATTCTCTGAAGGCAGGGGTGTTAATCTCACCGCCCTTTCACCCAAGTAAGTGGAAGTTTCACAGCCAGTTTTGAGGGATGGATGCATGCATGCATACGAATATGAAAGAAAAAGAAAAAAGTTTTGAACATGGGACGTGTTTGCAATCTCTAAGGTGTAGAGTCCCTTTCTGAATTCCTTTGTTGCGTCAAATCCAAACAGAAGAGCTTGAGATTTAAAAGAAGTCATTGGTTAAGGAAGGAAAGGGGACCAAAGAGAGCTTGGGGATGAACAGAGTTCTGTGTAGGCTTGGGGGCAGGGGGGTTGGAGTGGAAGAAGAAGAAACTTGGAGCAGCTGCCTTCTTCGGGTCAAACATAAAGAGACGGGGAAAGAGGGCTTTTACAGCCTTTCTTGTGTGTCGTGAATGTAGCTACCTTTCACATTCTCAAAATACCGCAGGCAAGGCTTGAACCTGGGTGACTAGGAAAGTTAAGTTTTGATGGGATTTGGGGTACGGGTAGGGGTGAGGAAAAGGTCCAGGGTCTGAAGGGAAATGGAAAGAAGAGGACTGGAGAGATAAGAGAAGGAAGAGCACAACCAATAAACTTCATGTGTCAGAATTTAATGTAAGATCCTTCAGCAAATTACAAGATAAGAGAAACTACATCGTAATAATGACCATTCATTGACTAAAGGTGGATTTCAGAATAGAAGTGTTATGACATATGTCATGAATTAACTGGGTGGTCACACAGCCTGGTTTGCCCAGGACAGTCCCTGTTTACCTCCCAGAATCCTGTCATGGTAGCACCCCTTTCACTCTTAAAAGTATCCTAGAATGAAGGGAAAATCAATGATGTGATCACCCAACTTATAAACTATGAAAAAGAGTCACAGCTTGGGACTACATAATGAACTCTACCAGTTTCACCACAAGAGAAAAGATTTTTAACAATCAACTCAATATTTGTCATTGGCGTTTTACAAAGGGGACTGAAAGTTTTCAGGACTTAGTGTCATAGTTTCCGTTCTGTGCAGGAAAGCAACCTGAGACGCTGCAGTGCCTTCACAGGGGGCTGCAGAATATTTTAGATTTTTGAGGGAAACGCAGTAATACTGGACATCTGTGGGACACTGCACAAACTGCTAGGTAGTTCATAGTTTCAGCAATAGATCGCTCTACAGTTCTTTTTTTTTTTTTTTTACAACTTTATTGGAGTATAATTGCTTCACAATGGTGTGTTATTTTCTGCTTTATAACAAAGTGAATCAGTTATACATATACATCTGTTCCTATATCCCTTCCCTCTTGCGTCTCCCTCCTTCCCACCCTCCCTATCCCACCCCTCCAGGCGGTCACAAAGCACCGAGCTGATCTCCCTGTGCTATGCGGCTGCTTCCCACTAGCTATCTACCTTACGTTTGGTAGTATATATGTGTCCATGCCTCTCTCGCACTTTGTCACAGCTTACCCTTCCCCCTCCCCATATCCTCAAGTCCATTCTCAAGTAGGTCTGTGTCTTTATTCCTGTTTTACCCCTAGGTTCTTCATGACATTTTTTTTTCTTAAATTCCATATATATGTGTTAGCATATGCTATTTGTCTTTCTCTTTCTGACTTACTTCACTCTGTATGGCAGACTCTAGGTCTATCCACCTCATTACAAATAGCTCAATTTCGTTTCTTTTTATGGCTGAGTAATATTCCATTGTATATATGTGCCACATCTTCTTTAGCCATTCATCCGATGATGGACACTTAGGTTGTTTCCATCTCCGGGCTATTGTAAATAGAGCTGCAATGAATATTTTGGTACATGTCTCTTTTTGAATTATGGTTTTCTCAGGGTATATGTCCAGTAGTGGGATTGCTGGGTCATATGGTAGTTCTATTTGTAGTTTTTTAAGGAACCTCCATACTGTTCTCCATAGTGGCTGTACCAATTGACATTCCTACCAGCAGTGCAAGAGTGTTCCCTTTTCTCCACACCCTCTCCAGCATTTATTGTTTCTAGATTTTTTGATGATGGCCATTCTGACTGGTGTGAGATGATATCTCATTGTAGTTTTGATTTGCATTTCTCTAATGTATAATGATGTTGAGCATCCTTTCATGTGTTTGTTGGCAGTCTGTATATCTTCTTTGGAGAAATGTCTATTTAGGTCTTCTGCCCATTTTTGGATTGGGTTGTTTGTTTTTTTTGTTATTGAGCTGCATGAGCTGCTTATAAATTTTGGAGATTAATCCTCTGTCAGTTGCTTCATTTGCAACACTTTACAGTTCTTTCAGTGATGTCATCTCTTTGCAAACCTAGGTTTTCAGCAGTTGTGATAAAAAGCAAGTGCACATGAAAATAAATGTGTAACAGGAAATAAGAGTAGTGGTGCCCAATCTGCTTCCAAGGTTGGAGAAACTGTGCACTCCCCGTACACACAGGTACACACAGCCCATTGCTAAGCAATGTTGGTTGTTTAAGAATGAAATAAAAATATACCTTTCTTTTCTTTTATGTATATAAGTTTTTCCAAACAGAGTCATTGGACATGAATATTTAATAAATTGTTTGGGCCTGAGTACTTCATAAAAGGAACTGTTCGGTATTTCTTTTGGCCTGGGAGCACTGGAAAAACTTACTGAGACACTGAGAGCTTTATGAACAGAGAAGGTTTGGAAACCTCTAGCTTAGAACCTTAGTGTTGACAGCAGGAATGAAAATTATTACTGAGTTTGTGAGAAAATCTTCTTTGTTCAGCAAGATTACAGAGGCAAGAAGAGCCATCAGAACTTCCACAGAGACCAAATGCCAAGGGCTAAAGTGAAGTGAAAAATCTATGAACACACTCTCAGTCGGAAGGAACAGATGATAAAGAAATTGGCATTCAAGTCAGGAAAAGGATGTTGAAGAAGGACTCCATGTTGAAAAGAAGCTTTGGCTGTAGTCCTGTCTTCCAAATTAGTCCAAGGATTCTGGCCAACTCCAGTCTAATTACCTATGAGAACCACGAAGACTAATTATGAGAACTAACTAGAAGATCTAAGAATAACAAAACTGAAGAGAATATGTTGTATGTAGTTGTAGTAACTAATAGATTTTTGAACAGCTATCAATTGATAATCTATCCTGAACTTTGCTCCTGGGACCCCACAGTCCAAAAAAATAGCACTTATTTTTATTGGCCTCTGATTTCAATCAGTATTTCTCAGAAGTGTTAAAAAGATGAGAATATATCAAAAGGACATAGGAGCCAGTTTAAAGGGGCTCTTACTGGCCAAATCTAGAATAATCCCAGTATCAAAATGAATAAGAAAAGTAATAGATTATTTACCCCTTGAATAAAATAAAAATCTATGAGTACAATAATGGAGGGAGAATGAGATTGAGGGTTCTGGCTTACAGGTGATAACTGTCATCAACTGATAAATGTGGAAGGGGTGGTAACATTGGAAACAGCCATTTTCCAAGCATCATAGTAAAGACTGGTTCAGTCAAGAATCATCAGTGGGGCTTCCCTGGTGGCGCAGTGGTTGAGAGTCCACCTGCCAATGCAGGGGACACGGGTTCGTGCCCCGGTCCGAGAGGATCCCATATGCCATGGAGCGGCTGGGCCCGTGAGCCATGGCCACTGAGCCTGCGTATCTGGAGCCTGTGCTCCACGGGCAGGAGAGGCCACAGCAGTGAGAGGCCTGCGTGCCGCGAGAAAAAGAATCATCAATGGATGCTAAGTATGAGGGGAAATTTGTATGATGATGAGGAGGATCATTGCATGGTCTCAAAGTATCTCTCCACAGATTGCTTAATAGTTGTAAGGGGGAAATTGAAACTATACAGTGGGGAAACTGGACAAATCCTTGATCTGGTCATCAAGATGAACCTCACCAATGAAGGACACTGAGACATCATGGGCCTCCTAATGTGATTCCTTCAAAAGGACACAACTTGGTACTTACATAGTGGTCCAGCCAGAGATGCATAACCTGAATCTAGTCATGAAGCAACATTAAACAAATCGCAAAATAAAGGCTTTCTAGTAAATGACTGTCCTGTATTCTTCAAAACTGTTAAGGTCATGAAAGCAATGAAGAGCTGGGCCACTGTTGCAGGTGGAAGGAGTCTACAGAAACATGACAACTGAAAGTAATATGTGTTCCTGGACTGGTTTCTATTCGGGAGGGGAAATGTTTTAAGGGATACTATTAGGACAATTAAAGAAATTGGAACATGGCCTGTAGATTACATAAAAGTGTCATATCAGTGTTAAATTCCCTGCAGTTGGCAACCGTAGTTAGAAAATATCCTTGTTTTAAGAAATACATACCAAAGTGTTCAGGGATAAAGAGATATCATATCTGTAATTTACCTTCAAGTGGTTCAGAAAAATAAAATAATAATATGTGTGCAAATAAACACAGAGAGAAACAGACACACACAGAGAGGATATGGAAATGTAAATGGGGGAAAATATAAAAGTTGATGAATCTGGGTGAAACATACTTGGGACTTGTCTGTACCATTCTGTAACTTTTATGAAAATTGGAAACTTAGAATTAAAATTTTTTTTTAAGTTTGCTGCTCTTCTGGGACCAGACAAATTCAGTTCGAATCCTAGTAGTGCTAGATATGGAAGAGAACATGGGGTTTATTTTGCCTGATCCACAAATTTTACATGTCAGGAAACTGAGGCCTAGAGATGCTATAAGCAACTTGCTTAAGGTTACTGTCTTAGTTGGCTCGGGCTGCTGTAGCAAAGTACCATAGACATTGCGAGGGTGGGGTGAGGCACGTTAACAACAGAAATCTATTTTCTCAAAGTTTGGAGGCTGGAAAGTCCAAGATCAAGGTGCCTGCAGATTAGGTTCCTCGTGAGAGTTCTCTTCCTGGCTTGCAGATGGCTGTCTTCTCACTGTGTGCTCACACGGACTTTCCTTGGTGCACACGCTTGGAGATCTTTCTCTCTTTATCTTCCTCTTCTTATAAAGCCACCAATCCTATCTGGTTAGGTCTCTACCCTTATGACCTCCTGAACCTTAAGCTTTACCCCCTAAAAGCCCTCTCTCCAAATTCAGTCACAATGGCAGCTAGGGCTTCAACAAGAAGTGGAGGAAGAACGCAATTCCGTCCACACCAGTTACACAATTAATCTGGTGCAGAACGGACTACTGATCCATAAAGCATATTCTGTAACTTCCACCAAATGCTCTTAATTTTTTTAAAAGAAAGACCCCATTTCAATGAAAAATTGGCATGAGTCTAAATCTGAACCTGGAATCTGGGGTTAGGGCTCAGCTTTTCTTGTACATGCTTTTTTTTTTTTTTTGCGGTACGCGGGCCTCTCACTGGTGTGGCCTCTCCCGTTGCGGAGCACAGGCTCAGCGGCCATGGCTCACGGGCCCAGCCTCTCTGTGGCATATGGGATCTTCCCGGACCGGGGCACGAACCCGTGTCCCCTGCATCGGCAGGCAGACTCTCAACCACTGTGCCACCAGGGAAGCTCTGTACATGCTTTTTTATGGGCATGTTTATGCCTTTTGAAGTTCTCTGCATATAGAAATAATTTCTTTCTTGGCGGATAGATAGTGATTTCTCCAAAACATATATATTAAAGTTATAACTTAGGGGAGAAGTGTAAAAAAGGTAATAGATTGTAAATATCATCCGTATGCTGAATTGATCGAAAAGAAGTTAATTTATTTAAAGCCATTAAACCACAAGTCGATAAAGACTTTATTGGTTTTTGTTTTTGCTGAATCACAGACATCAATATTAAGCCTCCGGGTATACTTACAAGGCCAGAAACAATTAAGTAAATTATACTCAAGAACAACCTACAGAGCTTTTCCTATGTGCTAATCCAATCCTCCCACATCCATCATGCAAACGCCTAACCATGTGGATTTTGAACAATGCCCTAAAGGCCAGAAAACTTGAACTCTAGAGCTTGAGTTTCAGAGGCTTCGGCGTTCTTTAAATACCTGTCGGCTTAATTGCTTGTCTCTCATTTTTTTGTTTTGTTTTTTTGTTTGTTTGTTTGTTTTGCGGTACACGGGCCCCTCACTGTTGTGGCCTCTCCCGTTGTGGAGCACAGGCTCCGGACGCGCAGGCTCAGCGGCCATGGCTCACGGGCCCAGCCACTCCGTGGCATGTGGGATCTTCCCGGACCAGGGCACGAACCCGCGTCCCCTGCATCGGCGGGCGGACTCTCAACCACTGAGCCACCAGGGAAGCCGTAGTTTCCCCCTCTTTGTCTTGCTGGCTTCTTATTCTACTGTCTATTCCCTTGGTTGTAGAGCTGTCCCGTGCACTGAAGGTTTAACAACTTCCTGGCCTGTCCCCTCTCCCCCAGTTATGACAACCAAAAGTGTCTCCAGACTTTGCCAGATGTCCCTTAGGGACCAAAAACACCCCCAGTTGAGCAGCACTGCCCGTGCGATGATGCTCCCATACTCCTCAGCCTCCTCGCACACGTGCCCTCTCAGTCATTCCTCTTTCCTCATCCTCGTGATGACCACGAGTGCCACGTTTCATTTCCCAGCACCTCCCTTTTTTGCCTGGGTTCTAGGATGCAGCTGCATCCCTCCTACCCACAAACGTCCTCCAGAGAAACTCCGGCCTGTGTGTGCAAGGAAGACAGGGAAGAAGGGTAGAGAAGAGCTGACTTGTCGCCAAGGGTCCCGAGTGAGGTGCGTCAGGAAGTGGCCAGTGCTGGGACACGGAGTTGGGAGTGTAAGGATACAACAAACAGGACTAGAGAAGTGGATGGAAGCAGGGGAGAGTCAAGAGTGCGAGGCACCTGGGAGGTTGGAGGGCCATAGGACCAAATAGCACAGGTGCCTCTGTGGCCTCCTTTTCTGTGGCCTCCTTTTCTGGTCACTTAACACCATCTTCAGTGGGGCAGAGGAAGAGACTGATTTATTTCTTGGTTCTGGCTTTTTTTTTTTTTTTTTTTTTGTAAATTAACAAGGGATTTTGGGGCTTCCCTGGTGGCACAGTGGCTGAGAGTCCACCTGCCGATGCGGGGGAAGTGGGTTTGTGCCCCGGTCTGGGAAGATACCACATGCCGCAGAGCGGCTGGGTCCGTGAGCCATGGCCACTGAGCCTGCGCGTCCAGAGCCTGTGCTCCGCAACGGGAGAGGCCACAGCAGTGAGACCCGCCTACCGCAAAAAAAAAAAAAAAAAAAAACCTTTGTATTTCTCATGGCTTGCCTATGAATCATGCGGCCCACCATCAACTTTGTCATTTTGTATGTTCTCTTTCGGGGGGTTTAAACCACTCTTAGGGTTTTAATTGCCATTTAACTCCCAAATATGTATCTGTAGATCTCAAACCCTGCCCACCAATTTGAACATCAGATTCCTGGGTTTGTTTGCTAAATACTTCCATTTGGATATCCCACAGATCCCCAAAGCTCACCATCCCCCAAATATGACTTACCATTCTCCACTCTTTCCAATTCGATATTCAAAACCTTAAAATACCCCCCAAGAAAGTGCACCTCCCACGTATCATCAATCAACGAGTTTTTTTAATCTAAAGAGTTCCCACGTCTGTCGCCGATGCTACCTGTTTGCAGTGCTGTGCTTCAGGCCTTATCATCACCAGCCTGATTTACTGCAATAACTTCATAACTTGGATCCCTGCAGGAGTTCAATCTTGCCTTCCTTTAAATTCATCTTTCATACTCTTGCCAGAATGAGCTATCAAACACGTAAAATTCTGCAGTCAAAAAAAATGGCAAAAGATCTCATAACATGTAAAAATGTTCCTGATATACTGCTTAGTGAAAAAGAGCAGGCTCTCAAACAGTACGTCCAATAAGATCCCATTTTGGCTTTTTAAAATGTATATATATATATATGTTTCAAGAAATGAAATGAAGAACATACATCTGAACATTAGCAGGGTTTATCCTCCAGTGGTAGACAACGGCTGGTGTGCGTTTTTTATTGATTTAATTTTCCAAGTGTTCTGTAATGAGCACGTTATTCGTTTTGAAAATAGGAATTCGATAAATCTCACAAATCTAACAATGTCGATTTCTTCCTTAAAATCCCGAATTAACTCTTTGCTGGCAGAATAAGGTCCAAGCACTTTTTTCATGGCAGACAAGGCCATCCAGGACTGGGCCACCACATTTCTCTCTGGCTTCATCTCCCCATATTATAGAGCAGGGTTCTCCAACACTAGTGTGCATCAGAATCACTGGGCCTCTCCCCAAAGTTTCTGATTCTGTAAGTCTGGGATGGAGTCCAGGAATTTGCAGGTCTAACAACTGATAAAAATGCTGTTGGTCTAGGTACACATTTTTCAAATTATTATTCTGCTAAAATATACATTAAAAAATTTACCATGTTAACTATTTTTTTTCATGTTAACTATTTTTAAGTGTATAATTCTGTGGCATTAAGTGCATTCAGTGTTGTGCAACCATCACCATTATCCACTTTCAGAACTTTTTCATCATCCCAAACAGAAAGTCTGTACCCATTAAACAATAACCCCCCACTTTCTCCCTCTCCCCCAGGCCCTGGTAAACCTCTATTATCCTTCCTGTGTCTATGAATTGGCCTACTCTAGGTACTTCATATAAGTGGAATCATACCATTCCACTGTTTGTATAGACCACATCTTATTTATCCATTCTTCTGTAGATGTACATACGGGTACTTTCGACCTTCTGGCTATTGTGAATAATGCTGCAATGAACATTGGTGTACAAGTATACCTGTTTGAGATCTGGCTTTCAATTCTTTGGGATATATACTTAGGAGTAGAATTGCTGGCTTATATGGTAATTCTATGTTTAAATTTTTGAGGCCCTATCAAACTGATTTCAAACAAGATCAGAAGCTCAGAAAAGAGATCCTGGCATAGAGATAAGGAATTGAAATTGGAAAAAAAATAAAAAGATGGTAATTAAAGCGATGAGAGTAGATGACACTTCTTAGGAGGGTTTCTGAGGCTGGCGACCACAGGGATAATTCTTGCAGCGGAGGCAGAATGGAAACACACGGCGGCAAGTTGACTATAGAGCAGGGAGGAAAGGGCAGCTTTCAGAGGGCTCTTGGAGACCAAAAGCTTTCAACTTAGCCGATTTCTTTTCTAAGGTTGTTCTTTTTTTTTTTTTTAATTTTAAGACAATTTTTTTAGAGTTTTAGGTTTGTCACAAAATTGACAGGGAGGTACAGAGATTTCCCCTACATATGCATAGTCTCCCTCATTATCAACATCATTCACCAGAATGATGCTTTTTTTTTTTTTTTTTTACCAAGGATGAATCCAAATTGACATACCGTAATCACCCCAAGGACACAATTTATCTTAGGGTTCACTCTTGGTGTTATATATACATTCTGTGGGTTTGGATAAATGTAAATTGACATACGGACATCATTATATTATCATACAGGGTATTTTCACTGCCTCAAAGACCACAAAAATATGTGAAAGAACAAATGACACAGAACAAGTGTTTTTATTTTGTCAGTTACCCTCAATGATCAAACTCCATCGCAGACTATTTGCTCTCAGTTGGTCCCATTTTCTGCCTGTAACTTCCTACAGTTGCCTCCCTGAGATCTTACCCCCGCTCCCTTCAGCCCTCTCCCCTCTCCATTTTCTCTAGAGCTACAGGCTACCTCCAAGAAGCATTTCTTCCCTACACACCTAAGACCAGGGGACCATCATTTCAGTCGATCTCACTCAACTCTAGTCCCTGGGCCTCACACTGAGCCCAGCTCTGGCTCAATCTATTTCGACACATAGCAGAACTCTGCAATTACAGTGTTCGGCCTCAGTTTGTGTTTCACTCCTGTTTGGCAAATCCCTTTACTAATTTTCAATCTGCTTACTACACTTTTCCCAGTCTCCACATGCCCCAGGCCCTTATGCTACTCCTATAGCCCTCCTTCAACCACCTCTGAGTTAATAACCTTGCTTCCTACTCCACAGAGAAAACAAGGCACCAGTCACACACTGAGGCCAGAAAGCTGGGCATAGTCTTTGACCCTTTTCCTTTTCTGGATGTAATATCCAATCAGTTACCTTTTCAAATCACCTTAAAGTCTTTAGGGAAGAGAGGAACTAAAAATACATGATAATCAAGTATTTAAAAAAATTTTTTACAGCAAAACAAAAACATACATTACTTTTTAAAAAGCCACATTATACATTAATAAAGTATTGATAAGTTTATAAATAACATCATTTTAAACAGTAAATACATGATAAAATTTCTCTGATACAAGATTACTTACATAGTTCAATGACCAATTTTGAAAATATAAAAACTACATCCTTCTTTTAAAAAATATTTAACTTAATTGTACAAAATTATCAAATAAAAAGTGCTAGATATGCTTCCATTTGTTCCATTTTTAAAGCAATTGTAGCACATCAGACCTTAAAAAGATAAATTGGGGCAAAAGGCTCATCCTATACTGCCTAAAAAACTTCAGAGACTGTCTAGGCAGTGGGAAAGGATGGGAAGCTGAGTTCAATGCCAGCAAAGGCTGTCATCTGCCCAGAGCTATTACCTGTCCTTGTTCTCAGAACCAGGAGATTCCTCCTTCCTGGCCCACACCTACAGAAGAGTCTTTCTATGCTTACTGGTTCCTAATTTTTAGGAGAAAAGGTTTCTGAGAGAACTTTGATATTTAAATCCTATGCTAATACTGAACCTCTTCTAAAGACTGAGGCATTTTACATTTGAATTTTATACAAAAAGTCATAATCTAATTCCAAATGAAAAGAGGACACTTCATTTGGCCCCTTGATTTCATATCATTTGTTGAGGTAGGATAAGTTTCTTCTTTCTCTGAAAACTGTCCCAACTATACAAACGGTGGTTGTACTGGAAAGGGTTCTAATGCCTTTTCTGCATTCTTCCAGTTGTGAAAATTCTCTCTGTACCACTCAACTGATAAAACAAAAAGACAAAAATAAAAAACTAAACATCAGTTAACCAATATTTACTGAGTTCCTGCTAAGTAAGAAAAGCCTTGCCCATCAGCTAATGTGTAGGCAAGGATTGCCTAATGACAAAAACAATTTGATTTTGAACTAACCAATGATGTTAGAAGATATTTCATCACCTGAAAACGTAGATTTAAAAATCAACAATTCTTTTTCTTTTTAACTTCAAAAGTCCTTCAATACTGAATTTGCTGGTACAAGTATTAAACCATTCCAATTTTAGGGAATTCAGGGGGAAAGGGAGATAAGTCACTTGTACTGGCTTTAAAGTCATAGGAAAAAAAGTATAGTATTTTGTTCATGTAAACATCACAATGCTGCATGATAGGCACAGTGAGATGATGTCAACTTCCTTTTGTTAATATGTAAAATTATTTTATGTTGCTATCCTATTAATAAAGTTTTTTTAGTTGAAAAATAATAAATTATCTTTGAATTTGCTTTTTTTTTTTTTTTTTTTTGGCTGCGTTGTGTGTGCAGCTTACAAAATCTTAGTTTCCTGACTGGGGCCCACAGCAGTGAAAGCACGGAGTCCTAACCACTGGACCACCAGGGAAGTCCCTGAATTTGCTTTTTAAAATTCAATACAAATATTTTGTATGTCAAGCTCTGAACTGAGACTTTTTCCTACACTTGGGTATCTTTTCTCTTGAGTACATTTCTAAACAGAATTTAACATATATGCACAGACTATATATACACTTATTTTAATGGCTATTTCTACACATACTAAATTTGCTTCCTATTTGTTTGTTTCAGTATAAAAAGACTCAAGACGCTCCAAGATGGCAACTGTCTCTATTTCACCAAATCTCAGATGCCTGATCTTAAGATGGACCATTACTTTACATATTAGTAAGAAAGAAAAAAAGTTGAAATAATAATTATAAGACACTAGTGATTATAAAACACATACCTCTCAAGGATGTGAAAAAATGTGCATCTGAGAATCAATGAAGTAGGTATCTGATAAATGCTAGTAAGACAAAGGAAGCCTAATCAGAAGTTAGTCTACAAAATTCAGGATACTTAATTACTAACGTTAGAAACGCATTAAATGTAAAAATTTGAAAAGTGAAAGTGATTCACCACACAGTTTGTAGTGTCCTAAAATAAATTCCTGTGCCTTAAAATTTTTCTGATTCTCCCCCTCCCCCCAAATGATCAATTCATAACATACTTGTTTTCTTTATTCCTTCTTTCCAAGGCACTTTAGGTCTCCATCCTAAGCCATGTATTTTTTCTGATTTCATTGGATATCTCATGTCATTGGTAGGTCTTGGAAAACAAAACAGATTTAAAATGATACTGTGGATATATATTTACAAATGTATTTATTTATTTTTGGCCCTGCTGCACAGCTTGTGGGATCTTCTTTCCCAGACTAGGGACTGAACTCAGGCCCTTGGCAGTGAAAGCATGGAGTTCTAACCACTGGACCACCAGGAAATTCCCTATTTACAAATTTAAATACTAAGAGAAATAATGTGTGTCCATAATTCAAATTTTCTCTCAAAAAATTCTCCCTGATGACACACTTATATATTTGTAAAATAAAGTATATGTTAAAAACCATCTATAATCCAGAAGCCTAACCCTCTCTGTGGCTTATCCTTTTCTCATTTCAACCACAATCTAGGTATGAATGCAATGTCTCATACCTAAATGTTTGATGAATGAATAAATAAATACACATAAACTTGTTAGGACTCATGTTCCATGCCCTGGGTCTGGTAGTTTATATACATTATAAATTAAATTTTAAAATACTTCCATAAGCAAGATATTATTATCCCTATTTCACACTCAAGGAAATCTCAGACTTGGAAAGGGTCAATAACTTTCTTTAAGTCACACAGCTAATAATAATGCTACAGTTTATTGTTATGACATTTATAATCAGGAAAAAACATTTTAGCAGAAAACTCAAAAAAAGATAAAACTTTTCTGGGTAAGTCCATACATTTTATAATCTTATAAGTACCTAAGATTTCACAACCTTTCCCCAATGTTTTAACTTGTTACTCACCTATCATTAACATAATCAACCCAGTTTTCCATTTCAGACTCTGAATTGGTCTCTTTGATCTGTCAAAATGGAGAAGACCTTCGAGTCAAATTATAAAGTGAGACCAGAGAATAAAATGGTATTCAACAACTGATTTAAAAGACAAGAAAAACAACCTCCTCCAAGTGGGGAAGACAGCTAAGACGAATAGCATTTTATTAACACTTTCCATACTTTATAACCTGAATTCCATCTGAAGCTCAGAGAGAATACACATGATATAAACTATAGGAGAAAATGAATTTTTTTGGCTTTTGATTATTACTGTGTGATATTGCGATTTAAAATAAGAAATATATATTTGGTGTTCATCCCTGCTCCTGGCACAGAGCTCCTAAAACCTTTGGAATTTCCTAGTGATGAGAGATAAAGGTGTCTTTTGCTGTTCATAAGTTCCTTTCAACCACACCAGAGTTCAGGTTAATACGTGATTTTTGGAAAGCGCCTAAGGATGAAGACTGCTTGCCAAGGGAACCAACCATGTGATTGGAGAGATGGAACTCAGCCTCCCTGCCCCCACCTCCAGGGAGGGGAAAGGGACCAGAAGTGGGACTAATCATCAGTGGCCATGATTCAATCAATCATGCCTATTTAATGAAGCCTCCATAAAAACCCAAGAGGAGAGCTTCCAGGCTGCTGAACACACGGAGGTGCTGGGAAGGTGGCACACCCGGAGAGGGCAGGAAGCTCCACACCCTTTCCCTCATATCTTGCCCTATGCATCTCCTCCATCCTTTGTAATAAACCGGTAATCTAGAGGGTAAACTGTTTTCCTGAGTTCTGTGAGCCCCTGTAGCAAATTACCTCAGACTTATACCTCGTTGATCAAAAGCACAGGTGACAGCCAGGTCTCGGGGTTGACAGGTGAAGTGAGGGCAGTCTTGTGAGACTGAGCCCTTAACCTGTGGGATCTGACACCATCTCCAGACAGATAATGTCAGAATTGAGTTAAATTGTAGGACACCGAGCTGTTGTCTGAGAATTGCTGGGCGTGGAAAACTCACACGTTTGGAGGACAGAGTGTTCTGTGAGTAGTGTAAAGGAAAACAAGTTTTTTCCATTCGTTCAGTCGCTCTTTTTACTGAATCCTGAGATTTATAATTGATGCTCACTAGTACATAAAAACACTCAAAACTATTATCTATATATCAATGTTCCTTGATTCTAGGACACACAATTTAACATTCGATGTTCTGAAATTGAATATGTCTTATAATGGGTATGCACATTCAATGTTGTGGAATTTTTTTCCTGAAAAGCTGTGACTAAATGAGTGATGCAGTTTCAAATAATGACACATCTCAGCATACATATGGAATTATAAAGTTCCTTTTTTTACTGGTTCACTTTTCAAATGACTAAACTGTAAATTGTTAATTTTGACAAAATTAGTGATTACTGTCACTAATGTAGTGACAATTTTGAAAATACTACCCTTTTATAATATATACATACCAGTTGTATTAGTTCTTTGGCAAGCTGGAGAACTGACATTTCAAAATTGGTTCCAATGTTATAAATTTCACCTGGTTTTCCCTTTTTGAGGACAGTGAGAAATGCTTCTACTACATCAGTAGCATAAAGGAAGTTTCTTGTTTGAAGCCCTGATCCATGAATGCAGCTAAAAAGATGAAATGAAAGGGAATCATAAAGTGTGAAAAAAAGTAAGCTCTCCCAAACCAGGGTAAGGCAATGATTGGGTACAATTCCAGAGAAGGCAATTCCCATGAAGATCCAAGACATCTCTTACTGAAAATACAAATTCTCATGACTTCCAGATTTTATCCATAATTCTTAACTGACCTCCAAACCCCCTGTGGGTGGCTCACTAGGAAAGTGGCAAACATGTAAGTGACCCCTGCAGAAATATTTATTCATCAATTTTATACCTTAAGTTCACTTTGAAGACTATCTACAGTTCAGTTAAATCTTTTGAAAAAGTAAAATTATATAAAGATAGATGACAAATTTTAATGCTATAACTCAAAGTTTTAGGATGGATTATTTAAGAATTAAAATCATCTTAGTAATCAAATTATAAAGATGAATTATACATTATAATTATTTTTAAAACTATTACACTGACTGTAGAAGAAATTCTTAAATTTGTTGGGACATTAAATCCTAAGGCCTCCAACTCTAACACTTCATGATTTTCAAGAAAGACTGACACTAAATACTCTAGCATACCAGAAAAACATGGGTACAAAGGTAAATAACATACCATTTCCTGTTGTGTTGAAGTAAAGATATAAATTTTGGAATAACCTAAAAGAATATTTAAATTATCATTTCAGACTTTGGAAATTCATTCATTAATATAAACCTGAACTCATCATAAGATTAAAAGATTATTATTGTTAAGAAATACACGTATGGGCAAATTCTAATTCTTATCAGGAGTTCAAGAAACACTTATTATAATTTTGATAAGTAAAAGAACTGTAAGATCGTTTCCTATTTCACAAATACCAGTTAATTGCTAGATAAAAATGAAGATAAAATGATATAAATAGTGAAAAAGTTCAGAAAAAATCTTCCTGAACAGTTTGCTCTCACCGCAAGCTCACTTTTGTGTTGATTTCATATGAGCAGGAATCATATACTTTTTACTTTACATACAGCACCTATTCAATAAGTGCTTGTGAAATTAATAAAAAGTAATTCCAGTGCCACTGGATTCAAAGAAAATTTATGTTAAACATGGTGAGATAAGAAATTATTAAATTTATAATAAGTGTTAAAAAATTAAGCCAAATATATATTAATATCAGCAGATCATGATATGGCCCTTTCCTTTGGGCAGACAGATCAAGGCAACCAGCGGCTAAGAAGTGAGAAAACCCAGCTCTAAATTTAGGCAGTGAGATATACGTATAACCGATTCACTCTGCTGTACACCTGCAACTAACACAACACTGTAAATCAACTCGACTCCAATAAAAATTTTAAGAAATAAATTCAGGCAATGAGACTAGTAGTTACTTAACATTGGGCTTAATGATACAGAATCAACCACACACATTTTCAGCCTTTTAACTACATTTCTTTATTTGCTAAACTACTTTCTGGACGACATTCAGGCCTGCAACAATACAGAGGAGCTGGGGAACAGCTAATCGGCTGCCTTTAAGACAAGTTTATGTACAAGCTTCCTGCATCACTCTCTAGCGTCTACGTTTCTGTACAGGCTGACATATGGTCTGACTGCATACTAGGAAGGAGTCTTCACTGGTGTGACAGTAGTGATGGGAGTACTCTATAGTGTTTTAGCATCCTGCAAAGTACAAGGCATTTTCACATACATCATCTCACTGGACTCTTCAAAATCCTTCCTAAGTATTATCATTACCCGTCAATTTAAAGACAATGCTCAAAGGACCTAAGGTCATCCCAGCTGGTGAGTATCAAGTTGAGACTTAAACTCAAGTTTTCAAACTCTAAACATGATGAGATTTGTATGTGGCCTATAAAGCATTTATAATTACGGTTAAATGCAACATAAATTCTTTGGACAAATAACTGAAGAGAGATTATTTTAAATAATGAGAAGTTACAATCACTAAAACACATCAGGAATTCAAAAGTAAAATGTACCTTTTCTGGATATTGATGTGGTCCATAAACATTACTGCTTCGTGTGATGACAACTGGAAACTTAAAAGAGAGTTCGACATGAAGGTAATGGAAGTGTCCAATAATAATGATTATCTAAAGATAAGCAGTTTTAACATATGGGCACTTTTGACTGCATAATTCCACACACCTTAAGGACAGAAGCAAAGGGATTTTTTTTCTAACGTAAGGTTCCTGAAAAGACAGGAGAGGACGGGATTCAGATAAAGGCAGAGGTTCCAAAAGGCAGAAGAGGAATAGTCTCTTCACTGGGGCAAGGGAAGGATGAATACAGATGGAGGCGGGTTTCTAGGTCTGATAGCAGGAAATTAAGGACGTTTCTACCTGATTATTTCAGAGACCACCTGAGATGTTAAACTTCAAATTGGCTTTCTCTGTTGGACCAACCCTTACAAATAAAAAGAGCGTCCGTGGAGGGAAAAGACCAGTGTTACTGGAACACAAAAGGCTAGAGAAGCTGAAGCAATTCCTTGGCTCGCCTTTCTGACCCAGTCCCTAATAACTCTGGAAGATCGGTGGGAAGCCAAGTGCAGGGGTTCCAGCTGATGATTCATAGTGGGCAAGGCTCCTGCATGGACACTGACACAGCCACTGGGGTAAACCTATCTCCCTTTCACGAGGGGCCGAGAGGAGCAGCGGCTGGTAAGGGAATCTGCCCTCCCTCTCCCTTCCTTCACTCAGAGGACTCCTGGGAATCAGGACATTCCAACGGGGCTTTTCACTCTGGCTGTAACACTCTACCTATTAGTGAAGCAGAAAAAAACATATACATAAATTATTCCTTTAAATGATGAACTGGAATAGAAGAAGTAGTTCCCTGCTTTGTCCACACAATATTGGAAATCAGTTTTTAAAATCCCTTAATATATAACGTTCCTTAATCTATGTCTGCCATCCTAAAAATGAAACGTTGCTAATGCTAACTTGGAGTTTTAACACCGAAGTCCAAAGAAAAATGATTCTAGAGTTTCTGAGGTCAGATCTTACCCTGTATCGTTCCCAGTAAGACTGTACAAAACACTCAGCAGCTGCTTTAGATGATGCGTAAGGATTTGTAGGTTGCTTGGGAGAAGATTCATCAAATTCCTAATTTTAGAAAGATATATTTAAAAAATAAGTATTATGTATACTTTCTAAGTAGAAAAATTGGAGAACATATTACAAACTTGAAATGTAAATCAGTACATTTAAAAAACATTTATCGAGGACGTCCCTGGTGGTGCAGTGGTTAAGAATCCTGCCAACGCAGGGGACACAGGTTCGATCCCTGGTCCAGGAAGATCCCACATGTCGTGGAGCAACTAAGTCAGTGCGCCATGACTACTGAGCCTGCGCTCTAGATCCCGCAAGCCACAGCTACTGATCCCACGTGCCGCAACTACTGAGACCCGCGCACCTAGAGCCCACGCTCCGCAACAAGAGAAGCCATCGCAGTGAGAAGCCCATGTACCGCAAGGAAGAGTAGCTCCCACTCGCCGCAACTAGAGAAAGCCTGCAGAGCAACAAAGACCCAATGCAGCCCCCCCAAAAAAAAAATTTATTGAAACCCAACTATGTGCCTGGCATTTTTCAAAGCACTTTACATGTAATGACTTCTTTAAAGTTCACAACAACCCTGTAAGGCAGGCAGACAGCACAGCAAGTGCAAAGACCCTGAGACAGACTGTGTCCAATGGAACTACAAGGAGGCTAGTGTGAGGGAAGAGAAATATGAGATGAGGTTTGAAAGCCAGAGGCCAGAGCATGTGGAACCTTGAAGGCCACTGTCAAAACACTGATGGGTTTTGATGAGAGTAATATCATGATCTGACTTATATTTTTAAAAGCATTCTGGCTACTGTGTCAGATCTGATGTAGGCTGACAGGAGTACAAGAAGGAAGAAGCTTACCTGATAAAAATTGCAAAGAGAGTTTGCAAATGGCTGTTCCTCAGAAGTGGGATTGGGCACTGAGGAGAAGTGGTCAGGGTCTGCTTTTTCTCATTATAAGTCTTTTCAAACTACTTGGCTTTTTTTCCACTATGTACGTGTTTTGGTAAATAAATGCATTTAAAAAATAAAACAAAACAAAATGAGGTCATTGTAAACACTGACTATGAAAAATACAGACTGGAGAATGGAGCCTCTCTTTGCATAAAAAGTATAATGTTTACAAATGATTAACAAAGGAGAACAGATTCCAGTTTCTACAACAATTTCACACTCACTCCTTGACAGTACAATATGCTTTGCTGAGCAGAAGAGAAGGGAGACAGGCCTTATGCTGCAGCGTAACTTACACATGCTTTGGCCCATGGGAATGACATTCATGATGTAAGACTGGGTGATCAGGGAAAAGCTGCTGCTCTCTTGCAAAATATGTCGGTCAAATTACATATATAAATCTGTACCAGACTAGGCTGTGGTTCCCCATCTGGGGTGGTATTATTTGATTTGAACAGAAGACACAATGGAATAATATTCTGGGGAGTCCCGTAAGTGTGTATAATCAGAAGGTGAAAGAGTAGGTTTTCATAAGACAGGTTTGTATGGTGGTGCAGGGTAAGTAGGTGAAACAGTCATTTTCTTTTTATAACATCTGTTTTATTTATTTATTTAATTTATTTATTTTTGGCTGCGTTGGGTCTTTGTTGCTGCACGCGGGCTTTCTCTAGTTGCGGTAAGCGGGGGCTACTCTTCCTTGCGGTGCGCAGGCATCTCATTGCAGTGGCTTCTCTTGTTGTGGAGCAAGGGCTCTAGGTGAGCAGGCTTCAGTAGTTGTGGCGCAGGGTTCCCCTAATGGCTCAGTGGTTAAGAATCCTCCTGCCAATGCAGGGGACATGGGTTCGAGCCCTGGTCTGGGAAGACCCCACATGCTGCGGAGCAACTAAGTCCATGCTCCACAGTTACTGAGCCTGTGCTCTAGAGCCCATGAGCCACAACTACTGAGCCCACGTGCTGCAACTACTGAAGCCCACGCGCCTAGAGCCCGTGCTCTGAAATAAGAGAAGCCACCGCAATGAGAAGCCCGCGCACTACAACAAAGAGTAGCCCCCGCTCGCCACAACTAGAGAAAGCCCATGTGCAGCAACGAAGACCCAATGCAGCCAAAAATAAATAAATAAATATTAAAAATTATTTTTAAAAAAAAGTAGTTGTGGCGCATGGGCTCAGTAGTTGTGGCACACGGGCTTAGCTTCTCTGCAGCATGTGGGATCTTGCCAGACCAGGGCTCGAACCCGTGTCCCCTACATTGGCAGGCGGACTCCTAACCACTGCACCACCAGGGAGGTCTGAAACAGTCATTTTCTAAGCTCACCTTATCAAGACTGCCTCCATAGACCTCATCTGTGCTGACATAAATAAATTTCTCCACTCTGGCTTCATGAGCAGCACTTACCAAAACGTGAGTGCCATAAACATTAACATACGTAAACTCAAAGGCACGGACAAATGAAAGATCTAAAAAAAAGAAGAAAAAGCTAGAATTCCGCTCAAGGGACAAAGCAAATACTAAACAGTAGACTCAGGCTTAAGGAAAGCTCTATTCACTTTTCTTCATTCACCACAACTGCAACGGTGTTAAAAATAACATAAGGTGCATTGCTATTTATGATTTCTTTAAGCCCAAATTACACAGTACATGTGAATTCTTAGAACCTAGAAAACTATCAGGGCTATATTTGCAGGAAACTTTTGTTTTTAGTTCAAAAAAGAAATGATACATCTAAAATTCAAAATGCTCTTAAATTTAAAAAAATTTTGGAACTAAAAGGTAGGAGGGTTTGCTTTGCTGGTATCAAGAATTATTATAAAGTTACAGTAATTACAGTGTGGTAATGGCATAAGGATAGACAAAGACCAATGGAACGGAACAGGAGCCCAGAAACAGAACCACGCATATATGGGTACTTGATCTCCAACAAAGGTGGCAATGGGGAAAGGTTGATTCTTTCAATAAATGGTGCTGGGTCAAACTGATATTCACATGGGGAAAATATCTGAATGTAGAAGGCAAAACAATAACTTTTATGAAAAGAATATAAGAGAATATCTCCATGACCTTGGAGGTAGGAAAAGAGTTCTTACACAGAACACAAAGAGCACTAACCATAAATGAAAAGGCTGATAAACTGGACTACGCTGAAATGAAGAATTTCAAATCATCAAAAGATATCATTAAGAAAGTGAAAAGGCAGGGAAATTCCTGGCAGTCTGGTGGTTAGGACTTAGCACTCTCACTGCCAAGGGCCTGGGTTCAATCCCTGGTTGGGGAACTCAGATCGCACAACACAGCTGAGGTGTGGTAAGGTGAGGTGACGTGAGTTGAGGTGGGGTGAGATGAGATGAGATAAAATAAAATAGAAAGGAAGTGAAAAGGCAAATCACAGATTGGAAAAAAGGTAGTGGGAAAGGTTTGAATTCAGAATATATAAAGGACTTATAAAAATCTGTAAGGAAAAAACTGACAACCCACTTGAAAATGGTAAACAGACTTACACAGGAACTTTCTAAAGAGATATACAAATAGCAAAGGGAGGAGGATATCCAGTAAACAAATGCAAAGGTTTTTAACATCATTAATAATCAGGGAAAAATATAATAAAACCACCAAAGATTGACAACAGGAAGTACTGGTAAACATCTGATAAATTGTAGGAAGGAAAACCACTTTATCATTAACCAAGTGGAAGGATTTGTTCTACCAGATATGAAAACACTACATTAGTCAATATACTGTGTGATCAGCACAGGCAGAGACAGATAGACAAATGGGGAGTTGAGAAACAGATACTCATATAGATGCTTGATACATGACAGCGCAGTGGAAACTGGTGAACTTTCCCATAAGTGGTAGAGGTCCAACTGGTATTCAAATAGAAAAAAATGAAATTGGATTCTTATCTCATACTGCATATAAAAATGAGTTTCAGATGGATTACAAATCTAAATGTGAAAGGCAAAACTATAAAGCTTTTCAGAGATAACACAGAAGAATATCTTCATGACCTTGGGGTAAAAGAGAATTTCTTAAGACCTAAAAAGCATTAACCATACCATAAAATATATATAAATTCATTGAGAATTTATAGAAGAACATCTGTTCATCAACACACACTAGCAAAAAGATGAAAAAATAAGCCACAGAGTGGGAGAAGATATATATAATACACATAACAAAGGACTAGTATCCAGTGTGTGTGTGTGTGTGTGTGTGTGTATACACACACACACACACACACACATATATATATATACACACACATATATATATATTCCAACAAATCAATGAGAATTGATTTAAAATTTTTAAAATGGGCAAAAGATTTCAACAGCATTTCACAAAAGAAGAAACTGAAATTATTAATAAACATATAAAAAGTACACAACTTCATCAGTAATCAGGGAAATACAAATTAAAACCACAATCAGATGCCACTCTACACACTACTCAGATTGACAAAAATGGAAAAGACTGACAAAACTAAGCTTTGGTGAGATCTAGAGTAACGAAGGTCTCATATACTCCTGCAGGAGAAGAAACTGGTATAACTGCTTTGGAATACAGTTGGAAATTATCTCCCATGTTGAAGTGTGCAGATCTTACAATTCCAGTTATATATTGAGAGAAATGTGTATTTATGTGTACCAAGATGCATGTGTAAGAATGCTCATGGTAGTATTGTTCAAAATTGCTCCAACGTGCAAACAATCCAAATGTCCATCGACAGTAAAACAGACACAGGAATTGTGGTATATACTTAGAATGGAATAGTGTATGTCACTGACAAGGAACAAATTATACCTACACCCAACTGCATGGATGAATCTACAAGGATGAAAAAGCAAGACCAAAAACCCTCCATGTTATTTTATATACGCATTTTTATAAAATCTAAAAACAGGCAAAACTAACCTATACTGTTTAGAGATAAATACAGAGACAGTAAAACTGCAGAGAACACCAAGGGAAATTATAACTTAAAAGTCAGGTAATAAGGCAGTAGTAATACTCCTACTAAAGAGGGTTCACATTATCATTATTCATTTAACCTTACTTCTAAATTCTTCTGAATATATATTACATTTCACAATATAAAATGTTAGACAAATTATTAGAAGATATCTTAGGACAAAACAGTACAGATAATAATATAATGTTCAACTGGGTATCTACCACCCACCTTAAGAAAAACAACATAAAAATACAGCTGAAGGCCCATTTCCCCAGAAGTCATCACTATTCTGGATTTGGCTAAACTCAGTTTTAAGATAACATTCAAGGTTGCATTTTACCCTACGCTAACACAAGGGATCTGAATGGCGCCAAGCATCTAGATGACAGAGTGACTACGGGCTTTTCTGGTAAAACATGGTCTATGTTCTTTCACATACATTAAGTACCTACTTGTTCAACCCCGTTATTGGACCTTGATTTTGGCTAGTTAGCCACTGGAAAAAAACATTTGCCCATCATTAAACAACGCTTACCTACGTGTGTTTGTGCAGCAAAATGTAGTACTATGTCTATTTTCTCTGTTTCAAAAAGTAGTTTCACAAAGTGAGAATCACATATGTCACCCTATATAAAAAAACAAACATGAAAAAACTAAGTTTCATTGAGCACTCCCAACCATAATAACCATTTTACTTCATGAACAAAAACATGATAAGAAAAAAAATTAATCCCCCCCCAGGTATAAAAGAGAATATCTTGAAAATTCAACTGAGGGGTCGAATACAGTAATGAGGTATTTCTTCAGCATCCTAGGATACCAGATATCCAATTCAAATTATGTTTTTGCAAATAAGTGTCTAAAACAGTATTTTTTTGAGCACCAACTACTTCTGTGGACTGTGCTAGCTTTTTTTCTTAACATTCTTGCCAACCTAAGGTAACTATGTTAGCAGGAAAAAATTTAAACATACTTTTAAAAGTTTGAGATAACCACTGTTGAAATATATTCAAAGTAAGTATAACAACTGGAATGATGGATTTCACCACAACTAAGTAAACTTATGAGTATTTTTAATGTTATATGTACATTTAGTTCTAAAAACACGTATTCTCAACAATTCTTCAGTGACTAAAGGAGACACTTTCAGATAAAAGAAAAAAATTATGAAATGTTTGCTTAGTATATTCTTTAAGATTTGTGGTTAAAAAGAGAGTTTATAGAATCACTTAAAAAACATAAATCATAAGGTAGTTTCATTTGACATTAAAATTTCCCTTTCTGAATGAGTGACCTGGCTGCTCGGTTTATACTTTGAACTACCATGGGCTTGTATCGTGGGGTTTTTGACTACTGACTGGTCTGAGTAATACCCTACTTTATACCAATCTCTTTAAATACCAGCAAGGCCTTATGAAAAAGGCTAGTGAGGACCTAAAAATCACACATCATGGAATTTCAGTCAGCTACTCACAGACCTGCCAAGGCACCAAAAATAACATGTAGCATTATATGCAGTATCAATCTACAAGTAATATTCTCTATAGCACATGGTACTTCTGGAAATTAAAAAGGTCTTTAATAAGCGTGTTTCCAAGCCCATATTACACAAGTTTACAAAGTAGAAAGATATAATGTCTAAATGACTAAAGAGGCACAGTATAAAATAATTATATAACTATAAGAATACTTCCATACCTGTATAAATTTGTAATTTTGTTTATTAGAAATGGTTTCAAGATTCTTCAGGCTTGCACAGTAATCCAGCTTAAAATAAGTAAGGATGGGGGAAAAACAACACAAAAAGTGACAATAGCTTTTCCTATAAAATATCAATTTATTTAAAATACTATAGATTTCTGATAACACAAAAACGCATCTTCTTAAAGTGTTTGCTCTCAGTGTTTTTAGAAGTTACTGATATCTTAAAAGTAAAAAACAAACAAAAATATGTAATTTTGTTACCTTTTCAAAATACAAAAAAATTAAATTTTATAAGAACCCCCTTTAAAAAATTTTCCTGCCCAGATTTGCCTTCAGCCACTGGGGGCTGTAAGAGTTCACCATTCCTTACTGAAAAGGAATTAGTGATTGAATACAATTACACCTGTGTTACACATATTGTAACTCATTATGCTTTTCCCTGAGTTAACTGTTGGTAAATCAGTGTATACAGATGGAGGAAAAAATTACTGCCCATGATATTATGGCAAGCAAAAATTATTAAGACTTACAGATTATTTTTTGTCTCTCTATATTTTTTACTATTATGTTTTATAAAATTAAGGTAACTATTGTATCTTGTGTTTAAAGTCAACAACACAGTGATTACCAATCATGGCTTTCAGAATCTCCAGGGAACTTCCAATTATTACAGAAAAATTCTCAAAACTAAATTAATTTATGTGCACTTTAGTTTTTAAAATAAATATATAATTTTCAGGAGGTGGCAGTTATAAAATCATATAATAAAATAATCAGAGTATCTCAATGCCAATAAAGGTTAATAATCACAAGATTACACTAAATACTGAATTCAGAGTGAAGATCTTCTTTTAGTAAAATTACTGCACTTAAAACCTTTACGTTATGGGCTATCATAACAAATTTAAAAGTTTCAAGACTTTATGTAAGATTTAAAACTGTAGGAATACATGACCATATAGGCTCCTAAGCTGCTAAAATGACTAAATAAAAAAGTAAAATATCAGCAGGACAGGACTCTAATACTTTTAAAAAATATAAATAAGTTTCAGCACACAGGGGTCTTTTTTTTTTTTAAACAGAGAGCTCATTTTTATAAAACTTACCTTGTCTAGATTTATGATCATATAGTTTGGATAATCTTCTACTAAGGAGACAATCACATGTGATGCACTATAGAGAAAAGCGTATCTTGTTAGCAGAAAATTTAACCTTTTCCTTAAATTCTCAAACATTATCCTAAATTGTTGAATATTAGGAAACTATTCAAAGATACCTTCAAATTGTTGCAAGATAACAGAAATGATATAACCACGCTGAATATACACACATCCACACTTTTCATTAATCTTCTCAACAGTATTGATATACAAAGTCTTACACTCCCTTTACACTATGGTGAAGAGGGAATTTACTGGTCTTGGGTATAAGAAAATAATTAACCAAATGATGCTGTCCATGCATACTTTGAGCGTGGGAGTAAAGCAGTATCATAAATACAATGGGTGGTATTCACTGCAGATGGACTTCAACGACAATGTGCCTTTTCAGAGACTGCAGGTATAACTATGTAAAAATTAAGCTGTTATGAGCATAGGAGTTGTCCACGTTCACAGTAGCCTACTGCAATTGCTATTTCTTGGTATAAGAATTTGGTGGTGTAAAGTGGTAAACCTAGGTTTCCAAGGCTAAGAACTGCTGAAACCATCCTGAGGTTAGTGGCACAGTGGGTTTTAAAGGACCCTGAAATGGAGCCAGAGGCATCTCTCAGTGAGATGATCCACCAGATTTTTATCATATACACCAAAACGTTGGGCTCCTAGGAACAAATTATGAATTCAGAGTTTGTACTTGACAGCCCTTTCACAGAACTTTCTAGGACGTACCTTTCCTGGACCAGCACTGAACCACCCTTTTACGCCCATGCTCCCCTTTCCATTAAATGAAACTTGCCTGATACCCTCCTCCAAGTCACTGTCAGATTGTTAGAGGTGATCTAATATACTAATGCGGGGGGGAAGCATTCTTCCAGGTGTTGAGAAAACCACAGTCTCTGCCCTCACTCGGTTTACATACTAGGGTTGGGATGCAGGCAATAAGCAAGTAAACACAAATATGCAAAACAGTTTCAGGTAGCGATAAGTGTGTTAGTTGGGAGAGGGGCTATTTTAGATAGGGTGGTCAGCTGAGGCCGGGAGGAGGTGACCTCTGCGTCAACATCTGAACTGAGTGATGCACACAGCCTAAGCAAAGGGGAAGCAAGCGCAAAGGCCTCAAAATAGGGGAAACTAGCCTCCAGGGTTCCAGGAACTGCAAGAGGCCCAGAAAAGCAAGAGGTGGAACGACAGGAGATCTGGTTTGAGCTTTGACACCTGAGAGTCTTCTAGACACGGTAAAGAGTTTGCATTTTATTCTAAGTCCAACAGGAATCTTTGGAGTGAAATTACGCACTTATTTACTTAATAAACACTGACTTGTGCGTGAGAACAGGCTTTAAGGGAACAAGAGTAGAAGCAGTGTGACCATCAGGAGGCTACAGTAGCAGTCTAGGCAAAAGCAGACATTAACAGGGGAGGAGGGTGAGAAGTGGTCTCTTTGGAAGGAGTGAGAGAAGACTTGCTGATTAAATATGGGTGTGAGAGAGAAAGAGGCTTCAAACGACTAGTGCAGGTCAAAACACCGACAGAGGATTTTTTAAAGTCTGCTGAATAAATGAAACCCTTATCATAATCCCCAAACCGGTTCATGGAGCCTATACGTCCAAGGCCTGTGTATCGTGGGCCCTGGGCTCGGGTTGGGGCAGTTGGTGCGAAGCTTACTGCAAAGGGGGCGCACTCAGAAGAGTGACAGGTACCTCTCGGGCCAGGTAGAAAGGTGGACAGTACCACAGCACTTTTGCTTCGTTTGGGAGGCGTTTAAAAGAAGTCGTTTCAAAGGAGCCACGGCACGTCTTCGCAGGCCGGGAAGTGGAGAGAAGGTGGGATGATCCTAGTCGTGCGTTAAGACCCTCCCCCTGTCAATCAGATCCCCAAAGCTGATCCCAAGTTGCCAAGGGCAAGCAGAGGCGCAGGGAAAGGTTGGGGTTTCTGGGGAGCCACTACTCTGCCAGCGGCGCCGTTACCTACATGAAACCAGCACCCCCGGTCACCAGGACCCGCTTCGCAAAGCCGTCGGGAGGACGCAAGGGCTCGGGCCGTCCCGCAGCCGACATCTCCCAGCTCAGCAGGGACTGGAACCGTAAAACGCCAGGTTTGTAGATCGTAGGGAAGTTCCACCGCGACTTTTTGCGACGCGTGTCCCTCCCCCGACACGTTAACGGGGCAGGCAGCGGTCGCTTCCGGAGCTCGGGCTGACTTGTCCCCGCCCACTGACGGCTGGGCGGGGCCCCCGGGTGTGCGGGCCGCGTAGCGCCACTGAGCAGGCGCAGCTCTTCTCTGCCAACACCTCGGAGGATTGGAGTGACTGGGGTAGCTGGGAAAGTAGGGTCTTAAAGGTTCCGGGGCAAATGACACCACCGTGGATTAGTCTTTACTTAGCTACACATGTGGTCGGAGTTAGGAATGATTACCTTCTTTTCATTCTTGAACTACAGCGATCTCCACAGATTACTCACCGGTTGAGCTGAGAACTCCAGTTCTCTTAGTTCTGTTCTTGCAAACTGTGGAGATAGAAGGTTGGAATTGAAAAATGGCCTTTTACTTTCTTGTCGGCACCATTTACAGACAGTGCGGGCCGCTTGCAGTCGTGGTAAAGATGTTCCCTAGATCCTATCCTTAGATGTTTTCCTACTGTTCTCCCTCTTGCTCACCCTGCCTCAGCCTCCCTGCCCTCCTTTGGTCTTCCTTGCATTTCCCAGGCATGCTTCTTCTCTTGGGCATGGGTGCCCTTTCCTCAGATGTCTGCCTAGTTTTTACCCTCAGGTATCAGCTTGAATGCCACCCTAGTGGAGAGTCCCTCCTTGATCACTCCAGTTAAAATAGCAAGCTGTACCCGATCCCTGCCGAGCCACTTTACCCTTCTTTATTTTTCTCCATAGCCATCTTCAACATTTATGTTGAATTGCTCATTGTTACTGTTCCATGAAGGTAAGGCCTTTGTTTCGTTTCCTGCTATAATCCCAAGGCTTCAGGACCAGGCCAGGTACAGAATAAACCATCAGTAAATACTGTTTATTCAGATGAATAAATATCTTGGTTTTTTGTTTTTGTTTTCCACCTAATGTGCTGGTAAAGTCTAAGAAGAATGGGAATACCCAGTATATGTGGATGTGTCATTTGTTACAACCATTTTGGGGGGCCAAGTGGTAACATACATGAAAAGTTCAAATGTACACACCACTCTATGATCCCCAAATTTCATGATGTATAATATAGATAATTGCCGAAACACATAAGTATGTTCATTGCTATAATGAAAAACTGGATACAATCTAAATGCCTACTAGTATTGTCTCACTTCTTCAATGCAATGGGCTGATATATAGCCTTTAAAAAGAATGTACCAACATGGAATGAGGACCAAAATATATGGTAGTGAATGCTTACGGTTCTATCGGACCAGACTTCCCTACCCTTTATCATCTCCCCAAGTTGACCCACCCAGGCAGACCACAGGATGTGCATCTGACTCACCATAGGCTAACTGAATCCTCTTCCTGGGATTGGAATTGGACTAAGGTTTTAGCATAGTCTGGTTGCTCTTCTTGAACTCTGAGGACCTATAAAAATTTGCAACTTGTTGGTAGCTATACTCATTCAAGTGAAAGGAGGACTCAAGAAGCCTGTCTTCAGTGAGAGAGAAAAACAAAGTTGATTACGAAGAGAAGAATGAGAAGAAGAAATATTCACAGTATTCAAGGCCAATGTTCAGATTTTTTTCAGGACCAATTTTATTCCTGTCCTTGGTTTGCAAACACCACATAATTTGTAAATGCACGTCTTAAAGGATCCACCCTAAACTATTAACAAGGAGTTACCTTTGGGTATCCGTATGAGCAGGGAAAGAAGGAAATGAGGACTTCAATTTTTACTTCATACTTTTTTTTCCCCGTACTTTTTTGACTGTGAATTTTTTTCTAAGCTGCATGAATTACTTTTATAATTAAAAATAAATAAAATATTTTAATAAATATTTTAATAAATAAAAATCTCATATATTAATATCTCCAGTTTATTCCTGGTCATCCAGAGATATAGAAAACGTTGGGTATATATGAAATGTTCCCTCAAGATTTCTTTTTCTAAATGATGAGGTCTGTTGTGAGAACTTGATTATATGTAATAAAAGCTCGTTGTCAAATGAAAATAATTTATATACATTTATTCATGAAATGATTTTTGAGCTTCTACTCTCATCAAGACAGACATAGTCTCTGACCAGCTGGAGCTTACAATATAGTAAGGGATTCAGATAAATCAATAGGCATTTACAAACTAGTGTGGTAACTGCCCTGGGAGGGCAGTGAGGGATTCTGGTACCAGGGGTATCTAACACAGATTTGAGGGTTTGAGAAAGGCTTCTTACCGTGCCTTGGGAAAGTAAAGTAAGAAAAGGAGATGAAGTGGAGGCTGAATGGTAGAATATGTGAAGTATTCCAGCAGGAGGAATCTGCAAGTGCTATCGGCCCAGAGGGGAGAACTTGGAGTGTGTTTAGCAAACTGACAGTGGCTCAGTAAGGATGGACATCAACTGTTGAGAGATGCAAATTCGACAGACTTGAAAGTCATATTCTAAAGAGTTTGGGTTATGTCCTAAGGCAACTGAGAGACTTTGAAGGAAAGCGATGCAGACATACTGCGCTTCCCAAAGCTTTCTGTGGTACTAGGCTAGAGATTGACTATGTGTAAGCACTTCGAGAAAATTGACTGTTGCCATAGGCCAAGTAAATAATGGTAAGATGGTGGCCTGCGTAGACTAGTGGCTGGCACTTCCTAACCTAACCGTCCAGAAGAGGCGCTAATAAACTTCTGTTTCATTGAATTGATTGGATGTAGAGGTATGGGGGGGGGGGGGGGTGATGGTAAGTGGGGGGCGGTGTCTCTATAATTTCCAGCTGTCTGGCCTGTTGGATGATGGCATAGCTCAAGAAGACAGGAAACCTAGGAGGAAAAAGCCGGTTGAAGGTGCCGAGAGGCCAGGCGTTAAATGGACAGGGGCAGTTAACGTGCTTTTGAGACATTAAATTGGAAACCTCCAGTACGTTGCATGGGCACGTAGGGCTTTCTTTGCTGGAGTATTCCTCGCCTCACCAGAAACGTTGCTGTTGTGTGTTTCTTAGTTCTTTTCGAAACCCACACATCGCCCGTTCCGCGCTCCCGCGCATGCGCAATGGCACCACGCGCGCGGAGGAGAGGAGGGCAATAATTTTTCCGTAACCTGAAGCAACGTCCTCCTGAGTCTCCATAAAAAAGGCGGGAACTAGCCAAAAGGCCGGGGAGTGATGGGACTTGCATATCTGCAGTCCCGCCCATTTCAGCCTCTGATTGGTGGGTATCCTTGGCTCATGGTGGAGGGGCCCCCTCATTGGCTGTTAGACCCCCGGGGGCGGGCCCGCGACGCCGGTCCCTCTCCCCTCACCTCCCCATCTCAAGCTGTAGACGTGGGGCCGCGGTCACAGGCGGTTAGGGGCAGGGTTGTGGGTGCCGAGCAGGAGGCGGGGATGGGGGGGCTGCGGCTGCTGGCGGTGGCCCTCACTTGCTGCTGGTGGCCACCCGGCAGCCAGGGTAAGACGCTGCGAGGCAGCTTCAGCAGCGCCGCGGCCCGAGACGCTCAGGGCCAGAGCATCGGCCACTTCGAGTTCCACGGTAGGTGCGGGGGCGGGGAGAGGGATGAAGGCTCGTGGGCTCATCCCGCGGCCCCTCCCTCCCCGCCTCGCGTGGGGAGCCGGGAGCCGGCGGCGGCGAGGCTGGGGTCTTCACCCAGCTCACCTGAGCTTCCGGCGTGGCCGGCAGCCGCCCCCATCGCAGCTTCCCGGAATCGTGGGATGCGTTTATGGCCAGCCCCTGTGTTGCTGCTCCCCAGATCCTTGTCAGCACCTCCCCCGGTTAGTGGCTGTATTCTGCACCTAAAAGACCGTTTCCCCAATCCTCCACGTCCTAACGAATGTGCTGATGACTCTCCTGCTGCCAGTTTCGAGATCTTTCGCTCAGAGAAGCATCCTTTGCTCGCTCCGTTCTCAGCCTGATTGTATACACTAAGGCACCGTAATTCGTGAAGTCCCAGAACTTAGATTTCCTGGATTTTGTTCTTTTTGTCTTAAGATCAGTTTGCTAAAACCTACTTGCAGCAGAGAGGTTTTGGAATCACCCACCCCTCCCCACAAAGCACCTGATAATCTAGTTGTCACAATCGCTGGGACAGTTTGGTTACCTCCCTACGAAAGGAGTAGCTTTACAGTGGACCACGAGTCCTAGAATTAACTTTACAGAAATGAGTGCAAGTGTATCCTGGAAGCTTCATAATTTGTATCCTCTGTGGCCCTTCTGAAATGAGATTGCATTCGATTCTTCCCTTCTGGTCTCCCTCAAAAATCCATAATTCTTCAATGAATGAATTTGCATTCCTTCTAATTTTTGCTTTATTTATTTGCACCCTCAAAATTTGAATGTTTTTCTTGGTATATATACTACTTAATTTGACTACTACTATATCTCAGATAATTATTTGCTTTGATGAGGTTAGGATCCTTGATTCATAGAGTCTTTAGCATTAAAAGATGCAAGATCAGAATACTGTCCTAGGGATTCTTAGGAAAAGATAATAAAAACAGGAAGCTAATTGGTTGAGAAAGAAATTTAAAGTATTGAATTTCAGAATTGTTGGTGTGAAGGGAAGGGAAATTTTATTATTTTTAATCTGAAGTTTTAAAAATAACCGAGAAAAGGAGATGCAGTCCATTTAACAAAATCTATTGTGGAGTAGACCTTGGGTGAAGAAGGAAGAAGAAACTCGAGAGTTTTATTATTTTTTTTGGTAACATTTTCAGTTACTTAATCAACTGGCTGTAACTATACTTTGACTATTGACAGTGATAGTAATGTCACTGCAATAAATGGTACAGTCTGGACAGTACCAGAAAATCTGGCATGTATGGAAGCTGTGACACGGCTTATTACTCGTGACTCCCAGACAGGTTTAGACAACCCCGATATTTCATGGTGATTACCTGATAAACATAGAGGAGAAACATGTAGTAAATCCAGATTTCTCAGGTAAGATTGAGGAATAGAGTGTTCCAAGTATATTAACATACACACTTTCTCTCTTTTGTGTGTGTGTATTTTACTATTACCAATTTCAGTGAATTCAAATTCAGGAAAATAGTAATACTAAGACCATACAGTACTGAAATATGGACTCTAATTCAGAATGTGATTTAAGATGTTAATAATAGGGCCTTAGAGTCACTTTTAAGGCTGTAGATAATTTATAACGTAATTAGTTTATATCAGAGACTTAGACAGTTTTTGATACATACTATAACTTTAAATTTATTTAAAATGTTTAGTCAAAGTGATAATAGTAAAAACAACAGAAACAGGAGAATAAAAAGATCTTCAGATGAAAAAACAGTCCTGTTTCCCTTCTCACCCAGAGTCCCTTTCCCTAGAGACAACTACTTTTTGCTATTTCTCTCCTGGGCCTTAAATGTAGTTGCTGTGTGCAACAAGGCTCATCCTATAGTTGTCTTACAACATATATTGTTCTGAAAATTCCTTTGTAAAAGTCACAGATGTCAAATTTTGTATCAGGTCTACCCCAAAACTCATTTATTTAACCTTTCTTGCTATAAGATGTTTTTGTTTTTTATATTAAAAGAATAATTAAATATTAACAGCCATGTTATATTAAAAAACAAAAGAAACTTTGGCAGGAAATTTCTATGGATAGTTTATAGGCAAGTGTTAAAGATGTGGAGTGGTTGTAAAATGAGGCAAAATTCTATCACAGTGAATGTCTACATACAGAAGTGGCTGTTTATTCAGTGAAAAACCATGAGTTATCAGCTGAAGTATAAGGAAACAGCACACATTGTTTTGGATAATTAATGTGAATAATCTCTTGACTTGCATCTGAATGAGATGGTCATTCTAATGTGACCTACCTAGCTAAAATGAGATTTAAGAAAAACTTGCTCTTTTAATTCCCATTTTGATAAATAGAGGTATTGAATTGTCCTACCGTCTCAGTTCCATACAAGACCAAACTAGTTGATAATTTTTGTTCTGATGTCCAGGTGACCATGCTCTTCTCTGTGTCAGAATCAATGACATAGCAGTAGCCATTGGAAAGGAAGCTAAACTCTACCTGTTCCAAGCTCAGGAATGGCTAAAGCTGCAGGAAAGCGGTCACGGTTATAGTTGTAGTGAAAAATTATCCAAAGCTCAGTTGACAAGTGAGTATATCCTTTTTTCTTTGATCATTATGTATATTTTTTTCTTCCTTAATGTCGGGAGTATAGTATTTACATATCTAGATGTTTCATGGCACAGCACATATCACATTCCGTTGAGTACATTTTAAGCTAAAGTTTAAGGAAACTCATCTTTTCCTTGATCAAAAGATAGAATGCCTTGTTCCCCTCTTATTCAAAGTATTTGAAAAAATATCCAGATAATTTATAAAGGTGTACTTTCCTACATTCAGACTTCTCACAGGTCACATAATTCATACCAATATGGCAGATATATTTTGACCAAGTGGCAGCATGGAGTGAATGATAACATTTGTTGAATGCTTATTATCTGGTAGCACTGAGCTAAACACTAAGCTTGCATTATCTCAGTTAATTGTATAATTTAGCCCAAGTGATGCTGTTTGGCAACATGTTATTGGGACTCGGGACCAAGTCATATGGTGACACAATGTGTCATTTTAGAATATACCAGCCCCACATCATTTGTCAACCTCTAGGTTTGCCTCTGGAGAGGCTCTACTTTTATTATTCTAGTTGCCTGAATTCTTGAGCTCTTCCATTCTCATCAACACTGTCCCATGCATTAGGGTGCAGATCTTTTTAATATAGGAATGAAGAGCATATGCCATGCTACCCATTTTACCCCTTGGAAGTTAACTGGTTGTTAATTAGGAATATGAGACATCCATGAGAAAAAAATAGGAATTATCCCTCTCCCCTTTCCCCCCGTATTTCCCCTGCCATGTTCTGCATAAAAATGAGTCTCTGACTCTTCTTTCAGTCTAGTCAGTAAAGCACTGCCATTTCTAAACATCCAGTCTTCTTAGTCTTAGCAGCTGTCTGGTTCCCTCATAACCTGAGTAGGTATAAGAGTACAAGTCCCCAGTCATTGCCACCCATTGTGGGGATCTTTTGTCTAGGTTTGTGAGATGACATTGACAGTATGCTGAAGAAGCCTGAATGACTGGATCCAGATATCAAAGAGACAGTTACATAAAGTTATTTACCTCAACCCAGAATTTTAGAACTCATCTCAGAAATTCATACAAATACTCATTATCAATTCTCTTTTCCTTTCTACACCAATTTAATCATCTAGGTGTCCCACATATGTATAAAAAGTTCCTAGCCTTCTGTTCCCAATTCTCATGATGTCAACCACCTTGCCCATCCAAAACTGGTCCTCTTCCAGTCTTCCCTGTGTCAGGAACTGGCACCACCATCTATCTAGGGGATAAGCTAGAAACCAAGGAGTCTTCCAACACTGCCCTCTTTGACCTCTCTATCCCCTTCTTGATTCGTAAGTTACCTCTCAGTATCTCTTGAATTCATCTGCTTTTCTTCATCTCTAACCCCACCATGTTATTCCAGGCTGCCGTAATCTCTCGCCTGCACTACTGCAGTAACTCCTACCCGGCCGCTGCAGCTATGCTGGTCCCCCTCTAGAACCAGAGTGATTTTTCTGAATGGCAGGTTTGATCATGTCACATTCACATCCTCACCACGCCTGTCAACACTTCAGTGGGTTCCTACTTCTCTGGGACAAAGACAGCCCTCCTTAATCTAATCAGCAAAGCCATCCGAGTCTGGCTGTTGCTTACCCCCGACCCCAGCTTCATCTCACAGCATGGCCCCGTTCGGCCTCATTTTATTTGTAGCGCAGGTCTTCTTTCAATGCCACCCTGGGCTTTTGCACAGGCTTTTCCTCACTTTTTCTTCCTTCCCCTCTTTGGCTCCTCCATCCACTAAGTTAACACTTGAGTTTTTATAGCCTGTTGTTTTCCTCCACAGCATTTATTTTAGTTACAAGTTTACATTTTATTAATTTGTTATAAAATCAATCAGTGAGAGCAGCAGGGCTCTTTTGGTCTATTCATTCATTCATTCACAGCACTTCCAGTACTATGCTAGGCACTCGTGATAAATCAAGGGACCAAAATACTGACACTCTCACAGTCCTTAAGGCTGCTGAGGGTATAAATAAGTTCACTGTGAATAAATGTGAAACAGCTATTGTGATAAGGACTATGAATGTTAGTTACATGGTACTATGAGTGAGAATTTATGATACACTAGTGCTCAGTTAAGCATTGACTTAAGTATTTGTAGGATGAATTTGTCATGGAACTTTGCGCTTGAGGGGTTTTTGGTTAGTAGGTCATTTGCTTTGTGCTTCGCACCTCAAAGTCTTTTTCTTTCTCTATTAAAAGCTTATCGGGGGCTTCCCTGGTGGCGCAGTGGTTGAGAGTCCGCCTGCCGATGCAGGGGACACGGGTTTGTGCCCCGGTCCGGGAGGATCCCACATGCCGCGGAGCGGCTGGGCCTGTGAGCCATGGCCGCTGAGCCTGCGCGTCCGGAGCCTGTGCTCCGCAACAGGAGAGGCCACAACAGTGAGAGGACCGCGTACCACACAAAAAAAAACTTATCAGGGACTTCCCTGGTGGTCCAGTGGTAAAGAATTCACCTTCCAATGCAGGGGACATGGGTTCGATACCTGGTCAGGGAACTAAGATCCCACATGCCACGGGGCAATTAAGCCCGCACGCCACAACTACCGAGCCCAAGTGCCTCAACTAGAGGCTCGCGTGTCTCAACTACAGAGCCCACATGCTCTTGAGGCCATGCACCACAACTAGAGAGAGAAAACCCACAGGCCACAACTAGATAGAAGGCTGCACACAGCAACTAAGATCCCACATGCGTCAAGGAAGATCCCGAGTGCCGCAACTAAGACCCGGCGCAGCCAAATAAAATAAAGTGAAATTAAATGAAATAGTAACTTATCAGACAGTTTAAAGCTTTGAGCTATAGGAATCGATTTGTTTTCTTATATTACATGATCAATATTATACCATATACTATGTACACTTGCAAAAACATAATTTTTTTATCAAATACCTTCAGTCACAGAACTTAACGTATATAGAGAGACTTGCTGCGTTGCAATGACAGCTAAACTGAGAATCACTGCTAGTAACTTGTAATAAGATCTTGTTATCTTTGAGCTGCACTTTACCTATCTGTATAACAAGGAAGTTGGACTAGTTTTCTCTAAGCTTCCTAGAAGTCCTAAAATGCTGTGATTCTAATTATGACCCTTTAGGTGGAGTTGCATATGTAGAGAGCTATAATTTATAAAACCTCTTGCTGTTGTTTCTTTTTCTGTTTTCCCTTCCTCTTCCCTACTCTTAAGTGCAAGGGTATTCTTTGGAATTGTTGGAACGGAAGATCTCAGGAAACTGGAATTTTTGAGGAATGAAGATTTTTTGTTAAATTTGGAGGTCTGAAATAAATTAAGTACTAATGACATATATATCACTTTCTACATATGTAATCAGTTCTTTTTCCCTTAACAAAAGCCAAGTCTTAACAAAATCTGTATTCTCTAACTTTTATATATTATTTTCATATTTATAGTATATTGTTATTTAGAAGCTTTGATGCATTGAAACAAAAAGCATATCCTTAAATTCATGACAGTGTAGTAGTATCACGTATTTGAAAATAATTCCTTATAGAAATAATTCTCATTTCCTGACCATTAATGAGACTTTTAAGAATTAATAACCTTTCACCTACTTGGTGATGAGCCCATTAACTATGCCTAACTCCTATGTAAAACCTTATTGCTGCTGTAAACTATGAAAAGATTAGTAGATTTGAGAAATCTCAGTGTTGAATGTTGCTTGTGATTATACATTCTCCCAAAGTAATGTTTGAGATTATTTTTCAGTCTTACTTTTTGCTTTTTTCTCTTTCAGTAATGTCATAAAACATCAGATTTTTTTAAAAGATAAAAACTATTTTGTAGGTTTTTAAAGCAAACAAAGAAGATATTTAAATGCACAGAAAATGATGAGTTTATATGCAAAAAAAATTTGCTGTCAGATTATAAGAATTAAATGTAACTTTGTATAGAAAACATTTTTAGTATTATCTTTTTACATCATATGCATATAGTTCCTCTTGTACATTTGGTATATTATATAAATCGCTTAAAGGTGTTAGTATTTTATTATTCTGGGTAATTTTGTTAACAGTATTCATTTCCTTTTATAATATTATTGGGCGATTAGCCTTTCAACACCATTCTCTGCAATTCAAGTTTTGTTAATATTTGAGGTACTCATTACATCAGCATACAATAAGCGTGCTGTGCTATAGTCTTTTGTTTCAAAAACAATGAACATGCAGTTTTGTCAAGAGGCTTATTACCTAGGCATACTGAAAAAGGCAGCAAGACAAAAACTAAGGCCAATATCACTTTATGAAGCACACTTTTGTTTTTATTTGTTGTAGATCTACATAATTTAAAATGAAACATCAAAAAGTGTATTGGTGAAAATATAATGGTTAAATTTTTATATTGTTTTATCTAAGAGAAAAAGTGCAAGTGATAAAACCTCAACACAGCAAAGCCTTTATATAATGAAGTCCAGATTACATAATTTCAAGCTGCACATTTCAAAAGCCTTATTTCTGAGCTGCTATTGATCATATATTGAATTCTTATTAAAGATCATCAATTTAACAGAAACTAGAGAAACTAGAGTCTTTGCTCCTTTTTTCTAGAAGCTGTGCAGTAAGAAAAACAGTATAAATGTCAGCTAAATTAAGATATCCAAAAAAACAATGCTGTGGTATTCTTAACAAAATCATCTTGTCCAGTTTAACTACTATTAATGAAATTCCCAAATGTAAAGTTTAAGTCCTCAATATTTGAATTCTGACAAGATAAATCTGTATCTCATTTATAAAGACAACGTATAAATAATATTTCTCCAACTTTTTATTAGGAAAATTTTCAATTATACATACAAGTTGAAAGCATAGTACAACCAACATCTGTATATCCTTGGCTTAGATTTAATAACTTTATCAATAATATTTTGTTACATTTGCTTTATGTTTGTATGTGTATGATTTTTGTTTTTAACTGAAATGAAAGCTGTGGGTGCCTTGAGCAGTTCACCGTATTTCAGCATACATCTTATAAGAGTAAGGACATTCTTCTCCATGACCATTACCATTACCATAACAATACCATTACTGCATCTAAGAAAATGAATAATGTCATAATAACCTCTAAAATCTCTTCCATGTACAAATTTCCATGGTTATCTCAAGAAATGTACTTTATTTATTAAAAAGTTTCATTTTTTCAGTTGAGGAAAAGATCAAGACTAACTGGCATGCAGTGGGGGAATTGTACCCAACATAATCATATATTTTAAGAATACTCTACTTTATAGAGAATCAGACTCTTCACACAGGATTTTCATATACTGTCTCATTTGCTCCTCACAAGAACTCTGAGTCAGATAGGGCAAGTATCTTAAGTTTACTACTGAAGAAAGAAATTTAGAGAGGTTAAGTAATGAATATGATTAGTAAGACTTGCTTCTCTAACTCTTCCATTGTCTTTATTACACATAGTGTTTGAGACGCCACTTTCCTACAACATTCAGGGAAGTAGTGAGTTTCTCTTAGGTCAGAATCATAGTTTTAGATCGAGAAGGGATCTTAGACATCATTTAGTGTTTCTCAAAGGGGGTGCTACTGGCATTTGGGGCAGAACAGGTCTTTGTCATGTAAGCTTGGATTGTATGAGGTTTAGCACAGCCCCGCTTCAAGTATCTTGAAGTTGAGAACAATTGCTGTTGACAACAGAAAGAACTGTCCCTACACATTTTCAAATGCAGAGGAGTAGCATTACCCTGGATTGAGAACCACTTATTGGTATAATCACCATATTTTAAAGAAAGGAAAAGGACAATTAACCTTTATTCAGCAACTACTATATGACAGATACCATGTTAAGTGACTCATATAACTTAGTCCTTGCATCAGCTCTTTGCTGTATTATCTTCATTTTACAGATGAAGAAAGTGAGTGTCATTACTTATGTAACTTGCCCAAAGTCATATAGAAGGTAAGTATTGGAGCCAGGATTCAAGCACAGGTCTGTGTGAGGCCAACATTCATGAGTTCCCACCCCAGCCCAACACACTATATAGATGTGACCCAGTATAACAATTCGTATTCCTGTAACTTCTATTTTTCTACGTTTAGTACCTTTTTTTTTTTTTTTTTTTTTTTATTTATTTATTTTTTATTAGTTTCTGCTTTATAACAAAGTGAATCAGTCATACATACACATCTGTTCCCACATCCCTTCCCTATTGCGTCTCCCTCCCTCCCACCCTCCCTATCCCACCCCTCCAGGCGGTCGCAAAGCACCGAGCTCATCTCCCTGTGCTCTGTGGCTGCTTCCCACTATCTATCTACCTTACGTTTGGTAGTGTATATATGTCCATGCCTCTCTTTCGCTTTGTCACAGCTTACCCTTCATAACCAATCAGGAAGAGATTTTGGAAAATCTTTTGAAGGTGTTTGTCATAGTTGTTTTTTTTTTTTTTTTTTTCGGTATGCGGGCCTCTCACTGTTGTGGCCTCTCCCGTTGCGGAGCACAGGCTCCGGACGCGCAGGCTCAGCAGCCACGGCTCACGGGCCCAGCTGCTCCGTGGCATGTGGGATCTTCCTGGACTGGGACACGAACCCGTGTCCCCTGCATCGGCAGGCGGACTCTCAACCACTGCGCCACCAGGGAAGCCCCTAGTCATAGTTTTTAGATATAATAATTTCCAAAGTTGAATGCTCCATTTTAAATTTAACTCAAGTAATTTTCAGAAATGTTACTGTGATGGTTACACAGCATTGTGCATATACTTAGCACAGCATTGTGCATATACTTAATACAGAACTGTACACTTAAAAATGGTTAAAATGGTAACTTTTGTATTGTGTACATTTTACCACCACAACAAAAAAATTATTAGTGTTGCTAACTCACTTGAAAACTTTGAAAATACTTAAAATTGAAATTCAGAGTTTCAGTGAAACTATTCTAGTCATTTGTGGTATCTCATAGAACTTTTATAGTGATTCCTTTGATTGGTTAAAATACATTATTTTTACCTGCTTTATGACTTATAGAACTTATTCCAATACTACATCAGGGCTTGGACTACTGAGACAATAAGAACTAAACAAAAGAATTCTAATTTCACATTGATTATGTGACTAAAACAATGAATACATTTGAGAATTTTGCTTTGAAAGTGCTATTTTTTCTCTTTAAAGTAGCCATGAATCAGACTGAACATAATCTGACAGTGTCTCAGATTCCGTATCCACAAATGTGGCTCGTGTTCTATGCAGACAAGTATACGTGCAAAGAGGACAATGAGAATTCTCAGGTGGAAGATATCCCATTTGAAATGATGTTACTAAACCCGGATGCTGAAGGGAATCCATTTGATCATTTCAGTGCCGGAGAATCTGGTAAGAATATGTATTTAAATATATGTCCTAAATACAGAAAAAGATTTATGCACAAGTATCTTCATGTTGTGTTTTTAGAATACTGAAAATTAAAAACAGCTTGTGTCCAACAGTAGACAAATGGTTAAATAAATCTTCTTATAGAATTGTAACAGCTGTACTATTAAGTTTTAAAGCAGACCTGGAAATTTTGTATTGTATGGTTTCAAGTGTGTTAAAAAATACAGAGAATAAACAGAAAGAAGTACAAGAATGTTAGATTGTTTCCATATTTTGGGTGGTAGAATTATGGATAGTTTTTAGTTTCTACACTCTAAATCTTTTTGCTTTTATGATAAGCTAGCTTCATTTTTATAAACAGAAAAATGTTAAGAAACTGAGCAGTCTAAACTAGTAACCCAATGATTAAGTGAGATAGAAACTCCACTACTTTGCATAGCTGTCCTTCACTAGGTTGTTTGAACATATTTAGGGGTTGCCTTCATTGGAGATTGCAGCCATTTTTGAAATGACAAAATTGATAAAACTTTCCAAAATCAAATCTACTCCCATAAAATATTTCATCAAAATTTTAGGTTGACAGAATTTTATGTTCTGCCCTACTGAAGTGAATTCCTAGCCCAAACAGAAATGAATGACTTCTTGTGATTAATGGTGGACATGCTATAAAGTATTATGGATTTGTAAATTAACATGTCAGAATGAAAACTAGAATCTCTAGGCCATCTGTCAAAGAAAAGGGTTAGGTGTTTACCTCTTCATGAGTTCATTACCCACTTGGAAGAGTCAATCTGCTTAGAGAAAAATTCAATCCCATTGCCTTACATTTGCCATCAAGTTGGGTGGGTGGAGGTAGGCCAGGAGTTGAGGCCACATTAGACTAAACCAGTTGTTAAGCTCAAAGTGTAAATTGCCACAGCTAGAAAAGCAACTCAAGGAGCTTGTGTTATAAACAATAAGTCACAAGTAACTTAATGTATGAAGAAAGAAACTTTTTTAAAAATATCCTTTAGTTTGAGAAAATACTTACATAGTGACAGAATGGGGTCCTAAACATTTAAAAATAATTCATTCTAAAAGTCTTTTCTGTGAAGGAAATGACATAATTGTTTTTGAATGCAAATGAATGTAAAGGTTAAATTTCACTTGATACTATTTTGGATCAACGTAGGTCATTATTGAAAGTTAATTCTGTCCTACCATTTCTTTTATCTTAGTAAGAGATATTGACATTTATTTTACATAGTTTGGAAAGGCATTGATGAAACCCAGGTCTAGTGATAGCATTCGATGGGTGGTTGGATTAACTTGCTTTTAAGGTTTCTTTTAACTATAAGGCTTCATTATTTCATATGACACTTATCTTTAGGACTGGTCAGGCTTCAGCAGGAAGTAATGCTCTTCTGTAGTCACTGTACATGCAAACCCTACTGCCTCTAGTGGAGTCCCCATCTAGTAGCCCTTCCCCCTCCTGCCTTCAGGCAGAAGGGTGGAGGCTCCAGAGGTTGTTTTATTTATTGTATGGATCCATGAGACTCACTGGATCCTGATATTCTTTTTCTTGCCTCCTTATCTAGGCTCTCATTTCTGGACTCTTTCCTCATTCCCAGTTTGATATCTGAACTTTGACCGTAGGCCATAAAGTAATGACATTTGTGCCCTATGCCGTGCTTGGACTACTGAATGTCAGTCATCCTTACCCTTGCTCATCCTGAAGCTTGCCCATATCTTCTAGTGTTTCTTTCAACACCCTGAATTATGGCTAGCTTTTTCTTTAGGGTTCCCACTAACCATTCTGACTCAGTTCTTAGTCCTGACTCCTTTTGACCTGTCTTCTCCTGTGACTGATTTTGATTTGATACTTATAGTATGTCTAAAATCTGTCTTTCTTGTACTAGAATGGGGAGAGTTACTTTGGTCATGTCACCAAGAGTATTTAAATGAGGGAAAAAATTTCACTATAATATGGATTTTCATTAAGCATGGGATTCTGTGTAAGGCTAATCTGTAGGGATTGATTATTAAAAAGTGCCATAAGTACTCAAAAGTATTCATTGCTAGATGTCTGGCATAATTTCCAAGGATCACATCATTTTATTATTTAAATGCCTTAAAATATGATTAATTCTACCTTGAAGTCTAAATCGGTGGTTCTCAACCTGTCACTGTGTATGCATATGGAGAGCTTTGGAAAAAATACAGGTGTCCACCCCCAGAAAAGGAGAGATAGACTTGGTTTTGGAGTGGAAGCCAGGCATTTGTAGTTGGTCAAAGCTCTGAAGTTGATTCTAATGTGCAGAACCACTTAGCTAAAAGTCCATATTCCACATTGTTTTGGTAATGTGTTGGTTTCAACGTAGAGCCTTAAGAGGGATTCTTCCTATTCTGTAGCCTCAGGTATAGAATTTGTTTCCAGGGAATAATTCCTAGTTAGTTCATTTTAGAAACTTTTCCTCATTTGACTAATTTTCTGCCCTGAGTAGAGAAAATTGATTTGCTATGCTTTTTACTGAGAATTGACTGCTAAAACATGTATCTTAGAGGTTTGAATTAGAATAACCTGGTGCAAAAAGCTACAATTAATGTTATATGCTACTCTGGTTAAATCTTACAGTTTGTTTTCTTTCAAACCAACTATGTATTTTATATCTACGAGACTTTAGTTAGTCCTGTATTTTACAGACTTAGGTTTTTTTGTTTTGGGGTTTTTTTTTTTCTAATGTAGACTAAGGCAAGTTTGATGCTACTTGACAAAATACTACATAGGAATATCATGCTTCAAGGTAGAATAAAATAAAACTGCCTCTTAAAAAATTAGAATCCTCGTTAACTGTATTTGTGATTGGTAGAGACCAAAAGAAGAAGTACTCAGAATCCTGAGAATTAAAGCATTATTGTCTAAAGTAGACTGGTTTTCACTGGAATGGTATTACAGGCTCTGTCACACCTGCCATCTCACTGTTCTGAAGATTCCAGATATGTTTATTATTTTCTCTTGTTCCCTTTTCTCCTCCGTTATCCTGCAAGATAATGGGTTGGATCTTACCTTTGGCTCTGTAACTTAAAGTAACAGAAAACTCTAATGCAAGTGGTATAGACAATAAGGAAATTAATTCTCTTACATAACAATAATTTCTGAGGCTTCTTCAGGGTAGTTTATTCAACATTATCCTACCCTGTTATCCTCTGTCAGCTTTGTCAGCTCCCTCATATTCAAAGTTAACTGTAGCAGTCTGGGCGTACATCTAGGCAATGGCAAAGTTCAATGTCTCTCTTTTAAGAGCAAGGAAACCTTTCCCAGAAGCTCCCTTATCTCATTTCATTGGCCAGAACGTGACACATGACCTTGTTGTCTAACGTCATAAGAGAAATGTAAGTGAAGGTATCAGAAAGGTGATATGGGTAAACCAACATGTCGAAGTAAAGGGTTAGGTTTACCTCTTTGGGAAAGGGGAGTATTGGAATTTCTCTAATTGGTTTAGACTAATCGGGATTTATCTTGAGACCCTTGAGGGTGGGATGGACATTGGGGTTCTGAGACAGCAAGCATCACAGGCGAGAGTGCTCCAGGGGCTGCTCCATGACCCATTGACTCTCTCCTTTCCTTACCCTCTTTTCTCCCATCTCCCATCATTTAGCTGGAGCTGAATTTTTTTAAAGCTGTCCTGGAAGTTTTCTTCCTACTGAATTTTGCCAGTGCCTCTTCCAGTTAAGTTTGCCTTAAAATCTACTCATTCCCTTATACCATAAGTGTTTGTCACCTATTGCATGCTCATTTAAGAGTGTTTTTCTTCTTTTGTGTATAGGCAGGTTTTAATACCTAGTATCCACCTGTTTTAAAATTAGATTTTAATTTCAAGGCGAACATAGATTACTTTCCTGTGAAGGATGGTGGCAGAACAAAAGTAAAGTTGATGGAAGAGAAAAAAAAAACAGACTTTTTTTCCTAGAAGTGGTTTATTTAAAAGAACACTTGAGAGCAGACCCAGAGTTTTATCTTTAAAGTATCAGGGTCAAGGTAGGAATAATTTATGCAAAATGCAATGAGCAAAGTGTAGGACAAATGTCCTAGTTCAAGTTATTTAATATATTATCTCAATGAAATAATTTTTTGGTTACCGTGTTAGCTTTTTATGGAAGATACATTTAATCTTGAATAATCCTAAAACATTTTTTGCTAGTGACATGTGTCTTATTTTCAAAAGTCCCTTCCTCCTGTATTATTCTGGTTCTCAATAAATAGTCTGGGATTTTCTTTTCATGGTGCATTTCTAACCTAATAGAGTCTGAAACCTTATCTTGTAATGAATATTTTGTGAAGTATTATAAATAAATAAAATTTTAAATAGAATGCCATATTTAATTCTTTATACTAAGAAGAAAAGGTAAAAACAGATTCAGAACACAGGATAGCATACTTTTACTGACACACAGTTATAATATGTTTAGCTTATTTTCTGCCTAGTTCCATTAGTATAACAGTCCCAGGTTTATTGTCCCATTATTTCTAAAGCTAGAATACGTCTCTATACCAGGAATTTTAAAAGAAAATATGCCCATTCTGTTATTTGATATTCTCTTCCTGAAGTCTAAACATACTTTCTCACCTAGACTAGAGAAGTGGACAATCAGCGTTTATGTACGTAGAGCAAGAGAGACACCCAGTGGCTGAAATACTTCTTTCTCTCTCTCTCTCTCTCTTTTTCTCCTAACAATGCCAAAAACATGATTGAGATTGAACTGTTTATTGAGTATTTTTCCTACTGTTTGTATCTTCTGGATTACTTTTCTAGAATTATTTTCCATACAATGTAAATATTCCCTTCTCTGCCTGTTGTTTGGAGTTTATCCCACATGGGAAGCCAGAGCAGGTTCAGGGGTCACAGTTGGAATGGAAATGAGTACAGTTTAGACTGTTCATCCACAGATTCATTGGAGACAGCTATAGCCACTGTCACGATATCCAGTGTTATTTAGATAGAATATAAAAGCCCTAGTATTAGGGACTAGGTTTAGATGTTACCAAGTAAATGTAAGCCATTAAACTCAAAGCTGGCCCCTGGTTTGTTATAAAATTTTCTGAAATTTCTGAAAAATGAAGACACAGTCAAAAGATTCCAGGTAACACAGAAAAAGGGGTGTTTATCTTGAGGATGTGTGAAGACTACTGAAAAGCTGCTGGTAGACACTGGAGGCTGCTTAATGACTGGGACCATTTTTACTATAAAACCTGCACATTCCTATGCTCTGTTCTTGTCTCTACCAGCCAGCTCCCTCTGCTCATTCAAAATTTCTGCGTGCCCAGAATTTTGATTTCATCATGGCCTGGTTTGACTCCTTTGGCCTGCTCCATCATCAACTCTTTTCAAGTCCAGTTTCTATTGCCTCATCCTTTCTATGTTTTGTGGTTTGATGTCCCAAGAGAACGTGACTGGCTTTGTATCTTTGAGAACCAAGTGATGCTGCTGGCCAGTGACTAGTGTTTGGATTGGTAGCCACTTGGTCAGGTGTTTCAGTTTCAGTCACCTGTGGAGTGGAGTCCCATGGTCTCCATAGGTTTTCCTCTTTGACAGAGCTGAATGCCATTTACTTCAGAAGGAGGCCTGGTCGTGACAGGTATTTTGACGCTTTGTCCAAATGGGAATTTAAGGTTATGATACATTCCAGAGCTCGGTTCTTAGGCTTTAGCTGTAGCAGAATCACTGAAGGACTTATTAAAACCAGAATTCTGGGTCCCACTCCCAGAATCTCTGATTCATTAGATAAGGGTTGAGTCCCAAGAGTCTGCCTTTCTAACTACTTCCCTACTGATGGTGCTGCTGGCACAGGGCTCACACTTTGAGAATCATTGTCAGGGTATATAAAACTCTTATTGACTGACTAAATCTATTTTTAAATGTCTTGTAAAAGAAATCCACTTTGGGGGGTAAAAAAGCATATCTAACTGAATGCTGAAATCATTGTTTTAATTTACTGTTTCGACCAAAACTATGATCTTGTGGTTAGTCTTTGGGCTTATTCCCTGACCAATATGATTTCTTATAGATTGACTTCAGTTTAATCTGCATTCTTATAGTTAAGACTGTATCCTAAAGTAGAAAATTATGTTTCAACAGTCTTCTTTTTTTTTCTCTTACAAAAGTAAATGCTATGACTTCAGTTAAAAAACAAGTTCTGGAAATATACTGATGGGAAGGTTTGAAAGCAACCCAACACTATAACTGGCTTGTTCCTTTCTTCTCTTCACAGGGTTACATGAGTTCTTTTTCCTCCTAGTCCTAGTGTACTTTGTGATTGCTTGCATCTATGCGCAATCATTGTGGCAGGCTATTAAGAAAGGAGGACCCATGCACGTGGTTTTAAAGGTTCTGACAACTGCCTTGCTGTTACAAGCTGGTTCAGCTTTCGCTAATTACATTCATTTCTCCAGGTAACTCAAAACCATTAAAACTGTGTTCATCATTACATCTAATTAATCCTAATCAGTCCACCAAAATTATGCTTGCTTTGATTATGAATGATTTTTTTCACATTTGTAATTGATGCTAATATTCTCCTCTTCAATTCTTCAGTTACTCCAAAGATGGAATAGGGGTACCTTTTATGGGAAGTTTGGCAGAATGTGAGTATCTTACTGAGCATTTTTTTAAAACATAAACTTGCTATCTGCTTCTTGTATGTTTTCCTTTTTTTGTCAATTATTTTTTGTCATAACACAGTTTTTTTATCCAAGGTTGGTTAGATTCAGCTCAACTGGAAACAAGATTATACATTTAGTTTCCACATATCCTATTTAGTTTCTTCTTAGTAATAGGTAATGGGTATAGCTCCTCATTGTCTTTAGAGCATATTTATATGCATTCTCTCTTTTTTTTTTTTTCATGTGGACCATGTTTAAAGTCTTTATTGAATTTTTCACGATATTGCTTCTGTTTTACGTTTTGGTTTTTTGGGTGCAAAGCATGCGGGATCCTAGCTCCCCGACCAGGGATCAAACCCGCACCCCCTGCATTGGAAGGCCAAGTCTTAATCACTGGACCACCAGGAGATTCCCACATTCTCTCATTTTTATCCTCAATAAAAACTCAGTGAAGTAGATATGCTTATCCCTATTTTGCAGATAAAGAATCTGGGCTCAGTGACAGGAAGTACATTCCCAAATGTCAGTCAGCTAGTGAATGGTAGAGCCAAGATTTAGACCCAAATTTTCTGACCACAAAGCTAAAGGGTTTTTTTTTCCCTTTTTCGTCCCTTTTGTGACTCTTTTGTCTCTATTTCTAACCCAGAGCCATAGAGTATACCTATAATTGAGCTGACCTCTCAGCTTTCTTCTTTAATTTATAAGAGGAACTTTTGTGAAGTAGTTTTTCAATTAAATATGATGGTGAAAAACTAAAAGTTCCTATAATCATGACTTTTTAAAGGGAACTTTAGAGGGACATCAGGTCATATGCCATTCTCAATCCTGAAAAACAAGTTAAGATTTGCTCTAAAAAAGCAGATTCTGAATACGAAGACATTCTAGGATTTACTTTCCTTATATTTCCATATTTCTCTTCTAGTCTCCTCACTCTTTAATAGGGTATCTTATGGTAATCTCTATAATCATCTCAGGACCCACTTATCCTGATCTTGCTGCCTATTTTAAGATTCTAAAACTTCTAGAACCTTTCCTTTTCCTTGTGAAGAGGATGGATACTGTTTACCTCTTGGGCATGAACAAGAGTTGCTTCTCCTTCTTTGACATTACTGGAACCCTGGTTTCAACCCCTGTTTTCTCTTAGATGACTCAGGATGTTTAAGAGAATCCTAGAGTTTTAAAACTGGACAGAGCATAGAAATAATTTAGCTTATGCATTTTAGATGAAGAAATTGTGGTCCAAAGAGGCAAAGCACACAGAGACCCATCAGTAGCAAAGCTGTTACTAAAATCAAGGACTTTTGAAGTTTTTTGAGTGTCTACTGTATACAAAACAGTGTTTTAGGCTGTCTGGCATCTTCATGGTAAGTTAAAAGCAAAAGTCTTTTTTAAAAAACTGCAATAAACCAATGTTGATCATTTTTGGTAGTTCTGACAACAGGTTTGGTTAATGAAGATTTTTAATCAAATTCCACAGAATGGGGTTTTTGTGTCATCTGTGTATTTTATCTACATTAGTTATTTTTCAAGAACAGATAAGCAGTGTCTACCTACCCTCACAGTTATGATATTATATCAATATGTGCATTACTTAGTATGTAAAGAAATGAGCCAGAAAATCAACCTTCCCTCCTCCCCAGTATTTGTTTTTGCTAATTAGCAACTTATGTAGGGATATTCCTTTGGCTAACTTCTTTAAGTAACTGAATATGTATTTGTGAAATGTTTAATAAACATAATTAGCATCACAATCATTTAAAATCTATGGTGTAAGAAAATTGTGCTTGTTCTGAAAGGCCATGACACTTTATATCATTAAAGTGTAGTGACAGTTCAGTATTAGAATTCGCTATTACAAGTATATAAGCATAAATGTAAAGTATCCGGTTTTAATTTGGGTGGCAAAGCTGGAGAAAAATATGGCAAAATAAAGCTGAAAAGGTCTATTATTAATAGGTTTTTGGCTTGTAACTTTTAATATAAGTTTGATACTACAGCTAGTTTTATCTGTTTCTCTAAATATCTTTATATAAAAGAAATAAAAGTTGTAGACATCAAAGTTATAAATGGCAATTTGAAGAAAGTTTTATTTTGTTGAATTGTGATCACACATTTATTCCAAAATCCACATCAAAATACACTCTGTTGAAAAAGTAATAATTTTTTAAAAAATCAATAAATAGAACTTCTAAAGTGAATACACATGGCATTTGAAGTATTATTGCTTGTTATTTTCTTGTAGCACTGAACTGGGTGCAGGCGGTTTCGTTGCGTCTTTTCTACCGCAGCCAGCTTCCCCTGCAGTGTAAGTGATGGCCACTGGGTGGCACATCACACTAATGCATGGAGCGCTTCATTCGCCTTCAGGACTGACACTAGGGCCAACATAATTGGATGTTACAGCAGCTCTGTGTTTTATTGTCATGCTATTTCTTATTAATAGGTTTAGAAAATACTCTTCATATTATAGGTCAGCCACCAAAAAAAATTAACAACCCAGAAGTATTCTCCACATTGCAGAAGTTATATTTAAAATTTCTTTTCATAAGCCGTGAGTTATCGATTGTAATTAGAAAAACTAAGAAGAGTAAGAAACACAAAGAGATTTAAAGTTGGCCTTAATAAAGATATGATAGGGACACATATATTTTTAAAAATAGGAGTATTGCCATTGTTTTAACTATTTTCAGAAATGTTTACAAATTTAATGGCAAAATTTTAATTCTTTAGAATTATTATACTTGAATATCTCATTGAATTTCATCAGTTTCTTTTTTAAAATGCCTGTCTTTTGTGGTTAATAAAATAATTATATTCTCAATGCAAAAAGGATAAAATTTGGGAATTCCATGGTGGTTCAGTGGTTAGGACTCCATGCTTTTACTGCTGAGGACACAAGTTCAATCCCTGGTCGGGGAACTAAGTTCCCGCAAGCTGCGCAGTGTGACCAAAAAAAAAAAAAAAAAGATAAAATTCTTTGTATTGTGAAAACTCAGTTGACTTTGGCTTTCATTTCCCATTAGTTTTTGACATCGCTTCCCAAATTCAAATGTTATACTTACTTCTGAGTCTATGCATGGGTTGGACAATAGTCAGAATGAAGAAGTCTCAGAGCAGACCTCTCCAGTGGGATTCTACTCCTGCATCCACTGGCATTGCTGTATTCATTGTCATAACACAGGTTAGTAGTGATACTAAATGTTTCTGCTTTGCAATATTGAGAAATGCAAATTTGAACATATCTCATGTCAAGAAACCTAGGACCCATGAGGAACTTGTGTCATTTTAAAGTATGAATTTAAAGAGTGATAGATCATATATGAAGTAAGTGAGAAAGAGAAAGACAAATACCATATGATATCAGTTATATGTAGAATCTAAAATATGACACGAATGAATTTATCTACAAAACAGAAACACACTCTCAGACATAGAAAACAAATTTATGGTTACCAAAGGGGAAAGAGGGAGAGGGAGGGATAAATTAGGAGTTTGGGATTAGCAGATGCACACTACTATATATAAAATAGATAAACAGGGTCCTACTGTATAGCACTGGGAACTATATTCAATATCCTGTAATAAACCATAATGGAAAAGAATCTGAAAAAGAATATGTATATATATGTGTAACTGAATTACTTTATTGTACCTCAGAAACTAACACAACATTGTAAATCACCTTTACTGCAATTTTTTAAAAATGGGGAAAAAAAGAGTGATAGATAAATAACCTGTTAATTTTCTGAGTGCTGGTATATGTATATTGTAGAATTTCATTGTAATTTACCTGAATCTGAGCTTCCTATCAGATTAGTTCAGTGCAGTATATTTAGTATTCAGTTAGATTCTCATTTCCTAATTAAGAGCTTTCTTTCATATTTTCTAACACTTAGTAAGTCCTCAATATTAAATGAGTCGGTTAATGAATTTGAGATTCATTCATTGGCCAGAATCTACTTTATACATGAAAGAATTCAAGTGAATATCAGATTAAAGAAAAAACAAAATGTAGAATAAAAAAGAATAGGATCTTGTTTTTGAAAACAAATGCAAAAACAAACTTGGTCTTTTAGAAGAGTCCTCTATGCCTTTTTTTTGTTTTTCTCTGTAGTGACCTATAGACATTATTCTAGGATCTCCATATGCCTATGTACAATGGATTTATTAAACTTAAGAAGAAAGACATAAACATAAAAATTTGTATTGAGTTTGTGACCATAATTAGCTGTAGATGAAAATGAAATATACATCTGGACTCTGTAAAGGACATCATAATCTAAGTTTTAATGCATTAAATAAATTGAAAAACTCACTAGTGAAGGGTAAGGCCTGTGCTCATCTACCTCCAGTACTTATTTTAGTACCTTAGGTGCTGAGTGAAGGTTTATTGAATTTACATGATTGATTTAGAAAGAGACCATATCACAGATATTGATATTTTAAAAGGAGATAATGCCAGGAAGGGAGGGCTAGTGAGAAAGAACTGAATTAGAGGTGATTAAAATAAGGGTAAGTTCTACCAACTTAATGTTTTTGATCCAGGATTTATGGAGAGTAGTGTTAATATCAAGTTAAATTCTCATTTTTCAATAACTTCTAAAAATTGAAAAATTGTTTTTTCATTATTTCATTGCAATTTAAATTCGTTATCATAAACAAATACAAATTGAGATTATAACACTACCCTAGAGTTTATGTGAGCATTTGTGAAGAATGTATTAGACACGGCCCTGACTCTCAACAGCAGCCAGACTAGGTGGACGAGACAGGCAACAAGAGATCACGTAAATGTGTACAGTGTATTCCACAGGTCATGCATTAGCATACGTATGTGAAAATATGGGAGTATGAATATGTAAAAATGTGAATCATGGGAAATAGTAGGTTTTTTTTTTGCTTTATTGGGTTATAATTGAAAAATAGAAATTGTATAGATTTAAGGTATACAACTTGATGTTTTGATATATTTATACATTAGGAAATGATCACCACAATCAAGCCAGTTAACGTATCTATTACCTCACATAGCAGGAAATGATAGTTCTATAGTAGCACTTCTTTGTTGTAAAGAGTTAAGTTTAGAAATGCAAGTTAAGGAGTCAGATGGGTATAATTTGGCGTAGAGGAATGAATTTCTGTAATAAAGATCAAATTTTTGTTTCAAGAAGGAAATTTATGTGTGCAAGATAAGAAAAGAGTTCACCTAGCAAGAATGGTAGCTGGAGTAAAATTAGGGTGGAAGATTTGAGAATGAGGGAAGGAAGTGGTTGCTGGTAAACCCCATAAAGCCTAAAATTGGATTTAATAATGGAGTTTTGACCTAAATTCTTTGAAAGCCACTGAAGACCCAATTCTGAAGGCTGGGTTGGCCGATGAAGGGAGCACAGAGGGCTACTGACGTGTGATGGTGAAAATTATCGTAATTTAAGTGATTGTTGTTTGGTAAAGGTGGAGGGAATGTGGGCACTGATTTCTACTGAATAGCAGTAAACAGAACAGCTTAATGAGGAACTTGCGAGCTTTACACTGGGATAGTAACAATATGGTAAAAAAGGTGAACAAACAACTAAGGATAAGTAACTGTGCCCTGGATGCTATGGTGGATATTGAAAATCTACTCTCCTTTACCCAGGGAGGTTACCGTGGGAAAAGAATGAGGTATGAAATCAACAATTCTGACTTGTTAATTTCTGGATTACAAAAGATACTGAGATATTTGAAAGTTGATCCTGAGATAAAGGGCTTGAATGCAAAACGGTTTGATTCCTAATAAGGTGTTGAAGTAAGAAAGAGATAGATTTAGTAGAAAGTTTTATGTTTATTCTCTTCATCTTTTTGACTTATTTTCATCATTAGAGATGTCTTACTTGAATCATGGTAACAGTAGCATTTTTTATCTCTTGTATGTGGTCTCATTTGATTACAATCCCTTTTCTCCAGCTGAGGGTATCAGTGAAGGAAAAACTGCCTGTGCTTTATTAATCAACACATTATATAGTCTGATAAATCTTAGAGCCTCTTAGGAATGTTTATATACTGGTTAAGGGGATATAGAAAAGAGATGAAAAAAGTACTTTATTGTAAGTAGACATGACTTTTTTCTCTAAATATAATATTGTTTTTTTACAGAGTATTTTGCTACTTTGGGAACAGTTTGACGATACCAGTCCTCACAGCCACCATTCACACCACAACTTAGCAGGGATCCTTCTAATTGTTTTAAGAATTTGCCTAGCATTGTCATTAGGCTGTGGACTCTACCAGATCATCACAGTGGAAAGAAGCACACTCAAAAGGGAGTTCTATATCACTTTTGCCAAAGTATGGGTTTGTTTAGAAAATGACTTCTTCACATTATCAACTTCATTTTGCTTTACTTGGGAAGTTAAGGAGCAACCATATGCTAATATTTAATAGTAAGCTTTTATTACGTGCCAGGTACTTTATGTGCTTCAAATCATTTAATCGTCACAACTTACGAGATATAGATGATATTATCCCCATTTTGCAGAACTCATGAAACAGTAGTTTCCATGTAATCTTTGGCAGGTCAGTTTTGCCTGTATTATAATTTCTTTATCAATAGGGATTTTACATTTTTTCTGTAGTATCAGAATTTTTTAAATAAAAAAAATAGGATACAGTTTGCATGTCTCAAAAAACAGTCATTAATGGACTATGAACTGTTACTCCCAGAATTATGCAATGTTTATAACAAACTATGAAGAGCCGTCCTTCAGCATAAGCAGAGGGAGCCAGGAGGCTGAGTACATACTATGTTCCAGCCATTTCATGGCATCCATGTGAGATCATGTTTACTTCATTCCCCCTTGCTGTGTCCTTCTTATGCTACTGAGATCTAAAGGCAAATGGATTTTTTTTCTGTACCCGTTTAATAAAGGAAAAGATCAGGAGACAGGTTGAGTCAGTAACGTTACAGAAGCCTCCCTTCCTAGAAAGTTATATTTTTTGGGTCAGATTGAGAGAATCCGTAACCCATCATCTTGGCAACTCAAAGCAGCATTCTGATATGCTGTTTGGTCAGCCCACCCTAGTTGACAGTCTCAGCAGAATGAGGCTGAGACGGAGGAGGGCCACATTCCTTCTTTATTCCAGATGTGGAGCACTTTAAAGCTGCTGCTGCAGCCCTGGGAACCCATATCAGGCCTCTGAGTACCAAACAGGCAAGGATATGCCACTTCACTTTGGAATTCTTCCCAGAGACAGTAGTGCTTATTGTTTCAAAAGTTAGTATATACTTCAGGTATTTAAAAACTAAATATTTTCTTTTCTTCTATGTTTAAAACAGTACAAAAATTTTTTCTTAAACTTTAATTTTTATTTTTATATGTTTTAATGTAACTATTTGAATAGGTTCAAACATCCAAAAGTATTTAAAAAGCAGCAAACGTGTTTCTTACTTGTCTCCCATCTATGCAGTTATCACCTCCTCATATAATCACTGTTATTAATTCCTAATTTATTTTTTAGAGAATTTAAAATATATATATTATTATATACATGAATATGTATAAAATCGATAACTAATAAGAACCTGCTGTATAAAAAAATAAATAAAATTCAAAAATTCAAAAAAATATATATATATATTACTTTATATTTCCCTTCACTTTTATACAAATAGTAGCATATTGAACACATTTTTCTATATCTTGGTTTTTTTCTTATAACCTCAATATACCAAGCATTTCAACATCTACTAGTATTAACTTATTATTTTATTTCAAATTTAATTTTGGAAAAGGATATGTTGCCATGTTCTAGGAAAAATAGAACATATATATTTGAAAAGTATAGTGTTAAAAAGTTTCCCATTCCTATTCGCCTAATTCTGTCTTTTGTACTAAATCTCAAACAGGTAACTGCTGCTAATCAGTTTTTTGTGTATTCTTACAGAATTTCTTTGTGTATCTATATGCAAATATGAATGTATATTCTTATTTGTTTTTTATAGAAATATTACACATTTGTACCTTGTTTTTCTCAATTATTGATTTGTTACTTATATATCAAAACCTTAAAATATATGTATGAGGAAGATGTAAGATTTTAAATACTCCAAAAACACCCATTTGATTAGAAACAGAATATCATTGTCACAACAATAGCAAATATATTTCTACATTTTATTGCAAGTTCTACTGTACAGGCCAATTGAGATCAATCAAGACCTCCTAAATATGCTAGTAATGTTATTTATCTGGTACATTCTGAAAACAAAGACTTAGCTGAGCTTATTTGACTTATTTTTCATTTGTTTCAGGGCTGTATCTTGTGGTTTTTGTGCCATCCAGGTCTTGCATGCATTTCTATCATTTTTAATGACTACCAAAGAGATAAGGTAAATAATATACATGATCAAAATAGTTTTTTGTAGTCTTTACTGGGAAATTATTAAAGTAGGAAAGGCCTGTTTATCCATTCAGTGGTTTCTTGGATTCTTTAAAATAAAACTTTGAAACAAAATATTGAACCAGTGAGTATTTAAATTTAGTTTATAAGCAAAATGATGGAAAATAGCTTTTGTTATTCTTATTTTAGCCTATTTCATAATACTGTTTTATAAATTAAATTATAAAATTTATAACACATCTTTGTAGTTAAGAAAAAATGATTAAAATTTTTTGCTACATAATGTTAAAAATCAAGACAGCTTTCTAAAAGTCAGTCTAGTTGCTTTAACAGCCTGCAGACTGGAATGCCGTGCTCAAGTATGCCACATTTTGGTTGTATTGATACCTACCTTCTTAGGTGAATTACTCCATCATTTCGAAGTGGAGTTCTGCCAGGAGCCCTTTACAAGCAATGCAGTGTGCGGTTGAACACACAAATGTTTCTTGAACCTGAGGTATTTACAAAGGGTAAATAGATAGGAAGTTAGTCTACAAAAATAGAGAAGTGACTTGAGAATTTCGGAAAGGGCTTTTAGAGCACTCTTCAAGATTCAGGTAGGGGCATGCTTTATTCCTATTACTAGATTAGCCAGGAGTCTGATTTTTCCTATTACTTTCTTTAGTGCATGCACCCTGAGAAGATGGTTTAGCAAATTATTCTTTTGTGTCTTATTTTGACATCTATAAACTAACTGTTAAAGGAATTTTACTTTTGAACAATTATAGTTGAACATTAGTCTCATTTTCCTATTGAAAATTTCTTTTACAAAATGTACCCCCAGTAAAGATGGGACAGATACAGTTTTTAATTTATATATATTTGTATAATGTATATATGTTTATATATGTATAAAATATTTATAGGTCCATGATAAATTAATATAATTTCTGTTTTTGCATGCAGTAAAGCATTCTCTTTCTTTTCTTTTCAGGTCATTACAGTAGGCGTTATCCTTTGCCAGTCTGTTTCCATGGTGATTCTCTACAGACTCTTTCTATCCCACAGTCTATACTGGGAAGTTTCTTCACTTTCCTCAGTAACACTGCCACTGACCATATCATCTGGACACAAAAGTCGGCCTCACTTCTGATACTTGATTTTCTTTAGAGGAAAAGTAAATTTATTTACCAGAGTGCAATAAGGATCCAAATACAGTGACTTTTTTTTCATACTTTTGGTATGAAAAATTGAACAGAGAAAGCAGAGCATGTTATTTATACAACTGCATTTAAGCAGTACCAAACTGAAAAAAAGGTAATAAATGTTTTGAAATATACTTAATAAACTTTCAAGAAAGAGTGTTGTTATAAGGTCATTTATGCAATTTCCATATGGAAATAAAGATGAAAAGAATTACATGATATTTTGGTAAGAGATTCACCACTTATAATGCCTCATCTTATATCAATAATTAACTCAGGTTTGATAGTCTAATAAAAAGTAATCAGTTAAATGATTACTTGCTTATACATGTCTAAACCAAGTCCAGTTATGAAATCAGTGTAATACACTGGTTAAAAACTGCTTCTTTTTATGCTTTAAGGAAAATGCATTTTGTATTGGAGTGTAAAGAAATTGAAAATGAAGTTACTTCAGAAAATCAATATAAAATATATTCATAGTTAAGTGAATAAGCTTTTGTTTATTTGTGGGTGGGGTTATTCTCCATTTTCTTCTATTTTAGCTCTAGTTAGGTTTTAGCTTGATTAGCAAAGCATTTTTGACAGATAGTTTATGAAAAACTTAAGATACATTGCATTGGTTTTACAAAGGGTTTTAAAATCTGAGCACTTAGGTGAAGGAACAAGCTGGTTTACATGTTGAAAAAGAAAGAAGGAGAAAGTACTCTGTGATATGGTACTAAAGTTTTAATCCTGATATAATTCATTTCTCTTACAATGAATCCCCAATCATAATTAAGCTGTATACACAGATTAAATTAACAGAAGCATTTCACATAAATGCTGGTTTCAGTCATCAACTACCCATGAATTCCTGCCCAAGGATACTTAATCAGGATTAAATTTTCTATGAATAATTGAAAAACAAAATACTCACTGGATTTGTTATAATCCGTGTTGGCACTGGATTCTAAGTAGTTGCCATCTTGAATCCTTTGTAATAAAGCCATATTTTTGTGTATGATGCCCCAGTATTGAGCATACACTCTATCAAGTGCCTGTTTAAAAAATTGCTAAATTATTGTTGTTACTTGCTGTAAAAAATGACTATGCCCATTAATAGTCACTGACCAGAAATTATTCTGTTTCTGTTTTTCAAGTCATTCAGGCCTTTACATTTTTACTTCTGACTTATTTTAAAGATTTTTTAATCTACTTGCAAAGGTATTATGTTTTTAAGCAAGAGATGGTGCATGATCTGGTAATTAACCTTTTTAAAATTAAACAGTTAAAGCAACATAGCACAACTTAAAAATCTCTATGATTTTGTCTTTGTTTTTCCCTTACATCTAGTCTCATTGGAAATGAATAGTATTCTGCTTCATTTTAAAGGGAAAATACGTGTGTTCATGACTAGCAAAATGGCAGAATGACAGACTTCAGCCTGCTCATTAAATCCTCAACAGTTCTTTGTAAATTATTTAATAAATGAGAGCTACAGGTTGAGGCTAGAAAATCTGAGGTATATCTTAGGTTTACGTGTTCTTCTGAGTGGTCGTGACCTTTTCTTTTACCACATCTCACTAATAACCCCAGTTATTGTCTGTTGTGTTCAACTGAAGTACAGTTAACTGAGCTGGAAACAAAAAGAGTGAAGCCTTTTCATAAATTTTGTGAACTTGCAACAGTGGGAAGAGAATAATCTTTGTGTTATTTACACAAAGAACATGGAAACTGTAATCAACATATATGAAATATATTGCTGTGCTTGCATTTATGAGGCTTGAACAGGTTTTTTTTTTACTCTATTTTTTAAGTTATGGTTAAACTTGTTGATAATTAATTTTGTTATTTAAGAGCCACTGTTAAATGAAGAAAAACAGTTAATAAATGTATAAGGCAGTTGTGAATAAAGGTTAGTAATCCGAGCTCAAAATTCATAGATCATAAGTCATGACACAGTGTCCCCTCTTTTTCTCTTTCTGAATGTTTACATGGAGATTTGTCACCACAGATTACGGAAAGATAAGTGTATACTGCAAGTGCTAATTAGAGATCAAAAGTTTTCTACTTTTCTTTCTCTGTCAGGTAATGCGTTTTTTAAAATCTATTGATATTTTTACATTTTTTTCTTAAAGAAGGTGAGTGGTCTCTCAAGAGCTTTTTTTTTTTTTTTCCAGAAGCATCTTGTTGCTTCTTTTAGGAAGGTATATATATAGTGGTGTTTATTTTTATTGACATGTATAATAATATTAGCCCCTATTTAATTGAGTGCTTACTGTGCATCAGGCCCTTTACGCTCATCCCTAAGCTCTAGTGCTGTAACCACACTCCCCTTTAACTGAGTATAAGAGAGAGGATAAATGATTTCCCCATAATCACCTGACTTTCCTTCACTTTTCTACTTTACCTGCATGATTTAATTAGCACCTATTAGATGTTGTGTTAATTTTAGTGAGAATGAATGGCTATCCATAGTTAATTTTAGCTGTTGATTTTTAACATTAAACCTGGAATTGTGCTGAAAATCAGAAATGAGCTTGAATATCTGTACCCTCAATATTTGAACACTTGGCTTTCAGCCAGACAGTATTGCTAGCAGGGAGAGATAATCCAGGCAGAAGAGCTTGCTTTAGGAAAAATTTTCATGATCTCAAGTAAAATAAGCCATGTCTGATGAAAATGGGAGATATACAAGTCTAAGACCAATTCTAACACAAGGAGGCTAGAATCTATACATCAGCATAAACATTGGCCCCTTCACCACGTTTCCTTTAGGCAGCTATGCATATTCTCTGGAAATTCTTTGGAAATTATGCAATGTTTATTGGAATTATTTGTGACACGTTCACTTTAAATAGCTTCAGTGGTGTCAAATCTTTAAGGTTCTTTGTTTGTGAGAAGTGATTTGATATAGCCAATAAATTTGAGACTAGATCTGAAGAGGTAGTACCAATTTTTGTTCCAACATGTATTTATGAATTGAGACTAAAATAATGAGATTGGTTTTCCAATGAGATCTGAAAACTGAACTTGTGCAGTAGTTCTGTAATATTGCCGCTTCCACACTTGGGTGCCTTCTCTGCACAACTCCAAGGGCATCATGCACATTGTGCTCTAGGAGTGACAGTTACATAGAAGAGCAAGAAGCTTGGAGTTGTGGAAGGGGTGGTCCTGCCCGCTACAGCCCAGTCTCCACAAAGCAAAGGGAAATCACCCGGATGATGGAGTTCTTTGTGCTAACCTGATGCCTTTTATATTTGAAATTATTTTAAAATAGTTTAGAAATATAAATCAGATCAAACTACTGCTGTCTTATTAAAAACTCTCCATTTGCTTCTCGTTGCACTTAGAAAAAAGTGACTCATCCTCATTAACATGTTCTACAAGGCCCCACATGATCTGGTCCCTCCCTCTATCTCTGATCTCATTTCATACCACTGTCCCTCTCACTATGCCCCAGTCTCATCATCCAAAACTACCTCATTTATATCACTGCCTCAGAGCCTTTGAACTAGCTATTTCTTCTGCCCGGAATATTCTCTTCCAAATCTTGATGTGGTTGTATGGTTGAATCCTCATCCTTCAAGTTGTCAGCTCAGATATCTTTCAGAGACCTCTGACCATCGGTGGTGGATTTATATGAGGCCAATGTAGCTAAGCTGGAGATATGTTTCTCAGAATTACCTCTGCATAATTCCAGAGTAGAGTGGGTCAAGGAGATGTTTGGAGTAAGATTTGGTGGGCTGAAGTAAAGTAGCCAGATCCAGATGTTTTTAAAATTGAAAGGTCCAAGCAAGGCACGCAATGTTGCTGCTCACCCAGGTTATTGCTTATCTGCTGGTTCACCTTCTTGGTCTGTGGGCCAGCAGCCAGGTCCACAGAACACCAGCTCCTACTGGGTCACCTCCTTCAGCTTCTCTGACTCCTGGGCCAGATGTGTGTATTACTCTATGACAAAGGGTGCTGGGTTGTGCAGGACAACCCCACTATCGAGGTTGGAGACTTGCAGTCCATTCTCATGAGTTCCACCCAATTCCCATGGGTTTTGCTCATCCTGGCAGGTCCCTGTGCGTCTTTGCTTTCCCGACTTCACATTCATCTTCCCTCTCACTTGCCAGACACAAAAAGAATAGCCCCCTAGAATTCCTATAATAAATCCCTTATTTTATATATTAAAAATGGAGTGTGTGTGTGTGTGTGTGAGAGAGAGAGAGAGAGAGAGAGAGATCCTAGTGGTTTTCCTTTTCTGAACAGACCCTACAGATACACCATCCTGTCTAATGCTACTCCCCATCCTAATCACTCTATTACAGTATTTTCTTTTCTCTTTATAGTACCGCTTTATCTTTGCCTGTTGCCTCTCTCCCCAACTAGAATGTAAATTCTGAGGGAGTTTGGCCATTGTCTGTATTGTTCATTGCTGTATCCCTAGCACCTAGAACATTCTCTGGTGCACACTAGATGCTCAAAAATACTTTTGAATGAATGGATAAAAGCAATTCTGAAAAAGTTTCAGACATGTATTTAGCAATACCTCCTATATAGTGACTTCAATAATGCCTTGCTGTTCTTTATTAAGTTATATGGAACTGAGAATGTGTAAAAATCTTGAGTGGTCAAGTAGTTGTTAAATAAAGTCTAACCTCTAAAACTCATCAATTTTAAGAGGATTCCTCAAGTTATCAAAGAGCCAGTTTCCCTTTGTTTTAAATAGACTGTATTGGGACCATGTGACTGGCATTTTAGCCTACCGCACTAAAAGCACCAATTTAAAAGACGTATAAGTTAGCTAGAGGAAGGAATGTGGACAGTAGTCAGAAGCAGCTGGGAGAAAGAAAAACTAAAAATGACCCTAACACTCAAATCACAGCAGCCTGGGGTCACTTAGCGTGGGTGAAAACAGCCCTGTGTGCCTTGATAGACACTTAGAGCTTTATTGTTCAATATAGCTCATGACAATAGCCCTTAGTATTCAAAGATTAAATTATAAATTATGTTCAGTACCCTCATAGAAATGTTCAAATACATTGTTAATGTTTTATTCTTGTTAAATAGGTAATATATGTACATTGATTGTACAAAAATTAGAAGGTTGAAAAGGGTAAAAAAGTCCTTGCAGCCACTTACTTCCCTCCCCTGAGTTCAACCTCTGTTACCAGTTTCTTGTATATTTTTCTAGAGATGGCCCCATGTATATATAAACATATGTGAAACACAGATTGGAGCCTCCCATACAGGTTGTTTTGCACATTCAGCAGTTTATTTTGTATCCCTGCCTACTGAGTTGCCCCATCTTTTCATCGATTGCTTAGAATTCCATTATATGTATGAACCTTAATTTTTTAAATCAGTCCTCTGTTACTAGACTTGGTTTCCAGCCTTTTGCTATTACAGGTAGCCTCTTAACTCTTGGAATAAAAAATTTGCCCGGCCTTCTTCCCCTACTCCCAGACTGTCCTGCTCCCCACCCCACCAATCCCACTTTCTAGGATCTAAATCATTGGAATTTCCAGAGTGCTAGAAGTGTCTTTGTTATTCATGGTGGAAACTGATAGTTTATGCTAATGAGATGATTCAGTATGAAAGCTGACCACACCAGAAAGACCAAACATACGATTAGAGGCTTGGGGCTTTGAATCACAGTGATATCAGCCTGACCTCTGGGGAGGGAAAAGGGGATGGGGATTAAGTTCAACCCTGTGGTCAGTGAGAGACTCTATCATGCCCATGTAGTGAAACCTCAACAAAGACTCTGCACACTGAAGCTCAGTTGCGCTTATAGATTTTTTTAAATACAGGTAGAATTAAAAGTTGTTTTTTTTTTAATGACCACTGCGTTTTACCTGTGTCATAGGTAGAAAAGCCTTACCTCTTGGAGATTATGTTTAAACCCCTCATATTTTCTTCTAACAGTTTTTTTAAAATATGTTTAAAGTTTTGATCCACCTGGAATTAACTTTGCTGTAAAATGTGAACTAGGGATACAACTTAATTTTTTTGAGATGGTTGCCCCCTTATTGCAACATCATATATTGTATAATCCACCTTTTATTTGTTGATTTGTAGCTAATCTATTTGGGGACTTTTAAGCCTTTTCAATAAACTTTTGATTCATGGTCTAATACCACACTGTTTTAATTATTGTAGCTTTAAAATATGCCTTACTGTCTGATAGGGATAATTTCCTGTTAATACTCTACTTTTTCATATTTTTTTATTATTCTTGCCAATTTTTTCATATGAGCTTTAGAATCCTTTTTTTTCTGATTTTTTTCAAAAGAAAAAACAAATCATGTTTACTGTTTTTAGTGGGATGTATTAAATTTCCATATCAACTTAGGGGTTTGACTTCCTTAACATGTTGGATGTTAATTTCACAGATGGTAGCTTGTCCTTTTGGCTCCTTAGCCAAGCATGTCATCAACTGTCTGAACTGTGGTTGCTTCCATAGTGATTCATGAAACTGGTATGAAATACCTTTCTATTTTTTTAATATGAGTGTGTGTTTGTCAATCACTTTTTAAAGACTTCTTTATATAGAACTTATACATTTCTTGATAATGCCTAGATATTTTAATGTTTTCTTTCATTATATGTTGTATATGGCTGTTGTTTTACATGTGAAGACTGTTGGTTTCTGTATTTTAATTTTGCTTTCAGTCACCCAACTGAAATCTCCTAACAGTTGTAATAACTTTCTAGTTGGTTCTTTGGTACTTTCTAGATAAACAATAATGTCATCTGCAAATAATGATCATTTAACTTCTCTTCTTCCCTTTTATACCTCTCATTTTTACTCCTTATTGCTAGTATCTCCAGAACAAGGTTAATTAGTTTTGGTAACATGATGGTAAGAGTTCTACATTCCACATGAAGTGGTTCCAAGTAGACTTTGAAAAGTTAAATATTTATACTGTAATCCCTAGAATAAGAACTAAGAAAAAAACAAACTACATTTTTTTTGAAAATGCAACAGGAAAATTAAAATGGAATAATAAAAAATGTTCAAAAAAGAAAAGAAAAAGAGGAAAGGGGAAACGAAGGAATTAAAAACAGAAAAATAGAAAAGCAGAAAACAACAAAATGATAGACCTATATCCAAACACATCAATAATTATGTTAACTGTGTGTTTTAAATCACCAGTTAAAAGACAGAGATTGTCAGAATAGATTTTTTTTTAATGTCCCAACTATATGCTATCTGTAAGAAGCTCACTTCAAATATAATGATATAAGTAAGTTGAAATAAAATAATGGGAAAGATATACACATGCAGACAATAATCAGCTAAAAGCTGGAATGACTATATTAAGATCAAAGTAGACTTCAGAGTAATGAAAATTACCATGGATAAAGAAAGGATTAAAAGATAAAAGGAACAATTCACTAAAACAACATTGCAATCCTAAATGTATACATCAAACAATAGATCTTCAAAATACATACATCAAAAACTGACAGAACTGAAAGAAGAAATAGACAAACTCATAATTATAGTTGGAGACCTGAGTACTCTTCTCTTAGTGATCAACAGAACTAGTAAAAAATCAGCTAGAATATAGAATTGAACACCACCACCAATCAACCAGATCTAGTTGATATTTACAGATCACTCAACCCAACAGCAGAAAAATATACATTCTTTTCAGGTGCACATGGACCATTCATTAAGATAGACTATATCCTGGGTCATAAACCATAATAAATTTAAAATAATTGAATTTATACAAAATATGCTCTCTGATCGTAATCAGGAGCAGAAAGATAACTGGAAAATCTACAAACACTTGAAAACCAAACACTTTTTAAATGAACCATGGCTTACCAAATATATTTTGAATTGACAGAAAATGAAAATACAGCATATGGAAATTTGTGGGAGGAAGCAAAAGTATTTCTTAGAAGGAAGTTTATAGCACCAAATGCTTGTATAGGGACTTCCCTGGTGGTGCAGTGGTTAAGAATCCGCCTTCCAGTGCAGGGGACGTGGGTTCAATCCCTGGTCAGGGAACTAGATCTCACATGCATGCCACAACTAAGAGTTCACATGCCACAACTAAGGAGCACATATGCCACAACTAAGGAGCCTGTGAGCCACGACTAAGGAGCCCACCTCCCACAACAAAGACCCAGCGCAACCAAAATAAATAATAAAATTAAATAAATAAAATTAAATAAAAATTAAAAAAAGAAATGAGCTATCAAGCATGAAAAGACATAAAGAAAACGTAAAAATAATGCTTGTATAGGAAAGAAGAAAAGTCTTAATAATCTCAGCTTCCAACTGAAGAAAATAAAGAAGTGAAAAATAACCCCAAAGCTATCAGAAGGAAGGAAATAATATGATAAGAACAGATATCAATGAACCTGATCACCAAAAAACCATGAAGAAAATAAAACCAAAACTGCTTCTTTGAAAAAAATCAGTAAAATTGGTAAACTGCTAATAAAATTGACAAAGAAAATAAGAAGAGACACAAATTACTGTTATCAGGAAAAAAAGAGGAGATATCAGACTCGGCAGACATTTACAGACTAAAAAAGAAATACTGCAAAACAAAACCAAAAACAAAACCTCTGCTAACATTACTATGACAATTTAGTTTAAATAATCATTTCCTGAAAACCATATGTAAAGAACTATGAAGGGTCTGAGATTTTACCCTACTTACTACCTAACTAGTTAACCTGTTACTGCTTCATGGAGGCTGCAGAACATATGAGACTCCTAGGTCAGAGACAAAGGACTTTATTACTCAGAACACAGTAAGCATCATGAGCTTCAGGCTGTTTTGCATTGGTTACACATACCTCTTAAGTCCATGGGGGCAATACTGGTAAAGCTAGATGGATGTTACACATGCAGTGGATTTGTGTAGCCCCCAGGGAACTCTGAACTTGGGGAATTTCTCTCTTTTGTAACTGGCTTTGTGTTGAGAGGGAGAAGTTACCTCACCTTGCTCACCGCAAACACAATCCTGAGAAAGACCCAGACAGAGAGTGTTTGGAGCCTTGCATTCTTGACATACCCAGCAAAGGCATATGCAGGGATTCATAGGGCTCATGATGGATTACCTCTTCCAATACCACAAACCACCAAAACCTACTCAAGATGAACTAAATACCTAAAATTGTCCTATAATGACTAAGGAATTCTTGTTTAAAAGGTTTAAAAGCCTTCTGAAATAGAAATCTCAAGGCCCAGATGGTTTTACTAGTGAATTCTACCATGCATTTAAAGAAAAATAATACCAAATTCTACACAGTCCCTTCCAGAGAAATATAAGAGGAAAGAGAGAAAGATGCAAAGGCAATTCAGTGGAGAAATGAATGTCTTTCCAACAAACAGTGTTGGAACTATCGGACATCCATATGCAAAATAAATGAACCTCAACATAAACCCCACACCTTATACAAAAATGAACTCAAAATGAATCATTGATTTAAATGTAACACTACAAAACTGTAAAACTTTTATAGAATACATAGCATGAAATCTTTGTGACTTAAAGTTAGTCAAAGAGTTCTGACATACCAAAAGCACAATCTACAAAAGAAAATATTGATAAATTTGACTTCATTAGAATTGAAAACTTTTGCTCTGCAAAAGACACAGTTAAGAGAATGAATAGACAAGTTACAGTCTGGGAGAAAATATTTTAAATCACTTATGCAATAAAGTGCTCTATATTAAAAAATGTGTAAAGAGCTCTTAAAACCCTACAGTGTGAAGACAAACCAATTAAAAAATGGACCAGGGAATTCCCTGGTGGACCAGTGGTTAGGACTCAGCACTTCACTGCAGAGGGCCCGGGTCTGATGGTTGGGGAACTAAGATTGTGCAAGCTGCACACGCAGCCAAAAAAAAAAAAAAGAGGCAATATATAGATGACAAATTAGCACATGAAAAGATGTTCAACATAATTAGCCATTAGGGAAATGTTAATTAAAATCATGGTGAGATACCCCCTATTAGAATGCTAAAATAAAAATAATGAAAATACCAAGCCCTACCAGGGGTGTGGAGCATCTGGAACTCCCCTATATTGCTGGTGGGAATGCAAAATGGCACAGCCATTCTAGAAAAACTGTTTTGCAGTTGCTTATAATGTTAAATAAATTACCATATGACACAGCAATCCTAGCTATAGATAATAACCCTAGAGAAGTGAAAACTTATGTTCACACAAAAATCTGTACACAAATGTTTATAGCAGCTCTATTCACAACCATAAAAAACTGGGAACAACCCACATGTCCTGAATTTATAAAGTATGATGTATCCATGCAAAGGAATAGTGTCAGTAATAAAAAGAAACAAACTTAATTCACACAACTTGGATGAGTCTCAAAGGCATTATGCTTAATAAAAAAGTCAGTCTTAAAAGATTATATACTACATGATTCCATTTAGATGGCATGTTCAAATAAACAAAAACTATAGTCATGGAGAAAAGATCAGTGGTTGCCAGGAATTACAGGTGGGAGAAGGGTAAGACTATGAAGGGGTAACACCAAGGAGTTTTTTGGAGGTGTTGGCACTTTTCTGTATCTTGACTGTTGTTGTGGTTACATCGATCTATCCGTGTGTTGAAAGTCAAAAAGCTGCACACTAAGAAAATCAATTTTGTGTCATAATTTAGAGAATAAAATAATTTTTAAAAAATGGATGTTGGATGTTGTCTAATGCCTTTCAGCATCCAAGAATATGATGATAGGATTTTTCTCTATTGTTCTATTAAGTAGTGAGTAGTATTATCAGATTTCCTGATGAAGAACCATACATTTTCAAAAGTTTTACCATCCCAAACTAATGAGATTTTTAAAAACTGGGATAGTTAGTAGGGTATAAACTTTAGCAGTTTAGAGGATGAAAACATTCAGGTTCTCTCATTCTTTGAGAATGTCTTTTCTTATTTTTTTTAACATCTTTATTGGAGTATAATTGCTTTACAATGGTGTGTTAGTTTCTGCTGTATAACAAAGTGAATCAGCTATGCATATACATATATCCCCATATCTCCTCCTTATTGCGTCTCCCATCCTCCCTATCCCACCCCTCTAGGTGGTCACAAAGCACCGAACTGATCTCCCTGTGCTATGTGGCTGCTTCCCACTAGCTATCTATTTTACATTTGGTAGTGTAGATATGTTCATGCCATTCTCTCACTTCGTCCCAGCTTACCCTTCCCCCTCCCCGTGTCCTCAAGTCCATTCTCTACGTCTGCTTCTTTATTTCTGTCTTGCCCCTAGGTTCTTCAGAACCTTTTTTTTTAAGATTCCATATATATGTGCTAGCATATGGTATTTGTTCTTCTCTTTCTGACTTACTTCACTCTGTATGACAGTCTCTACGTCCATCCACCTCACTACAAATAACTCAATTTCGTTTCTTTTTATGGCTGAGTAATATTCCATTGTATATATGTGCCACATCTTCTTTATCCATCATCTGTTGATGGACACTTAGGTTGCTTCCATGTCCTGGCTATTGTAAATGTCTTTGAAAGACAAGAGTCGTGTGTTCTGAAAAGTGCATTTAAAATCAGTTGTATTATTTTGAATTTTTGCTTTATGCATCACATATTTCAGGGTTTTCGTCACTAGATGCCTTAGAGTATAGCTGGTTAGTTGTAAAAGGTGCCAAAATCGTTCATATTTAGAAGGTAGTATTACCTACTAGAAGGAACAGGGACTTTTTAACAAGGCAGACTGATTTCAATCCTGGCTCTGCCATTTTTCAGTCATTTTCTCATGTGTAATCTGGTTTTGGAGCAAACAGTGATTCCTTTAGCATGGAGAAGGGGTCTTACTGAATAGAGTAAGGAGTGTCCAAAAGTGAGAGATGTGTTCTAATATTACTAATTCATAGGATTGTTGTAAAGATTATGTATGGTGCTTGTGCCTACTCAGTGCGATGTTCTTTATTTGTAGACCTGAAGGTTGTGTGCAAAACTTTCAGCGAACCTGAGGTTCTTCCTAATCTGTTAATTCATAGAGATAATATTTAAATGTCCATGAGATGAAAGTGTTTGCTTTAAATAATTGTACATATGTGGTTAGAACAGAAAGTAGGTGTGATTGGAATATATTCAAGATTCTATCTAATTCACACGTGACTACATTCCAACATACACCCACACAAAATAAACTTTAAAATCTCTTGCCTAGCCTGTGAGCCTCATAGATCTTTCAGAAGATTAGCTTTTAAAACTTATCCAGAAGTTAGAGTGTTTGTAAAAGATTTTTTGGGGGGGAGGGGGGTGTGAAAGTAGAAAGTGATTTCTTCTCAGATACACCAATTTCTATGACCAAAGTTCCTTATCAAATTAGTAAACTATAATATTCTTTTCTTCCTTTTGTAAAGATATCAGGGTCTGTAGAAATAAATGACATTCAATAGTTATTAAAGTTTACTATTTCCAAGCTAACAATCCTTTTAAGCCCCTGTAAATTCTATCTTTGATTGTTCCTAAAAGCATATAGAGTGGTTCATAAGCTTAATTTGAGAATTCTAGATGGAAAGCATTCTAAATGTAGTAAAGTCAGGCTTTAAGAACAATATCAAAAATCACAAATTATGGCTCTTGTCTAGATTTCAAGGTCATAGACCTCTCACCTTTTTAAATATAAATTCCTTTCCAGAGAACAACATTTCACTGCCTGCTCTTCAGCTTCCAGGAACCCATCTCTCTCACTGTCTCCAGTAGGACCCCTTCACTGTGTTGAAAGAATCACTGTGCTCCGAACCAGGTGTCTTCCCCCAGGGCTCTGCTTTAAGTCGGTAAGGCAATATTTCCTGCCCTTTGTCTTCTTATTTTTCATACTCTTTACCATAATGTTATTTTGCTGTTTCTAGTTCTTGATGATACACCACTGTCAGCTCAGGCTCACGCTATGACTTTCACAGCTATGACATGTCTAAACCGCATTATCTTGAAAGTGTTGGCACTAGTGAAAAATAGAAAGGAGGCATCTTAATAAAACAAAACATTTCAAAGGGTTCCTATGGATACACCCTGAAACCAGGAAGTACACTTTGGATTGAGTTGACTCATTCGCCTATAATCACCTCTCCTATCCTTGCTGCATCATTTATGTACACACCGTATAATACGGGCTTGAGGAGAATCAGAGTATCTGATGATTGCGATCACATCACCAAAGGTGTGCCTTTCAGCCTATAAAATCCATTCTTAAATGGGTTATTGTATTTGAAGTGATTTATTACAATCTTTAGAGATAAAATATGAATACTGTACAAGGGGTGTGGAAACCGAGGTACAAAAATGGCATGTTTTATGTAGAGGAGCAATCAGAAACTAATGAGTATGCATTCTAATAAGGGTAAAGGCACTGCAGCAGATTGAAAAGACTTCCTTTGATTGAGAGTTGAACCTGTGCAGAGCTGGACTCAGTAATAAAGCGGTGTTATGTTCCTTTGCATCTGATTTTATGAGAACTTTATGTGTCAGTTGACTCTCCTCTTTATGTATTCGTATTTTAGTTTTAATATATTTGCTTGGAGTTTGATTTTCTTTAATGAGGTAAAGCTTCAGGGTATAAATGTAAACGCTACTGTATAGCCCCTGAGTTATGAGTGGCAGGTGAGGAGTCAGGAAAAGAGGAATATAGTCTGAAGTGAAGATCAGCTTTTTTTTCATTTAAAGAGGAAATGCTTTTTTATCTCCATATATGTAGTGACTTTTTTTTTCTTGGGTGATTTACCTATACCTGACCTTTTCTATTTAGTTCTTCACCTTTTCCTTTATACCTTCTAAGAGCTTTACCTATAATGCATATTGGAAATATTTTTACTAGTTTGTGATTTGCTTTTCCGTTTTGTTTGTGATTTTTTTGGCATTCAGAAATGTAAAGTTTTCACGTAGCTAAATATATGAATATTTTCCTTTGATGTTTCTTCCTTTAGTGTTCTTTAGTACCCTAAGATTATATATACAGTTACATTTTTATTCACTAATTCCATAGTTTCTTTTTTTCACAATTTTTTTAATTTACTTGGAGTTTATCTAGATGTAAAACAATAGTTCTCATCCAGGGCTATGCATTAGAATTACATGAGAAAAAAATTTGTGTGTCTAGATGCCATCCCAGACTAATTAATTCATTTAGACTTTCTGAGGGTGGAGTCTGGACATTGTATTTTTCTTAGAATTTCTGCAAGTGATTGACGATGTGCAAACAGAGTCAACAATCACTGTTTAAAGAGTCAGGTATGAATCCAGTGTTTTGTTTTTCCAAATTGTTCCAATCCACCTTACCAAGATGTTTTTGAAGAATATTTACTAATATGAAAATGGTCATGATAAAATAAGCATAAGTGAAAAAAATTGACATAAACTTTACACGTGTGTGGCATATATACCAATACCCTCTGATTCCAACTTTACACTAATGTATATAGCACTATACAAAAGACTGAAAAAATACATTCAAATCTTAGTGATGATTATCTCAGAGTGGTGGAATTCAAATTTTTTAATTTATTCTTTTCTGCATTTTCCAAATTCTCTACAAGGAGCATGTATTACCCTTTATAATAAGAAAAACTAAAAAGATTAATTTCTAGTCTTATTTAATTTTTTAAAAGATTTTTTAAAAGATTAATTTCTAGTCTTAATTATTTTTTAAACAGTACGTAGAATAATAGGAGAAATGTTTCAACTGTGACAATTTTCATTAGATTAGGTCTGTGGCTTGGGAAGGTGGCTTGTAAGATGAGGACATTGCACTTGCATACATAAGTTTTACTGTTTGCTGCTTATAAGATGTACAGCATAATAATTTGACTTACATATATTGTTAAATGATTACCGTTACCATAGTAAGTTTAGTTAACATGAATCATCTCATATAGATACAAAAAATAAAAAAGAAATAAAGAAAATGAAAAGGAAAAATTTATTTTTTCCTTGTGATGGGAACTCATAGGAGGTACTCTTTTAACAATTTTCAAATATAGCACATAGCAGTGCTAACAGTGGTCATCATGTTGTACATTACATCCTCAGTACTTGCGTATCTTAAAACTGGAAGTTTGTACCTCTTGATATCCAATTCCCCCTCTCCCCACCCCCTGCCTCTGGTAACCACAAAGCTGATCTCTTTTTCTATGAGTTTGGTTTTGTTGTCATGTTGTTGCTTTAGATTCCACATATAAATGAAATCATACAGTATTTGTCTTTGTCTGACTTATTTCACTTAGCATAATGCCCTCAAGGTCCATCCATGTTTTTGCAAATAGCAGGACTTCCTTCTTTTTTATGGCTGAATACTCTAAGTATATATATATATGAAATCTCCATTCATCTACTGATGAACACTCAGGTTGTTTCTGGTCTTGGCTATTGTAAATAATGCTGCTGTGAACATGGGAGTGCAGAAATCTCTCCTTGAATGATTTTATGTACACATGTCAACATAAGATATAAGACTGCTAATCTATTTAAACAGACTTGTCAAGACCCTCACAGCAAAGAGGGACTGTGTTGGCTATTATTTTCTTGGCCAAAAGATCCATTTTGAAATGTTTTATTTAAAAAAACTGACTTTTTTTCAAAAATTATATTTATTAGTATTAAACAGTATATAATTTTAAAGATGTAATCAAAATATTCTTGAAAAATGAGAACAAAATTGGATTCACATGAGTTGATTTTAAGACCTACTATAAAGTTACAATAATCAAGATGATATGGTTTTGGTGTAAAGAGAGACAGATCAGTGGAACAGAATATAGAGTCCAGAACTGACCCACACTTACATAATCAAATGCTTTACAACAAACATGTCAAGGCAATTAAATGAGGAAGGGAAAGTCTTTGCAACAGATGGTACTGAAATGACTGGATAGATGTATGTAAATAATAATGAACTAATGAACCTTGAACACCCTACCTCATACCACACCCAAAAAATTAATTTGAGAGGAATACTAGGACTAAGATATAAAAACTAAAATTACAAAACTTCTAGAAGAAAACTTAGTGACTTTAAGGTTGGCAAAAAATTTCTTCAGACACAAAAAGCACTAAGCTTTTTGTGAAGCTTAGAGAAAGTTGAGAGTGTCTTCATCAAAATCAAAACTTTTGCTTTTCAAAAGATATCATGAAAAAATGAATGGTAAGACACAGACTGGTAGAAAATATTCACAATGCATATATCCAAAAAAGGACTTTATCCAGACTAAAGAAGCCCTATAATCAAATAAGAATAACACAACCTAATTTGTAAAAATGGGCAAAAACCTTGAACACAAAAAAGATATATGAATGATTAATAAGCACATGGAAATATGTTCAACATCATTATCATCAGAGAAATACAAATCAAAGCCGAATACCACTTCACACCCAGTAGAATGGCTGAAATTAACAAGGCTGTTTCCAAATAGTAAGACTGTAGAGCAGCTCAAACTCATATACATTGCTGTTGGGAGTGTAAACTGATACACCCACATTGGAAAATTTATTGGCAGTTTCTTATTTATTTATTTATTTTGGCCACTCAACGTGGCTTGTGAGATCTCAGTTCCCCAACCAGCGATTAAACCTGTGCCCTCGGCAGTGAAATCACAGAATCCTAACCACTGGACCACCAGGGAATTCCCTATTGGCTGTTTCCTATATGGTTAAATGAGCATTGATCCTAGGACCCAGCAATTCCACTCCTAGGTCGTTATCTTGAAGGAAAAAACATATGTCCACAAGTCATTTGACTTAAATAAGAATGTTCAGAATGGCCAAATCCTGGGAACAACCCAAATATCTGTAAACAGGGGAATGAATTAAAAAATAGTGCTACATTCATGTAATAGAATATTACTCAACAATAAAAAGGAATGAACTATGATATATGCAACAACATAAGTGAATCACAAAAACATTATGTTAAACAAAAAAAGCCATACATGAAGGAGTATGCTCACATTCATATGAAGTTTTAGAGCAGGCAAAACTAATCTGTGGTGACAGAAACATGAACAGTGAGAAATGACTAGAAGAGGACAAAGAGAACTTTATGGCATACTAGACATATGACTTATTTCACTTAGCATAATGCCCTCAAGGTCCATCCATGTTTTTGCAAATAGCAGGATTTCCTTCTTTTCCTTCTTTTCCAATCTTGATTGGATGTTTGTTACATGGATGTACACACATCAAAATTCACCAAATTGTACACTTAAGATCCATGCATTCTACTCTATATAAATTTTACCTAAAAAATATTTTTTAAAGATGCCATTGTATTCATAGCTATGAAGGTAGCTAACAAAATTGTTTCACATAAAATGGGGGTATAACTAAGTAACACAGGGTAGGGGCTTCCCTGGTGGAGCAGTGGTTAAGAATCCGCCTGCCAATACAGGAGACACAGGTTCGAGCCCTGGTCCGGGAAGATCCCACATGCCGCGGAGCAACTAAGCCTGTGAGCCACAACTACTGAGCCTGTGCTATAGAGCCCACGAGCCACAACTACTGAAGCCCGCACACCTAGAGGCTGTGCTCTGCAACAAAGAAGCCACCACAACGAGAAAGTCATGCACCGCAATGAAGAGTAGCCCCTGCTCACCGCAGCTAGAGAAAGCCTGCACGCAGCAACGAAGACCCAACACAGCCAAAAATTTTTTAAATTAAATTTTAAAAAATGTATGCACAGGGTATAGAAGAAAAATTCGTATTGGACTACTGTGGAATATTACTAAACAATGGAGTATATTTTACTCTACAAAGCCTGGATGTACTAAATATTTAGAAACATTACATGGAAGAGCTGGAAATGCATTATTTTGTTACTGAAACCAGTTCAATTGGATTTTAGTATTTTGAGAGGACTATGGATATATTGAAGAGCGTAGAAGACAAAGCAATGTGTAGTCGTTTCTATGAGACAATGTGAAATGAGTGACAGTTACAGATTCAAGAAATGACAGAGGGGGCTTCTTAAAAAACAAACAAATAAACAATGTGAATAAAAGAGTAGATGGAGTAAATAGCTCTTTTATATTTCACAGATGACAATTATAGGCAATAATTCAAAACTATAGCTAGAGCAATTTAGTTTAGACTTTTAGAAAGAATTTAGTGATTGAACATGTTCGCACTGGCCAAGGGTTAGACACTGGAGCCTTAAAAGTTCAGTGTTGGTAGTTCTGCCTGCAAGTGCATGAAGAACTACTGGACATTTGAGAGTGCCTCACGGCCCTGATCTGGTGAACCCAGTATATCTGGGATCAGTTAAAGGAAACCCCTAAGTCAGTACACACCCTCATTCATTTCGGTTCTCATGAACTACAGAATAAAGGAAGGTGTTTGTTAATTTTTTTTTTACTAATAAGAATCCCCTGACTTTTGATCTTTGGGGCTCAACTTAAGTGCTAACTCCTCTGGGAAGCCTCTCTGGCTCACCCTTCTCCCAGGCTGTGTTAGATGTTCCCCCCTTATGCTTCTGCTTACAGGTTTTTGCCTTAGTATACTGTATCGAGTTTTCCAATTTTCAAATTATCACAAACTTAGTGGCCTAAAACAACATACATTTATTATGTCAGTTTCCATGGGTTGGGAGACCAGGCATGGCTTAGCTGGGCCCTCTGCCTAGAGTCTTATAAAGGTACAGTTATGGTAGCAGCCGGGCCATCTTCCTTCCTGGAGCCCAAGGTCTTCTTCTAAGCTCATGCGGTTGCTGGCAAGATTCAGTCGCTTGCACCTGTTAAGACTGAGGTTCCTATTCTCTTGCTGGCTATCAGCCAGGGGTCACTCTCATCTCCTAGAGGCCATCCACATGTGGTCCTCTCCCAATGTAATGTATTACATCTGAAATAGCTTCCTTCTTCAGAGCCAGCAGGAGAATCTCTCTGACTTCTAGACCCTCTTTTAAAGGGCTCACCTCATTAAATCAGGCCCATTCAGTTTCATCTTCCTTTTGATTAACTCAAAGTCAACCAATTAGGGGCTTTAACTACATCCGCAAAATCTCTTCACCTTTGCCACACAGTGAGCGTGAGTGCTATCCCACCATACTCACAGGTCCTGTCCACACTCAAGAGTGTGGGTCATTGGGGTTCACCTTGGGATTCTGCCTACCACAGGTAATGTGTCATGAGTTGAAATAGAAAATACATGAAGATGGGCAATTTTATTGGGGTTAAATATTGAGTCTAATATTTGAGGCATTGAGTTTGAAATGCCTGTGTGTCACCTGGGCGTAGAATACTGTGTTTGGTGACTTTCCCCACTGTCCCCATGGACTTTGGCAACCATTCCACTCCAGTACAAATACTGCAAAGTCATCTTCTGAATAACTGTACCCATCCAATGGGACAGAAGTAGTTGTTGCATGAATGATAAGAGCATCTTAAAATTTCTTTGACTGTGTCATTACAACCTTGATGTAAATTTTCAATCTTATACATTTTTGTTATAGTTTTGTGCATATGTGTATATACACATATCTCAAAATAACGTGAAGTTCTTTCCCATGATATATTTGCTTCTAAGTAGTGTGAGATATTCTTATGAAAAATGGATGCACAAACCACATGTTTAATGTATTACATCAACAGTATACATTTATTTCCTAATATTTTCTGGGTTCTCTGGCTTTAGGACAGAAACCAAAACACATTCTTTCTTATGCTTTGAATTCTAAGAAGAAGCATCCTTATAATGATATGTTATTATGTCCTTCTACAGACTGTGATCTCATGCAGTAAAATGTAGTTTATGTGATACCTGATATTATATAGTTGGTGTCCATGAATACTGTTGTATTTTGCATTTGCAGCATGTGGGTTGGCATTTTATGGGAAGAGTCTGTGTTACAGCTACACAGTTGCCCCACAAAGGATAAAACAGCTGCCAACTGAGAGCAGGCACTGCCTGAGGCCTTTCAGAGCTCCTTTTAACTACAAGAACAACATCAAACAAGATGGTGGATGGCTTCATTAACAGCCTGTGTGAATAGCATTTTCTCACTTTGAGATAAAAATGTTCTGAAGAGTTTGTTTAGGTCTACTAATGAATATTTCATCCCCGGTGGAGGGAACACATGGGGGACTGCCGCACGAACAACCCTTCCGTGAACTCACCCACCCTTTGTGTTCAAGTGGTGTGTGTATCTGGAGAGGATGGGGCTGCACCTTTGAGAGCACTGACTCTTTACGAACGTGGTTTTCTTCTTGTTTGGTTTGGTTTGCCATGTGAAACAATAGAATTCTCACTTGCAGTCTCAAAGTGTGGTACATATGTGAGAAATCAGGCTAGAGCAGTATTGATTTAGTAAACATCTAACTTCAGGATTTTAAAACCCTCCCTCCTGAAGACTTTTATTAGGGTGAAATTTCACATGGAATATAAAATTAAAACGTTTACAAATAAGTATGTTTTGCTGTGTCTCATGATGACTTTAATTTTTGAGTTAAAAAAAAAATCTTTGAAGTGTATCAGCCTTTACATATTCACAAGATCTGAAGGATCAGGCCCTTCATTTGCATTTTTGAATTTTCTTTAGCTCAGAATAGATTTGATTAAAAAACAAAATTTGGCACAAGATTAATCCGTAATAGGATTTTATTGCTTCTGTTATTTAAAAAAAACAAACAATGTTATGCTTTGAGGTGTGATTAGCACATAAGTACAGCAGCTACTTTTCAGATATGTCTCATTTCATTTTATTATGTATTCACTCATTGGATTCCACATTTGTGGAATTGTGTGTTGGAAGTATACAGTTTAGTTCGCTCTCCTTACATCCACCAAGTGACACAAAATTTAATAACATTTGTTTTTGCCTGATTGTAACAAATGTGTATTCATACTTACTAGGTGTGAGGTCTAATTTATTACGAAAACTAATAGGTTTCCCTAAAAGTACATCCAGTAGATTTTTGAATTGTGAGAAATTTAAAGTTATGGTTGAAATGCTAAAATTAAGTTGCCCCACCCTGCCTCAGGGGCCAGATTTTGCACTATTAAACATCTACATAAGTAAGGATTTCAGAAATCAGTACACTTCCTTTCGTGTGTAATCTACTTGGAACATTGCTCTTTTTTTTTTAAAGTCTATCTTGGTTAGAAAAGTAAAGATCACAATGACTGTTGCTTTTCCATAAATGACCAGTTTATTTTTTTCCTTGGTATGACCTTTGATTTTGAATTGTTCACTCTGTTTCCTGTAACATTATGGTAACAATTTAATATTTCTTGAGCACAAGCTGAGAATTAAACAAGGTTCAAGACTGGAAGGTAAACTTGGTGCTTGGATTTATGATCTAAAATAAGCATGTACTTCAAAGACAAGCTGTTAAAACACGTAGCTGATATAAAAAACTCATTACCTGAAGAGGCTGTGTCAGCCATATATATGTATTGGATATATCTATGAATTATAGAAATGCCTGACTTCCTACATACTTATCCTTTATCTTATTTATATATGAATATATATGTATAATATATGTACATGTTCACATATGTATATATATGAGTTTATGGCCATATACACATGTGTACGTATATATGCAAATATATACAAGCTACAATGTGAGTATGTAGAGAGCTAGGCGTGTGGATAGTTCACATATTTTATCTTATTTTTTACTTTTAAAAAATATTTATTGGGCTTCCCTGGTGGCGCAGTGGGTGAGAGTCCGCCTGCCGATGCAGGGGACCCGGGTTCGTGCCCCGGTCCGGGAGGATCCCACGTGCCGTGGGGCGGCTGGGCCCGTGAGCCATGGCCGCTGAGCCTGCGCGTCCGGAGCCTGTGCTCCTCAGCGGGAGAGGCCACAACAGTGAGAGGCCCGCGTACCGCAAAAAAAAAAAAAAAAAAAAAAAAAAAAATATATATATATATATATATATATATATATATATATATATATATATATATTTATGTGGCTGCGTCAGGTCTTAGTTGCAGCATGTGGGATCTTTCATTGTGGCGCACTGGCTCTTCCTCGCGGCGCACAGGCTTCTCTCTAGTTGTGGTGCAGGCTCCAGGGCGCGCGGGCTCAGTAGTTGTGGCGTGCGGGCTTAGTCGCCCCGCGGCATGTGGGATCTTAGTTCACCAATCAGGGTTCGAACCTGCGTCCCCTGCATTGGAAGGCAGATTCTTAACCACTGGGCCACCAGGGAAGTCCCAGTTCACATATTTAGAAATCATAACAGTTTATCTTAGTGGAGAGAACATGTGTGGACATTGGCCTCTTATAGCTCAAGGATCATTCCATTGCCATCACTTAGGGATGTAACTCTGTATACATTTAAATTCTTAACTTTCCTGAAGGAAGGGAGAGGGGCCTGCTTAGGAAGGAACCCACCCTTCAGGCATTAATCCTAGACTGATTTAAGCCTACCTCCCCACTAACCTGCTCGGGAGGGTTGATAAAATTTTTATTGTTCCAACGAGGAACTGAAAGTTTGGGCCTATCTTTTTATGTGTTGACGCCATTGTGAGCCATTTCCAGGCTCTCTCACAAGACATTCGTTAATACAAAACTAAATAATCATTGCTGTAATTTAGTATCACATGTTTTACACAGAAAGACATGTGGAAAGTGTGAACAGAAGACTTATCTAACTAAATTTGACTAAAAGTCAAAAGTCATGTTTTTTGAATTTCAAGCCCCAAACAGGAAAATACTAACATTGCCAACATTACATATCACTAACATTACTAGAAGAGAAGTGGGATATCCCATAATGTTTTGAACTAGTTAAATGTAAAATATTGCAATTTAAATTTTTCTGTAGGAAAATAATGATATCTTTAAGATAATTTTCTTTGAGTGACCTTTATTAAAACTGTAAGAACAATTGAAACATTACTGTCAATTAAATTGTCCAATTAGTAAAAATGATCAACTACTAAAAGCAAGTTTTTTTTGATCAAATATTAAGTGCTTTGAGAACCAGCATTCTCAACGTAGGAGAAGAGAGATACAATGTAATATAGAAGGGGTTAAGTAAAACCCTGCAGTCCTGAATTTAAATTAGAACTATCACTATGAACTCTTGATATAGTTTATCTTTAGTATATATTCATGCCTAGTGCTGTCCACTGGAAAAACCCAGAAACGATGGTGAACCCAGCAGCAATGAGCACCTCTAGTGCCATCTGCATATATCATTTCTCACTCAAAGGAGCTAGGGCTTCTTGCAGAATTTGCTGCTTTGGGGCAGGGAGTGTCTAAGATGATGTCAGAGCATCTTGTCAAGCCAGAAAGAAAGGAAACTATTAAAGATTACCAGGGTCTTATCTAATGGATTTAGGAGCCAACTTGAAAAGGTTTCCAGCAGCCAAAGATGGAACAATTTGATATTATTAAGAACAGAAACTGCAATGGGTTAAAATGCATCAAACACAGTTAAACACGTGAGTTCATAAGGATACCAAAAAGTTGAAAGAAACTAAATCTTGATTTTGAAAATTGATAAAACGGGAAAAAATCAAATGTTTATCCTGTCTTACCTATGTAAACTGTACCAGTAGATGAGGGGACGTTTCTCTTTATACAAGTATTCTGGCTCATAAATGAGGGGTGATGGACCACCACCACTTAGCAACTCCAGATAACTCAGGGATAATCTGAGTAATGCTGCTGTGGATGTTCCTGTGCGTGTGTGGAAGCACTTCTCTCCACACACTTCTCTGGGACACACCCTGAACCAGCAGGACTGCTGGGTCAGGGACAACACACATATTCAACTTCACAAGACAATCCCAAACTATATTTTACAGCAGTTCTACCAACGTATACTCCAACCACCAGTTTATAAAGATTTCTGTCACTTCGTAATTATTCTTCATGTTTTTCTATAAGGAAATGAAAGTGGCCTCCTCAATTTTCTATTAGGAAACCACCTCCTGCTGTTTTTTCAATCATAATGAAAAAAACAATGGGGGATTGGCCCCCATCCCACTACCCAGACACACATGTGGCCCAGGCCTGGCCCATTCCCCAGGCACAGGTCAGGAGGGACAGGTGACTCAGTTTGTGCCTCAAGTTGGCCCAATGACACAATTTTTGTTGGAAATTTTTGGGGAAAAGGAGTTTTGTTTTGTTTTTTTTTTCGGTACCTGGGCCTCTCACTGTTGTGGCCTCTCCCGCTGCGGAGCACAGGCTCCGGACGCGCAGGCTTAGCGGCCATGGCTCACGGGCCCAGCCGCTCCGCGGCATGTGGGATCTTCCCAGACCGGGGCACAAACCCGTGTCCCCTGCATTGGCAGACGGACTCTCAACCACTGCGCCACCAGGGAAGCCCCTGGGAAAAGGAGTTTTGTTGTTGTTTGTTTATTTTGTTTTGTTTTTACTCTGGGCCTTCTGTGCTAATAGGATATATGCTTAGAGGTTCTGAAGGTCGTGCTAGTGCATGGGTTAGACCTGCCTGAGAGTGAATCCAACACAGAAGACAGTGGAACCAATGATGGGTCTAGCCCATGCCAGAAGCCAGTTAAATTCCCCTGGCTTCTTTAGTGATAAGTCAATGGGTAACAGTCTTCACCCTTCACCGCTGTCCTGACTTATGTATGACTTATTCAAGAAGTATTTATTACCCACCCATTCTAAGTTTAAAGATGCAGCAATGAACATGCTCCAGAAATGTCTGCTTATTTTGATTTTTATTTGAATGACCTGGGGATTGGGAAGTTACAATTTTAGCCTCTAATAATCTTTAATATTGATACCTATAAATAAACAATTTCCAACTTCCTCAGAAACAGTCAGCCAAATGTTTGTTCAGTACATTACAAATAGTAAACCAACACTTTGATATTCTGGTACAGAATGTAAAAAAAAGATAGTCTCTACTGTGGAGTCGTTCACTAGATCATCTTATAGAAGAGATAACATAATCACAGGGAAAAGCCCTCAAGCTTCTAAAACTGATAATATGCACAAACGAGACATGTAATTCAGAGAGAGGATGAGCTGGCATGTGTGTAGGTCTTAAGAAGCTTCTGGACTGAGTGAATGCTCACATCCAGGTGCAATGATGAGGGGCTGGGGCAGGTACCAATTTTGTGGAGCCTGAAAGTTATGTAATTTGGTGGGGAAGGATCCTCTTTAAGAAACAAAGGCAAAATTAGGTATAAGTTCTTAGAAATGACCGAAGTGATAGGTCCTGAGGCCTAAGCTTCATTAGACTGACGGTGAATTTGTCTCCGCAGGAGGGGTATGTGTACATGTAAAAATCTAAGTCGTGGTTCAAGGAAGAGCAAACAGATTTATCCAATTATGGTCTAGCGTATAGAGGAAGGTGACAGTTGTGTTACTAAATGGTTGATTGAAAAGGCCATAGTCCTTTTAAGGGGGCCTCAAAGCTAAGGAGATTAAGTTTCACGATGATGTAGTTGGGAACTGGAGCACACTTCTGAGAAGGAAAGTTACATGGTTAGGTAGATCTTTTCTTGCAACTGGGGTTAAGATGAATTAATAAATAAATAAAAAGAGGCCTTGGGGCTCCCAGAGATGTTTCTAGCAAGAAATGATGATTTTGTAGACCAGGACAGAGACTGAAGAAACTGAAAGGAAGGAAATGAAGCCAAGTCCAAGTGTTATTGAAAAAAAAACAGTCTAGACATTTGGGAGAAAACCAGACTTAAAAGTCTGCAAGCTTTCAAGGCTGAAGTGCAAGGAGGTTGGCAATGGATTTGTTTCTTGATGTTACTTTTTTCTAATGTCATAAGCTTCTTGGGAGTCAGGGCTTAGGGTTTTAGGATTATTTTGCACTGTTTTTGGTAGGTGAATATTTAGTAAATATTTAATATTCTTCTTCTCCCATGTTCCACTGCTATGCTCTGGATGTGTGTCCTCCCCACTCCCCGACAAATTCATATGTTGAAATCCTAACTCTCAATGTGACTGTATTAGGAGGCGGGGCCTTTGGGAGGTGACTGGCTCTGCCCTCATGAATGGGATTAGTATTCTTATAGAGACTCCAGAGAGAGCCCTCCCCCTTCCACCATGAGGGAGAAGTCAGCAGTCTGAAGAGGACCTTCACCAGAACCCGACCATGATGGATGTTGAGCCCCTAGAACCATGAGCAGTAAATTTCTGCTCTTTATAAGGCACCCGGTCTGTGGTATTTTGTTGTAGCAGCCTGAACAGACTAAGATGTCCAGTAATATAAGAAATCTTGATACTCTCCCCATCTGAGCTGTCCAGGGGCAATGCTATATAGTCTCTTCCATGATCAGTGCATGTGCTAGATTCCGTTTCTATCTAGTCTGAAAAAGGAGCATGACTGGGAACATGGCCGATGGAAAGGAAGCCAGCACTCAGGGGAATGGGATGTCTCCTCATCTCAGTGTTCAAAGCTTGAAATACTTGGGTGACTTCAACCCAGTGAGAGCTGGCCTCATGTGTTGGGGGGCCTAGAGAGAAGCAGTGGAGGATGTCAGGCAGTTCATCTCACCTGCAGACACTGAAGGAAGCAGGATTTCCCACCTTTGTGCGCAGAGTCAACAGAAGGATGGGACAATGAATGGCATCAATGACCAGGCATTTTCTTAGCAGTTACACTTGAGAAACAGGGTTCTTTAATCATTTAAAGGTAATTCTATCCTAAAGGATTGAAATAATCCAGTTGGGGCCAAACCTTCTAGAAAGAAAGGCACAGGCCATTTCCATGATTTACTCCTTTTCCCTTCAGAAACCCAAACCCAGCCCTTTGAGTGCATCACACCCCTGGTCTATTCCTTGATTTCAGTGAAGGGAGTGTGAACACCAGAGCTCTGAGGTTATTTGTCAGTTTTGAGAAAACCCTTGAGATGGAAAGCTGGCTTTACAGTAGGGTTTAGCCCCATCACTTTGTGGGAAATTAGGCTCTGTCTGGGTGTCGAAGGGACGGATTCAGTGAAAGCTCATCTCAATTCTAAATAGTCTGACTTTGGTTGTTGGTTTTTTTTTCTTCCAGTTTCTATGCTATGAACCTATAAACAAACCAAGTGGGCAGTTTTGGAAAGGAGAGTGTTCATAAATCACAGTAACAGGAAACAGACCGCTAGGGGGGATTGTTCAGCCATTTTGTGCAGAAAGAATGACTCTTAACTTTTGAAAATGACGGCAGTTTCACTCTTTTAAATTGTCATTAGTCAACTTTAAGCAGCGCCGTACAGCAGAACTGGAATTCAGTCTTTGTAAGCAAACTCGTATCTCCCCCTGAAAGCGATCAAATGCCTGTAAACATCCCTTTCTTGTTTAATTGCGAAAGGATTAATGCAGGCTTTGAAGAAATAGCTGTTCCCTGTACCCAGTACCAGAGGCAGCTGTTCCCACAGCATCTCGGCAGGTGCAGCCCAGAAGCTGGCCCTGCCCTTATCATGTGGCAGGAGGTATATTTGCAGAGTCCAATGTGTGTTCAGCTCTGAATTAGTCAACTTTGTTATCTAAATTCTCCTAAACCCAAAGCCTCACAAGAAAATAGCAAAGAGTAATTCCCCCACAACGATTACGGAGGGACAGGGATCAGAGGGGTATGGGAGAGCCCGGACTAAAGAAAGCATTTTTCAGACAAAGAGGCAAAACTCGAGATTGGCGGGGAAGGGGAGAAAGAGAGAGAGAGAGGAAGAGAGGGGGAGAGAGAGAGAGGAAGAGAGGGGGAGAGAGAGAGAGGAAGAGGGGCAAAAACACACACGTGGGGATTGTTTAGAGGAACCATCGTATTTTTAGAATTGCTTTCCCATCGGATAAGAGATCTTGCTTGCAGTGTGTTAATAATCATTTTCAAATCGGTAGCTGGAAGTCGCTCCCGGCAGGTCCCGGGCTTGGTGTCAGTCAGGATGCGTTGGAAGAGAGCGTATTAACAAAAGGCGCGAGAAGGAGCCGAGGGACATGAGGGGGCAAAGCCCAAAGGCTCACGATTGTTTCAGTCACTAAACACCGATATTTCATTTGAGTTTCGTAATCCAGGGCACTATTATTTGGGCCCAAGCAAAAAAAAAGGGGGGGAAAAAGAAAATTAAATAAGTATAATAAAAGACCGAGGAGGGGCCAACCTGCTTTGGGCCAGGAAGGGCAATAAAGGAGTCTTTATAACTGCCGGATGGTGGAATACGCTTTTCTCCCCCCCAACCAAGCAGAATGTCAGATTCTATCCCCCTTTTTTTCCCCTCTCAAAGCATGCTAAAAGGAAAATTCTTCACAGAATCTTAAAGAACTTTTTCGACACAACAGCTGCAAAATCTATTTTCTAAACAAAGATTTATACATATTTATATGAGCTTAATCCAGATTTTTTTTTAATCAATCATCCTCAGAACTGCAGAGGTAAACTATATGTAAATACCTCAAGTAATAGGCTTGTAGTGCAAATCACATCATTTTATCTTCAATTTTGCATTCGTTTTTCTGGCTTAAAGGTGCATCAGAGATATGCATTTTAGCATATTCAGAACACGGGGCGTGAAATTAAATGTTTGACAGAGTGAGAAAAATATACAGACTTCGGAGATGCCTTAAAAATAGTCATTTATGCAGATCTAGAGGAGTGAAATCATTGGCAATGGAGTGACCCTCTCTCCAGGAATTTTGTGCTGTGTTCTTCCCTAATCTCCCGCTGTATCTTCATTTCTCATTGAACTAGCCAGTTTTCTGCGAAGCCGTCTTGTAGATAAGGGGAGTGCTAAAGAAGAAGAAAGAGGACGCTCGGTGGGTCCGTTTCCATTGCACTTTTACCCAAGGCAATGGGCAGAATTTAACGGATTCCTTCCAACATATGTTTTTGCCAGATAAGTAAACAGTGTGTGTCGGAAATGAAAAAGCATTTGCAATTTAATGACATTACAGCTCTCAGCTTAGGCTGGCGTGCTGCGAGGCGAAAAGCAGAAAAAGAGAGGAGAGTAGAAAGAGAAAAAGAACAAAGTTCATCTTCCCTTTTGTGCATTTTTATCAAGGAAAATATTACTTCTTTCCCCTTCTTGTTCTCTTTTTCTTTTTTGTCTTTTGGCTTTTTTGTCTCACTCATTTACATTTTTTTTCTCTTCTGCCTTTCTGTTCTCTGTTCACTTCTGCCTTTTTCTCGTATTGCCACTGACTCATTTCTTTTTCGCTCTCCATTGTGTGTCCTTATTCATCTATCTTGGCCATTCAGTTTTACCTTATAAGAAGCTGTTTATCCCACAATGTATCTTTTTCCCTGTGTTGTACTCCTAGTGCTATAGCTCATAGTCAACAGGATTGTCGAAGGGATTAGAACGCTTCATTTCAAAGCACTACAAATCTGCTCTCTCGCCTTCGGTCCCTGCCCCTGTTTCCTCTGATACTTGTCATTTTATTTTGCATTCATTTCGGTCTTTAGTTTCACCCCCTGACATCACAGCACCCCGATGTCTAACCACTGATACTCGCTGTCTTTACACCATGTGTTAGTACTGCAAGGTTCTAGAAACTTCCCCTCTGAATGGCAGGACCATTCTCTCACCCCCTTGGTCAGGTTTGGAGGGGTGTGAACAGTGAACGTATGGTCAGAATTGGTCCTTCCAGAGCCTGGTGGCCAGGACAAGGTGTCCCACAGTGTTTGCTTGTAATGAGCCATCTTCCAATAGAACATTGAGCCCCACATCCTGCAGCTACATTTGCTGCTTCTTTTCTTTTGTGTGAGGGCGATTACTGAAGTATGTGTATATTCGAGTTCTGTGATTGTGTAATTGAGTGTGTATGTTCGTATATGTGTTTGAACCAGACCACGTGGTAAGTGTGTACAGGTTAAGGCAGTGTACTCTTAAGTCTTTGAATATAGGCCTATAGAAAGACATGACTAATCTTTCAGATTTGATTCTACTTTAAATTCCAGCAGTAAAAGTTGAGTGGAAAACCAATATTTTCTCCCCACCCAGGTCCACAGCATTTTTATTTCTAGGGTTATTTTGACTGCCCATTTTACAAGGAGGAATAAGATTTTGCACCCGGTCTCATCTTTTTAAGTGACAGACTACTTAAACGACCAAGCCACCCTGTTTAGGAGAAAGGAATGTCTCTGAGTCATTTTTGCTATCTCGAGTTGTCAGTCTGTCAATCTAAGCAGTTCCTGAAGACACAACTTCTTTAACATAAAGATTAGTATTCATGGTTGCTGTATATTTTTGCAAAACAAGTTCACATTATTTTAGATATTGTTATCATGAACATTTGAATATTAGTACTTCAGATGTTTAACATAAATTCCATTCCAAGAATACACTTGAAAGTTACTGGTTAACCCGCAGGTTGAGCATAATTGAAAGGCCCCATAATCAAATTGCAAGCCCTATCACAGAAATACTCTACAGACTTTAAAAAGATGCTTAAATAAAATGCTCTTGTCTAAAGACACGTGCATGTTTTTACCATAAAATTACATCTTCCACATCTTCCAGATCCAGCACTTGGTAAGTAAAAAGAAAATCTACTTGGACATAAGGATGTAAAATAGCTGGAGGTGGTAATTTAATCAACCAAGGATACATTTCAATGTTTTTCTGGTCTTCTAGGCATTAGCACTTTAAATTCATTATGTTGGTTTGACAGATATATGCAGCCTTAAGGATCTAAAAATGAAATCCTAGAAGTCTAGCCTGCTAGAGGATATATATTGAACTTAAGAGATTAAAATGGTATAACCATTGCAACAGAATGGAACATATCGCGTTTCTCATTTTTTCCCCACTAAGCATGAGTGTTTTGCAGATGTAAAATACAGTCTTGTCTAATTATAAAACCTGGCTCAAGAGCTGCAGCTTTCTAACTTTTATACTGATGAAGTGGATATTAGAAAGAAAATGTTGGCTTCCCATACGGTCTGAAGATGAAGAAGTCTTCCATTTGGGGTTTTCTATATCAATAATTTATTAGGGAAAATGACACAAGTAGTTACATGCAGCCTACTGTTAAGAGGCTTGCTTGCATACTTTTCCTATGTAAGGCAAATAACAAAGGAGCCAAATTATAAAGCAGGTCTTAACGTAACTAGGACGTTAAATCTACTATATCATTATGCCAATTTAGTAACATTAATGATCTGTAATATTAATGCATCATCCTGGAAAATGGGGAAGGGTTGCCATAATTAACTATATTAAGCCACAATTAGAAAGTCATCCAAGCTGTTGTAAAGATTCGAGGGATGATAAGGGTGTTCATTATACTGCAAACCTTTCTGACAGCGGATATTTTGTATATAAGACTTTGTTACCAACAGCCCCTGGCTCCGAATTCAGATGTGTCAAAAGAGCAGCCACCCACGGAGGCGGTGGCACCGACCAGACGCCTTATCAGCCATTTCCATCGCCTTCTGAGGTTTAGCACTTTCTTACAGGGAGAATCGGCTTTGAAAGAGGTACAACCTTTTAGCATATCTACTTTAATTCCTCACGGGGAAGCAAAAATGGGCTGTCTAGCGAAATTCACATCGGTTGGACAGACTATCTACTCCCCAGAGATTAGGGTCATCTTTGAAAGTCACATTTCAAACTGCACAAAATGAACATTTGGATGTTTTAAAATGGAGATCCTATAACGTCTAAGCCTAAATCCAAGTCGCCTATCACCAGGTGTCTACAAGCCCCTAATTCTCCTCCCCACCTATCTGAAGTCTCTATTGTGGATAGGAGTCTTTGAGTCATGGACAATATCAGGGGAAAGATAAATGGGACCAGGCAAGGGGTGAGCTGCAACCAAGATGACAACTGATGCAACTGTCCAGCCCAAAGGATCCCCTTATCTCTGACGGGGCAGATCAGCTGGCAATAAAGGACTATTTCCTCCTCACCCCAGCTTTTCTTTATACCCAGTGTTATTAGCCTGGCCATCAGTGATCGTGAATTCTTCCTCCCTAAAGCAACATTTAGGGTGCTGCTCTCTCTAGGTACAAAACACCCCCTAAGTTGCACTTGCAGTCAGGGGCTGACGCTGCTGTGGTAAAAGCTGAGGGGATGAGGAGGTGTAGGTGGTAACTTGCACACACACGTAGCTGAGAGTCATTTACGACAACTGAAGAAGGAAACACATCACAAGCTTGGTCGGAGTAAAGGACTAAGGATTTGTATTCGCAGAGATTCATAAAGGACTCCTGTGTATATTGGTGTGGCTGTTTTCTGCCCATGAAGCCTAGAGCTGCATTGCAAATCCAAAATCACGCCTGACATAGGATTGCTCAGCATCTGATCAAGATTTTCAATGAGTAGAAACTGCACCGAGTCCCCCCAGCAGATTTTTTTCCCACACCATGTGCCTTTCTATTAACAGTATGGTATGTGCCTTTGTAAAAATACACATATGCTCACCACTCTGATTTCTCCAATGTGTCATATGCCAGAAGAGTCCTGACAGAGGCATCAGTGTGCTATCTCAGTGACAGGGGACAAATCACTTGACAATCTCAGCCTTACTGATTTGAGTAGTGACATTCCATTCCAATGTTCTCACCCAGCAGGAACCAACAACTTGTTCTCGGAGAAAAATCTCTGTTCCATCCTCATAACCAAGGAGTCAGTCTAAGTCAGGCAAAGAAGAATCATTTCCCTTCATGGAATGCTGGAAGCTTTATGAAGCTTCCTATCTGGAAATAGGTTCTTTACCCCTTCACACGTGGTACTGGATAGGACAACAGCAGCTACTACTTCTGATATGAGAGGGCTCTTATATTAACCCTCTGCAAATTCAGAGAAATTCACCAAACCAAACCTAACTTGAGTCCACCTCTCTGGAGTAATTGCCATCAAGAAGCCTGGTTTACCCTTCCTCAGCAAATGATGTTCGGGAATATAAAAGTGAAAAGACAGTTTTCCAGACCTTTGTACAAAAATCCTAGAACTGGCCTCGCCAAGATGTTGGAAAGGAGAAGGTCTTGCCAAGTCTTCATCCATAGATGTCCATGGGTCCAGTTCTATTCTGTGTGCTTTGAGGAGGTGTTCAAGGATTCAAAGGGAAGCCAGATTTGGGTAGTTTTCTGAGGCTTTCAAGACACTTTCCAGTCGATATGAACTGGAATCCTTGTGAAAACCTGTTAAAGCAGTCATTCGGCTAATGACAGCCATCAGTGTGTTCACAGTCACAAAAACATGCATGTGTTACCAACTGCTCCGTAGGATTGTTGTTCTGAAAAGACAGAAGTCAGCCTCTCAACCTCGCCATCAGGCATCTCTGAATCATCCTGGTGAACGTGGCCAGTGTCCCCGGACCTCACCGCTCTGTAGAATGGCTCTTCCTCTGTACTTACGTGGACACTTTTTAATGTGTTCATGATCCTTTTAGTTCAAGGATGCCTTTGTTTGTTGAAACTTCTACATAAGTCAACCAAGCTATCAAAGGCAAAGGCCTTAGGCCCCATTTCCCTTGTAGGACTGTTCACAGAGTGACTCCCCAGTGCTGGTGAGCAAGTGGAGAGGAAGTTATTTATTACGAGATGAGAGGAACACCTGGACATGCTGCCTAGTAAGAGTTGCTCTATGTTTTTCATTTCATGTGATCAAGGCCTTGATACTTCCATCACCCCATCCTTTCACTGTGTGTGGGAGTGAAAATAGTATTTATTGGCAGGTCAAAGTTAAATCAGTGGAGCACACAGTGTGCACACAGCATGGATTAGGGCCTGAGGATCTCACCTTGGAGCGCTGGAAAGGGCTACTTCTTGCCCCATCTCAGGGATGCATGGGTGTATCTCACCAGGTCGTTCAGTGTGCAGTGGTGATGGATACAAAAGTCAGCGAAGGAATTTAGGGATCACCTGTCCAACCCCCTCATGAGGATGCTGAGACTGATCAAAGCTACAGTCATCCTTCCGTTTCCAAGGGGGATTGGTTCCAGCCTCCCATACCCCACCCTCCGCAGATACCAAAATCTGTGGATGCCCAAGTCCCTTATAGAAAATGGTATAGTGTTTACACATAACCTATGCACATCCTCCCATATACTTTAAATCATCTCTAGATTACTTATAATACCTAATACAATATAAATGCTATGTAAATAGTTACTGGCAAGCGGCAAATTCAAGTTTTGCTTTTTGGAACTTTCTGGAATTTTTTTTCCCTGAGTGTTTTCTATGCATGGTTGGTTGAATCCAAGAATGCGGAACCCACAGATACAAGGGCCAATGTAATTATCTGCCTAAACCTACCAGCTATCTGAGGAACCCGTGGCTGGAAAGCAGAACTCTGCCTCTTGCTTTGTCCTGTGTCCCTTTTCACCACATAACTAGGCAATGTCTTTATAAGGAGTCTTGACTTGTCAAAATCAGACCTTACTAGTAGCTTTTTAAATCAATCTTTTTGAAGCTTTTGATAATTTATGTTTGGTCACTGGGTCAGGAAAATGAGTTGTAATCATCTCCCGTATGGCTGTCTGATCTAATAGCATCTTGTGTTGTGTCCTGTGGTGTGACACTTGCCTTCCTGTGACTGTCTAGATTAAGATGCTTTTGAACCCAAGCATCAACTGTTCATGAATCAAAATTGAGGCTAAGCAAATCGTACTAGCTTAGCATGGTTTCCTTTTTTTAAACCCAGAGGTATTTGGATTGTTGTCCAATACCCCTTATTCTGAGTTGAATTGTGTTCCCCCCAAAGATGCTGAAGTCCTAATCCCCAGTGTCTGTGAATGTGACCTTATCTGGAAACAGGTTCTTTGCAGATAATCAAGTTATGATGAGGTCATTAGTGTGCGCCTTATTCCAGTATGACTGTGTCCTTATAAAAGGGGGAAATTTGGGCAGGAAGAGGATGTGAGGACACAAGAAGGATGCCAGGTTAGGACAGAGGATTGGAGTGACACATCTACAAGCCAAGGAAAGCCAACGATGGCCAGCAAACCACTAGAAGCCAGGGGAGAGGCCTGGAACAGATTCTCCCTCACAGCCTCAGAAGGAACCAAACCTGCCAGCACCTTGATCTCAGGCTTCTGGCCTCCAGACCGTGAGACAATGTATTTCTATTGTTTGAGTCACCCGGTCTGTGGTACTCTGTTACAGCAGCCTTAGAAAGCTAGCATACCTCCCAAAAGGAATATGAAATGCAGATTTCTTTTTGTGGGTTACTTCATGTGTGTTTGGTTTTTTCTTTTGCTGAAGGCAGTTTTGAGGTTACAGGTCTTAAATGTATTTTGAGAAAGACACCCTTGGTGATCTTAAAAGGAAATGAGATTTGTAACCCTTAGTTTATAACTATTTAAACTCTATTCTTCAGGGACTCTTTGAATTTCCAGTATTATTTCATCTTTCTTTCTAAATGTGATTCAATAAGTATCCCTAGAATTTGTCATTGTGCTTAGTTTTTAACTTGATAGACTCTCAATGCCTGAGTTATTTAGTAAATTTAATAAGGCTCTATTTGATCTTCCTTTTGAAAGTGCCAGAAAATACTTTGTGTAGCACATGAGAGCTTTATCTATATTTGAGTGAATGAATTACGGAAGAGGCACGCATGCACACATATGACAAGCCAGGAGACTTCGTAGCAGCTAGTGTTAACATCATTGTATTTTAGTTCTTTGCAGAGTAGAGACAGTTTCGTTCTTTGCAGAGTTTTCTATTATCTTCTAGAATATTTCAGGGTTGGGGCAAAAGACTTTGTTATATTATTTAATTGTATATTGACAAAAAGCTACCAGCTAAATGTTAATGAATTTGGAATATATGATAAACAAACTTTTTGACACTTGTACACACTTTTGAGGGGGTGGGGGAAAGATAGCAGGGGATGTTATATAATGGTATAATTTCTAACACCAGGTAGAAATTGTAAAACAGAAGCTAACATGTTTACTTGACTCAGAGATCTGAGAAGGCCAAATTACGTGTGCTACTAAGAGAGGTTTATGTGAGAATACCTAAGGGGGCAGAAATAGACAGCATTTAATAGACAAGAGTTGAATCCTATGCCTCTGCAGGACACCTCAGCCCACCAGTACAATAGGTTTCCCCAGACAGCATCATTCAGGACCCCCTGCACATACCATGACAGACTCGGCCAATTCAGGATGAAATAGCCAAGTGGAAAGCAGAGATTGAACATATACATGCTTTATCCACTGAAGCCTTATTTAACCTTTCTTTCAAGAGAATAAGCAAATCTTTCTGGAGTTTACAGCACATATATTTCCTGAGAATGTTCCTCGGGTTTTTCTATTAATTGAAAAGTTACATTAAATTGAAATTAGCCTGTGGTTAGTGTGCTGTAAAACTTTGCTTTAGGCAAAATGGAAGGCATGACAGAATGATACCTGTAGGTCATACAGAGCACTTGGGCTCCTGGCTCTCCCACCTCAACTCACCCTCTGCCCCGTCCATCACCTCGTGTCAGCCACCTCACTTCCTCTCAAGTGGTGGCAGCCTTCCCACCTGCTTTGTGCTCAGGTGCCCACCTGGCATTGCCAGATAAAATACAGGATGTCCAGTTAAATTCAGATTTCAGAGAAACAACAAATACTTTCTTAGTTGAAGTGTATTCCAAGTATTGCAAACTTATATTAAAAAATTACCTGTGGGGCTTCCCTGGTGGCGCAGTGTATGAGAGTCCGCCTGCAATGCAGGGGACACGGGTTCGTGCCCCGGTCCGGGAAGATCCCACACGCCGCGGAGTGGCTGGGCCCGTGAGCCATGGCCGCTGAGCCTGCGCGTCCGGAGCCTGTGCTCCACAACGGGAGAGGCCACAACAGTAAGAGGCCCGCGTACCGCAAAAAAAAAAAAAAAAAAAAAAATTACCTGTTGCTTATTAAAAGCCAATCCCACCTCACTCATCACCTGGCTGCTTCAGGTTCATCCTTCAGCTGATTTAAATGTCACCTCCTCAAAGATGGCCCCTGCAGGCCCCAGGTAAGTAGGTTATTCTATTATTCTCCAGACCACCCATTCTTCTTCACCTCATTCACATCGCTTTGTAACTAGATTTTTATTTTTGTGTTTATTTGATTCAAGTCTATCTTCCCCATGAAGGCAGGGATTATGTCTCTTGTTTGCTGTCATAATATCCAGTGCCTGGCACTTATTAGGCAATAAATATTGATTCATTGAATGGATGAATGAATAAATGAATGAGGAAGGGAAAGTTAAACAGAAAATGTCCTTGTCTTGCTTATTTCTAGTTAATTTGTATGATAGAATAGCTAACGGTTTAAACAAGTTTACAGAGAAAAATGAGATGCTTTAGGAAGTTAATGGAATTTTCACAGAATATGTTGAGAGTAGTGTTGAAGTATCTCAGATCACATAGTATGTAATTACATGTTAGAAAGTAGATGTTCAAAGAATTATATATGAACCAGAGATTTATCTCATTCAGATAATCTTGGTAATAGCTCTGCTGTTTGTTTAAGGTAAAATTCTGAATAGAAAGGTTATTAGCTCCAATCCAGTTGTTAAAATGGTCAAATTGAAACAATCACCATTCCTATCCATTAATTGGAGAGTGAGCTGCAAATAGTTCGTTCAGTTGGACATGTAAACCCATCTAGTAAGTGGTAAAATATGTCTTATAACATACAGTAATTTTTTAAAAGAAACTAGGTGTAATGTTTCATGGAGAATGTTAGGTTCTCCTCAGCTGTAAGAACTAAGAGACCAAAATGCCTTGCACTTTTAGAGAAATAACTTCAAAATCACATATATACAAAAATAGCATAGATTTTCCCATATTGCCAATAGCTCTAGAAGATGAATATGTTCTTTTTTTTTTACATCTTTATTGGAGTATAATTACTTTACAATGGTGTGTTAATTTCTGCTGTATAACAAAGTGAATCAGCTATATATATACATATACCCCCATATCTCCTCCCTCTTGCGTCTCCCTCCCTCCCACCCTCCTTATCCCACCCCTCTAGGTGGTCACAAAGTACCGAGCTGATCTCCCTGTGCTATGAGGCTGCTTCCCACTAGCTATCTGTTTTACATTTGATAGTGTATATATGTCCATGCCACTCTCTCACTTTGTCCCAGCTTACCCTTCCCCCTCCCCGTGTCCTCAAGTCCAGTCTCTAGTAGATCTGTGTAGAAGACGAATATTTTCTAATTGAGAATCCAATAAAAGTTCTGACTGTTTTGTGAGTTTTTTTTCCCTTCTTAATGACTCATTACCAAATATTGGATTGTGGTTCTTGCTGTAAGAACAATTTTAGAACAAGACAGGTTTAGGGCTGGATCAACTCAGATGGAATGAAGAGAATGGCTGGGCCAGCAGTTGCCATGGGATATTGGCATGAGTTTAATTTACTGGAAGATGGTTCAATTTCACTTCTTTTTAGCTTTGTAGCTGTGTGACTAGGGCTATAAATTGGATATCATTCAACGGTTGCCGTTGTACATATTTTCCCTTTTTAAAATAATGCCATAACTGTCAGTTAAATAAAACATTTCTCATTTTAGTCCATTTTTACAGGATAATGGCCTCATCACTGATTCTACCCATTTTATAGTTTTTGCTAAAATCACTAGCTTATACAGTACAAGACAGAAATGCGTGTATCTAAAATCTCCAAACACCTTTACTTCAACTTTTTTTTTGTAGCTATCAGCCTCTATTCAGTGTAATTCCTGAAGGAAATATGAGTAAGGAAAAATTGTGAACATATATCACATAATAATTGCTGAAGTTAATTAATATTTTCTATAGTTTATATATATATATATATATATATATATATATATATAAAGATAGTACTTAAACTTGGCATTAGGTATACCAACAAATGCTATTAAGATTGGATTATGAACTGATTCACTTTGCTGTACAGCAGAAACTAACACAACATTGTAAATCACCTATACTCCAATAAAAAATTAATTTAAGAAAAAAATTAGATTATGTTTAGGCCATAATATGTGGTCCATATAGTTAAAATATGCAAAATCCCAAACCTGTATTTTTATTTTCTATTATTATGCTTTAAATAGGACAGAAATGCATTTTTCCCCAAATATTCATCTAAGATGCAAAATATACTAAAATATAGTGGTTCTGTGGTTTTTATTCACTGAAGATCTGGTTCAGAATTCCAAAATGAACTTGAAAAAATTGCACCCAGTTGCTTAGCAGAAGCTGTTGAGTTTGCTTGTATATTGCTTTGTTTTAATTTTGTGGAAACAATTGTGGAGTCTCCAGGGTCTTTCACCTAATCATAAAGTGGTCTGTAGACAGAAAAAATTAAATCACAAATAGAGACAAAAAACCTTCAGGACTATGTGATATTTTTCACATTTTTTTAACCAGACAGTTCTGGTTTTTATAAAATAACCTCAGAGTAAGCTGTCATACTTTTAGAGGCATGATGGAAGACATTACAGTGGTCTGCCATCCTGAACACACTGATGGTGGCCTGGTATCACAGGAACATTGACAAGGCCAACCTTATGTTTCTGGGTTCCCGTCTTTGTCATGACAATAAGCCACTTTTGGCTCAAGATTCCTTGCGTCTTTTCTCTCCAAGTTGCAGGAGATAAATGGAAGTCTTCTTTCAGCCATTGTGGCCACCTGAAGGACATGTCCTTTGAACTTTGCTTTGTAACTTTTAACATCCGTTTACTTTTTTAGTTAGTATGTCCAAGGATCAAGTTAGGTAAAGTACTTGGTAGAGCTTGTTCAAGAAAGTTGAATACCATTGACACAAGTGTTTTTAAAAAAAATCAGTAGCTGAGATGTGTGCCTATGTAAGATGTAAGAAACTCTGAGGAGGTAGGTGTGTGTGTGTGTGTGTGTGTGTGTGTGTGTGTGTGTGTGTGTGTGTGATTGAGATGAAGTTTCTATGAGTACCTCCTACATTTAGCAGGCAAGTACTTTTACGTGGAGAAAATTCTTTAACCTCATGACGAGGAGGCATTATTTTTTTTTTTTGAGGAGGCATTATTTTTCTTTGCAAATTAGCAAATAAATTTAATGTAACTAAGTAATACTGTTTTTGCTGAAACTACACAGATGCTTGTAACATGAATATACACTGACTGTTCTTTTTAAACCTAATTTGTTGATTAGCAATACATTCATGTGGTTTGAAAACAAACAACATAGTCTATAGTCAAAGGCCTCGTTTCTGCCACCCAGCACCCTATTATCACCCACTCATCCATGCCTCTTTTGTTTTCTTCCAGAGTTTTGAAAGTGTTCTTTAGATTTGAGAAACAGCATATCAGCACTTTTGAAAGTATACATGGGTGAAAAGAAATCTTAAATCGTGATACAAAGTGTTGGGTTGGATTTTTAAACTTCCTGACTCTCAGTCTTTTGACTCCGGAGTTAGGATTCTTTGTTAAAAATATTTAAAATTATATACCTGTCTGTGTGAACTTAGTAATCATTTTCAAGGGGAAGTGAATAAAGTTAGAATTGAAAGTTTTGAAGTGGGATTTCCTCACTAGGTGGCGCTCGTGTTCCTGGAGGTCAGGGGGCAGCCGCCCCTCACCTGCAGATGCAGTTTGCCAATTAGCACACAGTTACTATGGATACCTCCAAGGTCACACAGAGGGAAAGGCCTCCATATTGTCTCCCCTCTAATTAATGATTGTTCTATTCATACTTCTTTTCTGGACCCTATGTATGACCTTCCAAGTGGAGTGAAATTGTTGTAGTTTTCTCTTTAAACTGGGAGGTTACGTTATATAAAGTTTGTACCCAGACAAGAAAGGGTCATGACAACTGTTACTTTGACTTGGGAAAAAACCCTGGGTAAGATGATTTTTTTTTTAATTTTTTAAAAATGTATTTATTCATTTATTTTCGGCTGCTTTGGGTCTTCGTTGCTGCACGCAGGCTTTCTCTAGTTGCAGCGAGCGGGGGCTACTCTTCGTTGCGGTGTGCGGGCTTCTCTTGTTGCAGAACACGGGCTCTAGGCGCACAGGCTTCAGGAGTTGTGGCTCGTAGGCTCTAGAGCGCAGGCTCAGTAGTTGTGGCGCACGGGCTTAGTTGTTCCGCGGCATGTGGGATCTTCCCGGACCAGAGCTCGAACCCGTGTCCCCTGCATTGGCAGGCAGATTCTTATCCACTGAGCCACCAGGGAAGTCCCTAAGTTGAATTTTTACGGAGAAGTTCCCTATAGAACATAAATGATCTGGAAGATGCCTGGAAGTTCCGTCCAATAACAAAAAGCTTTTAAACATGCTTTAGTGGTGTTATTATCTCTCTTAAGCATTAACATAGCCTCTCTACTATGAAGGGATCAAAGTGCATTATGCATTCTGGTTACACACCTTCCATGAGTCAAGTAGAACATTATGGATGTGCATATAGTAGTAATCTGGGCATTTCTGTTTGCCACTCAACCCTGTCATAAAGTCAAAAAGTTCAGCAGCAGGCAATAGGGGAAGGAAAAAAAACCTTACACCAAGATAGAAGAAAGTTAGAAATATTCTAGTTAACTTTTTACTACATGTATTTAATCCTGCAATAATTAATTTTTCATACATTAATTTACCAGACATTTGCTGCCCATTTATTGTGCCTGGCACTGTGCTGGTCACCACGGATGTAAAGATAGATTAGACTAAATCTGTGTTTTAAGCCTGATAAGAAATTGAACTTTCATCCAGAATTTCGTCTAAATCAAACTCTCGTCATCCTTATAGGAATTACTCTGACTCAGCCACATTATCTTTTCATACACCACTCTCTCCCACTTTCTCTCATCTACATCAAAATCTCACTCAAACTTACCTCTTTTAAGACACCTTCTAACACAGATTACTTCCATAAGCCACATACTTTATTGTATTTGTAATTTGTAAAAGTGTTTATAGTCACCTTAACCTGGGGACAAGTCATGAGAGTGTCAGTTCACCTGCTTGAAATGATTTCAAGCTCTTGAAAATGATGTCTTCTGGGTCTTTTGCACACATAATGTGACCTCAGATCTCATTGACTGAAATACCATTTTTGATGTTTTATTAGGAGAGACAAAGAAACAGAAAAAGTCTGTTCTAAGACCCTTTGGGAAACATGGGACAAGTGGATCAGAGGGCATCAACTCATCCTTGGGGGCCCCTTTGAGTGACAGCTGTCCATAGAGACACAGATGACATGGGAAAGCTTCTGGCTAGTGCCCACAGGATCATGCCAATTGTAGAGGTGATCATTTGCACCTCTGGCTTCCAGAAACAGTGCTAATGCCCAAGTTGCCCAGATTCCTTTTCCCCAGTGAAATGTGTTTAAGAAGAAGAAAGGCTGGGGTGGAGATAGAAAAAGAAAAGAAAAAAGAAGATCCAACATCCTCAACTATCTGGTGTTGCTTTCCTTGTGAAGTGTTTTTTTTTTTTTTTCCCCATGGTTCTTCCCTGTGAAAAGTGGGAGGAAAGTGAGAAAAGACAGGAAGGAGGCATTCTCTATTCAAATGACTCTAAGGAAAATTTTCACTCCTGTGATGCTGGCATGGGAGATTTTGAGTGCCCATTCTCAGGACTCCACGGAGACAAGGAGAACACTTCACTCCTGCAGGGATACAGTGAGTTGAGGTGAAGCATAAGAGGGAAAGGCCCTTGAGATGAAATGCACCCCTGGCTGCACAGAGCAGGGAAGACACGATATGGTTGTTTTTTAAAAAGCCACTAAAGCCTCTTCAGGACAAGGTATCTATATTGTAATCAGAACTAAAATGCAGAAGAGAATCCGGAGAATCACCTGATGCTTCTCCATGCCTGGTGTACTGTGCCTTCCTCTGGTGAGTCTAGCACAAATGCAAGGAAAGGCAGAGCTGCACATTTCTGGACACAACTGTACCTGCTTTCCCTTCAGCCTCTTGCATTCTACAGCTGTGCATGAGGGTCTCCTCCATTGTATCCTTTAGTCCTTACAGGTGGAGAGGAGTGCAATTTTTCCCTGAAAATGATTTCCCCAGCGTTTTTCCTTCTTTACTATATCTCTTTGGGATTGGTTGAATTTAACTGAGCCCCCGTCCACACCAAATAAATTCCCTTTATAATCTAGCATGCCAGTCACCCATATGGGCTGTCCCAAATATAAAGAACCACAATGGACACACTACAACAGTTATTTCCTTTGGCCATCAAACTACAAATATCTTATAACCAGATCACACTATAATTGGTATTTATTGGGGATGGCAGGCAGTAAGTGGTGGTGGTGATTCTAATGAGAGGGAGATGTAAATATGTATCTGGAACTATTCCTGATTTTAAGACACATATAGTCAAAGTAGAACTAAATAATGACTCATAGTATGCTGTGACTTGGGACATTGAGTGTTCTAGGAACTCAGGAGGACACAGTCGCCCAGGGAAGAAACCTCACAGAAAGGCAGGAGAACTTGACATGGGCCTCAAAGAATGAACACAAATCTCAGTGACAGGCTGGAAAAACCATTCCAGGTGGATGAATGGTGTGACTAGACAGGTTTTAGTGGAGTCTACGAAGACTGTGGGGAAATAGTGGGCAATAAACTGGAAATGTGGATTGAGGCCAGATAGTGGAAGGAAACTAAGGCGCTTGGACTTTATCCTGGTGGTAATGAAGAGATAATGAAGATTTTTAATTAAGGGTTTGGCATGATTAAGTGGTGTTTTAGGGAGATTACTGTGGCAGCAGTGAATTGGAGGGGGAGAAACAAGTAAGCGATTAGTTAGGAGGCTATTATAATCATCCAGGCTTGAAGCAGCAGGGGTCTGGGGGCAATGGGAATTGAAAGGAAGGGTGGAGTGTGAGAGATAGTGCAAGGGAATGCCCAGTGAGCCTTGGGGGCTCATGGCTCTTCAGGACAAAAGGAAGGAAGGTGGCAGTGAGCATTGAATTGGGAGGGGGAGCCATTTGGGAGCAGAGGGCAGGTTGGGGCTCTGAGTCAGCCAAGCCTTGCGATATCTACAGGGCGTCCAAGTTCAAATGTCCAGCAGGCAGGTGGAGATGCAACACTGAGGCTCTGGAGAGCAGCCAGGCTAGGAACCTAGACTTTCCTCTTTTATGATGCAGGCTGACTTCTTTCTCCAGAGAGAACTGAAATTCAGTGACTAAGCAATTAGGATAGAATGTGTGTATTATAAGATGTGTCCCTACATATCAACAGGAAGGAAGAATCCAGGTCATCCTTTGAATATTTTAAACTTCTGGGAAAGTACTTTTAAATAAATCACTCCAGTATTGCAAATGAATATTTTTTAAAGCTAAATTTCCCAGATAATATTCCCAAATGTTCAGATTTCTTCCTTCAGGGAGGCTCAGCCTTAGTGTCTAATAGAGTTCAATTACAGAGTAATTTCCATGTCGAACGTGGTGGCGATTGCGCTATCTGCATGGAGCTCTGTAGCTGCTCTGTGACTCCAGGTGAATGGCACAAGAGCCCTCATGATCCTCGTAGGCCCTTTGCCTAATTCTCTCATGCAAATTAGAGGGAAGAGAGGTTCCCAAATTTCATTTACCAGGAAAGTGCATCCTTCTGGCAAAAGGAATCAGAAAGAGGAGGTACACACGTCCTTTAATGTGTGCTACATAAGCAGTGGCACGTGGCCACCTGGAGTTCCACCAGACTAAATGCCAACTGGCCCTTTCCTTTAAAAAGTAGGACGTTATGGATAAAAATGTGACCAGTGTGGAAATAAAACAGCTTTGGACTTCGCTCTTGGGTGTGTGGACTCAGCTGCCAAAATCCTCCCCACACAATTCAGACGTTAGTGGTCATTGTTTGAGTTTGGCTATGAAATTCAAGGGACTGAACAAGTCAATCAGATCAGCCACTATCTGAAAATCAAGGGAAAGACATTTTTTTAACCTGATAACTGGTAAACAATTGGCTTCCAAGTCCAGAAGAATGACTCCTCTTAATTCACAAATGCATTTATTTGAGTAGTGCTTGCATGAGACTTGCGTGAGACTTAACAAGGGGGGATTTGAAGTGTCTGCTGCCATCTATGAATTTAGGAGCCCCATGGCATTTTTAATGTGAGGGCATTTCACAAGCAGGATCCTTGTATATCAGGGGAGTTACGACCACCATATCTGGTTATTATCTGGCCACAAAGAGCTTGAACTCCTGTCCACTTCTGTTGATTCCACCGCAGAGCTTGTACCTGCCCTCGTGCAGAGGTACACTCCACTGATGCTCCAGGAGAATGTCAGCATTTTGAGTCATTTCTAGTTGGACTAGGGAAATGATGATGTGAGCTTTTAACTGAGCTCAGCTGCCCAAGACCCGCAGGAAACCTGGAAGGGAACATTGAGATCTCTATGGCCGCACCACCTGCCCACCCCCTACCCCTCCTGACTCAAGAAGCATCTGAATGTAGCAAACACTCAAATTCCTCAATTCTATGCATTAAATTGAAGCAGTTAACAAAGGATCCCATCTAGGAATTCTGCTTTATTTGTGATCAGACCTTTTCGCTGGCAGATAACAGATAATATTAAGTAATCAAGAAGTTTACCACACAACCCAGCCAGACTGGATCAGCTCGGGAGTCACTCCTTCCTCCACCCTCATAAGATAACACATTATCAGTAGAGCCTTTTTCTGAATACAAGGTGGTGAGATTAGATGACTTTTAAGGGCCCTTCCAAGTCTGAAATCTGATGTTGTCTTTTGACTGAGATGAATATAGTTACACATTGTGCACTGTTCCGTGGGTCTCTCTACTCAACTGAAACACTGCCTCTGACCTTCCCAGTAATGACCTCAGCCCTTGATTTTTGCAAGCCCTTATCAGTAAATGTATGCTGGATGCTCCAACCTTCAAAAAATAGGGGAAACTTGCACACACACACACATTTAGTTTAAATTTATCTCAGTTGATCCCAAATTTTCTGATATGCCTAAGATTTAACTTTCTCCATATTTAAATATTGACTTTTAAATTCCAGTATTAAAGTACATACACCTGTATATGTTTTAGCTTTCTAATAATAATAGTAATATTATTATTATCATTTCTAATAATAATCATTCCTAAGCAACATATAGAAGACATTCAAGTTTACCAAGGTTGATAGTTTGGTCTTAGTTCTCCTTCAGCAAAAAAAAAAAAAAAAAAAAAAAAAAGACAAAGGTCAAAAAATAACCTTTTTTCAGTAGTTCTTGGTTGAAAATAAATTCTGAATTTCTTTTATTAATATGTTGCCCTTTATTGTATGTCAGAAATAGGAATCATAGAGGGCTGGAATGTAATCTTGATATATGGCTTTACTGCTCTTTCTACTAACTGCTGAATTATTATCATTTCACAGAAATTACATTTAAATCAAAAGATTCCAAATACATAACCTTTGCTAAAATGATTAGTAATTTCTCCAAGCCATGAGCTTGAAAATACTCAATTCCAAGGATCTATATAACCCTTCATTCTTCCTTACTATTGTCAAACGCTGAGCAGAACACACAAGGAGAATGTCTACAACGCATGAAAAGCATTCTACTTTATTAGGTATCGGCAAAAAAAAAGGAAAAAAAAAAAACCCAACCAGCTAGTTACTAGCAGGCAGGGGGCAGGAGGGACATTGGAGGTGGAGTGGGATGAAGATACTGTGAAGTACTTAAATTAACAAAAGTTCATTCCCCAGTGGAGCCTCTATACATTAACTCTATGAGAAAGCTGCTCCACGGGCAAATTTAACTTCAGGAAGTGACTTAGGCCCTGGGAAGAATAGGCCACAATATTTCATCAAATACAGCAAAAACAAATTACCTCAGACTCAGGAACCCTGAGACCACTTTCTGAAAGTGTGTGCTGCTCGAAGGGGAAGGAAATTCCTTCCTCAGGGAACGGTGGTGCAGGGCGTGTAGCAGGGAACGGGCCCCTGGCTTCCCAGCTGCCTCACACTCACCTTGGGAGGCGACCTTAGAAATCCCAAACCGGCAGCCTCTAGGCAGGCCCAGCTGGCTCCCGAAGGCGACTTTACACTGCTGCTGTGAAGCGGACTTTATTTCGTTTTGAGTTTGATGAAGATGAGGGTGACTTTCGTGTCTGCTCAGAATCCCTGGGAAGCCTTGATGAGCAGGTTTGTCAAAGTCAGCCGCAGGTTTTACGGTTCTAGCAGGACAGGAGTGGATTGCACATGGCTCTGTAAATTCACTCATATTCCACCTTCTAGTATTTAAGAAGAGACCCCACTAGGTTGTTTCATCTCCTTGTGTTCCAGGAAGTGTCTCCCTTGGTTCCAAGACAGAAGACCCACCCTGTGTCCTCCTGCCCTCCTGGTCTCTATAACCAGGTCTGGGCCTAGTGGGTGGTGAAAAGCAGGATGTTCTAGTGGTTAAGATCATGGACTCTGAAGACTGACTGCCTGGGTTCTAACCCTGGCTCTACCGCCTATAGTCGTGGTACCATTACCTTGGGACTTAACCCTGTGCCTCAGTTTTCCCATCTGTAAAACCGGGATTCATTCATTCATTCACTTTTTTAAAAAAATTAATTAATTTATTTATTTTTGGCTGCGTTGGGTCTTTGTTGCTGCGCGTGGGCTTTCTCAAGTTGCGGAGAGCGGGGTCTACTCTTCGTTTTGGTGCGAAGGCTTCTCATTGCGGTGGCTTCTCTTGTTGTGGAGCACGGGCTCTAGGCACGCGGGCTTCAGTAGTTGTGGCTCGAGAGCTCCAGAGTGCAGGCTCAGTAGTTGTGGCGCACGGGTTTAGTTGCTCCACAGCATGTGGGATCTTCCCAGACCAGGGCTGGAACCCCTGTCCCCTGCATTAGCAAGCGGATTCTTAACCACTGCGTCACCAGGGAAGTCCCATTCATTGGTTTTTTCAAATGTTTATTGAATGTACTAGGCACAGGGTGAATAAAACATACAAAGTCTCTGCTCTTATGGAGTTTGCATTATAGTAGGGAGAAAGACAAACAAATAAATAAACAAATAAATAACGATGTGTCAGATAGTAATAGGTGCATTGAAGAGAATTAAAATAGGTTTACGTGGCAGAGGGTCAAATGGCTGCTTGGCAAAGGCCTCTCTGAAGAGATGACCAGAGTGAGAAGAAGTCAGCCATGAGAAGATCATGGGCAAGAGCTTTCCAGGAAGAGGGAACAGCAAGTGCAGACTCTAAAGCAGAATGAGTTTGGTGTGTCCCACTTAGAGAAGGGCCAGTGTGCCTGGGGCACGTGGGCAAGCAGGAGAGATGCGGAAGCTGGGCCTCAGATGGGGATGCTAGTGTCTGGCAGATCAGGGCATTTGACTCTGAGTATGATGGAAACCATGATCTGATTTACACTGACTGTGCCATGTGGAGAATGGATCGCGGCAGGGAAAGAGTGGAAGCAGAGAGACTAGTCCAGAGACTGCAGCAGTGACCCAGGTAAGAGGAGAGAGAAGCTGGAGGGAAGTGGGTAGATCCTGGATACGTTTGGGAAGAAGAGTCAGGAGAAGTCGTTAAGGGATTTGGATCTAGAGATTAAAAGAAAGGGAGACCCCTAGGATTTGGGGCTTGAGCATCCAGGTACTGTAGATGGTAGTTTCTTTTATTGTCATGAGGAGGACTGGAGGGGAAGAGCAGGTCAAAGTGGGAGAGAGCATCAAAGGTTCAGTTTGGACATGATGCTTGAGATGCCTATGAGCTGTGCAAAGAGAGAGAAATGTCAGGCAGAACACTGGATAAACAAGTCTAAGTTCTGGGGACACGTCACGGCTGGTGACTTGAGGACTGCAGGAATCTGTGTGGATTCCTGCAGCCATGGGCCTGGATGAGATCATCCGGACAGGGATGGCAGAGGGAGGGGATAAGAAGATGCAGTAGAGGTGTGAGGGAGGAGCCGCAGCCTCCGAGGCTGATGGAGAGGGAGAAAGGAAACCAGCAGGGTGTGGTGTCTGAAAGCCAAGAGGAGAGGGTCCAGGAGGAGGGAGCGGGCAACGTGTACAATGCCACAGAGGGTTGAGCAGCACGAGGACTGGCAGCTGACCATTGCTTGCAGTTGCCAAGTTGAGGTTGTTGGTAGTCCTTGGAGCAGCATCTGTGGTGTGGGGAGGACAGCTGGCGTGCAGTGAGCTCAAGCAGGGGAGGATCAGGTTTAATTATAAGCAAGTCAGTGGCCGGTGGCGGGGGGAAGGCAGAGCGTTGTGGTGGTGAAGATCACTGTGGGACCTGAGGGCCCTACCACTGGGGGCTCTTTTCAAGAAAAATCATGCAGAGTTAATACAAAGTAGGTGTGAATGTAAATATCTATTTAGAATGAGAAATCATAAAATAAGTTATAAGTTTAAAAGTCTGACAAATCCCATGCACAACAAAATACAGAAAAAGAACATTTTTATTAATTAAATGCCAGGTGCATCTCTATAATATTTTTCCTTCTTTTTTTGTCTAGATACACTTCTTTACGTGATAGTGATTTTTACATAGCATGCACACACACACGCGCGCACACACACACACACACACACAAGTAAACCTCTCTACTTACCCTGTAGAGCCTATCAATAGATGGCCAGAGCTCACTGCAGTCACTGGTAGGATTTCTTTTTCTTCTTTTCTTTTAATTTTACTGACAGGATTTTGAGTACTGCTTGTTAATAAGAGTATAAAAATCTGTTTTCCACTGTCACCTGGGGCCTCAACTAGAGAGGCTGAACCAAATAGGTCAACCAAAGCCTACAAAATACACTGAAAATCAAAGCTAGGAGAAGTCCTCTTTGATATCCTATTACACCAGGGTTTCTCAACCTTACACTGTTGACCTTTGGGGCCAGGTAGCTCTTGGTTGTCCGAAGCTGACTTGTGCATTGCAGGATGTTTAGCGACATCCCTGTCTTCTGCCCACTAGATGCCAGTAGACAACCAAAAATGTCTCTAGACATTGCCAAATGCTCCCGGGTGTGTGGGGGGAGCATAGTTGTCCCAGCTGAAAGCCACTGTGTCACACTAATCGTGTGTGGTCTTGGGTTGCTCTTTCCCTGCTGTGAATTTGTGGTCTGGGATTATTTGGCTGAGGCCTGGCTTTTATCTCAACAAGAAGTTATGTAGGGATGAAAGGCACCTCTTTGCCCTCTTCGCATCTCAGTTTTGACCTAGAACCTCTCCCTGCAGCCAGAGTCCACAGCGCACTGAAAAACTGAGAGTTCTTGGTAGACAAACCCTAGAGGGACACATTAGATCCCCAGAACCTTGACGAGTAAGGAGGTGTTGAGTATAAAACCCTCAACTAATGGATGATTAAGACTAAGGCATAACTGGTGAAAGTTGAACTAATTCTTTTTTTTTTTTTTAGTGACAAAAGCAAGCATTATTTTAGGCAGAGAATACATTTAACAAACTTGTCACTCTAAGAAGTGGTGCAGGTTAAAAACATAAATTAACTTTAAGAATTGTTGTGGGCTTCCCTGGTGGCGCAGTGGTTGAGGGTCCTCCTGCCGATGCAGGAGACACGGGTTTGTGCCCCGGTCCGGGAGGATCCCACATGCCGTGGAGCGGCTGGGCCCGTGAGCCACGGCCGCTGAGCCTGCGCTTCCGGAGCCTGTGCTCTGCAACGGGAGAGGCCACAACAGTGAGAGGTCCGCGTACTGAAAAAAAAAAAAAAATTGTTGAACAAAAGTGTGACTACTATTAAGGCAAAGAGGAAAATATGGACATTTGGAAGGAGCATCTTGTTTTTTTTTTTATCATGTGGAGTTTGAAATCAGAATCTTTTTAAAAACTTAATTAATTAATTAATTTTTAGCTGTGTTGGGTCTTCGTTGCTGTGCGAGGGCTTCTCCAGTTGCGGCGAGCAGGGGCTACTCTTCATTGTGGTATGTGGGCTTCTCACTGTGGTGGCCTGTCTTGTTGCGGAGCACAGGCTCTAGGCACGCGGGCTCAGTAGTGGTGGCTCGCGGGCTCCAGAGCACAGGCTCAGGAGTTGTGGCACACGGGCTTAGCTGCTCCAAGGCATGTGGGATCTTCCCAGAGCAGGGCTTGAACCTGTCTTCCCCGCATTGGCAGGCGGATTCTTAACCACTGCACCACCAGGAAAGCCCCTGGAGGGAGCTTCTTTAAACTTTTGGACTTAGAAGAGACAACCAAATCAAATGTCACAGTGAGATACCATTTCACACTCACTAGGATGGCTAGAATCAAAGAAACTGAAAATAACAAGTGTTGACAAAGCTGTGGAGAAATTGGAACCTTCATATATTGCTGGTGGGAATTCAAAGTGGTGCAGTCACTGTGGAAAACAGTTTGGCAGTTCCTCAAAAGGTTAAACATATAGTTAGTTACCTTATCACCCATCAATGCCATTCCGAGATACCCAAGAAAATTGAAAACATAAATCCACACAAAAATTTGTACATACATGTTCATAAAAGCATTATTAATAAAGCCCCAAAGTGGAAACAACCCAAATGTCCATCAATAGATGAGTGGATAAATAAAATATGATATATACATACAATGGAATATTATTGAGCCATAAAAAGGAAAACATGTGACAGGGATGAACCTTGAAAGCATTATGCTAGACGAAATAAGCCAGACACAAAAGGCCATGTATTGCATTATTTCATTTATATAAAATGGACATAATAAGCAAATCCAGAGAAACAGAAAGTAGATTAGTGGTGCCCAGGGGATGGAAGGATGAGGTAACTGAGACCTACTGCTCATAGGTACAGGGTTTCTTTTTGAGGTGATGGAAATGTTCTGGAATTAGATAGTGGTGATGGTTGTACAACTCCTTGAATATACTAAATACCACTGAATTGTACACTTTAAATGGTGAATTCTATGTTATGGGAATTATATTTCAATTTTTAAAAAAGAGGTCACCACCAAACCTAGAATTAGTAGGGTCCCTGAGAATCATGTGGTACAAACTTCACGTTTTCTAACTGATAAACCTTGAGGGTGTTGTCCAAGAAATTATCTTTAAAAAACTAGTTTGAAGTGGATTCCCACTTACTTAGAGCCCACTGAGACTTGAGAAGCACAGCTGGCATTAAAAGCAGAATGATGCTCAGAACAGGGCCATAGAGACCACCTCTGGAGGTCCATCATTTAAATAAATGAATATTTATTGAGGGCCTACTGTGTGCCAGGCACTTTTCCCAGTGCTGGGGGTACATTAGGAACTAAACAGGCAAAAAAAGTCCTGCCTCCATGGAACTTAGATTCTAACGTAAGTCTTCCCTAGACTTCCCTAGGACATTTTAGAAGCTGTGTTGTCAAACTAGTACACATTTAGAAGTCAGAACCAGTTTTCAGAAGGAATGGTTGAATGAACTGAGTATTTTCACCTTTAGAAAGAGAAGATTGAGGAAGAACATGATAACTGCCTTCAAAAGCCATTTGGAAGAGAGCTGTTTCATTCTCCACTGCTCCCAAGAGCAGTGCTCGCGTCAGAGGGTAAACGTTACAGAGAGGTGGATTTGGGCTCGTAAAGGAAGGAAGAAAACTCACGTTGTTGTGTACCTGCTTAATAGCAGGCATTCTGCTGGGTATTTCACCTGTGTTACCTCATTTAATCCTCACAGTATCCCTACAAGGTACTTGTACTTAAAGAAGTGGAAATGGAGGCTTAGCAAGGTTATGTAACCACCCGAAGGTCACACAGGTGGTCAGTGGCTGAGACAATGGTCAGACCTTTCCCTGGCTGACTCCACACTCCTGCTACCATGCCATGCTGTCTTCTCAACAGTTAATGCTTTCAAAAATGTGCACATTTGTGGAGAGGAAGCCTGCATGTGATGTAGAGGTGGACTGGATGACCCAGATACTTTGACCCCTCACAGCATACTCTCACACTGTCTCATTTGGCTCACTCTATGAAGATGGTTAAAGTGGTAAAATGAAATTAATAATAATCCACAGGAGTACGGGTCATTTGAGATAAAGTACTTGCAGAATCTAGCATAGTGACATCAGCATTAGTCAGCAAGCATTTACTGAGGATCTGCTTTGCACCAGGTCCTCAGATGTGACACCAGCATGGTCCCCATGGAGCTTACAGTTTTGTCTGACAGAGGGCACACCATAATATGTAAGGTCCAACCCCTTTCCCCCAGTCCCCAACCCTCTATGCAGGGCAGGCTACTATCCTCATTTTATACTCCTGTATTCAATCAACTGGCAAATTTTACTGGGTGGCTTCTGTGTGTTAGACACTGTTTTAGGCATTGGAGATAAAGCAGTGAACAAAATGGACAAAAAAAATCTCTATTTTATGGGGCTTGCTTTGGTGCTTACAATAAACAAATATAGATAAAATACTACATTCAAAAGTGGAAAATGCTATGAAGAAAAATAAAGCTTGGAAAGGGAATAAGAGAGTCCTGGGGAATTTGGAGGTTGCCATTTTAAATAGGTGGTCAGGAAGGACCTCACTAAGTTTGAATCTTGGCACTAACTTTGAGGAGATGAAGGGTGAGCCATGCAGATATTGAAGGAAAGAGAACGTGCAGTTGAGGAAGGCCCAGGGCAAACGCCCAGAAGGCGGAGCATGCTAGGTGTGAGGGGGATGAGGTCAGAAAGGTAATGGGGAGCCAAACTGTGTAGGGCAGGTGAGGCATTATGAAGATGTGGATTTGCTCTGAGTGAGATGGGACATCATTGCAGCTCTGTCCGCTGTCTGGAGAACAGGCTGTAAGGGAACAAGGGTATGAGCAGGAAGTTTAGGAGCCAGGACAGGTAGAAGGATCCCGCCATGTTCACCCCCTAATCCCTGGAAAGTGGGAATATGTTATATATATATTAAATGGCCAAAGGAACTTGGCAGATGCAATTAAGGTTATGAACTTTTAGTTTTTTAGTATTTATTTATTCATTTATTTTGGCTGTGCTGGATCTTAGTTGTGACACATGGGATCTTCGTTGACGCATGCGGGATCTTTAGTTGTAGCATGCATGTGGGATCTAGTTCCCTGACCAGGGATCGAACCCGGGCATCTTGCATTGGGAGGTCGGAGTCTTACCCACTGGACAACCAGGGAAGTCCTGAGGTTATGGACTTTAAAATAGGGAAATTGTCCTGAACTGTCCAGATGAGCCCCGTCTAAACACATGAGCCCTTAAAAGCAGAGTTTTCTTCAGCGGGAGTCAGAGAGATGTGGCAGAAAGAGAAGTCAAGGAGATACAGCCCATGAGGTGGACTTGATCATCTGTTGTTGATGGGAAACCATGAGAAGCAACTGAATCCTGCAACAATCTTAAGGGAGCTGGAAGATGAGAGTCCAAGTCAGTTGACTTCTTGATTTCAGCCTTGGGGGACCCTGAGCAGAGAACCCAGCCAAACCCCAAGACCCCTGACTTATGCAACTATGAGATAATAAATGCATGTTGCCTTAAGTTGATACATTGGGGTGATTAGGGCAGCACTAGAAAATTAAGGCAGGAGTTGTTGCAGTAATTCACATGAGATATGATGATGGTTTGGACTTCTGAAGCTAGATCCCAGAGGATTTCCTGATGGGTGACATGTAGGGCATTAGAGAAAGGGAGGAATCAAGGATGATTCTAAGGGTTTGGGCCTGCACAGCTGGAAGGAAGGAGATGTCATTAACTGAGATGAGAAAGATTGTGGGAGGGGCAAGTCTGGGTGGGAGGATGGAGAGTTTGGTTGCATCTATGTGAAGTTTGAGGGGCCTGTAAACATCCAAGTGGAAATGTCTAGGAGGTAGTTAGATAGATTAGTCTAAGTATTGGACAGGTCTAGATTGGAGAAATAAATTTGAGAATCATGAGCATGTAGCTGATTTTTAAAGCCATAAGACTAGATGAGATTACTGTGGTAAATGGAATTCTAACGTCACCCCAATACTATAGCCCTTTTAAAGTCTCCTCCTCTTGACTGTGGATGGAAGCTGTGAAATGAGATTTCACTCCTGTGCTTATGTTATGGTGTATGTCAAAACAGATCTTGTAAGTGTAATGAATGTTACTTTATTAGTCTGCTTGGGTTGCCATAACAAAATACCATGGACTGGGTGGCTTAAACAAAAGAAATTTATTTTCTCATCAATTTTATCAAGGCCCTGGAGGAAATAAGTCTGAGATCAGAGTGCCAACATGGGAAGAGCTCCTTCCTGGCTTATAGATGGCCACCTTCTCCCTGTATCCTTACATGGCAGTGAGAGAGGTGGAGGGGTTGTGGGAGAGAAAGACTTCTAGCATCCCTTTCTATAAGGGCACTAATACCATCATGAGGGCCCCATCCTCATGACTTCCTCTAATCCTAATTACCTCCCAAAAGCCCCATCTTCAAATACCATCACATTAGAGGTTAGGGATTCAACATATGAAGGGGTGGGGCACAAACATTCAGTCAATAACAGTTACTAATCAGTTGACTTTTAGTTAAATCAAGGGAGATAATCAAATGGGCTTGACCTAATCCCATAAGTCCTTTGAAGAGAGAAATCTGAAGTAGGAGGGATTGCATGCATAAGAAATTCTCCATTGCCAGCTTTGAAGTTGGAGGACGGAGCCATGTGGCAAGAAGTATGAGCAGCCTCTAGGAGCTGAGAGCAGCTCCCCTCTGACAGCTTGCAGGAGAACCGGGCCTCAGTCCCACAGTCTCATGCAACTGAATCCTGCCAACAACCTGACTGAGCTTGGAAGCAGATTCTTCTCTGGAGCCTCTAGATGAGAACTCAGAGCAACTGACCCCTTGATTTCAGTTTTTGAGACTTGAGCAGAGGACCCAGCCACACCATACCTGGATTTCTGAGCTGGAAATGTGTGTCCTTATAAGCCATTTAGTTTGTGGTAGTTTATTATGCTGTAATTTTAAAAAACTAGTATAATCACCAAGGCAGTGAGTGTAGACAGAGACCAGGAGAGGCTCAAGACTTGAGCCCTGGGGCACTGTAATGTTTAAAGCTAGCTAAAAGAGGAAAAGCCAGAAAAGAAAAAAAAAAAGAGAGACAGAAAGGAGTGGACAGGAGGAAAGCCAAGAGACAGCAGAGTCCTGGGGGCAAGTTGAAGAAAGTGTTTCTGGGAGGGGAGAGAATACTAGTCTATTCTGAGGATCAGTGAAATGTCAAGGTCAAGAAAGGTCAACACTTTATAGATAAGAAAACAAAAACTCTGAGCAGGCAAGTGACTTGCCCAAGGTAACATAAATGGAAATTTGTGGAACCAGATCTCTGGCTTCTAGTTTTGTTCTCTTCCATTCATACCATGTTGTCTTCATCCATATAGTTTTTGAAAATTTTTTTAAATTAAATTGAATTGAGAGGCAAGATACTTGTGTTCCATTTGTTTATTTATTTTCCAAGACAAATTCATAAGAGTATACTACAGGCGAGAGCACCGGAATCAAAACTAACTGCTGAACAATCATCGACAGGAAGACACTGGAACTCACCAGAAAAGATACCCCACATCCAAAGACAAAGGAGAAGCCGCAGTGAGATGGTAGGAGGGGCGCAATCACAATAAAATCAAATCCCATAACGGTTGGGTGGGTGACTCACAAACTGGAGAATACTTATACCACAGAAGTCCACGCACTGGAGTGAAGGTTCTGAGCCACACATCAGGTTCCCAAGCTGGGAGTCCGGCAACGGGAGGAAGAATTCCTAGAGACTCAGACTTTGAGGGCTAGTGGGATTTGACTGCAGGACTTCGACAGGACTGGGGGAAACAGAGACTCCACTCTTTGAGGGCACACACAAAGAAGTAGTGTGCGCATTGGGACCCAGGGACCGCATAGGAGACTGAACCAGACCTACCTGCTAATGTTGAAGGGTTTCCTTCAGAGGTGAGGGGTGTCTCTGGCTCACTGTGGGGACAAGGACACTGGCAGCAGAAGTTCTGGGAAGTACTCCTTGGTGTGAACCTTCCCAGAGTCTGCCATTATCCCCACCAAAGAGCTGGTTAGGCTCCAGTGCTCGGTTGCCTCAGGCCAAACAAGCAACAGGGAGGGAACCCAGCCCCACTCATCAGCAGACATGCGGATTAAAGTTTTACTGAGCTCTGGCCACCAGAGCAAGACCCAGCTCTACACACCACCAGTCCCTCCCACCAGGAAGCTTGCACAAGCCTCTTAGATAGCCTCATCCACCAGAGGGCAGACAGCAGAAGCAAGAGCGATAGTTCTGCAGCCTGTGGATGGAAAACCACATTCACAGAAAGATAGACAAAATGAAAAGGCAGAGGACTATGTACCAGATGAAGGAACAAGATAAAACCCTGGAAAAAAAACGAAATGAAGTGGAGATAGGCAACCTTCCAGAAAAAGAATTCAGAATAATGACAGTGAAGATGATCCAGGACCTCAGAAAAAGAAAGGAGGCAAAGACAGAGAAGATGCAAGAAATGTTTAACAAAGACTTAGAAGAATTAAAGAACAAACACCTAGAAGAATTAAAGAACAAATAAACAGAGATGAACAATACAATAACTGAAATGAAAAATACACTAGAAGGAATCAGTAGCACAATAACTGAAGCAGAAGAATGGACAAGTGACCTGGCAGACAGAATGGTGGAATTCATTGCTGTGGAACAGAATAAAGAAAAAAGAATGAAAAGAAATGAAGACAGCCTAAGAGACCTCTGGCACAACATTAAATGCACCAACATTCACATTATAAAGGTCCCAGAAGGAGAAGAGAGAGAGAAAGGACTCGAGAAAATATTGGAAGAGATTATAGTTGAAAACTTCCCTAACATTGGAAAGGAAATAGCCACCCAAGTCCAGGAAGCACAGAGAGTCCCAGGCAGGATAAACCCAAGGAGAAACATGCTGAGACACATAGTAATCAAACTGACAAAAATTAGAGACAAAGAAAAATTATTGAAAGCAACAAGGGAAAAACGACAGATAACATACAAGGGAACTCCCATAAGGTTAACAGCTGATTTCTCAGCAGAAACTCTAAAAGCCAGAAGAGAGTGGCATGATATATTTAAAGTGAGGAAAGGGAAGAACCTACAACCAAGATTACTCTACCCGGCAAGGATTTTTCAAGGATTTTGTTGGAGAAATCAAAAGCTTTACAGACAAGCAAAAGCTAAGAGAATTTAGCACCATCAAACCAGCTCTACAACAAATGCTAAAGGAACTTCTCTAAGTGGGAAACACAGGAGAAGAAAACGACCTACAAAAACAAACCCATAACAATTAAGAAATGGTAATAGGAACAAACATATCAATAATTACCTTAAACATGAATGGATTAAATGCTCCAACCAAAAGACACAGGATCGCTGAATGGATACAGAAACAAGACCCATATATATGCCGTCTACAAGAGACCCACTTCAGACCTAGGGACACATACAGATGGAAAGTGAGGGGATGGAAAGTGATATTCCATGCAAATGGAAATCAAAAGAAAGCTGCAGGAGCAATACTCATATCAGATAAAATAAACTTTAAAATAAAGAATGTTACAAGAGACAAGGAAGGACACTACATAATGATAAAGGGATCAATCCAAGAAGAGGATATAACAATTATAAATATATATGCACCCAACATAGGAGCACTTCAATACATAAGGCAACTTCTAACAGCTACAAAAGAGGAAATCGACAGTAACACAATAATAATGGGGGACTTTAAAACCTCACTTACACCAATGGACAGATCATCCAGAAAGAAAATTAGTAAGGAAACACAAGCTTTAAATGACACAACAGACCAGATAGATTTAACTGATATTTACAGGACATTCCATCCAAAAACAGCAGATCACACTTTCTTCTCAAGTGCACATGGAACATTCTCCAGGATAGATCACATCTTGGGTCACAAATCAAACTGCAGAAAATTTACATCATATGAAGCAGCTTTTCCAACCACAACACGATGAGATTAGAAATCAATTACAGGGAAAAAATGTAAAAAAACACAAACACATGGAAGCTAAACAATACATTACTAAATAACCAAGAGATCACTGAAGAAATCAAACAGGAAATCAAAAAGTACCTAGAGACAAATGACAACAAACAAACAATAATCCAAAACCATTGGGATGCAGCAAAAGCAGTTCTAAGAGGGAATTTTATAGCAATACAATTCTACTGCAAGAAGGACAAAAAATCTCACATAAACAATCTAACTTTACACCTAAAGGAACTAGAGAAAGAAGAACAAAGAAAACCCAACATTAGTAGAAGGAAAGAAATCATAAAGATCAGAGCAGAAATAAATGGAATAGAAAAAAAGAAAGCAATAGCAAAGATCAATAAAACTAAAAGCTGCTTCTTTGAGAAGATAAACAAAATTGATAAACCATTAGCCAGACTCATCAAGAAAAAGAGGGAGAGGACTCAAATCAATAAAATTAGAAACGAAAAAGGAGAAGTTATAACGGACACCACAGAAATACCAAGCATTCTAAGAGACTACTACAAGCAAATCTATGCCAATAAAATGGACAACCTGGAAGAAATGGACAAACTCTTAGAAAGGTATAACCTTCCAAGGCTGAACCAGGAAGAAATAGAAAATATAAACAGACCAATCGCAAGTAATGAAACTGAAACTGTGATTAAAAATCTTCCAACAAACAAAAGTCCAGGACCAGATGGCTTCACAAGTGAATTCTATCAAACATTTAGAGAAGAGCTAACACCCATCCTTCTCCAACTCTTCCAAAAAATTGCGGAGGAAGGAACACTCCCAAACTCATTCTATGAGGCCACCATCACCCTGATACCAAACCCAGACAAAGATACTACAAAAAAAGAAAATTAAAGGCCAATATCACTGATGAATGCACATGCAAAAATCCTCAACAAAATACTAGAAAACAGAATCGATCAACACATTAAAAGGATCATACACCATGATCAAGTGGGATTTATCCCAGGGATGCAAGGATTCTTCAATATACGCACATCAATCAATGTGATACACCATATTAAGAATATGGTGTATACCAATTGAAGAATACCAATTGAAGAATAAAAACCATATGATCATCTCAATAGATGCAGAAAAAGCTTTTGACAAAATTCAACACCCATTTATGATAAAAACTCTCCAGAAAGTGGGCATAGAGGGAACCTACCTCAACATAATAAAGGCCATATATGACAAAGCCACAGCAAACATCATTCTCAATGGTGAAAAACTGAAAGCATTTCCTCTAAGATCAGGAACAAGGCAAGGATGATCACTCTCACCACTATTATTCAACATAGTTTTAGAAGTCCTAGCCACGCAATCAGAAAAGAAAAAGAAATAAAAGGAATACAAATTGGAAAAGAAGAAGTAAAACTGTCACTGTTTGCATATGACAGGATACTATACATAGAGAATCCTAAAGAATGCCACCAGAAAACTGCTAGAGGTAATCAATGAATTTGGTAAAGTTGCAGGATACAAAATTAATGCACAGAAATCTCTTGCATTCCTATACACTAATGATGAGAAATCTGAAAGAGAGATTAAGGAAACACTCCCATTTACCATTGCAACAAAAAGAATAAAATACCTAGGAATAAACCTACCTAGGGAGAAAAAAGACCTATATGCAGAAAACTATAAGACACTGATGAAAGAAATTAAAGATGATACCAACAGATGGAGAGATATACCATGTTCTTGGATTGGAAGAATCAACATTGTGAAAATGACTATACTACCCAAAGCAATCTACAGATTCAATGCAATCCCTATCAAATTACCAATGGCATTTTTTACGGAACTAGAACAAATAATCTTAAAATTTGTACGGAGACACAAAAGACCCTGAATAGCCAAAGCAGTCTTGAGGGAAAAAAAAGGAGCTGGAGGAATCAGACTCCCTGACTTCAGACTATACTACAAAGCTACAGTAATCAAGACAATATGGTAGTGGCACAAAAACAGAAACATAGATCAATGGAACAAGATAGAAAGCCCTGAGATGCACCTACAGTCAACTAATCTATGACAAAGGAGGCAAGGATATACAATGGAGAAAAGACAGTCTCTTGAATAAGTGGTGCTGGGAAAACTGGACAGCTACATGTAAAAGAATGAAATTAGAACACTCCCTAACACCATACACAAAAATAAACTCAAAATGGATTAAAGAGCTAAATGTAAGACCAGACACTATAAAACTCTTCGAGGAAAACATAGGAAGAACACTCTTTGACATAAATCACAGCAAGATCATTTTTGATCCACCTCCTAGAGTAATGGAAATAAAAACAAAAATAAACAAATGGGACCTAATGAAACTTAAAAGCTTTGCAAAGCAAAGGAAACCATAAACAAGATGAAAAGGCAACCCTCAGAATGGGAGAAAATATTTGCAAACGAATCAATGGACAAAGGATTAATCTCCAAAATATATAAACAGCTCATGCAGCTCAATACTAAAGAAACAGACAACCCAATCCGAAAATGGGCAGAAGACCTAAATAGACATTTCTTCAAAGAAGACATATAGATGGCCAAGAAGCGCATGAAAAGCTGCTCAACATCACTAATTATTAGAGAAATGCAAATCAAAACTATGAGGTATCACCTCACACCAGTTAGAATGGCCGTCATCAGAAAATCTACAAACAATAAATGCTGGAGAGGGTGTGGAGAAAAGGGAACCCTCTTGCACTGTTGGTGGGAACGTCAATTGATACAGCCACTATGGAAAACAGTATGGAGGTTCCTTAAAAAACTAAAAATAGAATTACCATATGACCCAGCAATCCCACTACTGGTCATATACCCAGAGAAAACCATAATTCAAAATGACACATGCACCCCAATGTTCGTTGCAGCACTGTTTTCAATAGCCAGGTCATGGAAGCAACCTAAATGCCCATCGACAGATGAATGGATAAAGAAGCTGTGGTACATATATACAATGGAATATTACTCAGCCATAAAAAGGAATGAAATTGGGTCACTTGTTGAGATGTGGATGGATCTAGAGACTGTCATACAGAGTGAAGTAAGTCAGAAAGAGAAAAACAAATATCGTATATTAACGCATATATGTGGAACGTAGAAAAATGGTACAGATGAACCAGTCTGCAGGGTAGAAATTGAGACACAGATGTAGAGAACAAACATATGGAACACCAAGGGGGGAAAGCAGCGAGGGGGTGGTAGAAATTGAGACACAGATGTAGAGAACAAACATATGGAACACCAAGGGGGGAAAGCAGCGAGGGGGTGGTGGTGGTGGTGTGATGAATTGGGCGATTGGGATTGACATGTATACACTGATGTGTATAAAATTGATGACTAATAATAACCTGCTGTATAAAAATTAAATAAAATAAGATTCAAAAAAAAAGAAGAGAACTGCAGTTTGTTGGCAGATTGAAGAATGTTTTAATCAGTTCCAGCTGCTATAACAAAATATCATACACTGAGTGGCTTATAAATAACAGAAATTTATTTCTCACAGATCTGGAGGCTGGGAAGTCCAAGATTAAGATGCCAGCGGACTCAGCAGCTGGTGAGGGTCCACTTTCTGGTTCACAGAGAGCCGTCTTCTGGCTGTGTCCTCACATAGCAGAAGGGGCAAGGGAGCTCTCTGGAATCTCTTGGCCCTAATCCCATTCATGAGGGCTCCACCGTCATAAACTAATCACTTCCCACTGGGCATCAGGATTTAACCTATGATCTTGGGAGGGAAAGAAACATTCAGTCTATAGCAGAGAATAGTGAAAGAGGTCCTATCTTTCCTGATAAAACTTGATAAGAGGTTGGAGAGAAGTAGAACCAGGGAGGGAAAATGGCAGAGTATCCAGCGAGGAAGTAGAAAAACCAGGTGAGCGTGGTGCCCATGCAGCCAAGTAGCTTTTAGGAGGAGAGAGTGACCAACTCTGTCAAGTGCTGTAGATCAAGGTAGATGAGAACTGACCGTTTGATTTAGGAAGTCATAGGTGACCTGGATGAGAGCAGATTTTGTTGGAGTGGTGTTGGAGGAGGGGGACAAACCCCAACTAGAGAGAGTTTAAGAGAAAAGAGGAAACAGGGAATTATAGATAGGGAATATAGTTATCTTTTGTTTTTTAATCAACTCACTGTAAAGGGGAGCAGAGAAGTGGTAGCTAGAGGGAAAGATGGGGTCATGAGAGGTTTTTTGTTTCTTTGTTTTTTAATGAGAGGATATACTGACAAGAATGATTTAGTAGAGGGAAATTTTTGACATTGCAAGAGGAAAGGGGAGAGATTTTCTGGAGCCATATCTAGTATGTTATGTGGTGTATTAGTTATCTCATGCTGAATAACAAATCATCCCCAAACCTGATGGCTTAAAACAACACACGTTGATTATCTCATGATTTCTGTGGGTTAGGGTTCCAGGAGCACCTGTTGAGGTCCCCTGGCTCAGTGTCTCTCCCCAGGCTACAGTCAAGGTGTCAGCCATGGCTGCTATCATCTCAAGGCTCAACCAAGTGAGAAGCCATTTCTATGTCACTCAAGTCTACTGGTGACAGATTTCAGGTCCTTGCTGGCCTTTGGCCAGAGACACAAGGGCCTCTCCATGGAGCAGCTCACGAAATGGCAGCTGGCTTCCCTCAGAACAAGAGCTAAGAGAAAGAAAGAAGGGGAAGTCATTGTTTTGCAACTTAACCAGGAAGTGCCATCCCATCACTTTGCCTTATTTATTTGTTAGGAGCAATTCACTAGCTCTAGGCTACACTCAAAGGGAGAGGTTTACGCAGAGGCATGAATTCCAGGATGTGGGGATCACTGGGGGCATTTGAAAGGCTGCCTACCAGAGAGGGGATGAGATTTGTGCCCAAGTAGAGAAGGCAGCCCCCACTGGGAGCGAGGATTATTCATCCCATGGTCACAGGAGAGAAGGAAGCTTTTGAAGGCACACAGAAGCTCGTAAGTAGGTAACTGTGAGGGTGGGGGTGAAAGTATTTGCTCGGTAGCACTGAGCACCTTGGAAAATGGCAGGAGATGACATGAGGAGCCAGGGCTCCTTTTCCTTTGTTCCTCTGTTGTATCCTTGAGCAGAGCCAGAAGGATTCTCAATCCAGCACAACACAGCTCTCTACCCTCTCACATCCTTAACAACGAAGCATTTAAAGCATCACACCAGGATGTGCTAAGAGTTTTACTTACCTGAACTCAGAAGAATGTCAGAAAACCCACAAGGAACTATGAGCAGGAGAAGGAAGCACAGAGGAGATGGGGAGAGAAGAAAAGGTGAGGCATCATCTGAGCGACCCACTCCCTAGCTGGGTTTTCAGGCATGGGTTTCTCCCATTTTCAAAAGTCATATTAAACCAGAAGCCTTTTTGCCATTGAACATTTGTGGTTCAAGGGGAAAGGCTTTTTGATGGTTTGTTTTGTTAAAGCAGAAAAGTGAGACAAACATTTTATCTTCACTGACAGCATCCCCAGACCGATCTGCTGGCAGTCATGACAGAGTGGATTTCAACTTGGAGAGTGGGGTACACCGGAAACAGCAAATTATCGAGGGCTTCGGTTTTGATTGTCAAGGCTGTCAGGGGAGGAAATCTTATTGTTGCTAAGAATATGGAAGGTTTCTTCCTTAGCTCTATACTGGGAGGCAGCAAGGTGAATAAAAGCGTTTAGGCTCTGGGGCCGCCAAATACGGTCTAGAAGCCCAGCTCCACTACTTACCGTGGGAAAACTCCACCCCGCGCCCCCTCGCTTCCCGTCTGTACATAGGAAGTACTGGAAGGTTTTAGAGAGAAACTGGGGAAATGGCTCCCAGGGGGCGCCATTCACACGAAGACGGTGCTTCCTGACCCTGGACATCTGAGAGGCTCACTGGCACAAAGCAGGAGCTCTGGAACAGCAGTTGTTACTGGGGGCTCATTCCCATCCCCGGATGACTTAGGGTTCTCTGCCTCGCTCTTATACAGACGAAATTTCTCCCACATGTATTCTGTCTGGCTCCGCTCCCCATCTTTTAGTCCAGGACCCCAAGTGCCTACTTCTCACCCACTCCAGACCTTCTCCTAAGAGAGCTTTCCCAGCAGGGAGCACTCCTTAGCCGACAGAACCATCCAGAATTCTCCAGACCTCCTCCAAGTCTTGTTCTACCTCCCAGAGCTGCCAGACCCTGTTCTTCCTGCAGAAAAAGAGCTTCCAGTCGCGGACTAGAGTGTCCTTTACATTCACTTCACTGGTGAAGTTGGCCCAGGACCTAGGCTGGGGCGAGTGGTAAATAGATGCCCCAAGCCTGTAGCAGCGGACAAGTCATTTTCACGAACACTTTTCGAGAAAGCCGCGGGCCCTGTGATGGGGTGGGAACTGGGGCTTGATCTCCCCAAGCTTTAGCAGGAAGGTAAACCCTGCTCTTATGGGCCTCATTCTCTTGACCTCGGACAAGCTCTAGGGGAAAAAAAACCCCAAGGAGCGCGCTCGCTCTGGGTGGGAGCGCACCCCACCCACGGAAACCACCTGCGCGTCCTTGTCGCGCGAAGGGCGCCTCTCACCCTCCAGCGCTTCTCTGCGCCCCGCAGAGACAGCGCCCGGAGCGCGTGGCCCTGGGGGGTGCGGAAGTTGACTTTTCTTTGCTCGGGGGTCGGGACGAAGGTGGCAGCCTGGGTGCGACGTGGGGCGCTGGCGTTTCCGCAGCTGCGTGAGTCTGAGGCTGGAGGAAGGCCTAAGGCCCACCGAGGCCTGGATCCGGCTAAATCCCCGGGGCCTGGGCCAGGGGCACGCCCAGCCTCCTCCTCCTGAGCCGCGGGGCTGCTCTGGGCCGGGGGCGCCGATTCAGGCCCGGCCCAGGCCTGCGGCCCAGTGTGTGCAGGCAAGGAGACGGACCTGGTGCCGTGGGCTGCGAGGCCTACTTGCACACTCAGCTCCGGCACGTCTCACAGCTGGCCAGGGCAAGACGCCCCGGCTCCGGGGAAACAAAGAGGCCCAAGGGCGAGTTTTCCGAGCGGGAGATGGCGGGGGCTTTGGAAGTGCACTGGGTGGGTGATTACTCCCCGCGGCCGCGCATCCGCTCGCGAACATCAGAAATCCACCATCTTCTGCGAGAGGTCCCCTCCCTCGAATCCGCAGCTCGACGTCTTCCTTCCCGCAGTGGGTCACGACCTCCATCCTGCTCACCCGAGGTCACGGTCAGGGCCCCCCGGTTTTGGGCAGAGACTCGCGTTGGGTAACCCTGGCCCAAAACTTGAGGGGTGAGGCGAGCACCCTTCGCGTCCCCCACCTCCAGGTTCTCAAAGTACGCACCTCTGTAACAGAGGTCGAGGCAGCTTTCTAGAAAGAGAGGAAACGGTATGCCAAGCCCCCGGGGAGTGGGTGCGCGCCGGTCTGTGCCGTCCGCCGTGCATCGGGCACCCAGGTGGGGGGCGTGTCCCGGGCGTGGGGACGCAGAATGACGGGCTGGCTCGGGCGACCTCTGTCCCCGCCGGATCATGAACGCGAGCCTCGCCTGTTCCAGCTCTCTGCGTCCGAAGAGGCAAGCGCGAGCGGCTGGGCGCCGCCGCCGCGGGCTCATGTTTATTCACGCCGCCTTAAACAGCCCGTTTGAATACATATTAATCAGCCGCTCTAACTACTTACTCAGGGCTAGGTTTGCAGGAGAAAAACGAGCCCCTGAAAAGGAGGAATAGCAAGTGGGCATCCAGAAGCGCAAAGAAGCCTCGGTCTGGGGCAAAGCTGTGGGCGCCTGTGTCCCCCTGGCCCTCGCGGCGAGCAGCCGGAGGCGGGGCGGTGGCTGAGGAGCCGGTGGGCCATTAGCTAAGGGCCTCTTTTCTGCCGCTGGCTCTTGTCTCACCGATGGAGCTGGGGACGAGCTCCTTGGTAGTCCTGAGGGTCTATCGGGGGCAGATTTCCCGGGAAGGAAAAGGAGCTTGAGTTTCACAGTCCCTCGCTGGCACCGACCCCTCTTCTAAAGTCGCCTCGTAATTGTGATTTAATTTCCTTAAGTAAGTTTCAGGCTGCAGGGAGTCAGTTTCCCACCGTGGGCTCGCGGGAGTTAATATCGTGGGGGAGAGGCTGGCCCCAATTTTCGAGATTCGTCTTTCTAACGTGACTCCCTCCATCTGTAGGAGGGGTCACCGAGTCTGGGTGAGGACACTTTCAGGACCCTCCCCTGCTTCCGGATCCCCCCGTGCCACGCGGAAGCTTCCAGAGCCCGCGTGATCATCGCCTCCCGGTGCCTTCCCTCCCCGAGGGGGCAGTCTCTTTTCCCAGTTGGGGCTGAGCCAGCAGGGGCTTTGCGGGGGAGGTAGGGTCGGGGGCGGCTGAGGTCCGCGGTCCTTCACCTCCTCCTGCCGTTCGGCGTGTCCCGTCGCTCATCAGCCCTGGCAGCACCTTCCCCAGGTGTTGAACCTGAGGGCAAGAGGGAGCGTCAGTAGTAAGGCAGTTCTTTCTCTCGTCCTGATTTTTTCTTTTATCCTCCCTTTCCTTCCTTCCTTCCGTTTCACCCGGCACCCGCTTTTCCTATGCTTCCCTGAAGAGGTTCTCCATGTCCCTCCCAGGCTCTACGTGCGTTGTCTCACTCCCCGTGCCTGAGGCGGTCTGTGCAGGCAGAGGGAGGCCGTCTAGGCCATTGAGATGATCCAGTTCAAAACAAACACCATTACCAAAACTTCGGCCAAGTGGGAGAGAGCGAGGGAGAGCGGATGCGCAAACGATTGTTGGGCAGAATTCGCGTGTGTTCTAGAAATACAGTTAATTTTTAAAATATTAATAATAATAATTTAAGAAGACTTCGCGTGTGTTTGAGCGCGGTTCTAATCCCACACAATTTCCCCCGACTCCTGATGCCCTCATAGACCTTCAGTCTGCCGGAATCTCGGAGACTACTCCCAAGCTCGGGGTTTACCATCTGGTGATACATAAACCGGGGTCCGCTCCAAACCAGGTGTGTGTGTGTGTGTGTGCGTGTTCTTAGCATGTGCGCGTGCATGAGCTTTGGACATGAAATACCCACAGGGCAAATGGGAAAGGAACTAAAGAGTCCCCTGAGCTCAGTGGCAGTACCTGCAGGGGACTCCATGGAGGACAGGCTGGGTTCCCTGGGGATGTCACCGTGGTGACATTGTAGGAAGCAAAAAGCTTACCCCCCACCCCCTGAGAGCCCTTTTAAAGGTACTCCGTCTTCTGCAAACATACTTCTCTCCACTCCTGACCTTGTGAAAAGATGGCCCCCGTGGAGCAACCGATCTGAAAAGCCTCACTTGGTCTCTGTTATCCTCAGCTGTGCCTCTCCTTTCGGGATTTCCAGCTTTCTGCGAGTGGCTAATTACCTTGGGGTGATCCCAAAATAAAATGCTGGGGTGAGGTGGGTAGAGAGGAGGGTGCTCAAATGAAACTGACAATCCAGTAATATCATTTTGTGAAGAGAGACTGAAGACGTCCTCGTAATTTCCCTTAAGAAATCTGGTTTTACTGGTCGATCTCAGTAGGAGAATTCTTTGCCTAGAACCTTGAAATGAGTAATAGGCCATGTGTCTCCAAGTCTTCGGCTAATATGATAATAAATACATTCAAGGAGAGCAACGGGGTGTTTACAATTAGGACCTAAACTACTTCTGTTTGTCAAAAAGTCCCTAAATAACTCCTCCCCCAATCAAGCAAGGAGCCCAGAGGAGGTAGAAATCAGGTAGAGAAATCTTCAAAAGGAATTAAAAAACCAAAGACGATTTTATTTCCTCCAGTCAAGTGTGAACGATGGGGCAGCCTCGGCAGGGGTGGTGGAGTCTACCTGACAAAGCGTGCAGCGAGGGGCTGGGGAGAGTGCCGGGGGGCGGTCACAAAAACGGAGGCGTTGAAGTCGTTGCCTAGTGGGTACCACTTCCCTGCTCTGCGCCGAGGCCGTTTCCAAAGGCCCAGTGGCCACCTGGAACCTGGAACAACAGGACACTGCCTCCCACAACTGCCCATCACCCCAGTCTCTGTGCTTTTTATCTCCTCAAAGTGACTCCCAACGGGTTTATCCGGATAGAGCCCTTCGCAAGTTTTTCAAATTTGTCGGTTTCTAGGAACTTGCATGTTTTAAGTAGAGCCGAAACCGCGAAGGCTCGGGTTACACTTTAAAATATGCGAGGCTTCCGCGCGACCCCCGTCACTTGGTAAGGCTCAACTGCTTCTTTATAAAGAAGAAGCGGGGGGGTGGGGAGAACACTGCTTTTAAAGCTCGGGACACCCCCCCCCCTTTTGTCTCAACAACTCAGAAGCAGTTGTCACTGCTTCTCAGAACCCAGCTTCCCGCCGGCCGTCGGGGAGGTCGGGAGAGCTGCTACTCAGAGCGCCCTCTGAACCTACGCGCGTTCGCAGGGACGTGTCAGCTGGGCCGTCTATAATTTGCAGTATTCATTTAAGTTTGCGCAGCGCTGAAAGCCGCTAGAAAGTTCGACGGCTGGGTGGCCCAGCAGCCGGGCAGGCTTGGCGGTCACCCATTGAACATAAAACAACTGACAAGGTTACCGACGCTCGCCTCCGGGGCAGCGAAGGGAGCCTGAGGACAGCGCAGATCTCCGCGGGTTCGCGCCCTGCCTCCGCCAGCAATTCAGGCAGGAGGTTCCCTGTTGTGTGGGGTTCAGTCAAAGGCTTACAAGCCAGGAGGGGAAAGGCGGGTAGGAGCCAAGGGGAGAAGCCCGCGAGAAAGAGCTAAGCTTTAAGTGTATTCTGATTCTTTAAGGGGGTGGGTCCAATGTTCTACGCAGCCAGATGGGACCCCTCACAAGCTTTGGGGCGGATTTGGGGGTGAAGACAGAGTGGGGAATGGGGGGGCAGTAGTTGCTCGTCACTTGTTTGGTCTTCACATCTTTTCCAGCGGCCCAGGTAGGCTGAAGACAAAAGCCCTCAGGATTTGGACCGCTCCCCCAGAGAAGGTGGAGGTTAGGGGCGGTGAAATGCGAAAGCCATCCTTTGTATGACTCCTCCCCGACATCCATAGGAGGCCAGGGTTCCTCCATCAAACTTACATGCGTTCATTCATTCCGCAACTATTCATTCGGCACCTACCATGTACCAGACACTGTATGAGACTCTCAAAAAACGCAGTATAAATGGAAAGCAGGCCCCAAACCCTGAGTCTAAGGATTGGCTCCCTGGAATGTTCTAAAATCAGAATGCATCTTGGAATGGCCAGACTCGCCGCTCCACGGATTCCAACGCTGGGCGAAGGGACACAGGACACATAACTTCTGCATAACTTTTACTTCTTTCCTTTTTTTCTTTTTTTAAAGTAGCAAAGGACCATTAATTAGAAGAATAATTACTGCTACCCTATATTATCCCAACCTGTTCAATTTCTATCTGTTGCAGACAATGCTAATAATGGCAATTATTGCTTCTATAAACACCCCGAGGCAGCACTGTCCTCCCGCAGTGTGTGTGTGTGTGTGTTTAAAGAATATATATAAAAAGTTCCCCCGCTCATTTGCATAGCTTCATCTTTACCTTTTCCCATTCAGTCCTTGCAAAAAAAAAAAAAAAAAAAAAAAAAAAAGCATATCTATTCAAAGCCCTTGCAAAAAGCATATCTATTCAAAGGGCATTTAGTCCATTTCTTTCTTGGCCGGTAAACCTATTCATCAATTGTTCTGCCTTGTAGATCGCATTCTAATGCTAATGTAGCGTGTTAAATATCTTTTTGTTCCCCTTTCACCGTTTTGTCATTCAGTTTATCCAGTTTTGGTCACCCATTTTATTTATTTATGCGCCTGCTCCTATTCAGGGGCTCATGTATTTTTTATTATGTTGTTTCACTGTCACGCAGTGTCAACTTAGTCTATTCAATGGGGGCTACTTGAAGGCCGGAGGGACAAAGCGTGTACACATTGCACCGCTATTCATTCCGGCCAGCTGGATCGGCTGAAAAAAAAACCTTGTGAAAAGAAACGCCTCACAATGGACACAGAAGAAGTGCACAATGCTAACAGTTTTCCAAATACCACTGATTGGTTTCTTCACAATGAGGAGAAAGCCGCCGCTTTTTCTTAGCTCCACTTCAACAAACAACGCTCTCACAAAACCTCCCAACCCTGCGTTTTGTTCCTGGACAAAACCCCCTCGACTGTCTAAACGCTCCCACTGAAGGACAAAAAAAAAAAAAAAAAAAGGATAAAAAAAAAAACCTCTTTTCACTATTCCCCCCTCCCCCGTTTCTTTTTCCTGCAAGAGAGAAAAAAAGAATGGGGGGGAGGGATTGTCAGTGAATTAATGATATCAGTCTTTTAAAAGAAGAGGGCTGACCTTTGAGATGCACTGGGCTGAGAGAGAAAGAACGGGGAGAGATTAATAAAGTTTGGTTGGCGCTCTCTCTGCCTCCGCTGGGCTGTGAGCACAAGAAAGACACGCATCCTTCGGGCGGGCCAGTTGCGGGAACTTCACTCTCCCCGAGGGTGCGGCGGCGGCGGCGGGGAGCGGCCGAGCCGCGCTCTGATTGGCTGGCGCGCGGGTCCCTCTCCTCTCAGGGAAGATGGTCGAATCTTCTCTCCATCTTCTGCGCCCCACGCCTAGGCTACCCCGAGCCGGGGAGGGAGAGAGAGATCCATGCTGTTTCGTTCTACTTTCTTCGGGGGGGGGGGGCGAGAAGAGGAGGAGGAAATTGTCAAATGAAGTGACAACGGCAGCCAGCCCCACTGCTCCCTGGAAGCCATCCCTCGCACGGCAGCGTCCCCCAGCTCTGGTCCTTACGGCTGCAACAGAACAATTCCACCTGTTTGCTCAAAGCCCGAGGGCAACACCCCTGGCCCCTCGGGTGTGAGGGTTGTTTAAAGCCGTTAGGCAACCGAGAGACTACTTAAGGAATGTCGTAGCTTTTTTAAACCTTAAAGAGGAACGAAAATGTAGAAGAGCAAAAAGAAGGAAGGGAAGGAAGGGAAGAAGGAGAGGAGAGAAGAGGGGAAAGAGATAGAGATGGACAGAGAGAGACAGATCTCGAGCACGCAGCAGCTCTTTGCCTAGTCCGAGGGCTGTATTTACGGGTCACTTTGTGACCCTCACACACACACCCGGCCCTTTCTCCACGCCCTCTTGCCCCCGAGTCGCGCCCCCTTACTTCTGCACAGTCTAACTCGGAGGGAGACTTTCTCCAGGCGCAACTTGTTAGCAAGACCACTGGAGTCGGGGTGGGGGGGATAAACCAGTCCCCCCGGTAGGACTACTCAGACAGCCGCGCAGTCTGTTGGCTGTGTGACCCCGTGTGCTCACCCGCGGCATCCTCCCCCCCCTCCCTCATCCGTCTTTCTAGCCCTGTTCTCGTTCATCAACACTCCGGAGCGTTGCTCCCAGAAAACGCCGATCATTAGGGAAAAGGGGAGGGGACGGGAGGGGGCGGGGAATCTTCGGCCGGCGGGGCCGAGCTGGAAGGCTCTGGGAGGTGACTAAAGATTTAGGACTGGGGTGATTTCCAGCGAGCCGCAGGAAGTTCCGTGTTGAGAAGTGATGGGCTGCTACAAAAGGGAAAGACGAAGCCTTGAAAGGATTTAATTAACCGTGTCAGGGATAATTACCCCTGGACAGTCCAAATTAGTTTTGCATAATCGCTCAGAACCATATGAATTAACTTATAATATTGCAAAGAGCTCGGGGAATAACAGGAGAGGGATCGTTTTAATTAGTGAATCAGGGTCAAACCAGCAGAGCCTATTTTTCACATTTCCAAAACTTTTCATGGTTCTTAAGATATTATTCCGTTGGGGGAAAACAATGACTTTAAAGAGTTGGATCGCTTATAAAGACGTGGAGCTCCGGAGACGGTCTCTGTCTGTAGAGAAACTAGTTTAGGACTAGTTGAGTCTCGTATCTTGAGAATTTCTAGCTTGGTGGGGCGAAAATAAAGATGTCCCTACAGTTAATTTTTTTTTCTCTCTGATATTCTTCCTGGCGCCCTATAATTTCTTTTCTAATATTAAAATCCTTTACGATTTCAAACCTTTCTCCAGTGGAAACTTGTCCAGCCTTGGAAATTCAACCCTCTCCATTAGAATTTGTTATATTTCTATTTTTAATGCCACTAGCATGACAGAATAAAGCCTTAAAGAGGCCCAGAGTTGTAAAATGTCGTTAGCAGTGATTATCCTTACAACTAAACTCTTAAGGTGTAAATAAGGAATATGCCAGAGATACACGAACAAATTACACTGATTTAAGCGGTGGAGCTCTCCAACTAACAGGATAAAGTGGTCAGGCAACTTTCTCCTCTTAAAATGTTACTGGAAACTAGTGAAATGCTTTAAACGGTCTGGATGTTTTCAATGGGCTCCGTTCTACTGGTTCATGAATGCCTTCCCTGCCCCCCCGCCGGCCCCCCAAGATAATACAACTACTTGGTTTTTTTTTTTTTTATCTTCTTTCCTATTCACGATTAAAAATGTGATAAATCAGGTTTTTGGCTCTGAATAACAATGGCTTGATTTAGATTTCCTAGTAAATCTATTCAAAAGTGAAACAAAGGCTGCCTTTGGAGGATACCTTACACTTCACCTGGACCAGGCACGTAAGGGCAATTCAGATAAAAATCTTGTTAGGAACTCAACAAGAAATAAAGGATTTTCTCTTTTCCCTGGTTCAGGCTTTATTTAAACTCTTTGTTCAAAAAAAATGAACAGAGTGATAGTCGGATTCTAATTTACAGATATAGCTTAGACGTCTAATATTAAATTAGAAGATCACACAAGAAAACCATTTACACATAAAGGTTAAAACCAATACTTAAACTTTTTAAAACTTTATATTACATAAAGCCAAAATGAGACTAAATACATGTTAGCCAACTTCATTCACAAACATTAGTCAAAATATATACATTTAAAAAGAAAAAAAGCTACAAATGAGGTTCTTTTCTCTAAAATGTGTTTTATCATATTTTGCAAATGAATTGCAGGTGATCTAAAAAATAAGCTAGTTAGGGAGGGAAGTCCAAAACACATTTAAACGGTTTGAGTTGGAGAAATGCTAGCTGAAACAGAGAGGCATCTGTCAAAACAATTCTGGTTTTTGTTTTGTTTTGCTAAATAATAAATATATAATTACCACTCAGACAAAAAAAGTCTGATTTAATCTTAGATAAAATTGCGGTTCTGAAATAGTCCCGCAATTTTTAAAAGTTAACTGACATTTGTTCAAAATGTTTTAGAGTCTAAAACCGACTCAGATTTAGGGCAACGCAAATAACACATTTTCAGACTTAATGTTTTCAAGGACATATACACATTTACAATCTTAAAGTGAAACTCAAGTCATAAGGGGGAAATAGGAATAATGCCTTTTCTCTTTCTGTGTAAACTGTGTCAAAAATCCAAGCGAGTGGACTCAGGGAGACTTCTAGCGGTTTTTTGTTTGTTTGTTTGTTTGTTTGTTTGTTTTTTAAGGGAGAAAATCCAATTGACAACTTTTCATCTCACACATATTTCTTGTTTGCCGTCCTTGCTCTTGAGAAAGAGCTCTTGCTCTGATTTGCATATGCTATGATAAACAAAAGAAACCGTGATCATCTCACACACAAAAGGCCAGATTCGAGCCGGTCACTGGTCAAGAATGGATCCGGCCTGGGGGTTCTGCTTGAGAGAACAGAGATTTGCAAAGTTCAAATGGTACAAATAGGGAGCAAGGCTGTTCAGAGCCATCCCGCTCCGAGAAACTAATAACACAGATCAGCTTTTCCCTTGTGCCAACCATTTCAGACCCAACATTTGAACAGAGTGCATGCAACAGCGACCAGGAGAAAAGAATAATGACAATAAAAGAAAGATAATGGGAAACAAAAACAAAACCGACAATAAACTTCCAACAAAGAAAGCTGGAGAGCCCAACATATCCAAAAGTTACTCCTCCACCTCTGTGGGCCATAACGCAACAGGTTCCGAAGTGCAAAGCAAACATCAACTGCTGCGAGATACAACTGCCCTCTTTAAAGTTGTCTGCCGGGGGTGCAGGTCTGAAATGACCCTGTGAATTCACACGCACACTCGCCCGCGCACTCGCGCGCTCGGCCACTCGCGCCCCGACTGGTCTCTCTGCCTCCGCCTGGCACCTATACATCTTATGTACATACAAACCGGGGCCCCCGTCGCGGGAGGGCGCTCGGGGAGGCCGCAGAGCTCGTACCTATACATATGTACACGTGCGCACACCGGTCCTCGCGAGGCGGCCCCGCGGGGTCATAGCGCGGCGGCGTAGGCCGCGGGGTAGGGGTCCAGCTGAGGCTTGCCCATGCCGGGCAGTAGGATGTAGGCGAGCGGCGGCTGCAACCCGGGGCTGGGCCACGCGCTGCAGTTGCACGGGATCATATAGCCCGGGTTGCCCGGGCTGGGGTGCGAGTGCGTGTGCCCCCCGGCGGCCGCGGCCGCCGCTGCAGCCGCCGCCGCCGCGCCGTGGAAGGCGCCCGCGCCCGCGGTCGGGTAGCCCAGCGACGACGCGTACGGGAGGCCGGACGAGGAGGACGAGATCTCTGCCATCTTGGAGCCCAGGTCGAGCAGCGAGTAGGGGCTGCCGGCGGCGGCGGCGGCGGCGGCTGCGGCGGCGGCGGCGGCCGACTGCGGGAAGAAGACGCGGGCGGCAGCCGCGGCGGCGGCGGCGGCCGCCTTCTCGGGGTTGGCGAGCAGCGACTCGGGCACCAGGCCGCCACCCGCGCCCGCGTGCAGCCCGGCGCCCGCCTTGAGTGCCGGGTGCTCGGCGTCGGTCACGCCGCCCAGGCCGTAGGGCACAGGGAAGGCGAACTTGTCCTTCTTGAGCAGCGTCTTGGGCTTGCGCCTCGGCCGGTACTTGTAGTCTGGGTGCTCCTTCATGTGCATGGCGCGCAGGCGCTTCGCCTCGTCGATGAACGGCCGCTTCTCCGATTCGGTGAGCAGCTTCCACTCGGCGCCCAGGCGCTTGCTGATCTCCGAGTTGTGCATCTTGGGGTTCTCCTGGGCCATCTTGCGCCGCTGAGCCCGCGACCAGACCATGAAGGCATTCATGGGCCGCTTGACGTGGTCCACCGGCTTGGACATGCTCTCGCCGTGCCGCGGCTGCCGCCCGCCGCCGCCGCCGCCCGCGCTGTCGCCGTCGGCCCGGAGGAAATCAATGTTGGCCGTCCGCGGGGACCCTTTCGGCCCGCCGCGCTCGCTGCGCCCCACTTCGCACCCCGGCGTCGCTCCCGCCCGGGAGGAGGGGGCCGGGGGACCAGCCCCGGGCCGCGCCGCTCCCCTAGCCGCCCTGCTCTCTCCGGCCAGGCGCTCGGGAAAATCCTCTCCGGGGCGCGATAACTTCTCGGCGGTGTCCCCACCCCACGGGGGCAGCCTGCCCTTTGCTTTCTTTTTGTCCTTCCTCTCCAGTTGCGTTCGCTCGCGAACTCCCCGCAGGTAGCCGCCACCGGGCAGCGCTGTCCCCGTCCTCGGTCTTTTCTCTGTTAAAGGCACAGCAGCCGGGAAACTTGCGTCGCGGAGGCTCCACCAGGTTGAGCAGAGGAGTCAGCCGCCGCGCGCTGCCAAGTGCCAAAGGGGGCTCTCGGCGGCTGGAGTGTTTGGGTTCTCCTCGGTGACTTTCTCATTTGACAGTAGCAGATGGGGGTGGGGGGAGGAGGGGAGGTGGCCCCGGAGGAGGAAGAGGAGGGGGGAGACGGAGGAGGGTCCGGGCGCACCAAGGGAACGCAGAGCGCAGCAATGGATATAAATACAAATACTGCAGCACCAGCCGGTCTTCCTCACTCGGGGCAGGCAGGGCGCGCTGACGGGAACACCCCTAGTGAGCTGGGGTTTTGCGGGGGGAGCTGTCCGCGCCCCAGCACCTGCCTCGTGGGTCTTCCTCTACGGCTGCCGGTCGGGGAAGGAGGTTGGATGAGGCTTGAGCGAGCCTAGGATCTCCGGGCCTCAAAGGAGATCCTCGTGGCTCGCCGAAGCGCCGCGTCTCGCTGTCCCTCGAGCCATGCCGGCTCCGCTCGCTCCAAGCCCCTCCTGGCTCTCCGGCCGACTCGGGCTCCCGGAGCGCACCGGGCGTGGAGCGCGGCCCGGCTTCCGGGCAGCGCGGCGGGCCCAGCACCGGCCGCGTCCCCTCCTCGGTCCTCTGGGCCTCCGCCCGGGACTTGCAACTAACTTCGCCCAAGTTTCCTGCGCCGGCGCCGCGGCGCCCCTCTCGGCGCGCTCGCCTCGGGGCGTGCGCCCGCGTGTGCTCCGCGCCCGGGGCCCCTCTCTCCTGGCTTCCCCGGCGAGAGCCTAGAGGGCGGAGGTGCGGGGTGGGGGAGGGATTTAAGGAAGACGCGCCATCACCTCAGTTCGCAGGTCCGCGCTGGGGCTGCTCCCGATTCCCGCAGTCCCGCAGCACAGGGGGCCCCTCCGCGGCCCAGGCCGCCAGTCCGCCGCTCCAGAGGCGACAGGAGCCCTGTGCACGGGCTCAGGTGAGTGTCGCTACCTGCGTGTGCACGCGCCCGGAGCCGGCGCTGGGTGTGCATGTCCAGCCGCGGCTGAGTGTGTGTATATCTGGGGCCATGAGAAGGAGGTGGAGCCCAGGACTCCAGGAGGGAGGAGGGCCCCGCGGAGCCTCCTTCCGCTCCCACACCCCCAGGACCGCGAATTAAACAGGATCCCCTCCGCCCCCCTCACACTCCTCCTCCCACCCCTTTTCACTTGAGAGCAGGTTTAGGCGAGTGGAGAGTCCGGAGCGCGCCGCCGAGTTTGCGCACTGTTTGGCGTTGGCAACCCCCTAGCGTCATCCCGGCTACCCTGGCCGGCTGGAGCAGCACTGGTCGCGGCTGTGGGAGCCTCTGCCAGGAGGAAGGAGGCGCGCACGGGGAGGGGAGTCTCACGAGCTTCGGAGGAAGAGGGGACCCACCCTAAAAAACGCTGGAGACTTTTCCTAGCAAGAAAGGGCTCATTTTCCTTGGAGGTCCAGATGTTGCTTGCAGCAGATGCTTCCCGAATTTTCTTGCACTGGTGATGCATCCAGTCAGAGGTAGTGGAGTGAAAAATAACTGAGGCGGGACTGAGCGTGCTCTTGGCAACCCTTTCGAAAAGGACCTAGCCCAGGCATCCTTGGCTGACTATTCCGATCTTTTAAAATTCTGGGGGTTTGTTTTGTTTCTGTTCTAGTCATCAGCCATCCCTATGCCGATCTCTTCAAGGTACAGTTAACTCACAGTATCTCACTTAAATGCACGGATAGGGTGAGGTGTTCAAAATCAGTAAGAAGTATAAAACGTTTCTCTGAAAGACAAAAGTGAAACATACTAATCACTCTACATTGGAATATTTTTATGCTGTTAAGCACAATTTTCTTTAGTAAGAGCAGTTTTTTTCTTTATATTTGACATCATGCAAAAATCAAGCAGCATGATTTTGTTCGCATATTTTCCGGACTTCTTGGCATGCTGCAGCTCACTTATAGCATGCTCAGTCTGGAGATTCCATTCACCGGTTGGCCTGCCCTTCAGGGACAACTTGCTTGCCTTCTTTCTTTGGCAGTTTGGATCTGACCTAGCCATGTGGTGTGTACAAGCAGGAAGTTCTATAATCAGTTAACTCTTTAAGTCTTCCCAGCACTTCACGTTCAATTCATACACAGACACATATGCAGACACAAAGTACTGATTGAACTTAAATAAAAAGTTGTTAGGCCATCAGTTTTAGTTTAAAGTTAGGTTCGTTTTATTGCTCATTTTAATAAAAGAATAGTGATTATTGCTTTTCTTTTTTTTAGCTGCTGTGAGGACCTATAGAAATGCAAATCAGCAGTGAAATGTATGGGAGTGGCTATCTTTCTTAAGATACCACACTGCAAATGTTTACTTTGTATCAGCCCTTGTATTGCTAAAACAATTGGACTGATTTCTTTAGAACCATATTCCTTTACAGGCTCTATAAAGACTCTCTGTGGCTCACAGACTCTGGGTGGAGCAATGTTAAAACCCTGGCAGGTGCAATTACATAGACTAGAATATTAAATATACTGTTTTGTGATGATAAACTAGAAAAGTATCATCCCTCAGCTTTTAGCCTACTAACTTGTAAGATAGGTTTGACACAAAAATATTACACACTGTCATACAAAGAGCATATGTATAAGGATGCAAGTTATGAAAACTGTTATTCATTAAAAACATTGTGAATCAAGTTGAGTCTAATCCCGAAAATTATTTTGATATATACAAAAGGATAAGGATTGAGAAAAAATGTTATATTGGTGAGTTAAATTATTATGCATTCTTTTCAAATTTAAGTTTAAAAATCAGTTGCAATAAATTATTACCATGAAAAGAAATGTTTGCATATATGATTGAAATGTATGCTTGTTTGTGCAATATCTTATAAAAATAAAATGCGTAAGCTTCCTGGGATATAGTTTCATAAATTGTGCAGTATCGCCTGTTTAGTGTTATTAAATGAACCAAATCTGAAAGTTCTTAAGTCCATGAATGTTGAACTGTGGGGGGGAAAAGGTGTTCCCATACCTAAGAAGAAAACGGCTGTTTGTGTGCTTGTTTGTTCTTCAACAAATGAAACTTCAAAATAGGAGAGATTTGGTTTTTGGGGGATCAGTATTCTTGGCCTACAGCCTTCCCGTCCAGGGAGAGACCTTCACAATGAGCCCTGCGTGAGGGGAAGGCAGCAAAGCATGGCTGTTATTAACCAGCCTTCACACCTCTTGCCCAAATCTGGTTGAGCCTTTCACCAAGTAAGTTTCCTTGCCGTTCTCTTTCTTATATACTGAAATGACAGTTCAATTTTAGTGTCCACAGACCTTCTGTTTGAATTGATACAATGTTATCTATTTGTTCTTGTACATTTTGATCTAAAAGTGAAAAAATACCAAGATTTCGGAAAGAGAGTAGTCTGTGTGAGTGAAGAGTGAAGGAAAAATAAATTGAAAGAGAATTAGAAGTTCTATGGGCTTTATATTGCCAACTCAATTGTGAGCACCCAAAGAACAGTGGACGTCGATCAGTGGAGTCTGTGCGGGCTCCGTATTTGCCTTGTGGCCAAGGAATACCCGTGATCACAAATATATCTAATCAGAAGCAGAGAGGCAGACACTCGCTCAGAAAAAGTTTGGGCGTCTGTGTAAAGTCAGTTTCTTCTTTTCCCCTTAGGTCCTCCCTGTAAATGGTCTTTTTTCAATTCTAAAACTTTCACTAGGAGGCAGCAATGAGGTTGTTGGGGGAATTGAAAAAAAATACCTTGGCAGCACCAGACTGACTGGCTTTCTTCCTCTTTCTCTTTCTCGTCCATAAAAGAGGGGAGAATATTTGGATCCCAACAGAAGACAAGGGATCAGAGTGAACTAAATCATTTTCCTCCATCCATTCCATCTCCATTTTCTCACTGGATTTTCACCCAGATGGCTCATTGTCACATTTTTCTAGAACCATGGAGGTGAAACCACAGCAAAGAAAGCAAACCAGTGGGGTACTGAGAAGTGACCAAGTGGAAGTGACAGGGTGGGAGAGGTGATGCCTTCAAAGTGCAGGGGCCAAGTCGTGGCACCTGAAGCACTGGGAACAGACAGCTGCAGTTAGAGAGCTTCGGGCTCCTGGTCTTAAGCAAGTGCACGGAAAGAATTCGTAAGCTTTCAAACCTGCCTAGAAAAGTAATACAGCCTGTTTGTCCTGTTAAGGAGGAAATGAGCAAACTGACAAAAGCCAGTCTCAGGCTTTTGTCACAGCTCCTAGGATTAGTTACTACAACTAGTTCCCTAGTTGTACTCCTATCAGCCCCACCTCCATCAGCCTCCATAAGGGGAAAAGATCCCAAACACAGGTCCACATAAAGCCCAAGAGATGAGGAATTAGGTCAGGCAGTCCTGGTTAGAGCGAATGGCTGCAAGAGTGGCCCTTGACTGGTTACTACTACGTTTTCATCCTTGTGAGGTTTCTGTCCCTTTATTCTCACTGCTCCTGCCATACTGGGAAGCTGGGACTATACAGATTAATTATGAGAATGCCTTTCTTCATTCCTCCTTAGCAGTACTCACTCAGGCTGGCTTTTTTTTTTTTTTTTTTTTTTTGCTGTACGCGGGCCTCTCACTGTTGTGGCCTCTCCCGTTGCGGAGCACAGGCCCCGGACGCGCAGGCTCAGCGGCCATGGCTCACGGGCCCAGCCGCTCCGCGGCACGTGGGATCTTCCCGGACCGGGGCACGAACCCGCGTCCCCTGCATCGGCAGGCGGACTCTCAACCACTGCGCCACCAGGGAAGCCCCAGGCTGGCATTTTCTAAAAGAGCTTTACCTAGATGACAGAGCAAGAAATACAAAATAAAAAGCAGCTCCCTTTCACCCCATCCTTCCCTCCCCCCCACCCACCCCCAAATAAAACACCTAAGGGAAAAAAGACAATACAAATAATGCAAGACAGACAGCTTCACAAAGTACTGATTTCAGATTCTGAGAATCCTATAAAAGCTATGGAGGGATTGACTTTCCTCTAGGATAAGTGCTTTTTGTAAGTGGGAGAGAGCTAGCCGTGAACAAAACCAGAAATGAATGAGGAGGTCTGGCTGTCCTGCTTTCCAGCTTCCAGATTGCTCTGGCCTGTGTGCTCCTCCCTCCCAGATTCAGTCTCCTATCTAAGCATGAGTCTGCTTGGTTGAGCAGTTTGATTATAACTCTCATTTATTGAGTTCCTGAGATACTATCCCTTTTACATACACTATCTTCTTTAATTTTTAGGAAAATCCTAGGAGGTAAGAGTTACCTCAGTTTGCAGTTGGGGAAGAGAGCCTTAGAGCTGATGAATAAGCAACTCACCCAAAGTCACACAACCATAAGTGGAAGAAATGGGATCTGAACTAAGCTGATGCTCTTTACCACCACCACTCTGAGTCCCAGCTGAAGGCTCAGCTCCTTCCTGGCTCAGATTCTCGGTTCCACCTACTTCCTCAAGCCTTCTGTGACTCACTCAGTGCTGCGCAGCCTCTGTGTGGGGTGCCCAATGGTAATCTCTTCAGTAATGCATTCCAAGCCCGTAACAACAGCACCCCAACGTCCAGTTCTGGTGCCGGGCAGCCAGGGTCCCCCTGGCTCTTGTGGTTGTCAGCACAGGTTTGGTCTCAGCTGTAACTCACTATCCCTCACTCCCTGGCTTCCCACTGCAAACACTGAACAATTGCCAGCGCCAAACAGAACCCAATCTCTACCTTTTTTCTGATAGCCAAGGGCTGCTAAAAGGGAACCTTATAACAATGATATCTAATCTCAGTCTGTATGTTCCCCTAACCCTAGTTGTCCAACCCACCCTCTCTCCTTCCCTCTTTCCTTCCTTCCCTCATCCCTCTCTTTCTACCTTTCTTTTGTAAGATCCAAGTACACAGAATTGTTTTAATCACAATTGCTGGTGTGCATGATACACTCTCATAACTGCTCCATCAGTGACTTTCTTCCTTCCTTCCTCCCTCTCTTTCTTTCTTTCATCACGTAATAAATACCTATGAATCTACCATCCAAAATAAAATCTGCTGGTAAACCTATATTAAATCAAATCCTCTCCCCAGAAAACTCTACACTTGCCTTCCCTAACCCAATGTAACAATTTTCATTCCCTTGATTTTTAAATTTAGCTATATAACCTTTCTCATCTATGTGTATCCTTTAAATGCATGTTTTTCTTTTTGTTTTAACTTTAAATGTTATTATAAGTTAAACTTTTGTATGTAATCTTTATTGATTAACTTTTTTCATTTAATCATGTTGTTTGGATTCACTGTTACTGCATGTCACTGAGTTTATTCATCTGCTGTCTAATATTTAAGAGTTGCAAATATACCACAGTGTATTTGCTTATACTCTCCTGCTGATGAGCATGGGGGTTGTTTCCAGTTTTTAACCATGTGTACTTGCTGCCATAGGCATTCTTGTTCATGTCTACTGTTGTATACATGCAAGATATTTTACAAGCAAAAAACTATAAAAATGGGAAACTCACTTAGTACTGTACCCTTTTCCCAAGTGTGTTCCCTTGTGTTTCTGTTTGCTTTTGGTTTTTCTGCAGGTATTCAGAGAGGTTTCTTAGAAAAATATTTTGGCCAAAGTTTATGGTTCTTATCTAAGGGAAGTTTGGTCATATAGGAGCTATTTCTCCATTTCCAGAATCCATCTGAAATTGACTTCTGTGTGTAGTATAAGACTTGATTTCTTTCCATATGGACACTCAATTTTCTAGAACCATTCATTGTAAAGACTGCTTTTTTATACTGCTCACTAGTGGTCCTTTTGCCATATGATGTGAGTTGGGTTTCTGAGCTCTCTACTTTGCTTCATATTTTTCAATTTTTGCACTATCCTAACTCTGGCAGAGCAAGTACTTTCATTTTCTTCCTATTCAAAAGTATCATGGCTATTCTTGGCCTTTGCATTTCCATATAAACTGTAGAAAAGATTGTCAGGTTCTAAATATTCTTTAAAAACCCAAATATCTTTAATTTTTTATTAAAAAATTTAAATTGAGGTATAATTGACATATAACATTGTATTATAATGGGAGGGAGGGTCTCCAAACTCTTTTCAGATGAAAACATAATGATTTGATACTTGTATATATTGTGGAATGATCACTACAATAAGTCTAGTTAACATTCGTCACAGAATATAGTTCTAAAATTTTTTTTCTTGTGATGAGAACTTTTAAGATTTACTAAAAGCCAAATATTTTTAAAAAGCCTTTTAATTAAGATTGTTATGAATCTCTAGGTTGATTTAGGGAGAACTGATATCTTTACAAATTTAGCACTTCTAACCGATGAGCCTAGTGTCCTTCAGTTAATTTTGTTATTCTTTAATTTCTCTGAGTAACATCCTACAATTTTCTGGTAGAATTTTTACTCATCTACTATTCCTAGGTTTTAAAAATTATTTTTTGATACTATATGAATAGTGTGTTTTTAAGATTATAAGAAGATAATGTCTTTTAAATAATTTTCTTTTTAAAAAATAATTTTATTTTCTGTTTGTTGCTGGTATACAGAATACAATTGATTTTTGTGTATTGGCTTTGCAGGTGGCAACCTTGTGAAGCCATGTTTAATTCAAGTAACTTATTTGTAGTTTACTTTGGACTTTATGCATACAAAATCATATCATCTGTGACTATTGAGAGTTTTCTTTCTTCCTTTCCAATTCTTATACATACTATTTCTTTTTCTTACCTTTCTGCACTGCCTAGACTCTTCGGTTCATTGTTGAACGATAAGTTATAATAGTAGGTGATCTTATCTTTTTCCTGACAAATGCATGGTATAGTGGGAGAGAGAGTTTCCAAACTCTTTTCAGAGAGTTTGGGGCTTCTTTTTTAAGAATTTGATCTTTTAAAAAAAATATTTATCTTATATTATTTAATTTTTAAATTTATTTATTTGGTTGAGCCAGGTCTTAGTTGCAGCAGGCGGGCTCTTTAGTTGCAGCCCGCTGGTTCCTTTAGTTGCAGCACATGTGCTCCTTAGTTGTGTCTGGCAGGCTCCTTAGTTGTGACATGCATGTGGGATCTAGTTCCCTGACCAGGGATTGAACCCGAGCCCACTGCATTGGGAGCACGGAGTCTTAACCACTGTGCCACCAGGGAAGTCCCAGAGCTTGGGTCTTTTAATGATCTAGTTCAGTGCTAGTCACACTGCCACCCAATCACACACATCTACACATTTTCCTGGAATTCTACTTGGTTATGCTTTTCTTAGTTTGGACAGTTACTTGACCAATCAAACCATCCAGTCTTTCTCTAGAACAAGGTCTCCATGTGCTTGGGTCCACGAACCCTGCATACTAGAGGAATAACTCCATTGGTATAAATTTCTCCACCCTCCATTCCTTTATCAGACAAGCAGAGGTTTTTGCCAAGTATCGTTGCTTACCACCTGCCAGATTGCCGTGCTAGACTATTTGCCCCAACTTGTTTTTATGCCACTGTGCTATTTTGCATTCCTTGCATTAGGAAACCTGCAGCCTCTGTACCTGCACCACTAGGCGCTGGGTTGTGGGACCAATTTCCCCTAGTTTTTTGTGCCACCTAAGGGGAGGGTGACTGCTTGGTCCAGCCTTAGCTCTCAGTGTGCGTAGGAGAGGCCACGCCCCCCCCATCCATCCACATAGTCCATTCCTAAACGGGGACGTTTGCTTTACTCAGCAGCATAATGTTCCCTTTCCCTAGAGACAGGGTAAAATATCCCAGAAGCAAGCAAATGTGATAATTCCTTCTAATTTTTGAGACTTGAATGTGGTAAGAGGGCACAAGGTAGGAATCAGAAGCATTAAAGGGTGGTGGTTTGTCTGATAGCAATCGGCATCCGATCATTCCAGCTGCCTGAAAAGTTGACTCATGACCTCAGTGGACTTATCGCCCCCCCGGTATTTGTAGAGCCGAATTGTATTTTAATGCTTTGTTTGTGCACTAAAGTGTTTCTATGCACTAACTTCCTAGTTGACGTGTCCTTTTGTTCACTATCAGCCTCCAATTTCACATTCCAGGCCGTAGTCAGGAGTGGCCGGGCCCTACGGTCACAGGCATGCCTGCAGAGCCGCTTTTCAGTGCACTTTGAAAACAGTATTTGACGTTTATGCCTGTACATTGTCTGCTAGCAAATAAACCCATTGCTGTTAAACAAAGCTCTGTGTTTGATAAAAATTTGTCTTTGTTTATGTACTCGAGGCAAAGGGGGCTTTCACTGTGTCACAGGGCTTGCTTTTTAATAAAACTCTGCCTCTATTATTGGGGCATATGGGAGTGAGTTAAGAGGCTGGCAACAGCCTGACAAGAAAATATTATCCGATGGATTCATTAATAATAATTTGAAGTTGCTTTTTCTATAAATGTATCTCCAAGAAGCTGATTGACTACACCCAGCTTTACGCTTCTCCATACCCTGGACCAACTATTATTCTAGTGTCAGTACTTCGTGGTGCAACTATTAACTCATTACGTGCTTCCTTACCTAACTTTAAACATACTAAGGGCAAAGACCATATCTTATTTGATCTTGATACCTTAGTACATAGAGAGGCTCCTGGTATTGAATAGGTGCTCAGTAAATTGTTGAATGAATGAGTCAGCCACATGCTCTAAGTCTGTGTGTGCACAGCCAAGGAGAGGTTGAGGATTTAACTGCATGATTCAGGTCCAGGATTATTAACCTGATCTTAATTAATTATTTAATTAATTAATCTTAATGAAGTCTAGAGTAGTGCTGGAAGTGAGATGACTTAAGTAATGTTTTTGATACCCCTAGTGAAACTCCCACATACTTACCCTCTATCATCAGGATATTTCAAGTATAATCTCTGTCCCACCCACAAATAATTTGGTCATTATTTAAGTCCTTAATCTTAAATTGCTATTGAGGACATGTCTGTAACAAAGGCAACAGCTTTTAAATTTGACTATAGAAGTTGTTTCACCTCTGGTTTTTAAAGTTCCTTGACCATAAAAATGAAAATTTACAGTTGAATTAAATCAACATACACTCTTATATTTTTATAAAATGAATGGACTACTTAAATGACTGGTGATTGTATCTGATGTAATACACTGGATTTGCTAAAAGAAATTTTTTTTAATGCATTTGGATCTGGGGCAATGAATCCTCAAGGAGCTCTTAAGTATGTCAGACTCCCAGGTGTGCCAAGAGCAGCCCCTTTCCAATACCACATTTGAGTCACAAAACAGGGGCTTGGAAAGGGGGCAGGTGAAGGGTGACAAAGATTTTTGCTCTGAACTTCTGCTATGGACTGAATTGAGCCGTAGCCTCCTCAAATTCATATGTTGAAACCCCAACCCCCAGAATGGCTGTATTTGGAGATGGGTCCTCTAAGGAAGTAATTAAAATTAAATATGCTCATAAAGGTGGGGCCCTGAGCCCATAGGCTTAGTGTCCTTGTACGAAGAGACACCAGAGAGCTTCCTTACTCTCTCTGAGTGAACTTTGAACGAAGAAAGGCCATGTGAGGACAAAGTGGCTGTCTGCAGGCCAGGAGGAGAGAACCCTGATGGAACTTTGATCTTAGATTTCCCAGCCTCCAGAACTGTAGAAAAAAAAATTCTGTTCTTTAAGCCACCCAGTCTGAGGTATTTTGTTATGGCAACCTGAGCCAACTTAGGTTCTATATATACGCTTCTGTAATGTTTGATATTTTACATCAAAATTTTATTTTTGTATTATTTTTGTCACACACACACAAAATAAATGAAACTCCCACCCACTGACAACTTCTCCTCACCCCAGAAATTAATGTTCTCATTCTGGGGTAGAGAATGTCCTTCATTATCCTCAAATTATGCTGGTTCCATTGATAAGTACAGAATAGTTTAGTGACATAAACTGAGAATTGGTCATGTTTTTTTTTTTTTAATAAATTTATTTATTTTTGGCTGTGTTGGTTCTTCATTGCTCTGCCCAGGCTTTCTTTAGTTGCATGAGCAGGGGTTACTCTTTGTTGTGGTGCACAGGCTTCTCATTGTGGTGGCTTCTCATGGCAGAGCATGGCGTGTGGGCTTCAGTAGTTGTGGCATGTAGACTCAGTAGTTGTGGCTTGCAGGCTCTAGAGTGCAGGCTCAGTAGTTGTGGCGCACAGGCTTAGTTGCTCCATGTCATGTGGGATCTTCCCGGACCAGGGCTCAAACCCATGTCGCCTGCATTGACAGGCAGATTCTTAAACATTGCGCCACCAGGGAAGACCCTGGTCATGTTTTTTTTTTTTTGCGGTACGCGGGCCTCTCACTGTTGCGGCCTCTCCCGTTGCAGAGCACAGGCTCCGGACATGCAGGCTCAGCGGCCATGGCTCACGGGCCCAGCCGCTCCACGGCATGTGGGATCTTCCCAGGCCGGGGCACGAACCCGTGTCCCCTGCGTCGGCAGGCAGACTCCCAACCACTGCGCCACCAGGGAAGCCCCCCCCACACCGGTCATGTTTTTGATCTTTCTTTCTTAGATAAGTAGAGTTCTGGGATTCTGAGCTGGGACTGAGGGGCTCTATCTAGGAGTACAGGCATAGTCTTTGAGGCAGGACTGTGTTTGGGTGACTCTGCAATGCTTAAGGTAATGATCAGAGAGGCAAAATTTGTTTGTATGGGGGTGGGTGAAGAAAGCTACTATGAGCATTCATTCACACTGCACTACTTTTCAAGAATTATTGCAATTAAGTCTACATGGAGTTGGGATGACAGGCTGAGGAGTAAGTGTGTGAATCTTTATTTTTGTGTTACCACAGAAACTTAATTGACTGTTTCCAGCAACCTGTGCTCAATGGCTACAGACTTTATGATAGATTAAAAATCGAGGCAAATTCTTTGTTACTCCTTCATTAAGAAGTGAAGTCTGATAACTTACCCTATGAACTTAGGCTTACCTTAGCAACTTGCTTGGTCAATAGGAAACAGCAAAAGGGTCATTCTGGGACTTCTGAGTCTTGGTTGTAAGAAGCCTTGCAGCTTCCACCTGGGTCGCTTGGTCTCTGGGAGCCCTGAGCTGCCATGCGAAAATTCCCATTAGTCTGAGACCACCTATTTAGAGATATTCTGTGATAGTCAGTACCTGTCAATTCAAACCTTCTGGACACTCTTGGATCCTCCAGAGCAGCTCATCCACCAGCAGAATACCACCAAACAACCTATGCCACACCATGTGGGACAGAAGAATCACCCAGCTGAGCCCTGCCCGAATATCTGACCTATTGTACAATATCATGATTTATAATAAAATACTTATATTAAGCCACTAAGTTTTGGGATAGCTTGTATGCAGCAGTGGATAACTGGGACGGCCTTCATCTGGACATCAAAGTCCAGAGGTACATAATTAACTAAACAAACCAATTTACTACTTTACAAGTTGATTCTGCTGAATATTTCTTAGTTCCCTTTAACCCAGAGAAGCCAGATTTAATAAATCAATAACAATCAAAGGAGGAAGCCTGCAGGAGAAGACTTTTTCTTGGTGCAAGGGGAATGGCTCAACAGCTGGAGAAATTCTGTAGTTGACAGCCCATGCCCCCACCCTGATGAAATTAAAGCCAGTTTTGGGGGGAGGAAGAGGGAGAAGCTAAGATCCCCTATGCCTACCTGGGGTCTCTCTGTGGTAATCTCTTCTGGTTCCCAATAATGGACCTTAATTTTCAATCCCGAAAAAAAAAAATTAGCCTTTCGTCAGTCACTGCCTAGATCAAATTAAGTATTCTCTTCCAGATTTTCTGGGATTAGCCAGTCAGGCATAAACCCTTTGCTTTTCACAAGGAGAGAGAGCAACTAGTTCTATGACCCACATGTCACTTTTCACCTGTATGATTATAGTTGACAGGAAATCCTTTAAAAAAATCAATGCTCCAAATCTAGAGTATTAGGATATCTAAATTATAAAGATGAACACACAGACTTCAAATATTGTATATTCCTTGGTAATATTATTCTAGTGTCAGGAAGATTCTAGAGTCGCTCAACATAGCTCCAGTTTTAGAGGTTATATTCAGGATTACATTTCTTCTTCTTTTCAAGCTCTTAATTTCTAATTTTATTATTTTGAAATATATATGAATAAATCCTCTTCATTGAACTGAGAAAATAATATTTTATGAGAGCCAATTACACATCTAACAATGATATATACATATTTTTAAATAGAAGCAGAAAACATCGCTAGAGGACACAAAAGCTTTACCAAAAAATTAACATGTAACAATATATTTCAATGATATTTCTTTGGTGGGGTTCCACTCCCTTTGCTTTAGCCATGATCTTTTGCTTTCATCTCTTTTCGAGGATATGTTGCTTAAGGAAAATATTAGTAATGTCTGCAGAGATGGTTTAATAAATTCCATAGCTGACTGAACTCCTACTCAATCTGATGAATCAGTGGCTTTGTGGTTTCTGACATCAGCGGAGTCCATCAATTAAAATACATACTGCAGTTAATGAGTTTTTAATTATAAACACTCTGAATAGGACACTATCATACAGGATAAACAATATGCGTTTAAAAGGCAGATAGGAGCAGCACAATATAAGGAACACTGAACTGGGAATCCAGCGATCCTGTTTGGGTTCCACATTGGCTTTGTACTCACTGCTAGCTTAATGTTTGGAGCCTCCGTCTGTTCGTCTGTAAAATGAAAATAGTAATACCTGTCTTAGCTAACTCATAAGGTTGTTGTGAAGATTAGAATGAAATGAGGCAATGCAAATAAATAGTAAAGTGTTATTTTTTTCAGATAAAATATCTCTTACCTAGCCAAACCAAGAGTAGAATCAGAGGTGTATCTGGCTGAACTGGGGGAGTAAGGGAAGAAGCTTGATAAGGAGAAATCTCTTGAGGTTGAGTTGGCTAGAACCGTTCATGCTACTTTTTCCCACAGGATGTTTGCTTTTACTTTAAGGCACATTATAAGGCTTGTTTACTCTATCTCCTCCACACTCACTGATTCTCAACACCCTTCTCTTTCCCTAGCTCCAGAACTCAGTCATCTATCAAAGTGAATTATCATGTCATAGGAGGAGGATGGGTTTTTTTTATAATAGCTTTTTAAAAAATTGAAGTATGGTTGCTGTACAATATTATATGTGACAGGTGTATAATATAGTTATTCACAATTTTTAAAGGTTAAACTCCATTTATAGTTATTATAAAGTATTGGCTATATTTCCCATGTCATACAATATATCTTTGTAGCTTATTTTATAGCTCATAGTTTATACCTTTTACTTCCCTACCCCTCTATTTTCCTCCTCCCTTCCCTCTCCCCACTGGTAACCACTAGTTTGTTCTCTGTATCTGTGAGTCTGCTTCTTTTATGTTATATTCACTAGTTTGCTGTATTTTTCAGATTTCACATATAAGTGATATCATACAGTATTTGTCTTTCTCTGACTTATTTCACTTAGCATAGGGCCCTCCAAGTCCATACATGTTGCTGCAAATGACAAAATTTTGTTTTTCTATGGTTGAGTAGTATCCTATTGTGTATATATATTTAATTATATATATATATATATCACAGCTTCTTTATCCAGTCATTTGTTGATAGACACTTAGGTTGCTTCCATATCTTGACAATTATAAATAATGCTGCTGTGAACACTGAATGCATGTATCTTTTCGAATTAGTGTTTTTGTTTTTTTCAAATATATAGCTTGGAGTGGAATTGCTGGGTCACATGGTAGTTCTATTTTTAGTTTTTTGAGAAACCTCTATAACGTTTCCCACAGGGATTGCACCAATTTACATTCCCACCAACAGTGTATGGGTGTTCCTTTTCTTCGCATCCTCACCAATATTTGTTATTTGTGTTCTTTTTGATGACAGACAGGTGTGAGGTGATATCTCATTGTGGTTTTGATTTGCATTTCTCTGATGATTAGCAATGTTGAGAATCTTTTCATGTGCCCGTTGGCCATCTGCATTTCCTCTTTGGAAAAATTGGTAACCATAAGTTTGTTTTCTGTGTCTGTGAGTCTGTTTCTGTTTCATAAATAAGTTCATTTGTGTCATATTTTAGATTCCACATATAAGTGATATCATATGGTATTTTTTAAATTTTATTTATTTATTTTTGGCTGCATTGGGTCTTCATTGCTGCACGCGGGCTTTCTCTAGTTGTGGGGAGCGGGGGCTACTCTTCATTGCAGTGCCCGGGCTTCTCATTGCAGTGGCTTCTCTTATTGCAGAGCATGGGCTCTAGAGCACAGGCTCAGTAGTTGTGGCACATGGCCTAGTTGTTCCACGGCATGTGGGATCCTCCTGGACCAGGGCTCAAACCCATCCGCTGCATTGGCAGGCAGACTCCTAACCACTGTGCCACCAGGAAAGCCCCTATCATATGGTATTTGTCTTTCTCATTCTGACTCACTTCCCTCAGTATGATAATCTTTATGTCCATCCATGTTGCTGCAAATGACGTTGTTTCATTCTTCTTTATGGCTGAGTAGTATTCCATTGTGTATATATACCACATCTTCTTTACTCATTCATCTGACATTGGACATTTAGGCTGTTTCCATGTCTTGGCTATTGTAAATAGCGCTGCTGTGAACATAGGGTTGCATGTACCTTTTCGAATTAGAGTTTTCTCTGGATATATGCCAAGGAGTGGGATTGCTGCATTATATGGCAACTCTATTTTTAGTTTTTTGAGGAACCTCCATACTGTTTTACATACTGGCTGCACCAATTTACATTCCCACTGAGAGTGTAGGAGGGTTCCCTTTTCTCCACACTCTCTCCAGCATTTGTTATTTGTAAACTTTTTAATGATGCCATTCTGACTGGTATGAGGTTTTGATTTGCATTGTGTTTTTGATTTGCATTTCTCTAATAATTAGTGATGTTGAGCATCTTTTCATGTGCCTATTGGCCATCTGTATGTCTTCTTTGGAGATATATCTATTTAAGTCTTCTGCCCATTTTTTGATTGGGTTGTTTGTTTTTTTGTTATTGAGTTGTATGAGCTGTTTGTATATTTTGGAATTTAAGCCCTTGGTGATTGCATCGTTTGCAAATATTTTCTCCCAGTCCATAGGTTGTCTTTTTATCTTCTACCCATTTTTAAATTGGGTTGTTTGTTTTTGATGTTGACTTGTATAAGCTGTTTATATATGTTGGATATTAATCTCTTATCAGTCAATCATTTGCAAATATCTTCTCCTATTTGGTAGGTTGTCTTTTTGTTTTGTCCATGGTTGCCTTTGCTATATCCTTTAATTAGGTCCCATTTGTTTATTTTTGCGTTTATTTCCTTTACTTTAGGAGATGGATCCAAAAAAATATTACTGCGATTCATGTCAAAGAGTGTTCTGCCTATGTTTTCCTCTAGCAGTTTTACAGTATCCAGTCTTCCATTTCGGTCTTTAATCCATTTTGATAAAATAACTTCTTTATTAAGATATAATCTACAAACCTAAATTCACCCATTTGAGATGTACACGTCAATGGGTTTTAGCATAGTCACAGAGTTGTGCAATCATTACAACACTCAATTTTAGAACATTTTTATCACTACAAAAAGAAAACATATATTTATTAGGAATCACTCCCATTATTCCCTAGCTGCCTCACCTCCACTCAGCCCTAGGCAACCACTAATCTCTTTTCTGTCACTATAGATTTGCCTATTCTGGACATATCATATAAATATAGTAACTTAATAAGTGGGGTTTTGTGAGAGGCTTCTTTCACTTAGCACACTGTTTTCATGCTTGTAGCATGTTGTAGCATGTAGCAATGGTTTATTCAGTTTTATTGTTAAATATATTCCATTGTATAAGTATACCATATTTTATTTATCAGTTAATCACTTGATAGACATTTAGGTTGTTTCTATAATTTGGCTATTATGAAGAGTGTTGCTATGAACATTTATGTAGAAGTTTTTGCGTGGACATACATTTTAATTTTTCTTGTATATATGCCTAGGAGTGAACTTGCTGGTCATACGGTAACTCTGTGTTTAACCTTTTGATGAACTCCTCATCCACAAAATGAAAATAATAATAACTGTCTTAGCTGTCTATTTTCCAAAGCAATTGTATCATTGTAAATTCCTATTAGCAGTGTATGAGGGTTCCAAGTTTTCCACATTCTGGTCAACTTATTATCTGTGTTTTTGATTACAGTTATCCTATTATCCTAGTTAGTGTGAAATAGTTTGTCATTGTGGTTTTGATTTGATTTGCATACTTTGTATAATTTCAAAACTTTAAAATTTATTTTGGATTATTTCATGACCTATCATATGGTATCCTGGAGAATATTCCATTTGCACTTGAAAAGAATATATACTCTGTTGTTACTGAGTGGGGTGTTCTATAGATGTCTATCTGGTCTAGTTAGTTTATAGTGTTGTTCAAGTTTTATATTTCTTAATCTTTTAGTTGTTCTATCTATTATTGAAAGTGGGGTATTAAAGTCTCCAAGTATTGTTGAATTGTTTATCTTTTCCTTCAATTCTGTCATTTTTTGCTTTATGTATTTTGGGCTTTGTTGTTAGGTACATACATATTTATAATTGTTATATCTTCCTGATTTATTGACTCTTTTATCATTATATTATATCTCTATTTATATTTCTATCAAAAATTTTTAAAGTATATTTTGTCTGATATTAATATATCCACTCTAGTTTTCTTATGGTTGCTATTTGCAGGATGTATCTTTTTCAATCCTTTTAACTTGTTACCTATTCGAATCTTTGGATCTGACATGTATTGCCTAAATACATCATATACTTGGATCTTTTTTTTTTAATTCAGTCTGACAATCTCTGCCTTTTGATTAGATCATTTAACCAATTAGAACTTAATGTTATTATTGATATACTTGAATTTATGTCTGCCAAATTACTTTTTATTTTCTATATGTCTCTTGCCCTTTTGTTCCTCTATTCTTTCTTAACTACTTTCTTTTGCACTATGTGAATATTTCTAGTTTAACATTTTAATTCCTTAAATTAATTGCCTATTGGGATGGGGCTAAGAGAGGGTATATGTATAAATCTATCACCACTATTATGTGAATTATTCAGGCATTTTTATCAACACAAAGGGAGATATTATTAGATAAATAATAAATAAGAGAGAGCACTATTCCTATGGCATGAAAGAATGCAGAGAGGAAATACAGATGTTATTATATGAAACAGGAAATTCTGCTTAAAGGTTAAAAATATTATGATTGAATGCATTGAGAATTAACTTAAGAAGGAATATTTGTCTGTGAAAAGCTGACATATAATTTATAAAAAACTACAAGAACTCAAATTATTAGTAGATGCAATTATTTTCTTAGTGCTGGTGTAATTTATCAGTGTCCATGGAATTATATGGAATCTCCAAGAATAATATTTCAAACTTAGAGGTAAATTCTAGATCTGCCTCTGCCATTATTTCTTCACTCAATTTTTTTATTCATTATGCTTAAAACACTTTGTAACTATAAGGAACTATATGACTTTTCTTAGACATACTATTTAACTTCTTATTCATAAAATGAAAGGATTGGATTTGGTAATCTCTAAGGATATTTTTCCTGCCCTAAAATCCCAAGATTTTAAATGACATAGTTGAAGTGATCACTTCTTCATTAATTCAGCAAATATTTCTTGATTATCTACTAGGTGTGAAGCATTGTTTTAGAAACAGTGAACATGGTAGACGTAATTCCTGCCTTCATGAAAGTATCATACATGTAAACAAATAATAAAAAGACTGATGGCTTTCATGAAAGGGAAAGCATAGTCTGCTGTAGGATATAAATCAGAATTTTCTAATCAACCCTGGTGGAATAGGAGATCTTTCAAAGAAGATTTTCCTGAGGAAGTGAACTCGATGCTGCTACTTGAAGGATGAGTAAGAGTTAACTGAAAAGAGACCGTGTAAAAGGGGATGGTATGGGAAGAAAGTTCTAGAAAGTGGTAAAAACATGTTCGAAGCCCAGGGACAAGAGATAGCCTAAGGGGTTTGAGGAACTTATAAAAGTCCAACATGGCCAGAATTCAAGGCCAAAAGTGGATAGAAATGAGGTTGGATGGGAGGGAGGGAGACCACAGAGAGCCTTATGTCAGTTGCTTAAAGAGATGGTTACTTCACCTACAGACAATAGCAGGCTATCTAAGCTGAATTGGATTTGTCTTTAAAATGATGACACTGGCTGTGGAGCAGAGGGTAAACTGGAAGTCTATGAAGTATCTAGATGGTCTGCACTGGGTGTGTGTGAGGATGGAATGAAGTGAATGATTTGAAAGATATACAGAAAATTAAGTGGATAATATTTGCTAATAGAATGATGGGGAAGCTAATTAATAACTAATAAATTAAAACTTTACTTCATGCCTAAAATCATTTAATACACCTTATAAAGATGCTTACAACTTAACCAGACAATATATGTTTACATGGTTTCTAAAATGAGGACAAGGAAAAATAAGAATAAAAAATGTACCAGCCTGGAAGATTAGTTCTTGAAATAAAAACCCTAAACTTCTATTTTTTTTTAAAGAAATGAATACCAAATGTGGGAAATTTGGGCATATTTATGATTATCTCAAGAGCTGAGAGGCAAGAAAATGTATTTGCCTGAGGAGATGGTTTTTAATAATAGTATAGCTGTGTTTCACCTCAGTGTGCATGCTCAGGTGTGAAGGAACTGCTGCTTCTTTTTATTTTCCATGAATGAATTTGATCTCGGCTTTGAGGACAGCCAGGGTGGCAGAATGTGAACATCAGTTGTTCTGGGGGTCTCATCAAATTCTTGGGTTGTATGCAGTGCCATTCAACCCCTCAGATCCCTCTGTGACTTCCATGCTGTGTCTGGGACTCAGGGGTCTGAGTCAAGTATGGGACTTGGGTATCAGTCAGGTCTCATCAGGAAAGCAGAAGCCACACTAGGTTGTTCAAATAGAAGGGACTTGATATGGAATTTGTTTCACAAGTGATGAAAGACTGAAAGAGTGAACAGGGGTCACTGAGAAAACAGACATACTTACTATAGGAAGCCACTACTACCCCTAGCACTAGGAAAATAGAAGGGAAATGGGGGGTACCAGGATCTAGGAGCCTGGAAGGGGTCCAGAGTCTATTCTCAGACTTCTGAGTGGGAGGTACCACGTGGAATGATGAAGCTGGTGTTGGTAGCATCGAAAGAAAATGAAAGCTGAGGCCAACTGCTGTTGCTGGGGTCATGTTGACAAGATCAAAATAAGACGGGGGGAGATTATCCCCCCCTCCTTCGATCTTTCAATCTGCCCCCAGAGCCTCCTATGGCAGAACATAGCAAGGAGGCCAGATGACAAAGGAGTCTGGGAAATGAAATTTGCAGAATCCCAGTTTCTGTATCACAGGTAGAAAAATATAAGGGTGATTCAGAGCTGAGATCATTAGGTAAATAACAGGCTTACTAGGGGACCATGTCCCTGGCATTCTTGCTGCTCCAGGGCTCATGGGTTCTTCTCTTACATGCAGCCCATCCTCTCTCCCAACCTGAGGTGACTCCTTTCTGCCACTGGCTTTTCAAAGTCTCTTAAATCCCTAGGAAAGTGTCTGTTTCCTTCCTTTTTCCAGTTTCTAGAGGCCACCTGCACTTCTTGACTCTTGTCCATGCATCCCTCCAACTTCTGCGTCCATGGTCACATCTCCTTCTCTGACACTGACTCTTCTGTTTCTGTCCTTAGAAGGACTGTTGTGATTACGTTGGGCCCACCCAGATAATCCAGAATAACCCTTGTATCTCAAAGACATTAACGTAATCACGTCTGCAAAGGCCCTTTTGCCATGTAAGGTAACATATCCACAGGTTCCTGGAAATAAGCTTTGGGTGTCATTGAGGGCAATTGTTAACATGGCCAGCACAGTGAGAATTATGACTGTGGCCCTCGTTGGCTGCTCTGCTTTATTATAGAGCAACATCTTAGTTTTTATTTTTCTTCTCTGTGTAAGGAGGATAGAATGCAAACATTTACCCTCACCTCCTGGGAGATCCGTCCTAGAAAGAAGAACTAGTCTTTCGGATGTTAATGATTCAGGCTCTGGTTCTAATGGATAATAACATTTACTGTGGATGATTGCAAGGAAGGAGAGAGCAGGTTGAGGGGCGTAGAGTATGGAGTAGGTATGGCAAATAGTTCAGGGCTAAGCCAGGAACAGAGAAATGTTCTTAAGGTAAGCTCTGCTCAGCTCAAAGGGTCTGAGTTGGCTCAGAGAAAAATAGTAAAACTTGGGCTTTGTCCTAATCATCTTGATCATCATGCCATCTAAAATTGTACGTGGAATACAACATAGAGAATATCAGAAAAAGAGAATGCACTATCCATAATCAATGTGTGATTTGGGGAGTGTTTGGCTATTGGGAAGCATTTTTTTTAAGTTCATTCTGTTACACTCATGTGGCTTATAGGAAAGCATTGTGTCACATGACTGGCACGGATATGCACCATTTCCATGGTGACTGGATACAGGAAAGGGTATCTGGTGTGGAGAACATTCACACTGTTCCCTGCACAGAAAGAGCTTAGTCTTGTGCTTGATTGAGAATGTGACAGCACAGCTGGCTACTGATGCGAATGGCTTGAAAACTTTTGGCTTCTCTGAAAATTACAGTGAAAAAATCCTGTTGCCATATATCTTAAGTTTTGTTATGATATTGTGACATCTGAACCAATTGTCTTTCTTGTATTTTCTAGACAGTTTTCTGCTCCTTAGAATGTTAAATACTTAAAAGTTTGGACAAAAATCCAGATGCCTCTCTACTCAAAAAATGAATTACTGGTGCTAGCACCCATAAGGGCCCACCTGGCTTCCTCTCCTTCCATTCCTTTAACTTGAAGCTTAGGCCACTTAACCCCCTACCGGTAGGTTCAGGTCAGTTCCAGAGTCTAGAATGAATTCTACTCCTAGGCAAACGTTAAAAGCCATTTCATTCCTTTATTTTTTTTTTTTTTGCTTTTGGTTCTTCTCTGACTTCCAGTTCTCAGCAGTCTTTACAACAACAACAATAATAATAGCTACCTGCTATGGACAGTGCTTATGTCCTCCCAAATCCCTGTGTTGAAGTCTTAATGCCCAGTGTGGTAGTATCTGGAGGTGGGGCTTTGGGTAGGTAATTAGGTTGAACAGTGGAAGCAGAGGCTTAACCACTGGACTGCCAGGGAAGTCCCAAAAGTAAATGTCTTTTGCTTAAGCCATCCAGTCTAGGTATTCTCTTATAACAACCATACGTAGAAATACACTACCATAGACCAATCAGCAAGGGGAATTCATCAAAGATTCAATTAAAGTCATGAATGCAAAGGGCTTTCTTTTTATTGCATTGAAGACAGATAAGGGTGAGGAGAGAGAAGAATTTAAAAGATACTCAGATAGGCTTCCTAAAGTTTAGTTCCCCAAAATAACTTCTTATGACCATCCATCCCACTGTCAGATTTCTGGCAATGGATATCTACAGATTTTTGTGATTCTTAAGAATTTTTCTCATGGATCAAAACTCAACATTTTCCCTGGTACCAGTGCTGCTATTTTGACTCAGATAATGAGTATATTTTTGCAAGAAGAAGATAATTTCACTTATTAATGGCCAACCAGATGTTATCATTTATTTCTACTTATTTTAGGGCATGTATCACGCTTCTTCTCCTCCTCTTTCTTCTATATTATTGAGAACTACATGTTGAAATCTGTGCTAAAAGTTGTACTCAAATGAGCTCATTTAATACTCATAACTACTTTAGGAAGTATGTACTTTTTTGTACTTTTTTTTTTCATTTTGCAGATAAGGAGAACCAGACTGAGAATTTAGGTTAAAAAATCTAAAAGACAAGAGGAAAAGCACAGCTCATACTGTTTACATAGGTTAGCTCTAAGGTCACCCATCTACCAAAGCCTTGACAATTAGATAATGAGCTACAGTCATTATTCTTTGCTGACTCCTTTGACAGAACTATTGACCAGGGTGTGGCCAGACAGGCAAACAAACTGTCAGGGCACGAACCAGATGGTCAGTGGGGAAATTTTCCTTCCTCAGTACAGAGGCGTCTCAGGGAAAGTGAATCCAGGCGTTACATCACAGCGTTCTTCAGTACAGCCCACAGCTTCCACCCTGGAAAGACTGGCAGTCAGACCTGTCTTTGAAGAGACAATGATACACACTGAATGCTGAGACACTTTTAAAGACAGAAACACCAGACACATGGACTTAGAGGTTAAACTGTTGTAAGGAAGGGTATGGAAGCCTGGAGTGAGGATTAGTAGCCATAGAACAGATAATCTCACGTTCTATCCACAAGGATTCAGGATGGTCTAACAGTCCCTAGGTGTGCACGCATGCGTGTGAGAGAGCTGCAGGCATGAACACCTATTGAAGGTGTTAACCTTTAACCCCACAGCTAGTGTGTGTTTAATCCATTACCAACAAGATGTCTGGGGAAAGTTTTGGTTGCTTGGAAGCTAAGGTGCACGGTCCTGAAACTGATGGAGTGCTAGACATGTGCCCCGTGATGGTACCAGTAAAGGAAGAAGCTGAGAACTGGCTTGAGGAATGGCAGCCACGTGACCCTAGTGCTTCTGTCCCCTAATAATTGACCTGGAAATCATCACCGTCCTACCTTTCCTGCCAGCACCATGGGGATTCTACTTCTGGCCTGGAAGATTGTCAAGAGTTTTAGCTATTGTTTCTTTTTCATTCTTGTGTTACAAAAATCTTCAAACAGAAACAAAAGCAGAGAAAATAGCACGACGAGCCTATCATCAGCTTCAATAATTATCAATGGGCTTCCCTGATGGCGCAGTGGTTGACAGTCCGCCTGCCGATGCAGGGGACATGGGCTCGTGCCCCAGTCCGGGAAGATCCCACATGCCGCAGAGCGGCTGGGCCCGTGAGCCATGGCCGCTGAGCCTGCACGTCCGGAGCCTGTGCTCTGAAACAGGAGAGGCCACAACAGTGAGAGCCCCGTGTACCGCAAAAAAAAAAAAAAAAAAAAATCAACATTCTGCCGTCTTTTTAATCTAGTTATCCCACGTTTTTTTTCTATAGTATTTTAAAGCAAATCCAAGAGATCATGAAATCTCTCAAGTAATAATACTTCAGGATGTGTCTCCAAAAGATACATACTTTTTTTTTCTCAGCAGAACCACAATATCTTAGCACATTCAACAAAATTTGCAATAATAATTCAGTGTAATCTAATACTCAGTCTATATCCATTTTCTCTTAAAAAATTTTTTTTTAGTTGCGGATTTACTCAAATCAGAATCCCGACAAGCCTCGCATATTACATATGATTGCTTTTCTTTAGTATCTTTTAATCTAAACAGTTTCCTTCCCTCTTGTTTTCATGTTACTTGTTTATTTATTTTTTCATGCTGCTTATTTCTTGGTTAGTTTGTTTGGAGAGGAAGTGGGACTGGAAATGAGAGCCAAACAACCTGCTGAAATAACCAAGTTCTTTTTCCATTTTTAATTTTAAATCTTTAAATGTCTGTTAAAAAAATTATTTTGCCTATTCACATGCCAAATATTATGCACTTTGCCATCATATAGCCACTTTAATTAGACTTCAGTTAGTATAGTTGTATTATTTTTGACACCCAGTTACAACTGCTTGAAAGGTACTTTTTACGTTCTGCAAAAAAGTTTTGGTAAAGTGATTTGGGTACATTGCCACATCTTTATAACCCCACTTTTGTTCAATTCCCCTGAGGGTATTCAGATTTAACGGAAAAACCCCACAAATAATAGCCTTTAACCATGCTACCCTTTATTGATCCAAATTCCACCAAAGCATTTTGGTATAGCAGTGGTCACTGTGTTATATTTTCTTAATTTGATGACATTGATGTCCCTCTTCAGATTGTTCAGAAAAATATTATAAGCAAATAAGACTGCAAGGCAGATGGTCTCTGAAACACATACATGTGTACAGGTATCAAATGGAACTCCTGCTAAACTGATGATATATTTGGATTTGATATGGAGAGATTAAAAAATTGTCAGGAGTCACTTATATGCTGAACACAAAACATGACCATGATCTGCAGAGACCAAAACCCTTATTTAGCACTTCCTTCATCACCATCACAAACACGTGACTGTTTCATTCCAATGTGTACTGTATGTGTTTACTCCCACTTTTATAGCCAGGATCTATCTCTGATGCAGTTAGCACCTATGTTTTTATTTCATTTGAGAAGTTTTCAGACCCTGAACTTTTCCTTCTGTTATATTATCCAGTAAAGTAAGGAAACCAACGCAACAGCTGAGATGTTTTACTTTCACTCGATTGGCTTCCATTAGGTATATCATTATTGATCAAATAACTATAATGTATATACTATATATATGCTACTGGCAATATACACTTAAAATATATCTGAACTTCCTTATTTATAGGGAGTTGAGAAAGAGATCGTGGAAAAGCCAGGAGGTGCAGTTCAGAGGCATCTTTCTCTTCGGCACTCTCCTCCTTATCTACTCTTCTTGTGTTTCCAGTAAGTTAGGACAAAGAGATTTAACCTGTACACTAGGAAGCGCAGTGCTGTTGAAAGCTGATGAGATGATGTTTGTTACAACTTCATTCAGTTATGGGGTGGCAGGGGGGTTAAAGGATGAAAGAGAATAATGGAGGGCTAAAAAGAAGAGGAGGGGGCCTTCCCTGGTGGCGCAGTGGTTGAGAGTCCGCCTGCCGATGCAGGGGACACGGGTTGGTGCCCCGGTCTGGGAAGATCCCACATGCCGCGGAGCGGCTGGGCCCGTGAGCCATGGCCGCTGAGCCTGCGCGTCAGGAGCCTGTGCTCCGTGGCGGGAGAGGCCACAACAGTGAGAGGCCCGCGTATCGCAAAAAAAAAAAAAAAAAAAAAGAAGAAGAAGAAGAAGAGGAGGGTCAAGAGACTGTGTGTAAATAATGAGAAAACCAATGGAGACAAGAAACACGAGGAAAATACTGTTAGTGTGGAGCTGAACTTTAGAAAGAGGAACTCAAAAGCTCACTAACAAAAGTTTGCATAAATTGCAAATATTGGGTTTGATTAGAAGATAATCTTTTCTAAATCGTAAACAGACTTCTCTTTATTTTATTATAGTATTTTAAAGTTGCATTGTGTTCACTAGCTCAGCTTTTCATTATTCTTTTTTTTTTTTTTTCTGGTACGCGGGCCTCTCAGTGCTGTGGCCTCTCCCGTTGCGGAGCACAGGCTCTGGACGGGCAGGCCCAGCGGCCATGGCTCACGGGCCCAGCCGCTCTGCGGCATGTGGGATCTTCCCGGACCGGGACACGAACCCCCGTCCCCTGCATCGGCAGGCAGACTCCCAACCACTGCACCACCAGGGAAGCCCTTCATTATTCTTAAAAAGAAAAAAAGTCAAGTAGTACTTGCATTGGTTACAAGGTCACCTTCTTTTGTAGATATTATTTTATAAATGCAACCTTGGCTATCTTTTACTATTGTTATTCACATCAAGTAATAAAGCAAAATATTAAAAGGTGACGTTTTGCTATTTCACATTATATTCATTCATTTTCACCTTTTGTTAGACAAACATACATATGCACACAGATCCTGATGCATGGGCAAGTCATTTTCAACCTTGCTGACCTTAAGAACTTGGTCTTGCACTATTTTTAAATATTTTGGATACTATTTATAAATAATCTCTTCTTTAGGTATACTCCATGATTTCTTCTTTACATAAAAATTAAATAATAATTTGTATAAATTATAAGTTAGAATTGAACATTTTTAACATAGCCAAGGCTATAAAGTTCAGTTTACGCATTCTTGAGCTAATCATAAGCCAGTTTTCAATACTCTTGTGTTATAGAAGGATTAAATTATAGGTTTGCAGTAGATTCGGTTTCTTCGTATTATTGTATTTATACATCTGGTTGGTCTAGTGTCCATTTTCTCCATACTATCTTATAAACTGATTAGGACATAACTCCTTCTCTATTGCATTCATAAAAGCCCATCATAGCATGGATTTAAAAAGCAAAATTAAATACCTAATATCGCTGGCTTAGAAAATCATTGGTTCCCAATTGCTGTATTGTAATTCTGTCTATAGATCTACCTACCTACATTGAGCTTTAAAAAGAAAATGCAGTTAAAGACACAGATTGCCGTGAAGGAAGAATTATATTCTACTGACAGTAATGAGTAAAGTTTCCCCATTCCTGACCCCAGATAGGCCATCTTTGAGCCTCATTATAGAAAGACTTGGATGATACTCTTATGTCTTAATAAAACACATAATATATAAAAGTATGTTCACAGATCAGTTGGCATTTCTTTGGGCTTCAAGAAACTGAGCCTTTGTGTCCTAAAATTATAGGCACATAATCCGTGAATCTGCTGTGTGGCCAAAAAAAAAAAAAAAAAAAGGTGAGCATGCCCTTTTTGTTTGCTGAAGACTCAATATGCAATATGAAAGCAAACTGTTAATATTTTACTAAGCAATAAAATGTCATTCAAGTGATAATACCCTTCACCACTGAACAGTTTCTGGCTTTCATGTTTAAGAAAAACAGACTAGAAGGCCTGGTTAAGTCCAGCTAAAGGTAAGGGGGCTTTGAAAGCGCTTCCTTACAGTTTTGGGGTTCTAAATTGGCATACCCGAATATGCCAGTTTAGAACTGCAAGCTGGGCAGAAATGGGCACTGGGGAAAGTTTGGGTATGTAGGAAAATATGCCTAGAGATTGGCCTGATTTACAAAATCCAGTGTCATTTTCATTTGAAAACAGCGAGAGTAAGAGTTTAAAATATTCCTGGTGTCCCTCCCCTGGGCTTCCCCTAGTAGCCAGGGCTTCTTACTCCCTGTGATAGTTTCCATACTGTCCCTCTGCCCTGTTATTCTATGAGCTCCTTCGGGGCAAGGACCCAGTTTCTATAAGTAGCCCAGTCACAGTGGTTGGCTCAGTGCCTGGCACTTAGTAGGTGTTCATGAAATGTTTGTTGAGTGAAGGAATGAATATAACGAGTTTCTCTTGAGATATTCTTAGACTCCCATCTATGAGCTCCATGGACCAAACCCTTCACTGTTCCTAGCACATCACAAATACTCAGAGGTTTGTTGCTTGATTGACTTGAGAGAAGCATCCACAAGCATTCAGATTTGTAGACTGGAAACTAAAAGTGACCAATAACTTACATTTAACATGCTTTTTTCCCCTATGACTTCAAATATCCAAATATAATTGTCACAAAGGCCTTTTAGATCATCCCTTAGGTACACTTACATTCTTAGAAAGCAAGTGTAGGGATCAAAATGTTGCCTGTATAATTAGCTTATACTGCTTTCCTTGGCTGCATAGAAAGTCTGGAAAATTATAAGGAGTATTGAGAGGTATAAAAAAGAGGTTTGCACATTTAGTCATAAATCACCCATATTATTTGATTTCTTCTCAGTCTTCCTCATTTCTCCTCTCTCCCTCATTTCCTGTCCCATAACCCTCCCTTCCCACCCTATCTCTTGTCTGCTTTTGCCTGCAGGAGCTTCCCTACCTATGAAAATGTGCATTGGACCGTGGCCTGTATAGTCCCTGGAATTGTTCTCAGGGTGAAAAACCTTCATGAGTGTTAGAAACAATTAACATTTCCATTTACAACTAGACCCCGAGCTTTATGAGTAACAAAGATGTAAATTTATTTTAGCCTTAAATCTAAAGTATAATTTTTGTGTGTGGGAAACCAGTAGTGGGAGACTAGTGTGATTGGGAGATACATTTCAATTAATTCTTCCACCAACACCTTATCTCTTCTGCATCAGAACCTTTTATAGTGTTAAAATTAACAATTATGCAGCTGATGGCTGACTAAATCCACCGGGGGACTGGAGAGAGCCTCAGATAACACGACACATATAAATCATTCAGGGGAACAATTCATGAAAGAAAACTTATCTGTGTTTGGGATGACATTGGAAGAGCTAAATAGGAGTCAATTTGAAGAAGGGACATTTAGTCCCATTGTCCAGCTTTTGCCTTTTTTTCTTTTTTTCTAATTGTGTCATAATATACATTTTTAAAATTAATTATCCATTAGTGGCAAGATAAATGTCTCTTCTTGTGCTGAGGAAATAGCGGCCTTGGTGTATTTCACCTGAATAGCACTCATAAAGAAAGCTGTTACCAGATAAAGTGGCAACCGTTCTTTGAAGAAGCACAATGAAGGGTGACAGGCAAGCCCTTGTTTACCAAACTGAATAGAGGACTAGCGGACTTCAGCCCACCGATCAGTTACATAAGCAGAGGAACCAAGTCTGGAATGGTGTTACACTAGACTACATACATCACCAAGTAGTAAGGACTTTAGAATATAACAGCGCATGAAAACTGGGTGCTAGGGAGTACCAAGCACTATTTGCAGGGTTTATCCCCCCCACAATGGTTGGCAAGCATCTCTAGAATCGACTTCATGCTTAAATCTTCAGTCACCATTAAAAGATGTCTATGTCAAGACTTTTTATAAATGTCTTGTTCCTGATGCGGGGGAAAGAAATATGCATGTGTACATTCCGGAACAAACTAGAATTTAATAGGACCAATTGCCAGTTACTACAGTCTTGCAAGTGATCTGTTTCATTTATTTATATTTTATTTGAAATTTGTTTTTATATACAATTTATTTCATTGATGCTTTAAAAAAATCACATCTATGTGACCTTGATTCTTTTTTTTGCCTACTGGTTCTGAATTTCATTTTTATTTATTTATTGTGTATTGAAGTATAGTTGATTTGCGATATTATATTAGTTTCAGATGGACAACACAGTGATTCAATATTTTTATCAATTATACTCCATTTAAAGTTCTTACAAAATAATGGCTATATTTCTCTGTGCTGTACAATGTATCCTTGTTGCTTGGTTCTGAATTTTAAACTTCACTCATAGTTAACAGAAACATTTAAGGTGCAGTTTCCACATATGGAATTTTTAACCAGTTTAAAAGCTTTAATAAGCACTGGAGTGAAAAATTTGTTATATAATTTTCATTTCTTTAAAGTAACTTATTTTTTTCCCCTCACTTCCTTGCTACTAACATGCAGAAGAAATAAAAATCACAAGAGGAGAAAAAAAAGATATGGGTTTTTGACATGGTTCAATAACCATGTCACAGTTTGGTGAACTTTCTGCTGTTCATTATTCTTTAGTGAAATGTGAATTATAGTTGCCTTAGTATTTATTTGCATCCAAAAATCCTGAAAAATTTTATTGTTTTGCAGTCCATTAAATTGTGTCTAAAAGTGCTTATAATGACACAATATTTTTGTTTGTTTGTTTGTTTTTTTGCAGTACGCGGGCCTCTCACTGTTGTGGCCTCTCCCGTTGCGGAGCACAGGTTCCGGACGCGCAGGCTCAGCGGCCATGGCTCACGGGCCCAGCCGCTCCGCGGCATGTGGGATCTTCCCGGACCGGGGCACGAACCCATGTCCCCTGCATCAGCAGGCGGACTCTCAACCACTGAGCCACCAGGGAAGCCCGACACAATATTTTTAATCATTTGCTTTGATGAGCATATCCATTTTAAGTTCATTCTGGTATTTAGTTCTTTAGGAAGACATAAATGTTTGTGATCAAATGTTGGCAATCAATGGTGGTGCAAAGATGTCTGATTTGTGTAACACGCTCATTAAAATGTAGAAAATAATGGGCAGGATGTAGACATAATGATTGCAGAGCAGATGTCATGCAGACACTAACAGTGTGACACATAGGAGAGGATGGACAAGAATAGAGAGAAGACGAATCCAGAGTGTTTTATAACAGAAACTTCTCTCTAAGCAGCCCTCCTCAATCTCCCCATCAGCCTTTCAGTGAAGAGAAACTGAAGGTGAACATCAGAATCAGTTCTGCAAGTTTTAGATACTAAGATATATTCTTATATACTAAGTACACATATAGATATGACAATATTATATATGTAATAAAATATCCTTTGTCCTTACAACATACATTGTAGCTTGAGTCATTTGCTATGGATGATTCCTTCTGTTGTTTCCATAATTTCAAGGTTAAAATACTCCTCCAGGTTTTGTCACTAAAGAATGGTTAGACTGGGTAGATCCTGCCAGATCTCTTCTTCTCTCCTTTGCCCAATGAAACCTCTTCCATATAGGTCTTTCTGATCTCATACTCTATTCAAAGATGATTTTTTAAAAAATCTAGGTATAATTTACGTATCATCAAATTCACCACTTTCAAGCCTGCAGTTCAGTGAGTTTTGTATATTCACAGAGCTATGCAGCCTTCATCACTATCTAGTTGCAGAACACTTTCTTCACCCCAGAAAGAAACCCTTACCTGTTACTGGTCACTCCCCATTTCCCCCGACTCCCAGCCCTGGCCACCACTAATCCTCGTTCTTTCTCTGGATTTGCCTATCCTGGACATTTCACATAAATGGAGTCATACAATATGTGGCTTTTTGCATCTGGCTTCCTTCACTACATGTTATTCCCCGTGATAAAGTAGATGAAGATAAAAAGGAAGAAAACCTTTCTGCCCCCGTGGAGGTCATAATATTGTAGGACAATCAGGCTTGATAAACATATACTGTACACAGTACACGCAACATGTGTTCTTCTTGATTCTGTCTCCATTTTCTCTGCTGTACTATTTACAAATACCAAATAATGGCCCCTATTACGTTATTGCCAGGGTGACATGGCCTGCATAACCCAGAACTGGGATCAGGCTACACAAGGCTCTCATCTTTACCTTCAACCGCATGCTCAGTTTTTACACTCAATTTCTCTTTATTTCTTAGTCAAGGGTCAAGAGAAAATAAAGACCCAGGATGGATTCATAGGTCAGTTTCAAGTTGCCTTTAATACAATGGACAGACTCACCTTGCTTCCCTGTTCCCATTTTTGTTGCCCATCCACTCACCAAATGTAAAGATGCTGCCGACACTAGGACACATTATAACACGTCATCCCAGAGAGTCATCTTCTTGTATGATCTTAAAGACAATATTCTGATTTGTCTAACAAAGTTGTCCCTTAAAAATTCATACGGGCTTCCCTGGTGGCACAGTGGTTGAGAGTCTGCCTGCTGATGCAAGGGACACGGGTTCGTGCCCCGGTCCGGGAAGATCCCACATGCCGCAGAGCGGCTGGGTCCATGAGCCATGGCTGCTGAGCCTGCGCGTGCGGAGCCTGTGCTCCACAACAGGAGGGGCCACAACAGTGAGAAACCAGCGTACCACAAAAAGAAAAAGAAAAATTCATACAACCACCAAAAATTCTCTCTTGCCTCCTTTAAAATATTCTGTGAACATCTTTTATAACTCAAGTCAATAAAATTACTTTCTTCACTCATAATAGTTATAAAACTTCCTGTAGAGAACTTGAAAATAAATTATACAGAAGAAAATAAGAATCACCTATAATCCTGTCACCTAAAATAAACTAATGTTGGTATTCTGTGTTTAATTTTACTCCCTTTTCTTGCACATATATTCTTGAAATTCAGTAAAAATTATTGAATGTCTTTAACGTGCAAGGGGGAAATCAGTGGTAGATAACAACAAATCTCTTAAAGTTTGGCAATTTATAAAAATTAGGATCACATTGATTATAGGGTTCCTTCTTCCCCACAATAAACATTAGGGCAAGTGTATCTCCCTATATCTTAAAATATTCTTCAAAAACCACGACTCTTCATATCTGCATAGGAGTGGGCCATAATTTCCAGACCATGATTCATTTAATTTCCATTTTTTTCTATTAAAAATAATGCTATGTTAAAAATATGTTGAATAACCTTTTATATAAAAATTTGGAAGCACTTGTAATTAAATTCTTAGAACAGATTGCTAAGAGGATTACCAAGTCAAAGAATATTTTTTGTTGTCTTTCAGCATATCTATACATATTGCTATATTACCTCCAAAATATGCCAATTTTACTGACTTTGACAGGAATGCTCTTTTTCCTATTTCCTTGACAACACTGTTGTTATAATTGTAAACATTTTAAACTAATTTCATAGGCAAAATGCTATCTTTTTAAAAAAAATTATTGGGCTTCCCTGGTGGCGCAGTGGTTGAGAGTCCGCCTGCCGATGCAGGGTACACGGGTTTGTGCCCCGGTCCGGGAAGATCCCACATGCCGCGGAGCGGCTGGGCCCGTGAGCCATGGCCGCTGAGCCTGCACGTCCGGAGCCTGTGCTCCGCAACGGGAGAGACCACAGCAGTGAGAGGCCCGCAAAAAAAAAAAAAAAAAAAAAAAAAAAAAAAATTTATTTAATTTTTATATTTGGCTATGTTGGGTCTTTGTTGCTGCACACGGGCTTTCTCTAGTTGCAGCGAGTGGGGGCTACTCTTTGTTGCGGTGCGCGGGCTTCTCATTGCAGTGGCTTCTCTTGTTGCAGAGCATGGGCTCTAGGTGCGTGGGCTTCAGTAGTTGTGGCACGCGGGCTCTAGAGCACAGGCTCAGTAGTTGTGGCGCACGGGCTTAGTTGCTCTGCGGCATGTGGGATCTTCCTGGACCAGGGCTTGAACCCGTATCCCTTGCATTGGCAGGTGGATTCTTAACCACTGTGCCACCAGGGAAGCCCCAAAATGCTATCTTTAATTATTGGTAAAGTTGAATGTGCCTGGTTCACTTCAGACATCATCTTATGCAACACTTTTTTCTCTCAAGCCCACCCCGCCCTTTTTCCCCTTTCCTCTCTTTTTTCTTCTGCATGGTGAGACTGGATACCTTGAAAGTTAGCTTTGTCATTAGAAATAAAGTTTTGACAATTTTTCAACATGTTAAATTTAAAATTTTTTGTCTAGTTATTATATTGAGAGTGAACAATTTTCTGGGCCCCTGACAAATTTTCCACTTTTTAAGAAACTGGCTTTAGCTGTTACCATGTATGAAGTCATATGCGCCAGTCCTTAACACACTGAGCAGTCCTTGTCACATAGCAGACATACCCAAAATGTGAGTTTCCTTCCTACCTTTCCTATATTAAGATGCATCTATTTCTCCCCATGAGACCATTGTCTCATTGGCAGAGACTCTTTGTTACCTGACTTTGAAACTCCAGCACCCGGCCCAGGGCTTGGTACAGAATCAACCTTAAATACCTATTTGATGCTTGAACAACTAGAAGAATGAATAAACAATCAATGAATGATATAATTAGAAAAAGTAGTGTAAGTCCCATTTTTTCAACCTTAACTACTATTTGTCAACACATTTTACTACTTCTGCAGGCCCACTTTTCTATACTTGTGTTCCAGACTATTAATATATGTATCTAATTCCATTCTCTTTCAGATTGACTCTAAATATTTCATGCTTCACAGGTTACTTTTAGGTTACTTCCAACTCTGTTATCATTTTCCCAGACACATCTGCAATTCCTTTCCGTGTGTATGTTTGTCTTCGTACAGACCTGAGTTATAGTACGTGCTTCAGTGAGAGTTGTTGAATTTGAAATTGGATTCTTTTGTCTTCCCCAGTTCTTATTATTGATCCTATATCTTCTTTACCTCATTTTATGTATTTTGAGCAACTACATTTGCACAACTGCATTCCCTTCATTCTCTGTACCAAAGCTTACATTGTTTCTCTTCTAGGATGGCAGACTTATACTAGCTTTTAGACAGAATATTTACAAAATATTAACCTTAAGATGGGCTGCATCTTTAATTATTATTCATTATTAAAACATTCTTTTACCGTGTTTTGTGATTTCAAAGAGCTCTCCAAATTTCTTTTTGCCTTCCTCTTCTTAAAATTAGTTTGGGCATCACATCTCTTCTCCCCGCTTAGCAGTGTGCTACATCCTGTATTTCTCCTTCTTCTGGGACTCAGACTGTTAGACCTGCTTCTCATGGTCTGTGGGCTTTCCCTTTATTGATGGCTTCCTCTACCCTCCCCCTACCCCCCCATCTTTGCTTCTCTTCCTTTTCCTTCCTTCCGTTTCTCTTTTGGGAGACTTCAGACAAAGCTCTTCCATCTAAGGAAGTGGTTTGTATCTTGTTCTCAGTAACACTTAGGTACCTTCTATCTGTTGTTTCCCTGACTAGTTTCCATACGATCATTTGTGTTTCATTTTCTCCCATGTCCCTTCGTGAAATCAAATATAAAATATATTAACCTTCCCCATCCTCCAGCCCCATTCTCTTCAACCTGTTTCCTCCTCTTACACCCAGGGAATTTCCATGCACTCCTTTGGGCTTCTGTTACCTGTTTTGGTTTTCATTTTCATTCCGGGCCCTTAGAGTTGGCCCAGCAGACCTGCCTGAGCTTAACAGAAAACCTGTGTCCTTTTTTTATTACAAACAGCAGACACAGTCCCACAGCGAAGACATTCTGGCAAAGGAATTTGTGTGTGTGTGGTTTTCTGTATCAACTTTAATCTTTTGCTGACTCTAAAAGCCAAACCAAATCAAACAAAACCACAAAACAACTCAAAACTGACAAGTTTTTAAACAGTAATAGTCTCACTTGCCTCAATTCTATTTTGCATCTGTATTTCCCTGCTCCAATCAAAAGGTTACCATTATTTTTACTGAAATTATTAATGCAGCAAAGATATCTTTCTATTGAGGTCATGATGTTTTCCATGCCCACAGTTTTATTCCTGAAGAGAATAAATTGCGTTCTGAATTATTAGGGCTGTCTTTCCAAAGTACTTATCCTTTTCTCTCAATGCCATATCCAAAATAAATGCTTGTATTTTTCCCTGACCGTATGAATCACCCATTAAATGCTTTGTTTCCTGGAATTTGAATTGGAAAAGTTCTTATTTAAAGAAAAAGCTCAATAAGTTTTTGTTGGATGAATGGGTAAACCTTAATTTATCTCATGCCAGTTGTAACAATAATTAATATCTTCATCTCTGCCACTAATACATCATCTTTACCACAACAGTTAACATTTACTTGCTATGTGCCGGGGACTAACCCTTTAAAGGCATTATTTAATCATAGTAGCTGCATGTAACTTTGTTTTTCTTTAGAATAACTTAATTTAGATTTCAAGACCCTGTGCTGTTACGATTGTAATGCTTCATCTCAGACACTTCAGGGTTCCCCTCTTTTCTGGGGTCATTTCTAAAAATCAAGGTTGTGACAGACACTGTTTTTCAACCAGTATAACTCCCCCAACTTCCTTGTTAACAGAATGCTGGTATACTGGGCAGCAGAGTGCCCAGCTAATTATTCCCCTTCTCTGCCTCCTTTGCAGCTAGAGTAACCAATTCTGGTCAATGAGACGTAAAAGAAAGCCAGCTGCTGGCTCCTCTCTCTCTCCTTTCTGCTTTGATCTTAGATGTAATGCCTGGAGCAGGGGCAGCAATCTTGTGACCATGCAGGAAAGACCCCAAATTGCATTATTGAACTGTAGAACCAATTTGAGTAATCATCAGTTTTTGGACTTCCTATTATGTAAGAAAAATAAATGCCTATTTTTTAAGTCCCTGAAATTGTCTTTTATGCTTCTTGCAGCTGAATGTATTCCTAAGTAATATAGGAGGGTTGTAGAGTGCTACGGTTGCAAGGGTCCTATCATTCTGCAGCCACTGACACCTCATCTAGTCCTATATTGTCATTTAACACAGGCCATCACTGAGATCCCTTGTACCTGGCTAATGGTTGTTTTAAACTCTGCAAGTTTCTATTCTAGTTCTTTGCCATGGTGGTGTTGGTGGTAGTAGCAAGGGTATCATCTGTTTCTGTGCCATTCTGGGATATGAGAATATTTGCAAAGCTGGTTATAGCTCTGTGGTGGACTATTACAATGGCAGCTCCCACTTAACCACTCTATTAGGTATTCATGCCATGTGTACACCTTTCCCACATTGACTCTAGGCTTGGCCTCACGACTTGCATCGGCCAATGGGAATTTAGCAAGCATAGTGTGCACAGAGGTTCAATAAGCTGCTTGTACATTGGGGCTTGTCTGCTTGGAGTGTTCCCAGTCACCATGGTCTAAGAAGCCCAGCCCCACAGAGAAGCCAATGAAGGAGAACTGAGACACTTCAGTTGACCCTTAGTTGAGCAACCAGTCAACAGCTTACACAAACCAGCAGATGTGCGAGTGGGCCGTCTTGGGTATTCCAGCCCTGCTGAGCCTCCAAATGACTACAGTCCTATTTGAACCATGTGGACCAGAAGAATTGCCTAACTGAGCCCAGGCAACCCATAGAATCATGAGAGTAATTAAATGCTTGGTGATTTAAGCCACCAAGGTTTGGGATGATTTGTTACCCAATAATAGATAACTGGAAAAGGTCCCTTCTTCCTAGATACACCATGATTTAGAGAATTGCAGTATTATAATGACTAGCACCGCTATAAAATTTTTTGAAAAAGATAAGTATTTGCTTTTGCATTTTTGCTGCAAGGCCTAGTTATAATTTTTTTGTGTGTATGGGACACAAGAAGCCTGATACATTCATGAGCAAATGCAAAACACTACATTTTCTGTTTTATTCTACTTAGCATTTATATAGTGCCCATTATTACAAAGTATAGGTGCTTTACAATATTATTGTTTAGCATTTATATAACACTTTTTGCTTTCAGTGTGTGCTACAAATTAATTTTTATATTTGCAAAGTATTTTATAGTCATTTAAATTTTAGAATTATTTCATAACCTTCCTTGTAGAGGATAAAATATATAACCAACATTGGGCCCAATTTATATGTTCCCTGAGAATGTGCATATGTTGACTGTGTAGAGGTTTGTGTCCAAGGCAATGAGTTGAAATGGGGCATCAATGTCATCGCAACAAAGGTCATACCAGAAAATCTGAATTGAAAAAACAAGTCCCAGCCAATTGTACCCTTCAAGCAATATTTGATGCAAATACCCCAGAAACCATAAATATATTTGTACAGCAATTCAAGCTAGAGGAAGTGCACTGTGGTAGACCAGAGCAAAAGTTTTGGAATAAGACAATTGGAGAAGGTTTCAACCTCTCAGATTATTAGCTTTTTACCCATAAAATGGATGTTGATAAGTGGGGTGACATGAGTAAAAACACTTTGTGTAGACCTGATACACTGAAAGTGCATAAAAAATTGAGCTATTCTTATTATTAAGATTGTTACTAAGATCTTATTGTGTACTAATTAGTTGAGTTTTATTTTATTTATATATTTTTTTGCGGTACACGGGCCTCTCACTACTGTGGCCTCTCCCGTTGCGGAGCACAGGCTCCGGCCGCGCAGGCTCAGTGGCCGTGGCTCATGGGCCCAGTCGCTCCGCGGTTTGTGGGATCTTCCCGGACCGGGGCACGAACCCATGTCCCCTGCATCGGCAGGCAGACTCCCAACCACTGCACCACCAAGGAAGCCTCGAGAATTAATTTTTTAGTGGCACAAAGCTGTCTTGGTTTGAAGGATGAAGAAATGCTTCAGCCTTTTCAGGTGATGAAGGTGCCGTATAGTAACTTACCATCTTGTACGCTCCACAAATGACCACGAAGGGTGAATCCATTGCACGGTTTCCTAAACCTATGGTCTACTTTGTCAGCAGAGAAAAGTATCTGTCTTACTCTGCTAAAGAACACTTTTCTTTACCATTATGAAAGGAGATGTGGTCTAGGATTTCTCCATGGAAGGGAGGAAATGGCATCTGGCCATTCCGGTGAACCATGGCTACCCTGCTATTCCCTGGGGAGTAGAGATTTTCTTCCATTAACAGCAGGGTCACCAAGATAGTAGTATCCTCTTCCTAACCATGCCAGAAGTGGCCTTGGCATTAAAATTCCCTATTGCCCCAAGAGCACACTTAGCTGGTGCCTTCCAGGTTAAAGGAGGAAAATGGACCATCTTCCCTCTGTTTCTGACAAAAAGGAAGTTGATGAATGGCTGTTAAATGGCTGTTTACACCACCTTAGTGGCAGGGTTATCATCTGAACTCAATCTTACATTCTATAAAGGCATATTCTTTACAGAGCTGCACAAATAGTTCTCCTGTATATTCTTATATTTTGAAATTATGCACTTAACAGTACTGCAAAAATGCTCAGGCTGGTTCCCAAACCATTTGTCCAGTTGCTTGGTCATAGCATTTAGGGGCTTGGTTTCCTAAGAGAAATTCATGTTTTCAGCTTATTCTCAGATATAGCAAAGCAGAAATCTGGGCTTTAAAAAAAGTTGTGTGCTTCTGAATGGTTTTGCACTTAAAAAAAAAAATCTTCAAGACCGGAAGTCAAGCAAGAGGGAGGAGATATGGGGATATATGTATACGTATAGCTGATTCACTTTGTTATACAGCAGAAGCTAACACACCATTGTAAAGCAATTATACTCCAATAAAGATGTTTAAAAAAAAAAAGTCAACAACAGCAACAAAAAAAACTGGAAGTCAAGTAGAATGATAATGTAGAAACGATCATGTTTCCTCTTTTTTTCTTTTCTTTTAGACATTATTAACCAAAGGTGGTCAATTTTCTAAAATTCATATATACTTTCAAAGAGCAACATGAAATATTGGGTCCATGCATTTGTTTCAGGAGGACTGGCCGTCTTTAGAAGGAGTAGTTTTAAGGACCCCTGAAGTTCTGTTTCTGTTTTGAAATTTGTTGGTTCTGAAAAGCTGTGAAAACATTTGTTTGAATATTTTGTTAATTCTTATACAGATAATTGATAAAACCCCCAAACCTTTCTGAGGTGTTCTCGAATCACTAGACTTCATCTTTCTCAGGCATTTTCAAATCTTCTGCTGAAGGATCTGGCCCTTGTGTCATTCTCAACTTCATTCTCCCCTCAAAATAAGAGCTTTAGAGAAAAACATGAAAGGTGAAAACTAAACTAAAAAAATCAACCTTGAACTGTGCTATGGGCATAAATATGAAGTGTCAGGTGAGGACAATATTCAAGCTTGCTGTGCATTTGATGCTTTCATAAGATCCTAAAGGCTGATTCCTCACCAAGTAGGGCAGGAAAACCTGCATAATTGGGGGGATGTTTCAGTAAGAGCTGAAACACAGTGGAAAGAGGAAGAACTAGAATTTAAGAAGTGCTAATAAGGAAGATTTAAGAGGAGAAAAAATGATAGGAAAAATGTTTGAAGTTAGAAACAAATTGATACTTGAATACGATGCACGTGAAAGGGAAAAATGAAGCCCACAAAAGAGGTCTTAAAGAAATGTGGAATAGTTCTGGAGATGAAATGTTATATAAATATTGCTAGTCAGTTATAATCAACCATGGCAAAGACACGTGTTTTGTAACTGAAAGAACTGACAAAAGCAAAACGACCAACTCAGCATTGGGTAAAGGGAATTGGGGAAAAGAGCATTTATTAATTGCCAAAAATTAAATAAATACATGGAAGGGGGTTGGTATTCAGGATGGCTGAGACAAAATACAAGGAGATTGTGGATGGCATGAAAATGTTGAGAAAGTAGAATAAATGCTAAATCAAAAGAACTTGAAAACAATAGTCATCCCCCATTGGAGTTATGCTGGCATTAAATAAGGACTATTTATCATGAACAGTTATAGCCAAATTCAGCAAGACTTAGAAAAAGAAGAACCCATCAGCAAATAAGTTCCAAAGAACAATGTCTGTGGCCGTTAGAGGATACAGATAAAATGCTTAACACCATTCTTATCAGGTCAGTCTCCTGCTGAAAACCCTCAGTGCTCCCCACTGCCCGCTGCTGAAGGAACCCACCCTCAGGGTGTCTGTACTGAAGCATCCATCCTGCTCCTCCAGGAGCTGCCATTTCCACCAGCGAGAACCCTCCAAACTGCAGAGCCACGGTCGGCAACCCCTGCTCAGGGCTCTTGCCTTCGGCCTCTTTTTCAAGATCTGTCCCTTTACCTGGAGTGGATGTCCTCTCCTCATCCCAGCCTTTATATCTCGTATAGCAAATACATCTCAAATCACATCCTCCGCTATTAATTTGTTCAGCAAATACATACAGACTGCCTGCAACATACCTGGAACTTTTCTAGACTCTGGGACACAGCGGTGAAACAACAGGCAGAAATCCTTTTCTTCATGGAGCATATTTTAGTGAGGGGAGAGTGAAGAGACATCCCGTCAATAAATAAACAAGTACAATACTATTCTTGAAACGTTTCCCTATCTCTCCTGTATTAGTTTCCATGGCTGCTATAACAAATTTCCAAAAACTGGGTAACTCAAAACAACAGAAATTTATTCTCTCACGGTTCTGGAAGACTGAAGTCCGAATGGAGGTGCTGGCGGGACCCCATTACCTCTGGAGGCTCTGGTGGAGGATCCTTCTCTGCCTCTTCCAGCTTCTGGGAGCTGCCGGGATATCTGGAGGCCACGGCACTCCAACCTCTGCCCCGGCGGTCACATTACCTGCTCCCTTCTTTGCAGTTTCCCTTTGCTTCTCTCTTACAAGGACACTTGTCATTGGATTTAGGGCCCATTCTAAATGACATCTGGATGATCTCATTTCACGATCCTTAATGACATCTGCAAAGACTCTTTTCCCAAATAAGGTTACCTCCCAGGTTCCAGGAATTTGCAGTAGATATCTTTTGGGAGGACATTTTTTGGACTATCCTATCTCCAAAGTTTATGTAGAAGGAGTTTCCAATGTTTTTGAAAGCACACAATGCACTTATTATTCTTATTATTTTGAAAAATCAGATTCTGTTTTGTATATGGCCGTCTGTGGCCTTGTTTTTAATCTTTCTAATCCAGCAGTTCTCCCTTCAAAATAGATTGCAATTCCTTTATGTCGTTCCCCACTGCTTCCACTCTGGTCCACACAGCATCGTTTTTTTGCCCATATTCTTGCTGTAGCTCCTCTCTGCCTGCCCTCCCTCATCTCACTCCTCTACAGATGTGGTTCCATGGCCAGAGTGGAAGATTTCCCAAGAATAGACCAGAGCCTCCGCAAGTCTCTCTGACTAATGTCACCTGCTCAGTCAGATATGCTTCCTGGGAAGACCCTCGTTAACATTCAATGCATCATGATCAAAATGATTATGTATTTGTGGTTTATAGGCTTACTGTCTGTCTGCCCTCGGTGCACTGGAATAAAAGTGCCATCGAGCACTTTATTTTCTTGAGGAAGTTAAGTGGGCATCATGAGCGTAGAATTTAAAATGAACTTCGCTGGTAGCTGCTAGACGCTGAACCAAAGCAGGCTTGTTCAGGCATCATCTCATCTACAGTTGGGTGAGAGATTTGTGCCCTCCAGGAGGATCGCCCTGCAGCAGGGCAGGATCCTTGCTCAGCACACAAGCCCTCAATAAGGCTTACAGCACTATCCTCCCTTAGGCTGGGAAGGGGATTAATACCCTTTGGAAACATTTGCACAGGTATCAAATAAGGAATTTCTGGCTGACCTTTAATCAACATAAATTTAAGTAGTCATTTTATCATTTGAATCTTCAAGTAGTCGGGCGGGTTTGACTCTAATTTGTGGTTCCTCCAGTGTGGCCCCCAGATCAATGCCATAAACATCACCTGGGAGCTCCACAGAAATGCAGATTTGCAGGGGATCCCACCCCAGACCTAGTGAAAGAGACGCTTTGGGGATGCAGCTCAGCCGCTGTGGCTTCACAAGCCCTCCAGGTGTTTCTGATTCTTGATAAATTTGAGCACCGCTGCTCTAACTGATTTTAACCACTCTCATTGTGTTAGGCTAGTTTTAATCTCACCTTTATCATTTGAGTATTAAGCAGCTTCTTGTGATGTCACACCCTCTTTTTTTTTTTTTTTTTTTTTTTTTTTTTTTGCGGTACGCGGGCCTCTCACTGTTGTGGCCTCTCCCGTTGCGGAGCACAGGCTCCGGAGGCACAGGCTCAGCGGCCATGGCTCATGGGCCCAGCTGCTCCGCGGCATGTGGGATCTTCCTGGACCAGGGCACGAACCCGTGTCCCCTGCATCGGCAGGCGGACTCTCAACCACTGCGCCACCAAGGAAGCCCACATCCTCTTTCTTTTACTCATTGAAACTCCTTGGAAAAATGCTTTTCCAAATAGTTATATATGAATATACATATGCAATATATATTATGTAAATAGTATGTGAATATATGTAATATATTTATTTATATAGGACAGAAGAAAACACTGATACATACCAAGGTGTTGTCTGCGAATAACCCAATTTAGGTGATCTTTATTTTTTTCTTTACATCTAGAAAAATGTAATAATAATTTTTAATTTTTAAAATTATTTTTCTCTGCACCACAAATAAGTTGATCTGAAGAAGCTCTTTCCCTGAGCATTCTTTCTTTAAAGTTACATTAATTTTTAAAAGATTATATGGGGCTTCCCTGGTGGTTCAGTGGTTGAGAGTCCGCCTGCCGATGCAGGGGACGCGGGTTCATGCCCTGGTCCGGGAAGATCCCACATGTCGCAGAGCGGCTGGGCCCGTGAGCCACGGCCGCTGAGCCTGCGCGTCCGGAGCCTGTGCTCCACAACGGGAGAGGCCACAACAGTGAGAGGCCCGCGTACCGCAAAAAAAAAAAAAAAAAAAAAAAAAGATTATATGAAAAAAAAGTGAAAAATAAAGGGCTAATCCCCCTACTTTAAAGAAAAGAGAAGGAAAAACCCAGTGATCTATTCAAAAAATGAACAAAGAGACCAAACAGATAAATACAAATTGTCCTTTAATATGTGAAGAGATACCATCCACCCCCATAATAAGAAAAATATAGATTAAAGCTATGCTTAAATACCATTTTTAATTTATTAGATTAAATTAAATACAAAAGTTGGACAATATACATGCTGGCCAAGGAGAGAAACAGAATCTCACAAACATTCCTGGTGGAAGTTCAAAATAGTACAACTACTACTGGGGTTAATTTGACAAAATCTATCAAAACAACAAATGCAAGTCAGACAGAGAAAGACAAATACCGTATAGTCTCACTCATATGTGAAATCAAAAACAAACAACAAAAAACCCCCAAAAACCAAGCTCATAGATACAGAGAACAGATTGGTGGTTGCCAGAAGGGAGGGGTGGGGGGAGAAATGGGTGAAGTTCTCTTCACAAGAAAAAAAATTTTTGTAACTATGTATGATGGTGGACGTTAACTAGAGCTATTGTGGTGATCCTTTCTCAGTGTATATAAATATTGAATCGTTATGTTGTACACCTGAAACTAATATAATGTTATCTGTTAATTATACCTCACTTTTCAAAAACTTGCTAAAAAAAAAAGACAAATGCATCATTTAGCCTTTGACCTAGAAATCCCATTTCTGTGTATTTACCCTACAGAGACATCTGCAAACTTAAAAAATGAGGCACGTACAAGATTATTCATTGCAGCATTCCTTTTTTTACCTCACAATGTGAATCTTTTTTTAAAATAAATATATTTATTTATTTTCGGCTGCGTTGGGTCTTCGTTGCTGCACACGGGCTTTCTTTAGTTGCGGCGAGCGGGGGCTACTCTTCTTTGCGGTGTGCGGGCTTCTCATTGTGGTAGCTTCTCTTGTTGCGGAGCACGGACTCTAGGTGCTTGTGTTTCAATAGTTATGCCACGCGGGCTCTGGAGGGCAGGCTCAGTAGTTGTGGTGCACGGGCTTAGTTGCTCCGCGGCATGTGGGATCCTCCCGGACCAGTGCTCGAACTTGTGTCCCCTGCATTGGCAGGCAGATTCTTAACCACTGTACCACCAGGGAAGCCCCATAATGTGAATTTTATTTCATAGTTTAGATTATACTTGATGTGACATATGTATTTCTTTTTTTATTGAAGTATAGTTGATTTACAATGTTGTGTTAATTACTGCTGTACAGCAAAGTGATTCAGCTATACATATATAGACATTTTTTTACATATTCTTTTCCATTATGGTTTATTATAGGATATTGAATATAGTTCTCTGTGCTATACAGTAATACCTTATTGTTCAGTATTCCTTTTTTTTTTTTTTTTTTTGCGGTAAGCAGGCCTCTCACTGTTGTGGCCTCTCCCGTTGTGGAGCACAGGCTCTGGACGCGCAGGCTCAGCAGCCATGGCTCACTGGCCTAGCCGCTCCGCGGCATGCGGGATCCTCCCGGACCGGGGCATGAACCCGCGTCCCCTGCATCAGCAGGCAGACTCTCGACCACTGTGCCACCAGGGAAGCCCAGTATTCCTTTTTATAATAGTAAAAATCAGGAAACAATCCAAATATCCATCTACAGGGAACTGGTTGAATCAAAGATGAAACATCATGCAGTGGAGTACTATGCAACTATGAAAACAAATGGGTGTTTATGTACTCTTGTGGAAATATCACCGAGATAAATTAAGTGGAAAAAAAGCGAAGGGCAAAGCAGTAAATGTAATGTTACATTTTATGTAAGAAAGGGGGGGAAATAACAGCATACATCATGTATGCTTACATCTTCATAAAGAAACTCAGAAAGGAGGCTATGAGTAGTTTTCATAGAGTGGGAAGATCAGGACAGGAATAGAGGGAACGTGTACCCGTTAAAGTATTTTAATTTCTAAACCATATGAATGTACTACTTTTTTAAACAAAAGGCAACAAGTAAAATTTCTATATTACTTTTTATAATTCTAAGAGTAACACCTACTCATTATAGAACATTGTAAGAGTAAACAAAAAAGACAGAAATGTAAAAACAATCCTTCATAATTCCCTCTCTAGAGACAAGCACTGTAAACATTCTGGCATATTTCCTTCCCATCTTTTTCCATGCAGTTCTCTATAAATACCTGTGTATATACTTACAAAGTTAAGATCACACTGTGAAACAATTTTGTATTTAACACTTAGATAATTTTATGAGCATTTTAATGTGTCATTTTAAACTCTTCAAAATAATCGTGTTTATATTTGCTCTTAAGAAGTGTTAACAGAAAAGCCCATTCTTTCTAAGGAATTTTAAAAGTCACCCATAAATTAACAGAAGGACCGTAGCCTTCACTCTTTCAGTCTTTACACACAGGGCACACGTAAGATGAGGCTTTCAGGATGTACTTAACGAATGGTCCTGGCAGCCAGGCTAAGATGCTGTTTTGCCACAGTAGCAAGGGACGCCATGGCAACCATTCTGGAGGGTTTGTGAAGAGAAGCTCAGAAGACGCATTTATCTAACACACGATTCCTGAACTTCATCCGTGCCCATGATGGGTGCCATTATTGACTGGCAGCCCGACACGGTGCTGGGATAGTTTGTGATTTCCTATCTGTCCTTTTCTTGTCAGGTTTTTGCGTTGTCAGCAAAACTGGGGAAAGAGAGCACCGACAAGAGGATGTCAAGAAGTGGTCCTTTTTCATATGGGCTGTTTATTAGCACATTCATTGTGTAGCCCTTCCAGCATGGCAGGAGGGTGGGGTGTCCCATTGTACAGATGAAGTAAACATATTTGAAGAAATTTAGCAAGGAGATACCTTAGCCTTGTGGTTAAGCATAGAAGATTTGGAGTCAAAAAAATTTGCTTTTGAATCTTGTTTCTTTCTCTAAAAAACTGTCACTTCTTTTACTCCCTGAGGTTGGGAGTGAGGCAGCTTCCTCCTTTCTAGTCAAGGCTCAGCTCATAGCCCCCCTGAACTCCAAAAGAAAGAGTCTGAACTAGATTTGGTAGGTGTCTCTTTATTTAAAAAAAATTTTTAACAGGGGCATGACGTGATCGAAATAAGATTTGGTGAAGATTAATTTGGTGGTAACCTGGCAGGTGAAACGGAGAGAAGAGGGAGAGCAGAGAGGCTTGGGGGCTGTCACACTGGTTTACATAAGCACCCCTCTGAACATGAATAAGAACGCTGGGAGTGGTCCAAAGGAACAGAAAGGAAGGAGTGGAAACAGGAGAGACTGTGAATGAAAAATGGATGGGGTTTGAAAATTGCTTTGATGCTAGGCACAAGGGAAATATGGGAAGGAAATCCGCAAAAAGACCTGCATTTAAGGAGGCAGGGTATGAGGAATTAGTTTGGAGGTAGGAGAGGACAGGTGATGAGTCTGATTTCAAACAAGCTGAGCTTGAGATGCGGTATATAAATGAATAAAGAAAGGAGGTAACAAGATGGGCAAGAGAGTTGAGTATGTGGGTGAAAGAACTGAGATGTTGGACCAGAACTGGAGAGAAGCCTGAGAGACCCATGGGAGGGATGTTTCCAGGATGTTCTGGCAAAGGTTCTTCTTGGATCTACAGGGCAACAGGAAATACAGATTATTTAATGGAATTGAAACAATAGGCAGTTAATTTAGGTGTGACATCAAGTTTGACCAAAAGCACTATTCTAAAGAGGTGGATAATTCCAGGTATAAGGGAAGGGGGGTTTGTGATGTACCAACTGGAAGGTACCTAGGACGCTAGGATCTAAAGTCGTTGTGCAGGACTCCTGGGAAGCATAACAGCATCCAGGAGTCGATGGAATCAGAAATTTTTATGTTGCTCCAAAGGGGACTAGGAACCCGAAGACTGAGACATGCTGTCCCAGCTCCCCGTGAGCTTCAAAATCTGCCCTTGGCTTTGGAAATGTTTGCAGTGAATATGCTTTGAGTTGTTGAGGGGAAAAATCTTGAAACTAGAATCACTTAGGAAGGAATGAATTGGACGTACAGAGATTAGGGAAAAAACATTTTAATGCCCAAATGTTTTCAGTCTTTAGACTACTGTCTAGACAAGGGAAAAAACCAAATAGAGAAAGAAAAGAATGTGGTTTTTCCCTTTAGAAGGAGTCTACGTGAAGCAGTTCAGAGAAGCATGAAATGTGGCTTCTTAGAAGAACTTCAATCTGTTTTGAATTATCCACATGTGGTCTATGAAAAAGATTCACCTTGGCTGTTTAAAAATATCCTCCTTCCCAGGCAAGAATATACAATGGAGAAAAGACAGCCTCTTCAATAAGTGGTGCTGAGAAAACTGGACAAGCTACATGTAAAAGAATGAAATTAGAACACTCCCTAACACCATACACAAAAATAAACTCAAAATGGATTAAAGACCTAAATGTAAGGCCAGACACTATGAAACTCTTAGAGGAAAACATAGGCAGAACACTCTATGACATAAATCACAGCAAGATCCTTTTTGACCCACCTCCTAGAGAAATGGAAATAAAAATAAAAATAAACAAATGGGACCTAATGAAACTTAAAAGCTTTTGCACAGCAAAGGAAACCATAAACAAGGCCAAAAGACAACCCTCAGAATGGGAGAAAATATTTGCAAATGAAGCAACTGACAAAGGATTAATCTCCAATATATACAAGCAGCTCATGCAGCTCAATATCAAAAAAACAAACAACCCAATCTAAAAATGGGCAGAAGACCTAAACAGACATTTCTCCAAAGAAGATATACAGATTGCCAACAAACACATGAAAGAATGCTCAACATCATTAATCATTAGAGAAATGCACATCAAAACTACAATGAGGTATCACCTCACACCAGTCAGAATGGCCATCATCAAAAACTCTACAAACAATAAATGCTGGAGAGGGTGTGGAGAAAAGGGAAGCTTCTTGCAATGTTGGTGGGAATGTAAATTGATACAGCCACTATGGAGAACAGTATGGAGGTTCCTTAAAAAACTAAAAATAGAACTACCATATGACCCAGCAATCCCACTACTGGGCATATACCCTGAGCAAACCATAATTCAAAAAGAGTCATGTACCACAATGTTCATTGCAGCTCTATTTACAATAGCCAGGACATGGAAGAAACCTAAGTGTCCATCGACAGATGAATGGATAAAGAAGATGTGGCTCATATATACAATGGAATATTACTCAGCCATAAAAAGAAACGAAATTGAGTTATTTGTAGTGAGGTGGATGGACCTAGAGTCTGTCATACAGAGTGAAGTAAGTCAGAAAGAGAAAAACAAATACTGTATGCTAACACATATATACATATGGAATTAAAAAAAAAAGGTTCTGAAGAGACTAGGGGCAGGACAGGAATAAAGACTCAGGCATAGAGAATGGACTTGAGGACACGGGGAGGGGGAAGGGTAAGCTGGGACAAAGTGAGAGAGTGGCATGGACATATATACACTACCAAATGTAAAATAGATAGCTAGTGGGAAGCAGCCACATAGCACAGGGAGATCAGCTCTGTGCTTTGTGACCACCTGGAGGGTGGGATAGGGATGATGGGAGGGAGACGCAAGAAGGAGAAGATATGGGGATATATGTATATGTATAGCTGATTCACTTTGTTATACAGCAGAAACTAACACACCACTGTAAAGCAATTATACTCCAATAAAGATGTTAAAAAAAATATCCTTCCCTCTTCTAGCTAGCTACCTCCCACAGTGGGGTTAGTTCCAAGGAATAGACACAGATTTTCATTTATGAATATGTGGAAAACATTAAAAAGGAAACTACGTTATGAAAATAATAATTCCTAAGAGTTTGCTTTTCAAACTCCACCATGAAGAGTTTTTTTTAATGATCTGATAATTTAGGGTTAACCTATGTTAATACAGTGTTTCCATAATCTCTTGAGAAGTGAATTAACTACCAGAGCTAAATATTCACAGTTTCTGAATCATTCTCTGGGTGGGGAGACACATTTGAACAGCTGTATATCAATTTTCTGCCCCATTCTACATTGTGTTTTCCATGCCCTGCAGTCAAAGACCCTCAGGAAATTAAAATTGGTTTAGTGACAATACCGGCTTGATTGACCCATTACAATGAGGGGAGACCTCACACCAGGAGGAGCCACAGACCACGTCAGTAAGGAGGTGTTAGAAAGATTTTATTATAGGATTTGGGCTTGTGTTAAGTGACTTTAGGGAGAGTATTCAGGAAGGAGGGACTATTCCATGATTGGAATTTTTACATCAAAGGTGGGATAAAACATGCAAGGCTAAAGCTGTAATTGGCGATGAAGCAGCAGTGATTCAGGTTAACCAGAATAGGGGATGCTTGGATATTTGTGTGGTATGGTCGATATTCTAGTTTTTTTTGTTTGTTTGTTTGTTTTGCCGTACGCGGGCCTCTCACTGTTGTGGCCTCTCTGGTTGTGGAGCACGAGCTCCGGACGCGCAGGCTCAGCAGCCATGGCTCACGGGCTCAGCCGCTCTGCGGCATGTGGGATCTTCCTGGACCAGGGCACGAACCCGTGTCCCCTGCATCGGCAGGCGGACTCTCAACCACTGCACCACCAGGGAAGCCCTGGTCGATATTCTTGTTTGATTGAGCCCAGACATGACTGTGGAGTGGGCTCGTCTTAGTCTTGACCTCTCAGGGTCACAGGGTGGCCTTGAATGACATTGGTGTCCTGTGAAGTCATGTTCAGCAGAAGGCCGCAGCCTCACAGCCAGGCCGGCTCATAGCAACACGGAGGCCTACCTGACAGCACCAGGCTTGCTCCCCGACGGGACTGCTATTCTCTTTCTTAGCCTGAGCTCTCCCAAAATGCTACTCCTTCACTGTTTCTCAGTAATTAGCAACAAGCGTATGTTTATTTATTCAACTAAGGTTTATGGAGGATCTCTTACATGCTGGGGTATGATAGCGGTCAAAACAGACATGGAATCTTGAAAATTAGATCCACAGTGGGTAGAAGAGAGAGGGAAACAGGAATTTACATTTATTTAAAAATTTAATTGAAAAAACCCAGATGTTTAATCACAAGCTGTGATAGCTATTACGAAGGAAAAGTGCAAAGAGTTTTCAGAAGGGGTAACCACAGAGCTAATCTAGTCCAAAGAGTCAGAAAATGATGTTGGAGCAGAAATTCTAAGGCTAAGTGGGAGTTAGCCAGGGGGAGGAGGTAGGGATGGAAGGTGGGAAGGGCATTCCAGACCAAATATCATCTGCAAAGGCCCTGAGGCAGAGAGACTTTGGAGAAACTGAAAGAAGGCCAGTATGGCTGGCTCTCTGCTCATCTCAAAAGCTATTTCTTGGACCAAACAGTATTTATTATAATAGGCAGCATTCTAAATAATGAGATAAGAAAACCAATGGGCTGTTTAAAAACCAACTGGCTTTAACTGAAGAAAGCTGCCATAGTGGTTTGTAAGCAGTAATGCAGATTCCAGAAATGATGGCCTTATTATCTGGGAATTCATCAAAACCTTAATATTTCAATTTGAATTTAAAGCTTGGTGTTTTCATATGGAACACTTGGCCCATTCCATCTTCTCTCCCCCCCCCTTTTTTTTTTTTTTTTGATGTGGACCATTTTTAAGGTCTTTATCAAATTTGTTACAATATTGCTTCTGTTTTACCTTTTGGTTCTTTGGCCGCGAGGCATGTGGGATCTTAGCTCCCTGACCAGAGATCAAACCGGCAACCCCTGCATTAGAAGGCGAAGTCTTAACCACTGGACCGCCAGGGAAGTCCCCACCCCTCATTTCTTACTTACCTTCTGTATTCTATGACTCACATTCAATCCCCAGCCCCTTCGAGGGTGGGATTCCATTCTATTCAGCTTCACAAGTCCTCTAGCCCTTGTCACTTAGTGGGTTTCATTGGTTTAACTAACTTTTATTGAACAATGGGCCCAGTAGTACTCCTCACGAGGATACAGAACCTAAAAAGATGGATCTCTGCCCCCCAGGGATAAACTTTAAAAGAGCTGTTGCAAGAATCTGGCCCACTATCCTAAAACATAAAACATGCTTTTGGTCCACTTTATCAAATTACTTAACATCAATTTCTACCATTGTTTCTCCTATGATAGAATCATCTTTATTTTCTACTTCAGAGTCTAAGAAACTACTTGCAATAATATATTGATATTTTGAAATAAAGTTTGAAGATTCCAAGATGGTATTCCCGTTGTTAAAATCAAATGACTTACTTGTGATCCCATTTATAATCGATGCTTTCACCTTGGGGTGTTTGAAAATGAGGTGCTTTTCCTTTTATCTTTCCAGTGGCAGCCCCTTGGAATGCTTGTGTGAGCACAAGACTCAGAATTAGGAACCCTTCATTCTGCCCTGGACTCACCAGGTTACCCAACTTAACCTCACTGTTTCCTCCTCTGTAAAATGGGGATAAGGATACTTGCTTCTCTCACTGGGGGGTGTCATGAGTATTACTTAGTGTTTGTCAGGTGCTTTGAGGTCTTCAGAGGAAAGGCCCCGTGGAAGCCCAGTATTATAATAAAAGCCTCCCTACCTCCCACTCTCACTGAGCAGCGATTACCAATTCTAGCCAACTCTAAATGGCGATAATGCTGCATTCAGACATGACAAGGCAAGTTTTACTGGTCCATTAGGACATGCCTATGTGAGGGAATTAGCTCTGTGAAAATGGTTATTATGCCAAGGACTTATACTTTAGGCAGTTGTTGGTCTTCATAGTTAATAGTTAAATACTAAGCCATTTGGAAAGGCTGGTTTCACATTCCAATTGGGAAGTCAGGCCTTCGTGACCATGCCATTTACATCTAAAGAAGCTTAGGCGTGTGGTGTGGGAGAATTTACTTCCCATGAAATGAACTCATATTTATATGGAAGGCCAACATCAGTTTCTAAGAAACTAGCTGGGGAGAGAAGACAATGCTTGCCACCTAATTAGGAAAGAAAGAAGTGTCTCCAGCATACTATAATTGTCTGGATTCCAATTTCAAAGGGTTTGTAACTTGCAAAAAAAATTAATTCTCTCATTAGAGCCATATTTAATCCACGGCAACAAGCTAAATCAATTCTTGGTACTTTTTTTTTCCACACTTTTGTGGATCAGCGTCACACCTAGTATATGAGAATTAACAGACTGCAAAGAGGGGGCACATGTCTTATAGGTGATAGCTGGATGGTGAATAATGTATGTTCTTTAGTTTATTTGTTTGTTTTTTGATCTCCCATCAGGCTTAGCATTTTCCTGGTTCAAAAGTAACAGTTGATTTCTCCTTCAGGAAGCAGGAAATTAGCTAGATAAGTATATTTCAAAAGCTACCTGAGTTGTTAACATGATGATCTTATCTAAAAGTTAGAGGAGGACTTCCCTGGTGGTCTAGTGGTTAAGACTCTGTGCTTCCACTGCAGGGGACACAGGTTAGATCCCTGGTCGGGGAACTGAGATCCCACATGCTGCGCAGCACAGCCAAAAAAAAAAAAAAAAAAAAAGCTAGATGACACATTCATATTTTCATAACTGAAAATTTCTTTTTAAAAATACAAGATAAAAGTTCCACAAGAGCCACTGTTCTTCAATCATTGTAGAATTGTGTGCTTTCCATTTGTCTGAAAGGCAAGACAGATAAAGAAGTGACAAATTTTTACCAAGTGTTTTTTCATAGAGGAAGTGGTAAACTATTCTCCTATCGTGTAGATCACAAAGTAACATTTCACCATGAAATGAATTCATATCATGTTTATAAACACTGTATGACTTCATTTAGATTCATTTCTAACTTGTGCTAATTTGGGTGTGAAGAGAAGTAGAACCACCATTGTTTTGCCCATGAAAACAGAGCTTCTTAAGCAAATTCATTGTGTAAACAAGGGAAACACTTTCTTTACTTAAGAGTGAGGCCTAACATTGTCTAGGGCCTGAGAAACCAGTTAGTGGCATTGTTGGCATACAAAGCATATGCCAATTACAAATGATTCTTATCTACCTATTAACAGACTTAGCAGTCCTCTTTTGCACTTAGGGCCCATTATCCTGATCATAATTTTGTTATGTTTGCTTACTAAAATACACACACACCTTTGAAAAAATCACAGATTTAAGTGATCGAGTCAGTTTTCTTCTGTGTGTATTTTGTTATTTTGTAAATCTTTTCATTAACACTGAAAATCATTTATTCATTCATTCAACAAACACCACACCACTGAGAATGCCATTGTTCTGGCCTGGAGATGAGAGGGGAGAAAGATACCTACAAAAAAATGGTTGTGTAGTGTGACATCGGAAGAGACTCTTATTTATTCCGGTGGATTCTGGGGAGGGCAGATGTAGAAATGGCGATGTCAGACTGCCCCATGCAGAGCAAATAGTATGAAGCTGTGGGGAGAGGGAAGGAAGGAGGAGGGTGCAAAGAAACGGAGGGGTGCCTGGAATGCCTGGTGGGGCTGGAGCGCCTGGTGAGGGTGGGCTGAGGCGGGGGAGCAAGGCAGGGCTTCCATCAAAACTGGGCTCATGGTTCATGCTAACTAGGTTAGATTTTATCCTAAAGACGACCGGACGTCACTGGAGGGTTTCAGTGGTGTGATGTGGTCAGATTTAAGGCTAGAATGGTCTCTCAGATAATTCTGCTCAAGACCTCCCAGATCTGAGTCATCAGAACGACTAAAAAACACAAAACAAAAGCAAAACACACTTATTTTACTTCTTTTCAAAAAGCTTAATGTTAAAACACTAAAATCAAAAGCTTATGAAAAGGGCTTCCCTGGTGGCGCAGTGGTAGAGAGTCCGCCTGTCGATGCAGGGGACACGGGTTCGTGCCCCGGTCCGGGAATATCCCACATGCCGCGGAGCGGCTGGGCCCGTGAGCCATGGCCGCTGAGCCTGCGCGTCCGGAGCCTGTGCTCCGCAGCGGGAGAGGCCACAGCAGTGAGAGGCCCGCGTACCGCCAAAAAAAAAAAAAAAAAAAAAAGTCACTGAGCACCACTATATGCTAAAAGTATTGTAAAACCTTTGGTTTTACAGTCCCATTTGATCCTCACTGTGGCCATTATGATATAGATGTTACTGCAATTAGAATATGAGGCATGTGAGGCCCTATGAAATTAGATGACTGGGCAAAGCCAGGAACAGGTGGAGGTGCGATCCAATCCTAGCCTTGTGAACTCTTTACATTCTGTGGTGCTTCACCTCCCAAGCTGACTGGCTCTTTTCCTGAGAAGATTGGAATGGCCGTGTTGGACACTATGCATCTGAAAGGCCTCAGGAGAATTATAAAATGGAATGAAAAAAAAATGGAATGGAAGAAGCAAACTGTACTGGGTTGAACAGTGCCCCCTCCCCCAATTCATGTCCACCCAGTACCTCAGAATATGACCTTTAACTGGCAGTAGGATCTTTGCAGATATAATCGGTTAAGATGAGGGCATACTGGTTTAAATTGGGCCCTAAACCCAATGACTGGTGTCTTTACAAGAGAAAGAAGAAGGAGATTCAGATACAGACAAAAGGTGGCCATGTGATGACAGAGGCAGTGATTTGGGCTATGTAGCTATAAGACAAGTTACACCAAGGGTTGCCAGTAACCTCCAGAAGTTAGGAGGAGGCAAAGAAAGGTTCTTCTCTAGAACCTTCAGGGGAGACAGAGTCCCGCCAGAACCTTGATTTCAGACTTCCATCCTCCAGAACGGTGAGCCAATAGGTTTCGATCATTTTAACTCATCCAATTTGTGGTAATTTATTACAGGAGCTCTTGGAAATCAATGCATAAACCTTCTTACAGAAGTTTATGTGGAGTCTTCCAATCGACTGTTAATTTCATAAAGGTACAATTGAATGAAAAGATGTTTTAAACAGAACTTTCCAGGGCTTCCCTGGTGGCACAGTGGTTGAGAGTCCGCCTGCCGATGCAGGGGACACGGGTTCGTGCCCCGGTCCGGGAAGATCCCACGTGCCGCGGAGCGGCTGGGCCCGTGAGCCATGGCCACCGAGCCTGCGCATCCGGAGCATGTGCTCCACAACGGGAGAGGCCACAACAGTGAGAGGCCCATATACCGAAAAAAAAAAAAAAAAAAACACAGAACTTTCCAGATGGTTAAATTAATGAAAAATTGAAACTCTGTGAAAAGAAAATTCACTGCACATGTACATCCATTAGCTACCTGGCTATGATGCTCGTCAAGAAATGTTGATGTAAGTGGAAAAGAAAATAAAGGAATAAAATGATATATTTCTGTAAGTAATGGGATTAAAAGGATAGGCTAGAAACATAGATTTGATGCTAGTGTTCATAACAGTTCATTCAATAAAGGTGGAGAATGAACTGAAAACGAAATACTCAAGAAATATGTTGAAAAACAAGAAAGTGTAAAATCCTCTCTGAACTTAAAATCTTGATTAGTACATATTTACCAAGACTAGTTTCCTGGTTAATGAGCCTGGAAATTGAAGGTAACCTGGACTTTTTCTCTCTTGAACAATAGGGATTAATTGAAGGCAAATATAATTTGTCAAAGTAACACAGATTGGCCATGGGGGCTTTTTGGCTGTGTTGCTGTTTATTAATTGGTTCATCCTATTCTTTACACTTCAACCATGGAAAGGGTGGTTGTCAAAATTTGGCTAAAAAGAACCTAATTTCCAGGCTGAGGGCTGGGTAGTCAGCTATGATTTTCATTCAGTAGAGCAGAAAGAACAGAGGATGGTGACCTGAAGCTCTGATTTCTAGTCCAAATGCTCATCAGCGAGTCTGCGGCCTCCAGTAAAACTCCCATCTCCACAATTCTAGTTTTCTCTTCTGTTCCATGAAATTACTGAGCAATGATGTATAAAATACCTGCATATGCTAAAATAGCCCTTCCAGGCAAATGAAGAGACCGAGAATGATAAAGTTGCTACAGGATGCACAGAGATAGGGGTAGGAGTCAGACCAAAGGGTATGGGTGAATATGTACTTCATTCTAAGCAGAATTAAGGATTTAAGATGAGGTTTCATGAAAGCCTCAGCATATACATCAAATTAATTCTATCAGTTAACCTGATGATATTCCGTTCATGGTTGTACATGCAGATCCAAAGGATGTATCATATCCCTTTGATATCCTACATTAGAAGAAACTGACATAAGAGTAAAAATATCATTCTTAAGGAAACAGATTAATGCATTAATATTTTGTACCAAAACATCTGACCTAAACAAAAATCTCTGTTTAAAAATAGTGAGAATGGAACAAGATCAACGCATTTAGTAAAAGGAAATAGGATAACTGTTATAATCTTCTATGCACAAGCACACACATATAGAACTTTCAAAATGCCTTGCTTTGGTAGATGCTCAAAAAAGATTGATTGGGTGAATAAATATTTTCCTTTTGATTACACCAATATTCTCATTTCTGGTTTGTTTTCATTTTGATTTCGTTGGGTTTTGTTTTTTTATGTGTTTTATATTTGGAAGTAGCATCATATGAAATTGATCACCCACATACTTTTCTGCTCCTTCCCTGACAGTTTCTAACCCATCCATTCAGTTAAGCATTTGATGAACCACACAAAACTCTTTCACTAAAGATTCCTAAGACTTCATTCTGAAAATAGAAGTGTCTGTTCATCCCAAGTGCAAACTGAAAAACAAACAAACACACCCAATTCAATTTTTCGTTTAAGTCAAACCAGCATCACAAATTATTTTTCAGGGCCAAATTTTTACGGTTTTAAAAGTTCAGGGTATGTACAAGTTGAATTTGGGTCAATAAAGACAAAGTTTCATTTCCTCAGCAGACCTCTTTTTATGGGAAACTCATATAATCAGAATTTCTTCAGCAATCACACCTAACACAATTCCTGAATTCCATAGAACTGCCAGCCCTTGTTGCTATCAATTTTAGTATCCTGGACATCACAGGCCATGTGATGTAGTGGAAAACAGAGTTCATAGTTAGAATTTGGTGGAAGAGCTAGAGTTTGTCACTTACCCTTTCATGCCATTCTATCTTAAACCTGTTGGAATGATTGTCATCATCTACAGTGATTCAGTCCATATTCTGGACACTGAATACTCAACTCAAAGGAATGATTATAAAAGGGGCTTTCAGATCCATTGATGAAAGACATGAGACAAATACAGAGTATTATGATGATTAATCTTGATTATTGTTATTATTATGATGGCTGGCTATTATTATAGTTTTATTGGAACCTGTGAGGAACAATGGTTGTGCTGATGATCTTGAAGTTTCTTAAGAACAGGATTCTTAGCTCCTTTGTCAGTACTAGTTGATCTATAGCTTTATTTAAACTGTTAAGGATTTAAGCCAGTTGAATTATTGGAGCTTGGTGAAAATAGCTCTAGCCGAGTTAGAGGGTAAATTATATCAGCTTTTGGAACAAGGTCCAAGATAATGCTCCAAAAAGAAGTGAAAAGCTCTGTTTATTTGTGCCTCTCCTATCACTACGCTGAGACAGAACATTTTCATTCTATGGAAACCAACCACCTTATAAGAAGGATAATTTGGCAAAAATCTACTCTGTTGACAGTTTATAGGTTTTGATTCTAGGTTCTCTAAATGTATGTATATCCAATGCAATGAGATTTTTTGGATGGAAATATCCATTTTCCATGTTTCTATATTTCTAGGTTATTTATCAGCCAGTCTACAGAGTGACAAATAGTTTATGTACATGTTGTTTCTATCCTCAGTAATTCCCAGACTAGTTGGAGAGAAGACAGATAAGTCAACAATGAAAATACCTTATCCTAAGTACTGTGAGAGAAATACACACAGCACACTAATGGAACTCAGCGGAGAAGCACCCAGACTGTGGGGCTGAGCACCTGGTGCAAGAAGATAGCAGGAAGGGAAAAGGGGAGAGAAAGGGGTTCTCAGGACAGGTGGACCAAGTAATGAAAGATGTGCAAGAGTTAGCTAGGGAAAGATAAATTTTATGGAAGATAAATTTTATGATGCATTTAAAGAAATTTGGTGTGTCTGGAGAATAATGAGACATTAGTTGCCTTAGTTCCGTCTGTACCCCAAGAGTCCATTCATACCTGCTGCTATGGCAGAGCAACTTACTACTTGTGTCTGTTTAGCTATGGGAATTTCTGTCTATGTGGATTTCAATGTGCAGTCTAAGTTTTAGATATAGCTATTTGGGGGCCAGTTCAAAAAAATTTTAATTGCATTCTTTAAAAAATGAATTTTAAAAACTACAAAACTCCTAGAAGAAAACTTAGGTGTAAATCTTTGTGACCTTGGATTAGATATAACACCTAAAGCATGAGCAACCAAAAAATATATATATAAATTGCACTTCATCAAAATTGAAAACTTTTGTGTATCAAAGGATGCTATCAAGAAAGTGAAACAACAACCCACAGAATGGAAGAAAATATTTGCAAATCTTGTATCTAAGTGTCTAGTATCCAGAATACATAAAGAACTCATACAGCACAATAAGAAGACAACCCAATTAAGAAATAGGCAAAAGATTTGAATAGATATTTCTCCAAAGAAGGATGACCAATAAACACATGAAAAATGGTTAACATCATTATTCATTAAGGAAATCAAACTACAGTGAGATATGGCTTCACACCCACTAGGATGGCTATTTAAAAAAAGCAGAACAACCAGTGTTGGAAAGCGTGTGTAGAAAGAGGAGCTCATATACGTTCCTAGTGAGAATGGAAAACGCTGTAGCTGCTGTGGAAAATGGTATGGTGGTTGCTCAGAAGAATTGAAAATAGAATTACCATTTGATCCAGCAATACTACTTTGGGGGATATCCCCAAAAGAACTGAAAGCAGGGTCTCGAAGAGATATTTGTACAATCATGTTCATAGCAGTGTTATTTATAATAGTAAAAAGATAGGAGCACCCCAAGTGCCCACTGACAGATGAATGGATACACAAAATATGGTGTATGAACACAATGGAATATTATTCAGCCAAAAAAAGGAAGGCAATTCTGACACATGCTACAACATGGACGAACCTTGAGGACATTATGCTGAGTGAAATGAGCCAGTCACAGAAGTGCAAATACGTATGAGTCCACTTATACAAGATACCAAGTGTAGTCGAATTCATAAAAATTGAAAGCAGAATGATAGTTACCAGGGGCAAGGGAGAAGGAGGGAAGGGGGAATTGCTGTTTAATGAATATAGGGTTTCAGTTCTGCATGGTGAAAAGAGTTCTGGAGATTAGCTACATGGCAGTGTGAATGTAGTTAACATTTCTGTACACTTAAGATGATAAATTTTGTTATGAGTATTTTGTCACAATTTTTTTTTAATTTTTAATTTTTGGCTGTGTTGGATCTTCGTTGCAGTGCACGGGCTTCTCATTGCAGTGGCTTCTCTTGTTGCGGAGCATGGGTTCTAAGCACGCAGGCTTCAGTAGTTACAGCAGGGGGGCTCACTAGTTGCAGCACACAGGCTCTAAGGCATGCGGGCTTTAGTAGTTGTGGCTCGTGGGCTCTAGAGTGCAGGCTCAGTAGTTATGGCTTAGTTGCTCCACAGCATGTGGGATCTTCCGGGACCAGGGATCGAACCCACGTGCCCTGCATTGGCAGGTGACTTGTTAACCACTACGCCACCAGGGAAGTCCCTGTCACATTTTAAAAAACTTTTAAGAAGGCCTTAGCTACACATGCATGTGTCCATCCACACAAACACACACAAATGTATGTACATACACATGTACACACACATGCACACTTTTCCCCCCTTGATTTCATTCATCATCAGTGTGAGGTTTAAGATGATTCCTAGTGAAGCAAAAACAAATTAATCCCAGTTCAGGCCATATGAAAGGCCAGACTCGCCCTGCTTTAGATGACAAAAGAACCAAGGTTAACACACCTCAACTTTTACACAGGCTATTTTGTCTTAAACTCTGGACCTAAGGTATCAGCCAGAAGCAGCCTTTTTCCCTTACACATAATGGATTGTCCTCAGCCTGTCTTTGGCTGTAATCAAAGTTCAACTCAATAGTAACAAATGACTCAAGTGTTCTGAGGCTCCACTTGACAGGCTATAATTAGAAATAATTTACTTGACCTTTTACAAGCCACCATCCCCAACGAAATTGTGCCGAATCACATTTTTAAAATGCTCTTACGTCTTTTGTGAGTACAGGCAAGATTACAGGATACTTTTATTTTAGAATAATTACATAGTGACCTCCAGAGTTATTTGCAAAGGTCATATTCTCTTCACATACCCTTGATTTCCTTTCAGTTTTGTCTTTTGTCCCACCAGACATAAATTTAGCAAAGGAAGAAGAAAGAGAGTATTTTTTCTGTGGATGGAAACTGAAGAAGATAGTTCAAAGTCCCCATAGGCACTCAGAGGGCTGTGGGCTATGATAGACTATTTTCTACCATTTAGCTCCTGCATTATCACTACTCCTTTTTCTTCATTATTCTCCACTTATCACATGCAGCATCGCTGCAGAGCCCAAATAGAGAGTTGTAATTACCCAGCTGCCACCCGATAGCACCCTTCTATCATCTTTATCTCACTAGGCCTTGCTGTTTCATCACTGGATAAAACTTGCCCATGGCAATGTCTGTGATAGTACATCTCAGAGATACATTTAAAGTTTACTCATTTACTGCAGAAAAATGCTGAACCCAGGCAATTATTAAATACACTTGCCAGTTTATTTGTTCAGTCAGGTTACTTTCACTACCTTTTATATCAGCCATTTTTCCTTTTTCTTCTTGGAAACACCGAGGTCACAACTGGCTACTGAAATAAGATTGTAATGAAATTGTCCAGCATCAAGAATACTGAGACTGCCTATGGGTGCGGGTGTGGACATACACACCCGTGCAGAAACTCTGATACCACCATGCCGGCCATGGAATTCAAGCATCCCTCTCATCAGGCACACCTAAACAGGGCAGCATCCTGCTTTGAAGGGGTTCTTTGACCCTGAGAAAGTTGCTGCATACCAAGACCTTAGGAAGCATCACTTTTTGTGAAAGTTTGGCTTGCTGATGATTTTAAAAATCAGAGCACAGAATAGTTGATATCTAAAAAAGTTTAAGAACGTTATCATGGGCACCTCTTTGAGAGATTCCTTTACTTGCCATCAGGGAATATAGCCCATGGGCAGAATTTCCCTTATTATTTCAAGAATAAGTGGGGGTGTGTCTCTGTGTACATGTGTGTGTGTTTGTGCCACACGTGCACTCTTATTCTGGTTAGTGCAATTAGAGGGATGTACTTCTATGCACATTTCTATTTTATATGTGATAATTTATTTAACTGATGGCCACTGTCCTCATTAAAGTCTGTTGGGAATTCAAAAGGATATTTGTAACAGCATTATTGAAGTATAATTGATATACAAGAAACACTGTACATGCTTAATATGCATAATTTGATGCCTTTGAACATAGGCATACATCCGTGTACTACAATCAGGGTGATAAACATATCTATCTCCTCCAAAAGTTTCCTTGTGTCCTCCTTTTTTGTTGCTTGTGGTAAGAACGGGTAACGAGATCTACCCTCTCAACAAATGTTTAAGTGCATAATCTGTGTACTATGTGGTACAGCAGGTCTCTAGAATTTATTCATCTTGCATTACTGAGACTTTATACTCATTGAAAAAAAAGGGTTTGTTTTTTTTTTTACTCTGGCAGAAAGACCTATTAGGAAGAAAATAAATTATAGGGCTAATTTTTTAACACTTTTATATATGCTGAGAGTGGTAGTGGTGAAACTAGTTAATATTAAATGACCTTAATTTAATCAGTGAAAAAAATGAAATGAGCAAAAATTATTCACATTCATTTCAACAATGGCAATTGCATTTAAGTAGACTTTAAAAAAACTCAAAGAAAGTTCACTCTAATAAATAACAACTTGAAAACATTCTCCTTTATCTTATCAGACAATTTTGCAAGCAATCCTACCCACTTTGGCAAAAACAGATTTGTTTGTGTGTCTGGACATCAGTGTGGGGAAAATGTGTCACACACGATACTAATAAAAGGTGTACATTTCCCAAGTGTCGGATTTAAAATGTGGTGTTACAGATGTGGTTTTTGAAATTATATCCCTCATGGATATTTAATCTGGCTTGATTAATTTACTTTATGGGATGATCTATTTAAAACAACAAATAATAATTCCTCATAGTAACCATTCCCTGTCAGCTCACTGTGATACAGTCACACACACACACACACACACACACGGATAGCAATGTATCTTTACACGATTTACCACTTTGGTTAAAAGTTCTTCTGCCCCAGTGTTCGGTTTCTCTTTGACATGGAGATAAATTAGAATTGTGCCTGCACTTCTGTAAAACTCTTCTTTCACAGAGTAGTTCTGAAGAGCAGGGGCATGAGAGAAGTAGTGTGGTTGTACCATGAGAAATAAAACTACTACAGATACATGAAGTTTTACTATTGGGTCTGGAGGCTCATATAGAATAAGAAGAAATTTCATTGCATCTCATTTTTCTGGAATTTTAACCTTTTTTGTTGTTTCTGTTTGAGTAACTTTATGCTATTTTTGGATTGCCTTATATATACTTCAAGGGAAAAAGAATTCTTGGCATTATGTGTTCTCAGTTCAGATATAGTTTAATAGATGAGAAGACAGTTTATTTACTTACTATGACTTAGAGTGTATTCCCTGTAAAAAGCACACATATCCAATTAAAGCCTTCCATAGGGCATCCAAAACATAACTACAAGTTGGGGATTCTAGTTTTATCTTCTACCAAATGGAATTAGAAACTGACACAAGGTCCATAAGGATAGTCCTACCCCTCATGTCCGTGGCTCTCCACTGCCTAGAACAGAAGACCTGCTTGGCCCATTGGCCAATCCTCTATGTGAGCCACTGGAAGTTTTCATCTCCTGTGTCTTGACGCCTAGGCCAAGGAGAGCTTGGGGAAGCAGTACAGTGGTGGCTAAGCCTGGTCCAAGTCATACAACCTCACTTACTGATGTGGGACCTTGAGGAAGTTTCTTAACCTCTTTAAGCCTCAGTTTTCTCATCTATACAATAGGCAGAATAATACAACCTACCTGTCAGGAAAGGTGGTAGAGTATGGATCTTCCTTGACTTACGGTGGTATTACATCCCAATAAACCCATCTGTGTCAAAAATACTGTAAGTTGGGCTTCCCTGTTGGTGCAGTGGTTAAGAATCCGCCTGCCAACGTACAAGACGTGCATTCAAGCCCTGGCCTGGGAAGATCCCGCATGCCATGGAGCAACTATGCCCATGCACCACAATTACTGAACCTGCGCTCTAGAGCCCGTGAGCCACAACTACAGAAGCCCGCATGCCTAGAGCCTGTGCTCCGCAACAAGAGAAGCCACTGTAATGAGAAGCCCGCGCACCGCAACGAAGAGTAGCCTCCACTTGCCACTACCAGAGAAAAGCCCGCGTGCAGCAACAAAGACACAGTTAGCCAAAAATACATTAATTAACTAAAAAACAAACAAACAACAACAATAACAAAAGAAAATACTGTAAGTCGAAGATGGATTTAATACACCTAACCTATCTAACACCACAGCTTCTCGTAGCCTTCAGCATATCCTGACAGCCCATTTGTCTGTTAAGCAAAGAGTTCTGTTGCATATTGTATATCGATAAGGAAAAGGGACACTGGCTTTTATACACTGTGAAGCCAGACCACCACTGGATGTTGGGATTAGGAACCTGGGTTTCACTTTGGGTTTAAGATTCAACCAGAAAAGGTTAGATTAAAATTGAAAGTTTATATACATATATTGCTCCGAAAAAGCTGTTTTCAGTGAGTACACAGAATCCTATCTAGAAACACAAGCTCTTTTTTTTTTTTTCTTTTACAATCTACTATGGCTATCAGGGGCAGGGCAATATCAGGCATGTCTCAGGATCAACTTTGTTATGGCCACTGCCCAAAGGTAAGGTAGAGAAATTTCCCAGATACACAGGACTTCCTCCAGAGTCAGGATAAAACTCAGGTGAAGTAACACTTGGCATGCCAACCTGTATGATAGTGATGAACTCACTACTCTGTTTAAGGTATGGATCACAAACAAAATGCCTTTTAGACCTAGTATATTTCTAGAGCAACTCTAAAGGCCTGTCTTTTTTCCTTGCTCAGTGTCTTTGGAGAATGTTTGGCTGGATCTTCCTTGGAGGTCGTCCTGGGTTTCAGAGGATCATGGATCATGGATTTCGATCATGGATCTTCTGAAACTTTCTGCAAGGTTTTGAATTTATGCTCTTTTTTTCTGGGAGAGAATGCAGAGTTTGGAGCAGATTTTCAAAGGGGTTTGTGTCCTAAGAAAAAGCGAAGAACCACTCTTTTGCAACAAATTCTCCAGGAAAGGGAAGTACAGAAAATCTGGTAGGAGAAAGATAGAACCGTGTATATAAAAGGGAGGAAAGAATGCGACAGAGGTTTTCAGACAGAACAAGCACATGCAATTCTATTCCTCCTTTTCTGCTACCTTCCCGTACACCTTGATTGGTCTTTGCCAAGCCCTTTGGCTGCAGTTCAAGAGGAACCAAACCTCGGTGTTCACCCCACTCAGGAACATCATAAAAAGGTTTCACGTAAGCCTTCACCCACTTCAGAAATAAGATCCAGGCCATTAGCTTGAATTGACTTGGATTTTTCTTTCTGTTTCAAAGATCTACGATTTGTATTACGTTCACCCTGACACAAAACAGCATGTCGTGTCATGTACATTTTAGCTCAAACTTTATTGAGCCCTTATGTGTCATCTCTCCTATCTTTTACCACTTTGAATAAAAGCATGGGTGTTATTACAGCAGCTCCTGAAAGCAAGTCTATTGATCTATTAAAAGAAGCACTTCTAATTAAGCAATAATGTGTGGTTGAATCAAGATGCCAAGTAGTAAATTTCTATGAATGACTGCCAGGGGAGGGCATTGCAGAAATGTATTTGCCAGATTTGAAAGCTGTTCTTCCAAGAAAACTTCTCTCCCTCACTGGGAAGCCCAGATATTTTATATTGTTATCTTTTAAGAACATCAAGCCTGAGATCAGCCACATTTCAAAATGATCCTACTGGACTTCTGCTGGGACGTCCCCTGGCAGGTAGACCTCAGGCTTCACATTGAGAGGTGTTTCTCCCTAGTGGAGAATTTTTCCCTGTTCCGTTACTGAAAAGAGAAAAGGCTAATAAACAACTACAATAACCTCATGTTGTTGCCTACTTTTGAATTTTCAAATCCTGTGCAATTAGAATGGCAGATCTGCTAAGAGTCCAATAAACCTAGAGGGAAGCCTTAGAATCATCGGGTTCTTGTTGCCTGACCCTTTTAGTTGCTTCAGTGTCCCTTTCTGTAACAACATTAATGTTATAACGTCACGGTCTTTCACAGTCTTACCTCCCTGCCCTGTCTTGTCCTGAAATCACCTCCCCACCTGGTGGGTTCTCCCATCTCTCTCCCATCTATCCAGATTTCAGCCATCCTTAAGCCCCGCTCAAAACCTAACTCCCTTATCAGGCTTTGCCTGAAAGCTTGACTCATCTTCTTATTTACATCAGGTATGTCTTTGTTGTATATAGTTTTACATCAGTGTTGTTTCACAAATGTTCCTTTTATGTTTTGAGCCAGATTGAAAACTCCCTGTGGGACCATGTCTTGAATATTTCATAGCACAGTACTGGGCATATAGTAGATGCTCACTAAATAATAATGATAAGATGAACAGCTGCTTCTCTTTTTTTCTTCCAGGTTTATTGAGATATAATTGACATACAGCACTGTATAAGATTAAGGTGTACAGCATAATGATCTGACTTACATACATCATGAAACAATGACCACGCTAAGTTTAGTGAACATCCGTCATCTCATACAGATACCAAATAAAAGAAAAAAAATGTTTTGTGTGTGATGAGAACTCTGAGGATTTCCTCTCTTAACAACTTTCATATATAACCTACAGCAGTGTTCATTATATTAATCATGTTGTACATCACACCCCTAGTACTTATGTATCTTATAACTGGAAATTTGTACCTTTTGACTGCCTTCAGCCAGTTCCCCCATTCCCCACCCCTGCCTCTGGTTACCACAAATCTGATCTGTTTTTCTATTAGCTTGTTTACTTGTTTGTTTGCTTTTGAAGTATAAACTTACCTACAACACTTGGTTAGTCCCCGGTGCACAACATAGTAGTTCAATATTTCTATACGTTACAAAATGATCATCACATTGCTCATTTTCTTGATGTGTACTTTGGATAAAATTGGTAAAGCAGGTTTCAGCCTGTGATATGGAATTTCCCTTTATATTTGGTTTTTTTAAAGAGGGACAGGGAGAGAGGGGAAAAAAAAGAAAAACAAACCAAGGCTATATTATGTGTCAAAAATTTAGATAATAAATATGTATTGTGAACTAAAGGGTAAATTTGTACTAACTAGCAGGTCTCAGCCACAATATTGTGATTTATTAAACTGGACTCTCCACATAAAATGAATTGCTTCAATACACTAATCTTTATTGGAGTATAATTGCTTTACAATGTTGTCTTAGTTTCTGCTGTACAGCAAAGTGAATCAGCCATATGCATACATATATCCCCATATCCCCTCCCTCTATCCCACCCCTCTAGGTCGTCACAAAGCATCGAGCTGATCTCCCTATGCTATGCAGCAGCTTCCCACTAGCCATCTATTTTAATTACATGAATATTTAAACGTCATCTTTTCTGCTTTGATCTCAGGAGAATAAAAGCATGTACTGCAAAAAAAAAAAAAAAAAAAAAAAAAAAGCCTGTACTGCATTTCCCTTTGGCTTGGTGGAACAGCTAATTGTTGAGGATTCTTAGTGGAAAACAGTGGGGACAAGATTGTGTGTCGGTCCTGAACTTAGACTGGCGCTGGTGTGTCAGATGGACACAGTGAGACAAATGGGGAAGCTCCTCTGGCTTGCCCTGTATGACATCAGCAGCAGCAGCAGCATTATCATGACCATCATAACAGCAAGGGTGATCACGCATCTGGGTTTGACCAGGACAATCCCAATTTAAACCTATTATGCTGCTGTAGTTATTAATAGCATCCCTTTTCACTTGAAACTGTTCCAATTTGATGATAAATGATAGAGTCATTCATATCATAGATAACATTTATTGAGCACTTATCATATACCAGGAATCTATCTAGTATGTTATTTGTTTTGGCTTCATGACAATCTTACGAAATAGGTACTGATTTTAGCCTTATTTTACAGATGATGAAATTGAGGCAAAGAGTTTAAGAAACTTGCAATTGTTAAGCTGGGATTTGAAAACAGGTAGTCTGACTCCAAAGCCCAAGGTCTTAATCACTACACTACTTTTTGCACAGAGAATATGGGTATCTACACCCCATTATCTCCAAATATCAGGTCCATCATAAGATATTTCCATCCAGTGGGAATGCTTAGATTCCCAGATAGTTTTTTATCCTGGGGCCAAAAGCAGAAAAATAGGGGTCTAGTTAATTGCAGCCATTTTAATCATTACTTTTTTGTCCATCTAGCTAATAAATGAGCTTCTTTTCTTATTAAGAGCCTGGCTATAGAGTGCTTAATTCAGTTAAGTCACAAGAGCAGGATTAAAAAGGACTGAAAAGGCTGCAGATTACTCGTTAGCCCACAGAAGTCATTCTGCCACACTACCATCTGATAAAACCAACTTTGTATCGGTCACAGAGACAAACTGCTTCACACATGCATCTTGCCTTTAATCACCACCCCACCCATGAGGTGTATTATTATCCAAATGCTACAGCTGAAAATACATACTGGATTCCTTAACTGACTTGTCCATAATTGCCTAGCTAATACTTCTCAACCAGGTGTCTGACTTTAAAGTCCACACTGTTTTTTTACATTCATTTATTTATTAATCCTCCCCAGCATTATTGAGGAATAATTGACAAATGTAACTGTATGTATTTGAAGTACACAACATGATGATTTGATGTACACATGCATTGTGGAATGATTACGAAGATCAAGATAATTAGCACATCCATCACTGTACATAGTTAACTTAAGAATGCTTAAGATCTACTGTCAGTAATTTTCAAGTATACAATACTGAATTATTAACTATAGTTGCCCTGCTGTACATTAGCACCTCAAAACTTACTCTTTTTATAACTGAAAGTTTGTGCCCTTTGACCTGCATCTCCCCATTCCTCCTCCCCCAACCTCTGGCAACTACCACTCTATTCTCCGTTGCTATGCAATCATCTTTTTTAAAAAATTCCACATATAAGGGATACCATACAGTATTTGTCTTTGTCTGGTTTATTTTACTCAGCATAATGCCCTCCAGGTTCACCCATGTCTTTGAAAATGGCAAGATTTCCTTCTTTTTTATGACTGAATAATATTCCATTGTGTGTGTGTGTGTGTGTGTGTGTGTGTGTGTGTGTGTCATTTCTTTATCCATTCATCCATGGAAATGATTTTTTGACTTGCTATCTCTTACCAAATAATCATTGATTAATTGATATGTGTGTAGTAAATATACACAAACATTTTTCCTGATGGTCAACACAAAATTAGGCACCACTGCCTTTATTAATTTATTCAACAAATATTAGTTAAGTATTTTGTAAATGTCAAGTGCCAAATCCCATGCTTGGTGGTCAGGAAGTGGTGTTGAACAAGACCGCCCTTCCTCAACTGTATATGCTTTAGAAATAGGAGCAACAAACACACAAAATGATATACCATAATGTGATAAATGCTGTAAATGATGATGAGATGAGAACTTAGTGATGGAGAGAATTACTGCTCCCTGGGAGAGCATGGGAAGAGGTGATAAAGAGTGATGGTGAAAAAAGAGGCAAGAAAAAACCCAAAAAACAAAAAAGTGATGGTAGGAGATGAGCCAAAATATAGGTCAAACTAGATTGTGAAAGAAGTTATACTCCACATAAAATTTTTGGATTATATTCATGGGAAGACACATAAGGTAATTAATCATTTCCAAAGAGGAGGTATTCAGAAGTGTAGAAGTGGACGAAAGCTTCCACCCTGCCTATGATTAGTGAACATTCCAACATGGCAGACTAATTGGCCAAAGGTGGCCCTTGTTTGGGTCGTTTGCATCAGTCTGTCATATTATACCTGATTCCTTTGGAGACTAACTTCCAATGGAGACGATTAGGTTTGTTTTGCAGCTGCGCTTCATGGTTGGCAGTCCTTACAAGCTGTGTGTACAGTCTGAGCAGCTCAGGCAGGTGGTCTAGTTTCAGTTCTGAGCCACTGCAAAATAAGACCCTAGACTTCAACAAAGTCAGAGAGAGGCAAGGGCAGATCCAGGAGTTTGTGCCCCATCCAAGACAGAGCTAAAGCTCTGAGCTGAACTTCTAAGAATTAGCCAACTTACTAGAAAGTGCATCTAAGGTTGTGAAGGCAATTTAAAAGCTGTCCTTCCTGACAGCATTGCTGAATCATGGGGCTTACCAGCAGAATCTGGAGCACTGGGGAAGTTTCCTTTGGGTCTTGACAAAACTAAAAAGCATGTGGTCACTTCAAGTTCCTTGAAAGCTGTTCTATATGCTCATCGGATCCTGAAACTCCAAGCGTGGTCTGTAGGCCATGCTTCCAAAGATGCTCTTTCCAAATACAAAGCGTGGATGGAGGTTGATTCTTGTTAGCTCCCTATCAGAGGTGGCTTGTCAGAGAGGTTAGGAGACTAGACTCAATCTAACGCTCTAAATCCTGGCTCCACGTGTACTGTTTCTGGGCCTTGAGCAAATAGTTTAACTGCTCTGTGCTCACATTTTCCCATGTATGAAATAGAGGCAATAACTGCCCTTAACTCATGGGATTAAAACAGATAATCTATGTAAAGTGCTTAGAATAATAACTAACACATTTAAGCACTGGATAAATATTAGCTATTATTATTTTTTATACCTAGTTTGGATTAATACACAGAGTGAAATTGCCAGGCTTGCCTGCCATTTATTCATAGCCTTCTTTCCGAGGATTGCAAGATTTCCATGACTCTGGAAACTTGGACACTGCACTCCCATTTTCAGTACAGGTGTGTCTATAGGACAAGTAGGATTTTGGTTGTGTGATGACTTTGAAATGATAGGTCAGTGTATTCATGTCTCCAAAGTACTTTAGTTTGGCAATTCCTCTATCACTAAAAGATTAACACTTGACATGATAAGAAAGTTAGATCAACAAAAACCTTTGATTCAGGAGATAGGATAAGATAGAAAGTCACAGACCTCTATGGACTGGACATATAACAAGACTGACTTCTAGCAAAATGTCTGCTGATGACTCAGTTTATCTATAAAAGAAGAATCAAGCAGAGGCTAATCATGAAAGAAATGGATTAATAGTATTAAAGATTAGATAGGAGGGAAAGGCATTAAAGGGATAGATTGTCATGGTTAATAAGAATAAGGAATAGAATGACCCCAGACTGAATAATCTCATCCGATCATTTGGTTGATGTGATGCTGATGGGAAAGATTGAAAAGCAAAGAAAAAGAAGTCAAAGGACAGACAAATCTCCCTCCGTCTGGCTTTCAATCTTCCCTTGGCAAAATGCGGGGATTGAACTAAATGACCTCTATGGCTTCTTCCAGTGTGGCATTGAATAGTTTTTCAATTCCACCATGGAGAAAAAAGAGAAAAGTCCAGGGTTGGACTATTATATATGTTACACGCACACACACACGTATGCACATAGAACATTCATGCACGAACATCATAGCCACTTATTATTTTCCCTTTTTTTTTTTTTTTTGCGCTACGCAGGCCTCTCACTGTTGTGGCCTCTCCCGTTGCGGACGTGCAGGCTCAGCGGCCATGGCTCACGGGCCCAGCCGCTCCGCGGCATGTGGGATCCCCCCGGAGCGGGGCTCGAACCCATGTCCCCTGCATCGGCAGGCAGACCCCCAACTACTGCGCCACCAGGGAAGCCCCCAATTATTAAATATTAATTTCATATCCTTTGTGTGTCTGTTCCTCCTCAGCAGCTATGATTTTAATCAGTTAGGAGCCATAGACTAAGACCTTCCCCACATTTGTGGTTTTTGTCATTCCCTCTTTGTTTCACTCTAGCAATTAGAAGGGAAATCCTGCAAATGAACTGAGACCCTGTGTTATCTTTAAAGGCAGTGAGGAAGCGGGAAACATGGGCCACCCTGCAGGCAGGTTGGGGGAATAGCACCTTCTGGGAAGGCTGGATGGTGTTAGTTACCAAGAAGAGAAGAAAGTAAACTCTGTTTGAGGATCTAAGAGTAAAATAAAGAAAATAGGACATGGACCACTGGTCTGATCAGAGTCTGAACAAGGCTCTGGAGACAAGGCCTGTGTGTAAGGCAACAAGTCAACTGTAAGCTTTATAAATATCCTAAGAAAAATTGCCTTTGACAATTTTGAGGAGCAGCCACTAATCAGAGACTGATGTTCTCTGGATGTGTTTTTATTTGTTTTCTTTCATCTCAGACACATTCAGAAATTTTAGCTTTTTCTCATGCATACATTGACCAGTCAACCATTGGATACTGGAAATTGTCCATTTCTCATGCTCTATTATTTTGAATTCGTTTTTGCTTAAAGCTTTCCATTTTCTTAAAAAAAAAACCCCTAGATGTAAGACAAAGTAATTATAAACTGTAAAGCCCTCAAAAACTAAAAAGTGAGAGTATTTGCTTCCTATTGTACCTGTTAACAAATTGCCACAAATTTAGGGTTAAAACAACACAAATTTATTTTCTTATGTTTCTGTAGGTCGTAAGTCTGACTCGAGTCTCACTGGGCTAAAATCAGAGTGTTAGCAGGCCTGCGTTCCTTTCTGGAGACACCTCTTCCAGCTTCTAGAGGCTGCCCTTGCTTGTTTCCTCCCCCCATCCTCAGAGCCAGAAACACTGCATCTCTTTGACTCTTCTTTCATCATCACATCCCTCTTTAACCACAGCCAGGAAAGCTTCTCCAATTTTAAAGACTCGTGATAAGATAAGATTGGGTCCACTTGGATTATCTCCCCACCTCAAAGTCTTTAACTAGATGTAAAGGAATCTCAAAATCGACCTGGAAGGTAGAACAATTGATCATCCCACATAGAACACCTAGGGAACGGACTTGTGTCATTCCCAAATAGCCTCATTGTATCATCGATATTTTTCTGTTAAAATGTATTAATAAAAAACTTATGATACAAGCAATCCTTTTATTTTCAAAATGAAAAGAAATGCATCTTTCTGCTTGTAAAAATAACATTTACCTGCATAGAAAATGTACAACCCCAAATTATCCCCTATTAATATTTTTAATGAATGTTCTTTATATTTCTCTATGCATACAATTCAATTTTATGTACATGGCACTATGCAGATTTTCCTTTCATTGTCATCATCAAACAGTACATTTGGGAATTCTTTCTATGCCAGTGAATATAGATACACATAATCTTTTAAATGGGTATGTAATATTCTATAATTAACCAATCTTTTTTTGACAGATTTTAAGTTGGTTCAATTTTTCTAGTGATAATACTATGTTACAAGCTTGCACATTTGACCTGTTATATTCTTAGGATACGTTTCTTTAATGGAATTCTTTAATAGTTCAAAGATTATACACATTTAAATATCTTAAAAATTAAACACATAACATACATAGGAATAGTGTACCAAATCTAATTGTACAGCTTTGATGAATTTTCACGAATAGAGTACACATAAGTCAATAAATAAATCATTATTCCCACCTAGAAGCCATCCTCTGCCCTATCCCAGTTAGCCCCCATCCCTCCCTAAAGTAATTACTACCCTGCCTTCCAATTTCAGACCGTTATGTCTGTTTTTGAACTTTTTAAATGGAATCAGGCACTATGTACTTTTTCATGCCTGGCCTTTCCCCCAACATTTTTGCGATTCATCTGTACATTTGAGTGGCAGTTGTTTGCTAATTTCCATTATTATTCCATTGTAGGAAATACTAAAATGTACTTATGTATTCTACTGGAAATTTAGATTATATCTAGGTTGGAGTTAAGAACATTCTTGTAGATGTCTTTTGGTGCCTATTTACACATGTTTTATGGGTATATACCTAGGAGAGGAATTGCTGAGTCCTAAGTTATGTTTGTGAGCAGCTTTGGTAGATACTGCAAAAGAGTTTCCATTTGTACCAATTTTCTCCCTTACCCAAATTGTACGGAGTGTTAGTATTTTTAAAGTCTGATAAATATTTCCAGGCTGACCTTCAGAAAAGTTATGCTGATTTATACTCCCACCAAAATTATATAAATTCAAGTCCTACCACACTCTCACCAATACAAGGATTCTCAATCTCTTTAATTTTATTAATCTCATAAGCAACTATCCTATTTTCATTGGCAATAGTAAGATATAACATGCTATACTTTGTTCAAATGGTGAAAACCCTTTCTCTCTCTCTCTCTCTCTGCTACATGTGCTTTGCCTTTTATCTATTGGATGTCCAATATTTTTTTTACTTTGTCTCCAGTTCTTCAGGCTTACTAATTGTGCATTTTTTTTGTCTCCACAAAAGCTTTCTGTTTAAACGTAGTTAAATCCTTGATTCTTTCTTTATGGTTTTGTGCTTTGGTGTCATATTTAGGAAGGCTTTCCTCACCCAATATTATAAAAAATAATTGTTAGTTATTTTATGGGGTTTTTAATACTTAAAATTTTAATATGTACAGAACTTATTTTGGTATAAAGAGTAAGATAGGGTCCAGTTTAATTTCTTTTCCAAATAGTTAGGCAGTTGCCACCTTTACATTGTTTCTACTTCCTATTCTGTTCTTTTATTGCGTTGGCTTGAACTTCCAGAACAATGCTAAGTAATAGTGGGAATAGCAGACATCCTTGTCTAATGTTTCACCATTAAGCATAATGATGCTATACGTTTAAAATACATGCTTTTATCATATTAAAACATGTCTTTCTGTTTCTGTTTTGGCAATATTTTCTAAGCATTTGGAATGGAAGACATATTTTGTCAAATGTCTTTTCAGCAGCTATGCAGAGCACATATTTTCCTTTAACCTTGTAGTTGGGAATTATATCAATCTTTTTTAAAAACATTGAACATTTCTTAAATTTCTTGAATAATACTATTTGATACGGTGTATTATTCTTTTGATATACTGCTGGATTCTGTTTATTGGTACTTCATTTTGCATTTTTGCACCAATAAGTGGGATTGATCTGTACTTTTCCTTTTCTAAACTAATTTTTATCACTATTGGCTTCACAAAGAGAATTTAGAAGCTGTGTTTCTTCATATTCTGAAAAGCTTAAGTGACAAAGACTCCAGGCAGGTTTGAAGTTATTCAACTCTGAAACAAACTAGACCTAGCATATTTTGGTATGTGGGGAGGGAGAGGTAACTCTTTTGACAATATCCTCTATTTCTTTCACATTTATTGATATGTTAATTAAGGTTTTGGCCTCATTTTTGTTCATTTATATTTTCCTAGAAATCAATACATTGAATATAAATTTTAAAAATTAGCATGGAGCTTTTAAAAGTATTTTTTCATAATTCTGTGTTAATTCTCTCAGCATATGGAAATGATTCACTCACCCTTATTCTTAATTTTAATTATTTGTACATTTTCTTTTTATCCTTTATCAGGCTAGCTAGAGATTTATTTATTTATTTCCCAGCTTTATAGAGATATTATTGACATACAACATACATATGTGAAGGTGTACAATGTGATGATTAGATACATGTACATATTGCAAAATGATTACCACAGTAAGGTTAGTTAACACAGATAGCGATTTATTAACTTTCTCTTTTTCTTATAGGAGTAACTATTTGACTTTTTGCCTAAAAGGTACAGCACGATGAAATCCAGTCAAATTTACGCTGATGATTGGAAAGAGTCTTAGCAAGGGGTGAGGTTAAGGGACTAACCAGTCCAGGAAGATACTGGCTGGGCACAAATGGCCCCAGTGGGAAAACAGACATTCTAGGCTTAGTTATTTTCTCCAACTAAGAATGTCTGGTTTAAACTAACACAACACTGTAAATCAACTACACTTCAATTTAAATATATACATTGGAGAGAAGGGAAGAAAAGAATGCCTGGTTTAGAATTGAGTACGGAATTACAGCTGCTCATGGAATGTAAGTATAAAGGCAAGACATACTTTGAAATCTAATTTTTTTTACCTTTTATTTCCTAACTTCTCTTCCTTGCTCACTGGTCATTTCCCCATCTTCTGGGTCATGCCATTCAACTTTTCATGTATTTAGTCAATTAGAGCAACAAGAAAAGTTTGCAATCAGCTATTTAGTAGAATGCCTAGGTACTGCTAAAACTATACAACCTGAAAATTCTGTGTAATTGGGGATGAAAGAAAGCATTTTAACAAAGTACACAGTGGACTGACTGGGGGTGAAGAGCAGTGAATCTGAAGCACTTAAATTTGAAACAACACATTTTGACAAATATCGTTTTTTAACCTTCAAAACAGAACATGAATAATCTAACAATTATATAATTTTTTTGTTATGAATATCAAGGTTAATACTTTTTGTACAAACCTCTTAATATTGCCTGATTCAGATGTAACATTAATATTTCTGAAACAAAACTCTTACCTTTTTAGCGGCATGAAAAGAGTTAGTCCTTTCTTTTTTTCTTTTGATTGATTTTTGGCTGGGTTGGGTCTTTGTTGCTGCGCGTGGGCTTTCTCTAGCTGCGGCGAGCGGGGGCTACTCTTCGTTGCGGTGCGCGGGCTTCTTATTGCTGTAGCTTCTCTTGTTGTCGAGCACGGGCTCTAGGCGCACAGGCTTCAGTAGTTGCAGCATGCAGGCTCAGTAGTTGTGGTTCACGGGCTTAGTTGCTCCATGGCATGTGGGATCTTCCTGGACCAGGGCTCGAACCCGTGTCCCATGCATTGGCAGGCAGATTCTTAACCACTGTGCCACCAGGGAAGTCCCAAGAGTTAGTCTTTTGGTCAAGTCGAGCTTATAGGACTTTTTTTTCCTTTGGACTGGAAGGTTGATTTTTGCATGCAAGCCCTGTTCTGACGTTTTGCTGAAAGTTCACATATCTTCGAAAATCCCTTATCTATCACATGACTGCTATTTAGATGCAAAGAAATTCATTTTCCTAGAAAGATCCATGGCTTTATGTTTATCCACTAACTTTGGAGTTCATGTGGTCCACCACAATTCAGAAACATGTATCCACCCCCCCAACCCATCCCTTGTTCCCAAGATCACTGCCCCTGGTAAAAAGACTTGAAAATCTGTTAGTCTTGGAAGTTACAAACTAAACGTGCACAAGAATCTACCACACCATCCTCCGTCAGGACAAGGTACCCATTTAGCAGCAGACATTCTTGAATACACAAAGATCATTTGAAGTTTTCTTGATCTAAGTATTACCTTCGATTTTTGAGATGAATTTTAATTAGAGCACTGTAGTTTTATTTGTACATTTTCAGTGGTTCACAGAGAAGTACACAAGAAACCATCACTTTGTGCAATTGACCGATACTTCTTCTTATCCCACTTATCATCCACCAATCATCTAGCTAGCATGTGATGAAACAGAGCATGGTGTCAGACGCAAGCAGGGAAAAGTATTTGTCAAATATTCGTTTCCATTATTCTACTTCAGCTTAATCTTAGCTTTCCAATAGGTGTTGTAATATGGATAATCATTGATCTAAGGTTCAGAATGTCAACAATAATTATAGCTACTGCTTAGTAAGCATCTACTAATTCCAGGCTCTTCTCAAAGCTGTTTATACATACAATTTGGGCAAATACCACATCATACACTCTCACAGCTCCTGCATCCTTAACTGTAGGTCCTTCTAAGTCCCCAGATGTTAGCAGCAGGCCTGCAGTCAAGACCCTTGTAGTCTCCATCCTCTACCGACCTCTGTGGGACCCTCTCAGGGCCCACAACACCTGCAGGTGCTGTCCCACAGCTTCCTGAGGTCATGGGAGAGCCTCTCCACTTGGACAGGCCTGGCTTCCACTTGTTTCTAATGGCTTCCACACTATCTCAGGCTTTACCTGGAAAGCAAGGCTCCTGTCCTCACTGCTCTTGGAAGCACCAAATCTCTTTGAGGTTTTCAATCTGCTTCCTCAAGTCTCGAGCAGAATGACATCTCAGGGGGCCTCCCCAGCACTGACTACTCTTCTTCCCCATCTCAGCTCTCCTCTCTCTATTCCAGCTCCTCCAACTCTACACCTTTGGGGATGGAAAAACTGGCTCTCACACCATCAGGCAAGAGTCTTTCTAACTCTCGTGTTTATGGTACAAAATTTATCTCCCTACGTTCTTCAGATCCTTGACCTTTCTGACAGTCAAAAAAAAAACACATTTCTCTCTCCAAAGCAAACCCAAACAAAATTTTTTTTTTTTTTTTTTTTTTTTTGCGGTACGCGGGCTTCTCACTGTTGTGGCCTCTCCCGTTGCAGAGCACAGGCTCCAGACTCGCAGGCTCAGCGGCCATGGCTTACGGGCCCAGCCGCTCTGCGGCATGTGGGATCTTCCCGGACCGGGGCACGAACTCCTGTCCCCTGCATCGGCAGGTGGACTCTTAACCACTGCGCCACCAGGGAAGCCCCAAACAAACTATTTTTATGAGCAGAACCTTAGCTCTCAAAACTATTGTTTCTGCTGTGGGTTTTCAGCGTCTATTCTGGGAGTTGAAGACAATCATCTGAGGGTTTTCATTTGGCCTCGGGGAGTCAGTGGGCCTCACCCTCAGGGTCAGTGGTAAAGGTAAAAGGGAGGATGAGCAGGGGGGTTTCCTGTGAGTGAGATACCAATGGCTACCGTTTCAAAATATTGTGCTATCATAAATACGGCGTCTCACGTAATTCTTACAGCAATTGAGCCAGATAAGTATTATCATACCATGCTTGTGAAAAGAAAGGGGAAGTAGCCTGCTTAATGAAGCCTGCCAAATAGTCAGGGAGCAGAACCAGAAGATGATCCCAAGTCCTGATGACTCTATAAAGTTCCTTTCTTCATCATGCTATATAGTCTTTCTCCCTGAGATCCAGGAGGGGTAAGTGTTGAAGAAACAGTGCCATTGTCAGAGTCTCATAAACAGGGCCATCATTAGAGTGTCTGCAAATCCCATTGACTGACTATTATCAATACACAGTGGGTTGTTGCCCCTTAGATAGAACCGGCCTTAGTAAAAATTACCTATGTGTGTATGATTCAGGAACTTTAACTATCCCATGTGAATGTATACATATAGCAGACTTAGGATCATGACTGTTTGGTGTCATCTGCTAGGGAAATTGTTTCCTGACACCTGTCCATTGACCCGCAGTTTGTCCCACCATAGGCCAGATGGAAACCCTGCCTTCTCTAACTTTCATATTTTAATTATATAATCATTTGTGCCCTTGGCTTTAATTCCTACTAAAGTAAGAGCAACCAAGTGCCTCCATTGCTGTATTTCCAGCATTTTGCACACTTTCTGGCACATATTGAACTGAGTATATAAATATTTTGGTGGCTGAAACATTTCTTTTACAGGTTCCAATTACTCTTTGAAATCATATTGGAAAGATAAAAATTGAGCTTTCTGTGTCATGCATTATATATAAAAAATTAACTGAAAACAATTCTTTCACACTAGAGACACCTATGATCATTTACAAACTATAAACCAATTAAGAAGAAATGCAATCATCATGTTTAATTTGGAAAATCAAATCTGTAGAGGAAGACTGACTCAATATGACATAAACTAAACTCTTTGTCAGCTTGGGACCATTTTCCATCCACATTGTTACAGTGCACAAGAGCTTATTAATCCAAAAGCACCTACCACTCTAGTAAGATTACTTAAAGCCTCAGACAGTAAAAGATCTGACATTAGCTGTGAACCATAATTGCATATCTGCTAAATCTGTAAACGATATAAAATGGATCATCTTTTCTCCACTGCTTTGAAATGCCACCTTAGCATATACTCATTTTTCACATGTTCTTGAGTCTATTTCTGGACTTTGTTCTGGTCCATTGATTTGTTTATTTTATGGTAGATTGATAACACATTTTGTATGCCATAGGGCTCGTCGCTCCTTCTTTCTCTGTTTTAAAAAGTCTCTTGAGGGCTTCCCTGGTGGCTCAGTGGTTAAGAATCCGCCTGCTAATGCAGGGGACATGGGTTTGAGCCCTGGTCCGGGAAGATCCCACATGCCGTGGAGCAACTAAGCCTGTGCGCCAAAACTACTGAGCCTGTGCTCCGGAGCCCGTGAGCCACAACTACTGAGCCTGCAAGCCACAACTACTGAGCCTGCGTGCCGCAACTACTGAAGCCCGCACGCTTAGAGCTGGTGCTCTGCAACAAGAGGAGCCACCGCAATGAGAAGCCCGTGCACTGCAATGAAGAATAGCCCCTGCTCGCCACAACTAGAGAAAGCCAGTGCACAGCAACGAAGACCCAACGCAGCCAAAAAAAAATAAATTTAATTTTAAAAAATCTCTTGAGTATTTTAAAACATTTACTTTTCTATATGATATTTGAAAATAGATTAATTAGTTAGAAAATCCTTATGGCCTTTTAGGTGGGATTGCGATAATTTTATAGGTGAATTAAGGGAGGATGTTTATATTTAGAATAATGAATCTTTCTGTTCAAGAAGAGTGTATGTCTTTCCATTTGTTCAAAACATCCTCATGACTCTTAGGAGAAGCTTAAAGTATATATATTTTACACACCACACACATACACGCACACACACACCTCTGAACTTATCATGTTGTATTGTAATTTTCTGTTTATTAATCATTTTCCTTCAAAAGATTGGGCAGCTCTTTATTAATTATTATGTATTGTATTGTACAGTATTGTATTATTGTCCAGCACTATGGGCAATGCTAACATATAGTAGATGTTCAATAAATAAATGGATGAAGTAACTGAAATTAACAGTGAATTTTTCTGACCATTCCAAGTGACCGAATACGAATGTGAAGAGGCAGAGAGGCTAGAAGCTTGCGTAGATTACTGTACACCAGTTCTCAAAACCAAATTTTTTTTTTTGCAGTACGCGGGCCTCTCACTGTTGTGGCCTCTCCCGTTGCGGAGCACAGGCTCCGGACGCGCAGGCTCAGCGGCCATGTCTGACGGGCCCAGCCGCTCTGCGGCATGTGGGATCTTCCCGGACCGGGGCACGAACCCGCATCCCCCGCATCGGGAGGCGGACTCTCAACCACTGCGCCACCAGGGAAGCCCCAAAACCAAATTTTGTTCTAGCTCCTCCTATCCCTCATCCCACAGTTCCCCACCAGACCCGAAAGGCCAAACAAACCATTAGAAAGACAAGTGACACTCATCTCTCCATGGAAATAAAAACTTCAAAAGTACTACCAAGGAGCCCCCCATTCGTACTCCCTTTCCTTTAAGCGACAGAAGAAAATTGACTCAGGGAAGGGCTCTTCGGTACATGAATTCTTTATAGCAAAGGCACAGACGTCCTCAGCTTTCTCTTCTTTGTCTATGGTGATAGAATGAGGATTCTGTGCTCAAACAGCTCTTTGGAGAGAAATGTAAACACTCCAAAATCTAAACTTCATGTAGCTGTATTCAAATTAATGAAAGCTAGAAGTGTCCCTGTCCTCAGGACAGGGTGGCACTTGTGGAAAATGCCTTCAGAAGCCCTTCTGGCAGCCCGTCTCCTGCACAGAGCAGTCCAGAGAGCACGCTGCCTTCCTGGCTGTGGAGTCCATGTCCCATCGCAGGAGGCCAGCAGGCTTACCAGCTTGGGGGGTAGATAAATGCCCACAAAGGGCCTCTACCAGTGCAAACCTCTTGAGCCTCTGTCTTTGGAAGTGATAGCCTCAGTGTAAGAATGAAATTGGCCTTTGGTCTTGCCAGGATAAATATTGGAATAGATGGCCACTGCTTCCAACTTAAGCAAGGTTGGAACGGATCCTTCCAAATGTGTTGGGCTGACCACACATATATAATGAAACTTTGTAGCATGCATAATTTTGAATTTTTGCAACCAGGTGTTGGTAATTACTTGTTCAATCTCTTTATTTTTTGTATTGAGAAGCCAAGACCCAGAAAACTTAAATGACTCATTAGTAGTCACATGGCTAGTAAGAGACAGAGACGGAATGAGAGCTTGGGTCTTCAAGCAAGTAGCCTAATGTCCTTTCCATTCTGTCACATTGTCATTATTTAATCCCAATATATTATATCAATATACCTTATATTTAAATTCATATTTTATTCAAAAATATTTGCTGTTAAGTTAGTTGAAAATAAATCCAGGCTTCAGAGTTTTACTATCCATCTACTTTTAGAAAAATTAGCACTTCTCTAGAATGCTTTCAAAAATGTATTTTAACATACTTTTTCAGCTTAAAATATTTTATGTCAGAGTCAAGGGAAGTAGCAACTGCTGAGCAACATTATTATTATCCTAGAAGAATTCAGACTATTAACTCTCACTTTATGCCTAGCACAGGCAGATAGTGATAAAAATCGCAACGTTAAACTTTCTTTAAAATCACAAAATGTGTGGAAAAGTCTCTCCTTGGTACTTTGGATGGTGATAACACACCTTTCCTCTTCACCACATTCATGAAATTTTGGACAAATGTAGGATAGTCTGGTAATCCATTTTGGAAGATTTTGGTGCTAGACCTAAGGAAGATTTGATTATGGGACCTAAAATCATGTTGTAAAATATTACATAATGAACTAGTTTACAAAAATTCAGCTTTCATTTGCATTCCCCAAGGTGTAAACACTGAACTAATAATGGATACGAATATAAAAGGCCAATTGCACATCACCTTTTATTTATGCATTCAAGATTTGTTTATTCACAATTTAATTATGCATTTGTTCACTTCAGTGTGTCATATTCTGTGCTAGGGATAAGGATTATGTGGTGAATAAAATAGACACAATTCTCTACCTTCAAGAAGTTTACAACATGGTCAACTAGAGAACTGTTACCTATAAAGATGGATTGTAACGTGTCCTGGGAATGTATAACAAGGAACTGAGGAGAAGACTTAAGACTTGAAGGATGGGTAAGAATTAGATAAGGAAGAGAAGGAGAAGGCAAAAGAGAGTGAAGCAGTAGGAACAGTGAAAAAGGGTGTGTTTCCTCTCCTTATTTGTAGGGCTTTTGTTTAATTTTGGTTGTTTTTGAGATTTATAAAATGGTATCAAACTCTATGCTATCTTCTGCTACTTGCTTTTATCCCTCAACATTATATTTCTAAGATTCGTCCATGTCAATGTGTGTAGTAATGGCTTGAACCTCACTGCTGTGTGGTATTCCACCACAGGGACATATCAGAATTTGTTTTCCTGTCCATAAACATTTGGGTTTTTTTTCTCTCTCTCAATCCACCCATTCACCTATCCATCCATCCTTCCACATACTTACCTATCCATCCTTGCAAACAAGGCTGCTCTGAGCATTCTTTCATGTTTCTTCTGAAGCATATGTTTTCTCCAAGATATATACACATTTTCTTCAGGGCATATACCTAGGATTATAACTGGGTTATAAAGTACATGGCTAGTTGACTTTACAAAAATAATGCTAACTTATTTTCCAAACTGCTTTTGAATCTTTACATTTTTCATCTTGTTCCACTGCCTTGCCCATACTAGGTATTGTCAAATTTTTATTTTTGCAAACCCAGCAGTTTAAAAATCATATCTCACTGTGTTCTTAATTTGTATTTCCTTTATTACAAATAAAGATGAATTTTTAGTGCTTATTCACCTTTTTTAAAAAATTTATTTCTTTTAATTTTGGCTGCGTTCAGTCTTCATTGCTGTGCGCGGGCTTTCTCTAGTTGCGGCGAACGGGGGATACTCTTCATTGCAGTTCTCATCGCGGTGGCTTCTTTTGTTGCAGAGCACGGGCTCGAGGCGTGCGGGCTTCAGTAGTTGTAGCTCTCTGACTTAGTTGCTCCACGGCATGTGAGATCTTCCCGGAGCAGGGATCAAACCCGTGTCCCCTGCATTGGCAGGTGGATTCTTAACCACTGCGCCACCAGGGAAGCCCTTATTCACCCTTTTGAAAGTTCTTTATATATTCTAGATATTAATTCTTTTAAAAAAATAAGTATGCTGCAGATAGCTGCCCTCTCCCCACCTCCCCAGTTAGTGGCTTGTATTTTCACTTTTTAAATAATTATTATTAAATGAACAGAACTTCTTAATTTTAATGTAGTTCAATTTGTAAATATTTTCCTGTTCTTTATGACTAATGCTTTTCCATATTTCAAAACAAATCTTTCTGTTCCCTAAGGTCATAAAGATACACTATATTTTATTCAACAAAACATTTGTTTTTTATATTCAGGTTATTATTCATTTAAAATCAATTTTTGTGCATGGCATAAAAGAGAAAGCCAATGTCCTAGTAGTAATTAATTGACCAACACCATTTATTGACTATTTCCTTCATTTTCTACTGATCTGGGATACCATGTCTAGTTTTCATATAGGTGTGAGACTGTATCTGGGCTCTTAATTCAGTTACACTAGTCAACTTTTATTCTTTCTCTGTCCTATTCCATACTATCTTTTTAAAAAACTTTTTCTTATTGAAGTGTAGTTGATTTACAATGTTGTGTTAGTTTCTGGTGTACAGTAAAGTGATTCAGTTATATATGTATTCTTTTTCATATTCTTTTCGATTATAAATTATTATAAGATATTGAATATAGTTCCCTGTGCTATACGGTAGGACCTTGTTGGTTATCTATTTTATATATGGTAGTGTGTATTTGCTAATCTCAAACTCCTAATTTATCCCTCCCACTATCTTAATTACTATAACTTTATTACAAGCCTTGATATCTGGTAGGGATATCTCCTCTACATTCATCTCCGGGAGTATCTTAATTATTCTTAGCCCTTTGTTATTCTGTAAAGATTTTTGAATCAGCTTGTCAAGTTCCTCAAAGAATGCTGTTGGAGTTTTGATTGAGATCACTTTGAATTTATAGATCACTTTAAAGAGAATTGATATCTTTACAGTCTTGAACTCTCCCTGTTCATGAATATTATATATTTTCCTAGGGTTTTGTACATCTTTTAATGGCTTTGATTCATTTCTTCTTATTATAAGTGGTGTCACATTTTTGAAAATTAGGCTTTCTAATTAGAGTTACCAAGTTATAAAATGGCATTTAAAATGTTTGATCTTATATCCAGCCACCTTTGTAAATACCCTTGTTAGTTCTCACAGTTTGTAGATTCCTCTGAGTTTTCTCTGTATAGAATCATATCATTAGTAAATGAGAGTTTTATTTCTTCAAGTTCAATTTTTTTAACTTTTATTACTTTATCTTATCTTACAGCTCTGGTTAGGACCTCCAGTCAATGTTGAATGTTGAGTTGAAACGGCGATAATTACCTTCCTTGTTTTGTTTCTAATCTGAAATATTTTACCATTATGAAAACTGTTCACAATAGGTTTTTGGTAGAGACCCTTTATAAGGGTCTCTTTGTAAGATAAAGAATGTTTTCTCATATTCATATTTTACTGAGATTTCTTTTTTCTTCCTTAAGCTTGAATAGGCATTGGCTTTTTTCAAAACTGTAATGGGAATAATTTCAATAATGAAATTTCTATGTTAAAACAAGTGTACATTTTGGGGATAAACTCAGTTTGTTCATGATATATTTGCATTGTGTAGGATTTTTACATCTGTGTTCATGAGTGAGGTAAGCAAGTGATTTTCCTTTTTCATCCTGATATTATCTAGTTTCCTATTAAAAGTTTACCAGCCTGATCAGGTAAGTTGGACAATAGTTCCTCTTTCCTTTTCCTGGGAAGAATTGTTACGAAATTGAAATGACCTGTTACTTGAACATCTGGTGAAACTCACCTCAAAAAAGTATCTGGACTTGATATTTCCTGTGTGGAAAAAAAAACCCTTAAGTTACAAATTCATATTCTTTAATAATTATGGGACTATTTGTACTTGCTATTCTCCTTGTGTCAGCTTTTTTAAGTTACATTTTTCAAAATGTATATTATTACATTTAAAATCAAATATATTGACAAAATCATTCTTAGTATTCTCTATATGATCTCTTCTTATATCTGTAGTTGTGTCCCCTTTCAGTCCTAACATTTAACATTTGTACCTTCTCTCTCTTTTTCTTGAATAATTTTACCAGAGGTCTGTCAATTTTATTAGTCTTTCCAAAGTGCCAACTTTTGGCTTTGTTGGTCTTTGTTGTCATTAATTTTTGCTCTTACCTTTACTATATACTTTCTTCCACTTTTGCAGGGAGAGGATTAATTTGCTGTTATTTTTTCTAACTTAAATTGTGTGCTTACACCTTTAATTCTCAGCCTTTTATTCTTTCTAGTACAAGCATTTAAAACTGTCACTAATAGAAAATGTATTTTTTCCTCTAATAATACTTTTTCTGCAGATCAAGGTGTGTGTGTGTGTCTGTTTGTGTGTGCACATGCCTTCTATTTCTACTGTTTTATTTTCCCTTAAGAAAAATCTTGTTTATGGAAAATTTTAAACTTATAAAAATGTAGATTCGTGTAATAAAACTCTATGTAGGGCTTCCCTGGTGGCGCAGTGGTTGAGAGTCCGCCTGCCGATGCAGGGGACATGGGTTCGTGCCCCGGGCCAGGAAGATCCCACATGCCACGGAGCGGCTGGGCCCGTGAGCCATGGCCGCTGAGCCTGTGCATCCGGAGCCTGTGCTCCACAACGGGAGAGGCCACAATAGTGAGAGGCCCGCGTACCACAAAAAAAAAAAAAAAAAAAAAAAAAAAAGAACTCTATGTATCTGACATCTGGCCTCTAAAAATTATCAACTCATGAATAATTGTGTTTCAACTATACCTTTCCTCACTACTCCCCCACTAAATATTTTGGAACAAATCCTAGACATCTTATTATTTCATGAATATTTGGGTATATTTATCTAAAATATCAGGATTTAAAATATATATATATATATAAAACTTCAAAACCATTATTACACCTAAAAAATTACAATCATTTCTTACTATCATTAATTATTCAGTCAGTATTCAAAGTTTCCTATTGCTTTGTAACTTATTTTTGTATTCGAACCAGGATCCAATCAAGATCATACATTGTAATTGATGATACGTCTTTAAAAGTCTCTCCCTCCATGTGTTCTTTTCTCATTGCAGTTAATTTGGAGAAACTGAATGGCTTGCTTGGTAGAATTTTCTACAGTCTGGATTTTTCTGACTGATCACTGTAGTGCTGTGTATGTTCTTCTGTTGTTTATATATTAAATTGGTAGTTAGAGCTAGAGGCTTGATCACACTCTGTGTTGATTTTATGACAAGAATGCTTCATAAGTAGCATGTGTACTTCCTTTGGGGGGCACATAATGCCTGGTCTCTCTCTTTTTGTAATGCTACCAACCAATGATGACTATTCCCTAGATTCATTAATTTATTAGAAGGGGCAGAAAATTGGAATATTCTAATTCTATCCTTTTGTCTTCTTCTATAAAGAGAAACTTTCCCTCATCAGTTATTTGTTTTTCCTGAGGCACAAGTATACATATAGAAAGGCAGGATAAATACTTGATCCCTTCCCTTTACTGAATTTCAAAGCAATGACATTAACTTCAAATACGTGCTTTAAAAGCAAATCACAGGACTTCCCTGGTGGTCCAGTGGTTAAGACTTTGCCTTCCAATTTAGGGGGTGCAGGTTTGATCCCTGGTCAGGGAGCTAAGATCCCACATGCCTTGGTGCCAAAAAACCAAAACAGAAAACAGAAGCAACATTGTAACAAATTCAATAAAGACTTTAAAAATGGTCCCAATCAGAGCTTCCCTGGTGGTGCAGTGGTTGAGTCTGCCTGCCGATGCAGGGGACACGGGTTCGTGCCCCGGTCCGGGAAGATCCCACATGCCGCGGAGCGGCTGGGCCCGTGAGCCATGGCCGCTGAGCCTGCGCGTCCAGAGCCTGTGCTCCGCGATGGGAGAGGCCACAACAGTGAAAGGCCCGCATACCGCAAAAAAAAAACAAAACAAAACAACAACCATAGTTGTCCACTGCTCTGTAGGGTTTGATTAGAAACCTAGTTTTTCTTCATCAGTAAAAGCAGGAAAGGATAAGCCAAAACAAAAACGAAAAGACAGAAAAACCCCCAATAACCTCACAATAGATACTCAAAGCCTGTCTAGACAGGGCACCTCTACGGGGTTTTGACATGCAAAATAGGACCTAGAGGTGGCTCCAGAAAACAACAGATTTATTTGAAACCCAGACTTTCTCCGATGCTCTACACCAGGAATAGACAAACATTTTTTGTCCAGGCCTAGATAGTAAATACTTTAGGCTTTGCAGCCATAAGCAACTGCTCAACTTGTGGTGTGAAAATAGCCACAGGTAATATAGAAACAAATGGGCGAATGGGCATGGCTGTGTTCCAATAAAACTTTATTTAGTGAAACTAAAACTTATGTAATTTTTCACATGGCAAAAAATGTTATTCTTCTTCCAGTTTATTTCAACCATTAAAAAATGTAGAAATCATTGTCAGCATATAAATTGCACAAAAATAGAGGGTGGCCAGATTTAGCCCTTGTTCCATAATTTGCTGACCCCTACTCTAGACTAGGGGCAGCTGAAGGCCAGAGGAAATATTTTGCACGTTCCCAAGTATGTAGAGAAGAATATATTAGAAGCCAGATAAAAATAATTAATACAAAGTCTGGGAGGGAGACGGTCTCCACCAACTATCTTTAAACAGAGAAACGTAACGGTTGATGACCACTAATGACCACCACTTCCTCTTGAGGCTACAGTCAGCCGCAGAAAAGTTTGGGTGCCTCCCCCTGCTTGCAAAGCATTAAGACCAATAATGTAAATAGCAATTCCTTCTTCTGAGGATGATGAAGATGATGACAAAAACAGCAACAAATTAGAGGGAAAGAATTGAAGAATCTGTTAGTAAGAATCCAAGGCATGAACATAGACTCCTATTCCCCCACTTCTTATCTCCCACTCCTGTGTGTTTTTGTCCTCTCCTTCCATTGCTTTAAAAAATGTATAAATATACACACAAAATGCAAGCCCCCACTTCAAACTGATTACACTTTTTCCAACTTACCTTTTTTTCCCTCAGCAATGTATCCTGCAGATCGCTCCACAGCAGTATATAGAAATGATCTTTATTCCATTTTACAGTCGCACAAATCCCAATTATTATGATGTGGCTTTACCATAGTTTATTTAACCTGTCTATCATGGGTGGGCATTCGGATTGTTTCTTCCTTTGCTATCACAAATGTAGCCCACAAATAGCAGCCATAGTCATTACTGAGATGTACTTGTATGTGCCAATACTTTGCATTTCACAAGTATAATCCTATTTAATTCTTTTTTTAATTTAGGTAACATTGATTTATAACTTATAAGTTGTGAACAACGTTATAACTTGACCTCTGTACACACTTCCAAAAATCTAGCATGCTCACCACCAAAAGTTTAGTTTCCATCGGTCACCCTATAATTGATCCCTTTTACCCCTTTTGTCCTCCCCTCATCCCCATTTAATTCTTGTAGCAATCTTGTGAGAAGGGATTATGATCTCCCCTTTACACATACGGAAACTAAGTTTGGGAAGGTTAAATAACATGCCAAGCGCCAAGCAGCTGTAAGTAGCAGAGTGAGGATGCCTGACACCGTTTCTGTTCCTAGGCACTCAGCCTGCTTCCTCCCCCGATACAGGTCCACGTGGAAGAGCAGGGGAGAGCAGGCACCTCTCCCAGACAACCCCACACTCTCCCCAGGCTTCCTGGCAGCAGCTCACATTTTTTGCAAACTGACCAAGACCAAGCTTCCTACCTCTTCCAGCTTCCAGTCCTCAGCTGGGAGCCGATTTGTTAAATAGCTGCATGATGTTTGGAAAGTTGCCCAGGATGTTCCCATCCCGACAGAAAAAGAGAGTTGAATGGGACAAAACAGAGATCTTGCCTTATCTGCATTCTCTCTGTGTCTCCAAGGATTGCCCTCTATGTCTCAGGCTAATGTGCTTCCCCAACACACTTTGGAGAGAGGGGAGAAGCCTGAGTGGGAGAGCTGGGCCAATCTCTCCATTCAGAAGTCAGGGGCGCACAACGGTTTTCAAACCATTGCTGTCCCTCCCTCCCCCTCCAGGTCTCTACCCTAAAATGACCTTATTCTCTCCCAGCCAATCCGGGACAGGAGGGTGAGTTTGGGGAGGTCAGTGAAGCAGGGAGTAGGGATGATTGGAAGCGCCTTCCTTTGTCCCCCCAGCCTGGCCTGAATTTGGGTAGAGCCCAGACATCAGAGAATAACAGTCCTGCAGCCACAGGGGGTTAAATGGTGGCAGTGCCTGGGTGCAGATTACAGCAGCCAAGGCAGAAATTGTCCACGAACTGCCAGGGTGGGGACAGGGGGTACATTGAGGCTGCTGCTCTGTGCTTAAAGCAGTGCTATGGCTTATAGTGCCGGAGAAGGAGGACATATGTCTGTACTAGACGATGATTGTTAGTGGTAACTGGACAGGAGGGAGGAAAGGAGAAGCTCGATGATCAAGTCCCTTATGTAAAATGGTGGGGTACAGTCAGAGCTCTGTATCCAGAGGTTCCACACCTGTGGTTTCAACCAACCGTGGATCACCAAGTGTACACAATTGGCCTTAAAAATCGGGTCAAATTAACATTCTATTTTTTTGAAACAAAAAACCCCCAAAGTAATAGCTCATACTTATTAAGTGTCTAGGCACTGTGTTAAAGAACTTACTTTCATCATTTCAGTTAATCCTTATGATAAATGTAAAAGATACAGTTACCACTTTACAGATGTGAAAATTGAGGTTCAAAGAGCTTACGTGATTTGCTCAAGTTTGCAAACCTAGTAAGCAGAGAAGTCCGGATTCAAACTCAGATCTGCTGACCGCAAAGTCCAGGTACTTAGCCATTTTACTATGCTGGAACCTGGACTTTCCTTCCTGTATTCATCCATTCAAAAGATATTTAACATCAGTGTACTAAACACATGGTGATACAATTATGAGTGAGACAGCCACGGTCCTTGCCCTTATGGAGCTTATCTTCTAGTGGGGGGAAAATAAACAAGTAAATAAGTAAACAACATGGTTACAGACTGTGATGAATGCCATGCTTCCCATCTAATATTTGAGATTGTTTTAAAATGAAGTATATATTAATCAATGGAAGGGAAGGGGTTCTATATAAACTCTTCTTACATTGAAGTTGTCTATTTAATGTATAGTACTTTAAAGGAGTTCCTTTACTCTTAGCCATTTTTTAAAATATGAGTTTTCCCCAGGTTTGAGCCAAAACTATAGTTTCATTATTAGTAGTTTTTTGTTTTGTTAGTATTCTGAATTCAATGTTTCCAAAATCCAAAAAAATCCATTTCCAAGGATCCAGGTTTATATAATCTAACTCTCTGAAATGCTTACGGGGATGTCCCCAGGAAAGGTGAAATTATGCCCTAGGAGGAACAGCAGAAGGAACTATGTAAGGTTTTTCAGCACAAAAGGATGACTCTCTCCCACAGAACATGACCATATTTTCTTCCATGCGTTGGAGTTGTGTGAAAATCTCCCATGAACGAAGAGAGGATATGAATTCAACCCGTAATTTGAAAGACAAGTATATCAGATGAAAAGTGATCTAAACAGTATTATTATATTCAACTATTATCGTTGTTCTTCCATGTAGTTAGAAGATTTAAATCTGAGCTATCTTTTTTTTTCCTTTATGTTCACAAATACCCAAGAGGGAAGGAGGTGGTAGATGTTAGTGTTCCCATCATTTTTCAAACAGCATTTGAATTAAAAATACCTGCCCCCTACTTGTCTGACAGGGACCTGGAGTCTAACTAGATTAGCATCTCTGAACTGCTTTAGGTTTCCCAGAGATAGACATTGGGTAAACATAAGGCATTATTATTGTTATCATGGTGTCATTATGTTATTGTAATTGTGTGGATTCTCCCATAAAGCTACACAAGATGGGACCCTAGCCCAGACCGTTATTTGTCTAGTGATTTGAGCATGGATGAAAGAGCCGTACATGTTGTCTTGTGTTAGCATCGTCACTGTGATTATTGTTGAATTTATGATTATTGAAGCGTAGACCAATTTTCAAATTCATCTCAACAACCCCAATTTTTTTTTAATGTTTCCTGCGTGATGACAATGGCGCACTCTTCCATGTCTGTTTGATGGCCTGGGGAAAGAGAGCACCTTGGGCTTCTGATGTCACCTAGGGTGAAGTGGAGACAGGCAGGATCTCGTAGGATGGTTAGTGGTTTTATCCTTGTTGGGCAAGAGCCTGGTAGAGGCTGCAGGGCAGCCACCCACGGATGGCTGCACTCAGGTGGGTCATGCTGGTTAAAACCACCTTTGAGTGACTCTTTTGTCACATTTGCTACTTTTTGGAGCCATAAATGGCTATTCTGAAAAAGATTAAGATGGGATCCATTTCAAAAAGAGGAAGGAAGAAGAGCTATAGAGCCAAACGGCACACAAGAGAATCATTTTATGAGATTAAAGTAGTTGATTCATCACTAAATAGACCAGCTGGTAAAGTTGTACAGTTTATTTTCCAAATGTATTAATAAATCCAAAGATTTATGTTATTGGTGATGAAAATTTTATTTTGGAGTCTCTGAGTTTCGGACCTGCCTTACTTTATCTTGCTGTATTCTGACAATGTCATACTCAAAGGTCATTTTCATTCCATTGTATTGTTTATCCCCCCAGTGGATTCTAATATTATCAGTCTTCTCTCAACCGAGTTTACAGATGTGGCCATGATTATTTACATTAAAGCCTCACCCTTAAGTTTTGCATTTTCTTTCATTTCCTCCACTGAATGTCCAACGATTTATACTACTGGAGAATCTGAAAGACTGTAATTTATAAATACAAGATGATAGGTCCTTTTATCTACTTCCCATCCCATAGTTGTAGCTCTTTACAGGGCTAAATATCATCACGTTTAAATGAAGGAAAAAACCTCCCAATTGATGAGCAAGCTTTTCACTGAAAATTGTATTTCTATTCAGGCCTCAGACTAATATAGCCCTGCATGATTTATTAAAACGTGTTTGTAATCAGAGTTATCATCACTCTTACTATTCAATGATTGGTTCTTGGGATGATGTTTCATGTGGTGCTGAGACTGTCATGGGGGAGAAAGTATTCTGTTCTCTGATGAACAAAATAAAGAAACCTTCCACCTGGTTCTGCCTGTGGAAGGGCCAGGCCACGAGGAGGCTGAGGAGGGGGTGTGCATGGAGGCTGCATAGACCTTGGCTTTGGATGCAAATCATTGAACAAGGAGGTGAATGTGGTTTGAACTGCTGTTTGTCAGGATTTGTGGAAGCGTTTCATGTGCAGCTACAGGTTGCAGCTGATCTGGCCACGGTTTGTGGCTGAGTGCTTAGGCTGGCACTTTATTATCAGAACAGAACAAACCTAGGCTGATGTGCATGGTATAACGGATCCCAGGGAGCCTCGGCACCTCATTCTCTGGCCATTCTTTTTAGTTTTTCTGCTGTTGCACTCCGGATAATTGCAGTTTAATTGGGTGACATGAAATGAAAACTGTGTCCACATTAGCCAGGATTATCTCTTTCTCCTGAAGCCTGCCACCCGTTGAAAGGAGCCCATTTATCAGACCAAAGAGCTGCGCATGGTGGCTTTTACAAGCAGGGAAGAGTGTGAGAACAGGCTGGGAAAGGGAGAAAGGGAGCTGACAGCTAAGAAAAATTATTTCAGTTGTTTATCATGAGCAAAGTTTATCTGATTCTTTACAAAATGATATGGAGGCCGGCGTGTCGAGCCATGAGTAATGAACACTGACCAAGTTTGTTTCCTCAACGGGCTGGACCCAGCGCTGCTTCTCTTTTGTGTGGGCACAGATCAACTTTAAAAGCTTCTTTCAGGCAGCATGAATGCACTTCATTTTACCAAAAAGAACTTTGTATTGATAGCTAGAAAAAAGGAAGGTTGTTTAAAAAGGAAGGGTAGACAATCAGGACAAAATGAGGAGCTTTCAGTTTCTATTATGAGCATGTCTCTCCATTCTTCCCATCTGTTTATACATTCCCTGCACAATAATGTCCCTCTGCAGTAATATGTTTCCCCTTTTACACTATTCATATTGAAAAAGCCCTCACATCATGACCATGGTAATAAATACCCTAGAAATGTGGGTATAATGTCAACTTGCGTTCTGTGAGACGATCAAGGTAAACCAAGGGGCCAGAAGGATATTCTGCTAACACTCATTCATCATTCTCCAGATCCAGGTGAAAGAAGGACCTTGTCACCGCCTTGCAAACCCCTTCTGTTGCTATTGCATTTGTGTGAATACTTTAGCCTAAGGCAGCAATTGTTAGGTAGAAAGCACAGCCTTTGAAATTGTCTATTGCACTCAAATCCCCAGCTTCACGAGGTCTGAGCAGGAGGCGTTTCTATTCAGAAGGAAATAGAAGGTTAATTAGTTCAGTAAGCATAGAGTGGCTGAAGGTTATGGAGGATATTGTGTGTGTTTGAAATAAAAGTTTTCGAATGTTGGAAAACTCATTATCTATAATGGCAACAGTGAATATGGAGTCAACACCTGGTGAAACAGTACCAGATGGAGCTGGAGTCCCTGCGTTTGGAGTTATCTATCCATGGCTGGTTGACTTCAGGATGTCCTAAATGTGCAAGGTGGAAAGCTTTTCATGTCGTGGAATTAAACACTTATCATGTGTCTTAGTTATTTGGGGGATGTACATTGTATGAGCACACATATGAATTCAGTCTTCTCTGTGGTGTCTGGTGTTCAATTTGATATTGACCTTCAAAAATGAAAAGAGGAAAGGCTGTAAGTTAACATGAAAGATCAAAATTAGTTATTGCACACATATTATGAATACACTATTAATTCTATTCACTGATTATATATTGAGGTCATATACTCAGCTACCTCTAGAAATCTGGCCTTTCCTTTCAATCCTCTTGGAGTAGATATTAAACTGTCCATAATGTTCCCAAAACAACGACTTTGTATAGAATTTAGATGTTCTCTTTGTGTTTTCCATACCGATCAGGGAGTATATAAGTTTAGAGAAGAAGACATTTGGAGGATAGCTGTAATTCCCTTCAGGCTATCTTTTTCTCCTATCTTTTAAAAATTACTAGATAAGACTATCTTTTATTTTTAAGACAATAATTTGCAAAATTTTTGAATGAGAGTTATGATTTTCAAAATTTTTGTTACAATTTGTTATTCCAGTCCACCACCTTAAAGAAGCTGAAAGTCAAAAGAGTTGGTTGGTCAATCATAAGAAGTCTGTTAAAGCAGAGAATGCTTAAAAAATGACATGCACTATCTTAAACATTATATTTGAATCACAGATACACAAATATTGGGCTTCCCTGGTGGTGCAGTGGTTGAGAGTCCGCCTGCCGATGCAGGGGACAAGGGTTCGTGCCCCAGTCCGGGAGGGTCCCACATGCCACGGAGCGGCTGGGCCCATGAGCTGTGGCCGCTGAGCCTGCGCGTCCAGATCCTGTGCTCCACAACGGGAGAGACCACAACAGTGAGAGGCCCATGTACCGCAAAAACAAAAAACAAAAAAACACAAATATACAAACATTTGCCATTCTTCTAACATAGAGCCTAGGCATTTTCTTTGTATGTATCCACTCATTGGAGTTCTGTACCATCTTTCTTCTATAAATCATAATACATAGTGTGGGGTCTACCAAAAAAAAAAAAGTTTAAAGTCAAATCTCTTTGCCTGTGATTTGTTTCCCTTTATTTTACATCTCTGCTGTATGTAATTAAATATATTCCCAGGGGCCTCCCTACTTTCACTGATTTTTCTTTCCATGTGAATTATTATCCTTTTATATTTATTTTAAATAATGCGTGATTTATTCAGAAAGAAAAAAGCTACCTGTAAACTATATCTCATTAAACCTGGGGGGAAAAAAAGAAAGTTAAACAGGAAGAAATCACATTTAATTTTTGCCAAAAAACAGAAGCACAAAACTAGCTCTACTTGAAATCTCCAAACCTTACTGTATGTAGGAAAATTCAAATGCAATGAGAATTCGACAGAGCATCTTCCTGTGTTAGGCGAATAGACCACACCTCATCTGATTATAATCTTAACTTAAAATATTAATTTATTCCCTTGGTTCTAGAAAGGATCTACCAGTCTGTATGCCACTTATACAGCCATAACCCAGAGGAAGAAAGTTTGACATTAGGGTGTTTTGAAAGGGTTCATTCACTTCTTTCCAAATACAGAAAAATAATGTCAGGTTGATTCATCTTGCCTCCTCTGGCAGAAATCACACACACACACATAGGTGGACAGAACCCCATGTCAGACTGACTTATAAAAGCCAGGAGATGAGTGGTGCAGGATGGGAAACCTATTTGTCAAATAGCCTGTTTACGCTGCCTTCCTCTAGTCAGCAAGGAAGACATCTCAGGTGAAGCTTATAATGAACACTGGAATGTTTTTCTTCACGTTAGGTATCAGAACTCTGGATGTGTGTTCAAATATATTTGTCCTCTGGAAAAGAGGTAGGTACAAAATTGCAAAAAGTGGGGATGTCACACATGGACTGACAGCATATGTATGATTCCTGTCCATCAAGGCAGCAAAAGAATCACATCCATTCAGAGCACAGACCTGGATTACCTGCTTCCTGTATGCCAGCACCTGGGATGGATATAGAAAAAAGAAAAAAAGAAATCACAACAAAACAAGACATAACAGAACAGAAGAGACAGACAAACCAACCCAGAGACTCCAGAAAACTCAAATGGCCGAGTGAGAGGGACTGGAGCTTTCCTACCTGCTTGCTCTATGGGTGGGTTTTAGCCAAATACAGAGTGATTTTTTATTTACTATTTTCACTCAACTACCCATTCAAAGTTCAATTGGGAGCAGAATGAAAATATCAGTTTTTGAATCAGGATAAGGAGACAACAAAATAGTGTACATTTTCATGCAACTGCAAGGTAATAATTATCTAAGAGAATCATCAGGATGTCTAGGAAGTGGTTATAGATGGTCCCCCAGGGACATGGACCCCATATACTGCTGCAATAAAACAATACTACGTGGACTCTCTAAAAAAAGGTACTGGAGGACTTCCCTGGTGGCACAGTGGTTAAGAATCTGCCTGCCAATGCAGGCGACAGGGGTTCGATCCCTGATCTGGGAAGATCCCACATGCCGCAGAGCAACTAAGCCCGTGTGCCACAACTACAGAGCCTGCGCTCTAGAGCCTGTGAGCCACAACTACTGAAGCCTGCACGCCCTAAAGCCCACACACCACAACTACTGAGGCCATGTGCCACTACTACTGAAGCCAACACTCTCCAGGGCCCGTGTGCCGCAACTACTGAGCCTGCATGCTGCAACTACTGAAGCCCGCACGCCTAGAGCCCATGCTCCGCAAAAAGAGAAGCCACCGCAATGAGAAGCCTGTGCACCACAACAATGAGCAGCCCCCGCTCGCCACAACTAGAGAAAGCCCGCACGCAGCAATGAAGACCCAACGCAGCCCAGCAAAAATTAAAAAGTCTACTGTAAAAAAAAAGTACTGCAAATGAAACAAAAACCACATTCATAATAATAGCTAACATTTATGGAACGCTTGTTATGCCTTAGTATTTCACAACCACCCCAAGTCATAGGTATTAAAAGTTAAGACATAGAAAGGTAAAATAATTTGTCGAAAGGAACAGAATATTATGGATTAATTATGTGTCTCCCCCATCCCAACCCCTTATTCATATGCTGAAGTTCTAACCCCTAGTACCTTAGAATGTGACCTTATTTGGAAATCTGGTCATTACAGATATAATAAAGGGGAAATTTGGACATAAACACACAGGGAGAAGACCATGTAAAGCTGAAAGTAGACATTGGGGGTATGCTTCTACAAGCCAAGGAAAGCCAACGATTGCCAGTAAACCACTAGACGCCAGGGGAGAGGCCTGGAACTGTTTCTTCCTCACAGCCCTCAGAAGGAATCAACTCTGCTGACACTTTGATCTTGAACTTCTGGCCTCCAGAACTGAACAACAATACATTTCTGTTATTTAAGCCACTCAGGTGTGGGACTTTGTTTCGGCAAACTAACACATGGAATTGTTAGGTGGTGAAGTTGGGACTTGAATCCAGGTCTTCTGACTCAGGCCATAGGTTGGAATCACCATACCATGTCATCATTGCTCTGGATTCTGCGTGAAGTTCTGAGCACCTTAGGTAAGCTCTAATGGAACCCCAAGGCATTTCAGCATGAAATCCAATGAGACACTTGTTGTCCAGAGCAAAGAAATTCCACTATTACTTGAGGTCATAGGATGTTAAAGCTCAAAGAGACCTTGAAGATATTCTAGAGCAGTGGCTTTCAAATTGTGTTCCATAGAACACAATGGATGAGGCACCTAGAGGTGGCTCAGGGGCTCCTGCAGTGTCGAGGGAAGAGGGGAAGCAGGGAACCTCCAGGGCCCCCACTCCTATTTCACCCTGAACATTGAGCTTTTGCATGCTTTGAAATTTAGACTTTGACATATGATTTTTTTTAATTGAAGTATAGTTGATTTACCACGTTGTGATCGTTTTAGGTGTACAACAAAGTGATTCAGTTATTCGCACAGGCACACACACACACCTTTTCAGTTCTTTTCCATTATACGTTATTACAAGACATTGAATATAGTTTCCTGTGCTGTACAGTAGGTCCTTATAGTTCATTGATTTTATTTATAGTAGTTTGTACCTGTTAATCCCAAACACCTAATTTATCCCTCCCGCTTCCTCTCCCCTTTGGTAACCATAAGTTTGTATTCTATGCCTGTGAGTCGATTTCTGTTTTGACATACAATTTTGCTTGAAGAAAGGGTTTTGCAGCTTAAAAGATAAAAAAACATTAATCTAGTCCAAATATGTATCTTACTGATGAAGACACTGAGGTCCAAAGAAGCTGAACGAAGTTCTCAGGGTTGTGGGTGAACTTGGCAGAGCTGGGATTGGACGGCACTCTATTCCTCTATACCTACTGCTCACTCTAGTAAGAAAAAGAGTGAATATTCTCCGAAAATGAGGATCCCAGGGGGCATGGATGACCTTGGAATCTAGCCATCCATTGGGATGGTCTTCAGCCACTTTAATAGATAAAAGGGGGCATAGGTACCCTCATTCCCAGGGTGGGTCACCAGGCACCATCCCTCACACCTACATAGGGAAAAAAATGGCCCTGACATGGAAATTCATGCACAGGCTTGGAGTCTAGACATTTCCCTTGTTCATAGCCCAGGTGGGAGCACTTTATATAATGGGGCTCTTTCTATCTGGCTACCAGTGGGCTCTCCTGATATTTGAGAGTTGCTTTTGATTCAATTACCCCACAGAGTCAGGGAAAATTGGTAATACATAGATAATAATAGAAGGAAGCATAAGAGATGTCTGGAAAAAGAGAACCTCCTTTCAAGCCTACAGATCCTGCAAGTGGCCTAAGACGGCACTGTTTTCTCTCAGAATCTATTTCCATTTACTGATTTACATGGGACTAAGGAAGCTCCTTTGGGGGTGGGAACACTTGAATCCCAGCCATAGTTAGTGGATAGACATCTCAACACTGGTGGTTTGGGTGAGGGAGAGGTGAGAGAAGCCAGTTTCTGTGCAAAGGGAAGGAGAGCAACAGAACGAGCCAGACTGAGCAACAGAGCCTGAGAACTAGACAGGGGATGGGGTTCCCGTGTGTGTTGCTACCATGGATGAACTGTTGTTCAGGTGAATTGGAAAAGTTTCTTCACTCAACCATTATGAGATCTGGCCCCTCCTTCCTTTCAAGCACAAGAGATTAACTGAACAAGGAGTGTCCGCCCTCTCCCTTCATAAGAGACTGCCATGCAGTCCCAGCACTGCAAGGACCGAGAACGTCATCAGTCAAGTGGTGAATCCTACAGGGAATCGGCACCAAGATGGCACCCCCTGGTAATGCTGAAGTGCTACAGTTAGCTTATGGTAGAGAAAAGAACTGTTCCTGAAAATTCTCTTAAAATTCTGGGGCTAAGGCAACTGTAAGAGAGACCCTTTCTAATTGAGGATGACAGAGAAGGAAGGAATGTTCGACTTCCAACTGCACAAGATCATGGCTGGCCAGCATGAATTGGCAGGTGTCCCCCCTATGAAGGGAGTGGATGCCAACTCAACTGGCACCAGGACTGTAGTGGCTCAGCCAGGGCGGGCTGACTTCCAGCTCTAATAGCCCTGAGGTAGCAGTGGTGTTTCTTGGTCAGGGCCAACAGAAGCAGAGCCCTGGTTTGGCAAAAAAAAAAGACTATATTCATTCAAGAAAACATGTAAAATGCCTCTTGCAAATTTGCAGAAAAGTTTGGAGGTGGGTGATCCCCAAGGAGTTGGGTTTCCCACATGTGTAAGTCAGAGAACTTGGATTTTCCTGTTGAGATGACTGTACTTGTGTGTACAGGCCAATGAAGCACGGGGCATTTGGGTTACTGGTTACTATTACTTTCTAATGGGCATAATGACAGATCAACTTGCTACTTAAATACTAATTTCCAGGACCTCAGTGCGAAGAGTGAAATTTTGATTCCTTCTCCCCATAAAGTCTCTATTTCTAAAAATGAGTTCTGGCTTCTAATACAAGGTAGCAGACTAAATACAAATGTTTACCCTACTTTATCCCAAAATACCATTGTGATGACAACAAAGAGAAACAAAAGGGAATAACTGAACTTGAGAGAAAGGGAAAGAAGAAACATCAGCAGACCAGAAAGAGCGATGACTTTCTGGAAGATGGGAAGCAGAAGGACATGATGAGTGACGTCCTGGAGTGCAGCTCGGTTCCTGAAGGAGCAGTGGGCTATAGGAGACATTCCCCCTGGGTGAGCCAGAGAGGCTCCAAGCACAAGGCTGTCAAAAGACAGCAGGAGCGAGTAAAGATGGGGAGAAACAGGGCTTCCCTGGTGGCGCAGTGGTTGGGAGTCCGCCTGCCGATGCAGGGGACACGGGTTCGTGCCCCGGTCCGGGAGGATCCCACATGCCGCGGAGCGGCTGGGCCAGTGAGCCATGGCAGCTGAGCCTGTGCGTCCGGAGCCTGTGCTCCGCAACGGGAGAGGCCACAGCAGTGAGAGGCTCGCGTACCGCAAAAAAAAAAAAAGCACCCACCTGAAAGAGGCTCATTACTTTGGATAGAGCACTTCACTGCAAGAGCATCTGGGGAATAGTCTAGCCATGAACCAGGAAGAAGGGCTGATCCTGGCGCACACACAGCAGGCTCTGCACAGATCCAACAAAGGACCAGACATTCAACGATAATCAACAGCACCAGAAAGAAGGAACAAGGCAGAAAGAGAACAACCAATCTCAATTCAGTGAACAGAAGCTTCAGAAATTCTATCTAGAGCTTTGAAAAGATATGGCATCTATTTTAAAAAATATATTAGGCTGCTATGAAAAAGAAGAACCCAAAGGACAAGGAAGAATCATAAAGTGTGATGACTAGAATTCAAAAATTCAATAAAAGGGTAGATGATAATGTTGGTTGTCAGTTTTGAATTTTTTAAATAAACTTATAGAAAAGCCCAGACTTAATTACAGTTAAAGAACAGAATATAAAAGTCATGCAGAGGCAGGAAGGTGGAAGGACTGGTAGTGTTCTCCTTTCCTCAAATCCCATGGTAGGAGGTCAGGACACACAGTCTAAAGCCAGTGGATCCCCCCACATAGAGGATTAGTTATGTTATTCTAATTGATAAAATTAATTAGTAGAACTGAAAATAAACATGTGAGAGTGGGGGTGGGGTGGAGACAGAGAAGAGAGAGTAATTCAGGTGAGCTTTCAGATCTGTCGTTCGATACAGCTTAAAGCTGACACGTCAACAAAGACAGGTATAAGCAACATAAGCAGACATGTGGAGGTAATCACCAGAAAAAGATAAAAGAGACAGGTGGTTAAAAGTGGTTACCTTTGGCCAATGGGACTAAACTACAAAGGGGGTGGAAGGTTTTGCTTTTTCTTTTATACCCTTGGATATTTTAACTTTCATTATATTTTTCTTGCATTGAATAAGTTCTGGAAAGACACAAACTGCTAACACTGATTATTCTGGTGAGTTGGAAAGAGGGATATTTGTGGAAGGGGTGGAAAAGTTTAACGTTTTTTTTTCATTTTTTGCGTGCCTAGATTATATTTTTACAAGAGCAATTACTAGCTTCGTAGTAAAATATTTTATTACAATTTTAAATATCACCCTCCACCATATTTCAGTTGGTTTAGGAGAGGAACAGACCCTTTTCAACTGTAAAGAGCCTCAGTGCACTAATCAGAAAGTTGTAGGCAGTCTATCCAGAACTCTGGTGTGGGGACTGTGAACTTCAACTTCACCACTAACTGCGTCTATTTTTGTACAGAATTGTACTCAGAGGATGCTGTGTCCCACTTCCTGTAGGCATGCTTTACAACTTTAATTGATCAGTTTTGCCAATGTAACTTATTGCATTATTATGTCCTTTAAAGGCTCTATAGGTGTACACTGTTCTTTTCGGGTGCTATCACCCAAGGACATTCGGTGCAAGATTTTTAAAGAGTTATGTTTAAAGTGCCACAGTACTAATTTTTCAACATTGTTAACTTTTAACAATTTATTTCAAGCTGTGATGTGTATGAGTCAAATTGAATGCCAGGGGGCTAGCTTTTATGGGTCTTGTCTTAATAATCATATGGAAATGTTTTTATTAATATCATTCTGTAACCAAAGCCGTGACTTTGACTGATTGAGTTTAATGACCATATAACTTCCACAGATATCAGGACCTACCGTAGGCCAGAAAAGATTGGAGAGTTCAGAAAGGAGTAGCTGCAGGAAGCAAAAACACATTTTTACACACTTTTTCACTTTAAAATGTTTCTTCCTTGCTAGAAAATAAATAGTATTTCTATTTCATAGCTGTCAAAAGTTGATGAGATCACATGACTCTCCACTTTACTAGAGTGGAAGTCCCCTGAGGGTCGGGGTGGTAGGTCTACTAATTTCCCTGGTGCTGGCACTGAAGACATTCGATAAATATTTGTTGAATGAATAACTCTATATACGAATGAATGGTTGAATGAATGAGTCGTAGATAGACTTCAGTTTCAAAGTCTCTATCCGGTTCTCATGCAGAAGCCCACACCACCTCTCCTATCACAGCCACAAGATTACCAAAGTTAAATCTTAAATGTTTAAGGCCTCCAAATGCATAGACTGACCCCGGAAGACTTATTTTCCAGTTTTGATCAAACAAAGCCATAGGGACTGCCTCACCTCCTCCATGGGTAGCGTTTATGACAAATAGATTTCATATGCTAGACAATCCATTCTTAAGTGTGTGAATTTATTTCAAAGTTTAGATTGTAAATAGGGCACCATGGAAACCATAAAAATGAAGATACGGTGATTTACAGGAAGATGTGCGTTTAAATCAGAATATCTCCTTAGGTGAAAACGTATCACCAACCAAACAGATTTTATCAAGGGGCAGATTCAGAGGTAATGATGGGCTGACTGGTGTGAGAGATAAACTTAAGTAATGGCGGGCAGGTCTATTGAATTTGGACATTCATGAGGATTTCCTCCCAGCAATTCCTTCTAGAACATGCCCCAAAGGGAAAGCTGCTCTACCAGCCTGATATCTGTGAACCTCCACAGATTTGCAATGAAGTTTTTAAGAGAACAGTACTAAAATCAGTTCAACTCCTCTGTAGCCTCCATTTCCCCAGCAGCATCACAGACCCCTCCTACCAGGGATGGAAGTGGAAATTATTTATCCCAGGGACCCTGAACACCATGACAGAACTGGAGACCCCTTTTCCCACAGCTTGAAGGGCAGAGAGGATGTCCTGGAGCCTCAGACTTTCCACTGGGCCCCTTCTTTGGGTGTCCAACGAGAACATGGCAACATGCGTCTTGCCCTGCCAGGACCCCTGGTTTGTCTTCCATAGCCTGGAAGCCTGTTGGTGGTATATCTTGGAGAGAAACACTAGATCAGTGATAAGCATTCTGAGTTGTATTCTAACTCCTTCCTCACTGTCCCATCCCTTAATTAATAGCTAGGGGGGGATCTGACAGGTTTACCTCTGCACAGAGGCTCCTTGGCAGGGCTCCAATACATACAAGAAGGCACACCCTTAAATACAATGTAGTCAAAGTGTTACTAAATTAATTACAGCGTTTATCATAGAACTATTTACAAGGTAAAATCATGCAATGTAAAACATTAAAGAAACATGATTACACAGAAACGGAAGGGAGAACATAGGGTATCAAATCCAAAGCACTTGGCTCTGACAACTGGGTTAGTTAGGTTTATGCCGATGAGCACAGAGTGGGAGCCTACCTCCTTGGGGAAAATCAGGCATCTTGGGATCTAGGGGCTTGCTAGTTCTTTATTTTCTCTTTATTTTAGCAATAAAAACAAATACATTTTTTTCTCTAAAGGAATGGAGCCTTCCCATAGAATCATTGCAGTCATCAATCATTTGTATCTCTCTAAATCACAATGAAGCATATTACTAAGTGTTAGCAATTGTGATAGGACCTTAGTGCATCGACTACATACCAATCTTATCCTTTAAATTAAAGGAAACACCACCAGCTACTTTGCAGTATTTCCTGTACACAACTTCCAACAACGTGCAGGGTTTGTTTAGAATGATGAGGACTTTTGTTGCACCATTCACTCTGTCTTATTCATGTCTCCAAATCACTCAGAACAAGATGTTTAGACTCTATTAATTCAATTCACCCACAGAGCGACTATTGCCTCCTTCAATTTTGAAGGCTTTTCAAGTATGTCTCCAATTGGACATCCTCCTATTTTGATCGTATTCAGCCATTTACTCAAAAGACAGCAAATCCATTCTTCCAGTTACTCAAGCCCCAAAGCAGGAGTCATCCTGATATTTCCTTTTTTTCACATCCCACGTCAAATCCTTTAAGAAGTCCTGTTGGGTCTACCTTCAGAATATACCCAGAAACGTATGGGTTAGTTCATTTCCCAGAGCTTCAGTTTTCCCATCTGCAATATTGGGATAACAGTGTTATACCCACCCCGCAATGGGAAGATTAAATGACATTGCAATAATGCAGGGTGGTGCGTGTTCATTAAGTGTTCACAACTAGTCTATCACCATTAGCAGGCTTACACGGCAACTAAAGTTATATGGTATATGTCATGCTTTTGTGAAATGCTGAAAGATTCAGATGAGTAGTAAGAGATACCAATAAAGCATCAACTAATGAAATAAATGCTAGTTTGGTAAAGAACATGAAAATAAATCCAGTGCTATTTGAAGTTTGGAAAATAAAATTAGCCAAGAGAAGCACTGATATGCTTAAAAAGACAAATAAACAAAACATTAAAAAATAATGTTAGCAGACAGGTACTTGCACATCCAAACCAGGGATGTTCATGGAAAAGCCAAAATAAACTTACGAATTTTGGCAAACTATTATATTTTAAAAGAATATACCCAAAATCTGAGCACCTGTCATCACCCGAGTTTATGAGTTATTCTTGGAAAATTCTACTTCCCTTCATTTTCCAAATCTTCTATAAAGAATATGTGTAACTTTTACTGTACAGCAGAAATGAACACAACAGGGCTTTCCGGGTGGCACAGTGGTTAAGAATCCGCCTGCCAATGCGGGGGACACGGGTTCGAGCCCTGGTCTGTCAAGATCCCACATGCCGGGGAGCAACTAAGCCCGTGTGCTACAACTGAGCCTGTGCTCTAGAGCCCAAGAGCCACAACTACTAAAGCCCTCAAGCCTAGAGCCCGTGCTCCGCAACAAGAGAAGCCACTGCAGTGAGAAGCCCGCGCAACCCAATGAAGACCCAATGCAGCCAAAAGTACATAAATAAATAAAAATTTTAAAAAAGAAATTAACACAACATTGTAAATCAACTATACTTCAATTAAAAAATCTTTTGAAGAAAATATGTAACTTTTAAAATAGTATTTTAAAAATACTTGCTTTAATGAAAAGGTAACGGCAGCTCTATATTTTTGAGTTAACAAAGATTCTAATAAAAGAATAAAACACTTCAGGTTTAACCTAGTTTGCATTTATTATATTAAAGTGTGACGTTCTCAAAGGTTAAAAGTTGAGCCAGTTTCCACCCAAGAAAATAAAGTCTCAATTTACTTGTAATTTTTAAGGTAAGTGCAAAATATCAACTCTTAGGAATTAGTAATTTACACTTATTTTTTAAAATGAAACCTATACTTCCACGTACATGACGTTATACAGGTTTTGGGGGGATGAAGTATGTGTGGGGAGGCACTGTTTTTATAATGTGTTTTGTTGTTTGGTTTCAGCTTGTAAGTTATATTATTAAATATGTTTATAAAATTTGGGGTATAGGGCTTCCCTGTTGTGGCGCGGTGGTTGAGAGTCCGCCTGCCGATGCAGGGGACACGGGGTCGTGCCCCGGTCCAGGAAGATCCCACATGCCGCGGAGCGGCTGGGCCCGTGAGCCATGGCCGCTGAGCCTGCGCGTCCGGAGCCTGTGCTCCGCAACGGAAGAGGCCACAACAGTGAGAAGCCCGCGTACCGCAAAATAAATAAATAAATAAATAAATAAAAATAAGAGTGCTAGCTTAGATAAACCCAAAGAGTCCTTTCTAAACTTTTTTCACTCTATGAAATGAGTCAAGTTGGACCCAAATATATTTAGTGACTTTGCTGCTTTCTGTAGCATTTGGACAGATCTGCAGGATTTGGGTCGGTGTGGAAGAAACGCTCGCCTGCAAGCCGAGGCACGTGTGTCTCTTGGCCGGGCACTTCAGGGACGAGGGGCTGTGTCCTGAGGAAGCCGCTGGCAGGAAGGAGTTATGTAAGCACTTTGCGGAAATGTCGGTGAAGCGAGACGTTTTCCGTCCTTCTGCAGCTCTGCGTTGCTGGGCAGCAGTTGGCCGGCTGTCACTGCAGTTAGCACGCAGGACAAGTACTAGACTGTCCACCCCCAACTGCAGCTGCCTCTGGAAGGACTGTCCACAGCATCTTTCTCTGCCGTTGGAGTCAGTCCAGGGCTGCTCTGATGGGAGATACCCTTCCCCACCTGCACCCTGACCTCAGCAACTTCCCTGCTCCCTGCCCTGCAGAGATGGGAGCCTGTAGAGATGCAAAATGCCAGTGGAGGAGGGTGGCAGGCCAGGCTGTCCCGAGGCTCGGACTTTCACTCCCATTAGCATCAAATCACGTCAATCTCATTTAAAATAAAACGCTTGTAGTTTGCCATTCTTGTACCTCTGCCTGACAAATGCCCCCATAAAGCTGTATGCAAAGCATATTCCAAAACAGATGGCACAGTGCCTATGAGGAATTCAGCCCCTACATTTTAAGTCAAATGCTGTAGTTGCCACATCATCTGATGCCTATGCCCTCGCTTCCAAAATTGAATTTTGTCCCAGCTTGCCAAACGAGCCCATTAATTACAGTATCAGGAGGTCCTGAAATTTCCTGGTTGCTAAAGAGGGTACATTAAACAAACAGAACAAATCAGGATGATGTCTGGATTTGTGGCATTTAGCATCTCAGTTTCCCCACTGGTAAAATAATAACCAAAGTATCTCAAAAACCTGAGCAGAAACCTACCACAGATGCAGCTATTATTGTTGTGGTGTCATTCCAGCAAGCAGCAAAACCACAAAGGGACACCAAATTTTCATTCTGACAAGAGTTAGCTTTAGCAGTACCGTCATTCCGAGCCATCGCTTGGGTTCTGCTGTAGGATTAAAATGTGACGGCTGCAGAAGTATCAAAAAGAGCCTCAGAATTAGAGCAAAGCACACCTCTGCATCCTTACCACGGTGTACTTAGCCTGTGGCAGTGCACACAGAAAACTGTAAAGGTGGCAAAGGAAAAGAAAACCTCCAGTTCAAAGTAAGCATCACATGTCCAGGTTAAACGGGAAAGGAACGGTGGGTGACGTCACTGACGCAAAGCCTTCCACCTTTTTTTTTTTTTTGATGGTTAGTTTTCTTTTATTATTGAACTACAGTTGATGTACTATATCAACTATACAATACCATGTAAGTTACAGGTGTACAATGTAGTGATTAACAGTTTTTAAAAGTTATACTTCACTTATAGTTATTATAAAATATTGGCTATATTTCCTGTGTTGTACAGTCTATTCTTTTTTTTGAATTTTTAATTTAATTTAATTTATTTTTTATACAGCAGGTTCTTATTAGCTATCTATTTTATACATATCAGTGTATATATGTCAATCCCAATCTCCCAATTCATACCACCACCACCACCCCACCGCCCGCCACTTTCCCCCCTTGGTGTCCATACATTTGTTCTCTACATCTGTGTCTCCATTTCTGCCCTGCAAACCGGTTCATCTTTTTTTTTTTTTTTTTTTTGCGGTACGCGGGCCTCTCACTGTTGTGGCCTCTCCCGTTGTGGAGCACAGGCTCCGGACGCGCAGGCTCAGCGGCCATGGCTCACGGGCCCAGCCGCTCCGCGGCATGTGGGATCTTCCCGGACCGGGGCACGAACCCGTGTCCCCTGCATCGGCAGGCGGACTCTCAACCACTGCGCCACCAGGGAAGCCCAAACCAGTTCATCTTGAAAGAGATGAGCATAATTTCAGCGGTCCCACATTGCCAAGATTTAACAACATATTATACAAAGTTCCGTGTAACACAGCCTGTACTGATTTTAAGAAAAGAGAGAACATCCACCACGCTGGTCTGAACAGCCATCATCCCAAGCAATGTGCAGAGCGAGTCAGAGAATGTGGGTTCAAATCTCTGTCCCGGTTAATAAGCAGCTGTGCTCCTGCACACTGCTGATTCCTGCCAAAGGGCCCCACGCCGTGTGCATAAATACCCAGGCAGAAACAGTGCAGTGGGACTCTTCCTTTACTTCTCTTTACACGTCCTAAGACTTGGACACTAAGATCATTTGACTAGACCTCCTTATTCTTTGTTCCTTTCATCTGCTGTTTCAACAGAGTTTTGTGTTTTGTATAGCAGACTTAACAAGTGTCCAGATGGGTCCAGATAGGGAGGGAGGGAAGAAGAGAGAAAGAAGGAAGCAGTAGGGAAAGAGAGACAGAGATTGAGAGAGAGAGAGAGGAGAGAGGAGAGAGCAAGTTCCCTCTTTGTTCCTCTGGGGGTTTTTTCCTGAAAAATCAACTTTTTCTTTTACAGCCAGGCTACCTACTTTTATGTGAATCAGCACCATGGGCTCTCCAGATACTAGAAATAAAAACTACATTTCTTGCATGATTGGACGCTACTTCATAAAATAATTTATACTTGTTCTAGTGTCAGCGGCCACCAGGGAGAAACCAGGGTCATCTGCCGAAAGTCCCGGGGCTAACGCGTCTGAAGGTGCTGAACAAGGGGTACGTTCTGTGTGCTTCCTGGAGCTTGTGGGGAACCTTGTGAACACTTGTGCTCAGAGTATACCGTTGCGCTGTCAAGTTCAAGGGCAGGCTGACAGGGCTTGTGTTTTGAGAAGAGGAAGGAATCACTGGAATATTATTTTGATTATATCAGGGTTCAACTGGAAGGCAAAGATGGTAGGCTCTAATTCTAATTTTACAAAACATAAAAGATGGCTCACAACTTTGTGGGTCATCAAAATAATTCCTCTTCTATTCAATAATTATTTTTAAAGGCTTCATTTTGGGAAACCACCTTCCAAGAACGATATGGAAGTCACTTCAATGGATCGTGACACCCAATCTGTTTTCTTAGTTGGACAGCATGAAAAATCAGAAACTAAACACTCTTGATATGTATGTTCCCCAAATCTGTGATTTTTTATGCTATTTGTACACAGGACTTTAGAGATTGGAAGTAATACATATGCTACTTATTTTATACATGGCACTACAAAATTAGCCAGTCAGCACACTTTGTAAAACTGCCTAACATGAAACAGGAAGACCTCTGGGACATGCAGCAGAAGTAGAAACAGATTCTGCCTTTTATATTCAATGCGAAAATATTTTATTTGTGCCAACAAAGCATTACTTGTAAGACAGTTTCAGAGCTGTCGCATTTGAGGTAAATTTCACATCTTGTCCCGACCTTGCATTTTCCCTGAAGGTGGGATAATTTAAGAATAAATGTCCAGAAAACACTGTATCTATTCAGAGTACCTCTGAAACAAGTTGTCAATAATCATGTCCCCCGGATCCTCCTTGATATGTATCATTTTCTTTGCCTGATCTTACAAGTTATTATTCTGAAAATTCCACATTAGGAAAAGTTACAGGTACTAAGAATGTCACGAAAAGAGAAACTGACCATTGAAAGAAAGCTGCTGAGAAGATTCCTGATGAGACAAGAATAGGGGAGGAGAGAAAGTGCTGTCTACTGTGTGAGCTTGGGCATCCTCCGCCCTCTCCTCTGGCTCTCGTGTGTTTGGTTGTTCTCTGTACAGCTGCTAATTTCTATCCCAGGCTACCTGTGAATGATGCTTCCTTGTTTCAGGCAGGATGGCTGCTCCAGCCCCATCCCACCTGGCTCAGGGCAGGACCAAATTAGAGGACGGTATCAGAGACCAGTCTGCTGACACTGGCTCATCAAGGTGGCCTCCTCTTTCCTGTTTCTCCCTAGTTTTATTGTGACAGTGCACACAAGACTGCTATAACCTCCCAACTCTGTCACTCTGCTGTGTGTCTAGCCGTAGAACTAGGTTTATATAACAACCTGCGATTACAATCCTGGTTTATAGTAAGGACTGTTAGAGAAGACAGCTGGCTGCTCTGTTCACCCAAGGGGGGCTGCTGTTTGGACGTGCAGGTATATTTGTTTCAGGATCTGTGGCTGCTCAGGTGTGTCCCAGTGTCTTTCCTGTGTGTTCTGTGTGTCAGAACCCAGAAGCAAATAGACAGAGAGCTTTATAGTAGTGTTATTTTTATAGCAAATGAAACGAAGAACAGATTTTAGGATGGCTTTTAGTAGACCTAATTTCTCAACCATCAATTAATTTCTGAAACATTAATTAATTTCTAATTCATTAATGAATCATTGCTATAAAAGATGGTAAATCAAGAAGACCTTTCTTGTTATCGATCTGGTGACTTCTAATCGTTAATATAAACTCTACCTATTATATACACCTACACATACTCATGCACACGTAAACACACACGTATGCCATTTGGGAAAGGTTAGATGCAGTCTCACAGTATTGTACCTTCTGCCTCCAAAATGTTCCCTGACTTCTGGAAAGAAAAGAATGTACAACCTTGGAAGCTTTAAGCCCAAGTGTGTGATGTCATTTCCTGTACAGTCTGTGGACTGTAAATTCCAAAGAATATTAGCAACACAGTTAAAAATTACATTGGTTTTTTTACCCTGAAGCATCCTGATTTTGAGAAATAGTCTTTGGGGGCAGGGAGAAGATACAAAAAGCAGTCCTCTCTTCCAATCTGCATAGACTTCAGATGCAATTGATAAATCACTTACATTTCACCCAAAAGTGCTCGACAAAGAATTTATCGAAATGTGGCCCTTTCGGTTTAATGCCGTCTGCATCTTTTGAAATCACTTAGAAATACTCGCCAAGATAATTAACCTCTGCCGTCAATTATGTAGCTGAAGCTTGGAAACGTATTTATAGAGTGTATGATTCTTAAAGGGTTAAGACCGAAAATGTCTGAAGAAAATCAGCTTAAATATGTTGTACAGCAAAACATGTTATTGTGGGTATGGGAGTTAGGCTATGATAATGAATTTCAGACTCAAATATTTTCTTTGATTGTCACAAAAATATGTGAGGAGCGTTGGCTTTCAGTGTTCAGCATGGAATTGGTTGCATTTCATTACCGGAGGCTAATTGTATGAAAACTGTTTTCACATCCAGAAGTCCTGAATTAGTAGGGTGAGCAGAATCTACTGGCAATCCAGACAACCTATGTGGATGATTATTTAAAAGACAGAATTACTAGTGGTCATTAGGATTTAAGCATTTTTTAAAATTTATTTATTTATTTTTGCTGTGTTGGGTCTTTGTTTCTGTGCGAGGGCTTTCTCTAGTTGTGGCAAGAGGGGGCCACTCTTCATTGCGGTGCGCGGGCCTCTCACTATCGCGGCCTCTCTTGTTGCGGAGCACAGGCTCCAGACGCGCAGGCTCAGTAGTTGTGGTTCACGGGCCTAGTTGCTCTGCGGCATGCGGGATCCTCCCAGACCAGGGCTCGAACCCGTGTCCCCTGCATTGGCAGGCAGGTTCTCAACCACTGCGCCACCAGGGAAGCCCAATTGGGATTTAAATGCATTCTGAAGGGTGGCTCAGAAATGAATGCTGGTCCCTTAAAATCGCACCCATCTTTGGTTAAAGCCCTGCCCGTGAACTGCTTGCTTCTAAGGACTTCAATAGCCCTTTCCAAGAGGATATGGAAATTTCTTTGGAGTTCGTAAGAGTTCTCCATTAGATCATTATGTATGTCAGTAATGTTGAACAATCAAACTGGAAGAAAATATGCTATGAATCTACTTCTTCCGGAATGTCTCTTTATTGTAATCATTCATCACCACAAGCCTAAGAGGTTACTTATAATTTTTTTAAAAACTGGTTGCGATGCTATGCCTTGGTTAAATACCACACAGTACGTGAACGCAACAAACCTAAGAGAAAGATGGGCTTATTGCCTGATAAAGGATTACAGTGGAAGTGAAAGGCTGACCTACAGTCAGGAAATGTTAATCATTTTTACACCAAAGTGAGTGTAACATTTCTATAGGGAAATTACTTCAATCTGGTCAGTGCAAGGAGCAGTTTGTATAATCGGATTGCAAATAAGGTTTGATCACATTCCAGCTTAATCTACTCTCTGAGCACCATTTACCGCACTAAATCAAACCCGGGGAAGCTGCCGGCGCGGTTTTACAATCATTACACCCAAGGGGCAGGGACTCGGTAATAAACAGCAAATAAATTGAAGCACTGACTTGCCTGCTACAGGGCATTTCTAATTATCCTCTAGTTTAGCTGGAAATTGTCATGCTCTCATCACAGCCTATTTTAACTGCTACTGAATAAGAGTGATACTTTTAGGCTGAGTTAATGGGGAAGATGAGGAAATGCAGATTGCACCTCCGTCTCACCCTTCTATTCCTTCCCCTCAACTCCACCTCCCAACCCTGTCAACTTATTGTAGGCTTTTAAGGAGACCTGAGCAAACTATTTATTGTGCCTTCATCTGTCTGCCTCCTCCTTGAGAGAATCAGAAATGTAATGTAACAACAGCATGCCTTGTTTACTTCCATTATAGCCCAAAGAACCATCAGACTGGACAGCGCTAATAAAGATAACTTACAAATCCTCCCAAATGGGCTGGTAGAGTAATGATGGCTGGTTCCATGCCCAAGCTGACGGGCAAAGAGAGTTACCAATCTGTGGTATCACGTGATAGAAACTGAGTCAGAAAAAGTAACTTGGCCAGCAGGGGCCCATGGGGACCTCCAGTATACCTCCACCACCGATACCCACAACTGTCCTGAAAGCAGAATCAAGAAATCTCTGGTCCCAGGGATCAAGATGAACAAGCTCACGGTCAGGTTTTGAGCATCACAGAAATATTTGCTTGGATAAATGCTGTTGGGAGGTGAGCCCGGGAAAGTGTTCATATCCTGTAATTCATTTGAAATGTGAGGTATTGAAACCCTCCTTTATGCAAAATGACCATGAGGGTTAAGATATCAAGGTATAATTATTTCTCCTTCAAGTTCAAAGCCTGCGACTCTAAGGTAAATCCTCATTGAAATGGATGTCCGTGGTACCCAGGCAGACATAGTAGTATGGAGGCAGTCTTCCTAAATGGGAAGTGACTTGACTCTTCTAACTGAGCTTTTTAAAGTGAGGAGAGAACAGAGGATATGACCTCTCCAGGAAAGCAGAAGATTCTAAACTACCCAGGTCTGCTCCCAGTTTCCTCTCTCCCACCAACCTCCGCCTGCCTTCCTGCCTTTAGAGGGAAACTTTTAAAATGACTTTATTGACTCCCCTGGGAATCTCAGGATGAAGGATGAATAACATCCTGTATTTGTGAAGCTCTCTGACTTCACTCCATATCACACAGCCCAGAATTCTACCCAGCCCACCTTTCCAGCCCAGCAGAGCAATTGTACAGCCAGACTGGGGAGGGGGAATTTCTCTCTCTCTCTACTCAGATCAACATAACTTGGGAATAGGAGGAACTTCTCTTCCATCACCCATGCAAAGCAAGGCAGGGTCTTCCACACCCATCATCTTGCATGACAAAATGGTCTTCTGCTGATGGATTTCAAAATAACTTTCATTACATTTGTATATTTTCCAAAATGTGAAAATACAAAGTAGGTAGGTATTTTATGATCTGGTGCTTTTAACTACAAAGAATTTCTCCGTGGTGTATTCATTTCTCCCTGCAGATTGTAGGAAAGCAATGCCCATAAGCTTCTCTATTTAGGAGCTCAGAGGAGCAATCATGACTCCCAGCCTCCTTCCCTCCGACTTCCCCTCCCTACCCTCTCAGTGGGAGGACAATTAGCCACTGGAGTGTTGTCACCATGGGCACTGTTATCTCCTCGTCTTCTGCAGGGATGGGACAGTCAAGCATGAACCCCAGGGCAAAGGGAGTCCTCATGAGAGAGAAGCCCTCTCAGGTCCAGCCAAGAGATGCAAGTCCTTGTTCTTAAGGTCTGTCGTGGTGGTGCTGGGTAATACTAGCAAAATGTGACAGGTGGGGAAAAAAATAAAAGGATTCTCTGAGGGGAACACGGCACTACCGTATTTTAAGAAAGACGGCAGAAATTTTAAGTTCCTGGTGGTACAGGGTGAGCTGACCTCACTTTTAGCAAATCGGGACCATCTGGACCTAGAAAAAGATGAAAGGGAATTGTCTACTTAACAAAAGCGTTTTTCCCTTTAGAAAGGTTATCCACAGGACTTCCCTGGTGGCACAGTGGTTAAGAATCCGCCTGCCAGTGCAGGGTACACGGGTTCAAGCCCTGGTCCAGGAAGATCCCACATGCTGCGGAGCACCTAAGCCCGTGCACCACAACTATTGAGCCTGCACTCTAGAGCCCGCGAGCCATGACTGCTGAGCCCATGTGCTGCAACTACTATTGAGGGGTAAACTTGGGAACTAATATTTACGGAGCAATGACAACCCACCAGCTACACATATTCCATCGAACGTTCTATAAGTCCCATTTTACAGATGAAGAAACTGAGGCTCAGAGATACTAAGTGGCCTTGCCCAGCTTACCTATACATAACAAGGCTGTGGATTAATCTGGAGTTATTGGGTCTGACTCCATATCCAGTCTTTTTCAGCTATCTTCTCTCAGCCCCAGCATTTGTCTTATGGCACAAATGGAGTGTCAAGGTGGATTAGAACCAAATCCCAAATCATGGCCTGGCTGGAGATGGGCAAAGCCCGCTCTGGGGCCACAGGGAGAAGCCAGTACCCACCCTCCCCGTTCCCTCCTAACAAGGCCTCATGTGCTGTTTCTTGCGTCTGTGTCACAGGCATTAGACCCCATCCCAAACGAAGGCCACCCCACTGTGGTGCCTTTTCTTTTATAAAATAACTAAAACTGGGTTTAGACCTGTAAGCTACTGATTTCCCTGATAAATCCCAGTGGCTCCCTTTACTGCCAGGCTGTCTAATGAATATGTTTACTTAGCTCCAATATTAATTATCATTCCTCCCTGGCTGACAATATATATAATGACCATTAATTTAGCCAAGTTTTAGGAATATACTCTCCTCGATCAGACTATACAACGAGGTGCCATTTATTAGGTCTCAGAGAGGAGGGAAGTTTGTCCGATGTGTTGCTTAGTGCAGGATGACCGACATGCCTATACTACTTAACTAACTATACCTACCCTACTTAACTAACTATACCTACACTTCATAACTAACTATGCTGACACTCTATAACTAACATTATAGTTCATAATGAACTGTACCTATACTTTATAGCTAACTATACCTATACTTTATAACTAACTATACCTACACTTCATAACTAACTATACCTATAGTTTATAACTGATTATACCTACACTTCATAACTAACTATATAACTATGCCTACCCTACTTAACTAACTATACCTATACTTCATAACTGACTATACCTACACTACTTAACTAACTATACCTACACTTCATAACTAACTATACCTACCCTACTTAACTAACTATACCTATACTTCATAAATAACTATACCTATACTTCATAACTGAACCATACCTACACTACTTAACTAATGCCACACTTATCTCCAATTAGCACTGTCCTTTTTAGGCATCTATTTTATCAGATTTTGCAGAAAACCAGGATAAAGTTTGCAGAACGTTATGTTGTAGCTGTGGGTCGGGGTCAGAGATGACAAATGTATCCAGATGAAATGCCCTACCACCTCAACTCTCCCTGGCCCAGAAGCTCCATGACAGGGGCACTGCTCATTTTTATGTGCCAAAGACAAGCCTTAGACAAGGTCAGAGTTGAGAGTCCGAGTTCCCAGTACACTTGGTGTCTAAAGTATTAGACTGAAGCTAGACAAACACTGGGTCTGTTCAGGTCATTGTCCTCTTGGACTGCTAGCTGTGTTCATTTTCACATCCCCAGTAATATTCTAAAGTTGTATTATTTACTGTAGGGTGCTGTCATGGGAATCCAGAGCTCTCTCTTCTCAACTGCACAGGTAGCAGAGACTGCTATTATCACCTGGACCAGGCGGGCGATCTTTCAGCATCACCCTGAGCATCAACCATACTTTTTACTTGACGGTGCACAGACTGACCGTTCTGGGGTGAATTGTGTCTCCTCCCAAAAATATGTCTTGTCCTCAGATACCTGTGAAGGTGACTTTAGTTGGGAATAGGGTCTTTGCAGATGTAAGCATTAAGATGAGGCCATTAGGTTGTGCTCAAATCCATTATGACTGGTGTCCTCATAAGAAGAGGAAAGTGCCACAGGGAGAATGTGATGATGGAGACAGAGATTGGAGTGAGGCAGCTGCAAGCCAAGGGATGCCAAGGATTGACAGCCCCCCACCAGAAACTGGAAGAGGCAGGGAAGGATTCTACCCAGAGTCACAGAGGGAGAGTCCTCAAGGCCCTGCCGATGCCTTGATTTAGGATTTCTAGCCTCCAGAGCTGTGAGAGAATAATTTCTGTTGTTTTAAGCCACCCAGTTTGGTGTACTTGGTTACAGCAGCTCTAGGAAACCAACCCTTTTCTGAGTCCATTTGGAAGGGTATCTGCATGTAAAGTTTACAACATGTAAAGCTACATGTTGTAGCTGAGCTGTGCTGTTCTACATTGTGTTCTTTCTTTTGGTTTTGAGGCAAATTAATTAACATGATACAGAAAAGGGAGAATACAAATGCTGAAGCCCTCACTTTAAGCCCTCATACTCTTTTGTTCTCCATTATTACACCAAATTATTTAATTGGGTCTCTCTGATTGTGCTCAGACACAGAAAAGAACACAGTCTATTGTGAGACGCCCTACAACCATAATGCAATATCAAATTCAATTCCCATCCAAAGTGCTCGCTGCTAAAAGCCTGTTCTGTGGCTGCAGATTAATGAAGATCTGCATTGAGCAAAGTGGTGGTCGTGGAGACATTATTTTCCTCCAATAGAAGGCCTATTCTTGAAAAACAATAAAAGCATAGAGAAGCGTTAGTCCGCTTATGGATAGAAATAAATCAAACTGAATAAGAGGGTTGATGGAAATAGTCTGAAAGCAGCAGAGTAGAATTCTGAAAATACCGTTTTTGTTTTTAGAGGACATTTTCCTTCCTTCTCTCTGTTCCACTCCCCACCCCCCACCCCTGAGACCCTTATGAAATGCTGCTGGGTGCAGGATCAAAAGCTGCAGAGTGAAGAACAAATCTGACCATTTGAAACCCAGTTATAGATAATTAACATTTTAGAAATGCAATCCAGGCCAGCCTTGCTGTGTATACTCACAGCGTGGAGAAAAAGTGAGGGGACTCCGGGCCATGGTGTAAATTTGGGCAGGAAGAGTCACATCCAAAGAGGCAACAATTGTAATGATGGTGAGCAGTCATCATGCTGCTTTCAGCTAAACACTAGATCAAGGCTAGGTTCTCTCTGCACCCTTTGTTCTAAGACTGTTAGGTTTTCTACTCCTTTCCCTTCCTTCTTCTCTTCCAATGTTCCCAGAGCCTTTTTGCCTTGGAATGACCTATTTGCACCTCCCTTCCACCCAGCCTAATTTTAAGTCCCATCCTAAATTCCATAAAGAATTCCTCAACCTGACAATATCAGTCTTCATTAATCTCTTCTCCTTCCTAACTTCCCAAGGCACATATTATCTGTACTGTACCTTTGGCACAGGTGTGTCTTGAACTATACACCTGAGCTGTCCAATATGGTAGCCACTAGCCACTTGTGGCTACTGAGTGCTTGAAATGTGGCTCATCCAAATTGAGTTGTTCTATAAGTATAAAATGCACACTGGATTTCGAAGACTTAATACAAAAAGAAAAGAATAAAATATCTCAATAATTTTAAATTTTTAATTATGTGTTAAAATGATATTTTTGTTATACTGGGTTAAATAGTATATATTATCAGAACTAATTTCCATTTTACTTTTTTTTTTTTTTTACATCTTTATTGGAGTATAACTGCTTTACAGTGGTGTGTTAGTTTCTGCTGTGTAACAAAGTGAATCAGTTATACATATACATATGTTCCCATATCTCTTTCCTCTTGGATCTCCCTCCCTCCCTCCCTCCCTATCCCACCCCTCTAGGTGGTCACAAAGCACCGAGCTGATCTCCTGTGCTATGCGGCTGCTTCCCACTAGCTATCTATTTTACGTTTGGTAGTATATATACGTCCATGCTACTCTCAAGTATCTACTGGAGAATTTTAAATGGTGTATGTGGTTCACATTTGCGACTTGCATTGTATTTTTGTTGGACAGTGCTGCTATGTACAATTAAACATGAAGATCAATCTGTGTTATGACTGTTTAAGATGGTAGTAATCTAAGCCAATATTATAAATACAAGAGGACTGACTCCGGTATTCCAATAAGATATCAAGCTCTCCAAATGAAAGTCAAATCCTAAGCAAACTTGCAGTCACTTCTTTATGGAGCCTGCTCTTTCTAAGCCCTGCAAAGACTGCTTTTCCAGGCCAGGCAGATGGGTCTGCCCTCACATTGTCTTCACACCAGCAGCCTTCCACTTTGCCCCTCTATTCTTTTCAGGAGACATTTTCACCCTCCATCCTTTGGTGTCTAGTGTATTCTTGCCCTATCTCCATTGCATCCTATCAAAGATTCATTCACAATCAGTGTGAATGATTGATTATGCTTAATGCACAGTCTCCCTTAGGTCACTGTCTTTTGAGCAACGGCCATGACCTCTGAGCTGGCTTAGGCCAAATGAAGCTCTAACTGAATGATCACATGCAACGGGAAGAAAATGAGGCACGGTCTGTTTCAAACATCAAATTGGGGGAAGCCTCTGAAGCCCCACCACTCCTCATTCTCCCAACTGCCCTGTGAGTCAGTAGAGGCATTCATAAAGGATTCCTGAATGAGCCACCACAGGACTTAACCCTCTGACCAGTGGCAGTTCTACCGTGGCATTTTTTGTTTGTTTGTTTAATTTTGTTTAATCTTTTTATATTATTTATTTTTATTTTATTTTTGGCTGCATTGTGTTTTCCTTGTTGCGCGTGGGCTTTCTCTAGTTGCAGCAAGCGGGGGCTACTCTGCAGAGCACGGGCTCTAGGCACGTGGGCTTCAGTAGTTGTGGCACCAGGGCTCAGTAGTTGTGGCCTGTGGGCTCTAGAGAACAGCCTCAGTAATTGTGGTGCATGGGCTTAGTTGCTCCACAGCATGTGGGATCCTCCTGGACCAGGGCTCGAACCTGTGTCCCCTGCATTGGCAGGTGGATTCTTAACCACTGCACCACCAGGGAAATCCCCAGGTATCAGTCTTACATTCAGGTCATGAATGGATTTTCCCAGAAAAGTTCTGTAATGAATATGGATTTGTCTTTTTTTTTTCTCCTTGTATTTCTACCAGTTTTTGCTTTATATATTTGGAAGCTATGCCATTCAGTTCCAAAATTTTCAAGGTCATTTCATTTTTTGGTTGATTGTACTTATACCAAATGAAACATTCCTCTTTGTTCCATTTAATGCTTTCACATTGAATTCAATTTGGTCTGATATACAGCTACACCACTTTATTTTTCTTCCCATTTTCCAATTGTATATTTTTCCATGACTGTATTTTCAACTTCTGCATGTATTTTTTTTAAGATGTGTTTCTTATAAATAACATAGAGCAGGATTAAGTTTTCTTACTTATTCTGAAATCCCCTTTCAGTTAATAAAGAAATTTAGTTCATTCATATTTATTGTGATTTCTGATATATTTGGGTTTACTTGTGCCATCTTACTTTATGTTGTCTATATCTTCTTACTGTTAAGAAGAAGTAAGTAAGTATACCTTCTTACTATTTTCCTCCTTTTCTGCTGTTTCTTTGTTCACTGGATCAAGTTTTATTTTCTTGCTGTTGTTTGTTTTTTTTCTTTCAGTTCCCACAGTGGTTTGGGAGTTCTTGATAGAGCAGGAAAAGGAGATTGACTTGGGGTTTTTAAAGTGATTAGTGGATAAAGCCTAGGTGAAGTTTCCACATGTGATTTGAGCTTCTTGCCAGCACCAAAGGAGAACACACCCATACTTGTTTATCAGCTTTCCCAGATGGGGGGTGGAGGGAAAGAAGAAGGAGGAAGGTCTAAGAGTTGTCAGCAGTCCAACAAAAGATGGAGTCAGATTCTATTATATTTGTGGTACCCCCTTTCTGGGTATATTCCTTGGAATCAAAGCACTTAATGTCATCACCAAACTCTAACAAGGCTTAACATGTACATTCTCTTCTTTTCATGTACTAACCACACCATGTTTGACTAGGGAGCTTAAAGCCTACTTAGTATTCTTGCAAACAACCTCAAAACCATTCCCTGGAAGTGAGTTGCAAGAATCCACATCATCCAGCTCTCCAATTCTTCACTGCAAGACCATTGCTCAAATGACTTGACTCTAATTTCAAGGTTTGTAATCAGTTCACGATGCAGATATCTACACACTATACAAGGATCCTGAGCAATCCCAGACAAGCCCCTATATGTATCTGAATGACTCAATCCAAACACTTAGGAATGAAACACATTTTATTTTCTCTATGAAGTTAATTTCTATTTTAAGTCCCCATTCCATAGAAGTTACAGAGACCTAATTTCAGTCAAGTGGGGTCTCTCTCCTTTCCCAGTTCTGGGAGGATTCTATTGTGCTCAGGTATTGGGTCCCCAGGAAGCATACTTCAATATCCTCAACAAAGCCACTGTTGAAGCATTACTTAATGTCTTCTGTGTAATAACTAACATTTTTCTGTGCTTTCATGTCACATGCATTCTCTCACTTAATCTTCTTGATGTACATGGCTAGGGGGAATACAGAATCTCTCCCCAAACATGTTATCACACAAAATGGGAACAACTTATCCTAATGTGCTTTCTTTTTTCTTCACATTTTAAAACCTCAGAACCAAATTTACTGTCCAGTTAGTGAAATAATTTTATTGTTCTAGAATGTAATGTCTATGTGAGCAGAGTCATACCACTGTTTTGTCCCTGATGCCGAGCACACTGCCTGGCACCTGAGTGATCAATAAATGAATACATTTCTTGGTTGTGGTACAATTGCATTACTCCTTATGCTATTTCTGCTCTATATGTATATATGTTTTATTGTGCATCACTTCAAATCACTTTTTTGGAGTTAGGTGGAAAATAAAGAAGAAGGGAGGTGAGAAAATAATGGAGAGAGGGAAGTAAGGAATGGTAGGGTAATGTGAAAATATTCTGTGTGACTCCACTAGTTGACAATGCAACATTGCCGTTTTCTTACCTTTTTTAGCTATATCTTTCTCTATATCCTTTTCTACTAATGCATTTTTAATGAAATTATGCATTGAGTGTTTAATATATGCAAAACAGATCAAAAAGATCTAAGCAGAACAGTAAATTCATCTATCCACCCAAAAACATTAACTGGGCTACTATCACTAGGGGATACAAAGCCAGAAATGAAGAACCTCACAAGTGTTTACTGTCTACTTCTAGGTGGGATAAACCTATAAACAACAGAGTGACAGATGCATGTATAGGTACAGTGAGAACAGAAAGGAGTTCTATGGGACATTGAGAAGATTATGTGAGCAGAGTCCTGAAATACAAGTAGGTGCCTGCCAGGTGGTCAAGTTTGGGGAGCTGCTGGTAAGGGAATTCCAGGAAAAGGTACATTTCTTTCCACACTCTCTTAAAGCAAGGACTATTTGGAAGGTTTAAACTCACACACAAGGCTGATTGCCTTAAAACAAGAATAGTTTAAATTTAATTTAGTTTTGTGTTACCTAACAGTATACTTAGATTTTTATGAGCCTAATTCATTTGGTCAACAGATTTCCTGTTGAAACACCATGTACCCGAGACCCAAACCTCTGGAGCAATGGTTTCCTTTTGAAAATTCTCCCAGTTGTACTCTAAGTGCTTTGAGTTTAACTAACCATGAGGAATCTCCTTTTGAAAATAAAGTCATTAAAAGTTGGATAGTGTTGCTATAGAAAAATATTCTTTATGAAGAAGTTGATTTCTTTGATATAATATTCATTTCCCTTGGGGAAACACTCTTGATAAATGAAAATATTTTTACAGCAAATAATCTATTGCTTTAAGTTCATTTAAATGGATTTGATAATCTATTTCAATTCTGGTGGCAAATTTCTATGTGGAAAGAATTTTAATTAAAATAAAAGTAATATATGCATATGACTTAAAAAAAATACCAGGGCTTCCCTGGTGGCGCAGTGGTTAAGAGTCCGCCTGCCGATGCAGGGGACGCGGGTTCGTGCCCTGGTCCGGGAAGAGCCCACATGCCGCGGAGCAGCTGGGCCCGTGAGCCATGGCCGCTGAGCCTGCGCATCTGGAGCCTGTGCTCCACAATGGGAGAGGCCACAACAGTGAGAGGCCCGCGTACCGCAAAAAAAACAAAAACAAAAACAAAAACAAAAAAAAACCAAATAGTAGAAAGAGCTTATAATGTAAAAATAGTTCCTTGCCCAAGCCTCCCCATCCCCAGCTAGGGAGGTGAAGGGGATTCAACAATCTCTACTTTTAGTTCTTCCAGTCGTTATCTCCATATCTCAGAATGATACACTTCACCTTTATTTCTTTACTTTTCAAGGAGATTTGGTTTCACTTATACTCCTCATATCCATATTTTAATATCGCTATGATTTATTTCTATTTGTTTACCTCTGTATATTAATAAATATGCTTAAAGTTACATTTCTCCCTCTGTCAACTGAAAACAATATATCTTAACTCCCAAGTTTGTGAGGTAAAGATACTAGCTCCTCTATCCTTCTCTCCAGCTGTCTTCCCCAACTTTTATCTCCCAATTTGGACAAACTGTTTTTTAAAAAATAATAAAAATTGGAAAAAAGTAAAGCAAGGTCAATATGTAAATATAGTTCACTGCAGATTCAAGTGTTGTGGTATGATTACATTTCTCCATAGCTCCAAAGTGATTTTCCCAATTCTACTCAACAAGTATTATTAAAATGGAATCCTCTATATTAAACTCCATCACTTACTGAAAAGTCTGCCACAAGTTTGTTTGCTTTAGAGTCAACATCAGGCTTTGCACAACTTTTTGATTTTCCATGAAAGTCTGATAGACTCTCTTTTTCTGGTTGAGAGAAGAATCATCTGCCATCTTATGATATCTTTAATATTTTTCAGCTTCTTACTCATTCTATCTATTACTTAGAATCAACTTTATTCTTTTTCATGAAGTCTACTGACTTTCTCTGCTAATTACCTTCATCTTTGGACCATCAATTTCCTACATGTCTATATTTTCTCTCATGAAGTTTTTAGTCCCCATTTTATCTCTTGCACTCTGTATCTTTAGTAAACCCTATAGTTCTTTTGACATCTCAATTTTTCTACCATCTAAGGGTATCCCTTCATTTCTGGAGACTTCTTTCAGGGAACCCTCTGTCCACTTGCAAGAGTATGGATAGATCATTTTCTGAGGCCTCTTGTACAGCTGTCTTCCTGGAACTTCCCTTCTTTGCTCTTTTGGATTAAATATGCAGTTCCTCGCACCTCATGTCTTCCCTCTTTTGAGTTTACTCTTTCATTGTGCTGGAGCATATCCTCAAAGAATTTTCCAAAGAAGGGTATATGAGAAAAACTTCACAAGTTTTCATATATGTGAAAGTACATTTATTCTATTCTCCTCCTTGATGAATACTCTGGCTGGGTATAGAAATCCATTAAAATGTATTATTTTTCAGAACTTTGAAGAGACTGCCCATTGCCTCTTAGCACCCAGATTGCTGGTAAATCTGATGATAGTTTAATTGCTGGCCTTTTGAAAATGATCTAGTATTCCCTCACTAAAAGTTTTAAATATGCTTTATTATTCTTGTCATTCTAAAATTTTATAATGATTGTCTAGGTGTGGGAGTTTTTTATACAACCTAGTCAGTACTCGGTAGTCCCTCATTTTGAAGATTTGTGCCCCCATTAGCACTGGGAAATTTCATTACGCTTTTTTTGTTATTGTTGTTTTCCTAATTTCCTTATCTTTGGTGTATCTGTGTTTTCTTTTTTGGAACTCGTATTAACTGTGTGTTGGCTCACCTGACTTGATTCTCTAGGTCCTTATTCTTTCTGTCATATATTTTGTTTCAGAATTTGTATTCTACCTTTTTTTCCTCAATTCTTTATTCTTCAAATATCCAGTTTTAATCTCAACATCAGGAGTTTAATTTTTAAGAGTTTGCTAACTATTTCTGTTCATGATACCTTACTTTTATTTTCTGGATGTATAATCTTCTGTTTTCTGCTGATCCATTTTTCTGTTTATCCTTTGCTTGTTATTCTTTCTTCAGACACCTAGTGATTTTTTTTTTTTTTCATGGCAAGGCATTTCATTTTAAATACAGCAGTGTGTACATGTCAATCCCAAACTCCCAGTCTATCCCTCCCCTCCATCCTTCCCCCCTGGTGACCATAAGTTGGTTCTCTAAGTCTGTGGGTCTCTTTCTGTTTTGTAAATAAGTTCATTTGTATCATTTTTTTTTTTTTAGATTCCACATATAAATGATATCGTATGATATTTGTCTTTCTCTGTCTGATTTACTTCACTTAGTTTTGATTGACCATTTGTATTTAAGAATGAGGCCATGGGAGGGCTTGTAGGAACTCAATGTCGATAGGCAGTGCTTATCAGCTGGGAGATTTCTTGGGTAAAGTGAGCATATACTGATAAGTAATTCCCTGCTGTAAGTCACACCTCTCACAAGAGCTCTCTTTTGTAATTGCCTTATCTAAGTATGGCATCTCCCCAGGATTCTATCAGGGTGGCTCCGTCTCTCCTTGGTGTTGCGTCTTCCACATATATTATGGACTGCAGCCACCTCTACCTTATGTCTTGGTCAGTACTTTCCATTCCCTCTTTTTCATCTAGAAATGTTTTTAATCCCTCATTTACTTACAAACCCTTTCAGTTTCTCTTCACTACTTGAGATTACACTTTAAAATTTTTCTTTACTTTCATTTTAATGAAATCTGGAAGTAGAAGTAGAAATACATGTGCTGAATTCAAAATAGTAGACTAAAATCATTAAAATGTTTCATCTATGCACATATTGGGTGTGGAGTAACTAAAAAAGGAATTTGGGGTTCTTTTTATATTTATTTCATTTGCTTGAGAGTATATCAATTAGGAGTGTCTTGGACCATAAGTAATAAAAAACCAGTTAACGTTGGCTTAAACAAGCAACGGGCTGTTTTTGTCCGTGAAAAGGTTTGGAGGTAGGTAATTGAGGGTGTTCATTCATCTTCTCAATTGTGTTATGAGAAGACCAGACTCTTTCTGCCTTTCTACTTTACTCTCCCTAGTATGTTGGCTTTTGTCCTCAAGCTTGTCAACTCAGGCAAATGGCTCCTGCAGCTCGAGGCAACATTAACATCTAAAGCAGGAAAAAGCAAAAGATTTCCCACCCTTCCCCCATTAGACATGCACTCATTTCTAATTGGGCAAAACTTTGTCATGTGGCCACCCTTATCTTTATGGGATCAGGGAAACTGAATACTACCCTTAATTGGGCCTATTGTTATCCTGAACAAAATTGGAGTTAGCAAGGAAGGAAAGGGAATAGACAGATACTGGATAAACAGCCCGCAGTGTCTGTAGCAGGGAGCAAAATGTGATTTCTTTTTTAAATAAATGTTTTTAAAGATGTACAAATATATAAAATGTAAGATGTAATGTAAGGGATCACCAATAAAATTGCAAGAGTATACAAGCAAATAATATATGATACAATTTAAAACATTCTAAAAATTTTAAATCAGGTTTGTTGTATTTGTTGAAACCATTTTGCAGCCCACAGTACAGTATGAAAAGTTGTGATTAAAATGTATCTGGGTTAGGAACAAACTACATAATGGTCATTGACAGACCATAGACTTCTACCTTTTTCCACAATTGAGAACAATATTTTCTGTGGGAGAAATTGTCTCAGTTCTTCTTTTTTTTTTTTTTTTTTTTTTTTAACGATTTAAAACAATTTATTAGTATCGCTCATGTTACTGCAGGTTGATTGGCCTTAGCTGGATGGTTCTCTCTTGAGGCTTGGGCAGGCTGGGTGTCCAATATGGCTGCTTCCCTCACATGTCTGGGCTTCTGTGCTCCTCCATGGGTCTCAGTTCTTCTTGAAGGTTGCTACCCCTTCCAGCTTGGCACTCACTATATCCAAGGTTAGGACCACACCCAGGTGAGAGCAGGACCCAAGGCCACTAAAATTGTTTTAAAGGGAAGGAAGGTGAAAACAAAACTTAGGGGTTGTTCTTGACTTATAAATGCCTGGTATGTTAAATATTTTTTGTGTATTAATATATAACTGTCTGTCTCAGCCAAGACGTTATCTTTTTGAGATATCTACCACAGCAGGTGCGCCTGGGACTCCAATGCCCTCTCCAGCAAACTCCTTTTCCATTTAAAAAAATTGTTGAGGAACACTTAATTTCAAAAGTGTTTTGTTTCATGTGGTCTAAACCCAAAATAATGGTGGCTTCGACAAAATAGAATTTTGTTTCTCCATAGGAAAGAACCCCAGAGATAGGAAGTCGAGGGCTAGTAAAGCTGTTTTGTAAAGTTGCCGTGGTCCCAGCCTCCTTTTATGCACTCTTTTACTCAGCATATAACTTCCCCATGATGGTTCAAAATGGCTGCTTGACCTCCAGCCATGACACCTCATTCCAGTTAGCACTTTAAAAATACTTCCTGGAAGTTGCACATGATACTTCCTATAAACCATTGGCCCCATATATGTCCACACTTAGATTTAAAGGAGGCTGAGAAAAATAGTCCTGATTCCATGTGACCAGTTAAAATTCAGGTATTCTGTCACCAAGAAAGAAGAGATATTGGGGTCAACTAGTCATCTTTGTCACAAAAGGTAACTGACCATACTTAACGAGGCTTTCTACCCTATGGTACATGTGTGCCAGGCCCTGTCCTAATTGCTCTGCATATATTCACTTATTTAATTCTCATAACAATTCTGAGAATTAAGTGTTGCTATGTCCATTTTACAGCTGAGAAAACAAGGTGTACAGAGGTTCTTCTGTTTGTTTGATACCTAGCACACAGCCTAACACAGCACCCGTTGCCCTGAAGTATTTAGTTTATGCTTTTTGGTGACCTTGACTGACACTGAAAACGCACAAGTCTGTGAGAGACTGATTTAAAACCTGTTACTTTAGGTAATTACATTTGCAAAGAGTTTTAAATAGTTGATGTTTATTTTCTATGATTCTGTGCTGGGAAGCATGCATTGCAAAGCTGGGTGCTTGAATGAAGAGCTCTCGTGATTCCACTTCTTGGCTAAATATCCCAAGGGGACCAGAACTGCCAGGCAATAATTTAAATTGCTGGGCTTGGGGTTCAGCAAGTCCTGATTCTATGTGTCGCTGTCCTGTGAGCCATCTAAAAGACCTTGGGAAGTGGCTCTAGAACCAGGAAAGACCAGAATTTGGAGGTGGGGGGAAGGATACACATGCAGAGTGGCTAGTGGAAGGCTGGCTTTTTTACATTCGTGTTTTCCCATTATTTCCTAGGGGGCATCCTTTCAAGTCCTGTAAATAGAATATGACAAATGGCTTCTTATTATTCGGGCAATTTGACCAGGAAGTATATAAGCAAAAATTTACATTTCAAAAAAAAACACTCTCATATATGTTTATGCATTTTCTAATTGCTGTGTCTGTGGGTTATTCTTGTGATAGCTTTCACATTACACAACGATGACAAGTCAGATTCTTTTGCTGTGAATTTTTTAATATTTCATGTAAACCACAGACTGTAGTGTTTATTACAGCTTCCTCATCCTGTAGGACGTTTGCCAAATAAAATATCAGGAAGGAAAGCCTGGAAGATTTTTATGTGTGGACCTTTTTTTAACATTCCTTAAAATATATTTCCTCTCTTAACAGCAAAGGAACTTTAGCTATAGAAAGCTTGTACTGTGTTCTAACTTTCATATTACCCTTCCCACAGCCGTTTTTCTTTGGCTGCATGGTGTATATCATTCATTGCAAGTTTACTTCATTCCTCTGGATTCATAGCTGATGCTCTGTGGACCATAAAATTTCAGCTGCAAAACCAGAGCATCTCATTATTTCTGAAATATCAAGCTTGTATCTTCTTGATAAATAATTCCTACTAGTATAATGTATCGGACTAAAACATATTTTCTGAGGCCAGTGAGGTTAAAGCGGCAATCTCACCTTTTTTAATTTTTTTGCCCTGAAGACAGTGATTTCCATATATAGAGTGACCCCAGTTTGTGTTGAACACGGGGAACGAGGATGAAGCATGCAACGACACATATTGCTGTCAGAGATTTGAAATGAGGCCTGCTAACCTGTAGGCAGCCTTCCAGACTAATCAGCCCCTCGCATTACCAATGTATTCAGACAGCTCCACACCTGGGCTAGCAATGGGCTGGGAACTTTTCCCTTTCTTCCCCCCTCTTCTTCTCCCTTTTAAATCACAGCCGTTGACAAACATTACATTTTAATGCAATTCTTCCTTCCCTCTCCTACTCTGCTGCTGCTGCAAAAAAAAGAGAGCCAATATCCATTGATAGCATATCTCTGAGACACTGGTCTCATCTGGTTTCCCTAAAGCTTGAAAAGTGGGTGCAACTGTTTGGATTTGCTTGTGAATATACATCAGTCAGCAGTGCTTAAACAGGTGATAACGTTTTTACTCTTTCAGTTGACAACCGTCAGCGTTCTGGAATTCAGGCACTTACTAAAGTTGGCTGCCCGTTCCAGCAAAAGACGTTTTTTAAGGGAGATCACATCACCGCTCTGAGTTTTGTTTGTTGCACATTGCAGGGCAGCAACGTTTGGGATTGTGGAGAATTTTTCTAAAATGAATAATGTGTTTTCTGCTTCCTGAAGTCCTCTCTTTTAGGGTCTGTTTCCTAAATAAGGAAATCTGCTGAAGTCTTGTCAACAGATATCTGTCCCAGGTCTGCAACTGAGTGATATCACAATTAAATATGTATATAAGTATTTATATTTATATGTAATTTAACATATATATTTATCTGATATGTATTCGTATGCATGCACACATATACATGCATATATACATATATATATATATATGAGCACAACTCAGATGACTTTAACTCATTTCAATTGTCAATTATTCCTCAACCTATCGGTTGGGGCTGTCCTTCTGAGAGCCAAGTTAACGATGCCAAGAAGCACTGTGGTGATTGTGTGCTTTGCTGAGAACTTTTCTATGCTGAGACTGTAGGTAGTAAGAGTTACAACGGTGGTTGTAACTTCAGAGCCTCAAACCCATAGTGACCATGAATTATTTCAAGTGGTCTTCGTATCTCTATGCATACCAAGCCTTCTCAGGAGTCTGCATCAGCAATATTCCTGCATATAAGGAATACAAAACATAAACAATTCTAAAATGTAGTTAATAGCATTACTGAATTTATGGGATCTATGTGATTATATATTTTCTCCATGAAAATTACAATTATCTTTCAAATAGGGAATTTGATACCTTTCTCTTGAAAAAAAGACTTCATACCAAAAAATTTAGAAACCACAAGCCAAGGAAACCCGTTGAGTTACCTAGATCCACATTGATAGAGGAAGCAGGGCTGGAACCAGAGGACCACTATAACCAGCTGAGAAAAAGTTACTTTGACTTCACTTCCATGGAGTGAAGGCCCCATCACAGGTACCCCTTAAGAGGTCCAAAGTGTCAGGTGACCAAATCATCCAATAAATATCTCCTTCCTATAGTTATATCCTAGGCAGCTATGTTTTCTTGGCTGGCTTTGTCATCCCACACTCCAACAAAAATACATGAGCTTGCTGAAGAGGAATTTAGATAGTACTTTTCAAGCTTAAATATGCAGAGACTTCTTTCAAGGAGAAAACTATATCCTCAAGGGTTGACATATGATTTTGATTATTAATGTTACTTAAAAACATGCAAACATAAAACTAGGGGAAACTTCCTAATGCTAATGGTCTTGTTATAAATAAAATATAATAAAAAATTTAAACTTCTGATTAGCAACATTAAAGCATGACGTTATTTTGCTGAAACACTGTTGTAAACTTGTAATATGAAAATATACTGATTGCCACCATGCAGATCTTTTTAAAAGTTTGGCTTAAATGCCTAACGTGTTCTATGTGATAATTCAATTCTTCCACCATTTTTTTCTTTTTAAGCTATTTTAATTTTACAGTACATTTGGTTATCTCCAAAAAGAAAGCATCAAACTGTACAACTGTTACGGAGTACACCCAAGAGTATACCTCCAAGCATCTGAGGACCTCATATGGAAAAACACTGTTTTGGAGACATAACATCCAATAACAATTGGATGTTATGTAATAAGGAAACAGCAGGGTCAGCACCCTGAGCAAATATTTTAGGCAGAATATCATCCAAGATAGCAAAATCCTTTAAAAAAAAATTCACTGTTAGAGGTACAGTGACAAGAATTTATCATAAACACCTAAAAGTAGGTAAAAGCAAATCAACCTTTAAAATAAAGAAGAGAAGAAAACATCTTTTTCTGGATATGAAGTAGAAGTTTGTGATAATTTGATGAAACATTTTTCTAAATAATAACTTTTCCTATTTACCAGAAAGCTTGCTCAGTCTGACATCTTGCATTTTTTTAACTTAAAAATTAGAAACAAAAATTTCATGAGAGAGAATATTTCATTGCTTTCTTTTATTTCCATGAACTACTTCCTGTCTAAATTGTGAAAAGCTTGTTGCAAAGCACCTTCCTTTTATTCAGACCTCCTCACACCAAGTTCTGGAACTGGTGTGATTTGCTCCCGGTGTGTTCTGTAGCCACGAGCTCGCCAACTGGCAGCTGCACCAGTTGACTTAGAAAACTCGGGGTGATTCAGCTTGAATGAGATCTACAAATTGCAAAGGATTTATATGTTCACTGTTTCACATTCCCAGAGAACTGCTAGCCAAGCACTGCTACCTGTATTGCCCAATATTCATGTAAATGGATTTTGACTTTTCGACAGCTGTTCATTTTATTTGCTGTCCACTTGGGAAATTTTTATTAGATGCTTTCACTAAGTCAAGTACACAAATACTCAAGGAATTTCCATCTTTTTCCCTTTGGAGGTTTTTCCCCCTCCCTTGGAGTTTTACTGGTATTTTTCTGGAATTAATTCCACAAGGAAGAAACATCTCTTAGGGATCCACAATTGCAGCCATAAAAGATGTGTGTGTTTCTTTCTCATTCATAGGTATTATTTAAGATCATGCTCAGATTAGTATTTTATTCTAATAGATTGAGGCATTGTATTAATAATCTAGACGGTATTATGAACATGCGCATGAACTACCAGTTTACAAATATTTAAGACATCTGGGTGAAATTTGTGACATTGTGTTCCTACAATCATCCCTACAAATGTGTTTAACATTTTTGCATATTTTATTTCTAATTCTACCCATAACCCTCCCCAAAAAAGATTTTTGCAAACATTTTTTAGAAGAGAAAGCAGATTCAGATAAGTTTGTTCATCTTATGACATTTCATAAATTGCTGAGTCAGAATTCAAAACGAACCCAGATTCCCAAGTGTTCTCACTGTACCTCACAGAATATGGACAGTCATCGCAGAGGATTCTGATGCTCTGAGCAGAGGGGCTGAGAAAATGTACAAATAAAAGAGCATAAATTATTTTGTGACTTTGCGTTAGTTCTTTCAATAAATGTTTACTGAGCAACTATAACATAGAATATTCTGATCTAAATGCTGCAATTAAATAAGTCATTTCTGCTGAATCACATGTCAAGTCTTGAAAATTTCAAATAATTGATGTATGACATACGTAGAACATATATACAGTGTGTTCTTTGACAACAGTAGAATAGAGCCAAAACTCACGAGAAGTTAAGTACAAAATCCTGAAATATTTGGAAATTAAGAAATACACTTTAGTTAGACATTCAGGTTTTCTCTTCAGTGAACTGCCTGATCACATCCTTTGCCCAATTTTTACTATTTCAGTAATTTGTCTTTTTAACATCAGCTCATGAAAGCTCTTCATGTATTCAAAATACTAATTATTTGCCTTGTATGTGTGCTGAAAATCATTTATCTCAGTTTCTGACTTTCCTTTTACCTTTATTTTCTTTGGTCATTCAGAAGGTTTTAACTTTTATACAGTCAACTTTGTCATTTTTTTTCTCATGATTTTTGGTTTTTTATATCTTATTTAATAAGTCCCTCTCTTCCTTGGCATCATAAAATTATTCTTCTATAATTTAACATTTTTTTTCAAATTCAGGTCATTCATATATCTGAGGTTCATAATATGTGGTATGAAGTAGGAACCAAAGATTACAGTTTTTCATATGGAGAATCAGTTGTCTCAACACCCAATTGTGAAGTCCTACATTTACTTCCCTTTGTTTCCAGATTCTTCATCCTTTCTACTGATTTATTTATCTATCCCTACAGTAATACTTCACCCTCTAATCTCTGTAGCTTTCTAATAAGACAGTAACTAGTGGCATAGGTCTTGCTCTACCTCAGACCTGTCTTGCTGAGGTAGTCAGACACAGGGGAGAAGAAGCATTCTACACATTTTACAGTTAATCCCAGTCTTTTAGGGGGCCTGGCCTCTGGGTTGTGACCTGCACAAGTGTTTCTCAAAGGGTGTAGCTTTTCTCCCACTTAATTTAGACAGGAAGTCCAGAGGATGTTGCAGGGGGAATGTCCTTCCCCAGCTGGGATAAGGCTCTGGGAAAGTCTTACTCTGGAGAGACGGCCTCTGTTACGGAGAATGCCCCGTGTGTGTTTCACAAAGGTTACTCTTCTCTTCCCCAGCCAGGGCCACTAGGAGCTCTTTCTAGATCTTCACTGTGAGATCCTGATGGAGTTACTGGACGTAATGAAAGAGTTTGCCAACACCCCCTCCCCGCTACCACCACCAACCCCCAGACATAGCTCCTAGAAGTTTCCTGCTCTCACACTAGTCCACCCTCAGCCTCCAGAAATTTGTCCAAATTGTCATTTAAATGTTCCTACCAATCTATGGCGCCAGAGGTTTCTGCTTCAGGTCAGCAGATCTGGGCTGTGACTGTGGAGTTGCCTCTCCATACTCTAGGGGCATGACTTACCCTGTAACTTCGGTCCTCTGATAAGTCCAAGCAAAGTCATTGACTCCCAGTCTGTTCATCTTTCTTGTTGTAAGTATGGGAGTGATGACATCCAAGCTCTTACATGTCAGAGCCGAAACCAGAAATGCTATCATTTTATCTTTTTTTTTTAATTATTAATTTATTTATTTTTGCTGTGTTGGGTCTTCGTTTCTGTGCGAGGGCTTTCTCTAGTTGTGGCAAGCGGGGGCCACTCTTCATCGCGGTGCGCAGACCTCTCACTGCAGTGGCTTCTCTTGTTGCAGAGCACAGGCTCCAGATGCGCAGGCTCAGTAGTTGTGGCTCACGGGCCTAGTTGCTCCGCGGCATGTGGGATCCTCCCAGACCAGGGCTCGAACCCATGTCCCCTGCATTAGCAGGCAGATTCTCAACCACTGCGCCACCAGGGAAGCCCCTATCATTTTATCTTTATTTCCTCCTTCCAGTGCTTCTTCTTTGTTCTGACATTTATAGATTTTAATTCTATATTTCAGTAGTTATTTTTACATATTTAATATACATCCTTAACTTTATATTTTTCAATAAAGTGTAAAATCATTGAGTATCTTTATCTTTTTCTCAAATAAAACAAGAACTTTAACATTCTTTAGCTACATACTGAATTCCTTCCTCTCATTTCCTTCTTATTGTCATCTTAAAACACACACATGCACATATCAGTAATTTTCTACAGCCAGTATTTAGTTTTGTTTACCAGTTATCTTAATATTTTCTTTGAAGTTATCTTTTTCCTCTAATTTTACTTTTTGTACAATATGGCTAGTAAACTTTCTTAGTTTTTTTAGGTATAAAAATATCTTTTCCCCCCATTCTTGAATGATAGCTGAGTATAGAAGCCTTCTTTGAAAGTATTTTTCTTTTAGGACTTGAAAGGTATTCGTCTCTTGTCTTCTGGTATCTATTTTTGCTGATGAGAAGCCTCGTTAAATCAAATTGTTATTTCCTTGAAGGTAATTTCTCTTCTATACCCTCTTGTACCTTTTAAGATCATCTCTTTATTCCAAATATTTTTTAACGTTACTATGATGTATTTACATAAGTATAGTTTTATTTATTCTGCTAGACATTTGGTATGTATTTTCAACCATAAGACTCTAGTTTTTCAAGTCTGGAAAATTTCCAGTCATTTCTTCAGATACTCCTTTTCCACCATTCTTTCTATTATCTGTCTTGAATTTCTGTAGATGCATGTTAGAGTCTTTTCATTTGTTCTCAAGAGTCTTTTCATTTGTTCTCTGTGTCATAGCTTTTATTTTCTAACATCTTTGCTTTGCATTCCAATAAGTTCCTCAAGACTGTCTTCTAATTGTCTAATTTTGTCTTGGTGTCCATCATAAAGTTTGTTATCCATAACCTAGTGACTACTTTCTGTCTCATCTCCCCAACATCAAGGTACTGAAGTGCCCCAGGGCAGCCCTTGGACTTTTTCACTTTTTTATCTACACTCATTATTTGAGAGCTCTTATCCAGGTTCATGGTTTTAATTACAGCTATATGCTGATGACTCCACAATTCATATCTCCATCCTGGACCTCTCTTCTGAATACTGATGTGTGTATCAAAATGCCACCTTGGGTGTCTCCCCTGGATGTTTAATAAGTAGCTCACATTTAAAACTGAGCTTCTGATCTTCCCCACACGCCTGATTCTTCCATCCCAGTAAATAGCTACACTAATTTTCTAGTTACACAGGTAAAAAATTTAGATCCTTCTTACTTTCTCTTTTTATTTCACATCTCATACTGAACCCATAAACAGTTCCTGTCATATCTATCCAAAATGATCACATGACCTCCATTACCACCACCCTGGTACAAGTCACCATCTTTTCTTACTTGGATTATAGCAATTGATTCCTAACTGGTCTCCCTGATCCTACCCTTGACCCCTTTAGTCAACAGTGATCCTGTTACAACATGAACCATATCACGTCACACCTCTGCTAAAACCTTCCAATGGCTTCCTGTCTCACTCAGAGTGAAAACCAAAACTCTTCTGATGGCCTGCAGGGCTTTACACTCTCTGGTCCTCATAGTACCCCTCATTCCCACCATTCCAGTCCTCTTGTTCTCCTAGCTATTCCTCAAAACTCTAGACAGGGGCTTCCCTGGTGGCACAGTGGTTGAGAGTCCGCCTGCCGACGCAGGGGATTTCATAGGATGTTGTGCTGAATGGCTCACATGATAAAATCAAGAGCGGTGTGCAATTTGCTCCAAGTAACTGGTAAACACATTACATAACATCACCTCCATCATAGAAAATCATGCACTTCTAGAATTTACGAAAACTTTGTCTCATGAATACTTAAGCTATCTTGGTCAGGGCAGTAAACAGCTCTTTTCAATCAGTAACCCAGTAATGAATTGCGACTGTGTATGTGGATTTCTTTACACTCTCTGAGACACTGATATTCTGCAGCTGGGATTATAGTTGCAATTATTGCTGATTTCTTTAATGTATGTAACTGACTCAATTCCCTTAAGATAATAACCACAAGTCTGTATTTGAAAATGTGTTATGAACACAAAAAGATTTATAACTCCTGAATTTAATCATCACTGAGATCGCTTCCAGCCATAACATTGTATCAGTTTAAGACAATGTCCTCTAGTTTTGATGTCCATTAAAAAAATCAGTCCCTCTATTTCAAAAGACTGAGACTGATCTTTAAAAACAATTTTACCTTGATCAGTTTAGAGCATCAAAAAAGTTAATCCCAAGAATATTTTTTTTGGCTCAGGATCTATAACATTTTCATTTGACTGAAAGCAGATTAATCTGTTTTTTCACTTTTTACTCTTGCCTTGTGTTTGTGCTCTTTGGAGACATGTTAACACATGTTAATAGCTATGTTAGACTATTAATATTACCACCTTTTTGAAACAAATGATCTGCTATTTGAAGAGACAATACACCACAGAAGATGTATGCAAATTAAAACCACAATGAGATACCACTACACACCTATTAGAATGACTAAATTTTTTTTTTTTTTTTAGCGGTATGCAGGCCTCTCACTGCTGTGGCCTCTCCCATTGCGGAGCACAGGCTCCGGATGCACAGGCTCAGCGGCCATGGCTCACGGGCCCAGCTGCTCCGCGGCATGTGGGATCCTCCCAGACCGGGGCACAAACCTGTGTCCCCTGCATCGGCAGGCGGACTCTCAACCACTGCGCCACCAGGGAAGCCCTAGAATGACTAAATTTTTGTATCAATCATTCCAAATATTAGCAATAATGTAGAGGACTGGAACTTTCATACACTGCTGGTGAGAACATAAAATTGTACAACCAATTTGGAAAACACTTAGGAAGTTTCTTCAAAAGTTAAATATACACCTATCATGTGATCCAGCCATGTACTCCTAGGCATTTATCCAAGAGAAATAAAAGCATATGTCCTTATAAGAACGTGTACACAAATGTTCATAGCAGCTTTATTTGTGATAAGCAGACACTGAAAATAATCCAAGTGTCCATCAACAGGTGAATGAATGAACAAATTATGGAATACCTCTACAATGGAATAATCCTCAGCAGTAGAAAGGAATGAACTGTTGATACACACTACAGCACTGGTGCATCTCAAAGTAATTGCCGAGTGAAGAAGCCAGATAAGGGCTTCCCTGGTGGCGCAGTGGTTGAGAGTCCGCCTGCCAGTGCAGGGGTGCAGGGGACAGGGGTTCGTGCCCCGGTCCGGGAAGATCCCACATGCCGCGGAGCGGCTGGGCCCGTGAGCCATGGCCGCTGAGTCTGCACGTCCGGAGCCTGTGCTCCGCAACGGGAGAGGCCACAACAGTGAGAGGCCCGTGTACCGCCAAAAAAAAAAAAAAAAAAGAAACCAGATAAAACAAGTGCATATGAGTATGAGTCAATGTATTTAAAATTCTAGAAAATGTAAACTAATCTATAGTAACAGAAAACAGATCATTAGTAGGGGCATTGCCAAGTAGAATGAGAAAGGGAATTTATTTCTTTCTATTTTTTATGTGAGGGCATAGAGTTGGTCATGATATTGCTTTATTATCTTTTTGATGAGGAAGGGGAATTTTTTAAAGGCATAAGAAAACATTTTGGGGGAGGGATGAATATGTCCACTATCTTGATGGTAATGTTGGTTTCACAACTATACACACACACGTCAAAACTTATCAAGTTGCACACTTTATTGTATACCAATTATACCCCAACAGAACTGTAAAAAAAGACTCACCACCTCAAAGGGCTACTGCTAAGATTAAATGAGTTAATACTGACATGTAGTAAAGACGGCAGTAAATGTTCGATATTATTACTGTTAATTATAAGTCAAATGGAGACCGTGATCATTCCCATCTCACTGGATGGAGGTCAGAACTGAATGAGTCCGTGGATGTAAAATGCCCACCCTAAGCACCCCTGCCAGGGGATGGAGGTGCTAAGGAAGAGTGGGCGAGGTAAGAAGAGAGGCAAACAAGAAGAGAGGGCGGCATGAACAGAAGTATCATCAGATCCCGGATTTTAATTTAGGTGCTGAAACATCAAGTAGAACCTTCAGGAAAATCCCATATTCTTGTGAGGGCTCAGTTTCCTCGTCTCTCAGTTTCAGAAAGAGACAAGGCATGACTTTCTACATCTCTAAGAGTCTAACCTCCCCTGACAATTATATGCCAGGTAATAATTACAACAGTAATCTCAAAGAAGGTTTTCTCACCTCCATTTATAAACAGGGAAAGAAGTAAGGGGAGTCAAGTGATTTGCCCAAAGTTCATGTAGGACTATCTGGTGCCAAAGCCGAGTCTCCTTCCTTTGGTTTCTCTGGAGGATGGATTTCGTCCACCAGGTCAGCCCGGATGTCCTTACCTACTGCGTCCATAGCTTCCCTCAAGCCATGGCTCTAACCCATTTGCATGTTAGCATCACCTGCAGGGCTTTCTAAAGATACGGATGCCTCAAAACCACAATGAGATACCACCTCACGCCAGAATAAGGGTTGGAGAGGATGTGGAGAAATTGGAACCCTTGTGCACTGCTGGTGGGAATGTCAAGTGCTGTGGCTGCTGTGGAAAACATTGTGATGGTTCCTCAAAAAAATGAAACCTAGAAAAAAAAAAAGAAACATAGAATCGCCACATGATCCAGCAATTCCACTCGGAGGCATAGACCCCAAGAATGGAAAGCAAGAACTCAAACACATACTTGCACACCCATGCCCAGCAGCATTACTCACAGTAGCACACCCGTGCCCAGCAGCACTACTCACAGGAGCCAAAAGGGGGGAAGCAACCTAAGTGTCCATCAATAGGTAAATGGATAAACAAAATACGGTGGACACATACAATGGAATATTATTCAGCCTTAAAAAGGAAGGAAATCCTGACACATGCCGCAGCATTGATGAACCTCGATGACAATATGCTAAATTAAATAAGCCAGCCACAAAAGGGCAAATACTGCATGATTCCGCTTACACGAGGTACCTAGAGTAGTCAGATGCACAGAGACAGCCCCTGGCAGGGAGGAGCAAGGAGAGGGAAGTTGCTGTTTAAAGCGTATTGCAAGTTTTGCAAGATGAGTTCTGGAGATGGATGGTGGTGAGGGTTTCACAACAATGTGAATGTGTCTAACGCCACCGACTTGTGCATGTAAAGAGGGCTAAGAAGGCCAATTTTATTTTATGTGTATTTTACCCCAATTCAAAATAATTTTTAAAAGGTGCTGATGCAGGGCCAGACTAATTGAATCAGACCCTCTGAGAGTGGGGCTTGGACTCTGGCCTTTTGTCAAAGCTCCCTGGCGTTTGCTGCTGCACGGTGAGTGTTATGAAGTTTGGCTCTAGAACCACAGGCCCCTGCCCTGGCCCTATTCCTGGAAACGCTCATCTTCAGGACCAAATGTCGTTTGCTAGTTTGAGCCAAAACAAAAGCCAAAGTCACTGGCATTACCTCCTGCAAAAATTCTCTTGAGCATATTCTTCTTGGAGAAAAGAAAAGAAGCTTCTATCTTGGGTTTGCCGACAAGAAAGAGTCTTCTGTGTGCTTTTTCTATTCTGAAACAAACCTCACTCTGAATTCTCTGACCCAGGAGAAAGAAAGCTCTGGTATCTGGAGAAAGCAAATGGATCCCAGGCTCCAATCAAGGGAAGAATGCCTGGGGAATCAGAAGAGCATTATGGTGTTGTATAAATTTCTGGTGAGGTTTCAGCCTGCAGCATTGTCCTGCATTCTATGCAAAACACCAGGGAGGCTGATGAATTGAAAGGTGACTTGGATAATCACGGGCCTCGGGCCTTACTGTGATGATGAAGTTAGAAAAAAAAACAGGTTTACAGTCAGAGGAAGAGAGGAAATGAAGGAAGAGGAGGTTTATGGAGTGTGCCAGAGGAGAGAGTTTGTTGCAAAGCGTCTGGGAGGATGATGATCCGCTCTAAAACAATTAAGCACGTATTCCCTTCTGCAAAGAAGGAGCAAGGAATTTGGTTTAGGTCCGAGGAAGGGTAGGACTGATGGAGAGATTACGATCCTTAAAGTCTTTTTTCCTTGCTACCAATTTCAGGGTCGGGGCGTGTCTTATTCTCATTCTGAATATTTCTATCACCACACTAGTAAACTGGTGAGTTGTTTGGGGCGTCACTGTCCAATAGAACTTTCTGCAATGACAGAAACGTCCCAGTGGTGAGCGGGAGCTGGCTTTTACTGGCTTGTGGAGTTCATTATTGCATTTTCAGGAATTTTGTGAGCTGGCTGTTAAGCACTGTCACTATTTAAAAATTAGATTGTATAAATTTATCATTAACTATTAAATCAAAAAGGTAATAAATACTCACAACTTCTTATTTTACCACATTTTGTGCACTGAGTTTGCACTGTCCAGTATGGTAGCCAGTAGCCACATGGGACCATTGGGTACTTGATATTGGCGAGTGTTAGTGAAGAAGGGAATTTTAAGTTAAGTTAAATTTAAATTAATGTCCATTAAAAAGCTCCATGCGGCTAGTGGCTACTGTAATGGAGAATGCAGGTTTAGGGTGTTTGCAAAATACCGTTATCAGAAGAGCATTATTTCAGATGTAGAATGGGTATCTTTCGTTTCAATGATTTGGGTTTTTATTATGAGAGCATTTGGATCTGACCTTAAATTACTTGGGAGGGTAGTGATGGAGGGAGGAGTAGAGAGTAATGGAGAGAGAGAGAGAGAAAATTTGTTCTCAACTGAATTCTTGGTGTTGCGAGGTTGCACGCTAATAATGGCAAAAAAAATGCTTTAGTTTCCTGTTGTGTGGCTTCCCGTGAGCGGAAGCCAACCAACCACGTATTTGCCTGGTCCAGAGCTGAGTCTGGATGCTGCATGATGTGGACAGGCATTTCTGGGGTTCCCTTAGAGTTCAGGAACAACACTCGACTCCTCAGATTGAGCGGGGACTCCAGCCGGGATCCCCGAGCTCCCCACCCCCGTAAGTGGAGTCTATTTGCAGAACAGTGACCTTGGCTTTCCCAAGCTGCCTGAGGTCAGCCCTGGTCAGACAGCCGGGAAGTGCTTCACAATTAGCACTTAAAGCTATTACCTCAGATGTAGCCAAGCCATTTCCCTGTCCCATTTCCTCCCCATTCCCCCACCCCAGGTGGCTCCCTGCTTTAATTTCCCTGCAGGTTTCAGAAAGGATGCATTAAATTATAATCACTAGCTGTTTTGTGAGCAGTCTTTTGCGACCAGTAATGACTGTAACGAGAAAAAAGAAAAAAGGAAAATGGGATGATTGACGCTCCCTGAGATGCTTTTGCTGAGCCGTTTGTCAAGCAACACAAACAGATAAATGGGGCTCTTCTTTGCCCATTAGTTTGTATCTGTGTTTTCATTTGTCACTGAAAGGTGAGCCTGCTTATTAGGCATCTGCTAGACAACAGAGACCACCTTACTAACCTAAGGTGGGATTTTCAAGACAGCAAGAGTCACGTGACTGCCTGCTGCAGCACTGCCTTTGCAATCTTGTTTATAAATAAGTCAGCTCTGGTGCGTCCTGCTAGGTGATTAAACTACAACTACAGCTGGGACTCTTCCCGTTAAACCTTTGACATCCTAGTAAAGCTGCCCCCTCCATCCTAGCCCCAGAGCTTCCGGCTCTTTGTGCTCATCTGGACCATTGAAACAGCTTCTAATATCTTCCTAAAAAAGGTAGAGATCTAATCCTAATACTCCCATGGTCTAAAATCTTCAGCAATTCCGTACTATCTATGAGCTTCAAGGACCTCTAGGGGGCTGATCTCATGTAACTGCATAATTAGAAGGTAAGTTCCCTGAGAGGAGGGAATTGTATCAGCTCATAGGAGCTTATAGCAAAGAGCCTTGTACTTAACAGGAAAGTAAGAGTCTGTTGGACTGCATTGAATCTAAAGCAAAAACAAAAAGAAATTCTAATCTTTTCATTAGGTGCTGTTACTTGGATATGTAGACTTTTAAAAAAATAAGAAACACACCAAAATGTGTATTCTTTCCAAGAGGATTATTTCCAAATTTTTTAAAATAGCAGTAACCGGGCCTCCCTGGTGGCGCAGTGGTTGAGAGTCCGCCTGCCGATGCAGGGGATACGGGTTCGTGCCCCGGTCTGGGGGGATCCCATGTGCCGCGGAGCGGCTGGGCCCGTGAGCCATGGCTGCTGAGCCTGCGCGTCCGGAGCCTGTGCTCCGCAACGGGAGAGGCCACAGCAGTGAGAGGCCCGCGTACCACAAAAAAAAAAAAAAAAAAAAAAAATAGCAGTAACCTTATCAATTTTGGATGCCTGCAATCAAAAGTTGTATGTCAGAAATCCTGTATCTTGGACCAACCCTGGCCCAGGTTCCTGGGGTGCCTCAGAGACCACACCAATGCCAACCAGAGGAATTACTGTTTGAAAACTGGCTTAGAGTAAGAAAGAGAACTGAACTGGAAGTCGGGAGATCGGATTCTGCTCCTTGCTTTGCATTAACTAGCTGTATGAGAGTGAAACAAACTGTTCCAATAAACAGTTTGTTTCACTCTCTGGATCATATTTTCTCTTCTGCAAATGGAAATGGGGCTGAATGGTCACCAGTGTCTCTCAGCTCTACTATCCTATGATTTTAAAAGCTGAAACAAACTTTCTAAGAACACAGAGACCCAAAATCCATTTCTTTCCTTTCTTTTCCCCAAGAATCTTACAGATTGGAGGTTTGCGCACAAGTTCCATTGAGATTCACTCAACAGACATCTGTCTATTACCAAATCTGTAGACTTGAAGGGTGATCCTGGGTTATTGTTGATAATTCTGCTAACTTCTGGGTGCCCACCTGCTCTTCACACAAGGCTTTCAAGCCCCCTTGTGGAAGGATACTAGGGAAGTTTGCTTAGACAAATCTTTTGTCAATCCTTTCTCCTCCTCAAGATGCAATTCGATGTGAACTGCCCATCAGGGCTAATTCTGAGGAATGTGCGTCATCGTTCCTGCAGTGGACTCTGTGGCTCCTTCACCAGGTCTCCCCTTCAGCACCAGCACATGCAACCCTCAGCTCCGGGGAAAACCAGCTGCTGATGGCTTACAGTTCTGTCCCTCACTGAGGATTCCCAAACACCACAGGGAATTGCCTCACCTAAACGTTGCGTCCTGTGGTAGAATTAAAGATGGCGGCAAATTCGTGGTTACGCCTCCCCCTGAGAGGTACAGTTGAACCCCACCCACTCATCCACCTTAAATTCTGGTCAGGCTCTGTGATTCCCTTGATCAGTAGAATTCAGAAGAAGTGGTGCTCTGCTAGTTTCTGGGCCCAAGACATAAGAGACTAGCAACTTCCACTCTCATTTGAAAGACTCTCTAGGAGCCCTGAACTGCTATTCAAGAAGCCCAACTACTCTGAGACCACCATGCTGCAGAACCATAGGAGATCCAATCTGACAGTCTTAGATGAGCCTAGCCTTCTGGTCACCCCCACCAAGGAGCCAGATGTATAAGTGAATCTGTCTTGTCCCCTCCAGATCAGCCCAGCCATCAGCTCAGTATCACCAAGCATCCCCTGTCAATGATGTGTAGGTCAGAAGCATCACCGGCTGAGCCCTGTATGGATTCCTGACCCATAAATTTGTAAGATATAACAGAATACTTGTTGTTTCAAGCTATTAAGTGTTCGAGTAGTTTGTTGCATAGAACTGGGCAACAGGGACATGTACCCCTTCCCCAGGGGTAGCTCATAGCTAATGAGCAGCTGATGAGGTACACAGACTACAGCCAGACTTCCTGCCTCAGTGTTAAACACTCTGAAGGGCCGCCCCAGCTCCAGAGCTCCCTGCAGCATTGGCTGAGGCCTCGTCTGTAACCACCTGTGAGTCAGCTTCTCCTCAGCCTAATCCTCCCTTCCTCACTTCTTTACAGATGTATTAATATCTCCCCAGAAGAGCTTGGATGACACAGCACTCCATCTCAGAGTCTCTCCCCAGGGAACCCAGTCTAAGATACTGCCACATTTTGCTTCCTTCAAGTGAATTTTCTCATTTCCTTTTTCTCTTTCTCTTCTCCCTTTGGGGCTGAGTTGTATTGGTAGAATACAAACTCACCAAGATTCTAACTACAATAATACTTGGTGTCTTTGGGATACTATCTGGTGGTCAATTAATATTTGTTGAATGACTTTTTGTTCAATAGAAGAATCAGGGGAGTTTATAAAGAGTGGTAAAATATTTTTTCATGGTGGGACAGGCTGAGGGAATTCTAACTCCTCATGATTCAAGCAGGGCCATGAATTTTTCATCTCTCTAGTAACTTCGAAAGTTAGATGGGAGATGCAGGAACCAGTGTCTCACTGATTGAAAGAAATGAAGAAAGAAATGCCCAGATTTCAGTGTGGCAAGTTCCAATTAGGGTGACCAGATTTTCCATCTAAGTAAAATGAAATCATTGGTTTAGCAGAATAATTAGTAAATTCACAGACAAGCAGTTGGCCCGGGCTCCTTCATTCCTCTCTGCAGGTTGAGCTGGAGCACACAATACCAGGTAATACCAAATTCAAGTAAGAGACACGATCTTTGTTTTCCAATGCTTTCATCTAACTATACAAAGCAGGAAGAGAATAGTTATAAAGTAGCACCTTATAATTGAAGAAAGTGTAAACACTTGACAGAAACTTGAAAACAAGCACTGTGTGGGTTTCTCACTGAATTTGAATGGATAAAGTCTACCTACTGATTTCTTTTATTTATATAGTAACAACCTCCATGCCCTGAGATGATTTCCTGAATCTCCTTTTTAACTGTTTTCTTCTTTAGCCTCCTGTTCACCATTGTTTAGGAAACACCTAGGATATGATGGGTGCCATATAAATTCCTAGAGACCAGAGAGTGAATTGCCTCAAATCAGCTCTGCTGCCTTTAGGCAACAGATTTTTCTTTTTTTTCCCCTTCAATTTTCCATGTTCCCATTAAGTCAACAACTTAAGACTAGAAAAATTCCTAGAAACCAAAAAAAAAAAAAAAAAATTGTTTTTAAGTTGATGCTGTCTGTCCATTTGGATATTTTCCGCAAACGTTCTAGAATGCATATTTTGTCCTTGCACAATGGAAAATATATGTATAATATAAACTTTTCATCTGGAATTGAGGGAGAGATGCTAAGAAAATAAGTCATTGAAGAATGACTGGAACTTAGCCTTCTGGGGCCTCCCGGATGCCTGGGGTCACATGCAATTGCCAGGCTGGGGGGTAGCGGAACGCTCAGGGCAACTGTGAAAGTGTCTGTCCACGGAGCTAAATCCTGGGGTAATGACTTCCACGGCATTTTTTAGATGTTGGCTGTCACTGTGCCAGCTGCTGCCACACTTCATTTCACCTCTTAGGAAAGTTTATTTAGTATGGATCCTGAGTCGGGGTTTCTTTTCTTTTCTTCCTTGGTTTTGGGCTAGCTCTTTGTTCACAGATCACTGGAACCAATTTCAGCCATACTCACAGTTTTCTAGGTGACGGGTGAAGGGAGGACCTCTGGCAGAATTTGGTGTGATCCCTGTATCCTCGAGGCCTCTGGTCCCTTCTCTCTGGGCATCCTGTTCTTCAGAGGTGTTGAGTTTCCATAGCAGGCATCGCGAGTTGTGATGACATGGTGCTCCCAAGGCACCCTGAGAAACCTAAACTGTGTCTTCCACAAATCACTGAGAGCTACCCTCCCTCCCTCAAACTCAAGCTCACTGAAGCTCCAAGCTAGGGTTTCCCAGCTCTCCTTGTGTGACCCCTCTGAGTGTGCCTGAACTTACCTAAAAAGGTGCTACATATGTTTCAAAGCTAAGGTGATTTTTATTCCCTTGAATTTTTCAAGTACACGTATGCAATACAGCAATTTGGGGAAGTATGACCTAGTAGAATAAACAAACACCAGTTGCAAAGGGGCCTGGAATCAGTGTCATAGGCTTTCTCTCCTCTGCACGGACCTCCTTGATCCCTTAATCCCACTTTCCTAGAAAATAAAGGAAGAGGCTGGAAATAGGTCTTGGGGGTGGAAGAACACAAATGCCTGGGAGAGGACGACCTGTGTTTTTCTCAGGAATAAGGAAGTTGCAGCTTTAATCAAACTAGGCCAATCGCTGGCTCGGAAGATAGTTTGCAGCATCTTCTGCAGCAACCCTGGGATGTACCAGCTCACACATGTTCTCTGGAGTTATTTCCGAGGAGTTTCTTAGAGAACAAAGAGCTGCTTTCCAGGCTATGGACACTCCATGATGGCCTTGCTCCATGAGGTGCGGCCCAGGACTGGCAGTGTGGGCATCACCTGGGAGCTTGTTACAAATGCACACTTTCTGGGAATTCCCTGGTGGTCCAGTGGTTAGGACTCAGTGGTCTCACTGCCAGGGGCCCGGGTTTGATCCCTGGTGGGGGAACTAAGATCCCGACAGCCTCATAGTGAGGCCAAGAAAAAAAAAATGCACACTTTCAGTGGCCCCTCCTCACTACCTGAATCAGAATCTGCGTTTTCACAAGTGCCCTGGGTGAGTCTTTTGCACACTGAAATTTGAAAAGCACTGGCCTATAGGATCCCTCTTTATAGGACTTAGAGACCCTCAGTACCTCCCAGAGTTGCCTGTGTCGTGGCCTGCACTGCCCCCCTGCTTTCTCTACGCAGCCATCTACACGGCTTTCTGCAGCCTGATCTTACTCTTCATCTTCATCATTGTGGTCTCCCATTATGTCAGACTCCCACTATGTCTCCTGAGCCTGGCAGGCAGGGTCCTCTGAGATCTGGCCGCGCACACACCTCTGGCATCGGCTGTCATCACTCCCAGCATGACCACAGCTTCGTGGCCCTGCATGTCCTATGCTGATTCTGGCCTTTCTGCCTTCTCCTTCTAAGCTCAGCGAAAACACCCTTCCTATTCATCCTGCCTATCCTTTAAGACGCAGCTGAGGTCTTGCTCATCTTAGGAAGCCTTCCGTAGCCTGTACCCAGCTAATCACCAGGACACACACACAGTCACCTTCGCTCCAAGCTGGGTGAGGCGCCCCTTGGGGTTCCACACGGATGCATGGGCACAGCACTCTTACTGCATCCGGACCGTTCTTACAAACAGTCTGCCGTGAGACTCTGAGGGCCTGGAAAAATGAGACAGTCTTAGGGTCCATGTAGAGTAGTGGTGAGTATAGACCCTAGAGCTGGCTGTCTGGGCTCACGTCCCAGCTCTGCCACTAACTAGGCATGTGACCTTGGACAAGTCACTTAACCTCCCTGTACTTCAGCTTCCTCATCTGTAAAAAGGACTAATTTGAGGTATCTACTTCATGACGTGGTTGTGAGGATGAAATGCAGTATCTGTATGATATAAATATGTTTGCTGTCATGTTTTAATTATTCAGCTTTGGACCCCCAGTGACTGGCTGAGTGCCTGGCATAAAGTACATGCTCCATAAATAAGCTATTGCAGGACTGAATGTATTACAATGATTGTTTGGGTTTTGTATTATTTGACCAACCAAATCCATTACCTCTGTGAAGTCTGTAGGTTTTGCATTATTAGCCCCACGTAATAAATCAGGAAGGGGTCTACGAGGTTTCCTTGCCTAAAACCTCACAACCAATACCAAGTAGGGGCAGAACCAGTGCTAGAGCTCTTTTAGGCTTGTTGCTTTGTGCGTAATCAATACCCCGATGTTAAATCTGCCAAATGGAAGTACAGCGGGTTTTAAGGGCAGGCGTCTAGTTATGGAAACTTCTCTCCTAAACTTCTTATTGCCAAAGACCAGAGACCATGCCCTCTCACCCAAAGAGCAACTGTTCACTCCTTCCTTCCACCCAGAAGAGTCTTCTGCCAGTTTCTATTCCAATTTTATAGCATCTGGCAGACAGAGTCCTTAGGATGCACATGCCAACTTGACAATTATTTATTAAAATGCTAGGATTAAGAAAAAAGTTGCAGACTGATAAAAACTGCTTTTTCTAAATATTCACGGTATACATTTTCAATATTGCAAAGAAAATTCTCTCACAAGCACAAAGACCAAAAGAACACACACTTTCTCACTAGTTTGTTCTCCCTAAATTCATTTTTGCTCTGAGTATGAAAATGAACACTCACACCATATGACAACAGCAGTAAATATTTTGTTTTGTTTTTACTGAAAGGGAAAAAAAATCAACTTTAATTTGAATACTAAACCATCCAGAATATCTAGCTGAAAACATGTTTTTATTATTTGCATTCTTAGGTTTGGCTTGTTATGCTTTTGGCATATCTACTGATATCACTTGCAATATTTTTTCATTTCATATATTAATATTTAATATTCTTTAAACATTGTTCAACTTTAATGGTTGTCTAATTTCTGTTTTTCATCCACAGAGAAGCTATTAATTTATGAGCATACAGGGCAGTAAGTAATAATTTGCATGAATGCCTTGAGCAGATATGCTTCCATAGGCCACCCATAGCATAGACTCTGGAAGGGCTGATACCATCTATTGGCTAAGCTCCAATGAACATTGCTTTACAAGAAGCAGAAAAAAAAGTTTTTTAATCCATAAAGAAGTCTACTAAGTGAAAAATCAACAGAGATGACAGGAGCCTCGGTTTGTTTCTGTTCCATTTTTTCTTTTGTGTACTCTCTGCAGTTCCCTGCTGGGAGAGATTTGTGAAATGACAAAGCAAGAAGCAGAAGTGCTTTGAAGGGCTGAAGACTAGCTCATCATTTTCTGTGTCCAGAACCTGACTTTTCTTCCAACAACCCTGTCAACAGACCTCCATGTCCACACATCGCCAGCTGAGCTAACTCAAAATTAGGTCAGTTGGGTGAAAAAAATTCACCGCTGAGTCAGTCAAACCAGCAGTTTAGCAATACCTAGACACTGAAATCTGCTCAATGCCTCATCCCATTGGTAATGATATTTCACATCGCGTAAATTTCACAACTGGTTTGGGCAGCGCAACAGCACCCGTGTTAAATGTTACTCTTGGAGGTACAGTTGTATATACATTCAGAGGTGAGAGGCTCCATCTATTTGACAAGACATTAGGTTAATTGCTCTCAAAGCAATCTCAATGCTTCCTTTCTTCAGAAAGGTGTGGGGTGAGTTCCCCTTGGGCCAGGAAGTCAATGATGAAGTCAATCACCGTTCCATAAATTCTGGCCTCAGAATTTACCCTCCCTGGTACTAATGTCTGTCTCCTAGGGTTATCTTTCCTAAAATCTGGGATTTATAGTCACCTCAGGACAGACGCCTAGCCTGCACCCTGAGGTAGGTAATTAGGTAGTTCCCTAGATAATTTGGAGCAGACAAAATAATTTTTCCTCGATTATCTGCATATTACAGTTAGTCTTTTCAAGTAGCTGCGTGATTGTTATTATTCTCTTTTTAAATTTTTTCCTCATCTTGAACAAGCTTTACGGGTAATAGCAGAAGTTTAATAAGATTTGGAATTAGTGCCCATGCTAATAAAATCTCATCTCGTAATCTGGTATTCAGAAAACATATTTAACAGAAGCAACGATTTTCCTGGCTATTCAGGAATTTAAACTACCTAGTCTGATGCAGGGAAACCCAAACCCTTCAGTTTTAAACGAGGCTCTAAAAAGTCATCCCTGCTCTTTATTTTTTTGTGTGCTGAATTTACATCTTGGCTACAGACTTTCCAGATGTGTTTCCCTTATTAAAATACTGAAACAAAATTAGCCATGCTTAAATCATGGGCATATATTTTTAAAGCCTCATTATTTTGGATTGGGGGGTGATTTTTGTTGGTTTGTTGTTTTTGGCTAACATTTTTATGTACCAAGAAAGCACATTTGAGTATAAATTTATCCATGGATGAACTGTATGTGGCTGAATATACAGTAAACTATGACATTACTTCCTCAATTCCTTGCCAATTTATTAATAAAAGAGTTTTGCCACTTGGCATTATGTAACATAAAAATTGCATTTAAGCCTTATTAAAGATTTAGGGTACTATTATTGAAAACATAATTATTAGCATGTGATACTAATTTAGCATAATTTACTCAAACTGAGTGTATTTCCCTTCCTATAAATAGTAATAATTTAAAACAGCTTCTCTTATATCATGGGCTTTGAACGCAACACAGTCTACCTTTATGAAGCTAAGTCAGCCACAGAGAGAGAAGCACAGCACTAAAGGGCCTGCCTTTGAAATAAGCTCATTTGTCACTGTTTCAACTCAGGACAGTAGTATCTTCAGCTTTGCTTGTTCAGGGTAGCGGTGGTCACACAGAGTCATGACCTGCCAGGTCGTCAGGGTCAGTGTTGTTGCCAAATAAAAAAAATCGATTCCTTTTATAAAGTAATGATCAACATTGAAAGATTTTGGTTAGGGTATTTATTTCTTTCTCATTAAGGATTTTTGGGGAGATATTATAATTGGTTAACTTTATTGCCAATGATTTTATAAATATCAGGTCAGGGGAAATGCTGTGGCTTTATTTGGGAATTTCAAAATCTGAATGCACATAGAGACGCATGAGCGTGAACTGTCATGCCAACTGCAAGAGCAAAAACATTAAAGAATCCCCAACATAAGGCAAGTGGGTCAAATTAGAACCAATAGTTCTGATTCCACGGGGTCAGCCTAGTTCTTCTGTATATTTTGAAATAGACCAGGACCTCCAACTGTGATAAGTAACAATGATAACAGAAACAGCTAGCATGTATACAGTATTTATAAGGTGTCAAGCATGGCATCTCCATTATTACACTGAATCCTCATAGCAGCACTTAAGTGGATTATTAGTGTTCCCATTTTTTTATTTGCTCAAGATGACGCAGATGGTACAAGGCAGAGCTGAGGTTCAAACTTTGTCTGCCTTCAGCATCTGTGCTCTTAATTGAGGCATCCCATTCAGTTTGACCCATCAGCCTAGTTAACTTAAGGTCAGGGGTTGACAAATTATGGCCCTGGGCCAAATCCAGCCCACCACCTCTTTTTGTATGATCTATAAGCTAAGAACAGTCTTTACATTTTAAAAATTTTTTAAGAAGTATAATATTTTGTGATATGTAAAAATTACATAACACATAAAGTGTTACATAAAATGTCTAAAAAGTTTTATTGGAACACAAGCCTCTTTCATTTGTTTACATATTATCCAAGGCTGCTAAAGTGGCAGAGTTGACTAGTTGTGAGAGAGACCAAACGGCCCGCAAAGCCAAAAATATCTACCACTTGGCTTTTCACAGACAGAGTTTACCTGTCTGTGAAAAAGGGGTCATCACTGAACCACTAAGGAGAAGATGCAAGAATCACCAGAAGTAAAATGGGGGCTGTTAGAATGGGTCAAATCAGAAATTAGGATCCTTAGTTCATCTACCTACCTCAAGTACAGGTATAGAAATGACCAGTTACAGCCTTGTCCGATGCTGGCCTGTTGTTCCAGGACACTCTGCAATTCCAGAATCCTCTGTGGCTGCTTCTTTCTTACAAGAAGGATAAGAAATGACATGTTGAGGAAGAGACAGGATGGTAAAAGGTGACCTCATGCAATGTGTTTAAACACTTTACAAAATCCACTTTTGTAATAAGCCTACTTCCAGGTGGGGAGAAATAATCCACCAAGATCATTCCAATAACATTCCTACCTGGAAGGCATTTTTTGTAAAGTTTAAGACTTCCAAATAAAATTCTTAAAAAAAAAAAACTCTTTCAAAATGAATAAGAGTTCCATGGTTAATATTTTCCTACGTGTCATAAAACTTCACTGTAAATAGTACTTGCTGAAAATAAAACCAGACCTTGTTATTTTTTTAAAACATAAACAGTGCTTTGAATGAAGTTAACTATTTTCAGGTATAAGCTGTATTTTAATATAGCCATCCCTCGGTATCTGAGGAGGATTGGTCCCAGGACCCCCAAGTCCAAGGATGCTCAAGTCCCCTCTATGAAATGGCATAGTATTTGCATATAGCCCACACACATCCTCCTGTATACTTTAACTCATCTCTAGATTACTTATCGTACCTAATGCAATGTAAATTCTACGTAAATTGTTGCTGGCTCACCACAAATTCAAGTTTTGCTCTTTGGAACTTACAAGAAATTTTTTTTGGAATATTTTCAATCCATGGATGCAGAACCCATGGATACAGAGGGCAAACTGTATTTAGAATTCGCTAAATATTGCCTCAGAGGAACCAAATGTTAGAAATAGATATTTGTGCCTGTTTTGGAATCAAGGGTGAATAAAATCATTTGTTCTTTAAAATATTTTAAATACTTGCTCTGGAATAACATTTGCATTATTATTTTGCATAATGTCTATAAAATGGATTTGTTCAGCAGAGAGGAATTTCAAGCTAAGTTATACCAAATCCCAAGTAGTGATTTTTTAAATAAATCTCAACATCCAATTGTTCAGCCATCATCCTAAGGAAATGAGATGCTTCAGGAAATGTGTACATAGGGCCAGGCAGCTCTGGATTTTATAGACCAGAACTGAGATGTAAATGTTCCACTCTGCTCAACTAACATCCATCCATTCTTTCCCTTTTAGTGCCACGTTCTCTGTTATTAGATCCTGGAGCCACAAAGATGACAGACACAGTTACTACCCTTATTTGCATTCTCAACTGCAATTCTTACACTTTTTCTATATTTCTACTTTGAGGGGGTATGGAGTGGTTCTCCTCTGATTATTCTGACCCACCTGGTTATGTCAATCACTCCCACAGGCTGTCTTACATTTATAGGAGGATCTTTAGGGCATCATTCCACATATCCTTCCTGGTCTCCTGAATAGAAACGTGCATCCTGCTGACATAATAATGACTGGATCAGTTATCCATTGCCACAATAATTCTACACAATGAACAATCACAATATTTCAATAGATTATCACAATACACATAGCTCCTGAGTCGAGATTAAGCTGATCTGGCCACACTCAGCTGAGGCCTGGCTGCAGGTTGGTCCCTAGATTTGCTATTTTGTGCTGGCCTGTCAGTTGGTCGATCCAGGTTGGCTCAGCTCAGCAACCTGCAGGCTCGCCCAGGCATGTCCTTCTCATGGACATGACAGAGGGTAGGAGGAGCAAGCCCAATTACTGCAAGGTACTCTTCAAGTTTCTACCTGTATTACATCAGCTGACGTCCTGTTGACCAAAGCGAGTCGCATGGCTAAGCCCTGTGTCAGCAGGGAAGGGTCATGCAAAGTGACATGGCAAACTGTATGAATGAGGGGACTGGTAAAGCCCTGGAGCCATGCAATCTACCATGCAAGTGAGCAAAACTAAGAACCCCAAAGGTAAATTATTTTCATTATAAAATACATAGGTACAAATATGTATACATATATCAATAAGTAAGAATCATATTGTGCAACAATTTCTAAACATCACTCTATAATTTAGAGGATCTTAACAAAGTGACAAACTCCATCTGTTGAGTTTAGTCCTCTTTAGCCCTTTCAGAGGACCTCCCACAGTTCAGGAGACGCTTAGAGATGAGGCAGCTTAAAAGCCAGGTGAGTCCCAGGAAGATGGCTACTACAGGACTTGACCTAGAGAACAGCAGGAAACCTGTCACTTCTTGCTTGCTTGTTGGAAGCAGGTCAAAGGTAAATACGAACACCTTCCATCACCAGTTAAGTTGAAAGAAAGCTCATATTGTATCCATCTGCAGAAAAATACTGTACTTCCCCTCCTGGCAACTGCAGCATGCCTAGTAAAGGGAACCAAGACCCCCTAGCCCCACCCGTTTTGGGATATAACTGCATAGAACTTCACTACACCAATTAAAATTAGACTAAAGTAATCTACACTAACTCAGTGAGTGTGTGAATGTTGATGCTGATAAGGAAACAGAGGCATCAAGATATACCACAGAAGATCAGGTACCAGGCAAATGGGCACAGCTTATGTGGCCCTTGGTGAGAAGAATTGACTACGCTTTGTTTTTTTACTTTTTAAATTGTGGTATACACTGTGGTAACCTAAAATGGGAGGGAAGTCCAAAAGGAAGGGGATATCTGCATGTATATGGCCATTTTGTTGTGCAGTGTAGGCTAACACAACATTGTAAAGCAACCATACTCTGATAAAAATTAATTTAAAAAATAATGGATTGTGGTTAAAAACCACATAACATGAGGTCTACCTTCTTTTTTTTTTTTTTTTTTTGCGGTACGCGGGCCTCTCCTGTTGCTGAGCACAGGCTCTGGACGCGCAGGCTCAGCGGCCATGGCTCATGGGCCCAGCCGCTTCACAGCATGTGGGATCCTCCCAGACCAGGGCACGAACCCATGTCCCCTGCATCGGCAGGCGGACTCTCAACTACTGCGCCACCAGGGAAGCCCAGATCTACCTTCTTAACAAAATTTTAAGTACACAGTACAGTACTGTTAACTATAAGCACAATGACAGATCTCTAGAAGTTTTCCGTGTTGCGTGACTGAAACTTTATACCCATTAAACAGAAACTCCCCATTTCCTCCTCCGCCAGCAGCCATCATGCTACTTTCTGGTTTTGTGAGTTTGTTTCAGACATGTCACATCAGTGGAATCACGTAGAATTTGTCCTTCTGTGACTGACTTTCTTTACTTAGCATAATGTCCTCAAGGTTCATCCATGCTGTAGCATATGGCAGGATTTCCTTCCTTTTTCATGGCTGAATAATGTTCCATTGTGTGTATACACCACATTTGCTTTATCCATTCATCATGGATAAACATTTAGGTAGTTTCCACCTGTTGGCTGTTGTGACTAATGCTGCAGTGAACATAGGAGTATAAATCTTTCTTTGAGCTCCTGACTTCAATTCTTTTGGCTATATACCCCGAAGTGAGATTACTGGATTATATGGTAGTTCTATTTTTAATTTTTTGAGGAATTTCATACTGTTTTCCATAATGGCCACACTATTTTTCCCACCAACAATGTACTTGGGTTCCAATTTCTCCACATCCTTGCAACACTTGTTATTTTCTGAGGGTTTTATTTGTTGTTTGTTTGTTCTTTTTGGGTTTTTTTGTTTCTATAATGACAATCCTAACAGGCATGAGGTCACATCTCATCATGGCTTTGACTTGGGTTTCCCTGATGATTACTGACATTGAGCATCTTTTCACAGACTACACTTGCTTAGCCGTATAATGGCTAGGGGCCACATTTATTTTACATTATTAAAAAAAGGATAGGTTCTTTTGGTATATGTTCCTAGGAGTCCCAAATACAAAAAGCGATTTCACTTTTTAGTACTTGTTTCACATTTTAATAATGATAAAATACTTAACACAACAAAACTGCACGGATTGTTAACAGAAAACATCAAGAATTCCTATTCAATCTCTTAGAATAGAGAGTCTGCCTTCACTTAAGGAACTTTGTAACCACTGTCAGCAAAATTAATCTTCAGTATTTAACATCTCATCACTCCTCAAAGACATGAATAATTCTATCATGAGCATTTTTCCATCATTGCAAAAAAGGAAAGAAATGGAAATGAAAGAAATTCACACAATAAGGGAAGTGCTCATTCCACACTTAGACTTTGATTAATGCCAAATGAGTTGTGCTTATTGAATCAACAGGATCACTTTAACATGAGACATATGTCATATGCACTAGCCCTCCACTCTGGACAGGCTACTTAACTCTAGGGCCCAGCGCAAGATGAACATGCATGGCCTTCATTCAAAATTTATTAAGATTTCAAGACAGCAAGTGCAGAATATTAGACCAAGTTCCAGGATCTTCTAAGTAGAAGGTAGTCACATGCCCATGAAGCCAGCCCTGACCCCATGGTAAAAAGAAAAGAGGATCATTTGGGGGTATCTCTCATATATCAGAAAACTATGCATAACCAGCTCAAGGTGCTCAAAGTAACAGCTGGGGTGATAGTGAAGGTCCTTAAAAATCTAATTGGGAAAGAATGTCCACAAACTGCACCTATATCAAGTTTATCATGTATATCAACTTGATATCAAGTTTCTTTTCTAGAAAATTCCAAAAGATCACTTAATTTCAATGCCCACCCTGACATTCACTTTGAGGCTGAGTTTTGCAGTCAGCCAGAGCCAGGCTACAGAGCGGAGTTACTTCCCTCCTTGTCATGATTGATTAATTTCCTGGCAATCATTGTCAGGGGAGAGAAAAGTTTCTGAGAATTAGACAAGCTCACAATATCCCCAGTCACTATGAACAGTTAGTTCAGGGGAGACTTTGGGGAGACCCAGATCAAGCCTGGCTTTACCATGCTCTATATAACTTATTAACCTTAAACAATGAAATGGGTATGAGGATGAGAGAGGAATTTAAATGAACAATGGGAAATCATCTTTCCCAAGTACGTGCAATTAGCAATGATCCCCGGAATTTCACAATATGAAAACATACATTTTGAGAAACCCAGCTTTCCAGCATTCACCACTTAAGTAATCAGAGGAAGTTTCCTTTAGCTTGTGGTGATTTACAAAGTGAGCCGGTGGCCTTTTCATCTATTATTGTTGTCACAGGATTTATTTCCTCTACAAATGCTTTCATTTATCTAAAAAAAAAAAAAAAAAAAAAAAAAGAACATAACCAGCAATACAGTCAGATCCTGAGCAATTTCTTCAGTTTTGTAAATTACACTAATGGCATAATTAATAACTTTAATACAAAAACTATGGTTGTCAGATGGGCACATCATCCAATCAATGGAAACAGATCATTTTCTCTTATGTTTAATGATTCTCTCAAGAAGTGAATCTAAGAAAACAGAAGTCAATCAATGAGGGACTCGCACATATTGTCTCTCTTATCAGTAGAACTAAAAACAAAGCTTTCCTTTATTGTGTAAATTTCAACCATTGGAAATCAATTGTTGTACGCAGAGGGAGGGAGCTGTATAGGGTAGACACCAATGTCTGATTTTTATATTGTAAAATTCCAGCAGAATGTATAATTATTGCCTACTGAAGCTTTTCGTGATTGTCCAAATACTCTGCAAATCAAGATGAACATCTTTCAGGAAAATTCTGATTCTTTAAACCACGTCTTATACAGTAGGGAGCTCAGAGAGTCTGAGACCCTACTACAGCCCCATCCTAACTTTGTCGTGTGTCAGTTGGGTTCTTGTAAAGATTTGGAGACACACTGCCGGACGTGGGCGCGCAGTGCCGTGAAGCTGTGAAGTTTGCAGACCTGGAGACTTGTCTCTAGTTTCAACCAGTCTGCAGAGCTGTGGAGGGCTTCTTTGAACTTGGAGCTACCCATGAAGAACATGAAACGCAATCACAAGTTCTCTTCGATTGCTCCTTTTAGACACAGCCTAAGTATAAATGTTGTAACACCACCTGCACCGCTGCCATCAGCTTTGGGGATTTGGAAGAGGCATGTAGGAAATAGGACAGAAGCAGCGGCATCTGGAATACAGGCTAACATCCCAGGTTAACCCATTAAAGCCAAGGTCTTCCTTCTTAACTTCCTGTTCTCTTTAAGCCCAATTCCATTTCATTAAATGCCCTTATTGTTATTTATGGTGCAAGGACCACACCCTATAAATTCTGTCCTAACTTTTTCCATTTGCAATGTCATTTGATTTCTCCGTTTCTTCAACACTTACCTCGAGACAAGGCTTTCGTAGCCTCCACACTGTCTCCTCATCCCCACCCATCTTGTACGACACACTGCATCTCACAGCCAGGCTGCGCATCCTGAAACACAGCCACCAGCATGCCCTTCCCTTCACACTCCCCAGAATGGCTCCCCTGGTCAACCAGCTAGGTCTCCACGTCTCCACGGTCCTTTTCCTCATTCAGGAAAAGGTCTGAGGGGAAGCATGGGCTCGGGATCAGGGCCACAGCTTTCATTTTCAGGAATATTCGATTTTGTGAGCTCACCCAAGGTCAGTGACACCAACCGAACTCATGCAGCTGAGTTGTAAGTCAGAGTAAGCTTTCAAGGAAAATGTAGCCACCAGGTGACTCGAATGTTTCTCCAGCTGCTGAGTGTTTTCTTTAGGAAAAAACCTAAGTGTGCTTAATAGTTGGATGGTTAGAACCTAGGAAGCTGATTGATGTTAATGAACAGCATAATTGTGTGATGAGAGCCAGTATCAGTCAAAAACTGTTTATTGCAAGTCTACCATCTGTCAAGTACTGTTCCAAACCCTCAGGTACATCTGTGAACAAAAAGGACAAAAAGCAAATTCCTTGTGGAGCTTATATTCTATGGAGAGAGACAGACATTAAAAACAGTAACTCTGATAAAATAAGTGAATTATACATATGTGTATGGCTTGAATTGTGTCCCCCAAAAGATACGTTGAAATCCTAAGCCCCAAGATCTCAGAATGCGACCTTATTTGGAAATAGAATTTTTGCAGGTGTAGTTAAGATGAGGTCCTACTGAGGTAGGACAAGCCCTTAATCTAATATGACTGTATAGCAGCATGAAGGATGCCCTGTGACGATGGAGACAGAGATTGGAGTGATGTGGCTGCAAGTCGAAGGATGCCAAGGATTGACAGCACCCCCCCACCACCACCCAGAAGCTGCAAGAGGTGGGGAAGATTCCCTCCAGAGCCTCAGAGGGAGTATGGCCTTGCTGACACCTTGATTTGGGACTTGTGGCTTCCAGAACTGTGAGAGAATAAGTTTCTATTGTTTTAAGCCGCCCAGCCTGTGGTACTCTGTTCTGTCGCCCCTAGCAAACCCAACCCTATTTCAGAGGGTGGTCTGTGCTGGGAGAGGGGCAGGGAGCAATGGAGAGATTGTGGTTCAGTTCTGCAGGGAGGAACGTGGGTTGGGTGAGGGTAGAAAGAGTGGTCCAAGTAAGCATCGTGGAGGTGAGGTTTGAGCAAAGACTTAAAGGAGGTGAAGGAATTGGCCATGCAGGTATTTGGGGAAGAGTGTTCTGGGCTGAAGAATGGCAAGTGTAGGAGCCCCAGGCAGGAGCCGGCCAGGCATGCTGGAGACCAAGCAAGGAGCCCCTTACGGCTGGAGCAGAAAGAGGAGGAGATTGTTAGAGGCTGAGGTTGGATGTACGGTGAAGGAACAGGGTCCTTCCGGGCTACTTTGAAGGCTGGAGCTTTTGCTCTGAGTGAAATGTAAAGGCTGGACAGTTCTGAGCAGGGGACTGACATGATCTTACATCTGAAGAATTCCTCTGGCTGCCCAGCTGAGAATAGACTTTGGGAGGAAGGACAGAGAGAAGCTCTTGCAGTCGTTAGTCCGGTAATGCCAGCAGGCAGTGGCGTGCTCACCTATGGTGCTGGGGGTGGGTGCTGAGAAGTGATTGGACTCTGAATATAGTTTGAAACGAGAGCCAAGAGCACTCACAGATGGAGAAGACGTGGGGAGCTCCATACCTCCCAAGTGCTGGAAGACCCTATTACCTCTCGGAGGATGTTAAAGATGCAGAAAAATCCTTCCCGCATTGGTTTTCCCTTTCCTGCATGTTATATTCTGATGCTTAGCCCTCTGTCATGAAAAAATTATGCTGGCTTGATTGCAAGAGTTAGATGGCACCGTATAATTGTTTTAGTATGAAAGTACTATATGTACATGATTTTTTAAATAAATGTACAGAAGGATAGAAAATGAAAATTAAAGGCCTTTCTTTCACTTCCTAGTGTCATAGTTCAGCTATAACCACTGTTAATGTCTATTCTTACAAATAAACATAGTGCATATACAACAAATATTGTTATATCCTATTTTTTACACAAATGTGACTATATTATACATGCTGTTCTGCCTTGTTTCTTCTCTTACTTCAGTGTCTTTATAATATGAACACTGTTTCAAATCAACATTTACAAAAACCTGATTCTTTGTAGTGGCTGTATAATAGTACATTGTATGCATATACAATAATTTAATTAATCTTTCCCTTATTGACGAACATTTTTTTAAGGTTGAAATTAAAAATAGCAAACATGTATATACCACTTACTATATGCTCAGCACTGTTTTTTTGTTTGTTTGTTTGATTTTTGGCTGCATTGGATCTTTGTTGCTGCGTGCGGGCTTTCTCTCTAGCTGCGGCAAGCGGGGGTTACTCTTCGCTGTGGTGTGCGGGCCTCTCATTGTGGTGGCTTCTCCTGTTACAGAGCACGGGCCTCTAAGCACTCAGGCTTCAGTAGTTGCAGCACGCGGGATCAGTAGTTGTGCCTTGCATTGCTCTAGCGCGCAAGCTCAGTAGTTGTGGCACACAGGCTTAGTTGCTCCACGGCATGTGAGATCTTCCCAGACCAGGGCTTGAACCCGTGTCCCCTGCATTAGCAGGTGGACTCTTAACCACTGCACCACCAGGGAAGTCCCTGCTCAGCATTGTTTTAAAGAACTCATTTATTTCTCACAACATTCCAATAAGCAGATACTATTATTATCCCAAGTTTTCGGATAAAGTCACTCAGCACAGAGGGGTCAAGCAACTTGCCAAAGATCACACAGCTGACAAGTGATGGATCCAGTCAATCCTCTACAACTTCTCTATTTCTCTTTACCTTGTGGAACTATGTTTGTAGGATAAAATCCTAGACGTAAAATTGTTGGATCGAAGAGTACATGTATTTTAAATCTTGATTGATAATTTCAAGTTGCCTTCCACAGAGGCGGTGTTAATCTTTACCAAGGCTAATGGATGAAGAATGGCATCTCATCTGTTGTTGTTTTTTTTTATCTGTGTTTTAATTTCCATCTCTTTAATCGTGAGTGAGGTTGAAAGTTCTCCCTGAATTAATTGGCCATTCTGTGTGTGTGTGTATGTGTGTGTGTGTGTGTGTGTGTGTGTGTGTGTGTGTGTGAACTGTCTGTTCATGTCCCTAGTCCATTTTCCTTTGGGCTATTCATCTATTTTTATTAACTCATATGAGCTCTTTGTATGTTAATAAAATTTGTCATATATGTTCCAAACAGTTTCCTCGGTTTTACTTGTCTTTTGCATTTAAGATTTTTTTCCAATGTGACCATTTAACAAATAGATAACTTTTCTGTCATAGTTTCTGATCTTACTGATTCCCTTAGTGAGAACTTCAAAGACATTCTTTTCTGTGGATAAGGGTGAGCTGAACTAAAATGGCAATCTGAATTTGCATTTCCAAACCAACTTTATTCCAAATGAGTTGCCTATTCTGATGTCCAAAACAATATTATTTCAAACATATCATTCATGATATATCTATGGCCAAGTGGGATGGATGACATTACATTTTGCTGGAATTCACAGTTGGTTAAAATGTTTTATGCTATTAATATTAATTAAGAAGAATGCAACCTAGAAGGAGAAGGTGATCTCTAGTGGCAAACCACTAGTCTCTGTATTTAGTTCCATCCTGTTTGATATTTTATTACATATTTGAATTAGAATAAAATAAGCATGCTTACTAGACTTAGTAATGGCACAAGTTTGGAAGGGTGGTTAACATACTAATCGTCAGATGCACTCAGATTTATTCTGACAGCTTGGCATAATCGGCAAAACTAACGAGATGAAATTTAACAGTGGTAAGTGAAAAGTTCTGCAGTGAGGTTAAGAAATGCCTGGCCAGGGCTTCCCTGGTGGCGCAGTGGTTAAGGATCCACCTGCCAATGCAGGGGACACGGGTTCGAGCCCTGGTCCGGGAAGATCCCACATGCCGCAGAGCAACTAAGCTCATGCTACTGAGCCTGCGCTCTAGAGCCCGCAAGCCACAACTACTGAGCCCACGTGCCACAACTACTGAAGCCTGCATGCCTAGAGTCTGTGCTCCACAGCAAAAGAAGTCACAACAATGAGAAGCCCGTGCACTGCAACAAAGAGTAGCCCCTGCTTGCTGCAACTAGAGAAAGCCCACACGCTGCAACGAAGACCCAACACAGCCATAAATTAATTAATTAATTAATTAATTAATTAATTAAAAAAAGAAATGCCTGGCCAATTAGAAGACGAGAGACACCTGAACCATTGGCAATTCAAATAAAATTGTTTAGGGGGTTTAATTTAATGAAAATTGCAATACTGGCCCATAGACAAAATTGCCAGAAGAGCTAATGAGATCTTAAATTACATTAACAGAAATATTTCATCCAGAATAAAAACAGTAATTGTCCCAGATATATGCTTTGCTGGTATGCTTACATGGAGAGAACTGTTTTAGTTCTGAGTAGCATATCTTAAGAGATACATTGACAAAATGGGGTTCCCCCAAGAATGAAAACCATGCCATTGGAATATTTAAACTAGAAAAAGAAAACTTTTTCTAGCCTTGAGTTACTAGGGCTCAAATAATCATCTTTACATATTTAAAGGACTGTTATGTGGAGGCACGATTATATTTATCCTATGCGACTCTAAGGAGTGGGACTGGGATAAATGATGTCATAGAAAGGGAGACTTCAGTTTAACAAAGAATTGTCTAATGCTTGGAGCTGTCCATGAACTGAATGATTGCCTTATGAAAGAGTGAGATTTACATCATCAGGAGTATCCAAGCTGAGGTGCAGGGGTGTTGTAAGAGAAGTCAAGCTTTGGTTGAGATCAGATATATAAGATCAGCCACAGGGAATTTGTTACATGTGGTTTAAACAAGGCCAGGGCTTCCCTGGTGGCGCAGTGGTTGAGAATCCGCCTGCCGATGCAGGGGACACGGATTCATGCCCGGGTCCGGGAAGATCCCACATGCCGCAGAGCGGCTGGGCCCATGAGCCATGGCCGCTGAGCCTGTGCGTCCGGAGCCTGTGCTCCGCAACGGGAGAGGCCACAACAGTGGGAGGCCCACGTACCACAAAAAAAAAAAAAAAAAAAAAAAACAAGGCCAATGTTTGCAGCTCCAGTGTTAGTTCTACAATAATGTCACTTGTAATTACTAGCATTCCATTAAGCATTAGTTGAATTGGAAAGAGGAACAGGGTTTTAGCCTCTCTTATTTGTGCTGCAGCCAGTGATATGAGTGCACCCTTGGAAGTATGTTTTGCAGGAGAAAATCATCCATCGTGTCTATTAAGGCAATAAAACCCCAAAAAGATAAAAACAAAAAACAAACAACAACAAAAAAACCCACTGGTCTGATAATCTTAAAAATTTTTCCAGTTTCTGAGAATCTAAGATGCTGCATCTGGGGAAGCTGGCGTAAGTTCAGTCAGGAGAAGCTAGCTGGAGACAGTGACAGAGGTTTGGGAAAGAAGTAGCTGGTGAATCAGGCGAGGAGGCATATGGCCACATGGTTCTCAGGAGGGAAAGGTGGGAACTGGGTTAGTAAACAAACAAACCAAGGTAGAGATAGAAGGCAGAGTTTGGTCATGTGGAAGAAAGCAAGAGACTAACTTTTGGAAGCAGGGTTCAATGAAACCAAGACCCCTCATGGTCCTGACCCTGCCAAGCTTTCCAAGTGTCATCCCCACCCCCTCCCTGTCAGCACCCAATTGCACGCAGTTCCTTGAATATGTGGAGCCCTCTCATTGCACATACTGTCCCCTCTGCCTGGAACACCACTCCCTCCTTATCTACCAGCGGTCCACCAGTCTTTCCTCCAGCCCAGCTCACACGTCAACTCCTCTGTGAAGCCTTCCCGAGACTCTTCAGGCAGGGGTAGGCACTTGGTCCTCTGTGTTCCAATAGCGCCCGTCACATAAAGATTTCATTAAATAGTTATTCTTAAGCTGTCTGACTCTCTCGCTAGACCATGAGCCCCTCAAAGCTAGGAATGATGCTCTATTGATTTTTCTGTCTCCAGAGTCTAAATTGTGCAAAGTACATCTTTGTGCCTCAGTAGATATGTGACAAATAAATAAATGAATGAGTGAATGAGTGAAGGAACAGCAGCACAGCTGAGCCCAGGCTATAGGTGCAGATGTTCTGTTCCTTTAGTTCTCCAGCAAGAGGAGTGAGCCCTCACATGACAGCTGAGTAACCCCAACTATGGAGATGGAAATATTTCTGGGGTAGAGAGTCAGGCATGTCATTAGAAGGGTTCTCATATTTTCCTCTGGAGTCCTTGGCCCAGTGCTTTGCCTTGTAAATAGTATGAAGATTTGTACTCTACGTGCAATGTATTTGTTCAAACGAATGAACAAGTGTCTGAATAGATGAATGAAAATCCATGTCCTCAAGTGCTGGTTGATTTTCTTGAGTCCTGAGTCAGGATGCCTACAATTATCTGGTCCCTCCTCTCCTGCCAAGCCTTACTTCCCTTCCTTCCTGAGACTCCCGCTCTCCTGTGGTCAGTGTGGTCAGACAGGGGGTGATTCGGATGGAATGACTGCCCCACCCACATCACCAGCTCTTGATGATTTTGCCCATCCATGCTGGTGGTGCCCCATCTCACTCACTGCCCCACTGCCCACACTGCTGTCGACTTTCCCAACCACAGGAGAACGGTGCTCAGGGCACGGTCCGGTCTTCAGGAGTCCCCTGCTCGAGGCTCAGGTCCCATCCCCAGAAGTTCATTCCTGTCCCAGCCATTGCTTTTGCCATTTCCTTACTTATAACAACCCTTCTTCCCTTCCCTATTTAATTTTTTTTTTATCCTTCCAGCCAGAGACCTACCTACATGTAGCCAACACGTACCTAGCACCTGTCATACGCCACCCCTTTTCCTCAGTCCTAAAGACACCAGGACAAATGAGATACAGCCCCGGCTCCTGTTATTCCAGCACATACTGGCCACTCTGCCGCCAGACTTGGGCTTACCATCACCCTGCCTCACTAGAACTTAATTATCCCTGATTTTTATAGTGTTATAGTGTTACTTTCCACCCAAGAGACAGCAAATTCGACTTCTTGGAAACTACCACAGCAACTAGCTCCATGCTAGACCCATACCCAATAAATATTTGTCACTCAAGTTGGAGGGGATGGCTTTTCATGGCTTGACATGACTCAACTCAGACAAAAAACTTCCAGATCTCACACTTTTCTTGGATTGGAGATGAGGTGGGATTCTTTCTACTTTAACTTTCTCATTAAAGGAAAAAAAAACCCTAAATTTTCAGAATTTTGAACAGGAATTCAAGTCATCTCATATTACCGGTCAGAATGGCCATCATCAAAAAGTCTACAAACAATAAATGCTGGAGAGGATGTGGAGAAAAGTGAACCCTCCTGCACTGTTGGTGGGAATGTAAATTGATACAGCCACTATGGAGAACACTCTGGAGGTTCCTTAAGAAACTAAAAATAGAGCTACCATATGATCCAGAAATCCCACTACTGGGCATATATCCAGAGAAAAACATGGTTTGAAAGGATACATGCACCCCAGTGTTCATTGCAAAGCTGTTTTACAATAGCTGAGACATGGAAGCAACCTAAATGTCCATCAACAGGTGAATGGATAAAGAAGGTGTGGTACAATGGAATATTACTCAGCCATTAAAAAGAATGAAATAATGCCATGTGCACAACATAGATGGATCTGGAGATTATCATACTAAGTGAAGTAAGTCAGGCAGAGAAAGACAAATATCATATGATATCGCTTATATGCAGAAGCTAGAAAAAATAATACAAACTTATTTACAAAACAGAAACAGACTCACAGACTTAGAGAACGAACTTATGGTTACTGGGGGGAAAGGTAGGGGGGAGGCACAGATTGGGAATTTGGCATTGACATGTATACACTGCTGTATTTAAAATAGATAACCAGGGCTTCCCTGGTGGCGCAGTGGTTGAGAGTCTGCCTGCCGATGCAGGGGACACGGGTTCGTGCCCCGGTCTGGGAAGATCCCACATGCCGCAGAGCGGCTGGGCCCGTGAGCCATGGCCGCTGAGCCTGCACGTCCGGAGCCTGTGCTCCGCAACGGGAGAGGCCACAACAGTGAGAGGTCCACGTACTGCAAAAAAAAATAAAATAAAATAAAATAGATAACCAACAAGGACCTACTGTATAGCACAGGGAACTCAGCTCAACACTCTGTAATAACCTAAATGGGAAAAGAATTGAAAAAGAATAGATACATGTATATGTATAACTGAATCACTTCACTGTACACCTGAAACTAACACAACATTGTTAATCAACTCTATTCCAATATAAAATAAAAATTTTTTAAAAACAAATCATCTCATTTTGTCAGTATTTTTCAATGTAACAATATTGTTTGTACACCTTTTCTTCCAGAAAACTTGGACTGTGTGACACTTTTGAGCTATGGTTCCTGGTTTCTTTTTTTCCTTCTTTGTGCCTGGGTCCAGTTTTATGTTTGGGTTGGTTTTTATATCAGGAGTAGAAATACATGAGGAAAGCAGGCTGGATCCATAATTCAGAAACATGTTTTCTAAACCGAAAGACATGTGCCACCAGCTAACAGTAAACTCTTTCCTTTCCTGTGCACCTGACTCTTCTAGTCTGAGAAGCACTCCTCAAAGGAAAAAAAAAACAAAAAAACTAAAATATAAGCCACCATTAGGGGTATAAAAAAGATTGTAGATAGCTGGAAAACAGACTACACAGAGCAACAGTATAAAATAACCCACAGCACCAAAAGCCAGGGCTGCCAAGGATCAGTTACCACTGAGCCCGTAATGATCTTCTTACATCAAAAGCCCTTTCAAGACATAGCAACATACCTGCCCTGCAAAGACTCTTGAACCAGAGGATAATGTAATCATCAATACTCTATCCTTTCTCTTTCGTGAGCACTTTAGAAAAAGCCCAGCAGAGTAGTGACTCTGGTATTAGGTGTCCTTTTAAACAATACCTTGAAACCATAATACAATCTTATTCCTGAAATGTGAAGTATTTGCTGCCACGGTGGGTACACCTGGCACTTCTGGTTGCTAATAGAATAAATCTGTGATTTTCTTTTCACGTGCCTTCTCACTTCTTGGCTGGCTGAATAAGTTGCAAATCAGTTGAACTTACCCTGCTTTTCTATTTTGTTTCAGGATCTGGTATTTTTTGTGCTTTATCTTCCCCTACCTCTTCATAAAAAGAGTAAACCAGTCTGCCTGTGAGAGTATTGAGTGGGCTAAGAATGCGGGATTGTGTTGCAAAGAAGCTCAGGCCTGCAATGTTATCACTCAGCAGGACTGGTCCCATCAGAAGGCACATGGTGTGCCATGACGTAGCTGGTCTTCGACCACAAAAGCAGACTTTTCTCTGTGAATTAGACAAACCACACAAAAGGCAACAATAGCTAGCATAAACACCATTTAATACTATTCACAGGCTATTGAAGAGATGGGCGTTGACAAAGAAATGCAGCAAAGCCAGGACATTGTGGTCCCATGAAAGGAGGCCTAGTGAACAGGAAGCATCATTGGAGCGGGCTGACAGTAACCATATAACAGCGGGATTGTGGGGCTGGCATTTACCCCAAGGGTCTTTACAGTCAGAAAAATAAAGAGAAATTAAAGCATAAGGAATCCTCTTTGTGGGCACTTAAAGCCCATGAAGCAACACAAGAAGCTATACAATTGTCTTTTCAAGGCTCGGCTGTGCTTTAGATAATGATGAAAAGGAAACATTTGGGGTGTGCTTACTCATAGGATGCTATATCACCCATTGGGAAAACTCATCTATAAAAATAGATGAAATTTTCACAGCAAAATGAATAGTTGTATAAGCTTTCGTCTCATTTTAAAACAGGAAGAACTTACTGCGGCTGGATTAGTCAAGAACTCTCCATTGCTGGCAGCCTCTTTTTGGTACAGGAGGTGTCCAGGGCAGGACAGCCCTCATTTTTCACTAGGGGCATAAAGAAAAAGAAAATTAAATAAACCCACAGAAATATAATACCTGTCTTTAAAATAGTTATCCCTGTGTCTAACAGAAAGTAATTTATGCAGACATTTTAAAGTAGGAATTTAACAAAAGTACTTTAATTTTGAAGCAAATCTATAATGATAATCATTTTTGATGCATACTGAGTTCTAAAAAAATAAAGCATAACAAGCGTACCAAATACACTGAGGAAAACACAAGAAGGTTTTAGAAGGGACCCTAGAATGTTCTAGAATATCATTTTATTGAGAAAGCTTGAGAACCAGGCAGTTAAGTGACCAGCCATAGTTGCATAACCAGTAATAGCAGCTCAAGTTAGACCCCAGGTCTCCTGACTCCCTGTCCTACTATTTCGAATATGGAAACTTTTTTGAATAGAGAAATAATTTTTAGTGTGAAATAAACTTTTCAGTTGTTTATTTAGCTATTTAACCTTGAGCAATTGCCTAACCTCTCTGTATTTGTTTTACTATCTGTACAATGGGGTCAGCCTACCTCTAGTGTTGCTGAGAGAGATTGAATGAGTTAATCTATGTAAAGCATCTAGCATCAAATAAATGCTATATAGATGTTTGCTATTATTACTGTTTATTTATTAAACAGAAGAGAGGGGTTTTGATGACCTTACAAGTCCAGTTCTCGAGTCTTCTAACTGCAAACCAGAGCTCTTTATCGAACATTATTATGATATCTCTTAAGACTTTAAAAATACTCTGTAAGCTCAGTGAAACCACCCAACGTCACAGACCATGTTGAATAAGTTGACTATATAGGGACTTTCCTGGTGGCGCAGTCGTTAAGAATCCGCCTGCCAATGCAGGGGACACAGGTTCTAGCCCTGGTCTGGGAAGATCCCACATGCCGCAGAGCAACTAAGCCCGTGCACCACAACTACTGAGCCTGCGCTCTAGAGCCCGTGTGCCACAACTATTGAGCCTGAGTGCCACAACTACTGAAGCCTGCATGCCTAGAGCCCGTGCTCTGCAACAAGAGAAGCCACTGCAATGAGAAGCCCGCGCGCCGCAATGAAGAGTAGCCCCCGCTCACCACAACTAGAGAAAGCCCGCGTACAGCAACGTAGCCAAAAAGAAAGAAAGAAAGAAAGAAAGAAAGAAATGTATTAAAAAAATAATAAGTTGACCATATACATTAAACTCTCCTTTCTTTAGAGTGGTAGTTCTCAAATTTTAGTGCGAACTTAAAAAAAACTTAAATTTGAAAAAAGAAGAAGAAGAAGCGTGGAGAGACCTTTCACCAGCACATTCCAATTCCATAGGTCTCATGTGGTGCCCAGGAAACTATTTTTTAAATGTGCACTTCCTCCCCTCCAGACGATTTCTCAGGAAGGCTATCCAAAGACCACACTTTGAGAAAAATTACTTTAAAGCATCAATTCCTTCCTTCCTCCCCACCTCCACCTTCTACTGGGTCTCCATTTAATTTTCTTATTTGTACTCTGGGTCATCTGCTACCAATTAACTTGGTTTGGTAGCAGTGAGGCTAATGAAGAAAAGGATTCTTTTATACCAGTAAAAGTTAACTAGCGGGCTTCCCTGGTGGCGCAGTGGTTGAGAGTCCGCCTACCGATGCAGGGGACACGGGTTCGTGCCCCGGTCTGGGAAGATCCCACATGCCGCGGAGCGGCTGGACCCATGAGCCATGGCCGATGAGCCTGCGCGTCCGGAGCCTGTGCTCCGCAACGGGAGAGGCCACAACAGTGAGAGGCCCGCGTACCACAAAAAAAAAAAAAAAAAAAAAAGTTAACTAGCAAAGCTAGTTCTGCTGGAGCCGAACCCATCTAGTCATCTCAAAGCCCCCAAATCTAACTCTAGCCAAGCACCTTGCCCACGCGAAGGGGACTTATGATAAGAGTGTAAAGATCGTCCGATACTTCCACAGTGGGAACAGCTCCATTAAATACATGCTCCACTGAATGGTAGGTGTGTCAGCATCAGACATTCATTGATTCATCTACTGAGCATCCATGTCAAGGACTGTGATTCTGGAAAAGGTAGCTTTAAACTAAACAAGCCACCAGTACTTCAACCCTCAGGCAGGCTGTAATCTAGCAGGGAAAGTAAAACAAACACACACTTATATTTGAATAAAAGGCACTTTATCTCCTCTAGGTTGTTTTTCATCTAGTTTAGCTCTTGATTTCTACTCTCTTTCTCCTGAAGTTGCATAAAGTAACACAGGGATCAGATAATGGCAGAAAAGCCAGAGCAGAGAAGATAAAGCAGGTAGAGGCCATCTGCTGGCAGTTTTCTTCCTGTCCACCTCTCCTTCCCTGCTCGTGTTTGCTTGACTCCGCTGCACTTCCTGACAACTTCGTGTACAGATGCCCTTTCTCTATCACTTTAGCCCCATCCCAGAAGGCGTGCTGAGCAAGCGTTCTGTGTCGGGCACTGTGTGAGCCCTTATAATGGGAAGGGAATGAAATGGGGCCTCTGCAGCCAGGCAGGCAGAGTCCTCTTTATAAGATGATTCGTTAGTATTTTCTCTGCCCCAAACTGTACATAAGATTTTTAGAATGATGACATCTTTTAATCTGTAGCATAAGCCTCATGCCATTATTATCCCATTTACAATGAAGGCACTGAGGCTGGGGGAGGTCAAATAATTTTCCAGCGTCAGACAGCTGGTAAGTGTTAGAGATGAGAATGAAGCCCAGTCTGATTCTAAAGTTCCCAGTCTTCACTTCTCTGCATATTTGAATTTATATTTTCTGTGCATCTGCTACATGTCAGGTAGAGTACTAGACAGAGATTATGTTAATTCGATGAAATGCGTTTTGTAATGACAGCACATGGACTGATAATAAAACAGTGGTTCCTAACCCGAGTCAACTCTGTGACCCGTACCCACCAAGGGTATTTGGGTTAATGCTTGAAGACATTTTGTTAGGAGCAGATAATGTGTGGGCGAGGAGGGAGACCATGAGCCTGGAGAGGCAGCAGGGGCAGGGCCAGCAGGGAGAGCGAACCTGTGTGCCAGGCTGAGAACTGGGCCTTCACCCCCTCTAGGGAGGCGGCCCCAGGCAGGGACCAGAGTGGAGAGAGACTGGCCAGAGAGACCATTCTAACGGGGGCGATCCTGAGAGCAACGTCTGTCGGTGCAAATGGAGAGAAGATGCATAAGGTGTCATAGATGTGGAATCAACTCGCTTTGGCCACTTACTGGGCTGAAGAAGAGAGAGGCCCGGGTTACAGTGTGGGGGGCAGGAGGTGTGGAAATGAGAGAGAAGAAACTGTAGAAGCAGGTAGGCTGATTACTCTGGATGATCTCACGTCGGCCCCTGTATTGTTTCCTTCAACCAACAACGGGCGATGATGAGTAAGACACGCAGGCCCTATTTTCTTAGATCCAGAAATTAAATCCACAAATTCATCTACAAATAAAGTCAAGTTTCCTTCCTTCTTGAGGCTGTAGAAGCTCACAGGAAAGGGGAACCCAGCCTTTCCTCGAGACGGCTAACATGTCTACTATTCTTCCATCTTCCATTCTTTACAGGTTTCTCCAAAGGGTAGTTTGTGACCCTTGTTTCCAATTCTAGTAGCCACTGACAATTTGTTTTCTCCCCAACTCATTACTGAGACTGAACTTTGTAAGGTCATTGTTGGTCTTAGCACTGAAATCCAACGGCTTTCTTCAAGCTTCATCTCCTGCGACTAGTTTGCAGTGTTTGACCCCGTCAGCTTCGTCCTTTTCCTGGGAGTGCTCATCTCTCTTGGTTTCCATGACACCCGCTCTCATGATTCTCTCACCACCACTTCTTGAACGCCACTAGGGCCCCCAGAATGGAATTCTCCAAGAGACCACCTCTGACCCTCTTCTCATCTTTTCCTCACTCTTTCCCTTTGGAAACCTCATGACTCTATATAATCTCACTTAAACACACCCAGGTATAATGTACAGTTCTTGCCCTGTCTTTTCTCCCAATGCCCAGTTCCCTATCTCCTCAGGGAGACAAGCCAGTGCCTCCAGATGAGAGATGCCGTGGAGCCCATGGAGCACTGACATTTGCCATCCATGTGGCCCCAGGCATGGTGCTTATGGTCCCAGAGCCCCAGTTAGCCCATGTGTTAAATGAGACCAGGGGCATCAAATTAAATCCACCTGCCAATGCAGGGGACATATAGGTTTTCATTTTGTTAATCAACCAGGGTTCGAGCCCTGGTCCAGGAAGATCCCACATGCCACGGAGCAACTAAACCCGTGCGCCACAACTACTGAGCCTGCACTCTAGAGCCGGCGAGCCACAACTACTGAGCCTGAGCGCCACAACTACTGAAGCCCGTGAGCCTAGAGCCTGTGCTCCGCAACAAGAGAAGCCAGTGCAATGAGAAGCCCGGGCATTGCAACGAAGAGTAGCCCCCACTCTCCACAACTAGAGGAAGCCCGCGAGCAGCAATGAAGACCCAATGCAGCCAAAAATAAATAAATAAATTTATTTAAAAAAGACTATTAGAGATAGAATAGCTATAACCAAAAAAGCAGTCAGGGCTTCCCTGGTGGCGCAGCGGTTGAGAGTCCGCCTGTCGATGCAGGGGACACGGCTTCGTGCCCCGGTCCGGGAAGATCCCACATGCCGTGGAGCAGCTGGGCCCGTGAGCCATGGCGGCTGAGCCTGCACGTCCGGAGCCTGTGCTCCGCAACGGGAGAGGCCACAACAGTGAGAGGCCCGCGTACCGCAAAAAAAAAAAAAAAGCAGTCAATAACAAATTTCGGTGAGGATGAGGAGAAATGGAAACATTCATATATTGCTTATGGAAATGTAAGATAGGACAGCCACTTTGGAAAATAGTTTGACAATTTCATAAAAAGCTATAATTTTATCATATGACCCGGCAATTTCACTCCTAGGTATCTTCCCAAGAGAAATGAAAACATGCATCCCTACAAAGACTTGTATATGAATGTTTTTAGCAGGATTATTCATAGTAGCCCAAACATGGAAACAACGTAAATATCCATGAACTGGTGAATGGGTAAAAACAAATTGTGATATATCCATACAGTGAAATGTCATTCAGCAATAAAAAGGATAGAAGTACATGTGACAACATTGACAAACCTCAGAAGCATTATACTAAGTGAAAGAAACTAACTTCAAAAGATGACATAGGGGTAAGATGGCGGAAGAGTAAGACGCGGAGATCACCTTCCTCCCCACGGATACACGAGAAATACAGCTACACGTGGAACAACTCCTACAGAACACATACTGAACGCTGGCAGAAGACCCCAGACCTCCCAAAAGGCAAGAAACTCCCCACGTACCTGGGTAGGGCAAAGCGGAGAGATTCCCGCACGGAGGAGCGGTGCCGAGCGGCACTCAACAGCCCGAGAGGCTTGTCTGCTCGCCCGCCGGGGCGGGCGGCGCTGGAGGCTGAGGCTCGGGCTTCGGTCAGAGCGCAGGGAGAGGACTGGGGCTGGCGGCGAGAACTTGGCCTGAAGGGGGCTAGTGTGCCGCGGCTGGCCGGGAGGGAGTCCGGGAGGGCTCTGGAGCTGCCGAAGAGGCAAGAGACTTTTTCTTCCCTCTTGGTTTCCTGGTGCGCGAGGAGAGGGATTAAGAGCGCTGCTTAAAGGAGCTCCACAGACGGGCGCGGGTCGCGGCTAAAAGCGCGGAGCCCAGAGACGGGCGTGGGACGCCGGGGCTGCTGCTGCCGCCGCCAAGAAGCCTGTGTGCGAGCGCAGGTCACTGTCCACACCGCCCTTCCGGGAGCCTGTGCAGCCCGCCACTGCCGGGGTCCCGGGATCCAGGGGCGGCTTTCCTGGGAGAACGCACGGTGCGCCTGGGGCTGGTGCAACGTCACGCCGACCTCTGCCGCTGCAGGCTCGCCCCGCACTCCGTGCCCCTCCCTCCCGCCCGGCCTGAGTGAGCCAGAGTCCCCGAAGAGGCTGCTCCTTTAACCCTGTCCTGTCTGAGCGAAGAACAGACGCCCTCCGGCGACCTACACGCAGAGGCGGGGCCAAATCCAAAGCTGTGAGAACAAAGAAGAGAAAGGGAAACCTCTCCCAGCAGCCTCAGAAGCAGCGGATTAAAGCTCCACAATCAACTTGATGTACTCTGCATCTGTGGAATACATGAATAGACAACAAATCATCCCAAATTGAGGAGCCAGGAGTCAGTGCTGTGCTTCTGAGGTGGGAGAGCCAACTTCAAGACACTGGTCCACAAGAGACCTCCCAGCTCCACATAATATCGAACGGCGAAAATCTTCCAGAGATCTCCATCTCAACACCAGCACCCAGCTTCACTCAACGACCAGCAAGCTACAGTGCTGGACACCCTATGCCAAACAACTAGTAAGACAGGAACACAACGCCACCCATTAGCAGAGAGGTGGCCTAAAATCATAAAAAGTCCGCAGACACCCCAAAACACACCACCAGAGGTGGACCTGCCCACCAGAAAGACAAGATCCAGCCTCATCCACCAGAACACAGGCACTAGTCCCCTCCACCAGGAAGCCTACACAACCCACTAAACCAACCTTAGCCAATGGGGACAGACACCAAAAACAAAGGGAACTACGAACCTGCAGCCTGCAAAAAGGAGACCCCAAACACACTAACATAAGCAAAATGAGAAGACAGAAAAACACACAGCAGGAGAAGCAGCAAGATAAAAACCCACCAGACCTAACAAATGAAGAGGTAATAGGCAGTCTACCTGAAAAAGAATTCAGAATAATGATGGTAAAGATAATCCAAGATTCTATTTCCAATATCCAAAATCTTGGAAATAGAATAGACAAAATGCAAGAAACAGTTAACAAGGACCTAGAAGAATTAAAGCTGAATCAAGCATCGATTAAAAACACAATAAATGAAATAAAAAATACTCTAGATGGGATCAATAGCAGAATAACTGAGGCAGAAGAACGGATAAGTGAGGTGGAAGATAAAATAGTGGAAATAACTGCTGCAGAGCAAAATAAAGAAAAAAGACTGAAAAGAACAGAGGACAGTCTCAGAGACCTCTGGGACAACATTAAATGCACCAACATTCAAATTATAGGGGTTCCAGAAGAAGAAGAGAAAAAGAAAGGGACTGAGAAAATATTTGAAGAGATTATAGTTGAAAACTTCCCTAATATGGGGAAGGAAATAGTTAATCAAGTCCAGGAGGCACAGAGAGTCCCATACAGAATAAATCCAAGGAGAAATACGCCAAGACACATATTAATCAAACTGTCAAAAATTAAACACAAAGAAATCATATTAAAAGTAGCAAGGCAAAAACAACAAATAACACACAAGGGAATCCCCATCAGGATAACAGCTGATCTCTCAGCAGAAACTCTACAAGCCAGAAGGGAGTGGCAGGACATAATTAAAGTGATGAAGGAGAAAAACCTGCAACCAAGATTACTCTACCCAGCAAGGATCTCATTCAGATTTGATGGAGAAATTAAAACCTTTACAGACAAGCAAAAGCTGAGAGAGTTCAGCACCACCAAACCAGCTTTACAACAAATGCTAAAGGAACTTCTCTAGGCAAGAAACACAACAGAAGGAAAAGACCTACAATAACGAACCCAAAACAATTAAGAAAATGGGAATAGGAACATACATATCAATAATTACCTTAAATGTAAATGGACTAAATGCTCCCACCAAAAGACACAGATTGGCTGAATGGATACAAAAACAAGACCCATATATATGCTGTCTACAAGAGACCCACTTCAGACCTAGAGACACATACAGACTGAAAGTAAGGGGATGGAAAAAGATATTCCATGCAAATGGAAACCAAAAGAAAGCTGGAGTAGCAATTCTCATATCAGACAAAATAGACTTTAAAATAAAGACTACTAGAAGAGACAAAGAAGGACACTACATAATGATCAAGGGATCGATCCAAGAAGAAGATATAACAATTATAAATATTTATGCACACAACATAGGAGCACCTCAATACATAAGGCAAATACTAACAGCCATAAAAGGGGAAATCGACAGTAACACACTCATAGTAGGGGACTTCAACACCCCACTTTCACCAATGGACAGATCATCCAAAATGAAAATAAATAAGGAAACACAAGCTTTAAATGATACATTAAACAAGATGGACTTAATTGATATTTATAGGACATTCCATCCAAAAACAACAGAATACACATTTTTCTCAAGTGCTCATGGAACATTCTCCAGGATAGATCATATCTTGGGTCACAAATCAAGCCTTGGTAAATTTAAGAAAATTGAAATTGTATCAAGTATCTTTTCTGACCACAATGCTATGAGACTAGATATCAATTACAGGAAAAGAGCTGTAAAAAATACAACACATGGAGGCTAAACAATACACTACTTAATAACGAAGTGATCACTGAAGAAATCAAAGAGGAAATTAAAAAATACCTAGAAACAAATGACAATGGAGACACGACGACCCAAAACCTATGGGATGCAGCAAAAGCAGTTCTAAGAGGGAAGTTTATAGCAATACAATCCCACCTTAAGAAACAGGAAACATCTCGAATAAACAACCTAACCTTGCACCTAAAGCAATTAGAGAAAGAAGAACAAAAACATCCCAAAGTTAGCAGAAGGAAAGAAATCATAAAAATCAGATCAGAAATAAATGAAAAAGAAATGAAGGAAACGATAGCAGAGATCAATAAAACTAAAAGCTGGTTCTTTGAGAAGATAAACAAAATTGATAAACCATTAGCCAGACTCATCAAGAAAAAAAGGGAGAAGACTAAAATCAATAGAATTAGAAATGAAAAAGGAGAAGTAACAACTGACACTGCAGAAATACAAAAGATCATGAGAGATTACTACAAGCAACTCTATGCCAATAAAATGGACAACCTGGAAGAAATGGACAAATTCTTAGAAATGCACAACCTGCCAAGACTGAATCAGGAAGAAATAGAAAATATGAACAGACCAATCACAAGCACTGAAATTGAAACTGTGATAAAAAATCTTCCAACAGGGCTTCCCTGGTGGCGCAGTGGATGAGAGTCCGCCTGCCGATGCAGGGGACACGGGTTTGTGCCCCGGTCTGGGAAGATCCCACATCCCGCGAAGCGGCTGGGCCCGTGAGCCATGGCCGCTGAGCCTGTGCGTACGGAGCCTGTGCCCCGCAACGGGAGAGGCCACAACAGTGAGAGGTCCGCGTACTGCAAAAAACAAACAAACAAACAAAAAATCTTCCAACAAACAAAAGCCCAGGACCAGATGGCTTCACAGGCGAATTCTATCAAGCATTTAGAGAAGAGCTAACACCTATCCTTCTCAAACTCTTCCAAAATATAGCAGAGGGAGGAACACTCCCAAACTCATTCTACGAGGCCACCATCACCTTGATACCAAAACCAGGCAAGGATGTCACAAAGAAAGAAAACTACAGGCCAATATCACTGATGAACATAGATGCAAAAATCCTCAACAAAATACTAGCAAACAGAATCCAACAGCACATTAAAAGGATCATACACCATGATCAAGTGGGGTTTATTCCAGGAATGCAAGGATTCTTCAATATACGCAAATCAATCAACGTGATACACCATATTAACAAATTGAAGGAGAAAAACCATATGATCATCTCAATAGATGCAGAGAAAGCTTTTGACAAAATTCAACACCCATTTATGATAAAAACCCTGCAGAAAGTAGGCATAGAGGGAACTTTCCTCAACATAATAAAGGCCATATATGACAAACCCACAGCCAGCATCGTCCTCAATGGTGAAAAACTGAAACCATTTCCACTGAGATCAGGAACAAGACAAGGTTGCCCACTCTCACCACTCTTATTCAACATAGTTTTGGAAGTTTTAGCCACAGCAATCAGAGAAGAAAAGGAAATAAAAGGAATCCAAATCGGAAAAGAAGAAGTAAAGCTGTCACTGTTTGCAGATGACATGATACTATACATAGAGAATCTTAAAGATGCTACCAGAAAACTACTAGAGCTAATCAATGAATTTGGTAAAGTAGCAGGATACAAAATTAATGCACAGAAATCTCTGGCATTCCTATATACTAATGATGAAAAATCTGAAAGTGAAATCAAGGAAACACTCCCATTTACCATTGCAACAAAAAGAATAAAATATCTAGGAATAAACCTACCTAAGGAGACAAAAGACCTGTATGCAGAAAATTATAAGACACTGATGAAAGAAATTAAAGATGATACAAATAGATGGAGAGATGTACCATGTTCTTGGATTGGAAGAATCAACATTGTGAAAATGACTCTACTACCCAAAGCAATCTACAGATTCAATGCAATCCCTATCAAACTACCAATGGCATTTTTCACAGAACTAGAACAAAAAATTTCACAATTTGTATGGAAACACAAAAGACCCCGAATAGCCAAAACAATCTTGAGAACGAAAAACGGAGCTGGAGGAATCAGGCTCCCTGACTTCAGACTATACTACAAAGCTACAGTAATCAAGACAGTATGGTACTGGCACAAAAACAGAAATATAGATCAATGGAACAGGATAGAAAGCCCAGAGATAAACCCACGGACATATGGTCACCTTATCTTTGATAAAGGAGGCAGGAATGTACAGTGGAGAAAAGACAGTCTCTTCAATAAGTGGTGCTGGGAAAACTGGACAGGGACATGTAAAAGTATGAGATTAGATCACTCCCTAACGCCATACACAAAAATAAGCTCAAAATGGATTAAAGACCTAAATGTAAGGCCAGACACTATCAAACTCTTAGAGGAAAACATAGGCAGAACACTCTATGACATAAATCACAGCAAGATCCTTTTTGACCCACCTCCTAGAGAAATGGAAATAAAGACAAAAATAAACACATGGGACCTAATGAAACTTAAAAGCTTTTGCATAGCAAAGGAAACCATAAACAAGACCAAAAGAGACCCCTCAGAATGGGAGAAAATATTTGCAAATGAAGCAACTGACAAAGGATTAATCTCCAAAATGTATAAGCAGCTCATGCAGCTCAATAACAAAAAAACAAACAACCCAATCCAAAAATGGGCAGAAGACCTAAATAGACATTTCTCCACAGAAGATATACAGACTGCCAACAAACACATGAAAGGATGCTCAACATCTTTACTCATTAGAGAAATGCAAATCAAAACTACAATGAGATATCATCTTACACCAGTCAGAATGGCCATCATCAAAAAATCTAGAAACAATAAATGCTGGAGAGGGTGTGGAAAAAAGGGAACACTCTTGCACTGCTGGTGGGAATGTGAATTGGTACAGCCACTATGGAGAACGGTATGGAGGTTCCTTAAAAAACTACAAATAGAACTACCATATGACCCAGCAATCCCACTACTGGGCATATACCCTGAGAAAACCATAATTCAAAAAGAGTCATGTACCAAAATGTTCATAGCAGCCCTATTTACAATAGCCCGGAGATGGAAACAACCTAAGTGTCCATCATCGGATGAATGGGTAAAGAAGATGTGGCACATATATACAATGGAATATTACTCAGCCATAAAAAGAAATGAAATTGAGCTATTTGTAATGAGGTGGATGGACCTAGAGTCTGTCATACAGAGTGAAGTAAGTCAGAAAGAGAAAGACAAATACTGTATGCTGACACATATATATGGAATTTAAGAAAAAAAAATGTCATGAAGATCATAGGGGTAAGACAGGAATAAAGACACAGACCTACTTGAGAATGGACTTGAGGATATGGGGAGGGGGAAGGGTAAGCTGTGACAAAGCGAAAGAGAGGCATGGACATATATACACTACCAAACATAAGGTAGATAGATAGTGGGAAGCAGCCGCAGAGCACAGGGAGATCAGCTGGGTGCTTTGTGACTGCCTGGAGAGGTGGGATGGGGAGGGTGGGAGGGAGGGAGATGCATGAGGGAAGGGATGTGGGAACAGATGTATATGTATGTCTGATTCACTTTGTTATAAAGCAGAAACTAATAAAAAAAAATCATGCATTAGAAAAAAAAAAAAAGATGACATACATATTGTACAGTTCCATTTGGTAAGAAATGTCCCAAAAAGGATAATCCACCCAGAAAAAAATACAGATTAGTGGTTGCCTGAGATTTGAGGGTAGGAGCAGAGATGGACTGCAAACACCCAAGGGGTCTTTTAAGAGTGATGGGGATATCCTACAACTGGATTATAGTGATGTTGCACAATTCTGGTTTACCAAAAATCTTTGTTTGTGTGTGGGTGAATTTTATGTTATAAAAATTGTATGTTTTTAAAATAATATTTATTGATAGCTTTATCTTCTTAATAATGCTCATACTTGATGCTTCCCTGTTAATTAGTTAGTGTTGCTCACTATCTAATATAAGATATCCCCAGAAATTAGACACAAGCCTGTTCTTTGAGAATGAGCGCATAAAGATCAAGAGACAATGGGCTTGTCCAAGGAGACTGAGAGCCAAGAAAATATGACTCAGAGGTATGATTGCACCCCTACATCTGAAGTTGTAATCGTATCAATTGTGGTTTATAGGTCAGTCTTCCATGAGTTTGGTTTCCATGGCTAAATCCTACAGTAACTGTCCAACTCTGAGCCCCCTAGCAATATTCATTTGGTTTGTCAAAAATATTTTTTAATAGGCTGTACAGAGGTAACCTTTAGCTCAGTTCTTGCTTAAGTCATTAAAAATTCTCAATTATTGACATAAAACTACAATTTCTCAATTATAAAACTCAGCCTTTAAAACATATGATTTTACCCAGAATTTTAGTAATTGTCAAAATTACAGATAATAACAGACAATAGAATTGACTATTATTGTCTATATTTTTGTTCTGATTGTAATATGAGAGGCCACTAAAACTCTAAATCAAAAATAACTCAAATCTCATAAACTTTGAAATCAACTCAATGAACTTAAAATAATTATAGTCACATGACATAAGGAATTTATTTTAAATACAATCAGAAACCAAATATATGCACAAATTTAGACAATATTCATGGTTTATAGCAAATTAAAGAAGATTAATAAGATATTCCAGGCAATATTTTACAGAAGCCAAGATTTAAATCATTACTTGTTCTTGGTACTTAAATAATTATTGAGCGCAAAGTCTTGAATGAGTTTATCCTCATGAGTGGCATACATGAGACATATAGGTTTTCATTTTGTTAATCAAATTACCCCAGCTTTGGTTACAAATCTTCATAGCATCATATAATTAACACTATCCAGTCGGTAAAACTGGCACTTGTACCCCTTTATCTGAGCCTTTTAACAGCCAGCGGCCCGGAAAAAGAGGATGTTTGCTTTCTCCCTGCCCATGTTGAGTGAAAGAGGCAGAAGAGCTGGGCACTCTCTCCTTTGGGGAGTTTATCATGACAGCGGCCTCCAGATGGGCAGAGCTGGCAGCTTCCTTGCGGCTGGTGCGAACTGCATGATCTCATGCCTTCCTGAGCCGGGACAGCACTGAGGGGCTTTATTTGTTCTGCACCTGCCCTGTGGGCAACAGCATTGATTTCTGCTCCCAGAAACCCTCAATAAGTGGAACCATTCACTGGGAATGCTGCCCTGCTTATCACCCGGGAAGGAGGGTATATATAGGTTCTCTGCTTCCCATGCCTATACGTGATGGAATTTTATCTTTATTTTCCAGGGTATTTATTTTTGTCAGATCCTGCAGAGACCAGAAACCCACACCCAGTCCTTAATTCTGGATCTATGAGAAATGACGCAACATAATATTTCATTATTTTTTTAAAAGATGCATTATGTCTGCTCCTGCCCACTGACTCCTAGCAAATTTCTCACAACCAGAAGAAGCAAGTCGAAGGAAAGCATTAAAATGACACTTTCTCTTCTGTTCTTTACTGGAAATTTTCTTTTCTTTTTTTGGCGGGGGGAGGTGATAGTTCTAGTTAATTAACCATAGCAGATGGTCATAATAAGGCATAGAACCACAGTAACAGAAAAGATCCTGTAAGATCAGCTTACACTTGACTTAGTTAAGTTCAGACCTTTCCAAGGGATAGTTTTTTATTCCCTCTGCAAAGACCTCTAAGGGGAGAACCTTCCCAAGTTCACTTCAGACAATGGTTCACAACGGATGCTCCCAACAATTTCTGTGTCCAGTTGAAGTTGGATTTTTTCACGTAGTTCTGGACAAGTGGAACCTGCCTTCAACCTCTGCCTCTTACATAACCTTTGCAATTTTGAGCACAGTCAATTCGTCTCTTTGTGGCAAAGGGATTCCAAGTTACCAGTCTTCTGGATAATTATTCTTTGATTATTATAAAAACCACAGAACTTAAGAACTGGAAGGCATGTTAGAGATGATCTGCTCTGACTTCCCTGCTATGCAGAAACCCATCTACATATTTCCAACAGCTTCAACCCCTACTTACACAGTCCTGGACATGAGGGATTCATTACATCACAGGACAATGGTCTGCTGTAGTGCAGCCTAGATTGTCAATAAATCTCTAAATTAAAATGCACAAGGTTTGCCTCCCAGTAACTTCCACTGGGTTCCAAATGGCCTTTCTAGAAAGATACAGGACAAGGGGAACCTCTTTCTCATACGAGCCCTTCAGATAGTTGACAATACTTGAGTCTTCCTTCCTCTGCCCTGACACCACCCACATATGAACAGACATTCTGATAACACGTGACATTGTCCTTCATTTTCAGATCAGGGACTGGATTACACTCTAGTCTTTAAGGTTGTACTACTCATTTGTATTTACATTGCAATAAAGCTATAGAAATACCATAAATCACAGTTTAAAAGCTATACCTGTAATTTAAGTACATGAACAACTAAGTAAAAATATGTTACGTAAAGAAAAAACATCTGCACTTGAAAAGCAGAAACTACAACAGTTTACATCAGTCGTCTCCAAAGTGAGATACACTCAAAACAATGTTTGGGGTACAGGAAGAAAAATGTAACTTCTACTGGTATTTCTTTTTATTTTATTTTATTTTATTTATTTTTGGCTGCGTTGGGTGTTCTTTGCTGCACGCGGGCTTTCTTTAGTTGTGGCAAGTGGGGGCTACTCTTCGTTGCCATGGGTGGGCTTCTCATTGTGGTGGCTTCTCGTGTTGCGGAGCACAGGCACTAGACGCACGGACTTCAGTAGTTGTGGCACACAGGCTCAGTAGTTGTGGCTCACAGGCTTAATTGCTCCACAGCATGTGGGATCTTCCTGGACGAGGGCTCAAACCTGTGTCCCCTGCATTGGCAAGCAGATTCTTAACCACTGCGCCACCAGGGAAGTCCCCTACTGGTATTTCTTAATCTCAAATATGAGAAAGGAACTAAGCCCTACTAATATTTATTACATGAAGTCGTACATGTATATACTTTATAAATAAACATGCATAGGTTAGGGTTACATGCTCAGATTCCCTTAATTATAGAGATACACTATCAAATATGTCTGGAGACCTCTGTTTTAAACTCTGCTCATTATCTATTAATTCACTAATCTAAGTTGCAAATTTCTGTAAAGAAAGTAGAACATTAGTGTCCTACAGCATAGCAGAGACATTTCACAAGGTAGTCTAAGATCATGTCAACAAAAAAACACATCAAGAATACATTTTAATGTGTTTTAAACTGTATTAGCTGTTTCAATAACTAAGTCAAATAGATATAGTTTGTCTAAACTTCTCCAAAATAACACAGATGGAGACAAAGTTTAGCTAATCTCTTTACAAAAACCAGAAATAATCAAAGGTGTATTCTAATACTGATTTTATCAAATTACAAATCATTGATCTAACTTTTCTATTTTAACATTACAACATTAAAATTTACCTGAGTCGAGATAATATTTTTTCTGAGAGATTGTTGGTGATGATTGTTCAGGGACCACTTTTATCTTTTCTAGAGCCATGGTGCTCAAAGCAGGCACAGAATGTGTTTTGTCCAGGTACACAGCTCATAAGTCAGGATATTACAAATCTATGCTATGGGATTTTTCTTTGCAATCATGAATTAAGTGCTAATGATTTATGTCTTTCTCCATCTTTAAAATAGGGACAGTGGCATGAATGTACAAAGAAACATCTGACTTAAAAGAAGAAAGCAACCAAAAACAAAAACTTAGGAAATAAGGGAAATAAACTTTAGAAGTGAGATAGAGCCCTTATGGAGAGGTGAACCAGGTACAACTGTTTGAAAAATATTTATACTCTCAATTTGCCAGCAATATTTACATAGAGCAGTGGCAGTAATATCCTAGCAAATCATCCTCAAAATGGAGTTCACTGCAATATGAAGGAAAAAGAAATATTTCAGAATCACATTAACTATTCAGTGAATTTGCAGCACTTCTTACTTAATGAATATCACATGCACACACACAAACACGAGTAACATCAAAAACCAAAGCATTGAACTGCTATATGTTAGTTTTCCTCTGATTTTTTTTTACTGAAATGTAGTTGATTTACAATGTTGTGTTATTTTCAGGTGCACAGTTACAAACACACACATTCTTTTTCAGATTCTTTTCCATTATAGGTAATTACAAGAAACTGAATATAGTTCCCTGTGCTATTTTGTAGGTCCTTGCTGTTTATCTATTTTATACATAGTAGTGTGTATCTGTTGATCCCAAACTCCTAATTTATCCCTCCCCCTTTTTTCCCCTTCAGTAACCGTAAGTTTGTTTTCTATGTCTATGAATCTAATTCTGTTTTCCTCTGATTTTTGAGAGACAAGTTGCTGTTATTGGAACTGATGAGTCAGAGGTGATGATTGCCCGTATTTAATATGTATTTTAATAAATGTCAGCATCTTCCTTTTTGTGTGTGATGACATGAGCTGTATTGCTTCTCTCCCCATTCCCCTTCGATATCTTCCACAGTGGTGATGTAAGCAGAGTGGCAGACAAAGCAGAGCCCTCAGGATGCTAACATGCTCAAGAGGACCAGCAACCCTTGCCATCCTCCTTCTTACGCATTCCCTCAAAGTCCGACCAACAAACAGAGCCCAGCGCCAATATGCCTTCTGCCCGGAAATTCTCTGATGAAGCTGCCTGATTTGAATCCTAACTAGAAAAACCAAAGGATTCCAGCTCAGACTCCAGGGGAAGATGAATAACATAAATGGCCTTCTCCCCTGGAAAAAAAAAAATCTAATTATATGTGTATAGATTTTTTTAAAGGTTGGCACTGAATACTCAGAAATATATTAAAATCATATTTACCCTCAATAGGAAAATTGAAAGGGGAAATGATATTCTGAGACAGGAGGCCAACTCTAAAACTCGGGAGACAGCGACAGTTACAAAATGCAGGCACGTGATGAAAGGGTATCCATAAAATGCTGACAAGTCTTTCTCATCAGACACGTAGGGAGAGTTCAGAAGCTAAAAACCATCATCCCTTCCCTGTTCCCTTCTGAGCATCTTCTCAGTAAGTGGAAACTCCTTTCCTCACCTTGAGCTTAATAAAAAGTCTTTTTGAACATGAGAGTTTTTTGTTGTTAGTGATGGTTATGGATTTGCTATAAATCCGTACTAAAGAATTCAACAGTTGCTAATGTACTGTCATTACTAAAACTAATATAGATAATAACATAGAAAGGCAGTACAGCATAGTACTGAGAGCATGAACTAGGACTCAGAAAGTCCTGGCTTTGAGTCCCGGGTCCATTTTTTACAAGCTGCTTGATGTGGGCAAATTATTTAAATCTTCTCAGCCTCAATATTGTTCCCACAAAATGGGATAATAATGCCAATTGTTCAAATTCAATCTAAAGGGAGGTTTGAATTAGATGTGAAAATGTGTGTGTAAATTACATAAGTTCTCAGTAAACAGTCACTATTACTATTGTCATAAATTCGTAGCTATTATTTACTATTCAAGTTAAGATGATAAGGGAAATATCTCATAGTCAAACTAGAATTTTTTCTAGTTCTTTACTCTGAACAAATGTGCTATCAAAACCCCAAACTAGTTGCATGTTTTTAATTTGTTTGTGAATATTTGTCATCTTGTAACTTTTTGGAGAATCTAAAAGAAAAAAATAGTCTTTCAAATTGCACTTATAATCATGTCTTGCTTTTACCACCTCCTCTGGTATCCTATGGGGTCATTACACTGATTTTTTCAAAATGTGAAAAATGAAATGAATAAATGGGTGTCTATGAATATCTTATCATTTTTCCTGTCTTCATTCAAACTGTAAGTCTATTGGATACATGCATAATTTTTTAACTAACCAGAGAAATACTTATTGATCTGGGTCACATCTCTATGAGATTTTATAAATATTGGTCCCAGCAAAGCAGTCCTCAAACTTAAATACTAGAGACATAATATCAAGAAGACATTTTGCCACCAACTTTAAAAATAAATAATTGTGTTGCCTCCACATCTTAGGACACTATTTATTTAGGTTCCACAGCTTAGAATACCTAAACTCACATCTACTAAGGCTGGCAGAAAAGGTTCTTCAAAAATAAAAAGGATTCCTGAAGATGTGCAATTGATATCACATGATGCTGAAGTAAAACCCCTGTATTTTGATGCCTGGTCTTGTGTAACAAATTGCACCAAAATTTAGCAGCTTAAAACAACAAATATTTGATCTCACAGTTTCTATGGGCAGAAATCTGGGAGCAGCTTAGCTGGGAGATTCCAGCTCAAGAATCACCTATCTTGGTATAAGGTGCCAACCAGGGCTGCTGTCTCATCCGAAGCCTTGACTGGGAGACAATCCACTTCCAACCTCCCTCATGGAGTTGCTGGTGGGCCTCTGGTCCTCACTGGCTGTTAGCAGGGATTTTAGTTTTCCACTTTGTGGGCCTCTCCATAGGTTGTCTGAATGTCTTCATGACATGGCACCTGGCCTCTCCTTGTTGGCTATTGGACTAAGAGCTGCTGTTTCTTGCCATGTGAGCCTCTCCAAAGGACAGCTGACAATATAGCAACTGGCTTCCCCAGTAAGTGAAAAGAGAGAAAGAGAGAAAGAAAGACTGAGAATGAACCCAGCACTGAAGCCACTGAAGCCACTGTCTTTTAGAACCCAATCCAGGAAGTGGCATGTCACCACTTCTCTGTATTCTACTGACCACACAGCCAGTGCTGGTACAGTGTGGAAGTGGAGGTTATTGCATGCCATCCTGGCTGCCACAGTCCTCCTATCAATTAACAGCAGAATGGGCTCTTCTCTGTTTTAAGGCTGTGGGCTTTCTCTGGCTGAAAGGAAACAGACAGCCTCATAGTTGTGGGAAAAGTCTTCGTTAAACTAAATTCAGAGGACAAGATTTATTCACAGGCTTTTAAATGCGAAGCCATTCAAGAAGACACATATTGTAGTTACATTTCTATAAAGAAAACGCTTTTTTTTCTATAGCTTTTCTATGTGGAATGAAAGAAAAGATGATTCAGAAAACTCTACTTTCACCTATACACACCACAGTCTCCAAAAATGTTTAGTTTGCGAACAAATCTAGTCAGCAGCTAAATTTTCAAGAAAAATAACTTTGGGTCTTCCCTGGTGGCGCAGTGGTTGAGAGTCCGCCTGCCGATGCAGGGGACACGGGTTCCTGTCCCGGTCCGGGAAGATCCCACATGCCGCGGAGCGGCTGGGCCCGTGAGCCATGGCCGATGAGCCTGCGCGTCCGGAGCCTGTGCTCCGCAACGGGAGAGGCCACAACAGTGAGAGGCCCGCGTACTGCAAAAAAAAGAAAAAAGAAAAAAAAGAAAGAAAAATAACTTTGAGTCATAGCATTTTAAATCTGGAAGCTACCTGGAGCCATGCCTTCATTTTATGGGTGGTGAAAGGGGGAATCCTGATTATTAACTGTCTTCCCAAGGGGACACTGAGACAGAGGCAGAATTCGGAATGGAATTCTCAAAGAGATGATAATTATAGTTATTTTTTAACCAGGAACAGCTCAGAATTAGATTTTGTCAGTACATTGCACAGGCCTATTTTAATTCATTTAATAGATATTTAGGGAGGCCCCTCTGTGCCAAGGAAAAGAGAAATAAAGATAGGACATGGTCCCTGTCTTCACAGAGCCCATCTTCTCAAAGGGTCGAGGGAGGAACAAGAGTCTTGAAGTGTAATGTCAAGACAACATGGGGAGTGAAAGCACACAGCGGGTAGCAATCGAAACTAACAGTGTCTGGAAGGTGATCAGTCGTGCTTTATTGACTGAGTAAGTAGGGGCAGCGTAGGCTGAGTGTCTGCAAGGCTATTTCGTTTGCTAAGCTCTTGTTTCTGTCTTCCAAGTTACCTGCTAGAGTAATGAATTTTTAGATAGAGTGTAGTTAGGGAATGCTCTGAGCCCTGAGAATATTGGCCTTTCATCATAACTTAAACATTTGAGGTCTGGATTATTAATGATAATTAAAATCAAATCTGACCATTCTCCAACTTTTGCTGTATCTGTATATTCACTCACTAAGCAACTGATTAATATCTACCACATGCCAGGCACTGAGCTAGAGATTGATGATAGAGAATAAATAACGCAGATGTGCCCCCAAGTAGGTTTTATGAAGCCCAGTCTTACTCTTCACCTTCACTCCACAGAAATTGTCACACTTCTTTTTTCATCATTGGTAGCTTTATTTTCCACTTCTTGCTGCCAAGATGATGCCTAAACGCTGCAAGGAAGTACAGACTTCAAAAGTTAACCAAAAACCCCCTGTCTTCTGGAGGTGAAAGAAAATGCATGAAAGTATTTGGTGCTGCCATGCTGGGTCCTCTAGAGCCACCATTTCTTGAGGAAGCCCTTTTGGGTTTGTTTCCTTAACAGGCAACATACAGGAGACGTTAGTCAACCTGGTGATGCCCCAGAATGGACTTCATTTCCATAGTCTGTGATAAGTATGTTTTCTTTCTTCACTGGTCACGAGAAACTGGTATTGGAAGGAAAGATTGGGTCATTGATGAGAGGTAATAGCTTTTTGTTTGTGTGTGTGGTTCATTGGAATATTTAGGTTTTCCCAGGACTGGCTTGTTAATGGTTGAACAAACTAAACGCCAATCAGGAGCAAACCACTTTGTTTTCCATGAATACTTCCACTTCTGTGACCTAGAGCCTTCCCTCAAATCCCATCTATTTAGGGAGAATTTGGGGACAATGGATTAATGGCATTAATATTTCCCTCTTCACCTCCTGGAGGGCTGGCATTTTTCAGGAGAAGGTGACATCAGTGTGAAACTCACCCTTCTTAAGCTTTCAGAAACATGTCTTCTTATTTAAAGATTAGATTATCCTTCTCCCATTGTTTTCCATTAGATTTTGTTTCCTTTCTCCGTTTTGGGGAAGGCCAGCTCACTATTTTTAAAAGGTGATGGACCATGTCAGGATTTAGAAAGTGAAAGGAAAGAGATTGGTTTGGATTTTCTCACTCTCTTTGTGTGCTCTAAAGCTCAATAAACTTCGAATGGTGACTGCAGGTATAGGGGTAGAGGAAAGCTTTTGTATCCTTAGAAAACCTAGGTTTCAGTTGGATTATAGAGGTAGTCAAGAGATGCGGGGGAAAAAAGTTCAAATAGCACTTTGACTACTTTCCATGTCAATGGATATGTATCAGCCATATTCCCTTGCTATAAGAATCAGCATGTTTAAGTATTGATAAAAAAAGTTTTAAGGGCACAATACCAGTTATCAAAAAATTGGATGAGTTTGTTGTAATGAAGACAGGACTGTATGTAGTTTATATTCAAGTTTATGAATTTTTCTGAATACTGAATAAATTGTCAAAATGGTACTGAAACTCCATGTGAAAGAATCAGTCCAAACTGTTCATCTGCCTGATACATCTTTTTGTGATTTTTTAAAAGACTCTAAGCAAAAATTTTAAGCTTATTCCAGCACAACTACATAGATTCATTGGGACTTGGCTATATTCATTTATGGTGTAGCTCTAATGTCACCTTTCTTTAGAGCAATTTACAAAATAACACAGTGTATAGCGTATCTAAAGCAAGCAGTAAAACCAAAATGTGCAATTTTCATTGCGGGTTTATATAACAGGAGGGCATTTCTTTAGCCTACACTTAAAATATGAAACTAAGCAATGGTCCTCGGTCTATATTTATCAGCATATATACCTCCCCAGTTTCTTTACTAGTAAATACGTGTTATAAGAGCAGAGTTGTCTGTGGTTACTCAAGGGTTAAAATATTAATTTATTAAAATTTTCCAATTTCAACCACTTGACTTTCAGAGAAGTGGGGATTTTTGTGAGGGACGAGGATCAGGGGATTAACAGCCTCGAATTCACAGCCGGTCAGGGAACTCATTCACCTTTTTCACAGTTATTTTGCACTCTTCACTTCTAAGCACTTAGCCTAGCACTACTTTTCCTCTACCAGATAATTGTGCATATCACAAATGACTGAGAAAAAAAAAGTTATCCTGTGCATTAGGAACTGAAGACAATACATCTAGCCAAGACTAAGGAATGATTGAACGAGCCGGCACTATCACTTTATTTTGTGACCACTCTCCAATTTGGAGACATAAATGCTTTGTAATCATCTGCTATCACATAGCCTGTGCTGCCCATTACTCGTTCTCTTCATGTCTTTTTATTTGGGTCCACATATGGATTAAAGGAGGCTAAATTAATTAACTATGCATAATTGCCAAATTCTCCAAACACACGCAGACTTTACCCAGTGGAAGCAAAGTAGGCTGTACATTGCAAGTTGGCGGTATAGATGGTAGATAGGCATCATCTATCGTAAATCTATTCCCATAGGGGGATTAAGTGAATTTAAATTCAAATGATGCATCTATAATATGTTGGCCAATGTGAAGCTTTGTAAAATTCCTCATTGCAAAAATGGAATAATGCTTTACATATAAGCTATTTGTCAGAATTATACAAACAGCAAGATACATTTAGATATCAAAAGGTAATATAATACAAAAAGACTCATGTACCACAATGTTCATGGCAGCACTATTTACAATAGCCAGGACATGGAAGCAACCTAAGTGTCCATCGACAGATGAATGGATAAAGAAGATGTGGCACGTATATACAATGGAATATTACTCAGCCATAAAAAGAAATGAAATTGAGTTACTTGTAGTGAGGTGGATGGACCTAGAGTCTGTCATACAGAGTGAAGTAAGTCAGAAAGAGAAAAACAAATACCGTATGCTAACACATATATATGGAATCTAAAAAAAAAAAAAGTTCTGAAGAACCTAGGGGCAGGACAGGAATAAAGATGCAAATGTAGAGAATGGACTTGAGGACACGGGGAGGGGAAAGGGTAAGCTGGGACGAAGTGAGAGAGTGGCGTGGACATATATACACTACCACACGTAAAATAGATAGCTAGTGGGAAGCAGGTACATAGCACAGGGAGATCAGCTCGGTGCTTTGTGACCACCTAGAGGGGTGGGATAGGGAGGGTGGGAGGGGGACGCAAGAGGGAGGGGATATGGGGATATATGTGTACGTATAACTGATTCACTTTGTTATACAGCAGAAACTAACACAACAATGTAAAGCAATTATACTCCAATAAAGATGTTAAAAAAAAAAGGTAATGAATTTAGGGAATATGGGACTTACATAACTTTAAAATTTTGTGATTGGGTATTTCTGTTATTTGGCTAGAGGTATTAATTTAATTAAATATACAAAGGACTTTCAGTACCCAGAGAAGACTATTTGCATTTTAGAAAATTATCACAGCTTGTTATATAATTGCAGCCACTGGGGCTGGATGCCTTCAACAATGCCCCCAAGTTTTCTTCTTTCTCCCGCTTCTGTAATGGTAATACACTTCCCCTTCAAAGTCTCCCAGCGTGTTGCTTCCTATAACTCGCATCTTCTTACAAGAAGCAAGTTGGTGGGCTCATTAATAGAAAACTTACAGACAGGGTTCACTACATATTGATCTAATTAAACGTTTTTGAATCAGGACAACAATAACAATGGGATTAATTATTGTAATTTGTGCAGCCGAAGTATATACATAAATAGGTGATCTTTATTTTTCAGCATTGCCGGTGGAAAATGAATTTCAGACATTAGGACCTGGGAGAGCCCGGAGTTGCAGCTGCGGAGTGGGAGCCCCTCCCACGGTTCTGGCCAGCAGCCCTGACATCCTTGCACAAAGTAATCACAGATCACAGCATTTAATCACTGAAAACAAGCACTCCAGAGGACAGCAGTGTCAATATCCCACTCTCTCATTATCTGTTTGGATTGCACATCCACACTGTCAGATAAACAGAGTGGAAAATTAAGATTAAAAATATGGTAATTTCATTTCAGGCAGCAGGCACCACTCACTGCCCCTATTATGCTATTGATTACCTCTGAATTCAATTTTTCTTTCAATGCAAACTTTAATCTGTTTGCTACCCAGCAATTCAACTCCCCAAGGGCTATTTGAGAGTAAGTAACCATTTAATCTGATGCTAACTGAAAAATCACAGTCCTTAATGAATTGTGTAAATCATTCAGCTCTAAAGCACCTTTGACTTCTATTTCATTTTTTATTTTCTACTCAATATAGGAAAGGATCGGCGTGTGAATAATTACAAAGTAGCAAGTATTTTTACATAGAGCAAATACGATAAAAACCCTATTGTAGTGGGGCATGTGTAATGAACAGTACTTTTTAATTTCAGAATAGCTATTCATTAAAAAAGAATGGAAGATTAAAAAGAGAGGCTCAAAGCTCAAGGTAAAAGTTGATAGACATTGTAATTACATGGTTAATTTCAAAGATTTATATGCTGTTATGATTTAAAAGGAATTTTTATGACCTGACATTTTCATTTGAGATTTTTTTATTTAAAATTAATCTTCGCGCTTCTATTCTTAATTATTTCTTGGCAAGCGATAAATGCGAATACAAAAAATGTCCTATATCAAATTTTAAGCAGAATAAATGCATGCGAATTTTCGAACAGCAATAAAGCGGTTTCTACTTATTTGAATTGCTTTACATAGTAATCCCAGGCTAGAGGAATTTGTGGGAAAGGGCTGGAAATTATTGGCCCATTTAAGGGCACAGCAATCTTACTGCAATGCAGCGTTTATGACATTTCAAAACATCAAATTGGAGAGAGGGTTTTGCTCCAGAGATCTGATTGTCTTTCGAGCCGGCGTGAAGAGTTTTCAACAGGTTTTCTTCCCGGCTCATCCCAGACCCCGAGGGCTCCCTCGGAGTGGGGGTGGGGTGTTGGGCCGTCTCGGCCTCCCTCTTCCATCCGCGCGGGTGTAGCCGGAGCCGGAACGGGGGAATCGCCCGCGCCGGGTGGCACCTCTACCGAGACCGGGGCGCCGGGGAGGCCCGGCGCTCTGTCCTTCGGCAGCTCCCTGCAGACCGATGACTCTGCGCTTCCCCTATGGCGAGCCCCGCAAAGCGTAGGGCTGCTGGGACAACGTGGCGGGGGTCCTAATTACCCGGCCTACGGGGCACCGCGCGGCCGTGGAGGGTGGCACCCGGGGCCGGGCAGCGTCTGGGGCCTCTGCAGCCCAGGCCCCCAACCGTGCCTCCGCGAGGTCGAGGCCAGGGCTCCCCTCACTCCCTCGGCCTCGTTGCGGGCGACCGCGGCTGCCAGCGGGGCCGCTCCCGACGTTTGGGGACCAAGGCAGACAGGCATTTCGTCCCTCTTCTCTTTGGGGCGCTTCCACGCTCCACCGGGGCAGGAGCGCTGGCAGGCCTCGCTTCCCCATCTTCCCCTCCAACTTCTGTTCCTCCGCAGGTTTGGGGCACGGTCCCCGGCTCCCCCTTCTGCCGTCGGCCCAGTTCCGCGGGGGCCTCTCACGGGGGCTCTGCGCGCTCGGGCGGGGAGGGGGAGGGGTACTTAGAGGGAGACCAGGGCGGGGTGCCTTGACGGGGGCCCGCTGTCGGGGAGCAGAGGGAAGCAAAGAGCAGGCAGCGATGACATCCTCCAGTCCCAGGAGGAGCGAGGTGGTGCCCTCCCCGGGCGAAAGGGGGACCCCGAGGGAACGCCGGGACGTAGACCCAGCAACACCCGGCGCGGGGTGCGCGCAGCTCGCTCGTGTCCCAACCCGCAGGCAGGGGCTGTGCTTATGCGCAGCGCCTCCGCCTCCGCCTCCGCAGAGAGCGCCGGCTGCGGCGGCCGCCGTGCGCCCCGGGGCGGCTTCGTGGACGGTCTCCAGACGCTTGCGAGGTTTCCCGTCCCTGCGCTCCGCAGCCCGCAGGCAGGCGTCGTCCAACCCCGGCTCTGCGGGTCTGCGTTCAGGAGCCCACATCGTCACCGTGGCACTTCCCGCTCAACCTTTCCCTTCCCCGGGGTGGGGGGTGGGGGGCGGGGGAGGACGGAAGAGAGGGAGAAAAGAAAGACCAGCGCGAGGGCCTAAGCAAGGAAGTCATTTCAGCTCCGTCTGAGCTGCCCTTTGGCTGCAACTCCGGGTAACTTAAGAGGAGCCTTCACAAAGCTCGAGGCTCGGGAGGAGTCCTGGGGTGGAATGTACAAAAGTCAGTTGTGCCGGCCAAAAACGGAGAATGAAATTCTATCCTGCACCCAGCCCTTGCTCTGAAATTCTGAACTTGAGCTGGTGGGTGTTATTTCAGGCCAGCCATGGTTCTGAGAAGGTAGGAGGGCAAACTCCTCCCTTGGTGGGTTTCGCCTCTTGAACCTTAAAGTATAAACCACTTTAGACTACAGGACGGTCAGGGCGCCCCCGATCAAAACCCTGTAATTTGCCCTATGGATTTCCACTTGCTCGGGGGTGTAACAACTCTGTAGGCTTGGTTTTAATTTTTTTTTTGAATCAACATTAGCAAAGACTTACTTCATTCATTAGATATTTATTGAGCATCAGACACGGTGCTAGGCAGAACCCGGTCACGGTTCAGGCAGTTTTTTAAAGCATTTTATTTTGTTGAAAGCAATGAGCGGCTGCATAAGAATACTTAATGTATTTTAAATACATGCATTACTTCTCCAACTGGCTATAATAGCTTCCTTAGAACTCATCTGAATTATACTGTCACTGATGGTTTAAAGACTGTGGATGCTACAAATTATCAGCTGCTAGGTACTGCCCTGAAGATGATCTCAGCTCTGAACTTGGAGCTATGACTTTTTAAGTGTATTTAAAATGGTAACCCTTAATAGAATGTAAAGCTGGAAATTCTGATGGGTTTTGATGTAGAGCATATTTTGACTATGCATCCATCCTTATGTTGCACGCGTACATTTTAAGAAAAAGTTTTATTTGTTTTTTCCAAAATTTCCAAAGGCCAGCATGTCCATGAGACAGCACATTTTCCAATTTCTAAATATTGAATTAAATGCAAACCTCAAAAGGACAAGAAAAGAAAAAGCAACATTTGTTCTGATCTTTGCTCTAAAAATGCCAGAGCCAATTTATTTTTTAGCTGTTGATTTTTAAAGGAACCCTTTCACTGAGGTGGAATGTCAAGGAGCTGGGCCCATTAGGTTTGCATTTTCTCAATCTGAAAACACATGCAAAGGAGCAGCATTTGTAAATTTGGACCTATGACAGTGTATGTAGATGGAATACTTAAGAAATGCAAAACCTCTTTAAATATTAATAGTCTGACCTGTGTCATATAATATGATAAAAATGCAGGTTTCTGTTCTTCAGTCTCTCTCCTCTGACGTCAAGTGAATTGTATTGAAGTCTTATAATACTGAGGATACACTATTAGTACTGAAAAACTGAAGATGTCCTACCATCAGCCTATATTTTCTTGATCTTTTTTTGAAATTATGTTTTGCTGTGTAAATGGTCATTTCTTCTGGTCTGGATATTGGGTGACAGGAATCAGAGAACAGGTTGTTAGGAATACAGGCATACTTCACTTTACTGCACTTCACTTTTCTGCATTTCGCAGATATTGTGTTTTTTACAAATTGAAGGTTTATGGCAACCCCGTGTTGAGCATCTATCAGCACCATTTTTCCAACAGCGTTTGCTCACTTCATGTCCCTGTGTCGCATTTTGGTAATTCTCACAATATTTCAAACTCTTTCATTATTGTTACATTTGTTATGGTGATCTGTGATCAGTGGTCTCTGATGTTACTACTACAATCATTGAAGGCTTAGATAATGGTTAGCAGTTTTTAGCGATAAAGTATTTTTTAATTAAGGTATATAAATTGCTCTTTTAGACATTATGCTATTGCACACTCAACAGACTACAGTATAAATATAACTTTTTATAAGCCCTGAGAAACCAAACTGCCTTGCTTTCTTGCTATATTTGCTTTATTTCAGTGGTCTGGAACTGAACCCCCAATATCTCCAAGGTATGCTCGTACTAAGACAATCAATAATCAGGTTGCTACTGTTGCGATAAGGCTTAATTCCTTTATTAGTGGAGTTTTTTCCTCCTCTGTCCCTCACATACTTTTAAAAACGGCCATGCGCATGAGTACATTTAACATACAAACATCACTTTCCCTTGATTTTATTTTATTTTATTTTATCTTCTTTTATTTTTTTAATTTTTGGCCGCGTTGGATCTTCATTGTGGTGCGCGGGCTTCTCGCTGCGGTGGCTTCTCTTGTTGCGGAGCACGGGCTCTAGGCATGGGGGCTTCAGTAGTTGTGGCACATGGGCTCAGTAGTTGTGGCTCGCAGGCTCTAGAGCGCAGGCTCAGTAGTTGTGGTGCATGGGCTTAGTGGCTCCGTGGCATGTGGGATCTTCCTGAACCAGGGCTCGAACCCGTGTCCCCTGCATTAGCAGGCGGATTCTTAACCACTGCGCCACCAGGGAAGCCCTTCTCTTGATTTTAAAAATCTAACATTGGGAAATAAGAAGTGGCATTAAAAGAGCTGTCATTTCCAGTAAAACGGTGAGAGTTAATTTGGAAAACAGGCCCTGCTGGTTCTCCTGGTGAAACATTTCTAAATCAAAAGCTGATCTGACCATCAAACACCAGGACCAGGAAGCACTTAGGATCTCCATCAAGGAAAGACTGTGAAAAAAAAAAGAAGGACTGTGTCAGTGACACTGACCAGAAAGGAAGCAGGGGCGTCCATCTGGGGCAGATGAGGACCAACCAGAAACTCTGCAGAGGGGATCCCACACATCTGAGCTCCCAGGACAGGGGACCAGCCGCTTGCTGAATGCTTATCCATAGAGAGTAGTTGTTCTGCTCTGAGAACCATGTACAGAAAATAAATGACAAACGTGTCCATTGTTAGTCTAGATGAGGGAGTTCTCTCAAACTTTCGCAAGGAGGTAGGGAAATCCATTAAAAAAAATGTATTTTGGGCTTCCCTGGTGGTGCAGTGGTTGAGAGTCCGCCTGCCGATGCAGGGGACGCGGATTCGTGCCCCGGTCCGGGAAGATCCCACATGCCACAGAGCGGCTGGACCCGTGAGCCATGGCCGCTGAGCCTGTGCGTCTGGAGCCTGTGCTCCGCAACGGGAGAGGCCACAGCAGTGAGAGGCCCGCGAACCGCAAAAAAATAAAAATAAAAAAATGTATTTTAAAGGTGCGGGTATAAACTATAGGAATGCTCAAAACTGGATAGGGAAGAGAAAAGATATCAGGACTTGGGCGCCATTTATTCATTTATTTGTTCAATAAATGTTTATTGAGCACCAACTAGCTCCAGGCACTAGTCAAACTTTGGGGATATGAGCCCTTCCTGAATAGAGCTAACATTGCATTCATTAAAATCAATGCCTCCTATTGGTTGCATTGCTGAGAGAGAGAAAAAGCAATTCATAATTTTTTACGAGGTGCTGACTCTGTGCTTTGCTTTAGGACTGTAGTGTCCCTCAGGTCAAGAGAACCAAAGAAATTCCAAATGGAGTTTGGCCCATTGATTCACTCAAAGTCAGTCCCCAAAGGCTGTCCAGACTCATCAGCTTTCTCATAGAGGAAAATGTACATTTCAAGCCCCTACACCTGTGATGGTAGTAATAGAAACATTAGCTCATTTAATCCACAAGTGACACCTCAAATTGTTATTATCACCTTCTCACAGGTAAGGAAACTGAGGCTCAGAGATGTTAAATTTCTTACTCAAGCCATACAGCTGTTTAGTGGGAGAAGTATGTTTTGAATCTAAATCGATCCTCCCAAAGTCGTTCCTCCTCCAGCATGAGAATCTGTGGAGCTGTATGGAGTCACCTTATAAACTGCAAGATATTATATACATGTAAGTAAGAAACCTCTGTTAGGCATTAATTCTGAGTTTATTTTTAAAAATCAATTCTTCTAGTGATGAAGTAAAAGACATGACTATCATTTCATTATTGTTAGGGAAATTATTCCTAAGCATCTTCCTTTCATGTGATTATTTTCACTTGAATTTTGATATAGAAATGGATTAAAAATAATTTATCTTTTTATCCTTAGATATCTATCATAACATGGTTCCTGTCCCAAGATGGCTTGTTCCAAAATATTTTGTGTTCTCAAGCTAATACCTCTGATGTAGGCTCCGTGTGTGTTATTCTACTATGTTAAAGACTGGGTTTCTTCTAATTAAGGCACTCCTCCAAAAAGAACTCAAATAGCATGAAAACATCAGAATCATTTCCAGCTACTTACGGATTGCACTTTTTTTTTTTTCGGATTGCACTTTTTATACAACCCCACAGCTATTAAGTAAATTTTCTTTATAATCCCCTTCTGTAATTCGCAGAATAGTTAAGTGTCATCTGAATGTCAAAGAGCATCCTTGGGACAGAAGGGATCTTTGCAGTTTAATTATCACACTCTGGAAAAACACAAATGAATCTTTGGAACCTGGGCAAATGCTACTGATGTGGGAAGTTTCTCGGCGCATTGACTGGTGGAGCAGGCAGTGACGTCACAGGCTCAACCAAATAAACGTAGAGCTCTGTAAAACTTAGTCCGTTGTTTCCTTTTTCTGAGGAGGTTGGAATCAACCAAATTGAAAGAGTCCACTGTAGTGATTCTCATTATATGGAATGAACCATTTGCTAAGGCAAATCCAAGATCTCATAGGTAATTTGAAAGAAAGATGCAATATTGAATGATTCACATACGTTTATAAGGCAATAAAGACACAACAATAAATGTTAAAATGTTTATTTCCTTCTCTAAAGTTTTCTTGCCAGTCCCACTTCCTCCCTTGTGTACCTACATGCAGTTGTGTCCACGGTGAAGGTTACTTTGTAGGTTGGTTCTTAATCACTGTTGAGCTTCGCTCTGTGGACGCTTCCAAAACCACTGTATTCCTTTTTCAGCATCGGTCTGGAGCTGAGTTTTCTGTTAACCTAATAGCATCTTTTCACGAAAGCCCTTCATTTGTACAGCGTTTTGCAGTTTACAAAGGGCTTCCACAAATGTTCTCTTGTTTTGGTCTTCGTAACACCATTGGGGGCTAGGAAAGGCGGCTGATGTTTTCTTCGATTTGCAAATCGACACAGGAGGCACCTGAGACACAGAGAGATGCCTTAACTCTTCCGCTGCAAGACAGCCAGGGAGCGCTGGCACCAGGCCTCCTCTTTCCAACGCCAGTAGTCTTCCCACGAACCATGTTACCTCTGCGTGGAAACCAGTTTGGGTTCCCCATTGAGCTGTCAAATTTCCCATTTAAAAGTTTCAAGACCTACATGGACATATAAACGATAGCACTATCAGGCTTTATTAACAGAAAGAGAGAAAGTTCAACTCTCCATTTCCCACGAGACCTTTTAAAGTGACCTTTAATTCTTCAACTCATTTTTTTTACTTCTGACCAGATGGCATCATATACAATCTGGGCTTGGTGGAAACATGTTTATTTTCAGTCAGCTTAAACTCCTGCTTCTACTCTATAGGATATTTCAGATTCATATTCAAAAGCTGCTTAGCTGTCCACCTATTGGTCTCTTGGTCAGTGGGAAGAGTGAATTATGCTAAAATAGTGCCAGCTTAGCTGAATTTTAAGGAGTTATTCACATGAAAGAAATGTCTAGAGCTTGCATTCTACCAGGCATGTGTATCTGATGCTAGGTGCTGATTTCTTTTTTTTTTTTTAGTTACTTAAGGAGATTCTCTTTTTTCCCTACCCTTAAATATGCATCTTGAGCTGGTCTGTCTCCATCAATTTAACACTTTGGAAGGATATTCCACATCCCTGCCCTAAGATGATGGACACTGCTGATCCTGTATCCAGCCACATCTGTAGCATCTCGGCCTACACCCAGGGTGTTAACCAGATTATTTTTCTATCACTCTTGCCCACACCGAATATGCTGAATACGGTATCTCTAAACTGACCAGCCCACTCTCACAGCCTGAGTCTCTATTATCGGCAGCCACAGCATGCATATTTTTATTTAGTTTCTAGTCCTCAGGGAATCCTCCTCTCTCTGTACCCTCCCCGGAGTAACAAAATCTTTGGATTTTTCCCTTTTCTGTTACATCTCCTGAAATACTCATCTTTGAATGTGCATTCAGAATGCTTACAGAAAGCTGTCCCACAAGAGTAACGTGCCCCTGCCTGCTTTGAATGCTGGCACACGATGACAATGCGATTATGTTATGCATGCCTGCCTTGTGTCTTCTGGCTGGTTTTAGTCCCAGTGCATCTCTTGCTGCAGTTTCCATAAGCACAGCAGCTCACAAGCTGTTCGAAAATGTGTGTCCTTCTTTATTTCACATCCTCGCCTGTTTGCTTTGGATGTGCATTTCTGTACCAATCTCCTGGTCAAGGCACAAGTTAACTATGCCTTAACCGCCAATATCGGGACAGTTCTGTAAAGCATCCCACACAAAGTAGCAGATTTATGTTTGCACGCTGAGTGCTTTAGTATAGACAATAAGAGAGGCGCTAAAATGCCACTGAGAGTGACAGCTCAGGTGCAGCAGGTGTGTAGGAAGCAGACTGGCTTCCCTCTAAGCAGCACACTTCACTGCAGAGGCAAACTCGGGATTTGGAAAGAAAGGCAGGAGTGGAGGGGTACCTGCTCTGAGCCCCAAATGCCCCTAGCATGGCATAGCCTTTCTTTGCAATTGAATCTGTAAGGTGATAATACATTTATTCCAACGTTGTTCAAAAAGAACTATTCTTTACTCCTATTTATGTTTTTCAGACTCCTATAAAATGCTAAAGGCATATGTATAATCCACTTGGTTTATCCTAATGATTTTGATCCTTTGAAAGAGAGCGGTTGATGAGCCAGGGATCTGAGATACGATTTTGTTTACCTTCTAGATAAAGACTTTAGGAACAAATGAGCCTTTTGCCAACTATGATTTACCCAAGAGAAAGTGTGACTAAAAACATCTTAAGCACAAGAAGCTTTCTCTGACTCAGCAGCGGAAGCAGGCTCGTTTTCCCCCAGGAGCAGACTCGCTCAAGTGGCTCTGCTTATCATCACTCTTTATTAGGGAGAATTTGCACTTGGACTTGGTAAAGAAGGATGACAAAGCCTTTGACAAATCATTACCAGGATTCCCACTTTACAGGCCGAGCAAAGGAGGCCCAAGGAGGTCAAGTGATTCATCAAAGGTCATGGAGAAGCCTCTATTTATTTTATTTTATTTATTTTTTTGCGGTACGCGGGCCTCTCACTGTCGTGGTCTCTCCCGTTGCGGAGCACCGGCTCCGGACGCGCAGGCTCAGCGGCCATGGCTCACGGGCCCAGCCGCTCCGCGGCATAGTGGGATCCTCCCGGACCGGGGCACGAACCAGCGACCCCTGCATCGGCAGGCGGACTCTCAACCACTGCGTCACCTGGGAAGCCCGAGAAGCCTCTATTTTTATCAGAGCGTTTCCACAGCGCCCCGCATTGCAGGGACAAGGATGCGTTCCCACGGAGCGGGAGGGGCAAGAGGAAGAGGCGTGGCTTCTGATACAGAGAAACAGCCAGGGAGACTTGGGACCAGAAGAAAGAGGGCCAGGTCAAGCCTGCCTCAAGGGGACAATGGAATTGACTGGTAACCAACTATCCACGTTTACTCGCAGAAAGGGAATAACGAAAATATTCATCCAATTAATGAATATATTTTTACCAAGGAGCTGCTGTGTAAATGGCATTGTTCCAGGCATCCTGTGGAAAAGTAAAAGAAATATTAAATTGGTCTTCTAGGAGCTTTCCATATAAGCATGTGGCTTGTATGCATGTAAGTATCACTAAATACGTGCAGAGCATCCAACCATGAAGTCCCAGTACCTGGCGTAATTACTGGGCCATAGTAGGTACTCAATAAAAGTTTGTCAAGCTAATAGTTATTCACTCACTTCCAAGCCTGAACTCACACTCTGCAAGGGGGTGGTGTGTGTGATTTGACTGTGTAAAGTTTATATAATAGGTTTTAGGGGGGTAAGACTTAAGTTGGTTTTTGAAGTAAGCTTTAACAAATTTTTTAAACTTACATTTTCAAAGGATTTCTGACTTTAAAAAAAATGGCAAATACAGTAAGAGAATTCCTATATACCCCTCACTCACCTTCTTCAAATGTTAACATCTTGCACAACCACAGAGCAATTATTAAATTAACATTGTTGCAGTACTGTTAACTGCTCTATGGACCTTATGAAAATATCACCCATTGTCCTACTAATGGTCATTATCTGATCTAGGATCCAGGATTTAATCTAGGATCAGGCATTGTATTCAGCTGTCATGTTTCCTTACTTCTAATCTGAATCAGTTCCTTCCACAGTCTTTCTTTGTCTTTCACGACCTTGGCACTTTTGAAGAGCACTGGCCAGTTATTTTGCAGAATGTCCTTGCTTGTGAATTTGCCTGATATATCCTCTTGATTAAATTTAGATTATGTCTTTTTGGCAAGAATTCCACAAATCACTGTTGTGCCCTTGTCAGGCTCACAATGTTACCTTGTCTCATTACAAGTGGTGTTAGCTTTGACCATTGGTTATGGTGGTATCTGACAAGTTTCTCCAACAAAAAGTTATTCTTTTCCTTTTGTAATTATTGAATTTCACACGGGAATATGCTTTGAGGCTTTGTAACGTCCTGTTTCTTATTGTGCTTTTGCCCACTAATTGTATCATCCACTCATGATTCTTGCCTATAACAATTATTACTGTGATGTTTGCCAAATGGTAATTTTCTATTTCCCTCATTCCTCCCACACTTATGCATCAGAATTTGACTATAAAGAAAAGCTTTCTCTTATCCCATTTATTTATTTATTGAGCTGTTTTTAAAGTAAAGAATAGGATTTCATGAAGGCAGAGTGCTAAGCACGAACTCATAGGGTGGAAAGAGGGAACATTGGGTGAGAAATGATCATCAAGATGGGTGAAACAAAAAACAGAAGCTGGGGGCTTCCCTGGTGGTGCAGTGGTTGAGAGTCCACCTGCCGATGCAGGGGACACGGGTTCGTGCCCTGGTCCGGGAGGATCCCACATGCCGCGGTGCGGCTGGGCCCGTGAGCCATGGACGTTGAGCTGGCACGTCCGGAGCCTGTGCTCCACAACGGGAGAGGCCACAACAGTGAGAGGCCCGCGTAGCGCAAAAAAAAAAAAAAAGTTATTGAAATGTAGCCTTGGGGACAGTGGGAACCTGAACAAAATGGCACTTGAGTAGCACTCAATGAATGGCAGCCGTGATTAATATTACTGGGGAAACTGGAGGTCCCATGGCCGGGTTCCCATGCTCCTTGGTTTATAATCCAGTAATCTATTTTTTTCTCATGATCAACCAGATGGCCTTTATGCACCACCGCCATCCACTTTAATTCTGTTATTCTCAGGAAATTGGATAATGTCTATTAGCAAGAATGTTATGCATATGGGTACAGATTATTAAGATATCATCTATTTAGAATGTCAAAATATTATATTCAAGTATCAGTGAATAAAAACCAAAGTTCAACAAACCAAAACAACTTCTAGCACCAGGTGAGCAAAACTGCTTGACTGTCGGTTTCTCATCATACGCACATAACCCTTTCCTAATTCACCCCGTGTCTGGGAGGATCACCCTGCATGGCCACACCACAGTATGTACTTTGTTCCTTTATTTTTACAAGTGTGGTTTACTTTCAATTATTTATGATAATTCTTAATAGCATATATTATCCAAATAATGATGACCTTGTATTATGAGACCTTACTGAAGATCACTGTTATTAAGTCTTGCTGAGAAGTGGGGCATGGCTGCCAAACTGAATAGGAATTACAGGGTTATGGGGCTCAAAGCAAGGCACGGCAGGGTTCAGCAGTTCAATCAGTTCGTGAGACTCTTAGAGCCAGTGGAGGCTAGAAGCAGATCTGGGGAAGGAATTTAGTAGATGGGAAGTATTGTCGAGGGGCCGGGTGCCAGGGATCTCATAGAATTTCTTTAAAAGAAGCATGTGCATTAATTATGGACTGTGAATCCCTTAAACTAAGAGTAAGAAGTCTTTGCCTAATTCAAACATATGCTTAGATTAAATGAATGAATGTGTGTGTGTGTGTCCTCTGATTACACGCAGAAGATCAGAACAAAGATATTGGGTTGGCCAGAAAGTTCGTTTGGGTTTTTCCGAAGGTCAGAGGCATTGACCAATGAGTCACCAATAAGTGGTACTTTTAAAAGCCCAACCATGTGTGGAGCTTGGAATCTTGCCCTGAATATTTTTCAGGACTCTATTGAAATATCCTCCTTGCAGGGGGTTTCTCTTACAGCCTAGAGAAGGAATTTAGAGGCATGGCTTTTAGGCCAGTTAATATCCAGAATGGCTCTGGGTGGGAAATGACATGTGCTCATCTCTTTAGTTTCTCCCTAAAAAATAATCTGTGGGGCTTCCCTGGTGGCGCAGTGGTTGAGAGTCCGCCTGCCGATGCAGGGGACATGGGTTCGTGCCCTGGTCCGCGAAGATCCCACATGCCGCGGAGCAGCTGGGCCCGTGAGCCATGGCCACTGAGCCTGCGCGTCCACAGCCTGTGCGTCCAGAGCCTGCGCGTCCAGAGCCTGTGCGTCCGGAGCCGGTGCTCCGCAACGGGAGAGGCCACAACAGTGAGAGGCCCGCGCACCGCAAAAAAAAAAAAAATCTGTGGTGTCCTCTTGCCTAGCTTCTGAACACGTGCCCACTGAGCCTTTAGAGAGTAACAGCTAATGTCAGGCAGGTAGAAGACAATAAAGTTTTCATTATTTTATATATGTGAACCTCCTAGTGGGTGGCAGGGTGATTAAAACTTTCTATGGCCTGATTTATTTTCATGCTGATTTTCAAGGCTGCCTTAGGATTTCCACATTCCTTATAATTTGGGCATTTATTACATACTTTACAATGCACTTGTGTAATACGTTATCAAACTTAAAAGTGGTATTGTATACACAAAAACTCTACTAATAAGAATTACTGGGCTTCCCTGGTGGCGCAGTGGTTGAGAGTCCGCCTGCCGATGCAGGGGACACGGGTTCGTGCCCGGGTCCGGGAAGATCCCACATGCCGCGGAGCGGCTGGACCCGTGAGCCATGGCCGCTGAGCCTGCGCGTCCGGAGCCTGTGCTCCGCAACGGGAGAGACCAGGACAGTGAGAGGCCCGCGTACCGCAAGAAAAAAAAAAAAAAAAAAAGAATTACTAAGTCGCACTATTTGTTTATAGTAAAAGGAGACTCATAAACAAGATGGAAGATCCCTCTAGGCATAATGACTTAAGTAGCAAGCTGGAGGTTAGTCTCTCTTGTTTCGCTATCTAAGTGACTTATTGGTACAAAATTCTTTGGACAAACTTATCTCAGTTATTAATCTGTCCCTCCGAAACCAGGAAGTTTTGATTCGGAAACATGAAAGAGTATACAAGTTTTACAAAATTTGCATCCAGGCATGTTTTTAAATCATTGTCCTACAGAAGGTTGACCAGGTTGGTGCAAATGTTGTGTTTACTGCAGAAGCATTATCAGCAGCTCGCTCTCTCCTTATTAATAAACCGAATGGATTAAGCTGAGCCCCAGTTGTCTCTCTCACGGCGCATCCCTCCCAAAGCCCCACGTTCCTTCAAAGACTTTTTTTTAAACATCCCTCTCAGACCCCAAATTCCATGAAATACCTGGAAACTGAAGTGATCTCCTCATTTGTCTCTATCCACAAGCAATCCAAACTGCCACCCTCACCTTTTCCCCAATTTCGTTGCAGAAATTAAATCAGCAAGAAACGCTGAGTGGACCTTACCACAGCCAGGGGAGTGACCAGGGACAGGTACACCCTGGGCATGACATCCAGAAATATTTATCTAGTGTGCAGTTTCTCATTAACGCTTTGAAGTCCCCTTTGCCAGAAAGGATCTAAAACACTGGTTCTCAAGGTTTAGTCCTCAGACCAGCAGCATCAGCATCGTGCGTGAGAAACGCAAATTCTCAGGCCCCACCCCAGACCTACAGAATCAGAATCCCTGGGGTTGGGACCTCTCCCACGTCCCACCCTGCAACTATGTGATTCGGATTCATCCTGACATGTGAGAACTACTGATTGAGACAAATACTCCCATGCAGGGCAGCTGGAGGCAATTCTCTCAATTGTCTGGACCTTTTCTGATAGCTTCTCTTGATAGGAGGTGTTTTGCCACCAAAATTTCTTATTAACTGCATACTCACCCTGTGCCCCCAAACTGAGACCTTAGGATTTTCTAAAAATTTATATGAGATTTTGTTCACTTTTAGATACTTTTTCTGATACTCGGCTAATTATACCTAATTCAAATCTGGAGGGAATTCATTTTGGCCAATTCCTATTTTTTGAGTTTAAATTCCAGAGAAATCATGACCTAATCCTTTTTTCTTCTCTGACAGTTAAACATTCACCCATTACTCCTCTGACTAATCCGACTCATTTTCATCTTCAGAGGAAATTTTTAAAAATCAATTTTTAAAAAAACAGAGGAGGGCTTCCCTGGTGGCGTGGTGGTTGAGAGTCCGGCTGCCGATGCAGGGGACGCGGGTTCGTGCCCCAGTCCGGGAGGATCCCACATGCCGCGGAGCGGCTGGGCCCGTGAGCCATGGCCGCTGAGCCTGCGCGTCCGGAGCCTGTGCTCCGCAACGGCAGAGGCTACAACAGTGAGAGGCCCGCATACCGCAAGACAAACAAACAAACAAACCCAGAGGAAACTGTCAAAGACCACATACATCCCATAAACCACTAAGTACCTGCTACATTTATCTATGCTCTTCTATGAATTTCTTATCATCCCAACAGTTGTTTTACATGCTTAGGAATAATGTAGTATCAAAAGTTCAGAAAGAGATGAAAACCAGTGACCCACCAGAGTAGTAATTAGTAAAAGTTTATTGCGCACACACCAAAAAGACAGTTTGCAAACCGGGGAGCACTCAAACCTAAAACAGGGAATGAGGTTCGGGGTGTGTTGTTAATAAAACAGCTTCTCCAGAGAGAAAGCAGGGGCTGTTTATTCTTCAGTGTGATTGGTTCTAATATTAGAATTTTCAGTGTTTACCTCATACGAACCTTGGAAAACAGTTCAAGTTTTGCTTATCATTTCCAGAGGCATAAGGAAGAAATGACCCAGGTCAAGTTCAGTAAGCTAAACGAAGCTTTATCTACATGACTAAACTGGTTTTGTCTGCCCAGGGAATTTTCAAGGCTGGTCTCTTTTTAATTTTAACAGTATAAAAATCAAGTATTTAGTCATTACATGATTCAACCTTGATGAGACCATTAGGATTATTTGAAAAAACAAAGACTCTTACAAACAAATATCATAATCCCATTTCTCAGATGAGTTAACAGGCACAGAAAGGTTGACTGGATAAAAACATCAGCCAGAATTCTCTGTCGGTTGGCTCCAAATGCAAATCCCGTTAAGTCACATTTCCAACTCAAAGACATTTTAATCAAATAAATGATAATAGAGAATCTATCTCTTGTAGTTATGAATAAAATACAGATTGTTCACATGCAGAGTTTGAGATTTGAATGTAATCCTCATTATCACCAGCATTTGTTAAAGCAGTGAGATAGGGTAAAGCACTTCCCTTTACTTTACGGGAGTGACAATCGGGGTAAGAGTTTTGACCTACGATTTGGAAAAGGCTAGAAAAAATGGGGGCAAATGAAAATTATATATACACACACACACACACACACACACACTACGCAAATAAACATAGACTCGAGTGGCAAGGAGGTAGTGCTCACCAAATACTCTGTGTCTTTCTACACATTCCCAGCCTCTCTTCCAGACTGACTGATCACATGATTAGTCCTAATTGACTGAGTGCAAAAGCCAGGGCAATTAAGACCCAGGTGGCTCCTCCATCCCTTTTTTCCCCTGCTATGACCCCCTAGGAGGCCATGTATTCCAAATGGTGCAGCTACAAAATGAGGAGGGAGGACTGCCCAACCCACAGAAGTGCTGACTGGAAAGAGAAAGAAAACATTATCCTATTAAGCCTTTGAGATGTAGGGACTTTTCCAAGGCAGCACCTCATGTTCATGACCCCGACTAATTCAACCTGGAACCGTGAAGCTGAGCTACACCTGGGCTTCCCCTTCAGTACCTTCCCTCATCAGCAGTGCCCCTACCTCCCCCGTTGTCCGTGGGACGGAATCCTAATCTTCAACCAAGTCAAATGCCAAGCCATTCATTCATTAGACAAATGTTTTTGCGTACCTGGCATCTGTCAGGAATGCATTCATTACTGAGGATTCAACTAAGATAGACGCACACCCTGCCCTGATTTCACAGAGCTTACACTGCAGCAGAAAAGAAAGAAAATCTAACAATTGTGAGCCAGACCCCAAACAGAAGTAATTTCTTCCCCCTCTGAGCTCTGGCAGGCCCTGTACACACTTAGGTTTTCTACTCCCAGGACTGTTGGTATTTGTAACACTATCTCCTTTCCTAGTAGGTGTGAACACTTGATGGTAGGGAATTTACCTTATTTATCTATGAATCATCTGTACATAAGTGGCTCTCTGTAAACAATTATTGATGACATATATGGAGAGATATGTTACACATGTGAAAGCAATTGCTGGAATTATTTCTGAGAACTCAAACTAGGAGGGAGTGTGTCCAGGAAGGCTCTATGGTGATTTTCAGGAGCATCTGATTGTGATCTAAGATTTCATAATTAAGTATTTCCCTTCTGTCTGCCAGCACACAGAAAGCACTCCATAGTGTGTTGAATGAATGAACTAAATGAATGGGGTTCTCACTTTCTTATTGATCAATGGCTCTCCTGACTGAATGAATTCCTACCCTAAGGTACCTTCAGTACTTGAATGAGACATAGCATGCATTTTGTGGCAAATAAAGACATTTACAAATCCACAGAGAGGCAGGAATATTCCATGCTTTTCTTAACATCTTGAAAAATCAATAGACTTATATTGTTTCTGGTCATTTAAATCAACTCAAATGTAATTTTCTTTATAAATTAGAACTCAGTTGGCAAAGTTAAGAAGGCTCTTGTTTAAAGCTTAGTGAACTTATATAAAATATAAATTGGTAATCTTAAGATTCTGCTAACTTAAAAAATTTTTCCAGGATTGAAAGAAAGTGCATAGACTTTCATAGCAATTTAATGAATTCAATTTTCCAAAGCTTCTACCTTTCATAAAAAGCAAACTGAAGACTAAAAGGAAATGAGGTGGTTATATTTTTATTCTAGCTTTAATTCCATTTTAGGAAAACCGTTTGCTAAAATATTTTAGCAAACTAGAATTAATTTAGCAAACTAGAATTAAAAGTTATAAAACATTTTGGGAAAATATATTTTTATTTTGTTTCCCCCATCTCTCATTATTTTTTTCTGTTGAGGAACACCAAGGACACACCACCATTTTGTATCTGTTATATTTTCTTATATTCTTTTTTGTTGTTATTGTTCTAGGCGTGATGTGATATTCTAGATGAAGCTTTTAACCACTATATAGCAATATCATTTGGGAGTATTGGTTAATACTTTGTGTGTATCGATTTTATATTTCTAGATACTAATGTTTTTGCTTTTGAAGTATTATTTACTCTACATGTTAAATTTCTATAAGTAGTGATTAAATCATTAAGGTCGGAGTTGTTCTCATATAGAAATAAAGAGATTAACCCTACTCATAATACTATTCAGTAAACATAAAATAGAAACTGCTGGTTAAAAAAGGAAAGAAAGGCTCAGAAGAAGTAGAAAATTTAACCTGGCATAGCGAAGCAAATGTAAATTACGTTAAAGTACAGAGTAAGAGCAGTAACGTATGCTAATGACTCGCACCTTTTAATTAATAGAGTTGTTTATCGGGCTCCAGACAGCCAGGCAGGAGTCTCTCCTATTATTTTTGGAGGCGTACAATCTTGCAAATTTAAAGTTGTTATGTATGGAACAAATCCAGTAATCTCCATGTAATTCAGAGGAGCCTTTCCAAGCCTGAAGATTTATTTTAATTGCAGATGTTAACAAGATGTGTACTTTTGCCTGTGTCCTTGTCCGCCTGGTCTTTTATGTTGCCTGGTTTCTATGTCACCATTGAAGTTGAGACTCATCGTGTTGACTTTGGCCATTCTCAACAATGTGACCTGAAATGAATTAGAACTATCCTGAGTCAGTGTACAGGGAACAAGTCAGTTCTTTCAAAACCATTATTTCTATAAACGAAGGAGTTAAAATAAATTGTTTTTCCTCATATTGAGGTCTCCTGAAATAAATGTCTGTTGAAGGTTTATTGAGCTCAGTTGAATCAGGTGACTTCGATTCAATTCAATATAAAATATTCCCTACAATTCAAATCAATATAAAATAACTCATCGGACACCTACTCTCTTTCAGGTATATGAAGAATGAATGGATTGGTAAGGAGCCTGGATGGCCAAAATCAGGCATTTTGGTTTAGTAGGGTGAATCATAGAATTCCAGAACTTAAAGCTGGAAGAAACCTTAAACAGCTGCATGGGTGTGTGATTTATGGGTAAGTAAGCAAGAGACCATAGTGAAGTAATGACACATGTTCAAGGTCACCAGCTAAGACCTCAGCTTGAACCAAAGTCTGAGACCTACTCCAGTCCACCCATCAGGCCTTCTCCGTTTACATCTTGAGTGAAGTCTGTCTTGTGTGAAATCATCATCTAACTGTGTTTTAAACTCTCTGCTAATACAACCGTGGTTAACAATGGCATATCCACTCAATGAAATATGCAGCCATTAAAGATAATATTTATGATGTCTGAGTAATAACACAGAAAAGTGACCAAGAGGTAATGATAAAGGAAGAAGCAGGAAGTAAAGCTGTGTATGTAGCATAATGACAATTGTTTTTTAAAAAACTTTTAAATAGAAAAAATTGGGAAAAAATGAAAGTTATTTGTGTGTATATTTGAATGGTGTCAATGGCAAGAAATGTTTTCCTTTATTCCCATTTTCCAATACTTTTTAACTTTCCTTATAAGCATATCCCATTTTAAAGTGGAAATGTGACAACAACTGTTCTGCCATGTTCAAAGATAGATATGGCTTTCTGCAGTGGGTCTAAAGATGTTTCTGGAGCAGAATATACACCTCAAACAGAGAAGAGCAAGCCATCCACTCAAGAAGTTGGAGTGAGGGTGAAGGTCGCTCTCCTCCGAGCTTTCTTTCCCAGGGAACCCAGGCCAGGGAGTCGGGAGAGCTCTCCCCACGCCGAACTCAGCCTGAGCCCTGGAAGAGAGGAGCAACTAACAGGAGCATCGGAGGGCATCTCCCAGATCAGACAAATCAACAACAAGGTTCCTCTCCAAGCACCAGAGTGCAGACTTGAGCTTTACCCGGGAATGGTCCTGATCTGAGAAATGAGAGCCTAATCGAAATGGGGAAATCCTGTGCTTCAGTGCACTGCAGTCACTCATTCACGTCATTACTGTGAAACATGATGAAACATGTCAACTTTCACTATTGCGCTGATGACACTGACCCAGAACTCCTTTCCTTCCGTCACTCCTTTCAGTCAATTCTAAATTCTCTCAAGTTTTGGATTCCCAATGGCCTTCCAGTTGTCTTACTTGCTTTCCTAGAGGTGGGTGCTGAAATTTTTCTTTTCTTTCTCTCTCTCTTTTTTTTGGCTGTGGCACGCGGCATACAGAATCTTAGTTCCCCAACCAGGGATCGAACCCGTGCCCCCTGCAGGGGAAGTGCAGTCTTAACCACTGGACCACCAGGGAAGTCCCTGAAATTTCTTTTTTTAGCAACTTTCTTGAGGCATAGTTTACAAGAAATGAACTGCACATTTTTTAAAATATGCATTTTGAACAGTTTTCACAGACTTATGCATCCAGGAAATCACAACCACTAATAAGACACTAACATTTCCATCACCCCCAAAGTTTCTTTGTGCCCCTTTGCATGTGACCCCTCCCGGTTCCCTCCAAACCCCTCCACCTATCCCCAGGCAACCATCCATCTGCCTTCTGTCATTATAGTTTTCATTTTCTAAAAATTGATGTAAATGGAATAATACAGTGTATACGCTTTTGAATCTGGTCTATTTAACTCAGCATAACAACGTTGATATACATTCAAGTTATTAAGGGTATCAGTGGATGTTTTCTTTTTGTTGATAATCAGTATTTTATTGTATGAATGGACAACATTTTGTTTATTCACTTGTTGATGGACATTGGGGTTGTTTCCATTTGAGGGGTATTACAATTAAGCTGCCATGAAAATTCAGTACAAGTCTTTGTGTGAACATATATTTTCATTTCTTTTGGGTAAATAAATACCTAGGAGTGGAACGGCTAGGTTACATGTTGGATGTCTGTTTACCTTTTTAAGAAAATACTGTTTCCTAATTTATGTACCCACGGCAGTTTCAGTTTGCGAGTTCCAGTAGCCCCAGATCCTTGCCCTCACTTAGCATGTTCCACGTTTAGCCACTCTGGTAGGTATGGACAGATAGTTCACTGTGGATCACGTCTCTGTCTCGCATCCCAGTCTCCTTGTGAAAGAAAGCTTGGAGGAGAACTTCCAGCACCCTCTACTCTGACTTTCTGAGTGGATGGTTTGTTCTTCTCCGTGTTTGAGTCTTCATTCTGCTCCAAAACATCTTTAGACCCGCCGTCAACGGGCTTGGCTTCTGCCTGAAAATGATCCCTACCGCTTCCTTTCCAGAGCTTCCTATTCTGTTCTGGCCATGAAACAAGCCAGCATTCACTGAATTCTTACTGTATTCATTTGCTAGGGCTGCTGGAAAAAAATTACCGCAAACTTGGTGGCTTAAAATGACAGAAATGTATTCTCTCACAGTTCAGGAGGTCAGAGTCCAAAATGAAGGTGCTGGCAGGGTGGGCTTTGTGGAGGCTCTGAGGGGGAATCCGCTCCATTGCTTGGAGCTGCCTCACTCCAATCCTGCCTCTGTCTTCACATGCGTTCCCCTTTGTGCGCATCTTCTCCTCTATATGTCCTCTCTCAGCCCCCCACCCTTCTGCCTCGATTGTCATAGGATTTAGGGTCCACCTTGGTAATCCAGGATGATCTCTTCATCTCAAGATCCTGAATCATATCGGCAAAGACCCCTTTTCTAGATAAGGTAACATTCAAAGACTCCAGGGATGTGCCCTGGCTATATTTTGGGGGTGTCATTCTTCAACATCCCACACTTGGTAAGAACTAGGCACAATGCTAGACACTGTGTTGACCATCTGATTTCCTCACAAACACCCTGTGAGGTATTATTCCTATTTGGGGGTAATATAGGCTTAAAGAAGCGGGTGCCGGTGAGAGGTAGAATCCGGTAGAATCATGCAGCTTTTCCTGCCTCCTATGTTGCCCTTTGCTTCTCTGTCACAGAGATTCTGAAACCTCCAAATACTGAAAGCACCACCTGAAACATGTTTACTAGGTGGATTTTTAGAGTCAGATCTACTGATTTTGCTTCTTTATTGAACATCTAAGTGGTCTTTGGGTCAGTGGTTCTTAACCCTGGCTACACATCAGATTCACTAAGAGCTTTTAAAAAATGACTCATGTAGGGGCTTCCCTGGTGGCGCAGTGGTTGAGAGTCCGCCTGCCGATGCAGGGGACACGGGTTCGTGCCCCGGTCCGGGAAGATCCCACATGCCGCAGAGCGGCTGGTCCCGTGAGCCATGGCCGCTGGGCCTGCGCGTCCGGAGCCTGTGCTCCGCAACGGGAGAGGCCACAACAGTGAGAGGCCCGCGCACCAAAAAAAAAAAAAAAAAAAAAAAATGACTCATGTCCAGTTCACCCCTGAACCTTTGAGCCAGATTTGAGGGGGCGGTGTCTAGCTTTTTAAAAAGCTTCTCAGGTAATCCTTTTATACAGCTAGGACTGAGGAACCCTGGAATTCTCGACTGAACCTGTGGCTTCCATGCTGTATTCCATTTTCCTTGGAAGTCCTCTGAAGTAGGTTAATTCCATTCAATGATCAGAAATGACCTCAAGACCTTCCACTGTCAAAGGCCAAGTCCTGTTTGTTTGGTTTTTTAAATTTTTTGGCTGTGTTGGGTCTTCGTTGCTGCACATGGGCTTTCTCTACTTGCGGCGAGCAGGGGCTACTCTTCGCTGTGGTGCACGGGCTCTAGGTGTGCAGGCTTCAGTAATTGCAGCACACGGGCTCAGTAGTTGTGGCACACGGGCTCAGTAGTTGTGGCTTGCAGGCTCTAGAGTGCAAGCTCCGTAGTTGCGGCACACAGGCTTACTTGCTCCGTGGCATGTGGGATCTTCCTGGACCAGGGCTTGAACCAGTATCCCCTGCATTGGCAGGCAGATTTTTAACCACTGCACCACCAGGGAAGTCCTTCAAGTCCTGTTTTATACTTACCCACCACGTCTCTGGAAACTGCAGGAGGGGTGACTTGGATTATCAGCTCATTCGCTCATCCATTTAAGCGCTATATATAGGAATGAGTGGATGAATGACTGAGCCAGCTTACTCTACAACTCTGCCTGCCTTCTCTGGTTCTTTTGATCAGTCACCACCCAGGAGTTTACTGAAGAAAGAGATCGTCCAGACGCTTATCTGTAGAAGGTTACATATCAAAAATACATCACCGAAAACTTCACACACAGAGGCAAAATGAAAGACATCATATTCATCAAAGGAATGTGGAGTCAATTGTCATTTTTCTTCTTTGTATTACGAAAGGCATATTATTTCCTTCCTTTGCATAATTAGACATGGCTGGATGGATTCCATATGATTTTTTTTTCTCTAAAAACTGCCTAAGGACTAAAAGCAAGCATGGAAAGATTTATCCCTAAAGTAAATATTTGGGAGACAGTTATGGCACCTTAATATTTGCTCCTTTGAACCCAGTAATTAAGGAATTTAGATACATACGCTGATGTACTTCAAATGTTCCTTTAGAATATCTTTTTTTTTTTTTTCGGTACCCGTGCCTCTCACTGTTGTGACTTCTCCCGTTGCGGAGCACAAGCTCCGGACGCGCAGGCTCAGCAGCCATGGCCCACGGGCCCAGCCGCTCCGCGGCATGTGGGATCTTCCCGGACCGGGGCACGAACCCGTGTCCCCTGAATCGGCAGGCGGACTCTCAACCACTGCGCCACCAGGGACGCCCTAGAATATCGTATTTAGTGCTCTGTATTTATCAGTGCCTTTCCCACAAACCATTTGCTTTTGAATATGAGTCTTTTGGGTTTTCTTGTATTTGATGTTTCACTATGATTTCTCCCACATGGCACAATTCGGCTAAGAAATTCCCAGTTTTCAGGTTTGTCTGTGAAGAACTTACAATGTGCAACGTTTATTGTTTCACTAATTGTATTACATTAGGGTCTGTTTGCATATTTTCCATAGAGAACTAGGGGCTACTCAAGTCTGTTCTTGGATTTACTTTTTTTCTGTGTAATCTACACTCTTTAGGAAGACATAGGATGAGAAATTTGGTTGCCAAGTAATCTCTGAGTTTCTTCCAAATCGAAGTCTCTTTGGCTGATAATAAGTCATAATCAAATCAAATGCCTGAGTTTAGGTTCTGCCAAATGGAAGAAAGGGTCCCTGAGAGGGCCCTTCTGTGGAATATAAAAAGTCTCCAAGTTAAGAATGTGTCATGGATCTATTCTCTGCCTAGATGCACAGAAAAATGGGCTGAGGGATCCGGCATGGTTTCATACAAACTTATCCTCTAGTGCAACTCCAGGGAATTTGAGCAGGTTCCCCAAAAGAGTAGCTCCCTAGGGAACTATTTTCTGAAAGAATTGCGTAACTTCATATGGTCCAGAAAGGACTCAGGAGGAAATCTTTTAAAAATTTCCCTTCTGAATGTGCAGAGAGGGTAGTCCTCACCTGTCTGAACAGTTAGGAAAATGAGCTCCAGAAAGTTTGAACGGAGGCTTGCCAAGAGAGTCTTCATTGTAATTCTGTCCTCAAATGCCCAAAGGGCAGAGGGTGTGGCCTGGAAAAAAAATTTACACATAATAATTTTCCTTTCAGTCATCATAGTAAGTAGAGTTCAACAGTCAGTTGATTTGGATTGTTTGGGCCATTGCCAAACTGATGGAAATGGCACATATTTGACTTTAGTTATGAAGAAGCCCAAAAGCAAGGGAAACTGCCATTTCAAAGATCAGTGATTTGGGCCAAATTTACGACGAAATCAATGTCTGGGGAGGGTTTAAATGACAGTCAGTGTATCAGACCTCATAATGCTCAGAGTCACTGATCAACTGGGCAAATTAGCATAGTTACACTCATAATTGCTCACAAACTATGCATATTTTTCCACTTTATTTGACTGTCAAAAAGTGTTAGCCAACATCTATTGAGCACTTATTTTGGGGAAACACATTGCTTCCAGGGAGCAGTGAATATTCGTAAAATGTGGCCTTTGCCTTAGGGGATTTTTCAATCTCTATAAACAACACACTCTTAGCTCATTAATGGAGCTCAAATAAAGAACAAAATGTGATAAAGCCATTTGCAGAAACATGAATGGACTTAGAGATTATCATACTAACTGGAGAAAGGAGAGAGAAACTTACATTATATAATTGTATCTAACATTTGGCCTAATGTCATCTAATAGCAAAGCAAATATGAGAACCTCAATTATGACTGAAGTTGCAAGAAGACAAGATGGATTTTAAACTTTTTCAACAAATTCTCTAAAAGGCAACAAATTTAGAGATCTTCCAAGTAAGGATTGTTTTTTTCTTGAGTTATACTTGACATACAAAATTCTATTAGTTTCATGTGTACAACACATAATGATCCGATGTTTGTATATACTGTGAAATGATCACAACAAGCCTAGTTAACATTCATTACCATACATAATTATAAGTTTTTTCTTGTGATGAGAACTTTTAAGATCTACTGTCTTAGCAACTTTCAAATATACAGTGTCGCTAACTACAGTTGCCATGCTGAATATTACATCCCCAGGACTTATTTATTTTATAACTGGAAGTTTGTACCTTTTGACCCCAAAGGTGAGGATTTTTTGACAAAAACATAGATGTCCAGGCTAAGAGGTACAGAGAGAGAAAGAGTGTGTGTGTTAGTTTTCTATGCTGCATAACAAATCACCACTGACTTAAGTGGCTTAAAACAACACTCATTTATTAGCTCACAGTTCTGTAGGTTAGAAGTCTGGTATAATACCAATGATAATGGTGTTGGCTCCGCTGAGTTCTGGGCTGGAGGCTTAGAGAAGATTCTGCTTCCAAGCTCACTCAGATTGTTGGCAGAATACAGTTCCCCCAGTTGCAGGATGGAGCACCCTGTCTATCCTTGCTGGCTGTCAGCTGGACGCTGCTCTCAGCTCCCGGAGGCGGCCTGCATCCCATGCCTCATGGCTCCACTGTCTCCCTCATGTCCAGTCTCTCTCAGGCTTCAAATTTCTCTGACTTCCTTCTTTCTGACTTCTAGAGGCAGACATCAGGCCCATCATTTCATCTCCCAATCTTGGCACATTGATTATATCTGCAAAATCCTTTCACAGCAATACCTAGATTCGTATTTTATTGAATAACTAGGAAAGGATGTGTGTATACCAGGGGCCAGAATTTGGTAGAATCTGCCTACCACAGAAAGAGAGAAAGAGACAGAAATAGAAATAGAAAAAGAGGGAGAGAGAGAGAGACAGACAGAGAAACGTATGGGGAGAGTAGAGAGAATCATGGAACAAAATCATTTTGTTCTCATCTCGTTTTGCTCTGTATTTATCTCTATTTCTATATTTATTTTCCTTTTCTGTTAGTCTCTCCTCCAGCCAAAATGTTAACTGCATTGAGTTTTATATTAAGGGTAAAACAGAATTGTAAAATTGAAATGTCCTTAAATTTAACGAGTCCACAGGTTTTTCAAACCTCTACTGTGAACAGTAGGGATTTTAATGTTCCTAAAGATGTATGAGTGAAGTCTGAAGTCAGCTCCTTGCTGTCTTTGTTCCTCCTATTAGGAATCCCAGAAATCCCCAGGAAAGGACCCACGGTATCAGCCAACTCACACAGCCCCTGAGGACCCAATCTATTGGAGGGAGGGTGGGAGGAGGGCAGGGAGCTGTTCCTTTCCGTTTGGATCTGAGGAGGTCATGTAATTTACATAAGGCCACACAGGCCATTTGTGTGAGGTGAGGGCATGGAATCAGATCTTTTGACTCTAGGCTGGCAGGGTTCCCACAGGACCTGAGGGTTTGTACTTCATATGTGGTGCTGATGTGTACAATACACTGTTTTTTTGTTTTTAAGTTAGATTTCTTATTGTTACATGGTCCTTGAATTATGCCTTTTTTCCCCTGCTTGTTACTGGACTATAATTTTTTTTCTAATTCCCATCCCTGTATCAGAAGAAAGTCCTATAAGAAAACTTAACAAACCTAGTTTGAGACAACTGAGGCCCTTGTGCATTGTTCCCCAAAGCCTGACAAACTCTTCAGAATTACTTGGGAAAGATGAGGAGGTCCTACCGAGACCAACCAAATTAGAACTCCTGGGGGTTTGCAACAGGAATCTGCATTGTAACAAGCCTCTTCCCCAGTGTGAATTCCGCTGATCTAGAATTTAAGTAAAATTCAGTGAAATAATGAATGTGAATCTGCTTGGTACAGAGTTTCTCAGACTGATCCATGATCTTAATAGGCAATTCTTCAACTAAAGAAAAATCTATGCAAGGATATATGTTCTTACATATATTTTTAAAATATATGTAAGGACAATATTAAATATATTTAGAAAGAGGTTATTATTAAAATAGGACAACTTCCCTTTTATAATGGTGCAACACACCTGGGGAGACCTGGAGGTAAGGGCACCAGATGCGTCCATGTACGATGCTCATGGACAGGTAAGCAGCATGCTGTCTACTCAACAATCAACAGCCTGTTATGATTCCTATAATCTCAGCACATATTCATGAGAGTATCAATGTTCATTGTATAGTAAAACATTTATTCTACTTGACTTCTCTCATGGATGGATCTGAAAGATGGCTGCTTTAAACAAAAAGTCGATCTTGTGGCTCTGAACAAACAAAAAGTTGAACAATTTGGAATGAAGATGAATAATTTCAGCCTTCAGATCGTGAAAAACTGGAAGGCAAGCTATCCAAGATGAAATAACTAATGATTTTTGGAGCAGCCCACTGCAAAGATGCCCACATATTGCAAAACACACAGTTTGTGTTCTTTTCCCCTTTGTCACAACACCCTCTGTGCTCCAACAAAAACAGAATAAATGAATAGACTTGATGGTGCACCTGATATGGAGTCTGACTCAGCCTCATTGTTCCAAATGTTAATACCTGATAAAGGGAAAGATGTAAAATAGAGCTCGTTAGAAATCTGTTCAGTATGTTGGGTTTTATAATGCAAAGCATAAACTGAAAGATGATTTATTCTTTATATAGTTTATAGTTTGTTCTTAATAAAATAAAGTTATATTTGTATAAGTTATAGTGTATATTAAAAGCATCTAAATTATCTATGATAAAGAGAATTCAGGGATTCCCTGGTGGCACAGTGGTTGAGAGTCCGCCTGCTGATGCAGGGGACGTGGGTTCGTACCCCGGTCCGGGAAGATCCCACGTGCCGTGGAGTGGCTGGGCCCATGAGCCATGGCCGCTGAGCCTGCGCATCCGGAGCCTGTGCTCCGCAACGGGAGAGGCCACAACAGTGAGAGGCCCGTGTACCGGAAAAAAAAAAAAAAAAACCAAATGAAATACCACTACACACGCACTAGAATGGCTAAGATTAACAAGGCTGACAATACCAAGTGTTGGTGAGGATGGGGGGAAGATGGGGTTCTCATTCATTTCTTAACACAAAAGAAATTTATTCTCTCACAGTTCTGGAGGCCAGAAGTCTGAAATCAGGGTGCAGGCAGGACCACACTCCCTCTGGAGGCTCTAGCAGAGAACCCTCCTCTTCAGCTCCTGGTGTCTATTGGCTTCCTTGGCTCCTGGCTGCATCTCTCTCTGCTCCATCTTCACGTGACCTCTCCTCCCCCTGTGTATCTCTAAACTCTCTCAGCATCTCTTACAAGGATACATGTGATGGCACTTAGGACCTACCCAGATAATCCAGGCTGAATTCCCTCTCTGGAGACCCTTAACTTAATCACATCTTTTGCCACAGTAGGTAATTTTCACAGGTTTTGGGGATCAGGATACATATGTATCTTCAGCCCACTACACAACCCCAAAACCCAAATGTCCATCAATGGGTGAACGTAAAAACAATTTATGATACATCCATATAGTGCAATAGCACACGACCATAAGAAAGAACTAGCTACTGAGAAATGCAACAACATAGATGCATTTCAAAAGCACTTTGCTAAGTGAAAGAAGCCAGATTCAAGAAAACTACAAACTGTATGATGCCATTTGTATGATATACCCGAAAAGGCAACACTATAGGGATAGAAAGCTTATCAGTGGTGGCCAAGGGCTAGAGGTGGAGGAAGGGGATTGACTTCAGAGGGACAGAAGGGAATTGGGGTGGGGGGTGATGGAAATGTTACACGTATGGATTACAGTGTTGGTTACATGACTACACGCATTTCAAAAGTCATCAAACTGCACACTTAAAATTGGTGAGTTTTCTTTTACATAAAGTATACCTCGATAAACCCACTTTTAAACTAGCACATCAATCAAATTTTGATAATGTCATGCATTTAATCTGAGACATTTTGGGGCTCCTGATAATATTCTTTCAAATGGTACAACTTTCCATTATTCTGCGGTTTAAGAAAAGTTTGGAAACCTCCTTCCCTCCTTCTGTTTCCCCTCCCTGGAATACATTATAAGCCACTGTGAAGAAGATAAGTAAAATGAATTCTATCCCAAGACCACACTTGTCCAAGTGACATGGAAGTCCTGTCAGTTTCTAGAATGCCTTGTAACTCCCCAGCCCTATAGAATTTCTTCCCCAGCTCACTACATCCACCTCTTAATCAGTTTCTGGCCCTCATCTCTCTCTGTTTCGATCCCTTCTCCATAGTGACACCAAAATTACCTTCCTAAAAACCAAATCTAATCATGTAAATTTTAGGTTTAAAAATTACTTTTGTTTCCCCCCACCCCCCATAAGATAAATGCACATGCTGTGCCAGCTAGGACTCTTAATAATACACTCTTGAACCTGTCTTCCAACCTCATCATCTACCACCTTCCTGTGTTTCTGGGTTCAGAGGGTCTTATTGTTTCTTACACACAGTGCATTTCATACTAGTGCGGTTTTGCTTTTATTCTCTCTGGTTTCCCATAAGCCCTCCCTTCCACTCACCTCATCATATGCTGATTGGCTTAGGCCTCAGGCCACTGCTTGTCTCCAACACAATCACTGTGGCCAGGGGATGAGAGTCCTCTGATGGGTTGTCCACTGGATGGGAACCCCTATATTCACACACCAGCTGCCAGTTTCCTCCGCCTCCAGCAGAGATGATAAGGGACTGGACAGCCATGGTAAGTACAGGGCCATCTATAGAGGTGAAGAGTGCTAGGCACTCCCACTTCCTTGCCAGACCCAGAGTCTCAGAAGATTACATGTAATTGTGTGTGTGTGCGTGTGTGCACACAGACACACTCACACACGCGCACACACAGCTGCCCTGAGTGCCTGCGGGTAACAGGAGGGAAGGCAGGTCAGGAGCCCACGTACAGCGCGCAGGGGAGGAGTGGCCGCAGGGTGGGAACCACTGGGCATCATCACAGGCACCTTTAAACTGTATCCAAGCCGATCTTGCCTATTCCATGTGCTTTTCATTCTTTCTTTTCTTGTGACCAGCGAACTAATAGAGTGTAGACTCCCCCCCGCCCCAGAAAAAAAAAACGTTCTAGAAAAGCCCATCCTCGGCGCGCCCCGGGTTAGGAGTCCATCCTCAGGGACTACCGCGTGGCCTTGACGGCGGCGTCTACACAGCGCCTCCTGAGCCACTAAGCACCGGCCTCCCTTTCGCCCGAGAGCCGGAAGGAGTCGCCTCCCTTCCCCACGCCACCTTCTCCCGGGAGGAAGACACGCCGCGGGAAGCCGGGAGAAGCCCTGGCTCAGCCCTGGACGTCCCCGTGGGAACGCGCCCGAGATCGCCGTCCCCGGCGGCCCGTGCGCGCCCCTCTTCGCCCCCCGGAGTCGGAGGCCCGGCCTGTGAACGCGTTCCAGGCCGCCAGGCGGAGGGCGGGCGCCTGTGATGTGCGGCCAGGGAGCGCGCGGAGCGTCCCGGGCGCCAACCTGTGATCGCCCGCCAAGCGCACAAGCGCAGCTCCCGGCCCGCGAGCCAAGCTCCCGCCGGAAGCGCCCAGGACGAAGGAATCGGGAACCGGGCTCAGGCTGGCGGCCGTGGTCTGCTGCCTCGCGCACCCACCTGCAGCCGGCCGCTGAACAAATACAGCGAGGATCCCCCAAACCTGCTCCGCAGAGATCCCTACCGTCCACTCGCTTCCAGACAGAGCCCGGGGGGCACCCAGCCCCGAGACACAGGACTCGGTCCCTGGGCTGGTTGTCATGTGGGCCAGAAAAGAGGAGAAGGTGGATTCGTGCCTCCTCGCCGTCCACAGGGCCTCTGCCTTGCTGAACGTGTGTCCACTTAAGGGAAGATCTCTCTGGAATGGTATTTTAGTGCCACACAGGTGATTATCAGACAGGTGTGAATAGTTTACCAAGAAAGAAACATTTCTCCCTTAAATGCCTCCCTGTGCAGATTCAAAGCAGACAAAAGCCTCACATTAGCATAGGTGGTGCAAGCCACCTGTTCAAATAACTCAGGCAAATAGTGAAAAACAGCCTTGGAAAGAAGAAAAGAACTCAAAACCAGTGCAAATACTTGAACACAAGTCGAAGGATTAAGCTTCATCAACAGTAATAGGCAAGGAGCTGGAGAGGTGTTTCCCGTTTGAAACACAAATTTGTAGGAGTTATTTTTAGCAGCCTATTTGATTCCATCAGATGGCCAGATAGCAGCTTTCTTAGCCTCGTCAAAATAAAAATACAGGAGGAAAATCCAGTCTGCTCTAATCCAGCAAGCATTTATGTTTGGAAATCCTGATTTCAGGTAATGGGTGAGCAGATAGGATTCTGTTCACAAAACAGCTAGGCACTGGAGAGGCTGCATCTCTTATTGCTGTTACGGCCTCTTACATCCCAAGAAAACAAAACATGATTTCGTCAGCATTAATTTTCAATATTTTTGAAATGCTATTTTTACATTTGTTTCCTGGCGTAAGAGAAAAGCAGGGGAAGGATTGGGGAACGCTACAGGAAAGGAGCCAAGAGAAACTTGACTTGGGGAGAGTGGGTGGGAGATCAAAGGTGGAAGAGCTGGTAGGGGAGGACCAGGGCCCGCAGTGTGGGAACAGAGCCCATTGATGCATCAGGATGTGGGCAAAGAAGGGACCAGACTGCCCTTAGACCAGGGCAAGAGGCCTCTGCCCCGAGCCTCACACTTTAGGGGATGCTTGATAAGATTTCAATTTTCTTAAGTTTACTGAGGCTTGATTTGTGACCCAAGATATGATCTATCCTGGAGAATGTTCCGTGTACACTTAAGATGAAAGTGTAATCTGCTGTTTTTGGATGGAGTGTCCTATAAATATCAATTCAATCTATCTGGTCTATTGTGTCATTGAAAGCTTGTGTTTCCGTATTAATTTTCTGTATGATCCGTCCATTGGTGTAAGTGAGGTGCTAAAGTCCCCCCACTATTATTGTGTTACTGTCGACTTCCTCTTTTATAGCAGCTAGCATCTGTCTTATGTATTGAGGTGCTCCTATGTGGCGTGCATATATATTTATAATTGCTAGATCTTCTTGGATTGATCCCTTGATCACTATGTAGTGTTCTTCCTTGTCTATTGTAACATTCTTTAAAGTCTACTTTATCTGATATGAGAATTGCTACTCGAGATTTCTTTTGATTTCCATTTGCATGGAATATCTTTTTCCATCCCCTTACTTTCAGTTTGTATGTGTCCCTAGGTCTGAAGTGGGTCTCTTGTAGACAGCGTATATACAGGTCTTGCTTCTGTATCCATTCAGTGAGCCTGTGTCTTTTGGTTGGAGCATTTAATCCATACATATTTAAGGTAATTATCAATATGTATGTTCCTATGACCATTTTCTTAATTGTTTTGGGTTTGTTTTTGTAGGGCCTCTTCTTCTCTTGTGTTTCCCACTTAGAGAAGTTCCTTTAGCATTTGTTGTAGAGCTGGTTTGGTGGTGCTGAATTCTCTTAGCTTTTGCTTGTCTGTAAAGCTTTTGATTTCTCCATCAAATCTGAATGAGATCCTTGCTGGGTAGAGTAATCTTGAGCTTGAGACCTTGAGCTCTCTTGTACCAAGAGCTTCGTATGAGGCCATTTGTGACGGGCCAGAAGACCTTGCACAGCCTCATATTTTAAGAACTCAGCAGAAATAACTCCCCGGATGCAGATTATTCTCCTTTAGATGACTGGCCCACTGCGTTTGAACGAGATTCTAAAACAAAACTGAGGCTGTGAAGTTTCTTTTTAGTTAACTCAATTGTGAAGTATGACATGCAACAGAGAAGTGCTGAAAATAAACGAAGAGCCCAAGGAATGCCCATCTAACCTTCCCAAAACCCTCCAACAAGAGAATATCGTAAGCACCTCAGAAGCTACCCTTTTATTTCTCCCAATTACCAACACCTTCTAACTCCCCAAAGTGAAGTACTGACTCTGAACTCTATGATTTGATCGTAACTATGTTCAAACTTAGTATAAAGGGAATCATAAATATTCTTTGGGGTCAGGCTTAAGTTTGTGATGCACCCATGTTGTTGATGTTCAACTGCTTTCATTGCTGGGGGATATTCTATTAGATCACAGTCCACTTTCCTTCTGCAGTTGATGTGCATTTGGATTAGGTCCAGTTTGCGGCCACTAGGAATTAGGAACATCCTTGAGCACATGTATATGTTTGGAGCAGGATTAACAGATCACAGGGTGTGCATTTTGAGTAAATGCTGTCAAACTGTTTTCCAAAGGCTTTTTTTCAATATACACTTTTTCACACACAGAGTAGTGCACAAGAGTTCCCACTACTCCGTCAGCACTCAGCTCCTGGTCTCAACCATTTTAACTTTAGCTGTTCTTCTCAGTGTTTAGCAGTATCTCGTTGTGGTTTTAATTTGCATTTCCTTGGTAACTAATGAGACTGAGCACTTTTCCAGTTATTGGCCATTTGGATATTCTCTTTTGTGAAGTGCTTATTTGAGTCTCTTGTCCATTTCTCTAACTGGGCTTTCTGTGTTTTTCTTAATGAGTTTTAGGAGTTAGGAGTTCTTTATTTTCTATGGTACTGGTTCTCAGACTTCAGAGTGCACCAGAATCATCCTTAGGCCTTGTTAAGACAGACAACTGGTCCCTACCACCAGTGTTTCTGATTCAGTAGATATGGGGTGAGACACAAGAAAGTGCATTACTAACAAGTTCCCAGGTGATGCTGATACTGCTGGCCTAGTGACCACACTGTGACAACACATGTCCTACAGGTGTTTTAAATGTAGCAGCAACAGATGTTTCTTGTTAGTTTAGGGCAAAAAACCCCCCCAAAACTTCAACAATTGACTACCTGGTTCAAGCTTGGGACATAAGCTAATACTTTCCCTTTATGGAAGGGGTACGACTGGGATTACTTCAGTAGCAACTGTTTAAATCTGTCTGACACCCTCCTCTCTGCATAGAGTATCGGGTTTACCTGCTTAGCCAAGAAACCAGTTGATAATAGATATTTTATTATCTCAGGGAAACTCAATGGCTTTCAACAGCAAGGACATGAGTCAGTTATACCGCTAAAAACAAAAATACAGATCTCTGGAGATGAAACCATTTATTTCAATTGAATTGTGTTTCATTAAAAAACTCTACAATGACATTAAAAAAGAAATAAAATAGAAACATATTTAACTGCCTTTAAAGACCAAATAAACACATATATATTTCAAATATTTCCACTGTTTTAACAAACCTCAATATTATCCTTGTTGTCATGTCAGGCTCCTGAAATAAGAACCATGACTACTACACAATTTACTGGACTAAACATTAACCATATTATTTCTAAATACAAACTGCACTCAGTGTATTTTGGTAGGTTGCTGAGTATGTGGTTTTTAAGGCTTAATTCTATGAGACGTCTGTTTCTCTCTGTTAAAGAATCCAAAAACCGGCTATCAGAAGGCATATACGTGTGTGTGTGTGTGTGTGTGTGTGTGTGTGTGTGTATATATAAAAATATATAAACATATATTCCATTTGAGGGCGGTTATGCCTTATTCTGAGAGTACACGTAAAACCAGGACAGTAAAAACTTTAGTAACTTGAACACACCACATCATAGCCACCACCATCAAGAAAAGCTAAGGACCCATAGTTCACACAAAGTACAGCAGGCCCTAGGAAGTATTGTGGTTTGTTGATCTCCTAATCAGAAAGAGCTAAACCAAGTACAGCTAGTGGTCAGAAGCAAACTAACCTAGGCGGGCTCAGGAAAGTGAACCTTCTTGATGCCTCCTGAGAACATACTGTATAAATACAGTCAATGTATGCAACGTCTTTCTGTTTTTCTCACCAAGTCAGGAGAGCCCATGCATGTGATTTAGAAAGGATTTCAATGACGGGCAAAGCAAAATCCTCATGTCAGCAGAGGGTCAACCGTCAACTGACGGTCAATTGAGGGTCAATTACAGTTAGCAGCACGGCCTTTTTGAAAATATCACCAAGCTGAGTCTAAAACTGCAACAGATATCATGTAGGAGCCACGAAATCTAGAAGACGATCAAGGATAACACGTGTCCATCATTATCAAATCCCCTAGAAGGGCTCCTATTTTCTGAAAGCATTTTCTCTTCCATTTCTTTTAGAAAATATAATTAAATACTGACCTTCTGTATTTTAACCATTTATCTTTTTTGGGGGGGGCCTCTCCTACTATAGTGCCACTTAAACTAAAGTGTATTTTTTTGTTTTTCCTATTAGTTTTTTCTGTACTAGTTTAGCCAGAGGTTTTGGGCAGGGAATAGTGGATCCTACTTATGTTAAAGAAAGTGGTAAGGCAAAATGATAACTTCCACAGTCTTCAAGTAAACAGAAGCCCTGATATAACTGGAAAGTAATATGTAATTTGGGGGGGCCAGTAAAAAACATCTATGACAACTTTGTCTTATACCGTAGAAAATGTGCTTTGGCTCTGGAGTCTCTTTAAGGCACAAAACCTGGTAAACAGCTTTTATTGGTGGCCTGTACCTCTGATTTAGATAAGACAAAAAATACTATAACGTATAAATAACAACAATAAATCATTTTGGTAGAGCTTGAAATCATTGGGTGAAGTGGAGGAAAAAAATTCAAATAGACTAACAACTTGTATGTAAATATTTGTTGCTGGTGTGAAAAAAAAAGTAAAATGTAGTTTACACAGTGCAAAGACTATTGAAAAAATGTCTTTGGAATAGACTTGACCTCATGGTAGAATCACAGTGCTGTCTCAAAAATTGTCAAGGCTGAGGGCTGTCCATTGGAAGCGTTCATAACCACATGCCCATTGTGAGTAATTTCTGGATAATTCCTTTTGAAGTACACCTGAAAAAAAAAAAGACAGGTATAAAAACATGTTTAAAAGTTTTAAAGTCCTCCTCCCTAAAGCAACGCATTTCTTTTCTTTTTTAAAAAATTTATTTATTTATTTATTTTGGGCTGCATTGGGTCTTCTTTGCTGCTCGCGGACTTTCTCTAGCTGCGGTGTGCGGGGGCTACTCTTTGTTGTGGTGCGTGGGCTTCTCACTGCGGTGGCTTCTCTTGTTGCGGAGCATGGGCTCTAGGTGTGTGGGCTTCAGTAGTTGTGGCCTTGGGCTCAGTAGTTGTGGCTCGTGGGCTCTAGAGCACAGGCTCAGTAGTTGTGGCACACAGACTTAGTTGCTCTGTGGCATGTGGGATCTTCCTGGACCAGGGCTCAAACCCCTGTCCCCTGGATTGCCAGGCGGATTCTTAACCACTGCGCCGCCGGGGAAGCCCCAAGCAGCGCATTTCTATGTCCACTTTTCATGTGAAGCAATCCCATCACTAGTGGAGGAACAATTGAAAAAACCAGGGACGTATTGATTCTGTGGAGGAAGTAGCCCCATTAAAACCCTCAGTGGGGCTGGGCCTAATGCCAAACAACCTGTAGATCCACTTGAGTTCTGATCATTCTGATTCACAGATAATGCTTTATCACTACATTAAACTGATAAGTGAAATCATTTTACTGACTCAAAGCCTGGCGATAAATTAAAAACAGGGTGACAAAGAGGCTGGGAAATCTAGCGTCTGCATGAGGGTTTCTCATTTTCACACAGAAAATGAGCACAATAGATTTGGATGTTAATATCAGGTTGCAATCCCTATATTTTATAAACTCTGATGACAAGCATTGAAACGCTGGCGTATATGTATGAAATATCCTGGCATTTAATTTGTGCGGCAAAGCAGTTATAGGGCCTATAGAAATGTGATTTGTGGATAGTGGGATATAAGAATGAAAAGAGAATCAGAAGCTTTAACAATGACTCAACCAAGCAACTTCTCTAAAATGGAAGATGATACCAAATAATAGGACAGGTCTTTGCCAAGCCTTTGAGTTCTTGAATTCTACCAATTTCTAGCTGAACTGGAAGAGATACAGGTTTTCTGATAAATGTATAATCAGAACACAATGGAAATGAAATGCTGTCAAGATTCTCTGTTCCACAATCATCAGTTTTTAGTAGCTGTATCGTATCTCAGTTCCTTGACAGATGCACAGAACAAAATGAAATAATGTCAAGACTTGTGAGCTCTTATCTCTAAATGTGTTTGGGTGAAAAAGGACTTCAAAAGTAATTTCTTTTTCCTCCAAAGAAGAATGTGAAAAGTTTTGTTTGAGTCTTTAAAACAGAAAATGTACCATCTATCTGAGGCTTGCTCGTGTCATGTGCTAGGGTGCTTACGTCATACGAGCTCAGATCTATTTTACAAAACCTGACTCCAAGTACATTTGTGAGTGCTGTCCACAAAGTTATCATGAGAGATAGTGGACGTCACATATGAAATGGAAAAGCTCTGAGACACCTACCTTCATATTATGTGTACTTTCTTTTTCTCTTATTACTACCCCCAAAACAGCACTACATATGAAATGCTGTATATTAAAATGTCACTTAAAAGGAGAAAAACAAGAATTTCTCCAAGAATGCTTGGATCCCACTGGATGAAATTCGAGGTTATTTCCATTATAATGATAATGCAAGGATTTAAAAATAAATCTTTTGGGGGGGGGCTAATCGCATTTCATCCCCCTCCTCAATTTTTTTTTAAATAGCCATACTTGTGAGGTTATGTATTTATATACTCTGTTAGTGAAAGTAAAAATAGCCAGAAGAACAGAAGGGAATTCATTTCATTTCCTACTGCTTGACAGCCACCCCTCCCCCACCGACCTGGTTCCTTTCTCCATACCCCTTTCTCAATGTAATTTTTTATTAAAAATTTTTTATTAGTAGCAATATTTAACCAAAATGGTCTTCATTTCATGGTCTGAAATACTTGGAACTGAATAATGAAAATGAGCTTCCTGTGTATAAAATCCTTGATTTGACCTTTCTTTTCCTCATCTGTTGCCATGGTGTAGACCACACTCTGGCTGACAGCACAAGTGAGAGAAGGCATTTTTTTTCACAGGGCGGGTTATGAAGGGAGTTGAGATGACTGAACGCTTGTTAGCAGAGTCCTTGTGGATGGGTTGAGCCTGGAGAGGCCCAAACTCACCTCTCTCTCCTGGGACCACTGCTGACCTTGGAAAAATCACTTAAGCTCTCCCTGCACCAGCTGCCTCATTTGTGAAACGAGACAATGACTTACCTCATAGGAACTAATTGATGGCTACAAACTGCAGGTTGAAAACACGCTGAGCTAAGTGTTGGGTGTGATTATGATGCTGCTCAGAGAAGTGGCCCCTTAAGTCCACAGAAAGCAGCAGCATCACCCAGCTTAAATGATGAAAACAAAACATCTAGGAGGCCCTTTTGTGAATCTTTTGATTTTTATCTCTACAGAAGCGCAGGGTCGCAATTACTACACATTTTATTCAGTAAATATAGTAACCCGGGAGGCAGAAAATAGTTAAAAGGTTACTAACACTTTCTAACTTGTGACTTTGAGAAGTTCCTTAGGCCCTTCTGCCTCAGTTTCTCGATCTGAGGGATAATACTACCAGCTCAGAATGGTTTTAATGAGGATTAAAAGAGACAATGCCAAAAAAGTTCAAATTCTGGCCAAGCAGAACATAAGACCAGTGAGTGCTGGGTTTGAGCCTTTTCCTGTCCTTTGGGTTTAGTTCATTATAGTTCCTCCAATGTAGGTTGCAACTAAGTTTAGTATTTAAACTCCAACTTGTAAACAAAGCCACCATGATGGAATTAGATCTTAGTAAAAGCAACAGAGCAATAAACGCTCCCCTGCACGGATTAAGGCCAGCAATCGATGGTTCAATATACGTAGAATTATGGTTCAAGAATCTGTCCATTTATTCTCCCTGAACTGCACGGCCCTAGTTCAATCCCAGTAACCCTCAAACTCCTCATCTTTAAAGCAGGTCTAACTTTGGGGACATACTGACACAGGTATATTATCAAAGTTAAAGAGTGCTGGAGAGTTAGAGATGATTTCTCCTTTTAACTTAACGGAATATTGGATTTGTTTCTCCCCTTATCCTCTCAGAAATCACTCTCAACAGCAAGGATAGTGGGAGATTAAAAAGTAAACCCAGGGCTTCCCTGGTGGCACAGTGGTTGAGAATCTGCCTGCCAATGCAGGGGACACAGGTTCGTGCCCCGGTCCGGGAAGATCCCACATGCTGCAGAGTGGCTGGGCCCGTGAGCCATGGCTGCTGAGCCTGAATGTCCGGAGCCTGTGCTCTGCAATGGGAGAGGCCACAACAGTGAGAGGCCCACGTACCGCAAAAAAAAAAAAAAAAAAAAAAAAAGTAAGCCCAATATTTGATGAAATCAGGAATCATTTGAAATCACAACTGACAAAATATCTAGATGGACTGCCTTATGCAACTGGATCCAACGGGCTGTAGCAAGACAGAGAGAAAGTACCTAAAGAGAGCAGATCTCAGCAATCATGGGAGAGCACAGTTCTCCAACTAACTGGCAAATTCTAAGGTGTCCATGAGGAATCATATAGAATCACCATCTTTGCCTAAAGCATGTACACTGGTAAGGTCCTAGGACAAGAGAGATTCTGAAATGCAAGCAGCATTGTAACTGCCCATCTCTGTAGGCTAGGGAGGAGTACAGGCTTAATGAATATGTATTATCAATTTCTCTCTCTCTTACACACACACACACACACACACTCACACAACACTCACTCTCACTCACTCACTGTCTTTCTCTGGATCATGGGGAATGCTTCTATGTTAAGCAGAGGGAATTCTCTTTAGTCTGAAATGATGTGCTAGCCACAACTATCTAGCAAATATATGGTCTTAAAAAAACGAAATTAAAAAGTGAGTAGCAGGAATAATAATAAATAAAAAAGTAATACAGAATTTGTAAAACAGACCAACAAAAAATTAGGAAAAGTAACAGGATAAGCACATGATGGATGAAAGAAATAATCACTGAACAGATGAAAATTATGAAAAAAATAATATTACATATTTAAAGAAAATGTAGTACAATAATCAACCCGTGGAGGCAGAGATCTGAGAGTACAGGAAAACATGACACAGCAACAAAAGATGAAACATGAGTTGACAGATGCCAAAGTGAAAAGGAAGATAAAAATGAAAACATCAAAGAAATGACAGCTCTGAAGGCTGCACAAAGATTAGTCACTACCAAACAAACAATGAGACATGGAGGATAGAACTGAGAAAGCAAGTCTAATAATTATAAATTAATAAAAATTTTAAAAAGATTAAGGAGATAATAGCTTTATGAAACAAAGGACAATATATACATTATAGATATTTGTAAAGAGAATGCAATCAACTAAAACAAATTCAAAGGTATAATTCAAATAAACTCCCTAAAATAAAAGACTAGAAGCTAGTGACCAAGAGTCTGTGATGTTCTAGGAAAAACAAATGACTTTCAAAACAGAAAAAGAATCCTCTGAGTATCCAGGAAAGATCAAGTTATGTCTAATGTGGCCTTAGACTCCTACACGTGAATAAACAATGCTGGAAGACCCTATAGCAAAGATTACAACACAATCAGTGAAAGGACGTGTGATCCAAGAATATTATAACGAGAAATATAAACTGGTGATGTAGCAGAAAAATATTTCATACAGGTGACCCTTGAGCAACGTAGGGGTTAGGGACCCTCCACATAGTTGAAAATCCAAGTATAACTTTACAGTTGCTCCTTCATATTCACAGTTTCACATCATGCATTCAACCAACTGCAGATCATGTAGTATTACAGTACATATTTACTGGAAAAAAAACATATAAGTGGACTCCTGCAATTCAAATCCCTGTTGTTCAAGGGTCAACTCTATAGACAGTAAGTTGGGGATTCTTAACTCCAATGACCCTCTTTTATGATGGTATAGAGATTTGTTTTCAACCTTTCATTTGTACTGCCACCCACAATAGTAAATACACTTAACTTTACTTTGAGTCTCAGTACAGATTCACAATCTGTATCTATATTTATCTATCCTGAAAGGAGTTTCATGAAATATTTACTATTACTATGAAAGATACATTGCTCCTTTTCTTCTATTCCATTCGTTTCTATTTCATTTCTTAAAGCATGCTGGTCATGACTGATTAAACGGATTTCTCAGCCCTACTAGTGAATCAAACCCCTAAGGTGTAAAAACACAATACCAGAGGCAAATTTTAGCCAACTAAGAGATGGAAAAAGTATCATTTAATACAAGTAAGTAAAATAATAGAGGTTTACGGATTTTTAAAGATATGAAGATAAACAGTAGAAGGAAAAAATTAAAATCTGATGGGAGAAGGGGGAGAGAGAAGATATGACATCATTGTTCATAATGGGGAGCCAAAAATAAGAAATAAAGTATTCTTAGAGGAAATGAAAGGAACATACATAAAACAATGAGCAAAGAAACACAAATTACAGGCTAAAAAAAAATTAAAAAAAAAGAGCACTAAAAACTGACAGTATAACACGGCTGAACTAAGATAAAACGTAACTATAATCTCAATAAATGTAAATGGCCTAAACTCATATATTTGGGGGGGGTGCCTCACATGCTAAGATTAAATCTCAGAGCTAAACCTAACTACATGCCATTGCAAGAGACGTAACTGTAATCTGCTATTAAAAGATAATCGGAGGAATCCCCTGGTGGTCCAGTGGTAGAGAATCCATCTTGCAATGCAGGGGACACCAGTTCGATCCCTGGTCACACAACTAAGCCTGCGTGCCACAACTACAGAGCCCATGCACCACAACTACAGAGCCCATGCACTCTGGAGCCCACACGTCACAACTAGAGAGAAGCCTGCACACACACCACAATGAAGCGAAGAGCCCACGTGTCACAGTACAAGATCCCGCATGCCACAACTAACACCCAATGTAGCCAATAAATAAATAAATATTAAAGAAAAAAAGACTATCAAAGAGTGGGACTTCCCTAGTGGTCCAGAGGAGGTTAAGACTGCGCTTCCACTGAAGGGGGAATGGATTTAATCCTTGTTCAGGGAACTAAGATCCCACATGCCCCACAGCATGGCCAAAACAAAAACAAAAACAGACAGTCAAAGACATACCAGGGAAATGAAAACAAGGTGAAAAGGGGGACTCAATTTAATTATGAACCATATTGGATTTAGGGCCAAGACCATTAAATGAATCAATGAAAGGCACTTTAAAATAGTAGAAAATATAATTCATACTGATAACAAAAGTCAAGAATATATTTGTGCACTGAAAAAAATCATATCATCAAAAGTATAACAACCAAAGAAAGCAGGAAGTACAAAGTGAAACTTGGTAGCATGAGACTAATTCACCTAGTCCAAGTTACATTAAACGGACCAAAATAAATAAGGATAGAGAAGAACTAAATAATGTAATTAAATAGATCTAATTAAAAATGAAGCTCTATAACTTAAACAGACAATAGCCCATCTTTTTAAATACCCACAGAACACTCACAAAAATTGCCTATTTACCAGAACACACAAGAAGTATTAAGAAATATTGTTTCTTGGAGGAAACAGGACAGACAACAGTTTTTGATCATAAGGTACTGAGACTGATGAGGAAAACAGAAACAAATAAACATAAAAAAACTCCAACGCCCAGGAAGTTTTAAAGATATCCTTCTCAAATAATTTGTGGACCAAAGAGGAAATGAAAACGAAAATCGCAGAATCTATACAAAAAACTGAACTATGATGAAAGCACTACACACCAGAACCTATAGGATATATCTAAAACAGTATTCAGAGAAAAGTTCACAGCCTTGAAATATTTATATTAATAAATAAGAAAAAATAAAAACAAATGCATTCAGGAAGTAAGCAACAATAAAATAAACCAAAGAAAGATAATAGAAGGTGATAAATTATAAAAAAGAATACAAATAGTAAGTGAACTAGAGAGCTCCTCTTGTGGGGAAATAAACACAAAACTGTAACAATTAATTAGAAGGGAAAATGAGGAGCAGGGAATGGAGAAAGCATAAGTACGATGTAGCCATTAAACAGAATGAGATAACTATGCACATAGATATAATATTCAATGAAAAAAGTAAGGAAGAGTTATCGTTTGTGCTTAAAAATAGGAAGGCCACATCGGCACAAATTATTACTGAAGCACAGAACGTGTCAAGAGAATAGTCAAAGATGGTGCTGGAGCTCCACCCCGGGGGAGGAGCTGTGTAATGACAGGAATGGTAAAGTGACTTAAATTTCATTTATAAAATTCTAAAACCTATTCTAAAAAAGTAAAGTTTCTGAATTTTGTAGCATTGGACACATCATTTCTTTAAGAACTGATTATTAAAAATAAAATTTAATTATTTAGAGTCTCTAATGCTACTTAGAAGAACTGTGGGTACATTTTCTTATTGGGAGATAAGGGTTGAATCTATAGCGCGAAAAAAAAATGATGCCACTTTTATCTTATAAAATGCTCAATATTCACAAAGCACTCTCTCATCTGATTCTTGTAATAAGTGCAAAGGAGCCGGGCAGTGCTGCAATCCCTGCACTACAGGTGAGGACCCTGAGGCTCAGAGACCTTGGGCAACATAAGAGGTCACGAGGTTGCTAAGTGCCTCCCTCACTATTCAAACCAGTCCAGGGTCCTAGATCTAGGATGTTAGGATTTCATAATTTTGGGGTTGTATCTGGTGATAAAACGAATAGATAAAATGAAACCTCTGTTACACACTGGCAACAAAGTTCAAAAAAGCCTCAATCAGGTCTGCTTCATCACAGAAGAAAATGAATGATAGGCATTTATCCTTTGTTATGGGACGAATTGTGTCCCCTCCAATTTTTTTTTTTTTTTTTTTTGCCTGTGTTGGGTCTTTGTTGCTGCACGTGGGCTTTCTCTACTTGTGGCGAGTGGGGGCTACTCTTAGTTGCAGTGCACGGGCTTCTCATTGCGGTGGCTTCTCTTGTTGCAGAGCACGGGCTCTAGGCGTTCGGGCTTCAGTAGCTGCGGCACGTGGGCTCAGCAGCTGTGGCGCACGGGCTTAGTTGCTCCCCGGCATGTGGGATCTTCCCAGACCAGGGCTCGAACACGTGTCCCCTGCATCGGCAGGTGGATTCTTAACCACGGTGCCACCAGGGAAGCTCCCCCCTCCAATTTTATATGTTCAAGTCCTAAACCCACCAGTTGTTCAGAATGTGACTGTATTTGGAGATAGGGTCTTTATAAAGGTGATTCAGTTAAAATGAAGTCATATAAGTGGCCCCTAATCTACTATGACTGGAGTCCTTATAAGAAGAGGCGATTAGGACACAGGCACACACAGATGAAAGATCACGTTTCTTTCTTTTTTCTCTTTCAAAGAGAAAAAAATGGCATCTACAAGCCAAGGAGAGAGGCCTCAGAGAAATCAATCCTGCCTATACCTTGACCTCAGACTTCCAGTCTCCGGGGCTGTGAGAAAATCAGTTTCTGTTAAGGTGCCTACTCTGTGGTACTTTGTATGGCAGCCCTAGCAAACTAATGTACCCTTCAGCTTTATGTATCTGAAAGGTACTTTCTCTATTTCATGGATCATCTAAAAGGGTCAATCAGACAGTGACTCAGCTTGCGTGCACCATTTTCAGAGAATCAACTACGTAGTCAAGAAAACATGACTTGGATGCACATTTTCCCAGATGTTGAGTTTTCTTTTCAAATGAATGAATTCGGTTAAGAGTGAAAAGCTTGTTGACTTAGGCTAATCCTCCCAGTGTTAAAGCTCTGAATGATGCTCTGAATGATATCTGATGTGTGCACATTTTAAAAATTGACAATCTGACAGCTTGTTCTCCTAAGAGGATCAAGCATATGTAGAAATAATGTCAAGAAGGTACTCAACTGAGATGAGAATCAGGATATGTTATTCTGTTACGTCTTTCCGAAGAAGTGACCTGAGCCAGTGGCAGGACTGAAATCCAAGAGTGATGTTCTGTCTCCCTGTGAACTTGGGTGACTGGCCCCGCCTTGGCTACCACATCAAAGGAGCAGTGTTCTCAGGCTCCACACAGAGCAGAGTGCCTAGGGTGGAACTCAGCCTCCCCCACCAAGTCACCCCCTGCGCTCCCTGGACCAGCTCTGTGACCTTAGGTGAGCCCTGGACCCAGTCTCCTCATCCATGACGGGGTATAAAATGGACCGTGATGAGGATTAAGTGCAATCATACATGCGAGAAGCATGTAAAATGAAGCATAAAGAACTACACAATTGTAACTTACCACTGATATTGTTTAAGTACATGCAGGATTACTAGACCAGGAATCACAAGATATCTAATTCTATGACCTATGTTTATTTTTCTATGTATGTTACACTTGATTTAAAACATTTATTGGAGGAAAAGATTTCTAATCCTGTGTCTGCTGCACAGTAGCATTATCACTACTTGTATATATATGGATACTTCCTTCTAAGGGGGGCTTTAGCTTCCTTACCTGTAAAATTAGGGTGTTGAACTTATGTTATGTACCTACCTAAAATGCTGTGATCTATTTCTCATTGCTCAATGTTTGATAATATATAATCATTACATATTTTTTAAGCGGAGACTTTTGACTCATACGTGAGGACACGTGTCTGATGTGAAATGCCTAAGGTCAAAGAAAAAAAGGGTTTGTGAGATTCCTGGCTGTTCTGTGACTAGGTTATATAGGGAATCCCAAATAATTATTGGATGTTAGGAGGGAAGCTCTGACTGGGAGACACTCTAGCAGATGAAAGCGCTCCGTGAATTTCATGCATTAAAAAATACAGGGCTCCAAGTGCAACTTCTCTATATTTACATTCAATATAAGTACTTATGAAAAGTTCAGAATACAATCTTCCTTGATCCCTGAACTCTTCAGCCAGCTCTGTGACCCAGCACAATTTCCTACATTATGAACAGTGGAAGGTACTGCTCTTCATTTCTAAGGCCGAAGAATGAGATAAAACAATGACAGAGAATTCAGGCCACAATTCAGATAAATGTTTCATATAGAATTAGATACTGGGACATGTTTTCTTTTCCTTTTTTTTGTTTTGTTTTGTTTGTTTGTTTGCTTGTTTAGGTTGTGGCACATGGGATCTTCGTTGTGGCATGCACCCTAGGCTTCTTAGTTGTGGCATTCGGACTTCTTAGTTGCAGCATGCCTGTGGGATCTAGTTCCCCAACCAGGGATCAAACCTGGTCGGCCCCTGCAGGCCGTTCCCAGGCCCCCTGCATTGGGAACGCAGAGTCTTACCCACTGGACCACCAGGGAAGTCCTGTAACTGGCAATTGTTGAATACAGTATTCTGGATATGCCTATGATGTCAAATTGGTTAATTGATTATTCAGATCTTCTGTATCCTGACTTAGTTTTCTTCTTGCTCTATTAATATGATAGAAAGTTGTTTTAATACCTCCCACTGATTGTGGATTTTTCTATTTCCCCTTGTGGCTTTATCCATTTTTGCCATTCTTTTTAAAAAAATAAGCTATTTTACTATTTTGAAGTCTTATAATGGGAGCATACAAATTTCTAATTCTATCTCTTGTTGGTAACATTATGGGACGTTTTCTTTAAGAGATATTTTAAATACTGAAAGAGTAATTTTATTCAACTTACAAGTGAAAATCTGGGAAATGCAGAAAAGTATAAAGAAGGAAAAATGCACCCATAATTTAACACCCGGAGGTAAAGTTTTGACGGAAAGCCTCACGACATACATTCCGAGGCCTCAACCCACCCCAACCCGCCCATCGAAAAGGGCAAGAACAGCAGACTTTCCTTCTCGCCCTCTATCCTTCCATCAGTCCCACTCCTATCTTATTCCAGAGAGAATTACAGCTGGCTGCATGACAGTGGCTAAGTCCCTTACCAGACCTCAGTTACCACATTTGTACTATGAGATACTACCACCTCACCTTTGTTAGAAAGATACCACATGACCTGAATGCTACTCATCGAGCACCTTTCTCACACCATGTACAGTGCTTAGTGCTTCCACACACCTCATCTGTGAAAATGCTTTGTAAACCTTCAAGCGCCATTCAGTCTACAGTGTTAGGGTTACTGTGAATTCTTGATTTGTCCTGATGACAATTTCATCTTCTAGAAAGAAGAGGAAGCATATGGAGGCAACCAGACCTAATTCTAAACAAAGAAGAATTAGGGAGAAAGTGACAGTATCATGTAGGAGTTTTCTTTACAGTTAGAAGCCAGAAGAGACCTACACCTTTCCCTGGTAGATCTTTCTAGACCCAATTCATAACATCCCACTCCAATTCTTCTTCTCAAACTCTCAAATTTTCTGGATGTTCCCTGACAGCATTTGCATCATAAATGTGCTAAGCACCAATCGTAAGAATGTAAAGGGTCTGCAGAATGAGTGTTCTGTGCTCTATGAGATCTGACTCCAGAGTCCAAACATGTGGAAGCTCCAGTCCGAAATCTCTCCCTCTCCTCCCACACGTGAGCGCACACACGTCCTGCATCCCGCCCCCGCTGGTTCTGCAGATTCTCAGCAGACATGTCCTCCCCCTGCAATGTACTCTTAAGGTGCAGTCATGAAGCTTTGTCTCTGGAGGCTTATAATTGAAAAGGGCAGAGTGCTTGTTACCAGACCCCTGGTGCCAGTTCCTGAGGAGTGAACCCTGGAGACGAACCTTAATTACAACTCCCCGCAGCGGGCTCACCTGTTTTGCTATTTCAGTGACGGCAGCGGCCTCAGCCTTGCCCAGTTGTTGCACCATCTTGTAAAATAGGCTGTCTCTATTTTGTAGCAAAACATATGGCTCATCATATTCTTTCAGTCTCCCTGAATCCAAAACCTGTTAATCAGCAGAAAGAAGCCCATTAGCACACAATGTTTTGCAGTAACATATTATAACTCAGACAATATTTCCAAAAGGGGTAAGACAGTGAGAATAGAATCTATTTGGGTGGTAGGCCTGGCTGGTGTTTAAACGTTTGATTACCCCGTTTTACTAGGCAGACAAAGGCCTAACCCGACCTTTTATTATTATAATGTTATAGGAAGAAAATGAAAGTTTTAGACTATGATTAGGGGCACTCAGCAGTATGTGGCATTTTATATTCTGCCCAGGGCATTTGGGGTTGTTATCATTAGTTAGTGCTTTTAGCTCTCAGACTCTTGAGCTTTGAGGGCTATTTATACAGATATACAGAGCTGGGAAATTTCTTGATTCAAGGAAATCAAACTCAATTTAGCAAAAAATTAGGGTGATGTCATAGAATCTGATGGCAAAGAGCAAATGAACTCCCGAGTTGGTTTCACAGAATCTGAGCAATTTTGGGGACACAAAGTAAATGCTTCCAGAATTTCCTTAGGGCCCTGGAATATTTCAGCTAAGTGGGGATAGAATCTTCTGCCAGAGAGGTTGAGGTGCTTCTTGAAGTTAGCTTTGGTAGTAGTTTATCCTCCTGAGAGTGAAAAGCTGGCAGTAAGAGCTGCTACCTAAACAGCTTTAGCAGAATCGCTCTGCACAGAAGAAAATCTCTAGAAATCCAATTTTCTCTTTGGATAAGTCTAAAGAAGCAATTAAGAAATTGAGCTCCAAATTCCAGCGATCAAGACCTGCACAGCACATGGGGGCAGCCCAATCTGAATTACCGAGGATCTGAATCTGTTTTCACAAATTATCTTTCCTTGCTTCTTGTTCTTTCTTCAGCTGCCTTCCTTTCACCCATTTTATTGCTCATTAATATGTCCACTAATTGGAAACTGAAAGGAAGAGGAAAGGGCTCTTAACTCTGCCTTTCTACTTATTAGTGGCTTTGGTTAATGGTTTCAGAGGGAAAAAAAGAATCTGAAATAATTGGCCCAAATGACATACCTAGGAAAACAGGTTTGATGTTAAGTGGTACTTAGTTCTTCATTTAGATCATATTTAGAGTAAATGTATCTTGAGAGAATACGATGAAACTCTAAGCAGGACACAGGCTGTTCTTCCACATCTAGGTATTAACAGTTAATTTGGTCCCAGGGTATTCAATCGGAAACATTTATTAACTCTCATATAGGCCGTTTTCCTGTTAAACTTTTACTGCTAAGAATCACTGCTAACAGCAGCTCTCTCAAAAGAGTTTAAGAATAACTGAATCTGTTACATCCACATAATTATTAAAATGTCGTATAATTTGGCCTGCCAATTTAGATGCCCTGAATGTGTAATTTTACTTATGCGTAGCATTATAGAGCATAACCATTCCTCCTGACGGTGAAGAAGAAAAAAATGCAATTTTAAAACATAGGTCTCTCTCATGCCAAAGACAAAGTAAATAATTATATCAAATAACTTCATACAACAAAGAATTTTACATTCTTCAAAAGCAACAACTTTTAAAAATCACCACTTCAGAGTTGGTGGAAATGAGTTCTCTGACTATAAAGGTTTTATATATTTTTTAGGGGAAGTATTATTAATATTTGGTCCTTGTCCAACTTTCTACTTTATTTACTAAAATTTGAACGAATAGCAAATCTTTTCATTTTCTTTCATATTGTCTAAAATACATGATTCCACCGAGATGAGTAGTTCTCAGGATTGACTAATATCTAAGAAAGGCAAAGCCAGAAAAATATTAACACTCTCAAAAAACAACAGGATTAACAATATAAATGGCAGAAACATCTATTTTGACCCTTATAAGCATTAGCAACGTAATGACTATGCATAAGGACAGTTTTCAAATTTTTTTTGTTGGGAGTGACAAATAGTTTCTGGTTTTCATTCATCTGGGAAAACATTACTAAAAAGAGGTCTGAGTTAAGGAAGAAAGGCAAAGAATATTAAACCGTAAGACTGTCTATAAACAGAAGAGGTGGAATCCAAGTTTCCTGGCCCTGGTGTTGGTTCTTCATCATCCATTTCCTAAGAATTCTCTAACTGCAGACACTGAAAACGTTGAACACAGGCAACAATATTGTTAGAGCAATTGCAGATTTTCACATGCTTCCTTTGCTCACACTTCTAGGGAGAATCCACAGTGATATGAAGACTGGAGTGTGCAGGGACTGGAGGGAAAAGCTGTGCTATTGGCTGCAAAGAAAACAGGTCACAAGCAACCAGCTCATCCTAAAAACTACAAGAAGAAGCCTTTAATGTAGAGATAGTTGTTGAGTCTTAGGAGGAAGAGGATTTCTGATTTGTCTGTCTTGCTCCATTGTTTTGTGGCAACAGAGAAAGTAAGGAAGATTCCATTAGCTGTCATTATGACTCCATCATGTTTAATAAACTTAAAATTGAAAGAACATCTTTGCAAAATAGAATTTTTAGCCTGACACATTAATGGTGCTTAATGAACCCAAACTGGGTAAATCCATTTGGAGAGCCAACACATAAACATAGCTATTAATTAGGTCACAGTTGTTTCCCAACAAACCTTTTGCTTAATTTACTCACAGTAAACAAAACCATATCCATCCGACTTTGTGCAGAAGTATTCACCAGTGCAACAAAATGTAATTATTACACCTTAAGCACTTGTAATTACATGACTTTATGGTGATAACTCTGTTGGTTAGGCCCTTCATTAGCATCTGTCACTTCCCCAGCCACTCCCCGAGGCTGGCCGCCCACCCTCTGGAACATTAGGATTTGCAGCAGACTGACTTGTCTTTATGCCCTTAAAGCTTTAGGAACAGACAATCACTTGCTTTCTGAAAAGGAAACAGGAAGAGGCATCCCTTGCAGATTTTGGGGGTTCAGTTCTGGAACACCACAAAGATATGAATATCACAATAAATTGGTTCACAGGAATTTTCTGGTTTCCCAGGGCATACAGAAGTTATGTTTATACTACATGGTAGCCTATCAAGTGTACAACAGCATTATGACTGAGAAAACAATATACACACCTTAATTTAAAAATACTTTATTGCTAAAAAAACGCTAACCATCATCTGAGCCTTCAGCAAGTCGTAGTAGTAACATCAGAGATCACTGATCACAGATCACCATAACAAATGTAATGATAGTGAAAATAGTGATTGTGAAATAGTGCTGAGAATTACCAAAATGTGACACAGAGACATGGAGTGAGCACATGTGTTGGAAAAATGGCACCGATAGACTTTCTTGCCTTAGGGTTGCCACAGACCATGTGCTTCACAGATGCTGTAAACAATGCAACACCTGAGAAGCACAATTAAACAAGGTATGCCCATATTTCTAAATCAAGCAAGCAAAAAAAAATTGCCACAAAAATCAAAGGTGTGGGAAAGAACATTATTTATGAGATTTTTGCAAAATTGAAAGCCAACTGGTAATCAGAAGCTCCAGAACAACATAAAAGGTTTACGCCTAGGGTGGATGGGACCACAGAGAACAATTCCCCAGCTCTGAAGCTAGGGGATGCACGTCTCTCGAGTCCCCTGAGGTCTAAGGAGTCAGCAACTGCAACCAGCTTGGACCAAGATGTAAACAAGTGGCCATGTTTACATTTCCTGGTGGGACCTCCCTGCAACATCACCGACGACCTTGACCAGGGAGCCCTAAGCTGAAGGTCTCCCAACACCGGGAGTGCAAAGGGCAGCTCCACGGTGAAGGGCAAGGTCCACCGCAGAAAACAATGTTGGTCATCACAAAGGTGACAGGTTCCGCAGAGAACCCTTGCATTTCCCTTCTCCCAATGGACTCCGTCTTCCCCATTCACTCGGATGATCAGGCCAGAAACCAGCAGCGACTCCTCTCTCTTCCCTCAGATCCCACGTTCAATCCATCACACAGTTCACTTGGCTCCATTTTGTCGTCTATCCCAAATCCAACCATCTCACCATTTCCACTGCTACCACCTTAGTCTAAGCCACCAATATTAAAAGAGAGGGCAAAATTATAAGGGAGAGTGAAAACCGCATTTGGAGAACTGAAAGACCATCAATGTGGTTTTAGCTCTAAAGGAAAGAGCAGAGTGAGACAAAACTAGAAAGGTGGGGAGGGGCCGAGCTGTAAACCACTTTGTAAACCATGTTAAGGATTTGTTCAGAAAAACGGAGACAAATTTGAGATTACAGAAATTTACCAGAATATACTGGTCCATAAAGCATTAAACAAATGGACATATTTTGATAACGGCAACAAAACTGATTGGCTAAGGTGATACAGATGTTCACACCTGTGGATCAAGTGCTGATGGATAAGATTTAGGAGTGACCAGCTGACATGTCTGCAAATTCTGTCCCTTCTCACTGCTTCTTTAACCCATCATATATTCCACGGTGACAGTATTTCTAATAATTAGAGAATAAAAGAAACCAGCTACCATAAATGCTGTAATACCAAAACCCAAAAATTAATCTCCAGGTTACATTTAGGAGCAATGATTAAATTCAGTGGATCCCCCAACTGAACTGGATGGAGATCAAGCCACCATTCTGCTGCTGCCTCGAAATACTGACAAAGGGCTTGAAATAGGTAAACTACACAGCATCGTTCATTTCTTGTGGAAGAAAGATGCTTTGAGGGACAGTCTGGAAAATACAGTGCTGAGACATGAGACCAACAAATCGAAAAGTAAAGAACAGAAATAAAAGGATACTTTTCCAATTAGCATTCAAGAACACAAAATGAGGGACTAAGGATGATCCATGCTAAACAACGTTCCTGGTTTCTAAGTGTCATTGTCCTACAATCTTGGAATGTCACCTGGTCCCGCACAGAAGACTGCCAGTGGGGCCTGCTTCCTACTGTGATGTCCTAGTCCAGATGACCAGACACACTGCTTGGAGCCCAGAGCAGCCCTTTGGTTGGGGATGCCCCACTCCTGTCGTCTGCCTCCCCAGAGCTCACTCCTGTGCATGTCCAGCTCGGGGAAGTGAGGCTAATGGCGCTGCTTCAGCGCTGACAAACTGGTCAGTTCCCCCACTGAGGATCCCACCTGGCAATGCACGTGAAGTAGCATGGGAGGTGATATTCCAGAAACCGCCCAAGAAGTCAAAAGACACACCTCCATTATCATGGACACAAGGGACTTTGGGTATTACTGATCGTATATTACTATCACCTGTTTAGTATGGACCATCAACATCACTAGTTAACTGCATCTGTTGCCTCTTATGAATTGTGCAGGCTTTCTTTATCTGTTTACTTCATCACTAATCAAGATCACTGGATATAGTGGTACCTTGTGACAACAGTTATCATCTGTAAGATGAGTAAAACCAGCTCATTGCCACAGGCTGGGGGTTAGCCTGAAAATAACTTGCATTCTTTTGGGCTTCTTTGCAGTCAAAGGTTTTTCCTTTGAGGGATGATTATCTTATCATTTTATAAAGCCACACCCTAAGATATATTGACACTCAACAAGCAACAGAGGGAAAGGACAAAGAGAGAGAAAGGAAGAAGAGAGAGAAAAGTAAAAGAGGGAGGAAGGAAGGAAATAAAGCTACATAAATAAACATTAAATTACTAAGAAAGACAGAGCCAATCAAATCTGGAAGGAAGATACTAGACAGATATACAGAGACCAAAGCTTGGAGTCGGCTATGTGTGCAGTGCCTAGATCTATTGTGAAAGAGACTTGCTAGTTAGGTCTGCAGATCTGTCCTAGATAGTTGCTTCCTAACATTACTTACACAGTGTTCACTTTCATTTTCCCATGCCTCCAATTCCTATGTAGTAAAATTTCCTAAATTAAATCCCGTTCTGTTGAAATACTTTCTTTTTCTCACTAGGCCTTTCTTCTCATAGACTCCCCTCTGACAGAAAATCTTGTGAAAGTCCCAACAGCTGAGAAATTCTGCAACTTTACCCAACAACCTCTTGGCAGTCTAAATGAAAGGCTAATTTTTTGATTAAGGGAATCTAAAAATCTGAAAAAATAACTGACAAAGGAAAAATGACTGTGTTCTAGAACACTGAAATATGAAGCTGTGTCTTGGATTTGGAGTATTTTCGTGGTTGGCCATCTTAATGAAAAATAACATTTCAAATAAACTTTTAATATGAAAATATGCAATTACTGGATACATTATTTAATAGCACATTCTGAAAGTATAGGTAAGTACTTGAGTTACTGTCAGGAATGAGAGGAAAACTTAAGAGAAAATGAACTTATTGGAGGTTCCTATCACATTTTCTAAGGAAGGATACATTGACAAAACTGAACATAATTGGGAATGACTGATATTCCACAGGTGAGGGTCTTACCATTATCCTGTCGCTGTCAATAATGGTGTTCAATCTGTGTGCAATGGTTAGCACAGTGCACTGGGCAAATTTCTCGCGTATTTTTTTTTGTATTAACTCATCAGTTCTGGAAACAAAGAAGTTGAATTTAGCTCAGTAAAGATAGAAGTAGCAGACTTAAGACTCAAAAAAAAATCACATATTTTTATAATGTTTTAAAAAATCAATACTTTAAGACACAATATTGCTCTTCAAAAACTGAGTATAGAAAGTCTCCTTAGAAGATTTTTCATAAAACAATGTAAGACAGTCTTCCCTCGAAATTACTTGAAACTATCAGAAGCTGGATTTAGGAATCTAGCTCTCTTAGGATGCCTAATAACATTAACACCATATAACAGGTCTTGATTTCTTCCTTTGTTTCCTGCAATTAATGTTATCAAGAGATATCTGTGGGGAAAAGAGAGCACTTAGAACATTTCTCAGCAACATTAAATGTTTCCCATTTACCACATTTAAAATTCAGATTCCAAGTTTCATGGACCTCAGCTCCATACCTTGGATCCACATTTGCTGTGGCTTCATCAATAATCAATATACGATTTTTCCTGAGAATAGCCCTGGCTAGGCACACCAACTGTCTCTGTCCAACACTAAAGTTCGATCCTGATTCTGCTAATTCAGTATCCATTTTACCAGGAAGATCTTCGATGGCTTCTTTAAGTTGTACCTGTGGATACAGAAAGAAGAATGACATTTTCCTAAATGAACTACTAATGAAGGAGACACGCCTTTTAGACATTAGAGCTTTGAAGTCCTCAGGACTTCTTGTGTATCTTACATGTACAGCCAGGTGATGGGAAGAGCTCCTTCCAAGTAGCATTCACTGAGAAAGATGGTAGAGTCAACTCAGGACAGAAAGACCTCAGTGTCCCCCATCACTGCCACATGACATCCACCAGAAACCCCACCTAGGGATTAGTTAAGGAAGTCTCTCAAAAAATAAAGCTATTTCTCCCAATGTGATCTAAACAGGATCTTTAGGGCTGATAGGAGTCAGTACACTACAGGGAAAAAAATTTTTTTTATTATTGTGGGAAGTATGGTTCTCTAGAGACATAATCTCATCAGCACTTTACCATGTTGGAAGGTCTAAAGGTTTAAAAAAAAAAAATTCAAACAATGACAAACTGTACCACAGTAAACCTTGAGCCTATTTGGGGGATGCTTCTTTGCCAAGTTTAACACCATACTAGACCAGTCAAGGGTACTTACTTCCATTTCATTAATGTTTCATAGTGAATGAAAACTCATGAAAAACAGGACACAACATAAAGTTTTATTTTCCCCAGACTATGGGTATAGATGTTGTTTAAAGCAGTGGATTGTTATAAGATTAAACTGTACTACAAGATTAAAAAAAAAAAAACAAACCAACTTTTAACTGCCAAAGATAATCTGCCTTCAGAAACCAGAATTACTGGCAGGAAAAACTGTAGGGCCGAATCAGCTTGCTCAGAGCCCAAGCGCATCCATATAAACTGCAGATTTCACAGCTAACCTTGGAGAGGTGACACTAAATGACAAAATGTACAAATTCAAAACAACAACAATGTGAGCAATTGGTCACTGGGATTTGTACAAAAACAACAACAATCCAAACGCAATTAAAAAAAAATAAACAAGCCACAATTTTCTGAAATGAAGAGATCAAGCAAATATTCAGTAACTGTTTATTAAGTATTTACTTTCTAAAAGCAAAAGACTGTGCTAGGTTGTATGAGGAATTAAAAACCTGTGTATGGTTTAGAAGTCTAGATATAGTTTCTGCCATCAGTAGCTTAGAATCAATTTTCAGAACTAGGGCACATGCACAGAATAATTCGTATTAAAATATACAAACCATCAGCACCCTACCATTCAAAATCCTTTTCATGCAAGAGTAAGGAAATTCAAAGAAGTGGTCCAAAGTGAAACACTACACAAATGAGAGAAAATCCTCTAGAAATGAACTTATCCATATAAAAACTGAGTGAAAGGGCCAGGCTTCTGTCACCTGCATTCATGCTGCAGCATTAAAATGACATGATTGCTAATTAATAATTATTATCACATTCCAAATGTACAGTTCACCTTTATAAAATTTTTCTTCTAAAACTTCACAGCATGTTATTAGTATGAGTTCAATTATCTTTCAGTTAATAATGAAAAACTATTATTATCTCCACTTAGTAGATGTTCCCTAAGACCAGAGGAATAAAATGAATGTTGCAGGGTAATTAGGATAATTAATTCACTAGGTCACTATTAGAATTAAAACCCATAATTTTAACTTCTAATTAGTGCTCTGCTAAGGACAAAATAATCGATCTAGTTGCTTTGGGTTCTAGGGCAAAAGCTAAAAAGCATGAAGCATTATGTTGTTGGTTTTCATCGTCATCAGTACACACATTTTAACTGCACCACGTCATCAGTATTCTCCTAGGAGGTAAACAAAGTCAGTTAAACCTATAAGCTCCCCTTAGTTACCTGCAATGCTATAAATGTCCATCCATATATATTGATGTTAACAAATTAATTACATTTTATAAATTACCTCTTCTAAGGCATTCCACAGTTCCTCATCCGTATGCTCATTAAAGGGATCCAGATTTTTCCTCATTGTTCCAGTGAATAAAACAGGTTCCTAAATGCCACAAAATAGGGAATGTTATTACTGTAGCTTATTTTCATTTTACACGAATGCTTACAGAAAATAATTAAAATACAAAAGAAAAATTCACTATAATCATTAGTAATAAGGTTGCAAATGCCTCTTTACAAAATTTTATCTCTATTAACTTTCCATTTTATAAAATGTGCTCCAAAATGCCTTCCAGACCACTGAACACTAATAACAGAAGAAAGTGTTGAAGTGTATCACCTGAAGAAGAAATGGAAGAAGAGAAAGAAAGGGTTGATTTTTTAAAAAAAAAAAATGCTTTCCTGGTAATATCTACTTAAACAGAAACAAACAAAAAGGAAAGAGGATATAATTATTTGAGGAAGGTTACATCAAGAGCTATTATAAGTTAACTGCCAATCCTGGTAGGATACTGGAAAATGCCAAGAGCATGATTAGTGGAAGTTTGTGGCTCAAAGCAGAATTGCTAAATATTTGCACATTTGAACTAGAATATTTTCTTCATTCCTAAAACAGCCTTCAGGGATAGGGAATCTCTCCACATGTGTGAATGGAACATCTCCATATGTGCAAAGAGAATGTCAGCTACTGGGGCCTGTGGCACCTCTGGTTCATGAGGATTTGGCCTCTGATTAGGCATCAGCTGATCCCCATGTTCTCTCACCAGTGCATCAGGATTACATGCCTCACAGAACCTCATTATTAACTGCAAGGCCAGGATGACCTGAAACCCACTGTGACCTGTGGCATAATGAAACTATTTTGATTTAAATAGCTCTTCCTATTCATCTGCTTCAGGAGGAACCACAAGGAAATCACTCTGCAAATATATGCCTCTTGCTGGGTTTCAAGAGAGAATCTTGTATGTAAACTCATGTAGGCCATTTAAGTTTTCTTCAAGGCTCTAGTAAGCCAGGGCACAAGACTATTGGCAACAGAGAAGAGCCCAATGGTCTTGGGGCTGGACTATTCTTCCTCACTTGACAAAGGCCTGAGAAGAAAGAAGACAGACATTTCTTTTCCTTAGCCAAGAAGAATGACACTCAGAGAACCTCCAGTATGTTCTTTCCCTATTGTCTTAGTTTTAAGTCTGGTGAGGCAGAAATGCATGAAAACACAGGGTGTGCCACGGAAAAGATGCATGCCTAAGCAAAATCCAAAATCGAAGACATTATAAAGGCAGCTTTCTTTGCACAAAGTTGATCAAGTGGCTGATACACTCCAAAAGCACTGAAATCACCGGTCACACGATGTTTCAAAATGATTACTGAACTGAACTGAAAAACCCAAGACCCAAGTTCCTTGTCAGGGGAATAACTATCATTCTACTTCAGAGTTTTATAAAAAAGTTTTTTATTCTTTGTAATTATCAACTCTAAGATTCTAATAAGCCAGACGATTTTTCTTCTTTTATCTGTGTCCATGAGGTTTACACTAACGATGTGGCCAGAAGACGGAAGGCTGGTCCCCAGTATTCCACCCTCTACTTGACTCTTCTCCACATTCACCACTTAAGGCTCTAAACCATGGGCAGGATGCTACTCTGAGGCCCAAAATGAGGGACTCTTCAAGGACTGGTGTTTGAGGAGATAAAGGGGCTGAAAGATGCCAGGTTTAGGAATTAATTGGATTTAGCCCAACTGGGAGAAGTGAGACAGGGTATCTGCTTATAGTAACAACGGGACCATTTGTTTGGCCAACAGGTCTTGTACAACCTGAACATTTTTTCCTTCAGGTTCTTCTTGTAGACCAAATTCACATGTGGTAAGAGGTCTAAGTTTTTTTGATGAAGTGCCTACCTGGTTTTCTTAGTACACTCCAGAGTCATTACTTAAGCTAATCTATGAAATAAATTGCTCTCTTTTTAAAAGACAGACCTTTCTTCCTCCCTTGAACAATCAAAGGGCTCACAGTATTAGCACGTCTGTGAAGTGCAGTTTTGGTGGTTCAAGAGAGCAGTCACAGGGACCTCACTTAAAGTTTAATCACAGGCTTCCCTGGTGGTGCAGTGGTTAAGAATCCGCCTGCCAATACAGGGGACACGGGTTTGATCCCTGGTCCGGGAAGATCCCACAAGCCCGTGCGCCATGCACCACGACTACTGAGCCTGTGCTGTAGAGCCCGCGAGCCACAACTACTGAGCCTGCGAGCCACAACTACTGAAGCCCGAGCACCTAGAGCCCACGCTCCACAACAAGAGAAGCCACCGCAATGAGAAGCCTGTGCACCGCAATGAAGAGTAGCCCCCACTCGCCGCAACTAGAGAAAGCCCGTGTGCAGCAACCAATACCCAACGCAGGCAAAAATAAAATAAATAAATAAATAAGTAAAGTTCAATCACCTATTTCATAATCAGGGCCTCTCTCTATTGTCACTTTCCTCACCATCTTCTCTTTAGGAAACTCTTTGAAGGGCATGAGTCTCTCCAAAGACTAGGGGACTGAAACGGAATTCTGTGCAGAAGAGGAGTCCCTCATTTCTGAACCCCTGACCAACGCCTGAACTTGGATTATGCTAACCTTTAAACAGAGCCCTCAGACACTCTGTAGGCCTTAAGGGCCGAGAGGGTGCCCACTTAAGTCTGTACTGTCAGTCTAAAAGGATCTATTTGACAATTTCACTTCTTTATTTAGCAGCACTAGATGGAAGAAAACTGTTTTCTATACAAGAATATTTCTCTTTGTTATGACATGCCCAATATATATTTCAAAATCAGTAAAATTTCAACCAAAACTTGTTGAATGAAAAGAATGATTTACTAAAACATTAACTGACTGAAGCTGTATTTTTCTCTAAAGCCAGCAGGCAATTTGTGAACAATGTCTGTTTTAATATGTCAACGTGTTTTATGCATGGTGTTCATTTTGGTTTCTGCTCATTCTTCTTTCATCCACTTGCCAAATAAGAAAACATTATATTATCTACAAAAGGTAATAAAATGCTCACAGTAGACACAGACTGCAAGGGCAGATAAGGGTCAAATTAATGATCATTTCTGATAGATATTATTATTTAAAAGTATCCACCTGGAAGCAATGAAGCTAATATACTAATTGTATAAGTAAGTGTTGTAAAAATGTTTGCATGCAGAACACTTCAGTGTAGAGATTTATGGCAGGATATACAAACTCCATGTAAATATATGCTAAATTTATTAGCCTAAGAATATTTTTTTCTGAAGGGACACAACTAAACCTCACTTAATAAGAGGTGGCACAGTACAGTCAAAAACAGATGCTCTTGTTCAACGTAGTATTTTAAATGAAGCATTCGTTTCAAACCTGTTTTTCATCAAGGTTTCAAGTTGATACTTTTTACATGTAACCCTTTGTGCCATATTCAGTGGTAATTTTTTCCTTGTTACTAACATAACACGAGTTCATATTAGGCGTGTAACACAAAATTGGCCACTCTGAATCAGAGTATTTAATATAGTAAATTGATAATCCCTCGACACAACTGTAAGACTGAAAACTGCAGTCTTACTGGACCTTTTGTATACACTGCTGGAAGACAAGCCTCTCATTATCTTACAAAGAAATCCTACTCACTAACCTTCAGAGGGTTAAAATGCCCTGGGACCAAGACAAAAACTGTACAAGTGGTTACAAACGTGGGAGGATAAAGCACAATCCTTACCCTAATCATTTCAGTCCCAAACCAGGAAACTGCCCTCTACTAAAGTATATGTAGAGTAGCTACTGCTAAATATATATATGTAAAACTGAATGTATACTTTGCTGTACACCTGAAACTAATGCAACATTGTAAATCAACCATACTTTGATTTAAAAGAAAAAAAAAAAAAAAAAAGAAGTAGCTACTGCTGCTGTTTCCTCCAGTCCTAAAGCTATGTCCTCATTTCTAATCTAAGGACTTTTCTTAAGGGGAAGCCCATCTCCCTGTTTCAAGAATAAGAGAATCACCTGAAGTCACTTTACATTTTGGTTTCTTTTTTTTTTTTTTTTTTCTAAATCCTGTAGCCTCTGAATGAACTGATCATCATCCATATTCAGGAGAAAAGGACATTGTTCTCCAACAAAGGAAAAAGAATTTAAGTCCTGTAAAGTCCTCTTTCAGGGGCTCCAGGGAGCAGTTCCAAGGGATTTAATGAAGACTTCAGTGTCAGAAACAAAGGGCCGACTGCATTAGGCTAGAATCCAGTTGTATTTCTTTACTAGTAACAGCAGAGCCACCTCTTCTCTCTTTCAGTTTTGTTCTCAACAAGAAAAAAAGGGAAAGAAAACCAGGTAATCAGCGAGAAGTCAGAGAGACAGCTCTGGTTCACGTTCTTCAACCTACTGAAGAAAACTCAGGGAACAGAAATAGCAAAAGAGTAGACTGGACTGTATTAAAAAAATACCTAGCTGTTGATCTGATTGAGAAAAGAAAACTTTTAAATATAAAAAATGAATCTGTTTAATCATGAGAATGATGAGGGCTGCTGATCTGTGTCAACCCTTGGGCTGCAATCATAAATACTGAATTTGCATGGAAGCCCTCTTCAACTGAAAACATTTTCTTTGTGCCAATAGGATAAAGGGCTCTAGGTGTAGAGATCATCCAAAGAGGTTTTGAAATCCATTTTTCCAGATCCTTTCAGATAAGCAATCTGCTCCCTGAATATAATCTAACCTTGTTCTCTCTAACAAACTTAACTACTTCATATCATGAGCACAAATGCCATGTACATTTCTGCTACCTGTTCTGTTTAAGGAAATTATTTCGGAAGTGCTTTCATTTTTTTGCTTATTCCTGAAACTGTGAACACCAGCTGAGGAGTACCTTATTAAGAATATAGTATTTGCTTTTGAAAGTTCCATCCAGGACTCAAGGATTGATTGTCTATGTCACCACTCCCCTGCCTCTGGTTCCTATGCAGGTCTTGGTACTATCACATCTCCTCCAATTCTAACCTGCTCACAGTGAGGTCAACAGGGATGGAGATGAGCCTGGGAGAGAGATCTCAGCCCAGAAGCTCGCTGCTGCACCCAGGATCACAGAGAGCAGGGAGCCAGGGGAGAGGACGTGGGCCTGGCCCACCAAAGCGGAGCAACTCCAAGAAGCAGGACTGGGCTCCCTGGGTTCCCTGAATCTGCAGAATCTGCTCGCAGTTTCTAACATTCCCCAAATTACGGCGTGCAGACATAAGCAACACTCCTTCCTACGCATTTTAGGAGAAGAGGGATGCAAGCTTTTTGCAGTTAAGATTTTGAGTATCGTCTCCTGACACACATTACCCCATGACATATAAATGAATAAATGTGTTTCTAAATTGATACTGTCCAAAAGCGGGACATAGCACTAGGAGAAGTATCTTTCAGCTTTGTTCTGCACTTGTTAACTTTTGTGATGGTTTTGGGAATCCTTTTTAGTGGGGTGGTAGTAAAAAAAAAAGTGGGTAAAATATCAAACGAAAACATCATTCAGTACAACAAACATATATTGAAATATACATATATGTATTTGCAGTCAGACAGTTCTGATTCTACTGCTTATTAGCAATTAGACTCAGGGTAAGTTATTCATCTTCCCAAGACTCAGTTCCCTTACTGTAAAATGGGGATAACGCTGCGGGGCTCCTGTGAGAATCTGGAACAACAGTGAAGCTCCTGGTGTAATGCTAACAATGACCAGGAGGCCAGCCCAACAGGGGGACAGTGAGGGGTGGTGTTTGTCAAACTGCAGGTGCATCCAATGGATCAGTCCATTTTGTGCCTTGTGACCATCATTTTATCATTTATATTAACTAGCATAGAAGGGATATAATAGAAAATATTAGAGGGCAGGGCACAAGAGAAATAATATTTTTTGAAATTTTTATTCCCGTGTGTGTGTGTGTGTGTGTGTGTGTGTGTGTACATGAAATCATGATACGAAGCAGTTCTACTGTGACTGCAGTCAACAGCATGTTGAAGTCACCAGCAGAGTGGTTAGCTGCTCAGGCTCTGGAGTTGAGAATCTCCCTAAAATAAATTTGAATACAGGCTCTGCCGCTGACTTGATAAGTGGGTTAAGCTCACAGTGCCTCAGTTTTTAAAGCTGTCCGATGAGGAGAACTAGAACATTGTGAGGATTAGGTGGGAGATGGTAGAGAAAGAGGCTAAAACGTGTTAAGGATTCCACAAATGTTAGGAATTCCTATTAAAACTCGTGCAACTTGTCAGGGCCTGCAACAAGCACTAGAGCAACAGAAATGAGAGCACAGTCCCTGTCCTCAAGGAGAGGAAGAAAATAGTCGAGAACGTGGGGAGGACTGAGAAAAAATGCCGGAGGTCTTGGTGGAGGACGGGAAGTATGAGTGGGGTACAGGGAGGTAGTCAGGACAGAACCTGGTAGGAGGGGCGCCAGAAATCAAAAGAACAAAGAAAGTAATATTCTTTCCTCTTGTTCCCTGGAGAAAACACATTACGTAGATTTTTCGCGGCTATGCTTTTCCCCTAAAACTGCTACTGTGTTGATTTTTTTCTTTGGCTTCACTCTTTAAATTTATATAAATAACGTGGTTTATGTTATAAGCAGTAAATAAATGTAATGAAAATCACCAAGGACCGCAAAAACATAAACAGAAATGAAAGAACAAAAACATTAAACAGAAAAGAACAAAGCCTTTCCATAATGGGTTAGTCTTATAGAAATAATACCTAAAAGGCCAGTGCCCCAGTCCTTAAGAATATTTATAGTTACTACTGACTGAGCGTTCCCACAACCCAGGTATGGGCCACGAACATTTTCTCATCCAGTCACATCTTCACAACAAATCCATGTGACATTAATTCCTAGACCTAGTTTAAAGGCGAGGACACTGAAACTCGGAAGCCAAGTGACTTCATCAAGTCCCCACATTCGTATGAGGCAAAGCAGGAATAAAAACGTGGGTCAGGGGCTTCCCTGGTGGCGCAGTGGTTGAGAGTCCGCCTGCCGATGCAGGGGACACGGGTTCGTGCCCCGGTCCGGGAGGATCCCACATGCCGCGGAGCGGCTGGGCCCGTGAGCCATGGCCGCTGAGCCTGCGCGTCCGGAGCCTGTGCTCCGCAACGGGAGAGGCCACAACAGTGAGAGGCCCTCGTACCGCAAAAAAAAAAAAAAAAAAAAAAAGTGGGTCATGTTGACACTCAGTCTACACTCTTAACCATTCTGTCCCTGGCTGCCTCCTGAATGATTTCCTGGGAGCCGTTACACAAACACTCTCTCTTTAATCAACTAGCATTGCGCCTCAGAGACAAAGGGATATAAAGTGAAAAAAAAAAAGGGTTCTGTGTTTACAATGGTTGGTGATCTTCACCTACATGGATACAAAGCTCAGCACTGTTTTGTAAGCACACTCCCCGGAGTGCATACATAGAGCATACTCAGAAAAGTAGGGTGGAAACCGATGGAACAGAACCAAAACCTGGTGATGTCAAGGTATGTTTATAGTCTTTGCTCAGATGTGCTTCCAAAACATTACCGGCAGAGCCAAGAGTCATCTAATATTATTTCTTTATTTACAGAGTTCTTTTATGTACACAAGCATACAACTTTTCTTATTAAGAAGCATTAAAAGTAATGCAGGGCACGTTTCACATTCCTTTCATCCAAGAACTTAAAAGCACTTTACAGACATGCTCATTATTTCTGCAAACTAATCTCATTTGGCCCATTTCAGAGATGGGTACAATCAAAATTTAAAAGTTGGGAATCTAAAATCATTTATTTTCTACATTAATCACTAAGCCACCAATCTAATAGCCAGAGGGAATCATCAAATCCAGGGATTCTACATGCTGAAAATTTCTTTCCATTTTTCCTAAAAGGGAAACCATTATATACATAATAAATGATATATAATAAAACAGATATATCATTATATACATAATATTCTTTTACTTGTGGTAAAATACATATAAAACTTACCACTTTAACCATTTTTCAGTATACAGTTCAGTGGTATTAATAAATACCTTCACATTGTTGAAGCCATCACCACCATCCAGCTACAGAACCCCTTTCATCTTGCAAACCTGAAACTCTGTACCCATTAAACCACAACTCCTCCAATAAAGATGTAAAAAAATAAAATAACAAACAAAAAACCCCCCACAACTCCCCACTCCCCGCTCTCCTGTCCTGGCAGCTCCTGGCAACCACCATTCTACCTCTTGTCCCCATGAATTGACTAGTGTATGTACTTCATGTAAGTAGTATTTGTCCTTTGTGACTAGCTCATTTCACTGAGCATAATGTCATCAAGGTGCAACCATGCTGTAGCATGTGTCAGAATCTACTTTCTTTTTAAGGCCAAATAACTTTCCATTGTATATATACCACATTTGTTTATCCATCCGTCAATGGACCATGGGGTGCTTCCACCTCTTTACTAATGCGAATAATCCTGGTATGAACATGCATGTACAGATATCTCTGTAACATTCCCTTCTCAATTCTTTTGGGTTTATACCATAAATTAGAATTGTTGGATCATATAATAATTCTATGTTTAACTTTTTTTAGGAAACTACACAGTGTTTTCCAGTCACTGTATCATTCTGCATTCTACCAGCCATGCACAAGGATTCCCATTTTTCCACATCCTCACCAACACTTATTTTTTGGTTTCTAATTTTTCTTAAACAGCAGCCATCATAAAGGGTGTGAGATGGCATATCATTGTGATCTAACAGGATTGTCTTCATTTCAAAAGTACTTAGAGTAATTCCAGGTATTTTGGAGGCCAGGGGTAGGTAGCAACACCTGAACTCAGTCATAAGACACAAGTCCACATTCTACTTCCTTTGGGTGCCGTATTCTATATGCTTCCTACTAACCAGGCATTTCAGAGCTCATTATACCCACATTCCAGGAAGTACATTTGCCTGGCTCTTTGATCGTGTCTCTTCTCTGTGGTTCTCACCTCAAGAAGGTACATGTTTTAGTCAGCTTCCCTTGGTGGCCTGATGATTGTAGAGTATTAAAAAAAAAAACAAAAAAACAAAAAAAAAACCCAGCCCTCAACCAAGATGGCGGAGTAGAAGGACGTGCTCTCACTCCCTCTTGCAAGAACACGAGAATCACAACTAGCTGCTGGACACTCATCGACAGGAAGACACTGGAACTCACCAAAAAAGATACCCCACATCCAAAGACAAAGGAGAAGCCACAATGAGACAGTAGAAAGGGCACAATCACAGGAAAATCAAATCCCGTAACTGCTGGGTGGGTGATTCACAGACTGGAGATCACTTATACCACAGAAATCCACCCACTGGAGTGAAGGTTCTGAGCCCCATGTCAGGCTTCCCAACCTGGGGGTCCGGCAACAGGAGGAGGAATTCCTAGAGAATCAGACTTTGAAGCCTAGTGGGGTTTGACTGCAGGACTTCGACAGGACTGGGGGAAACAGAGACTCCACACTTGGAGGGCACACACAAAGTAGTGTGTGCATTGGGACCCAGGGGAAGGAGCAGTGATGCCAGGGGAGACAGAACCAGACCTACCTGCTAGTGTTGGAGGGTCTCCTGCAGAGACGGGGGGTGGCTGTGGCTCACTGTGGGGACAAGGACACTAGCAGCAGAAGTTCTGGGAAGTACTGCTTGGCGTGAGCCCTCCCAGAGTATGGCATTAGCCCCACCAAAGAGCGCAGGTAGGCTCCAGTGTTGGGTTGCCTCAGGCCAAACAACCAACAGGGAGGGTACCCAGCCCCAACCATCAGCAGTCAAACAGATTAAAGTTTTACTGAGCTCTGCCCACCAGAGCAACAGTCATCTCTACCCACCACCAGTCCCTTGCATCAGGAAACCTGCACAAGCCTCTTAGATAGCCTCATCCACCAGAGGGCAGACAGCAAAAGCAAGAAGAACTACAATCCTGCAGCCTGTGGAACAAAAACCACATCCACAGAAATATAGACAATATAAAAAGGCAGAGAGGGCTATGTACCAGATGAAGCAACAAGATAAAACCCCAGAAAAACAACTAAATGAAGTGGTGATGGGCAACCTTCCAATAAAGAATTCAGAATAATGATAGTGAAGATGATCCAGGACCTCGGAAAAAGAATGGAGGCAAAGATCGAGAAGATGCAAGAAATGTTTAACGAAGACTTAGGAGAATTAAAGAACAAACAGAGATGAACAATACAATAACTGAAATGAAAAATGCACTAGAAAGAATCAATAGCAGAATAACTGAGGCAGAAGAACGGATAAGTGACCTGGAAGAGAGAATGGTGGAATTCACTGCTGCAGAACAGAATAAAGAAAAAAGAATGAAAAGAAATGAAGACAGCCTAAGAGACCTCTGGGACAACATTAAACGCAACAACATTCGCATTATAGGGGTCCCAGAAGGAGAACAGAGAGAGAAAGGACCCGAGAAAATATGTGAAGAGATTATAGTCGAAAACTTCCCTAACATGGGCAAGGAAATAGCCACTCAAGTCCAGGAAGCACAGAGAGTCCCATACAGGATAAATCCAAGGAGAAACACACCAAGACACATAGTAATCAAACTGGGAAAAATCAAAGACAAAGAAAAATTATTGATAGCAGCAAGGGAAAAATGACAAATAACATACAAGGGAACTCCCATAAGGTTAACAACTAATTTCTCAGCAGAAACTCTACAAGCCAGAAGGGAGTGGCATGATATACTTTAAGTGATGACAGGGAAGAACCTACAACCAAGATTACTCTACCCAGCAAGGATCTCATTCAGATTTGATGGAGAAATCAAAAGCTTTACAGAAAAGCAAAAGCTAAGAGAATTCAGCACCACCAAACCACCTCTACAGCAAATGCTAAAGGAACTTCTCTAAGTGGAAAACACAAGAGAAGAAACGGCCCTACAAAAACAAACCCAAAACAATTAAGAAAATGGTCATAGGAACATACATATCTATAATTACCTTAAACGAGAAGGGATTAAATTCTCCAACCAAAAGACACAGGTTTGCTGAATGGATACAAAAACAAGACCCATATATATGCTGTCTACAAGACACCCACTTCAGACTTAGGGACACATACAGACTGAAACTGAGGGGATGGAAAAAGATATTCCATGCAAATGGAAATCAAAAGAAAGCTGCAGGAGCAATACTCATATCAGATAAAATAGACTTTAAAATAAAGAATGTTACAAGAGACAAGGAAGGACACTACATAATGATCAAGGGATCAATCCAAGAAGAAGATATAACAATTATAAATATATATGCACCCAACATAAGAGCACCTCAATACATAAGGCAACTGCTAAAAGCTATAAAAGAGGAAATTGACAGTAACACAATAATAGTGGGGGACTTTAACGCCTCACTTACACCAATGGACAGATCATCCAAAATGAAAATAAATAAGGAAACAGAAGCTTTAAATGACACAATAGACCAGATAGATTTAATTGATATTTATAGGACATTCCATCCAAAAACAGCAGATTACACTTTCTTCTCAAGTGTGAACAGAACATTCTCCAGGATAGATCACATCTTCGGTCACAAATCAAGCCTCAGTAAATTTAAGAAAACTGAAATCATATCAAGCATCTTTTCTGACCACAACGCTACGAGATTAGAAATGATTAACAAGGGAAAAAACGTAAAAAACGCAAACACATGGAGGCTAAACAACACGTTACTAAATAACCAAGAGATCACTGAAGAAATCAAAGAGGAAATTAAAAAATATCTAGAGATAAATGACAATGAAAACATGATGATCCAAAACGTATGGGATGCAGCAAAAGCAGTTCTAAGAGGGAAGTTTATAGCGATACAAGCCCACCTCGAGAAACAAGAAAAATCTCAAATAAACAATCTAACCTTACACCTAAAGGAACTAGAGAAAGAAGAACAAACAAACAAAACCGAAAGTTAGCAGAAGGAAAGAATTCATAAAGATCAGAGCAGAAATAAATGCAATAGAAACAAAGAAAACAAAAGCAAAGATCAATAAAACTAAAAGCTGGTTCTCTGAGAAGATAAACAAAACTGATAAACCACTAGCCAGACCCATCAAGAAAAAGAGGGAGAGGACTCAAATCAATAAAATTAGAAACGAAAAAGGAGAAGTTACAACAGACACCACAGAAATACAAAGCATCCCAAGAGACTACTACAAGCAACTCTATGCCACTAAAATGGACAACTTGGAAGAAATGGACAAATTCTTAAAAAGGTATAACCTTCCAAGACTGCACCAGGAAGAAATAGAAAATATGAACAGACCAATCACAAGTAATGAAATTGAAACTGTGATTAAAAATCTTCCAACAAACAAAAGTCCAGGACCAGATGGCTTCACGGGTGAATTCTATGAAACATTTAGAGAAGAGCTAACACCCATCCTTCTCCAACTCTTCCAAAAAATTGCAAAGGAAGGAACATTCCCAAACTCATTCTATGAGGCCACCATCACCTTGATACCAAAACCAGGCAAGGATGTCACAAAGAAAGAAAACTACAGGCCAATATCACTGATGAACATAGATGCAAAAATCCTCAACAAAATACCAGCAAACAGAATCCAACAGTACATTAAAAGGATCATACACCATGATCCAGTGGGATTTATCCCAGGGATGCAAGGATTCTTCAATATACGCAAATCAATCAATGTGATACACCATATTAACAACTTGAAGAATGAAAACCATATGATTATCTCAACAGATGCAGAAAAAGCTTTTGACAAAATTCAACACCCGTTTATGTTAAAAACTCTCCAGAAAGTGGGCATAGAGGGAACCTACCTCAACATAATAAAGGCCATCTACAACAAACCCACAGCAAACATCATTCTCAATGGTGAAAAAATGAAAGCATTTCCTCTAAGATCAGGAACAAGACAAGGATGTCCACTCTCACCACTATTATTCAACATAGTTTTGGAAGTCTTAGCCACGGCAATCAGAGAAGAAAAAGAAATAAAAGGAATACAAATTGGAAAAGAAGAAGTAAAACTGTCACTGTTTTCAGATGACATGATACTATACATAGAGAATCCTAAAGATGCCACCAGACAACTACTAGAGCTAATCAATGAATTTGGTAAAGTTGCAGGATACAAAATTAATGCACAGAAATCTCTTGCATTCCTATACACTAATAATGAAAAATCTGAAAGAGAAATTAAGGAAACACTCCCATTTACCACTGCAACAGAAAGAAGAAAATACCTAGGAATAAACATACCTAGGGAGACAAAAGACTTGTATGCAGAAAACTATAAGACACTGATGAAAGAAATGAAAGATGATACCAACAAATGGAGAGATACACCATGTTCTTGGATTGGAAGAATCAATATTGTGAAAACGACTATACTACCCAAAGCAATCTACAGATTCAATGCAATCCCTATCAAATTACCAATGGCATTTTTTACAGAACTAGAATGAAAAATGTTAAAATTTGTATGGAGACACAAAAGACCCTGAATAGCCAAAGCAGTCTTGAGGGGAAAAAATGGAGCTGGAGGAATCAGACGCCCTCACTTCAGACTATACTACAAAGCTACAGTAATCAAGACAATATGGTACTGGCACAAAAACAGAAACATAGATTGATGGAACAAGATAGAAAGCCCAGAGATAAACGCACGCACCTATGGTCAACTAATCTATGACAAATGAGGCAAGGATATACAATGGAGAAAACACAGCCTCTTCAATAAGTGGTGCTGGGAAAACTGGACAGCTACATGCAAAAGAGTGAAATTCGAACACTCCCTAACACCATACTGAAAAATAAACTCAAAATGGATTCGAGACCTAAATGTAAGACCAAACACTATAAAACTCTTTAGAGGAAAACATAGGAAGAACACTGTTTGACATAAATCACAGCAAGATCATTTTTGATCCACCTCCTAGAGTAATGGAAACAAAAACAAAAATGAACACATGGGACCTAATGAAACTTCAAAACTTTTGCATGGCAAAGGAAACCATAAACAGGACAAAAAGACAACCCTCAGAATGGGAGAAAATATTTGCAAATGAATCAACGGACAAAGGATTAATTTCCAAAATATATAAACAGCTCATGCAGCTCAATATTAAAAAAACAACCCAATCCAAAAATGGGCAGAAGACTTAAATAGACATTTCTCGAAAGAAAACATACAGATGGCCAAGAAGCACATGAAAAGCTGCTCAAAATCACTAATTATTAGAGAAATGCAAATTAAAACTACAATGTGGTAACACCTCACACCAGTTAGAATGGGCATCATCGGAAAATCTACAAACAACAAATGAGGGAGAGGGTTTGGAGAAAAGGGAACCTTCTTGCACTGTTGTGTAAATTGAAACAGCCACTATGGAGAACAGTATGGAGGTTCCTTAAAAAAACTAAACATATAGAATTACCATATGACCCAGCAATCCCACTACTGGGCATATACCCAGAGAAAACCATAATTCAAAATGACACACGCACCCCAATGTTCATTGCAGCACTATTTACAATAGCCAGGTCATGGAAGCAACCTAAATGCCTATCGACGGACGAATGGATAAAGAAGATGTGGTACATATATACAATGGAATATTACTCAGCCATAAAAAGGAACGAAATTGGGTCATTTGTGGAGACGTGGATGGATCTAGAGACTGTCATACAGAGTGAAGTAAGTCAGAAAGAGAAAAACAAATATAGTATATTAACGCATATATGTGGAACCTAGAAAAATGGTACAGATGAACCGGTTTGCAAGGCAGAAATTGAGACACAGATGTAGAGAACAAACATATGGACACCAACGGGGGAAAGTGGCAGGGGGTGGGCGTGGTGGTGGGATGCATTGGGCAATTGGGATTGACATGTATACACTGATGTGTATAAAATTGATGACTAATAAGAACCTGATGTATAAAAAAACTAAAATTCAAAAATTGAAGAAAAAAAGAAAAAATAATCCAAAGTAAAAAAAAAAAAAAAACCTCAGCAAGTTTATCAAAGCAGAAAGCAGGATAGAAGATGAAGGCACAGGGCCTATGTTGCCCTTGGGTATATATGTGGAGGATAGTAATTGCTCAATAAAAGTTCTCTGAATTATTTTGTGTGGATGAAACATAAGGAATGACAGGAGCTTCTATTGTGCAAATAATCAAACACTCCCTGAAAACCATACTTATTTAAGAAGTGGAAAAAAAGAAAACAGAATCAGAGCCCAATGCAACGCTCCACCATCACAGAAACCACGTATGGGGTCTACGGGAAGCACTCCACACACACTAACCTATTTCGTCCTCACAACAGCTCGATGAGTTGGTCCTGTTAGCTGCCTCGAAAGAGAGAGAAAACTGAGGTGCACAGAGATGGAATTCCATGTCCCGTGTTCTTCCTCACTATTCCGTACTGCCTGTCTGATTAAAATCACTTACTTATGGCTGAATTCTAAAAGTCTCTCCAAAGCATATATACATGCTGTAATTCTCAAAGCCCCACAGTTTCACGGAAAGTACTCCAGGGAGATAATCACCTTTAAAAAGGTAGCTTATTTCCTACAGCATAATTCCATCATTAAGACACTTAAAATTCATGTTTCCCTACACAAACTGCTCACATGTTAAACAAACCACTTATTTTTTTTCAGAATTATGTGGTTATCAGTGGATAAAATTGTGGTACCTGAGAAAGTCTGAATCCAGAAATCTGTCTGGGTAAGTTATTAAATCACAGGCACACAAAAACAAACAAACAAACAAACAAACCAAACCAGGTATCTGATGAAAATATCTGTTGAAAATCCCTGAAGTTAAAAATATGCTCTGTTGGGGGAAAAAGGATCAACCTTTTCATCCAATGTTAAAAAAGCAATCAAATTGAAAGACATTAAACTTAGGTGCCGTATTAAAAGAATATGTGTCAATGCTCTGAAGTGCATACCTGAGGTATGATTGACATTTTCTTCCTTAAATCGTGAAGTCCAATTTCGGTTGTCAAGATCTTATCAATCCAAATTTTACCTTCAGGTTCTGACAATCTAAAAAGGGCAGCGATGAGGGAACTTTTTCCAGCTCCTGTTCTTCCCACAATGCCAACCTATAAAGAGATCCAGGAGGGATTAAGAATTCACAATATGCAACAAACCTAGGAAAACCCTTGGTTGTTGAAGATGAATTTTAAAAGTTCTGTACAGAGTGTGGTCTATAAGTTTCTCAACTGTGGCACTGTTGAAATTTTGGGAAAGATAATTCTTCGTTGGGGAATGGGGGATGTCCTGTGTATTCTAGTATATTTAGCAGTATCCCTGGATTCTGCCCACTAGATACCAGGAGCACCCCCGAGATTGCGGCAACCAAAAATGTCAGACATTGACAAATGTCCCTGGTTAAGACCCCCTGGTCCAAGGAAGAATTAAAAATAACAGAATCAGTCTACTGGCAGTGAAACAACAGCAGTTTCCCATGTGTTCAATTAGCAGTCAGCTTTTAAATTAGTTGTACTCCTAGTGTCTGGCTATTCTGAACATTGAGAATTATGTGAGCAATTTTACAGAGATGTCAACAAGTCAAGTAAGAAGTATTATACACAAACAAGAATTCAGGATCCCAGAGTCTATCATTTAAGGGGAAGTATTCTTTGCCAGACAAACAAAATCACTTCCTGATAAGAAATACCTTAATAATGCTCTATCTTGAAAGGAAACACCTTAAAATTGTAAAATGCAGGTCTCATTGTCTTAAAAGGCAGTATCCAGTAGGCAAAATACACATAATGAGATCAACAACAACAAAACAAATAACATTTGCTATTTATATGGGACCTTTCATCTGAGAACTTCAAAAGGCATTTTACAAACCAATTAATACCTTGGAAAGATACATGTCACGTATCGGTCAAGTTATTAAAATCAAAGCAGAGAGAAATTAAGTGCATTAACAATAAGATCGAAGAATCAATATAATGCAGGTAAAATGCTGGTCAGGAATGAAACTGTATTGTAAAAACTGGATTTTAGCTGTCTGAATTCAAACATGTATGCAGAAACTGGCCTTTTTTTTTTTTTTTACCAATGAGCTTCCCAACTACAAATTCCCTGGTGGGAGCTTCCCAAGAGATGATTTCATCTCTATTTATAAATCTAAATACAGATGGGGGCCTAAGATATGCTTTCAATCATTTGTAAATTAATTCAGTAAATTTTAAAAACTCATGGCTTTAAACAGAGAAGAACTAAACCCCTCTGAGCACTGATTATACAACAGTAACTTGATATATTTTCTCATTAAATACCTCCAAAGTTTCGAATCTTAGTCTGTAAAAACAATAATCGAATTTCAAAATATAATTTATCTTTATAGAGATTAACTGAAAGAAAAGTGGCTTTAGTTGATTTACATTTGTAGCCATTTTGTATGATATGGTAAATCCTAATTTATATAATATAGATGGGACACTTTCTGCATACAAGCAGGTCCTAGAGGGTATATATACATATGGGTCATCTGTTCTGTGTACATGCAGACTTTGAACATACTATGGATTTGGTTCCAGACCACCACAAAAATGGGACTATCACAAAATAAAGCAAGTCATGTGAATATTTTTCTTCCTCTGTGCATACAAAAGTTATGTTTACACTATACTGTAGCATACTAAATGTACAACAGAATTATGTTAAAAAAGAATGTACATACTTAATGTCAAACACTTTACTGCTAAAAAAGGCTAACCATCATCTGGGCCTTCACTGGGTTGTAGTAAGCTTAAGAACACTGATCACCGTTCACCATAACAAATATAATTATAATGAAAAGGTTTAAAATATTCCAAGAATTACCAAACTGTGACAAAGAGACACGAAGTGAGTAAATGTTGTAGGAAAAATGGTGCTGATGGACATGCTCAATGCAGGGTTGCAACAAATGTTTGACTTGTTATTTAAAAACAAACAAACAAACAAAACACACACACACACACACACACACACACACGCAAAAACCCCAAAGAAACAGCGGTATGCCTGTATTTCTGGGTGTTCTCATATGTAAATCAGCACACATCAGAACACAGGTGAGAACTGTGTCAGAACACAGGTGAGAACTGTGTCTGTGAGAATGTGTGTATATTCCTATGCTATTAGCTGTACTGAAGCTGATTCATCTATGCAAATTGGAACATTTGTAGACTCCTGGTAAACGGCGTAGATACGGCAGTGACACCGAAGGCTGCTTATGGCCACAGGAATGGAAGTGCAACACTCCAGTTGGAAGAGTAAGAAAAAAGCAACTCAAAGAAAACCCGGCTTAGGCTATTTCTACCATTCCGTTATCGAAACTATAATCTGAAAGTCTTTTCCAGGTCACCAAAGGGTTTTACCAATTGCCTGAGGAGAGTGTCACCATTACCAGTTAAGTTTACATTCCTAAAAGCAAAGACACTTGGAGAAAATCTTTACTGGGGGGTCTCCCTCAAAGGCGATGCTGAGTCAGTAGGTCTGGCTGGGCCTGAGATTCTGCATTTCTAAGACGCTCCAGGCGATGCAGGTGCTGCTGGCCCGGGCACCACAGTCTGAGTCACAAGGAATTAGGAAGCCTGCAGGGGAAGTGGGACAATCTGGGAGTGAGGGGAGGGGTTGCCGTGGAAATATTATGTAAAAGAGGAAAAAGCGTAGCAAACTGATATTTCTGCACATTATAGCGAGGTCTAGTACGCATCTGTAAGGATGTATCATTCAAGTAATAGCTCTGAGCAAGAAAAAAAAAGAACAAACCAAAATCAATCCACCTCTAGAGCTGGAAAAGGCTTGAAAATGGCCCAGTACTCTCGTGATCAAATCAACCACAAAATCATCTAAATGAAAAATGCAGCCAGTGTTCAGAATCTAACCAGGAAGCGTAGGGTGCTATTTACCTCATTTTGGGTCTTTATTTTCACTTGCTATTTCTTCCATGAATTAGAAACCTGCATAGTGCCTATTCATTTTTCCCATTTACTCAAACTTCCAGAAATTGGGACAGCAGAGGAAAGGATGGAAAGAGAATAAAGCTCCACTTCTGCTGGCCCGGCTCACTCCCACATCCTCCCCTGCAGCAGCCTCTCTCAATCAAATCCAACACCAAAGGGGTGTCCCAGAGCAACAGGGGCTGGGGCAGGTGCACAGGAGAGGAACCCCGGGATGTACACAGAGGGAGTGAAATGGCTTCATGACTATTCTACCCGGGTATAATCTCCAAACACAGAAATGAAGCTAACGGTGATACTGTGAGTGGATCAAGATATAAATAAAAAGTCACGTTACGACAGTTATTAATTCAGTCTCCAGATTCAATTTTCCCAAAAACATTTTCAAGCTCAGCTAATCCTATGACTTGGGGATCTTAAGATAGAAGAATACACATATGTCATGTTCCTAAGTTCTACTGCAGAGTTTCTTAGATAAATTTCCCCAAAAGCCAAAAAATATGACTTAAGATATGTGCAAATTAACAGAATTATGTATCAAACAGGAAATATGATGGACACGTGGTCGGTGAGTAAGCAAGCATGGCCTACAGAGTCCTCAGGGACAGGATTGCATCAGAGCTGCAGTGAATGTTTTCTCGACACAGCAATCCTCACCTTCTTCCCAACCTATGGTGAAACTGGAAATAATTAGAAGCCAGCTTTTGCTGTGTGACTAACTGAAGCTGCTCCCTGGGTATCATTTGGGCATTAAGTTGAATATTCTTTCCCACCACAAGGGTATCATTCATTAAATTATGGCTATAGTCCACTAGATGGGTCTGGGGTGGAAAGTTTTAAAGAGCAGTTCTTCAAGTATTTAACACTCTAGGTAATCAGTTGTTTGCGCAGTTGTCTTGTGTGTGTATTTTGGTTACTGGTCGCTCACACCTGTACATGTTACGCACTCACTCTCCCAGCCAGCAGTTCCTCAGCACCCTCTCTGTGCCCTGTAGAATGCCAATTTGGGGGAAACAAGAGATGAAAACAAGATGCTCTCCGATTTTAAGGAGCCTCAAGGTTCTGTGAGATACAGACCCACCATGACAAAGCGTGCCACAGATGCCACCAATTAATTGTGGTCAAATACAGATAACATAGAATTTACCAACTGAACCATTTTTAAGTGGACAGTTTAGTGATAAGTACATTCATGTTCTTGTCCCTCCAGAATATTTTCTCCCTTGTAACAAAGAAACTCTGTACCCATTAAACAACAACACCCAATTCCCGTTACCCAGTCTCTGGTGACCACCATCCTGCTTTCTGCCTTCATGGATTTGACGACTCTAGGAACCTCATATAAGTGGAATCACACAGTATTTGTTCCCTTTCCGTCTGACTTATTTCATTTAACCTGTTGTCCTAAAGGTTTATCCGTAAGTTGGAATTTTATTCCTTTTAAGACTGAATAATATTTCATATAAGTGGAATCATACAGTATTTGTTCCCTTTATGTCTGACTTATTTCATTGAACCTGTTGTCAAGGTTTATCCATAAGTTAGAATTTTATTCAAGACTGAATAATATTTCATATAAGTGGAATCATACAGTATTTGTTCCCTTTATGTCTGACTTATTTCATTTAACCTGTTGTCCTCATGGTTTATCCATAAGTTGGAATTTTATTCCTTTTAAGACTGAATAATATTTCATATAAGTGGAATCATACAGTATTTGTTCCCTTTATGTCTAACTTATTTCATTTAACCTGATGTCCTCAAGGATTATCCATAGATTGGAATTTTACTCCTTGCTAAGGCTGAATAATATTTCATTGTTAAGGATATAGCACATTTGTTTACCCATTCATCTGTCACTTTCATTACGTAGAAGACGCTGAGGAAGAATAGAGGGTCTCAGACAAGCAGATGACTGAGAGTTGACTCAGAAAATGAGGAGACTTTCACCAGCCACACGACAGAAGGGAAGGGTCTCTGAGGTCCAGGGGCAGCGTGCGCACTGGAAGCTGGGAGGACATGAGACACTGGGAGCACCTACACACGACCCGAGTGCAGGGGGTGTGTATACATCAGGACTTGAAGCTGGAGGGGGAGGTGCGGGGAGCTTCCTGCCACCATGTCTGTTCTCATTTAGTCTCTCTTTTTTTTTTGCGGTACGCGGGCCTCTCACTGTCTTGGTCTCTCCCGTTGCGGAGCACAGGCTCCGGACGCACAGGCCCAGCGGCCATAGCTCATGGGCCCAGCCGCTCCACGGCATGTGGGATCTTCCCGGACCGGGGCAGGAACCCGGGTCCCCTGCATCGGCAGGTGGACTCTCAACCACTGCACCACCAGGGAAGCCCCCTCATTTAGTCTCTTTTTCAAGAGCTTGTCCTGGTCCCGCCTGAGGGACTGATCTAATCAGCATCCACACAGCAAAAAAAAAAAAAAAAAAAAGAGGCAAATGGCTAAAACAAACCTTTTCTCTTGATTTAATGAGTGCTGTCAGGTGCTTCAATACCAGAGGCCCATCTAAGCTGTACGAGAAGTTCACATTGTCAAAGACGATCACTCCTTCCTGGGGCCAGGATGGTGGTGGGCGTTTCTCGTATTCCCAGGATGCTTCTTTTTCCAGATCTGTATATTCAATCACCCTTTCTACTGAAATCATCTGAAAGATATGACATCACATGAGTTAGGAACGGAAGGTCTTGTTTATGGATGTTCAAAGACTGTGAATGAGATGTGCTGCATTTATATCATTATATCTGCTTTTATATAATGAAGACTATCTCAGGTCTTAACAACCCCAAAAGACAGAAGTAGTAGTTTGATGAGGATACTGATGATTTGTAAATTTGTTCATTGTCTTCTAACACTTTTATTATGGCTACCTTCTTCAACATTATATTAAAACAGAAAGAACTAGAGAAATGAATACTATGATTTCACTGATCCAATTTTCGCATATGAATTTAAAAAAACAGAGAATTTTGTCAATGAAAAGAATATGTATGGACGCCCACCAGTAGCATTTTGCTACAGAAGGGTCATCTGTTATAGATGAATAGAAATGCATAGTCAGTTCACCTCATTTTAATAATTAGTTACTTTCTTCTCTGTTAGAGAGCGAAATAGAAAAGTTTCATTTTCATCATTTTTCTCCCTTTAGGAGAAATTGAAAATATTCGAAACAGCAGAGAATTTACATATTGACTAAGGCCTTCTAAACAACCATAACTTGATAGTACATTCAGAGAGAAGAGGCACCAATAAAGTCAGGTGTTCAACACATACAAGGAAAAATTCTCAAATGGGGAGGCTGGGGCATAATTAAATTAAATGAATTAAACAACTAAACCTCAAAATACTAAATTCTCCTTTCACCAGGAATGAGGAATTACCCTAGCTTATATCTTCTCCAGGATTTCAGAACCTCCCTCCTACAGAGACATTTATTATATTCGAAGACAGCTTGTGATGAATATAAAACCTGCTGACATGGCATACATAAGACTGAGAAAAAGATGTATATATTTTATTTTAAATAAATTGTAAACAGATGGAGGAAGGATCTAACAAACCCTGTTAGCTATGATGTAAAAAAAAAAAAAAAGTTTTAAGATTTCTTTTTACATAAGAATTGCCTTTATGTGATGTAATGACAAGGAGACCTGAATAGGCTAAAAGGTAAATGTTACCATATTTTCAACTTCGGCACTTTGCCGTACGCACCACTGGAACATCCCCATGAGCGTGAGGGCGTAGGACAGTGCCAGGCCAACCTGCCCGGCATCCAAAGCTAAATGAGGAAGAAGAAAGGAAATAACTTAGCTCCATTCTTAACCCTGAGTTGGGATCCTACTGTCACTGTACCAAGACTTCTTTATAATATTTAAAACACTTGCACATAACAACAGCATTACTTATATTTTTACTACGTGTTGATTGAGACCATGATACAACAAAAAACAAACAAAAAAAAAACTATATACTCAGGAAACTATTAAATAAGTTTATTAATCCCAACAGGATTGACATACACTCGACAGTATTATACAGGCGAGGAATCTTGTCATCATTCAGGCTTTCGTCATTATGGTTTCAAGGACCATTATGTAATTTCACGTTGCATGCCCAACGCAGCCGCAGTTGGAAACCACGAAAAACAAGTGAATAGGTTCTAAGAGCCAGTACTTTCAAATCTAAAATACTGCTCTCATTGTTCCATTATTAAACACCATGATTCAGTGTCGTTACTATGGAATAGTTAGGGATGGTGAATTCACGCCGCACACACCACTTCCTGCTCATGTGGTACCCACACGGCAGAGGATACTGTTCTTTCCTACAGAGAATATTTCTCACCTCAGTACACCAGGAATCTACAACCAAGAGATCCGAGGAGCCTGAATGCCATAGGCTTGACAAAAAGCTTAATAGCAAACTTGGTTCTCTCCTCCCAACACTAAGACGCTATCAGGAATGTTCAGAAGGTCAGTTGCTAGAGTTGTATAGACTTCAACCCATTTAAGAAATAGAAAAGGATCAAAGTCCTCATCAAGACATCTCATTAAAGGCCTCATCAAGACCCAGATGACTCCTCTACAAGGGCCACACTGAAAAACCACACGCTGCAAACACTTTAATACAATTCATTAGAACCAAATGGTATATGGGATTAGACAAAGAGGCAAGAGTTTAAATTAATAACTGCAAACGAAGCTATAAATTGTAATCATAATACAAATAGTTCTTCACATCTGTACTTACTTTTTGCCAGAATCAGGGACCCAAAGGCAACAACAATGACAAAGATGGCACAGATGGCATCCAGACGCACAGCGAACCATCGGGACGTAGTCAAAAACAAGAACCAAGCCTCTGGATTTGTGAAGTATAATAAGCATAATGAATAAGCAGAAGTATCATGGAGGCTGCTTCTAATGAGGGAGGGCATTTTGCTCAGTTGAGCTACAAAACATTTTTACACAAGGTAGGACAGCAAAGTTACATACTCAAGCAACCTAAAGATCACAAAAAGTTAGGTTCTGACACAAGACAACGTATGGCATACACAGTCCAGGGGCTTTATGGGAAGAATGTACTAAAATCTTTAACCCACAGGTTATAAACCGAATTATGATCATTAATAATGAACATAGAAAAATGGTCTCGTTGGTGTGTTTCTTACAGTTCTGGGCCTCAACATGAGGCTCATCCTCTCACAGGGTTGACTGTTCCTAGTTCTCTGCTGGCAGAGAGTGCAGCTCGCACTCTGTTTCCAGCACCTTCTGCACTTACTACAGGGCCCTGCACAATGTTTATTCTTAGGAGCCAGCATCCAAACGACCATCAGCTACCAGGATCTGCATGTGGCTTTCAAAATACCATTTAATCTTCAAAATGCAATAAAGATTGGAAAGTTGGCCCAGGATTTTACTGACATAGAGGGAATTCTGGGTGGCAAATCTGATAAGAGAGAAATTATTTTCCTTCTTCAGGTCTGCCAACCTGTATGCTCTGAAAACAGTCAGCAAATTACAGCCTGAGGGCCAAGAATGGCCACAACCTGCTTTTGTAAATAAAGCTTTACTGGAACACAGCCATTTGCTGAGGTATTATTTTTGTCTGCTTTAGTGTGGTAATAAAGAGCAAAGCTGGAATTCCCTGGTGGCACAGTGGTTAAGAATCCGCCTGCCAATGCAGGGAACATGGGTTCGAGCCCTGGTCCGGGAAGATCCCACATGCCACAGAGCAGCTGAGCCGGTGTGCCACAACTTCTGAGCCTGCGCTCTAGAGCCCGCGAGCCACAACTACTGAGCCTGCGATCCTAGAGCCCGTGCTCCACAACAAGAGAAGCCACCACAATAAGAAGCCCGCACATGGCAACAAAGTGTAGCCCTCGCTCACTGCAACTAGAGAAAGCCCACGTGCAGCAAGGAACACCCAATGCAGCCAAAAATGAACAAACAAACAAATAAATAAATTTTTTGACAATTCAATGATTAAAATAAAGAGCAAAGCTAAGTAGTTGCAACAGAGACCGTGTGGCTCTTTGCTTAAAAAAATAAAATCTGTTGACACCCTCCCTAAATGGACTGAAGGCCACAGGGCACAGTGATGGAAGGACAACACAAGCCAGTGAGGGGAGAAAAGCAGGGGTGTGACAGGGGAAGAGGGGAGCTCAGAGGGGAGGCTGAGAGGAAGGGCCGGGGAGGCGCAGAGAGAGGTGGGGGCCGGCAAGGCCACCTGACAAGGACTCGAGCCTCAGAAGGCAGCACCTCCCATCCTTTGAAACCATGTCCAGAAACTTACAGACCTGAATGTAAGTCCTGGTGTGCATCGAACAGTTCCTGAAACCTCTCTTCGGCTTTGTACGCCCGGATGGTCCAGAGTCCTTGGAGAGAAGATGATAAGTGGGAAAATACTGGGCTCCGAGCTGGGGAAGTAGACACAGACAAACGACAGAGAAAGTCAGGGAGGCTGGATGCAAGGAAACCACCTGCCTCTCATGCTCCGTGGTTGCACATCCTGCCATAAGGGCTTCCTGGTGGGCTGCCTGGGGGAAGAGGGATGACGCCCGTCTTCTGGAGAGGATCCTCCATGTGACCCTCCAACTCCTGCTCACACTAAGCTTCACTTTTATGACCTGGACATGAAAGATTCTCTTTAAAACCATCTTTGACCAAATTCAAATCTGACCTAGATTTAGATAATGAACCTCCATACTAACTCAATCATCAAGGTCCTCCTCAAACAGGGCCACATTCCAAATGCTTCCCTGACATCCCTCCAGGTAGAAATTACCTGGAGGTAATTACCTGTTCACTGATTTTTGATTCAGTATCATTTTAAAATTTAATTCTCCGTCAGAGTTCCTAGCCACACTGAATTTTGATGAACTATCTGTGTGTTGTCTCCACCTAAGATTAGAAACTTAAGGGCTGGCACAGGACAGAGGCATGATAAGTAAGGTGAACGGACAGTCTGCCATCTCCTTCCATCCTGGGAACTTTCCTACACCTATGCCAAGAGTCTCTTTGTGTGCCACGGAGCACCTGGGCATCACATGGCCCTTGTGCCCAGAGGACCCATGCAGTCAAGGGGTCTTTGGATAGTTTCGACTTCCGCTCTGGGAACCTGATGGATGTTTTTATAGCTGCCCTACTGGATACTTGAGGCATTTGGAGGCCACTGTGCTATGTGACACTGATGTCACTCTTTTAGAATCTGACAGCAGCCATTCTCTTTTGAGTGACTACGCATTGGTCTGGGGCCTCGTGTCACATGACTGGCCATTTGTTTCCTGGCATCTTCTCTAAGCGCACATTGAACACGAGCACCACGGTCTGGCTCCTGCACATCAGGCAACAGGTGGGTTGTAGGTTGCTGGGCAGGGAGGACCCCTTTTGGTTTTCATTCCCCACCGTGAATGAGGCAACTTGCCTTTTTTGTGGGCAGATTCTGAGCCTGTGACCTTTCTGGGATGAGTGATAACTTGTGCTTTATCAGCAGGAAATACTGACATCACTTTGTTACCTGTGCATCTCCTAGAAAAGACATTAGTTCTACCATGATGAAATACTGTATTTTTAAGAAAAGTATTTATGGAGTAGATGCTGTGTGTGAGGAAGTATGTCATGAACAAGACAGAAACAGTCCCCGTCCTCACGGTGCTCACATTCGTCCTCCTCGTGCTAAAATGCAAAGATGCAGCTGACCCGCCACCAGCTCCATTTGCCTTAAGGGCCACATGGACGCACAGTGGCCATAATATCCAATTACCGAATGTTAACTTAGTGAGAAATTCCAGAAGACAGAGTCTGCAGAATTTCAAGGTCTGGTTCGTTACAGCATAAATGGAAGCCAGCCTCAGTTGCCGTCCCAACCTGAGAGCCCCGGGTACTCACTTGTAGATTCAAGGCGTTTCACATCCCTTGACGTCTGTAAGAAATATCTCCGGAGAACAAAGAAAATGATGCCAAGGGGAAGCAGGGGTATCGCAACCCAAGGAATCACCGAAACTGCCACACCCACCACTCCAATCACTTGTAGAAATGTCTGGAAGAGTGAAAACAAATACAGTGGCCTCTTTATCCAGCATTCTCTTCAAAAATAACCTTTAATGGGTTGTTTTGTTAGGATTAAACTCCTTTCTTCGAAGGACATGTTGGAATGGTAAGGAATGCTTTCCCATCCAAAGAAAGAAGAAAATTATAGGTGTTGCTCATTTATTGCACGCTTACCATGTGACAAACTTTTTCTAAAAATTATTTATATATTTGTTTGTTTATTTATTTATTTTTGGCTGCGTTGGGTCCTTGTTGCTGTGCACGGGCTTTCTCTAGTTGCGGCGAGCAGGGGCTACGCTTCGTTACGGTGCGCAGGCTTCTCATTTCAGTGGCTTCTCTTGTTGAGGAACACAGGCTCTAGGTGCTCGCTCGGGCTTCAGTAGTTGTGGCTCACAGGCTCAGTAGTTGCGGCTCGTGGGCTTTAAAGCGCAGGCTCAGTAGTTGTGGTGCACGGGCTTAGTTGTTCTGCAGCATGTGGGATCTTCCCGGGCCAGGACTCGGACCTGTGTCCCGTGCACTGGCAGGTGGATTCTTAACCATTGTGCCACCAGGGAAGTCTGACAAACACTCTTAATCTAAGCAAAAACTGGGATATACCAACAACATGAAAGGATGGTGATGGGAATTAAAGGAGATACTATATATAAAGTGCTTACCAGTTCATATAGAACAAATATAAATTCTAACTCCCTTAATTGTGTTCTAGATTCAAGGAGCCAGGAGAGAAGGGATGGTGTATTAATAGATTTATGGACCCAAAGAATCTTAAGAATCTCATGAGGTTGGACCTTGTTAGACAGTTCATTCTAATGACTGGAACAGCTTAGTACTAACCAAGGACATATCGGAGCAGGTGCTATTTTTCCTAGGTGTGGTAATCATGTCACCTGTACCAAAGTGACTGTGGCTTTTCTCTGGCCACAGAGAAAACTTGAATGTGAGGTCTATTCTGTTTGCAGACACACTTTTAAAATAATATGAACAATAAACCTCATCCATACTACAATTTGTCCCCTCTGTATTTTCTTCCCATCTCTAGGCCTTCCAAAGATTGATAACCTTAGGGGAATGGAGGCAAGTCACCATTTTTTGAGATGTTTCCTATTCTATATCCCTTTTTTATTTCAAACTTTGCTTCTTATTAGTGGAAATTTACTGCTCTGAAATTGCTGGGCATTTCCTGGAGACTACGGAGAAAAAATGGTAGACCTCTGAAGCACCAAAGCAAACCTGATTAAGAAGTATATTCCAAACAGATCAATTTGACATTTTCTCTTTCATGCACCATGAATTGGTGAGTTGATATCAATGAAAGTACAAAAGCTACATTTTGTAAACTAGTGAATCCCAGGAAATTTAACTGTGTCCACCCTAGGTCACCCTTCTTGGTGGAAGGGAGCAGCATTGTTAGGATGTCAGGATGACTCAGGCAGAGGACACTGTCGCCGCCACCTGTGGAAGGGAAGTCTAGTGAGCACCTCTCATCCTCAGAAATGATACTGTCCTGTGAGCAGCTCTTTCTGACAAACCACACTATAAGCTAAATGAATTGTTAATCGAGTATAGAAAAACAGTAAAGGAAAAAAAAATAATAATGCTTTCTGGAAAATGTTAATGGTTTTGTTTAAAAACCTCCCCATTCAAAAAATGTGAAAACTAAGATAACTGCTGTATTGCTAGTGCCCATGGCAAATTTCTTCATAATACTGAAGAAATTCCACAATTCTCTAGATCTGGTTGACAACCAAATAAATGGTGGTTATTACCGCACCCTCCAAATTACCAATAATGGATGACATTTCATGAGGCTTGCCATGGGTCCCACCTCTCTAGTATTTCACAAGCATTACTAATTTCATTCTCATATCACATCTGAGTAGGAGAGATTATCCTTTCTGTTTACAAAGCTCAGAGAGGTTTGGGAGTTTGCTCAAAGTCAGAGAATTTACTCATTTTGTTCCTAAGTCTGTTCTTTTCATTTCTGCCTGATACAGTATCCCATATACAGATAAAATTCATAATAAAAAATTAAGATCTAAATATACGCCCCTTTTATAATTTTCCCCATTTATTTGCATTCTCTCCCATGCAGGGACCAGTTCTAGTTTCCTAGCTAATTAGAGCCTGATCAGCTCATAGAGCACACTGATCATTAAAAGGTCTTAAAGATGACTGCTCATAGAACACACTAACATGTTTTAATAATTACTGTTTAAATTTTTTTTAAAGTTTCACAAGAAAGCATAAAATACAACATGACTTAATTTTAATAAATACATAAAACCCAAGAATACAAACATGAGGCTAAGGATTTTATAAGTTCAATGTATACACTTGGATTAAAGTTTCCCCAGGAAGTCTCTAAGTCTAGAATTAACACTATATTATAATATGGCAGACTTTAACATATTCCTTTCACAAGCACAGTGTGAAATATGAGGGCCTGTTTGCCTGTTTGGCATTTAAAGTCCAAATTGCTTACAGTCCTGTAGGAATTCCTAGGTATCTCTACCCACATGTCACTTTAAACTTAATTCCATGGGATTCTGTTCCTGCTAGTCTCTGTGAAGCTTGTGCCAAAGAACATGTTCTCTATAAACACCAGTAACAATGTATTCTTCTTACTTTATGCAAACAAATATGCCATCCATACTTTTGGCTCACTCCACTCTTATGTGAACTCTCACTAACTCTTGCATTGGGCACAATGTGAAATATGTATTTAATCATAAAATCACTTAATAAGTAGAGAGGACTTTTATTATCTGTTTACAGGATTAAAAATAAAATCAGGATCATTAAGATTGTTAACACCCCAAGAGAATTTCAAATCTTTGAATTTTGCTGTCAGTCAGACTCTTAAGAATTATATACCAGGGCTTCCCTGGTGGCGCTGTGGTTGAGAGTCCGCCTGCCAATGCAGGGGACACGGGTTCGTGCCCCGGTCCGGGAAGATCCCACATGCCACGGAGTGGCTGGGCCCGTGAGCCATGGCCGCTGAGCCTGCACGTCCGGAGCCTGTGCTCCGCAACGGGAGAGACTACAGCAGTGAGAGGCCCGCGTACCGCAAAAAAAAAAAAAAAAAAGAAAGAAAAAAAGAATTATATTCCAAGTTGTGATAAGTACAAATCGTCCAGATTGCCTTAAACTATTACTGATTTTTGCAGAAGATATGACTCAAGTGCAATAAACAGAGCAAGATTCACTCCTTGGCAAGAAAATACAGCAAGATTTTCTTCTGATTTAGGGTGATAAAAAAATAAGGCCCAGTTTTTGATCAGTAAGCTGTTTATTGATGTGGGTGTAGGAAAGATTCTTCTACCTATTTATTCTGGAAACATATGAGATTAAAAAAAAAGCCTTTCAGTGAAATGACTATCTCATCAGTTGTGCTGCTAGCTAACACAAGATTCTTGTAGAGGCAGTAAAATCCTGAACGCCTACACGAAACTCTCTAAGTATTAAGAAATAAAATGTAATTTCTGGGACTTCCCTGGTGGTCCAGGGGTTAAGAATCTGCCTTCCAAGGCGAGGGACGTGGGTTCGACCTCTTGTCCGGGAACTGAGATCTCACATGCCGTGGGGCACCTAAGCCCGCGAGCTCTGGAGCCCGGGCGCCATGACTAAAGAGAAGCTCACATGCAACAACAAAGAGCCCACGTGCTGCAACGAAGAGTTGACACAGCCAAATAAAGACATAAATAGTTTTTAAAAACACAAAGCGGGCTTCCCTGGTGGCGCAGTGGTTGAGAGTCCGCCTGCCGATGCAGGGGACACGGGTTCGTGCCCTGGTGTGGGAGGATCCCACATGCCGCGGAGCGGCTGGGCCCGTGAGCCATGGCCGCTGAGCCTGCGCGTCCGGAGCCTGTGCTCCGCAATGGGAGAGGCCACAACAGTGAGAGGCCCGCGTAAAGCAAAAAAAAAAAAAAAAAAAAAAAACAAACACAAAGCAATATAATGTAATTTCTATGAAACAATACTCCTTACCCTTCAATCACAGGATAAATAGAAACAAAGGGAAAAATAGGGAAAGCTCTTCAGTGCAAGCTCCTAAACTTAATACTAACCCTAGAGTTAATATTGAGTCTGCAGGTGTAAGGTGATATGGTACCTTGCATGTCTAAGGGAGTCTAGAGATCAGCTCTGGTTCCAGACCCCTCCTTTATCACATTTCTTTTGACCTCACCCAACCCAATTAACTCTTTTATATAAGAAAATGATAAAAAGTGGTGTATCTTATCTCTATGATGAGATCCATACACATCCTAATATTAATAAAGCTTTTCTAAACCTATCCTTCCCTTAGGATTCACTAATCATGCTTTTCATCCCTCAGCTGACTGCCTTAGATCTTTTCAGATCCACACTAGCTGTGGAACCTGTGTAATCCTTCAGGTAGACCTTAATCCTGAGTCACAGTTAACTCCACTAAAGAGTGAATGGTGGGGTTTGGTTTACAGTTTCTTTTTTTTTTTTTTTTTTTTTTTTTTTTTTGCTGTACGCGGGCCTCTCACTGCTGTGGCCTCTCCCGTTGCGGAGCACAGGCTCCGGACACACAGGCTCCGCGGCCATGGCTCGCGGGCCCAGCCGCTCCGCGGCATGTGGGATCTTCCGGGATCGGGGCACGAACCCGTGTCCCCTGCATCGGCAGGCGGACTCTCAACCACTGCGCCACCAGGGAAGCCCCTGGTTTACAGTTTCTTAACCAACACAAGAGAAATGATTAGGGAAACAGAATGCACTTCTCCCTTCCTTTGTGTTCAGCAAATCTCAGTGATCAATAGCTTCCTTACTAACCTTTTTCAGTCTTTGAGCTTATTATGAAATTCAAGACTATAGTCCATCTATTTCCTATGTTTGAAAAGCACAGCTTAGAAATAACACCAAATAAAAGTGGAAATAAAATGTTGAGCAATGTACCCCACGTAAAAACTAACCAAAAGAAAGCTGGAGTATCTATCTAACATGAAGTTAGGAAGGATTCCTAGAAATAAAGGAAAACATTTCATAAGAATATAGGGTCAATTTTATCTAAAAGATATTTTAAAAAATCCAAATGTACATAATCCTAACAACACAGCTCACTAATGTGTAAAGCAAAATCTGACAGAACTCAGTAGAAATAGACAATGCCATACCCATAGTGGGAGATTGAAACCCACCCATCTCAAAGACTGATAGAAAAATCAGATAAAAATCAACGGAGATATAAAAGATTTTTAAAATGTCACCAATATATTTGACCTAATTAGGAACTATACAACACGGCAGTCAGTGATTACATAAGACATTCTTTTCAACTGCATATATCCTATACTATAAAGCAAGTATCAACAAACTTCAAGGGACAGAGATTGTACAGAATATATTCTGACCTAAGCAGATTTAACAAGAAATCAATAACAAAAAGGTAACTAGTATATCACTAAATATTTGGAAGTTCAATAATACATTTCAAGGTATCATCTAATTCAAAATTACAATAAAATTACAAAGAATTTTGGCATAAAAGAAAATGAATATCTACAAATATTAAAATTTGAAGGCTGCAGCTAAGGTGCTTAGAGGTAAATTTATAACTTTAAACATTTTTTTTAAAGGCCACAGAGAATACATGGGAAATCTCTGAATCTTCCTCTTAATTTCACTGTGAACTAAAAACTGCTGTAACAAAAAAAAAGTCTTATTTAAAAAAACAAAAAGAAAGTATAAAAGTCAAGGGTCAGGCTTCCCTGGTGGCGCAGTGGTTGAGAGTCCGCCTGCCGATGCAGGGGACACAGGTTCGTGCCCCGGTCCGGAAAGATCCCACATGCCGTGGAGCGGCTGGGCCCGTGAGCCATGGACGCTGAGCCTGCGCGTCTGGAGCCTGTGCTCCACAACGGGAGAGGCCACAACAGTGAAAGGCCCACGTACCGCAAAAAAAAAAAAAAAAAAAAAAAAAGGTGGCGGGGGAGGATTACCATTAACGTGAATTAAAAGAGAATAACACAAGAGATATCACAGGCACTAAAGACAGGATATAATGAGCATTGTGCTCATAAACTTAAAAATACAATGCAAACAACAAATTTCTTGAAAAGCCACATACAAAGACTGACATAATATGAAACAGAAGATCTGAATACTTCCATATCAATTTAAGAATTTGACTCCATAATATGAAAATTTCCCACCAAAAAAAGACTTTAGGTCTATAGGGCTTCACAAGTAGATAGTGAAAAAAGTTTTACCAAATTCTTCCAGGGAACTTGACTCCAGCATTATCATGATATAAAAACCACACAAACACATTAAAAGAAAAAAAATTACAATTCAAACTGTCTTAGGAACACTAAACAACATACCAATAAACTGAATCTAACAACATAAAAAAAGTAGTATTTCACAATCAAACTTGGCTAGGCAAGTCAGAAATCCACGGGGCCAGCTGTTACAAACGATAGGCTGGAACTCTTGGGCAGGAGCCAATGCTGTTATCCACAGGCAGAACTTCTTTCTATTCAGGGAAGCCTTAACTCTTAAGTCCTTTCAACAGACTGAATCAGGCCCACCAAGACTATCTAAGACAGCATTCCTTACTTAAAGTCAACTGATTATGTACTTTAATCATATTTATAAAATATCTGCACAGTAACACCTAGACTACTTTGTGACTGAATAACTGGAATGCAGCCTGGTCAAATTGACACATAAAACTGACCATGGGAGTGCCCTAGTGGCCTAGTGGTTAGGATTCCAGGCTTTCACTGCCCTGGCCCGGGCTCAATCCCTGGCGGGGGAATTGAGATCCCACAAACCGCAAGGTGCAGCTAAAAAAAAAAAAAGACCATAACAAAAATATCCATTTCCCATGTCTTTTTATGAGGACTGCATAACTCTGATACCAAAACCTGGCAAAACATTTAAAGAAAAGCAAATTATGAACCAAGATGCCTCATGAACAACAGATACAAATATTCTGGACAAAATATTAACAAATTGCATACAATGATACGTAAAATATATATATATGGTACACATTAGGACCAAGTGGAGTTTATTCTAGGAATATAAGGTTAATTTAACCTGCAAATATCAATCGGTATAATATATCACATTAAAAGATTAATGGTGAATAATAATTATCTGAAGAAATGTAGAAAAATATTGGTCAAATTTTAACACCTATCCTTGATTTTAAAAACAGTAAAATTCTCAGGAATTTAGGAATTAAAGGAAACATTCAATCTACCTAAAAAATTGCAGTTAACATCAATCTTGATGGAAAAATATTAAAAGATTTTATCTTAAGAGTACAAGAATGTATTATCACCTTTTTTCAACATTGTACTCAATCCTCTAGCCACAGCAAGGAAATAAAACTAATAAATATTGGAAATGAAGAAGTAAAATTGTTAATATTCACAGCTAACATGATTGTGGATATAGAAAATTCTACAAGATTAAAAAAGAAAAACCATGCCCAGGAAATGCAAAGTGGATTCGCAAATAAATCAACTGTATTTCTATACACCAGCAACAAGCAATTGGAAAGTGATATTAAAAACAATCCCATAAATACAATCAAAAGACATCAAATATTTAGGAATGAATTTAACCAAAAGATTTTAAGATTTCTGTAACAACTACCAAACACTTCTAAAATTCAACATGACCTAAATGAGTAGAGAGATGTACCACATACATAATTGACAGATTCAATAGTGTTAAACTCAGACACTCCTCAAATGGATCTATAGCTAAAAGAAAATATTAATCAAAATTCCAGGAGGGTTTCATTGAAAACAAATTAAAAGGCTTCTAAAATTTATACAGAAAAGTAAATTATCTAGAATGATCAAAACAATCTTAAAGAAGAAGTACAAAGTTAGAGGACTTAAACCAGAGGATTTCCAGTCTTACTGAAACGAACAGTAACTAAGACTGCAGTACTGGTACAAGGATAAACAGATCAATCGAACAAAATAAAGTACACAAACTCAGACTTGCTCACATACAGTCAGATGATTTTTAATCAAGGTGCCAATTCAATCCATAAAAGTCTTTTAAACAAATGTGGCTAGAATAACTGGAAAAAATAGTCAGTAAGCATGCATGAAAAAGAGCTCAGTATCATTAATCATCAGGAAAATGCAAATTGACACCACAATGAGAGTAGTCATGCACAGAAAGACTTGAATCACAAAGACTGATAATACTAAGTGCTGCAAAAATTGCTAAGGTGTGGAACAACCAGAACTCCCATGTATTGCTGGCGGGTGTGTAAAATGGTGCAACTATCTTGAAAAAGTTTATGGTAATTTTTTTTTAAGTTAACAAACGCCTACCTTATGACCCAACAATTCCACTTGTACATGGAGCTTGTATCATTCCTCTAAAATAGAGCTGACAAGATTGATAACTTGTGTCCGTATAAACACTTCTCCAAGAAGGTTCATTGCTAAAAGCTATGAACAACACAAATATCCATCAACTGGAGAATGCGTAAATAAATTGTGGTATCTTCATATAATGGAATGACTCAGAAAGTAAAAAGAAAAGAACCACTGAAACAAGTAGCAACATGGATGCATCTTGAAAATCTTGAAAACACGTTAAGCAAAACAAGGCATCACATCAAAACCTGTACTATGTTGATTCCATTTATATACGGAGCCCAAGAACAGGAAAACTGATTTATGTCGACAGAAATCTCAGATAACTGCGGGGGTGTGGAAACTGACTGCAAAGGGGCAAGAGAGACTTTCTGAGGTCATGGGAATGCTCTACATTTTGTTTTGTGTGGTAATCAAAGGGATGTAAACAATTATCAAAATTCATTAACCAAAAAAATGAAAAATTGCTTGTTTCATCGTACATAAAGTATACCTCAAAAAATCAATAAATACATTTAAAAAAATAGATTAAAAGACAGTCAAGTGGTTAGGACTTGGTGCTTTCACTGTTTGGGTATGGGTTCGATCCCTGGTGGCGGAACTAAGATGCTGCAAGCCCCACAGAGCAGCCAAATCATAAAACAAAACAAAACAAAAAGACAAACAACAACAAGAAGAAAAAAAACACAGCAACGACAGCCATGATGACACCAGAATCCAATTCCCGTACCTTAGGTTATGCTCAGGCAGGTGTTGGCAATGTGTAAAATACACAATCATAATTTATGTGTTGATTACCTTGGGTGCACTGGGAAAAGAAGGCTGGGGGACACATGTGGGAGATAACGGTAACCAGCGGGGTGCCTGAGCCCCATTTGACGTATCTCCTACAGGATGCTGCCCTTAGCTTCAATGCTAGAGCTGTCCTATCTGCTTCCTAACTGGATGCAGATAACAATCAGGGAAAACTAAATAAAAAAACCCAGAGAAAGAGCTGCAAGAAACAAAACTCACAAGCAGAGAGCAACCACAAGACAAATAGATTATAATTAATCACGTTCCACATCAGATTGAAGACCTATATCCATGCATAAAATAGCAAGGACAAGGTTTTCATAAAAATGGAGGTTCTCCAGCTCACCCGTTCTTCTTAATTTTATCAAGAAAATACATTGGTAGATAGAATTGAAGAAATATACTCAAGAAGAGCATATAGAGACTCTAAAGGTCCTCAACATGAGTAAATGTTTTCCCATTTTCCTCTCCTTAGGAAGAACAGTCCATTTGATCATTCCTAGAGATACAAGATGGCGGGGAGAGAAAGCACTGTGAATGGCCACTATAGTTTTGTAATGGACATCGTCCAATAATGCTACAATGTAAAGTTCTATGCTCTGAATACCACCACAAGGCTCGATAAAAATGGGGTCCTTATTTTTTTTTCTTTAGGTCTTAATTAGCTTCTTGTTAAACTATAAACGTTATCATTGGACCACACATGCTGGGACAGACAAAATGGAACACTTGGTTGCCAGCCTAGGAAGGTCCCCACTGATTAACTGTCACCAGGCTGATGCTGACAGTGCTGATTTCTAAGTGTGCTAACTATCAAGCTGGAAAAACCCACCCGCCGTCTGATCTTTCATTAAAAAGAAAGGTAAACGGAGCATATGAGTGGGCTTGTGTGAAGCATATCACCTTAATCTCTGAAACCCGAGGGTCAAGTGTTTGTAAATATTTCCAGGAACCAATATCATCAATTCTCCTTTCTATTAAAAAGGAAACCCACTTTAACTTGGCAGTGTGCATGGATCTTTATCTCTGGGACTAGCATTTTCAGGGAATATCCCATCCCTGCAAATTCCAAACTAAAACGCTTCTGTTGATTTTAAAAGCGGGAAAATGCTGTGATTCAGTTAAAATGGATGAGTTTACTTTTAAAGAGTCCAAAAAACAGAGATCTTTCAAACAGGGCAAGGCAGCCTAACTAACAATCTCTTTTGTCCAATGGGGATTTGAGGGAGGGGGTGGGGAAGGGATCAACACACCACAGAAATCTCAAAATGACAAAGTCATTGTTCAGTGAAAGAGGCTGGAATGCTTTCTACACACTTTCCCTGACATCTCTACACAATGAAATGCAAGGGTCAGTGGTACTGAGACAAGCAAAGGCAGTTCCACTCTTTGCTTCTATAAAAGCAAGTGACCCAACCCTATTATGCCCTGGTCTCAGGCTTGCTTTGTTCTCCATATCCAGATGCAGCAGCTTGTTCTTTTGCACTCCCCCCTCTGGAAAGAAATGACTGCGTACACCTCCTTCACATTTTCTTTTTCTTGGGCATTTTCACTTCATAAAGCTGCAGTCAATGTGTTTTGTGTGTGGTGAGGAGGGAATGACACGTTCCATGGTGGTCCCCGCCACTGCCAGCATTGGTGGCTCAAGTAGCCTCAGGATTAGCCCTTTGTGTCCATGAAAGGATATGAAAAGTCAGTTATTTAAGCTCAGCCAAGCTGCTGTGTTTTGTTTTGTTTTGTTTTTGGGTGGATTAGGGGTGTGTGAGGAGGAAAGGTTTTCCAATTCAGTTTTCCTCAATAAATTACATCATTTTGCTGTATGCAAGTTTGCATGCTCAGAGCAGTTCCCAAATTTTACTGATTAATATGCCTAAATCCAACCTTCTGAATCTTACTGGTCATTGTCACTCACTCATTTTTCTATTGGAAGACTTCTTGAAAGTGGACATTTTAATGGAAAGAATTCTGGAATAATTGTGACTTACTCATTGTTATCAGGGATCTTGAAGTTTCCGAGATTGTATGGAAATATTTAGTACTCAATGGTCTATTTAGAAAACAACTGTTTCCGCCCCACCCCCCCCGTACTTCTACATTGGAAAGTGTCCATTAAATTCTTCAGGATTACAAACCTAGACTCTTTGTGGCACACACTCATGTGGTGATATAGATGGATCTGGAAACTGTCTGTAACAATTACTTTATTGTAACATAATGCTGCTATTGGACTATTTTTCCTAATGAAAAATATATGTGTTATTTCAAAAATAACTAGTCATTATTTAGCGCTTAACATGTAGTTAGAATTTTATTGACTTCATTATGTCTTTCCAACAAACTTTATGAAGTTGGTAATATTTTCTCTATTTTACAGAGAAGGAAAGTGTAGCTTTGTGGGAGAGGAGGAGAGAGCTAGGACTCAAGCTTGGAAAGGGAGACTGCAGGGCTCCCCACTCCAGCACTCCTTAAAGCGACTGATGTCAGAGATGATTATCCCTTAACATATAAGCAGTATATAATACGATAGCACAATCACACCACTAAAACATCAAGTTTTTCCTAGAGAACAAAGAACACTGGAAAAAACCATGTTCAGGGCTCTTACATCCTCAGGTAGAATCACACTAAATATACCACATCAACTGGCTTTTTAAAAATGTTGACTTCCTTCTTCCTTTGGAATGATGAACAGCTCCAATTTGGCCAATAACTATAAATTCAACTGGACAGGCAACATATCTGGTAGCTACAAGAGCCAAACTAATGGTGTACAAACTTGTAATTCCCCTGTTAGGATATGGGGCTAATAATGCCATCACCTGAGGGGATGGACTGTCCTGCAGTGTGGAAGCCCTATTAAGAAGCCAGGGTTTTCATTAGAAACACAAGGCATTGCTACTTGGATGTCCCAAAGATAAACCTGGACAAGTCAGTGTCTTTTCCTGTCTTCCCTAGGTTGGCAAAGTCCTATCTTTCTGGTGGTCTCTTCTTCCTCTCTGTAGCCTTTCATCCAACACTCCAAACCAAATTCCTGTGCTTGAGACACAAGTTACCCTGTGATCTGTCCCACTGGGCCTCTCCATCTTTATCTACTTCGATGACTGACCCCCAAGCTTCACAATCCAGCTATTTACAGTATGCTGGCCCCCGCCTACATCCTGCACTCTCCTGGGCCCCCTGCCATTTGTGCATCCTCCATCTCTACTTGAGGTTCAGGAATAAATGGGAAGCCATCCCCAGTCTCTCCAGGCAGGGTTACAGAAGATGCCCCCTTAACTGCTACAATCTCAATAGTTAGTCAATTCTAGAATAATACAAAATCTTAATGTTTTGGTATAATTTAACAGCACAAATAGGTATCATGTCAAGAGTTTCTCTTGTGTAAATCACATCTGTAGTGCATCATCTACAATTTCTAAAACATTTCTGAAACTCTCAGCACAGAATTCTCCTATATTTCTCTAATTCATCCCTCCCCCCCGACTCATCTGTTGTCTCATCGACACCTTTTTTATTTAAGTGACGTCTTTATTAATTCCTTCCGAAGTATCCAACTTGCCAGACAAACAACTCTTCCATTTGGAATCCAGAGATTTACAGTTAAGATGATACAACAAGGGCAAGTAGCATGAACAAGTTTAGGAAGAGTCACAACGGATTTACAAGAAAGATAACAAGGCTGAGGACTGGAGCAGAGAGTGCAGGCACCCCGGAGGCAGCCACCGGAAGCATATTTTACAGAGGAAATGGAGAGATGATGTGACGCAGGAGGAGGTGAAAATGAAGAAATGGATTAACCGAAAAAGAGCAGTTGCTGAATCTGCCGTCCCATCTAGAGGTAATCAGCCTCCTGTGACAGGGTCTCTTCTTTTCTGTAAGGTGTGGACATTGTTTTATTGCAGAATAGAGTGGTCAAGAAAAGCTTCATTAATGTGGAAGAGAGACTTTTTCTGGTCCTTAAAAACTGAAGCATTGATAGGGTCCATTTGAGAATGGGCTAAAGACGTGCAAACACAGACACACACACACACACACACACAGACAAACCAGTAGATTAACAGCCAGTCCATCAGACATGTAGACTTTCTTTCTAGGAACTGTAGGGAGATTAGATTTAAGGACTAGGAAATTTCAATCTTACTCTCTAGGCCTGGGCTCCTTCATAACGTAAATCACTGGCAAAGAAAGAGAAACAAATCTATTTAGATGTGTATTCCACGATGGTACTGCACCGTGGGAAAAGGGTATGACTCCTGCTCCAGTGTCAGGGGTGCTCCACGGCCAGTCTCTGAGGATCCTGGAATCCGATGATCCCCTCAAGGGTCTCACCCTTTTATGATATATTAGTGTGCATTTCAGTGAAAAAGCAAACTTAACTTCTGAAATAAGCAATTATTTGGGCATTTGAAGCAAAAATAATAAAGGTATCTGATCTTAGAGGATCGTGGGCAGGTTAAACTATGCAACACAGTATTCATAAGGAAAAGACAGAAGAAACAAAGAAATAATACAAAGCAGGTGTTTTGGATAATTACAAAACATTAAATGAATTACCTGAGATTTCACTTTAGGGAACGAGAAAGAATTAGATGAGAAAAAGTATATGGAACAAACACTTGAGAATGAAAATGATCAACTATATTTCAAGGTTTATCAAATATACCCAAGGATGAGCAGAATCATCAAAAATGAGTTTGTGGGACTTCCCTGGTGGTCCAGTGGGTAAGACTCTGCGCTCCCAATGCAGGGGGCCTGGGTTCAATCCCTGGTCAGGGAACTAGATCCCGCATGCATGCCGCAATTAAGAGTTCACATGCCCCAACTAAGAGCCTGCATGCCGCAGCAAAGATCCCGCGTGCCACAACAGCCTAAATTAATAAATTAATTAATTTTAAAAAATGAGTCTGAACACACTTGGCACTACCTACATCCTTTAAAACAAAACAGAACTGAAAAACCCCCTTCAAGGCCCTTGCCAACACCACTCTCAGCTGGTGACAGACAGAAAAGACTGTTGCCTGTTGGGAACTAGGCTTCCAGCAGCCCCTCCTGCCCCACCATCCACAGAGGCCTTTTCCTCTCATCTGGGATCAAAGGTTGCTTTCTAGAGGCCACGCCCACCTCCTGGACCAGGCTCCCTCACTACCTCCAGCCCCACACCCAGTCTGCCTTCCAGGACTTGCGCCAGGGCGCTGCCACAGTTAGGATTCCAAAGGCGGCAAGGGGTGGATCTCTGTGTGTCTCCCTCCCCTTGGGGGCCTGGAGGGGAGGATTCCGGCCTGACTCACCCCTGTCCTTCAGGGCGTCAACGCTAATCCCTGTTTGTGGAGGGGAAGGAGCGACAGAGGAAAATATTACCCACCACACACCCCCAACCCCCAAACTAAACACCTAACCAGCAACGCCTCCGCAGACCCTACATTCCGGACGGGCCTCTCTCTGGTTTTACTCAAACTCCTTCCAAGGGTGGCCTGCCTTCCCTTCAGCTTCCTCCACGCCTCCTCCATTCTCAGCCCTTTGCAGTCTGGCCCCTCCCATCTGAAACCTGCTTCTTAGGTCACCAGAAGCCTCCTGATTTCTAAATCAACCGACAACTTTCCAGGGACTTACCTTCTCCTTTGCACTTAACAGACCTGTCCTTCCTCGGTCCTCCAACCTATTTCCTCCTCTCTTCCTTGTGTGTCTCCTCTGTTTCCCTCCTCTCTCTGCTTTCTCTCTGAATATAAAGGCTTCCATAAGGATCTCTGCTCCCGAAATGCTTCACTCTCTCTCTGGGCAATCTTATCCATTTTTACAGATTCAGCTTTTACCTGCTCAGTGAAGAATACACAGGTGCCATACTCATCCCAGGTCTCTCTTTCAAACACCAGACTCTTACTTCCAATTAAGTACAGGATGCTTCCACCTGGAGGTCCAAAAATGTCAGGGAAGATCTGGGTGTGGAAATCAGATCTGTCTCATACTAAAGCCTTATCCAGTCTCCTATCCAGTATGCTCCTGTTGTAACTTACCACACAGCACAGTACTTGCTGACTTTCGATCTGTCTCTCCCAGGAGAGTGTGCCTCAAGGAAGACGGGAATTAGATTTCATTCAACTACACATCCCCAAGCCCTGCATGGTGCCTAGCACACGCGACACACTCAAATGAATGCTTGTCCAATGAACGAAGACAAAGGTTTTACCTTTTTCATCCCCACATCCCTAGCACATAACAGAAGCCTGATAAAAGATTGCTGCAAACAATCCAAAAATGAAGACATGTTGTGGGAAAGAGAAATATTGAACGAATTACAAATCCACACATCACAAATATGCAGTGGAAATAATTCGTTTGAGAGAAACTTCAAGATTTTCCATTATATTTCTAGGTGCAAATACATTCACAAAACAATACAACTGCCCATCAAATATTACAAATTTACTGTATTATTAAAATGATCATTAAGAATTAATTTAATCCTTAATAAATTTGATGTATTATTAAAATTTACTGTATTATTAAAATGAGCATTAAGAATTAATTTAATCCTTAATAAAATTAAATTTTAAATTTAAATACTACTGAAACATAAATATTATGTATGTATGGTACCTTATTAATTAAATCACTGATTTAAGAAAGTGAGAGGCTATATTTATGTTGTTGGTATTCATGCTATGGCATTAGTATGTCAAGTCATACACTTAAGAATGTGAATTTTAAGTGACCACATTTTGTTTGTTTGTTTATGTTTATTCAAATACATTATGTTTTGAAGGCCAAAGTCCTATTCAAAGAATTCTCCCTCATTGATTTCTCACATACGAGGTTTATATGGCCTTTATACTTTGTATTTCAATCCCTATTTTCATAAAGATATTTAGTTTTCATGAGTGAAGAACCATGTTCGGGATTGATAGATGACTTGGTTTTTAAAACATTGTTAATACTCAAAGCTGTTATGATTTTTGAAAAAGCAAACAAACAACATGTGTCTGAACAACACTTTAATAAGCCAGATGTACACTGCCAGCCACTGGCTAACTTATCTGATAAGCCCAAGGCAACCCTGAGATAACCTGCAGACTGTTGTTATTTTGTATAAATTATTTATTTCCTATGATATATTAAAAAAAACTTCCCTCATTTCTCACCTATCCTTCCAAAATGCCTCGTCAGTCAAAAATTGGTCTCTCTTCATTCACTCGTGTTCCATGCCTGTGTCAGCTCAGGTTCCCAAATCCCACATATTAACCCCGCTGTTCCTCTGGAATTCTCACTGGAATGTTGCACAATAGTAAATTACACTCATTTCAAAATGAGCTGTGTCACTGTTTCCCATCAGCATGGATATGAATCACTAAATGAAACCAAAAACAAAACAAAAAGCAAACAAAACCCCACAAATGTTCACACAAATACAAATCATTTGTTGAAGTCCAAGGGACAAAGTTAAGTAAATACCTTCCATGTGGCCAGCAAACTTGCTCACATTTTAAACAGAATTTTCTCATCTCAGTCACTGTGTTAGTGGAATAATAAAATCTGACTTCTGACTTCCTTCATGGGAGTATACCCCCTCCCCCATTATGAGGGCTCCGTCTCAGTTCCCTTTCTTCAATTCATCAGCATCAGACTTAACTGGAGACACAATTGTGTTCTAGGCCAATGGTCCATATTTCTGAACTCTTACTTACAAAACCAACAAAATTATCATTGTCTTTCTTACAGATAAAGTAATGAAACATGCATGCTATGGATTAAAAAATTACCATGGGTAAGTGTAATTACATTATTTCTGTATCTGTTTGATTTTAATTCTCCTGAAAAGTATTATCACATGCTTATCTTCAGTAAGAAACAAACATTAAACATGTCAGTGTTGGTTTTAATACTCTGAAAAGTGGAAAGATATCTAAGCTTTGAATTTTGATTTGCATTCTATTTGTTACTATAAATCCTGCCAAGTTCTTTCTGGCTCAAGAATAAGAGATGACATGTAGATCAGGAAGGACCACAAGATCAAACCAAGGTTAACTTCTTGATATGGAATTTCCCCACCCTTTCTAAAGTCAGCTGTTGGGTTTAGAAGGACTCATGTTCTGTGAACTTCCCTGAGCAGAGGAAGACCTGCTTAGTCATTAGGATTCTGACCCTAAGAATCAGATGAGAGACATTAAAACCCAGGGTCTCCTGATGTCAGCGGCCCGTTTTGCTAATGACATTAAAATCAAAGGCACACAAGAAATTTTCTATCTCACTTCTGAAAGAGGATGACAAAACTCTTCAGAGAAGCTGATGGGCCAGACAAGAGACCTAAAAGTCACTTCCATTTCAGATTCCTAAGCACTTGAGAGGGTGTTCCTGTTAACAAAGAAAATATTCAGGATACCTTTTATCCTGACTTTTTAAATTAGAGGATTGAGTCCAAGTGGATAAAATTTCCTTAAAAAAAATTAACTCCTTAAAAAAAAAATAGATCCACCTCTTAAGCAAAGCCATAAGGTGAGTCAAGCTGATTGTCATTTTGACCTTCCTTTGCTTGAATTCAGGAGCCTACTTAGAAATGTAAGGAGCAACCCTCTTCATTCGGTTCAGCTCAGCTAGCAGAGCTAATAGGCTTCTAATTAATTTCCAGAAGATTGCTGTTATAACTAACAGGTTTTAAACATTTGGTTGATTGGGGAAAATGAATTGAATATAATGTATTTGATTTGGAAAATTAGTTTTCATTCTATGTGCTTACCATAATAGTGTTTATTTTAAGTTTACATGATTCCATTAAGAGTCCCAGATCACCACTGGGTTCTTTTCATCTTTACAGTGTCCTATCCAAATTCAAAAAAAGAGAAAAAAAAAATCAATTTACATTTTGATTTTTGTTGGCCTTTCTTTGAGGGTAGGTCAACTTCATTTTTGTGGCTTTAATAAAAATCTTTGCTTGCTAATATAGCAACAGGTCCAAATACTTCAAAATGATCCCAGGGATGCCTCGTCAAAACCCCACTCGTTGAATGCAAATCCTCTGGAGAAAGGCTTCTGCACACAAAGATGAACCAGTTACTGCACTGTTTATTAAGTTTCACCTGATTCCTCCTGACAACCATTTAAACAATGAATGTTGGGAAATGTCTCTCAAAGAATCAACAGCAATGGCAGGGATCAGGGCTTTTATATTTAACTAGTACTATCTTTTAAAGGAGAAAATGCTTCTTCCTGAAGGGATTATGGGAGCCTTCTTAAAGACACCTGCAAACAAAACAAGTGACAACAGATCTTTATCATAATTGATAACTGACTCATCCTTTATACAAAAACTCCTTTCTTGGAAGACAATAATATTGAGATTTACTATTGCAATTAGATTCAAGAAATCAGCTAATTGGAACTACTGGTATTTACGTTTCACCAAGATTAAGTTAGACCCTTGTCCCTCAGGTTAAAAAGAAGAACAGTAAGACTCTGCCTCTAAATCACAGCTTACTTCACATTGGTAAACAGTGGAGGCCTCTGCCCACAGGCTACATTCATTGGCACATTTCTTTGTGACTAACAGGAACGGCTAGAATAATCTCAGGCCTATTACTGATATTTCTGACGCAGCTAATTTTCCAAATTAAGTATTTGTGGCTCGCTCCTTTTATAAAAATGGCTCCAGGAGAGACCCTAAGTTTTGACTTAAACAGCACTTGAGCATTGAAATAAAAAATGGGGGGATGGGGAGTATCAGCATCAAGCCATAATTGCACACCCTAACTGCAGCGTTTCTCCTTCCTGGTCTTAAAATGGGTTCACGTTCACTGGCACTTAGGGAAAGTGAAAAGGCTTCAGTCTTAGGAAGTATCAATATTAGCAGCAGCAGCTGGGATTTTAGAAAATGTACACCTTTTGATAAATGTTTTTGATGTCCAAAACACTGGGAAATGAAAAAGAAAGTCCCCTCAGCCTGAATCACTTAAAAGTAGACAGAATTAAACAACAGAAAAAAACATCCCCAACGCACAATACTAAATGAGATTAGAGCTCAGATGACCTAACATCATTCTTTAGAATTTCCAAGTCCACAGACAAAACAAAGGCTGTGGAGAAGGTATTTCTGTGGGATGGAAGGTTTTTTTTTTTTTGTGGTACGCGGGCCTCTCACTGCTGTGACCTCTCCCGTTGCGGAGCACAGGCTCCGGATGCGCAGGCTCAGCCGCCATGGCTCACGGGCCTAGCCGCTCCGCGGCATATGGGATCTTCCTGGACCAGGGCACGAACCCGTGTCCCCTGCATCGGCAGGCGGACTCTCAACCACTGCGCCACCAGGGAAGCCCTGAAGGTTTGCTTTTTTAAAGACACCTTAAGACAGAGCAATCAATGTGTTAAAAGAAAAGCTGTCTACAAAAACAAAAAAAACATTTTCTGAGATGACTTTGATCCCTTACTCAAATTATTGGCTTAAAGGTACTTGCTCTTTAAGGCTTTGTATCTTCCATAACTGGTCTCTATTGTCCTTGTTAAAGTATTATTTTCACCTTATTATTACTATTCTTTTCTTTGTAAGTAACCACACCTGGCTTTATACACAATAAAAAAACAGTGCAGTAAATATCTGTCCTTTGTGGTAATCCGATGCATAATTTAGTTAATCTAGGCTACCATGAGAGGGGATTCTCTGTCGTGAAATGTGCTCACAGTAAAGGGAATCCACGCCAGATACCTGAACGGCAGCGGGAGAACCACTTACCAAGCATGTCGCTGCTTCGAACCAACCTTGACCGTGACTGTGTAGCCACTCCTACAGCAGGTGCCATTCATGTTAACTCAGCCTCCCGATCACAACCACACCTTTCTCTTACAAACGTGGCCTTTTACTTAATTAAGATAACACCGTCAGGCTGAAAGGCCCATCTCAGCCCCTGTGAAAAGGCCTGGAAAAACAGGCACTTTGCTTTGCGCTGTGAGAACTCTGACATGACTGTCACGTTACCTGGATGAAATCAAGAAATGTCAGGGGCAGCAAGTCATCCATATGCCCAATGTCTTTGGAGAAACGATTCAAAATTCTTCCTGCAAGAACAGGATATGAGAAATTACTCATTTCCCCAGACAGGCCCTTTCAGAGAAACAATTCACGAACAAATCAAAACAATATTTTAAATGCATATGTATTTAATATACTATAGATTCATAAGAAATAAGCCAATGTCAGTGGTAAAGAAACAAATAGACGTTACCTAAAGAGATATTAAAATACCAATGGCAGTGAGCGGGCAGTTGAAATTTTTGGCCCTTATTTTTTAACGGGGTGGTGGGGGGAGAAGCAGGTCTTGTGGAAGTATCAGGAAGGGTTGGTGGATTTTAGAATGTTTCGTCCTTTTACATCCATCCTATTTAAGACTTCAACTGCTAGAGGCGGTAAACACTTTAAAATTCATAAATTACTCCTAATTGTTACACTAACTTTGATTTATCAGAATTAATTTTGCTAAGTGATACTTTAAAAAAAAAAAGAAAACTAATTACAACCTCTCTGCAATTTTTTAAACGCCAGGATGGTGCATAGCACCTTACATTTTGGGCAATTTGGGATTCTTCCAATTTCCAAGTTGTGCGTTTACTACCAGGGTAATAAGTTGTTGTTTTCAGAGGCCCACCAAGTGTGAAGAACACACGACTCATGCTTAAGCATCCAAGAGGACCAGAGGGATGGAAGCAGGAAAACAAATATTACTTGTTAACTAAAAGATCATTTCTTATTGCTTTTATTTCCCCTCTCAAAATTCACCAAAACAGTATACTCTGAAGGCTGCAGGACTGGAAGATGAGAACTAATTTGTAATAAATATCTGGTCTTTTTAATGATTACATTCAAAGGCACTGAAGTAACAACACACGCAGGCATGCACACAGCCTACTCTGGTGTAGCAACTCTTGAGAAATGTGTTTATCTAGGCCCCTGAACTTCTTTCATAATTGAGGCTCCAGGAAGCCAGCCTGCAGGTGAGATGTGGGACCTCTAGGTGCTCTTCCTGACCTCTGTCAGAGGTGACTTTCTCCCGAGGCCCTCCACACCAAGCCGCAGCTGGACACTGAATGAGCAGAGGCTGGGCGCTGGGTTTCCACTGCCAGGATGAGCCGGCTCTGCTGTCCTCCACAGGGCGCCTGGCTCACCGGAAGCACAGGGTGCACCCAAGCCGGGGGCTGCAGACATTGGAGGCTTTCGCCCTTGGCCAGGCCAGGCCGTTACAGGCTGGGCCTCAATTCTCCTGTCTCAGGCTTAGGAAATACAGACTCCAGAAACCATCTTTTAGTGACACGTTTGGAGGACCAGAGTCAAATTTTCAGGGCCTCTAGGAATGCTTGCTTTAGAAGGTGATTCTCAGGATTAAATGGGCTCATGCAGGTGAAAGAACCCAGTCACCATGCCCGGTGAGTTAACAGGTGCTCAACCACCAAGAGATAATGACTATTCCCCCAGGTTCTGCAGCATCATGTCACCTCGGAAAGTCTACCAGACACTGTAGGAATGTCCACCTGTTAAAATGCACTTGCTGATTCAGGAATGTTGGGGGGAGCTAGAGAGTCTGCATTTCTTCCCAGCGGTCAGGTGACCCCCCCACCCTTTCTGCTATTTCCCAGATCACACTTCGAGGGGCAAGAAGATGGGAATCATTTAATCAATTTTGCTTTAGGAACATTAAAATCAGATGTGCAATTTCCCCGCATATTCTTATGCATATTGTGGCCCATTTAGTTTTTTTTTTTTAATGTTGAGCCTTCTTTTAATTTATTTATTTTTATTTTTGGCTGTGTTGGGTCTTCGTTTCTGTGCAAGGGCTTTCTCTAGTTGTGGCAAGCGGGGGCCACTCTTCATCGCGGTGCGCGGGCCTCTCACTGTCGTGGCCTCTCTTGTTGTGGAGCACTGGCTCCAGACGCACAGGCTCAGTAGTCGTGGCTCATGAGCCTAGTTGCTCCGCGGCATGTGGGATGTGGGATCTTCCCAAACCAGGGCTCGAACCCGTGTCCCCTGCATTAGCAGGCAGATTCTCAACCACTGCGCCACCAGGGAAGCCCCATTTAGTTATTTTTTACCTTCTCAAAACAGCAATGCCCAAATAAGGAATATACACGTCAAAAAATGTTAAAGACATAGTTTAAATTCTTGTGACTTCTTCAATGGAAAAATACAACTTTTTAACGTAGGCAGAATTTGGAAACAAGTACAATTTGTCTTAGAAAGTTTTAAAAGAGATACATTGGCTACTCAGGGATGAACAGTATGTGTCAACCACCCCTTTACCATTCACCGGATGTGGGAGTCCTAAGGTCTGAGCGACCCAGGGTTGGCAAAGAGTAGAAAATACAAGCAAAGCAAAAACAATGAGAAAAACCTGTCTCCCCTCATAGCAACTAGAGAAACTGAACAGAATGTCAGAGATCATCAAAAAACTAAACTCTTATTCACCAGTGAGCCAGGTATAGAAAATGTGAGATCAAAAAGTTCAATAGTTACTTCTTCTTCTTCTTTTTATTTATTTATTTTTTTTGGCAGGGGGGTTGCTGCCTTGGGTCTTCATGGCTGCGCGCGGGCTTTCTCTAGTTGGGGTGAGCGGGGGCTACTCTTCGTTGTGATGCGTGGGCTTCTCTTTGCAGTGGCCTCTCTTTTTGCGGAGCACAGCCTCTAGGCGCGCGGGATTCAGTACTTGCAGCACGCGGGCTCAGTAGTTGTGGCACATGGGCTTAGTTGCTCCACAGCATGTGGAATCTTCCCAAACCAGGGATCGAACCCACGTCTCCTGCATTGGCAGGTGGATTCTTAACCACTGCTCCACCAGGGAAGTCCTCCACAGTTATTTCTTTGCACTAAGAAATATTAAGAGAACGAATGGTGTTTGCAGACTATTTCACCTGGCTCTGAAATAGACTGTTGTAACCAGAGCTGGGATGCCAAGTTCATGGCCTCATAGTACTAAACTTTTCTCAAAAGTCTCCAAATGAAATCCTAATGATGAATTCACTTCACACACATGTCATGACTCTTCACTCAAATGACACGTGGCCCCTGCTGGAGTATCTCCAGGGAGGCAGAGGGAAGTGCAGTTCACGTGAACATGGGGGAACCCAATGCATTTTCACACTGTTCTGTTAGGGCTTTCTTACATTAAACCCAATCTTGCCTTCCTGGAACATCCAAGCTGTGCTGCTTCTTCTGCCCTTATTACCACACAAAGTGAACCTAATTTCTCTTGATATGACGGCCTTTCAAATACTTGAATGAAGTGAATCATATCCTTTCCAGCAACTACTCCTTGGTGCCTCAGTGATCCCTCATAAGGCTCGGTGTCCTATCTTGGCCGCTGCCTCTTGTCCAGACTCAGATGGACAGTCTCGGTTAATGCCTTGTGCCCAGTATTAAAATCAATAGCCCAGGTACTGCATGATTACCTTAGGGTAAAGTGGTATCACCACCTCTCCCATCTTGCATATCCAATCACAGAGCCAACAATCACGATAAATCCTGGTGGTCAGGTCACATTTTAGATGTGGGTATAATGAATATCCACATCGCCCCCATCTGTACTGCACAGGAAGATATAGGGGACCAACGAGCAGTACGTATAAACAACTCTAAGAGTGTACCTCTTCTGACCCAGAAATTCCATTTCTAGGAACATATACCCAGGAGTTAATGAGTGCATCAAAGATATTCAGTGTGACACACTTGGCAAGTGAGAAGTAGAAAACAACCTGAACAAGTCTGAAACAAGTCTATAATGTATTATGTGCAATTTTAATTTTTTCTCTCCCCAGGGGAAGCCAACTCACTGACTAACCACCTAGTCATTCCGATATCCCCCCCACCAAGCAATACAAGGCCAGGAGAGAAGCCAGGAAAGTAGACCAGCCTCGCCATACCCAGCAAAGATCAGAGGCAAAGTGGCTTTGGGCACAAGCCCTGTGACAATGGCCCCAGCTCCCATGAGGATCCCAGTTCCCAGCTTCAGTTACAAGAAACTCAGCATCGTTCCAGCTCCAGGAGATGCCCATTTCCTTTCGATCAAGGTCTCCTCATCAGAACTAACTTGTGTAGGTTCTGCCCCTAGCAACCCAAAAGCCTAGACTAGAACAAGCACCACATGTCCAACAAGAGACTTGCTTTCTAAAATTAGTTGGGGGAATTGTACAGCTAAATTTTTGAATTACTAACTACCCTTTTAAGTAACAAAGCTAACCTTTTTTATTTCGACCATTAATAGTTAAACTGTTTTTAAACATGGCAATAGCCTTTGGGGCTGCTTAAGGCTTCTGAAGTCGCACTCCAACCTCCACCCAACTACTTTTTAAAAAAAAATATTTTTATAATCCTGTACTTTCAGCTGATACATTATGCTATTGCCCAGAGCTTGCCATCAACTTCCATTTTTCCTTTTACAGCTGAGGACTGAGGAGACCCTACATCCAGGTAGAGCCATAAAGAAGACTCCACACACTCTCAGCAAAGACCTAAGTGATTCTCATGTTTAAAGGCATAGATTTTCTGACACTGTTCGGTGAGGGACTGTTTCAGCGAGCTTCCAGATTCCACCTGGGGTCTGGGTATATTCTCAGAACATATCATAGTATAATCTATTTAGTGGTTTGACTACTTTTCATGTATATTAGTCTTGAGTTTACATCTAGATTATACACCCTTTGTAAACACGGACCGCATTTCTCACACAATCTATAACAAAATGCAAAGTGCTGGGCAAGGCAGAAGGTGGGGTATACTAATAAAACACCACAAAGGCACTGGCTTTCCAACGTTCTTTTTTAAAATAGGAACCCTTCTGTGCAGATACACTCTTACACAAAAACCTAAAACAACTCTATGAAATGAATTCTTTCAAAAGGGGCTCATCCTGAAGGGAGATATATAGTAAGACCTGCAACCCCCTTAGTGACCATCTGGTACATGTCAATCGGGGGCACAGCTGGGAAGATTAATTCTGATCACTACGGAGTCCACCAGCACTCTAGTCGTGTTCAATTTATAAACACATGGGTGAATGTTCCAGGACCTTGAAGGCTCCCGTGCATCCAAGTGAAGTTTGATCACAAAGACCACAACAAGACTCAGAAAACAGTGCTTCTAAGCTATAATCTGTATGAAAATCTCCAAGGCACCTGGATTAAAATGTAACTTCTCAAGAGCTCTGTCTGGGTGAGGTCTGAGATTCCTGATTTCTAAGAACTCCCGGGGTAATGTTGATGCTGGCTGGTGAAAGGACCACACTTTGAGTAACAAGGAACAACCTGAACATTTCTGATGATGTTCTGTCTCAAGAACCTTTCATCTGGTTTTATCAACATGTATAATTATGTCCCCTTTATTTATTTATTTTGGCCAAGTGGCTCACCAGGGATTGAACCCGGGCCCTGGGCAATGAAATCGCAGAGCCCTAACTACTGGATTGACAGGGAATTCTCACGGCCCCTTTAAATTCCATTCTTTGCTTCCAGAAGCTAATAACCACTTGTCTCCATTTTAGTCACAGAAATTGAATTATAATATAGACATTATTAAGGCAGGAGTTTTACCCGTTTCTTTCACGGCTGTTACCCCAGTGCCTGGACCAATGCCTCACATATAGAGGGTGCTTGAGCATATTCTGTATGAATCTATACAACGAAGCTTTCTATAAATAAATGGTTTGTTTCCAAATCTCAATATCTATTGATATTTCATGCACTCTCTTCTGCTGGGTGTTGTTTTCCAACCTGGGGAAATGCATGGGGAAATACAAAGTGTCTGGTTCGGCACAGTCACACCAGCAAAGGCCATTAACAACTCCTGGGCAATAAAAATAGAATCTGGGTCATAAAACCAAGTCCAACCTTTTTTCTTTTCCTTTGTGCTTCATCAAGTTTCACTTGCTCACACATGGCCTCGTGCAGACTGCCAGCCCTGCACCCGGCCCTTCAGACCAGAGGCCCTGGTGCGCAATGGCCACGCCGACACCCCAGCTTGGCAGCCCGTGTGCAGAGACGCTGGGCCAGGCACCGTGATCCAAGATGCTGGTGGCACAGAGCGAAGACGGGGCCACGGCAGCAGTGGGTGACACCAGACAGTGTCACTGACTTGCGGGTTTAGGCAGGGTCAGGCTAATGGGTTCTCGTGGAGGAAACACAGCCTGAGCACTTAGAAGGAGGCCAGAGGATGGACTGACGGAGAGTGGAGTTTGTCCGGGTGGGAAGACAAATATTTGCCGAGCTGGAGAGCTAAGATAGGAGAGAAGCTGTGTGTGAACGGGCGTGGAGCAGAGTGTAGTGTTAAGGGGCCTCTGCTGAAAATTCCCTACAGTCAGAAAGAGGTCTGACTTCTCTTGTCAAAGCCATGGCTGTGAGGAGGAAGTCCTGAGGAGGGGGCCTGGTGGAGTGAGCATGCATCTTACACATCCGACCCAGGCCAGAGAGAGTCCGAGAGCTCCCAGCCGACAGCCCAGGACCAGTTCTGTCTTGGTCTCTGTGCCCACAGGCAAAGCCTGCACAGATTCACCAGGCTGCCTGTGCTACACACCAGAGATGTGGTGGGGTTTTTTTTCTTGTGGTCGCTCTGCTTGGTTTCTAGAACACCACCAACACCACATGAGCACCAAGGAAGTGCCAGAAACTATGTACGCATCATCTCAAAACTATGAGCGAGACGTTGTCCCCATTTTACAGAAGAGGCAGCTTAAGCTTAGAGGCAGGAGGAAATTAATCCAATGACACTCGGCTGTAAAGTAGCCAGGTTGGGGACTTGCACCCAGGGTTACAGAGACGAAGAAAATTCACGTCATCCCATCTATGACACAGAGCTATTTTACTGGACACATCTGAAAACTCTATTAAAAATGTACTAATAAGGATGAGGCAATAAAATCATAGGCAGGGCTGGTGTTAAGCTGGTATGAACGGTGATTGTCAACCTGGCCTTTGACAGCCCAGCCCCTTCTGATTGGCTAATGTTGAATCCATTAGCATCCACAGCATCCACTGGATGCTGAATGCTTTGAGTATTAGAAGAGTTAGCAGAGTTCCAGGAATTCGCTCTTGGCTAACCATAATTAAAACAAAACATTTAAAGTAACCCCACCTCAAAATTAAATTATACAAGTTATTGAAGATGGAATGAATAGATAGATTGACAAGTGAACAAATGACTGAAAAAGAATGAGGACAGAAGCAAAGTCCAGGGCTTGAGAGCCACCTCATTCCAGGCCTTACCCTGTCCTGTGACACAGGGCAAGTCACATCATTCACTGCCAAGTTTGGAAAGGGACTGACCTTGAAGGAGTGGATACACCCCACAAATTGACACAGAAAACCATGCTGCTGCATCCGCCATGATATTTTACATCTCCTAAGCACTGGCGGGGGAAAGGGGTCGGGAAGCTAGACCAGGCTAGTTCCTTCACCGCTGGGTCTCGTGCACATGTCATGCAGGAGTCTGGCTCACAGCTCATATAAGGTCAGGAATGGACAGCAACAGGCAGAAAAATCTCTAAGACAGCGGCTCTGAAACACTGCAGGTTGGATGAAACCTACAGTGCATGTCCACTGGAAAATGCCCATGTGCACAGTCTGCATGATTTCAGGGGATACCTAAACCATGAACCACAGGAAGTGGGGTGGCCACGAGAGACGTGGGCCAGGTGAGAACTGCCGATTCTGAGGGAACAGGACACCACCTATCACGGGGCTCCTCCTGCCACAGGAATGCACCACTCTGTCTCCAAGGTCTTTGTTTCCTGGCCCAGTGCACCTTGACCACCTTTTAAGGCAAAATGCGCAATCTCTATCTCATATCTCCCAAAGAATGGGGATTGGAGGGGGTTTGGGTGGGGGGTGGGCAGGAACATGGAGCAGTCTCACCTGGGGAATGTTCCCACAGAGATGCAGGCAAAACCACCTATTAATGAAGCTTTCATCTAAGCAGAGAAGTCCCACTTCCACAAAGGCACATATCAGGGAGTTACCATTCAACCTGCGAAATCAACCCGTCCCATCTGTAATACACGTACAAGGACATGTAATGCTCAGTAACAGGACAGCAAAACATTTGGTGTGAGAATGTGACTGAACTTTAAGACAATCATCCCTCCCACTACCCACCCAATGTAAAGTGACTGAAGGTGAGCGGGAGTGGGATCAACCAACACCCAAATCTGATCTCAAGTGATCTCCAGCACATCGTGTGAATATCTGGGGACCACCAATAGATGTTACACAAATGTGGCTGGGTTGTATTAAGTGTATGTGCGTGGACCTTTGTTGGGGGGAAAAAACTGCAAAGTAAGGACACCATTACAAAGGAGGGGGTGAAAAAATTATACAAATAAGAAACAAATCACAGACATAGAAAACAATCTTATGGTTACCAAAAGGACAGGGGGATAAACTAGGACTAGGACTTTGAGATGAACGGATACACACGACTAAATACAAAGCAGATAAACAGTAAAGACCTACTGTATAGCACAGGGAACTACGTTCAATATCTTATAATAACCTATAATGGAAAAGAACCTCAAAAAAGATAGATACCTAGATAGATAGATATGTATATACAAATAACTGAATCGCTTTGCAGTACACCTAAAACTAATACAACACTGTAGGTCAACTATACATAAATGATTTTTTTAAAGAAAAAAAAAGGACGGGAAAAATCATTTTCAACTACTGTACTCCTTTCAAAAATTAGATAAAAGTGATAAGTGGAAATATTGCTCTAAGAGTTATACTTGTATGTATTCTATTGTCAGTTATAAAGAGCTTAGGAGACACATTATCTTTTAGCCAAACGATGGGATCATGACCTATTCAAAGGCCCCACAAATCCCTCCAGTCCATTTTCTGCCCTCTCTACACCCGTCATCTAGTTTCTAAAACCAATAGCCAGCTTTCCCTCCATCCTCACTCACCCTGACTTTTTCTGAAGCAGGTAACACTTCTAACGACCTTCTTTTTGAAACAGTCCTGTATGCTGGTTTCTGGGATATAATGGTTTTTTCTTTGAACATCTCTCGTCATTCCTGCGACCTGGCTTGTTGCCAAAATGCAACTCCCCCTGCCCCCCACCCCGTATTTGGAACTCTATCCCCAGTGATCATCTCCTTCCTCTTCTGCTGTCACCTATTCTCTAAGGGCAGTGACACCCAAACCAGACCGGCCCTTCATCGTCAGTGTGCCCAGCTGGTGGATCTCTCCCCCTGGACATCTCACGTGCGCGTACACGGTGACACATTATGAAACGAGGAAGCGGATCCATTTGTATAAAATGTTTAACGTAGCCCAATGAATATCATAAGAAGAATTTCAACATAAAGAGAAAACCTTTCCAGACTTATGCTGAATTTTGATTCCTAAAACTTTTGCATATTAAAAGAAAAACTGAAATCCCAATTTGTACGGGTTTTTGATACTTTGAGACAGTCTCTGAGCTTTGAGCAACCACTGAGGTCGGCCTGTCAGCACTAAGGCAGGTACAGCAAGGACACAGCTGACTTCCCCAGCGCCGGCAGGGGGGGTGGTTTACATCATATAACTTAATCAGAACACAAATTGTTCTCAGATTCTGCGGGAGGTAATTAAACACCAATTCAATACCAATTAATCACAATCAAATAAGAGACTGTCAGAGAAGAACTCTATACACATGGAGTCTATTTAATGGTCAAATACTTGGCAGGATCTTAGTTAAACAATGATTCATTAAGCCTCCTCTACCACACAATAGCCAGGCTGAACTCCAACTGAAAAAAATCAAAACTCTTTTGTTCCCCCATAAAAAGACATCAAATGCCTGTGCACGATATTCCTTCCTTCCCCACTTAGCAGGCAGCTCAATTTGCATGTTTCAGGATGTGCTGGGCTAGTCCTGGGCAGGAGGGCATATGCAAGTCCTCCTGAGTTCTATTCTCAATACCATACCTAAGCAACTCTCTTCTTCCTAAAGGAAAAGTAAAGAGCTGCACAGTTGACCACATACTTAAAATATTTATTCACTCTGAGCAGGGAAAAGAATAAGAGACAGGGAACCTACCTTCCACCTGAAGGAAAGGCAAGCTATGGTCACTTCTCCCAGGGCAGATAACTAGCTGCCATAAAAGCCCTTGATCCACACAACTGTCGTCCAGCAAAAACCTGTTCAAACATTTGTGGTTTCCTGCACCTACCTAATCAATTTGCTTCCTTTAAATTACTCGTCCCTTCAGAACACAACTCCCCAAGAAAACCCTTCGAAGACTAACACAACACTATAAATCAACTATACTCCAATAAAAATTAATTTTAAAAAAAGAAAAGAAAACCCAGAGGGCCATTTTAAGTTCAGCTGATAATTCCCAGAGACTTTTCCCCAAGTTTCTTAGATGAACTACTAACTTTCCTGCAAGTTCATTTCTTCCTAAGGGTGAATATCAAGGAAAACGACATTGGTCTCTATTTGCGGGGGGTTTTTTTCCCCCCCGCACACTAGCACTATAAGCACTTCCATAGTTTCACTAATGTTGCTGTTTTTAAAGTGCATGATTTCTACCCTTCATTGTGGACTCAGGTATGAATTAGAAATCTTAGAGTTGGCTGAAAATGGGTTTTATGGTGTTGTAGTACAGGTGCTGCTGAGGATTCTACTTGCCTCTTTAGAGAGGGGTTCCTAGTCCAGCTTTATGAAATGCTGTATCGTTACTAGTTTTATCATGCACTTAAAAATAAAATTATGAAAGTGAATGAATAAAATTAATTGTATTTCTCTTTGTTTAATAACAAAATATGTACTAGGAAATATTTTTAGGAGGGGAAGTGTCTCGTGAAAATTTTTGAATTTTGATATATCTTACCCCTCCAACTGAATTTATTACAATTGATAAAAGATAAATACACGTGACATTGTTTTCCATAAGAAAGTTTAGAAACTTCATGTAAAACTTATCAGCACAATGTATTCTAACTCTGCTCATAAACTGGGCGATACAAAAAGATGCACTTTTACTGCGTCTCATTGGACACAAAATATTAAATTCATATGCAAACCATAACAGTGAATGTAGGATATACTGTATATTTATAATTTCAAAAAACATATAAAATCTGAGTCCAAAACTGCTAAGTCTTAACACAGTAACAAAAAAAATAAATGAATAAATCATTAAAAAATTGACCTTAATTATAAATATTAAATCTGTTTTTGTGATCCCTCAGGCATAAACCCACATCTTGTTTTATGTTGCTCTAATAGGACACAAGGATAACAGCCCTGCATGTGTTTATTTCTCAGCTACACTATGACATATAAAGATTTTGAAAAGGAAAGTCACACTGTGTCTGTACACAAAAATAGGAAAGCACATTTTCCTGCAATTATAAGCAGTTTTACAGCCTATCAAAGTGAGGGCAAAAAGTAGATTTATACACATTAAATGCTGACAGGAGCGAAACATTTCAGCAGTAAATAAAGTACACTGTAACCCCATCGTCTAATCAATAAAGTCATTAAAAATAGGCTCCATTCTTCAACGAAATGGTGAGGTGAAGGGAAAAAATAATATTCGGTTGCAATGGAGAATGTATCTCCAACACATCTGACAGTAACTGATCTGGACCCTGTCTTCTCCCCTGTGCCTAGAAAAAAAGTCTTTGGGTTTCTCATCTTTCTTCATCTGTATTTAGCCATGTAAACTGCCAGACGGCACTTTCAGCTTCCCTACAGGCATCCCATAAATACAAATAAAAAAATATGTAATTTTTCTTCTTCTTCTTCTAGGCCCCAAACTGACAAAATATTATCACTTTTGTAGACTCTTGCAAATAGGCACACTAGCACTGGGCAGAAATGTGCTGAGATTATAATATCCATTTATCTAAACTGCCAGCATATAACAAAATTCGGGTGGGGTGCTTGCCACTTAAATTAATTTATTACTTGAAAGAGACTTCTTAAGTCAAGCCTGTTAAAAGGGAAACATGAAAGGAGTTACAAAACTGTAAATAAGTCTAAACACGGTTTGCATTTGAACTAATTTTCAAGTGTAGAATTAAAAAGAGGCAACAAGGGGAGACCAGCAGCAAAGAAACCTGCGCTCAGAGCACAGGATCCGCACGGGCATCCTGTTTTCAGGGAACTGTTGCCCAACTGTTTGGGGGACGCAGCCCTTGCTGCCAGAGAGGACTGGTATCCAAAGCCACCTCCTATGATTTACTCAAGAAAATAAAGGATTCGACCACCTTGCACCTGTTACAATAACTACCATCAAAAACAAATCAAAAAACAGCAAGTGCTGGCGACGGTGTGGAACATTTGGAACTCCGTTCACTCTAAGTGAGAATCTAAACTGGTGCAGCTGCTATGGAAGAAGTATGGCAATTCCTCAAAAAAAAAAACATGAAACACAGAATTACCGCATGATCCAGTAATTCCACTTCTGGGGATGTACCCAAGAGAACTGAAAGCAGGGTCTTGAAGAGATGCTTGTACACCTGTGTTCACAGCAGCATTGTTCACAATCGCCAAAAGGTGGAAGCAACCCCAAGTGCCAATTGATAGATGAATGGAGAAACAAAATGCGGTGTATATACACACAGTAGAGTATTATTCATCCTCAAGAATGGAAATTCTGACACACGCACAGCACGGATGAACCTGGAGGACAACATGCTAAGTGAAATAAGCCAGACACAGAAGGTCAAATACTGAAAGATTCCACTTGCATAAGGTACCTAGAATAGTCAAATTCATAGACAGAAAGGAGAATGGTGGTTGGCGGGGGGGGTGGGCACAGGGAGTTAGTTGTGGGTTCAGAGTTTCAGTTTGGGAAGACGAAAAAACTCTGAAGATGGACGGTGCTGGAAGTTGCACAACAATGAGAATGTACTTAATGCCACTGAGCGTTAAGTAAAAATTAATAAGATGGTACATTTTATGTTCTATGTATTTTACCGTAACTTTTTTAAAATAAAAAGAGAAGAAAAGATTCAAGCTGATCCTTCTCTCAGAATCCATTCCATCTGTCTCACCCATCTCCTCCTGTTGACCTTGTTAGGAATGTCAGCTCCATATGTACACTTACACCCGAAGTGCCAGGGCCAAGGAGGAGGTGCCTGTTGGGGCAGCCAGCTCTGTCATCATCCTGGTGAGGAAGACAGAGGCTTGCGCACTTACGGGGATCAAGAGGTCCCAGGTCCCATCCAGCACACCAACAGAGAAGAACTGTCTCTCAGTAGGTTAAGGAGAACAGAGTGAAGATGAAGAATATCTGCCAGGGTGGAAATGAGCAAAGGGCCAGGCTGCCTGCTGGTGGCAGAGAAGAGTGCCAGAGAGACACAAATGCACCCACCACACAGTGAAGAAAAGGAGACAGAACAGAATGTGTTCATTTTAGTCTTTAAAACATGGCTACAATGCTGTAGCAATTTACCTTTTTCAAAAATATTTCACACAATCAATAAACATTCTTGATGCACTCCCCACCCCATTTATAAACTTGCCAAGACCTTGAAAAGCCTTTCAAGATGCAAAAGAAAAAAAAAAAAGATGCAAAAGATATGTAAGTCAACTATACTTCAATAAATTTTTTTTTAAAAAGATGCAAAAGATCAACATAAATGGAATCCAGCCCCAATGGATGACGTGGCTAAATCAACACAACCAGGATTCACTTAAAGCCTCCCGATCTGTATAATTTCAAGGCAAGGACAACCCCATCAGAACCCTATAGACAGTGCCTAGGTTGGTCATCAACACCCAGAAGCATGATTAAGAGCCTTTTAGAAGTGTCAACAGCCTTTGCCCTCTGTGAAGTGATATAGCTTAAAAACGGAAAGCAAAGGGGGGAAACACCAAAATAAATCTGAATTGGATCTAAACAGAAGATGACAGCAAGTATATACATTCTCTGTATTTCCAGGGCACGTGTCTCCCGGAATAAAAAGCAAAGAGAGATATATCATTAGATCAAGTGAGGTGAGGATGGGACAAGCATTGAGTTCAAAGAAGAAAAATACCACAAGGTACACCAGAAAAGAGTATCTAGGAACATGTATTAAGGGAAGGGTGATCCTGAGAACCACTTAAAGGATGGAAAGGAGACTTGAAGCTCGGTGGGCAGGAATAAAAGACCCAACAAACAAACGTCTCGGGGAGGGTGGGGGGAGGGGTGAAGGTGGCAGCACCCAAGGCAACGCCACACAGGGGTTACTCCTAGGGCCCTGGGGCCTCTCTTTCAGAATACATGTAACACGGACTTCCCTGGTGGCACAGTGGTTAAGAATCCACCCGCCAATGTAGGGGACACAGGTTCGAGCCCTGGTCCGGGAAGATCCCACATGCCACGGAGCAACTAAGCCCGTGTGCCACAACTACTGAGCCTGTCTAGAGCCCACGAGCCACAACTACTGAGCCCGAGTGCCGCAACTACTGAAGCCCGCACGCCTAGAGCCTGTGCTCTGCAGCAAGAGAGCCCACCGCAATGAGAAGCCCACGCACCGCAACGAAGAGTAGTCCTTGCTTGCCACAACTAAAAGAAAGGCCACACGTAGCGACGAAGACCCAACGCAGCCAAAACTTTAATTAATTAATTAATTAATTAATTAAAAGAAGAATACATGTAACAGGTCTGATTGTGTCCAAACTTCGGATAGCACATGGCATCTGTTTTCATTTATATCTTTAAAAGGCAATAAGTAAAATCACTAGCTAATGTATTTTTTTTACCACATCTACACAAAGTTGCTAATATTTTCTCCCTTATGCAGAAACTGTTTGAAAACCTCTGAACAAGCCTTGGTAGAACTTAGTAGTGAGGACTTAGCATCCAGCAGAAAACACCAGCATCATTCTGAACATGACGCCATTTTAAAGGGTTTCGTATCGTATGATATTTAATTTAGACCCTTAGGCAAAGTAAAAGGGAAGAATACAATCAGAACCAAAGGAAATTAAATGAGGAGCATGGAAATACAGTTTTACAAACTCAACACAAAAGTTTCTTCCCTGAACGCTACCATTTCAGGATCAGGTAAAATCCTAGTAATATCCATAATTCTCATTGGAAAAATCAAGATGTTGCTAGCATTCAAAACACCAATATTAGAAGGAGAAAATATTTTGACAATTATATTCAATTTAGATTTTCATTCATTAGGCATAAAAACTACCTATACCTACTGTGTACAACTGCAGAGATCTAATGCTACAAAGCAACATGGAGCCAATACTGATCTCAGAGATATAAAATATAAAAATTATATTTAGAAAAACCACCAGTACCAATGGGTAAAAGAACATTAGGTATGAAGGCACCTGTAGCTAAATGTCAATGTGGGCTTTAAAATACATTTAGCAAAATCAAAACTCAATGGATTTTTTAAAATGTGGGTAAATCGTGACTTTTCAGACACAATTCAATGTAAAACTCATTAAATGGAAAAATGAATTGATAATTTTATAAATATTTAAGGGACAGCAAGGCTTTTATTCTCAGGAGGGTTCTCAAATTAAAAACAAACCAAAAAGGCTAGGTAACTGGATTGAGCTGACAGCCAGTGTTGCTGAGGATATACCCAGCATGAATTGGCAGCATAGAGAACCTAAGCCAAGTTAGATTCTTGAAGTCACTGATGACAAGGCTGGATTCCTCAAAGAGATCTAGCCTCAAGCTGACTGAAGGCAAACGGTGCCTCTCCAATAGGCCAACCTGTAGAAGATGGAGAACTCCATGCCCTTTGGGCTAAGTTCACTAAGCTTAAAGGCAATTCCTTGCAACTCTCTCACCTAAGGGTGGCTGATATGCTGGAGAGAAAGACGAAAGGGAGAATCAAGCACTTGAAAAGGTAACGAGCCACAGGGAGTGCCCAAGAGCACGGAGGCATGAGGCCTGAACTGCCAGCAACTGGGCTGGTTAATAACAACTCACGAGCTGCTCTTCTAGGAAGGTTCCCAGGTTAGTGAGGAAAGCACCACAGACTTCTGGATGGGCAAAGCCCAGAGCTGGGCTAGGGTTAAGATCAAGTTTATACCTCGCGTGGTCTGCTCTGTAGAGAACACTGTGTGTTCAGAGGAGGTATGAAGGTACGAGAGACGGTTTCTTTTCAAGGCTGTCACTGCACACCACTACCTGCCTTTCCTCACTTTCCTCCTTCCACCACAAGTCTCTCCCGGAAGACATCTGCGGTAAGGAATTGAAGCAAGAAAACATCTATGGGTTGCTTTTACAATGTGGATCGATGATGCCATAACCCAAATGCATGATCTTTAAAACATTCGGGTAAGAACTTCAAAGAAGGCCTTTTGTGTCTGAGACTTTTGTAGCAGAAGAAAGCTTCTGTGGCTCCTGTCTCTGCTGATTCTTCTATACGGCCTCAACTACTGAGGGCGCTTCCTCGTACTGAGGTATCAGTCATGGGGGCAGTAATGGTTACTACAACAACTCGTTTTCCATTTAGATGGTATTATTTTTAAACTAATATAGAAAGTGACACCCCTATTTCTAATGGGTTGTCTTTAAAATCCTATGTGGTTAATTTAGTAATATTCAGGGATGGTGGAGAAGTAATTATTGCCTATGTTTTAAAGGAAGAAATAAAAACATCAGTGATAAAATGTGGGAAGACAAGAGGTCAGAGGTGTCCCGGCGAGCTAACAGAAGGCCTTGTTCTACAGGAGGGTTTCAGGCGAAGACCCCTCACTGAGCAGAGAGGAAGAACCCCACCCAGGATGGGTTCTTCATCAGGTGCTTGGTCCCCATCTGGAACATTCCTCAAGACAAGAGGTGGACAGCAAGAGCTCTTACTTGGTTCCTTTCACAGAAATCATTTCAGAGACAGGCCTAAAGTGCTACAAAGAGTTCCTAAGACATAGGTCTTTGATCTTTGTGGCTTTGCCATGTATGTTTTTAAAATTTCTGGAATGCACCCAGGGAGGCAAACGGCTTGACAGCAAACACTATAAATATCGAAATAAATAAATACACACAAACATCTGGAACCCTGATTAAGCACCAAAGTTTCATTTTTTTCAGGGAAGGAGGGGTGTGGGTAGCGGAGGAGAATCCCCCATGAACAGCATTTTTATTTTTATGGAAAAATGTCCTACTCTTTTCATATAATAAACCCCCTCTGACATGAATAAAACTTTTAGAAAGCTGAAGTCTGTGAGTCCCAGGGAAAGGGAGGAGCTGCTGATGCTCTGTAGCTGCCTTCTCACAAAGGGGCAACTTCACTGCTACCCCAGAACCAAGATGGGACCACAATTCTCTTTTTTATTAACTAGTGGTAGATGAGTATCTATGAAATATTAGTCATTACTTACAACTACAAACATAAATCCAGGCAATATACAGTAATCTGTCCTGAGTTTCAAATTAAGTTTGCACAGATTTTACAGTTACTCATTATGCAGTAACTTTCTGTGTTAAAGGTATGCTAAAATACGTTGGTTTTTTTCCTCTTTATAAGGCACTCTGAACAATAATAAACAGTGAGAAGACAGAATTTGCCAGTTATGGCCGATACAGTTAAATTAAAACCAAAGAATCAAATGGCCACAAAGCATGTGGCTGAGTGTGAACTAGGAGTCAGAGAATTACAAAAGTTTTAAAAGAGAAAGTGCCCCCCAATTCCCACTCCACCTATTATGAGGTTCCACGATGTGACGGAGCTTTGGGAAGCACAGAAAGGTGTGTGATCAGGCATCTTACCAAACAGATCCCACCGATCTCGGGATAGAGTTCAAAGTCTTTCCCGCCCCGGCCTGGTTCAGCCCCCTCCATCCTGCCCACACACTCACACCACTCCAGGCAAGCAGCCTTCCTTCCCTGGTTTCCAGGGCAGGGTCACCCCAGTCAGCCACTCCCACATCCTGGATAACCCAACTCATCCTCTGGTCAGTTCCACCTGTGCCACAATAGCAGCTGCTCCTCCAATCTGCTTAGGTCCCCTTGCACATGCGGCCGGTTCCCTGAGCTGAGCCTCTTTGGCTCCACAAGGCCAATCACAGCCATACTTCCACGGTTACTAACATGGTGTCCAGCAGAAGACACACAGGTCTGGATGACACCATGCCTCGAGAAAAACTTAGGGAGCCATTATCACAAAAGATGGATAAAAGACTGAACAAATGTGTTTAGAAAGTGGTGCTTTCGGATTGGCACTATTTAGAAAAGAGATATTATGGGAGCCTCATTACGAGCCTCTGAGGCCAATGTGGAGACAGGCTGGCACTGACCACCCAAAGGAGGGATGAAAGAGGGTATCAAAGGTGGGTGTCGGGCGGTAAATGGGGCCAGTCACTGGTCTAATTCAAAACAAGAGGAATGTTCCAGCTTCTTCCTGTGGCAGCTACAACATAGACAGAAACTTGGCCCTGTGACAAAAGCATGACGGGGGTGGGGGCGGGGCGGGGGGGGAGACCTCCCCCAGTGCCAGGAACCACCACCCCAGGCCTGGGCGCACCCTAGCCGCCCATGCTGAATGAGGCCCTGTGCTTCCAGAAACAACATGCACATGTATATGATTTCTGTCTGCCTCCACCTCAAGGAAGGCAGGATCTACGGAAATTCTCTAAACTCAACAAAGAAAATAAGATTTTGTCTTGCTCGTCATTCTAAGTTCCCTCCTTGCAGCTTCAAGATATTTAAGGAGCCCGTGTTTTATTCAACTGTGATTCCCCACTCAGTTCACACCGGTACAACTCGCCATCTCGGTAGCTGATCTAAAAGGGGAATATTTTGGTGCCAAATGTCTGAGTGGTTAATCACATCTACATGACCACGTGCTTCCGTAAATGCCACAGCATCCCCTGGCATGAAGCTGGCAGCAACCCACATGGAAAACTTTGTCAACTCCATGCTGATCTCCTAGCCTCTAGAGCTCATTCTGATCCGTTCTACCATCCACCACCAACACTGAATTCCGTGCTGCCTCAATTATCCCCACTCCCCCTCTCTCCTGATTCCACTCAGAATGGTTCTGCTTCCGTAGCCCTGCCTCAGGCTCTGCTTCTTCAAAGTCTCTCCTCACCCGAGAAGTCAGCCCAGTGCATTCTCACCAACACGCAGGATGGATACACCCACAGGCTCTGCATTTCCTCAACTGTGGGAAGGGGGTGTCTCCATTCTCTTGTCTCCCTCAGAGGGGAGGGAAGCCTATGGATATTCCACAGCCTCAAAGGAAAGGCAACAAAGCTCGTCTAAGGACAAGATACAGATTAACCAAACAATTTGCAGGTATTCACCAGGTATTAAAACCCGATTTCTCGTTGCACAAGCAAACAATATGAACAGCAAACCATCTCAGTAATCCAGGCTACCAAAGACTGCACCAGGGTACTATTCTTGAGAATTGGTATGTATTTCTTAAGGGACAGTTAAAAAGAAATCCATAGAATAAAAGGCTTCTCATGCATTCTTTCAACAGAAAACTCTAGCAACTAAGGAAAGGAGAAATCTCTATGTAAGGGGGAAAGGGTTTAAAACCTATGAAGACATAATTTTGCTGAACTTTTAAGTAAATTCTCTATTAGGAAAATCTGCAAATGAATCTGTCCATCATTCCTAGTAAAACCCAACTGACACATCTGCAGGAATATTCTTGGCCTGGTATTTATGGATTTCCATGACTAATTTTTGCATACTAGTTCTTCTTTTTTCTCAAAATACATATTCTGCCTGACATTCCCATCACTCTCAGGGTACGTTGGCGATTGTAACCTACACGAACAAATATTCACCTCCCAAGAGCTATACTGCACAAGCTGTTCTACATATTAGGCGAAAATCAAGCTTCTGCAGGACATAAAAGTCCTTTAAGACCATGACCTTAACTGTGTTCCTTAGCAGCATTTGAAACTTGGTTGCATTAAATAATGTTGGTGTAGGCTCGTAATGAAGCAAAATCACTGCAAGATCCCAATCTCTTGGACAGTCATGGGCTCACAGGCCTCAGATGAAAAGTCCCATTACTGAAAGGTCTCCTCAGAGCCAAATAGATCCACTAGTCACAATTCCGAAATTGCTAATATTTTCATCAGAAAGGAGTAAGAGAGCTTTAAGTCACCAAGACGTTACAATGTGGAGGCTGCAAGGAGGCCCAAGGCTGAATGGTTCTCGCCTTCAAATGCCATGAAATGTATCAAAATGTGCATGGAGAAGAGAGCCCAAGACAACATTTTACTTTTCTCAGATCAAAACACACTATTCCTTATCCTCGGATTTTTTAGGTCAATTCACTTTTCACCTAGGTCTCATTTGTTTCTGTTTTTGTCCAGATGCAGTCTTTATCAGCCAATTATTTTTGCCTAACCTGTGTCCTCAACAAAGGAAACAAAAAGTTTCAAAAACCCAGGAACTTAATACTGCTCTGATGTGCAGTGTGAAGAGAGAGAAAGAACACAGGCTATCACATGAACAGAAAGCCCCATACGCAACCTTTCACTAAATTACATATTATACTGGGCGGGGGCATGTCACGTGCCCGGGGATTAATGACATTTTTGATAAATAAATCTTAGTATGTTTCAGACGATATTTGAAAAGAACCTGAGAAGGGAGGCATGCTGGGGGACGACGGACAACTGGGGACCAGGACCACGACACTGGGTTACTTTAGCCCAACAAAGGAGAAGCTGGTCCAACCATCATCCAGGGAGCTGGCCAAGCCCGCAACAGTTCAGAAACCCTATTTCTGCATTTCTATCAAAACTTAAATGACACTAGAAACAGGTTTTCCCAGGAACCAAGAAAACAGTGATACTTCCAGGTTATGCACCTAAGTTTACAACAAAAAACAAAAAGATGGCTAAAATTAGGATTGGATCCTATCCTTATACTAATTGGGATAAGGCGAATAAGCAAAAGTTGAATGAGCAGAAATAAAACTGTCTCACTGTAAAATATTGGGCCTTATAGAGACTAAATAATAAGATATTCTAGGCACTATTTTCCTGCAACTTTCCAAATATTTTTTCACTTCTATATCAGACAAACAAGTAAGAAAGCAAAACACTAACATCACTGCAAAAAAAGTTATGACACAGACAGTAAAACACACAACTGAAGAATCTCTCCTCTTTCCAGTCACCGTAAATTCGGGGAGTAGGGGCATGGGGTAGGGAGTGAAAAATGAACTAGGTACCAAAGCCTGAATAAAAGAAAGAGAAAAGGAGGTTTTAAGTGGGATTTCACCTGGATTGATTTATCTATGGCTCCAGGCTGCCATCATTATCAACTCTAAGCTCCTGGTTCGTAACAGGGTTTATCTAAACTAAACCTATGCGAGAACTTACCCAATCTTCTATAGCACCGCCATATCTTTAGATCTACCGACGAGCTGGGTGGGGTTCCTATAATACAGGGAGTCGTTTTGCTGTGGTTCCCCAATAGGAACCTTCTCAGATCTCCATTCTGGCCACTCCGAGTCCTCTAACCATAATATTCTCCCATTTAAAGCCAACATGAACCCTATTAAACATTCAACTACATTTCCAAAATAGCCTACCTAAGGGTAGTTTTCTCTTTATGCAAATTATTAAACACATCATGGGATGCTTAACGGCATTTCTAATATGACAGGATCTGAGAACTAACTCTCTGGCTCTCTGACTCCTCCTCCCCATTTAAGTTAGGGGAAAAAAACGCTCACACGCGTGCTTTGCTGTTTTCACTCCCAAGAGTGACTTAAATACCAAAGAAGAGCTCAGTATGAAACCAAGATCCCATATATTTTCTTATAATATCAAATAATATAAATTTCAGATCTAACATTTTCCTAACTTATGATCAGTTATAAAATTACAAAAATTGTAGTCTGAAAGTCAAGACAGAAATGGAACAGGATGCAGAATAGATACATGCACTCCTGTTTTTACTGCAGCATTGTTCACCATCACCAAGATACAGAAACAACCAAAGAGTCTATCAACAGATGAATGGACAAAGAAGATGTTATGTGTATAGATAAATACATAGATACATACACACACAGTGAAATATTATTCAGCCATGGGGAAAAAGAAAATTCTTTTTTCTTTTTGAAAAAACATGGATGGACTTTGAGGAAATTGTGCGAAGTGAGATAAGTCAGACAGGGAAAGACAAATACTGTATGATATCTCTTACATATGAAATCTAAAAAAAAAAAAAAAAATCAAACTCATAAAACCAGACGTAAAATGAGATGTTTAAAGGTCTGTATCTGCAATTAATAGATGAATAAGCCCTGGAGACCTAAAACACAGTACAGTGATGACAGACAACAAAACTGTACTACAGGCATTAAATTTGCTAAGAGACTAGATATTAATCATTCCCAACATGAGAATACCTTATAATTATGTGATGCCATAGGTGTTAGTCAGCTAACACAATATCAGTCATACTGCAATATAAATATACCAAATCAATATGTTGTACACTTTAAACTTATACAATGTTGTACCACAAATATACCTTTTTTAAAAGTCATGACAAGGCACTAGTAAAAGTCTCTTAAAAAATAGTGCCACGAGAACAGGGGACAAATATACCTTTTTTAAAAGTCATGACAAGGTACTAGTAAAAGTCTAAAAAATAGCGCCACGAGAACAGGCAAAAATGATCATCTAGTTTTCAGAAACAGTAATCCTCCTTGCAGATGAAAGATCCATCTCTGATCCCCATTCTGGAACTAATTCATTTTCAAATGCTAAATCCTTCTGAAAATTGATAAAAGCAAGAAGCTCATGTAAAAGCTGGATAGACAAAATGAGGAAGATGAAGATCAAAGAATTCATACCCACACACTCAGATACACCTATCCATTCATTTCATACACACTGAAATACCTGTTTTGTGCAGACTGTCCAGGTCATGGAAATTTCTGAAACAATTTCTGATGAATACCATGTCCACATCCATTTCATAGGAAATACTACGCTAAACATAACTTCACCTCTACCTGAAGAGCTGCCATTATTGTATAATGAAATATAATATGTAGGAATGGGTGCCGGATCTTTAGAAAACGGCCGTGGAGATTTCAGAATACGGTATCTGGTTACCTTATGCAAAATTCCCAGCACACTGGCAGATGCAGATGCTTCTTAAATGTTGAGTTATATAATCTGTATGATGATTAATGATTTGGGGCAAACGGGTTCTTTATTTTCAATTCGAGGCATCCTATCTCTATGGTTTCCACACAAAAACCAATGGGGACAGTGACTAGAAGATTCGGCAAGAAGGTAAAGAAGACCATGCAGCTGACAGAGGCAGAAAAGACTGCAAAAAATTTCCTATGCTTCGATGGTATTAAAGGTGAAATGGAACAATGGAAGAGATGGTATTTTAACAAGTTTAAACTGTCAAATACATTTACAACGTTGCTCTGAAATGACAAGACATAGGGCAGTCGTCCAAATTTATCATACTTCAGGCTGATGTATGTTCAGTGATAGGGGACTACATTATAACTGCCAACAGATGAAACCTGTCGTGCAGCAGATCTCTGAAACATTATACCGTGTGCGGAAACTACTATCACAAAAATCCTCCAAGTCCTTACAACCTATTTTTGGTTTTCTTCTTCATCAAATTATTTCTAAGCCAGTTCTGCAGGATGATAAAATCATTGAATTTCAGAGCTTAAGGCCTCTCAGACATAACTGAGGTTGAATGCCAAGACTTGGGACGAGGTAGGCGCTCCCTGCCTAACTAATACAGCCACCTGGCAGGCAGGTGTTAACCAAGTACTCTCTCTGTCTTCACTTCGGTCTCTCCACCCAAAATTATGTATTCATCACTGACCTCAATGCCATTTTACCCAGCCAGTAAGTTATGGCATTTACATGGTTAGTTTATTAATGCTAATTGAGAAATATTTATAGGAAAACTGTTCTATTGCATTTGGTATGCCTTTAACTGCATTAAAAATGTAATCTACAGTTTATAACAACTAACAGGGAATCTCATTTTCATCCCAAGCTGCTTTAACCATTATTTTGCGCAAGAAGAAGTTCTGAAGTATCAGAATGTCCATCTGACAGAAATGCAGGAAAACTGCCTGGAATTAACCTGAGTGAACAAACCACGAAATTTCTCTAAAAACATCCCATGAATAAAATTTGAAGGCTGGACAATCTAAAACTGCCTTAGGTCAACTTTAACTTTCACTTGTGAAATTTGCCATTTTTCATGCTTTTTGGAAAAGGTGAATACACTTTGACCAGTTACAGCGTTTTCTTTAAAAAATAGTAAGTTCCTGCTGCTCCTAAGAAGTATAGCCGTTCCCTGGAATAATTACAGTGTTCCATTTAAATAGAAGTTATATTATAAAATTTCAAACTGTCTTTACTTAATTACACAATAGACTTCTGTAATAAACTTCAGCCGTATCATTTTCAAACAAACAAAACAGACCAGATGTTTGGTACTTATATGCAAAACTGAGCTCCCGCTGTGAAACCAAATTAAAATGAACTCGGGAATGAAGCTAAGCCCCGATGAAAACAAAAACAAAACAAGCAAACAAACAAAAAACATGCAGTTGATTTTGCTTTGTAGGTTGTTAGTCTTGATCATTTACATATTTTTCCTTGCATCTGGGAAAATACACACATCCTTTCCCACCATTTTATCAAAATTAACATACTCCTCTGGATTTTGTAGGGGTAAAAAAAGACAAAAAGAAAAATCTTTAAAATTTCATGATGTCACTTAGTCAAAATTCAATCAATGTCAGTTATTTCCTGGGCATTGCTTTACATGCTTTACATAAAGTAATTCTCACACACATAAAAAAACGTTGGTACTATTATTATACAATCATCCCCACTGTACAGATAAAGTTGAGGCAGACAGAGTTTAAATGACTGGACAAAGGTCTATCTGTCGCTGGCCAAGCTGGATTCACATTCAGGCAGGTTGATTCCAAAGTCTGTTCTCTTTACCACCGGGCACCGTGGATACCACATTACAGTAGTCAAAACCACTACTGTAAAATAAAGGAAAACCATTCAATTTGGTGTTGGTAAAGTCAAAGATCACTTTATTGGCTGGTTAATATTCAAACCTTAAATTTTACATCTCTTTAATAGAATCTAATAATATGAATCTTATTCTGGTGTGACAATCTAACTCAAAAGAAGTCTCTCTCATTCACACACACACACACACCACCACCACCACCAGCAGCAGCCCACATCAATGCTGCTTAAGATAACTGTGCTTCAATCAAGAGGATCTTGTTTGTGCCAGTGAAGTGACTGGCACAGCTCTTACAAAGCTCTGTCCTAGCAGATCTGAGACGTCGCAATATCTCCACCTACATCCCAACTCCATTTCCATTAACAGCTTTAAAGTGTCTACTGATGACAATCAAAGTTCTCTTATCTGATATCAAATAAAAAATGGACATAAGAATTAAGGGGAGAGAAAAGATGAGGTATATTTTTAAAAATACTCAATGTTTATCCAAAACCTATAAGGTACTCATTGTGTTACCTAAAATTTCAAACCTTAATCTTATGTTAAGAAGTTGGCAACTTGGTTATAACAAGAACTAAGAGACGAAACACCTGAAGGCCACGTCAATTAAGCATGAAACTCTTTTAGTGTCTACTTTGTGAAAGGAGATGTGAGTGGTTAGAAAATTTGATATAAAGGGGAATTAAACCTCCTGCATTCAAGTTTTAAAATTCCCTAATGTATGACTGAAATATACTCACCTGGTCTAAAGACTTGACAATTTGTTTAAAAAAACAGCAGCTTATCTGATTGTAGGCTAAACCACTGACTGGATTACACAGGTGCTGCCTTTTATTAGTATGGCTATTTATGTCAACAACTATTTATTTAATCTTGAAGTCAAGGAAGAACAATTTTCCAGTAACACTGATTACTCATCATCTTGAAATACGTGTTTATTTTCCTTCTATTTACAGGATTATGTCAAGAGTAACATTCAAAACTTGGCACCAATAAGAAATATTTCTGTCTACAGTATCACCCATTGGTGGAACTCATTAACCCATATTTGACAACCTTTTCATTTCTATGCTAAGAGGAAAATATAGTGAAGATTTATATTACCATGAGATATAATTTTAAGATATTATTGCCACTTTATTTTCCAAAAAGGAAAAATAATAAATTTATAGTTCCACCAAAGAAAATAAATTTTATGAGCCCATGCCAGTCTGACACCAACAGAAAAGATTAAAAAAATTCTAAAAATAATGACTACATGTAAGAAAGCAGTTTCTTCTTATTCTACGTTTAAATATGTGAAGGTAATGAAAAAAAATTAATCCATGATCTTGACTACATCTCAAAGCACTGCTACTGACCTAGATAAACAGAATTATTTATGTAAGGAAATATGTTTAAGGCCAAATCCACATGCACTGTGGTATCTGTTCAAATATCTCTGTGTAGAACAGAAAGAGGTGGAAGCTTTGTTTTTCTTACCACACCCTCAAAAGTCTCTATACATTTTCATTATATGCCTCAAGCAGCGGAAAGAATAAGTTCAGTCACTGAGTCAAAAGAACGCTTCTAGAAACATCCACTTGAAGTTCAGAGAGAAATCATTAACTAATTATTGACTTAAACGTCCCCAAATCAGGAACTGGGGCTGAAAATCAACCAGGGCAGATACTCTGGTTTCTCCTGACGTGTTAACGACACGCTGCTCTGGGGCACTGCCTCCTCCCAGCAGCAGACCCAGAGGCAGGATTCCCCATCATGAGGGGCGTGACTGTGTTTGGAATAATGTCTGGATAAAGGTTCTTAAACACATAACAAGTCTAAAATAGACTTTCCAGGTGTTCAAGAGGTTGTTGAAACTTTTCCCCGTGTGATACAATCTATTAAAATGCAGATGCAAAAAAGAAAGGAAAGGAAAATATTTCCAGAACAGAGAACTTGATTTCATGATATCTTTCCATTTAACCACAGTATTTTAATAAACTTCCACTCAAGATGCACTTTGAAGCTTATCAGATGGACTTTCTATCTAAATGAGGGGGAAATTTTTAACAGAATAATCGTGGTTACCAAGAATGAAAAGAGGGCTTCCCTGGTGGCGCAGTGGTTGAGAGTCCACCTGCCAATGCAGGGGACACGGGTTCGTGCCCCGGTCCGGGAAGATCCCACGTGCCGCGGAGCGGCTGGGCCCGTGAGCCATGGCTGCTGAGCCTGCGCGTCTGGAGCCTGTGCTCCGCAACGGGAGAGGACACAACAGTGAGAGGCCCGCGTACCACAAAACAAAAAAAAAATGAAAAGAACACTCAACAGATCATAGTTGATTTCATGATAACGTTACTTATGGAGAAAATGTCATTGCTTATGTTCTACGTACTGTCAAAGCACTTGTAACACACTTCTAAAAAGCCCGAAGAGGACTTCCCTGGCAGTCCAGTGGTTAAGACTCCATGCTCCCAAGGCAGGGGGCATGGGTTTGATCCCTGATCAGGGAACTATGATCCCACATGCTGCAACTAAGAGCCCAGAGGCCTCTGAATCTGTATCTTTTCTATATGGAATTGTAGAATATTAACACTAGATTAAAAAAAATAATAATAAACAATCCACTGTCGGCAAGTTTTTAAATTTGCAAATGCCTTGAAGACAGGACTTTTTGCTCCAATGCTTGGGACCACAACTGACAACCAGTAAATGACCAACAAATGGTCATTCTGATGAGTAAAAAAGCCCCAGTTAAAAGTGAAGTGACAGTTCTTCCAAAGCTCTGTTCTAGCGGAGCAGGAACACTGCAACATCTCCACCTACATCTCAGCTCCCTGTCTAATAAGTTTACTTATGTCTACTGACATTTTAAAATGGTTCAATTCCCCCTCTTTACTTCTTAAGGGACTGTAGTTTATAAGGTAAAACTACCAAGGTATCAAATATTTAACCCTCTTAAGTTCCAAGATTCGTCTTCAATGCACAACTAAACCACAGGGAAACGTATCAGGTGTTCGACAGTTTCATTTCCATGACTGACTGGCATTAGGAGAACTTGGAACCTTCCATAGTCTGGTTCTATGAGCCGCAGCTTCCAAAGAACCAATATGTGTGGTTTTTTTCTTCATGCCATCAAATACCAAAAACAAAGTCCACGATAAATAATCTATTACAAATTCTACTTTTGAAAATAAAGTATAAGGAAGAATTCAATTTAATATAAACACCAAGTGTTCTTTCAAGACTGTAAACTTCCACTGTTCTTTGAGATCATGGCATGGAGATATTCAGATCCACTCCTGAACACCCTTTCTTCTATCCAGTCAACAAATATTTACTAAGCAGCTACAGCTGCCCAATCCTGATTTGGAGGCTTTCACAGTTAACACCACAGATACACTCTAGGAGGGCAGAGAGCACAAGGCAACAGAGGAGACAGGCAGTCAATACATAACTACCTAAATTATAATTTACTTGTAATTGTGAAAAGCACTATAGAGATTAAAAACATAACTTTATGGGGACTTCCCTGGCGGTCCAGGGGCTAAGACTCCAGGCTCCCAATGCAGGGGGCCCGGGTTCGATCCCTGGTCAGGGAACTAGACCCGACATGCCACAACTAAGAGGCCTAAGAGCCCACACGCCTCAAGGAAGATCCCTCACACGGCAAAGAAGATCCCACATGCTGCAACTAAGACCAGCGCAGACAAATAAATAAATAAATAAATAGATATTTTGAAAATTAATTAATTAATTAAAACATAACTTTATGTGAAATAAAACATTGCTGGCTCAATGTTATTAATATTTGGATTTTTTCCATTCTCTTCATGGCAAAATAATAATAATAATGTTTAAAATAAAGGGGAGGCAGGGAAGAAATGGTAACAGAAGATGAAGGCTCCAGTTAGAAAATGAAAATCAAACTTCGCCCCATGGTGTCACAGGAGAGCTTTGAAATCAAATCTTTGAGGGGAAAGACTTGGCCGTAAAGCAAAACCATATGGAATTTTCAATCCAGGAAATTGATATACTTAATGTTTATTGTTGTTGAATCCGACCTCGAAGAACTATTCCAATTTCTCTTGAAATAGCTGTACAAAAGCAATGAACTGTGTCATAAAACTACTTTGATGTATTTTCTGACTGTCACAAACAGCTACAAGGTTGAAGTAATAGTGTGTGTGTGTGTGTGTGTGTGTGTGTTTATGTCTGGGGAGGCAGGTGTTGTTAAATAACAGTATTTGAATTATACTTACACTTGGGCCTTCCCATCCATGGGTTCCACATCCTTGGATTCAACCAACCATGGATCAAAAACATTTGAAAAAAACCCCAGAAAGCTCCAAAAAGCAAAACTTGAATTTGCTTATATAAGTAAAAGTATAAGTAATCTAGAAGGGATTTTAAGTATATGGGAGGATGCGCATAGATTGTATTAGGGACATTGAACATACTCAGACTTTGGTATCCACAGGGGTCCTGTAACAAACCACCCGAGGATACCAAGGGATAACTGCACTAGAATTCGTACATCCCATAAAATAATGCCAAATTACTGAGCACACTAAGACCAGAAAATGGAATACAGCAGTGAAGTCCTGGGTACCAAAGACTGCCTGGCTCCAATTAAGCTGAAGGTTGAGACAACACATATTAAAATGAAGTGGAGAACTTCTATATCCTATGATATTGGAAAAGTTTTAAATGAAATCAAGTAAAATGTCATCCTTAACAATCTCCGGAGACAGTACCATTAGCACATTGAACACGGTACAAGCTTCTCCAATCTTATCTTTTTAACATTTTATTGGAGAACGACAGTGCTTTCTCTGTTACTAAATTGTCCGTATTTCCATGTATGATGATTAATGGAGTAAAAAAATGGATAAAGAGTAATCAGAACATTCTAATAGATTTAAAATGTACACCAAAATGTTGCAATATTTACCAGGTGTAGACAAGTGCTATAATAATCACCTTTATAGAGATTACTGACAAAATAACAATGGTAATCAAATATATGTAACTATTTAAACTCATAACAAAGGCTTCTATGATACTATTAGCAGTAAATGAGCAACACCCATAAAATATGACTTAATATCACCCTGATAAGACTTAAAGTACATATAACCATTGTTATGTGAAAAACATTATTTTTAATATGTCACAACCCAACAGGATTTAATTACCACACCTACTTCAAACTATTAGCTGTTTAATTGAAACCTGAAAAAGTAATATTTATGTGGCCATTGAGAATCATTATGATTGATGAAATCTTTTGTGTTACTCCCATTATAGTCACTTGCATTTGTTATTTTTAACAAGGAAAAATGAAAGGGGAAATGTGTGTTTTAGTTTTGCAACAAAGCTTTTCAGATGATGACTAACTTCTTCCTTTGAACACAAAAAGCCTCTTTAACTAATGTACATATAAATATGTTCTCTACAATGTGCACTAAGCAAAGAAAGGGAAGAAAAACAAAGGCAGGGGGAGGCTGTAGGACTTAAGCCAGAATTAAAAGCAACCTAGGCAAGATGAGTACATGAAAGCTGTCAGGATAGTTGTTATTCTTATTCTCAATTACTTACAGCCCATCTGCTCTCAAGGAAGAAAAATCATAGTTTCTTTTAACCATATCCACAACAGATCTCACTTGAAAGGAAACATAGCAAGTGATTTGGCATGAATGGGCGTATTACCAATTTTCCAGCATCACTACTGAATATTTATGTCGGTGACGAATGATGACACTGGTGAAATATTTTAACACGAAGCCTTGCCTTGTAAATCGTCTGAATGATGCTGTGTCAAAACAACACCTACCATAAATCAGAGGTTTCAGGACCAGTATTTCTTGTTCTAACATGCTACCTGCTCAGCAGAATCACTTGTGTGAACAAGCATAGATTATTGTGTGCTAAGCAGAGCCATCTTACCTCCTAACTTATAGAGCTATAATTTAACAGGCCTATTATCATCAAGGTAATTTTGACAGTGCTGAAATATTATACTTGTTAAAAATATGCATTTAGCACTAACCTCAGTGGTCGTTTGCACTGAATAAACAGACAGGTATCCCTGCAATTATTATTCTTCCCTACGGATGACTCTTTTTTCTAGCAAGGCAGTGAGTGGTCTGTTGGCAACCGATTTTATAAATAGTAGAGCAAGAGGGTTATTCTGATAGTACAAAAAGCTCACAGTACAAAAAGCTGACCACGTTGCTTTCAAATCACTTTTCACTTCTTCACAAGTTATTAGCAACCTGTAGTGGAGGCTAAGGATTCCCTTTCCAGGTTAAAGAAACGGCAATAGTTCAAACCTCCACTACCCTCCTCCTTGCTCCAACCCTCAGTTCCTACGTGATGCACATCCTAATTCAGGGTATTTTACATGCGTGAAATCTGCAGAGCCTCATTTCCCACTCAGTCAAGTTGGAAATATTAATCCTTAGGGCAATTCTAGAGTTTTGATTACGGAAGATAAAAGAATATGTCTTCTCTTAAACTGTAGTGCTACCAGAAGAATAAAAAGAACAAAAGAAATTAGTACTTTTTCTCTTTTGATAATGCGTTAGCTCTAACTTAGCTTGATCTGTAAAGAAAAACTAAGGATATACATTTGTACTTTTCTTTTTACACTGAATGCATAAATAAGTGAACTAACACGTGTGTGCACACTGCAGAAAAATCAGTCGCGTGAAATGAACATATTGGCCACAATCCAATTAACTTCATGTTTCCGTAAGAGAAGAAATACAACATCTAGCGATGCTGGTGGCACAGTTTCTTAGAGCCAAATTAACAAACTGACAGAAAATAAACAATTATTTATCCATTACACTCCAAGCACTCAGCCAAGTGTTTTGTCACAAGGAGTAGGCATGAAAAAGCAGGACAACTATCTTCTCATCTTGTCTCCAAAACAAAGGGTGAAATTCTAGACATTTGATAAGAATAAAATATTTCTGCTGACTCTGATGGCATGGATGAAAATGGAAGAAATTGTGTGGTCATATTTCTTACAAAACTCATGTTTGACTCAGGTCCTACTCAGGTCCTACAACTGACCATATTCTACCCTTCAGGAATTAAAATATATCCAGTCAAGATGTCAGCAGCGGGGCTTCCCGGGTGGTGCAGTGGTTAAGAATCCACCTGCCAATGCAAGCGACACGGGTTCGATCCCTGGTCCGGGAAGATCCCATCCCACCTGCTGCGGAGCAGCTAAGCCCGTGCACCACAACTACTGAGCCTGCGCTCTAGAGCCTGCGTGCCACAACTACTGAAGCCGGCACACTTGGAGCCCATGTTCCGCAATGAGAAGCCTGCGCACCGCGACTAAGAATAGCCCCTGCTAGCCGCAACTAAAGAAAGCCGGCGCGCAGCAACCAAAGCAGCCAAAAAAAAAAAAAAAAAGTCAGCAGCAGTCTATTCCAGTTAGTAGGGTAAAACATATAAACTAAGAAATCCCTGGCAGTCCAGTGGTTAAGACTCCGTGCTTCCACTGCTAGGAGGGCAGTTTCGATCCCTGGTAGGGGAACTAAGATCCTGCATGCCGCACTGCGCGGCCAAAAAAAAAAAAAAAAAAAAACTTGTTATTAAAAAAAAAAAAAGAAATCTAAATACCTTGTTTGAAATGCTAGATATTTCAGGACAACAAGAGTTTACTGTTTCACACATAACAAACCACAACAATGCTTTTAAAATTCTGTATCAATACTACAAAATACAAAGATTCAAGACATAAAAATGGAATTTCCAAGAAATCTTTAATACAAAAAAAACAGATTTTGCAATAAGGTGCCCCTTACATTATATCCCTGAAATAATGTAGATCATGCTGCCCTCTTGTGCCAGATGTAGAAAATAAAACAATTTCTGCCTGTTCAACAGAAACACAATTTGGATTCAAAATAGAAATGATCTCTAAATTTCTAACTGATTTACCGTTGACCTGAGATTTGCGTTACCTGTGTATGAAGATTTGATACAAGTGAAATGCAGCTTCGGTGATAAAAGACAAAGATTGGCTAGGAAGAGGTGGACGCAGCAAACAGCACAGGGACACAGCCCACATCTGCAAAGGCACTATACTATTCAAATCCAGCTGCAATCAAATCGTGTAAGAAAGGTCGGGGCCCCTGAAAATGTGTGGCACTTTAATAAACACACACAGTACCATTACTAAAATACATCAAAGGAAGAAAGCATAGCAGACAGATCGGTGAGATAATGGGAAGGTAAGAAGAAAAGAGAAAAAAGAAACATTGCTTTTGCCATTCTAAGGAACAGATTATGAAAGACCAGTAGGCAATAAGGTTATCAAATTATATAAACAAACTAAGTAGGGGCTTCCCTGGTGGCGCAGTGGTTGAGAGTCCGCCTGAGGATGCAGGGGACACGGGTTCGTGCCCCGGTCCAGGAAGATCCCACATGCCACGGAGCGGCTGGGCCCGTGAACCATGGCCGCTGAGCCTGCGCGTCCGGAGCCTGTGCTCCGCAACGGGAGAGGCCACAACAGTGAGAGGCCCGCGTACCGCAAAAAAAAAACAACAACCAAAAAACAAACAAAAAAACAAACTAAGTAAACTTCATGCACCCAATACAAGGATTCAAAATGGAGAGTAACATAGCCACTGGAGCTTAGAGGGATGGAACCCTCTTTAAAATCGGCTTCCTGGAATGTTAAATTGCAGGCAGAGAAACTATGCTATTCAGAAGAACCACACACTGCATTAAACGCAGATATTTAATGCAACTTAAAAGTCAAGCATGTCCATCTCCCTACTGCAGAGGGGAATTTTAAAAAGTATTATATAATTATTAGGTTACACACAATCAATAATGTCAACTAAGAAGCATAATTCCTACCCATGTAAGAATCTGTACTTTTTCCAACTGTAAAAAAGTACAAAATTTTTATCCAAACAGAAAATTAAACTCGATCACTTAAAATTTTTAATTACAAAAAGTTTCCATCTACCACTAAAAGAGTAAATAAATAATTCTTGGCCCCTAAACCTTTTAGGCAAACTAGGCTTTGTAGTACTTATTTGGGCTTCTATTTTCTTGAAGGAATGAAGTCCTGCTAATACATACAGGAGGGGGAAGCAACATAAACACGAGCGTGCCAGCTGCTCTAAGATTAGAGACCTCGAAGATGTAAACGTGGTCCCAAATCCTTGAATAACAAATAAACCAGCGTCTGGAGAAGCCTACAGGTCTTGAACATGAAGAGCCTGGTTAACTGTGGTCACAAGCCCTCGGAGGCTGTGATGACAGACACCCAGTCCCACTTAATGCTCCCAACTTTATGGTTGTAGTTTTCACATTAACTGACAAATTGAAGCAACTTCACAGCCATAATAGCACATCATCCTCCAATCACTTTTGCATTGTGATGACATAAAAAGACGAGATCTGTGTGGGCCTCTGCAGTTTACCGTCCTGTGCTCTGCACAGTGCCTGGACTAAACAACATGTGCTGAATAAATCTGCACAATATGCTGCCCTGAACAGTCTTACTGAATCCTCACGACAGTCTTGTGAAACAGGAAGCGCAGCAGTTATTCCCATTTCACAGGACAGGAAGTTCCCAGATACCATGTAGTCATAGTCACTAGGGTTCATTAGGCACTGAGGGTATGCTAAGCGCTGTGAATGTATTAACCTAATTAATTCTAACAGTATCAACATATTAATCAGTGTGTGAATAGCACCCCCATTTTACAGATAAAACTGAGACACAGAGAAATTAAATAACCAACACATAAATATTAATATAATGTTAACGGACTATTACTAACTAGCACCAGAACTGAACCCAGGCAGCTGGCTCCAGAGTCCATACTTTTAGAGCAAGGCAGACAACATCCTGCCTTGAGATTTGCCTGCCCAGCAGTACGTATCTGCTTTGGCCTTGGTCACACGGCTAGTTGATGGCCAGGACAAGGCTACTCCTGTCCTCCCTCCAGCCCACATCCCTGCCTTGAAAGGTACTGTCAATCATTGCCAGCAAAAACAAAGCCACCCTGGGCCTCACCACAAGTCGAACCAACTGAACAGAGAGGGCATGTATGCTGATGAACTAACTCTGCATAGGAGCCCAGGTCAGCAGCAAGACAGGTCAAAGGCCTGAGGGTGGAGGAAGCAACCACTGATAAACCTCCAGGGACACTCATATCCAGAAACTTACTACTGAAGATCCACCTGCTATGGACCACAAGGCCTCTTACATATCACCAAAAGTCCAATGTAAATTATACAGTTAATTTTATTGAAAAGGTTGTTTACATTTCACTAATCTTGGGTTTTAATTAATTTTTCATTACCATTCTAGGTAAACCTCATAGTCACGGCACATGCCAGAGCTCTGTGATTCCACAAGCGGATGGGAAATGAAAGAAAGAAACACACAGCCCGTCATGTAGAGATTCATTATAAGAAGGTTCTAGCAGACAACCTACCTTAACAGAATATAACACAGCCAATATTTTAGCAACTAGCTAAAAATATTTAAATATATTTGCATCAAATGTGGGGTGTTTCATTTGCCACACAACAAATCGGTTCCTAAATCATTCTGCAAAGTGAGCATACACTTATCTTTCCACACACACATAAATTGGAATAAAAGCTTATATGCCTCTATATTCAGATATCCCCTCGTAGGTGAAAAATACCAGCAGAGCTTTTTGTAGAAAATGGATCAACATGCACAGTGATTTTCTTCCAAGCATCTCAAATATCAAACGTAATCAGGCATTAAGTACGATAATAAGACATAGTTACTTTGAAACTTGGTGTCTGACTTACCTATTGGGTTTCTATCAAAGAACAATACTGGAGCTCTCAAAATGGACTCGAACATTTGGTTGTGCAAAGTTTGTGACGAACTAACAAGGACGTAGAAAACCAACAGAGATCTGGCGATGCCAAAAAGGACGGCAGATACAGTTAACCCTGAAATAAAGAAACCACTCAGCACAAGATCTCTGCCTTTTCTTCAAGGATGCTAAACCATGCCACGCAGCTTATAAAGATATTACGTAAATACTTTATTCCATTAAGCATCTGGATTCTAAAAGAGTTTAATGCATTCACAAGATACATTTACAAAGAAGAATATAAAAATCACTGTATTCCTCTCATTAAATAGAAACCTCATGGGGGAGAAACATCAAGTGTAAAATAAAATTTCATTCAAGGATTTCCTAATTCAATTATACATTCTACTAAAAACTCAGAAGAAAGATAATTTTAAAAAGTAGTGGATGGTCCCTTCTTTGCATTTGAAATCTTACTAATTACAACATGTCTCAATCTAATATTGTGATATGCTTTGGTAACAGCATGTGAATTAACAGGTAACAGGAGAAATGATTTACTACCATTTCCTTGTAGACAAAGCCCAAGTAGCTTTAAAGAAAATAACAATACCACATTAATTTTCAAGCAGAAAATCTAATTCTGGCTAACTGAATTGTAAGAAAAATGCAAATTATAAATATAAATAATCATTTAAATTCCATTTTGTTAGTGATATAAATGAGTACTTACTATGCACATAAAAATTAAAATACCCTCCCCTAAGATCTTTTGAACTCACAATGCTAAATAGAATAACTTCTGTAATAAATATTCCATCAAGTACGTTTTTCCCTTTAGATGACACAACACTATTTAAACCCTGAGAGACGCTCAAATTCCTGGATTCCATCAATAGGCATTTTCCTTAGCCCACCATCCTATATGAATGTATAACAAAATCCCTTCCTTCTTCCTTTAAGCCCCCATAGTCCACCAATTCAGAAGGTAAACAGCTAATGGATTTAGATGTCTTAGCAAGAGATCAACGAAATACACACAAAATTTCAGTGAGTATGTTCTTACAGAGATAACTCACTCTATCTTTGCAGAAGGCTTGTGTGAGTATTTCCTGTGGGAATATTTAAAATTTTAGATGAGGATTTCCTTTTAAAAGTATGTAATGCTACATATATTCTAGGCACTCTTGTGAAAACAGACAGCTATGTTAATATTAGCCTGGCAAGCCAGAAGTTAAATTAATCGCACAGTTGCGGACACGATAACATTGTGATCTCAAGGTAAGAAAGACTCGGAATCCTAATTCCCAGACACTGGATTTCTCCCTGCTTAGCTTCTCTCTTAAGTAATTAGTGAAGCCCAAGAGATGAGCAATGTGGCAAAGGGGAGTTTTGCATACCTACAAGGGAATAATGCTTTTATTTGGGGGCCCTTGCTGCCAGAGGATTTCATCCAAGGTCCATAAAAGCCAAGGTTTATTCAGAAAGAATTGGAACAATCCGAACCACAGGGTGGGGATCCGTTTCTAATCCTCTTGCCCATCCATATAATGATGTAAGATTTAGCTAAAGCAACCTATTAGAATAGACAATAGCCACATATTTCCAGTGGCTGATTTTCTGAATGTGCAATCCTGGTTTAACTTCCAAAATCCAGTACAGAGCAAATTAAGAGTTTTCATTCAACCTCTCTCTTCTAGTAGATTTTAAAAATAATTATTCTAATTAATTCACAGAATAAATGCGACTCAGACTCTTAATCTGTTAAGACATTACTGAATGACTCCTGGAAGGCCTAGTTGCTCATACGGGCTCATAGTAAGCACCTCAGGCTCTCATATAATGGACCAGATGATTCAATTTTACCTGAGTAAATTCCTAAGTACTGGGATAAATCGAGTTTTTCAGTTACATTCCCTTGTCCATTAACAGTGACATTCAGGGCACTCTGTTCATTCGCCCTATGGAACAGGGAAGAAAAAACATTATGCAATAGATGGAATTAGGTAAATACAAAAAAAAAATTAACCTCGATTTAGGAGTCATGTTTTATGCTGGAAAATGTTTCCCAGCTCACAAGGCCCTGTGTCTGTCTACCTTATAAAAATTCAATTTGAATCATGACTTACAGTTCTCAGAATTGTCTGTAAGGAACCTGCTAAGGGTCAGACATCAGGAGAGACCATGGGAGGGTCACACCCACCAGCAGGAACTTTAATTTTTCTTCAGGGAAACTACATGAGGACCAGAAGAGGAGGCTGAACAAGCCCCATCTCTCCCCCATGACTGTATGGGAAACCGAGGATTCGTGTCGATTTTACAGCACTTTGGGTCAGACCAGGAAGCACTCACCAGTATGAAAGCCACCAATCCTGAAGGACGTAGGCAACCTGGAGCAGGAAACAACAATCACTCAAACACTGGCATTACTGACCCCCTCAAAACCCCACTCACTAGAATGGATGATGGAAAGGCTCCAGAGAACGGACACGGTCCTTCCAGCTCAGGTCAGTGGCGAGCCCCGCATGCCAGATAACCACAGGTCAGGGAAGGGCATGTGACATTTTAAAATCTCTAAAAGGCTTCACATTTTTCCTAGAATCTCTCTGTCATGCACACACAACACCAGGAAGCCTCACTTATTTTGCTCCGCACATATTACTGCTTTTCAGTGCAAATCCTAGTGGACTGCAAAATACAGTAATAATTGTATACATGTCAGGATTTTTCAAAGGAAAAAAGCTTGACAGGTACTGTGATGGTCAGTTTTCTGTGTCAGCTTGACTAGGCCAGTCTCCAGGGATTCAATGAAACTCTCACCTAGATATTGCTGTTAAGGTATTTTGTAGATGTGGTCCACATCTATCGTCAGAACATAAGTAAAGAACATTGCCCTGAACAGTGTGATGGGGCTTCTCCAGTCAGACGAAGGCCTTAAGAGCAATAACTGAGGCTTCCTGGAGAAGGAAGAAATTCTGCCTCAAAACTGCAGGGTCAGCTCCTGCCTGGGGTTCCAGTCTGCACGCCTGCCTTTCTGATTTCAGATTCACCCAGCTAGATCCCACAATCTCAAGGAGTCAGCTCTCTGAAATAAATCCCTTAATACACATATTAAAAATAATAATACAGTAAAATAAATAACAGTACCTTAGGGCACAGATCAAAATAAATGTCCTTACTTACCTGAGCTGCGATGTTTACAGGAATAAGGAAAATGATGATAAGCCAGTGGGCACCAGCTGTGAAGTAATTCATGTAGGCCTTAAAACCAACTTTTCCTTCCAAACGGCTCTCCTCAGATAGTGTAACCTGTATGTTCTCAGTCTGGAAAGGAAAGGCAGTGAGAGACAAAAATATAAATAATGAACCCTAAAATTTTAAAAGTTCAACAATGACCTCCACTGCAAAGCTGTGGGGAAAGAGACACAACTTATATGGTGATAGGAGTGTGCAAGATGGTCCACCTCCTACAGAGAAAAGTGTGGAAATACCTAGCCAAACCATGTATGCATTTACCCAACCATGCTACTTCTAGGACTCTATTAGAGATAAGGAATACCATTTGCACCATGTTCTTGGGTACCTTTGCTTAAATTAGAACACCAGGATTGATAGCCCACTTACAACATAACTGATTAAGGTATAAAGGCAGAAGCTTTTTCCAAAATAATTATACAAAATGTTATGTAGCTAAAGTATCCCTCTAGTTTATTTGTGTCACTCAATTATAGAAACATAAAACAAAGTGTGGGTTCAAAATATTAGTTAAATAGGGTAAACTGAGTTCACACTGTGAGCTGGAGACATGTGAGTTTGGATAGCAGGGGAACAGCATATGATCCAAATCTATTTGGTTCCTGAATTTCAGAGAGGGATTCCTGAGTTTGGAATGTGAGTGACTAATCTGAATTCTTATCAGAATCACCCAGGCTCCCGGGTTTGGATAGTGAGGGATTGGATATCAAGGAATACCTGTGCAAGTTTCTAAGGGAGATCTAGTGCATTTCTGTCTGGAGGACTTAGAATACATTATAGAGTCACATGGGCTATGGATGTCCTGGGCTCCATGCTGGCCACTGGAAATGCAAGGTGGATAAGGTGTGGTTCTCGGTCTTGAAAGATAAGAAAGACGAGAACTAACTCCAAAGTGTCTACTATGTGTCAGGTCCTTTGGACATGCTACCTTTGGCCTATCACAGGCCATCTGACAATGGGGAAAAATACTACCATCAGTCACCTGCACTGCCAGAACACTCCAACACGTAGGAAAAGTAGCTGATTTAATGTAAGTCATAGCAGGCTGGGTATGAGGGGGTCTTCAAATTAAGCCTCTGGATGAATAAGGGAAGCCAGGGTCTACCAGAGCAAGTACGATTTAACTATGGTAACATGAAGAGTTCTAATGTCAATATCACATGCGTCCTGGAATTCACAGCAGTACACCCACTACTGGAGTCCGTAAGATTCTCGACCCTACACCCAAAGAAGAACCCTAATCAGGCTTGCTCCCTCCATGATCTTTTAATTCTACCAGTTCCACGGAATAAGGCCTAGGCAACTTAGGATCTACTTTGGGACAAACGAAGATGTCATGAGCGGAGCAGCCTGAAGGTCCATGAGTCCACCAAGAGCAGACAGACCAGGACATGTCGCAGGATGACAAACGCACATCTTGGTCCTCTGGAGCGGCATCTTTCAACGAGGGTCTGGAAGACTGTTGAGACCAAACTGAGGACTCGGAAAAGGTGCGATTCCTCAGAGTTGGAGTTCCTGGAACTGTAGATGGCTCAGTCTCCTCATTCTCCTTCTTTAAAATGGAACCAAAATCTATCCCAGATTTCAGGAACTCAGTGTAAGTCCCCTTCTGCACCATTTCTCCCTAAAAGAGCAATAAAGAATTTGAAAGGAATGCATTTGCATTTGACTATACTAATATAATGTAAATACTAATCAAGAGAAGTAAATTAATCTTAAATTATGATTTTTGTTAAAAAAAAATGATCCTTAGACCTGAAATTCTGGTTAACAAATCCAGTTCAGTTCAACTGAACTGAGCATTCTGTTCTCTGCCACACCCTGCGTTAGGTCCTGGGGGATATGAAAGAAATGTGTGATCATGAATTTAAAATGCAGGCCACCGACGTAACTATCATGGGCATTTTCAGGGAAGCAAAAAGCACAGATGTTGGTGGGAGTATCAATATAGTCTGTTTAGACAACACGGGAATTGAGAGAACTCATGAGCGGCGTCTTCATGGTCTTTACAACCTCCCCACAAACGCAGAAGTTAGAAAATTCAATATTCCACCTGATAAAGTAGCTAAACAAGGAGGCCCTAAGACTGGGATGGCTCTAATGCCTTGGTACCCCATGCCACAAACGAAAACTTCAGCCAGAACCAATGCACTTTAGTCTGAGAAAGAACTTAGGAACAAACAACCAATCACAAGCATCCAGTCTTCCCCAAATCAGGCAACTGCTTCAACTATACCAGTCTAATACTTTTCTTTGAACACATGTGACACATCATTGTCCAGTTTCCCTCACTTACAAAGTTATATAAAATAATGCGCAGAAGATTTCTATTTTTTCACCATACAAAAAGAGACACAGCGGATTCATTCAGTTGCAAACAAAATATGGAAAATCCCAGGATGCAAAACTAAACAAAGGAGGGCAGCTCTGGTTAAGGCAGTATGGCTGAGTCCCTTTGCTGTGCGTCTGAAACTATCACAACATTGTTCACTGTCTATACTCCAATATTAAATAAAAAGTTTATACATATATATATAAAACTAATTTTAAAATGAGAGAATAAAAAAAAAAACTAAACAAAGGAGGGCAGCTCTGGTGAAGGCAAGACAGATGGAAGAAGGTGGGCCAGGACCCCAGCTGGTACCCCTCTCACCTTATCCCCCGAGGCGGGCCACTGGGAGAAACCCAGTGAAGCCTTTGGGTACCACCTGACACTGCCGAACTAGAAAATTATTCAGGATATATTCTCTTGTTCCACTTGGGAAGCAAAATGCATACAGCTTCTTTAAGGAAATTACAACTTTCTACTTACTTATCTGTAAGATGCACAGGGAAATGACTAGTGGTACAAAGAAAGCAATTTTACTCTGCAGCCAAACGTTGATAATTCTGGAGGGACAAGGAGGCAGTCATCCCCTCTCTGCCGTGAGAGAGGGACCAGACAAACAGTAAGGATGGACCCCAACTCACCCAAGGGTGCTCACCAGCGGACAACTGCTTGTTCTGACAGTACTAAAGCTGAGGGTGGTCTCCTCCAAACAAGCAATAAGGGGGTCCTGAAACATCCACACCCTGGTTATTCTGGTCATTCAGGTTACTCTGACAATCACCGATTCTGTGCTCATAATACTGCTAATGCTGGAGCGTTACCACACTAGCATCATGTCTCTGCATATGAAATTGATTATTCTCAAGCTGGAAGAATCTGAGCCCCCCATTTAGGGAGGAATGGAGGATCTGCATTTTAATACTCTTCTTTATGGCAGAAATTCATTTCATAAGTGAAGGCCTATTGGGACAGACAAGGGTTCACGATGGAAGTGCTGAGGAACACAGGCAAACAAGCAGCGAAGCATAAAACAACCACTGACTCGGCAAAATTCTCATTAATCTCCACTCAACCCCCAAACACGTGAGTTGTTGTGCATTCAATGAATGGTGGCCCCCCAAAAAGGTATGTTCAAGCCCTAAACATGACACCTCTGAACATGACCTTATTTGGGTACAGCTTCTTTGTACACGTAATGAAGGAAAGATGGCGTCATACTGGAGTACGGATGCCTTAAATCCAATACAACCGATGTCCTTATGAGAAGAGAAGAGCCTAAGACAGACACAGGGACAATGGCCACGTGACATTGGAGGCAGACACCACAGTGCTGCAGCTGGAAGCCAAGGAACCACAAGGAAGGCCGGTGAACCCCAGAAGCTGGAAGGGAGGATTCTCCCCTAGAGCCTTCAGGGAGCGCACGGCCCTGCCAGCACCTTGATTTGGGACGTGCAGCCTCCAGAACAGTGAGAAGATATATTGCTGTTGTTTTAAGCCCCCTAGTCTTCAGTAGTTTGTTATGGCAGCTCTAGAATCTTCTTAACAATACCAAGACTTCTGTTTCTGCCGTTGCCCATCCAGCAAACACTGGAGGAATCTTTTAAATCCCACCTCAGACCACATCACTCCCCTGCTCTGGACCACCCAGCAGCTTCCATCCCACTTCCTGGCCCGCGGCCGACTGCTCAGAGACCAGCGTCCTCCACGTCCCCCTGCTCACTCTCCTCAGACACGCTGGCCATCCTGCCATTCCTCCAACCTGCCAGCTCAGCTCCTTCCTTAGGACCCCCTTCCCCCAGGTGCCTGGATGGCCTCACCTTCATGTCACTCAGGCCCAAGAGGCACCAGCTCCTCAGGGAGGAAGCCAGGATATCAGCCCCACCCCCTCTTTCATCACATCTGTCCCCGTAAGAATGGGAGCCCTGGGAAGGCAGGGCTTTGTCCTACTACTGCACACGATCTCACACGTATCAGACACATAAAACGATCTGAGCAATGAGACAAAGCAACTGGGTAAACCAGCAGAGTGGGCATCTCTAACTGGGGGTGCTCGGTTACCCATTTCGGTATTAATGAAAGATGCTCTTTAGGCAAACTGTATAACAAACAGGTGGATAAAAACATGTCTCAGTATCTCTAATTTCCAAATAATACACTTTGATTTAGGTTGTGGAAGGGGAAAATAAAAAGTTCTAAATCAAATAGCATCATTATCCTTAACAATTTTCACAACAACACTGATAATTCAGCAACTCTGCAGTAGCGCTTTTATACAGTGTAGGGTTTATGTGGCTTAGAGTGTAACAGTGATATTTCTAAGGTCTTTGGATTCATCCTCAAAGTCATGGATACTGGCTCTGAGAAAAGGGGGGCGTAAAACTGAGGCAGAAAAGGGCGTTTACGAAGAATCCAAGGAGAGTGACCTGCAGGGAGGGCTGGCCTTCAACAAAACTAGGTGCTAGCAATTTCCACAGACTTTTAGAAATTACTTACATCTTTCAATATCAGAATCTGACTTGCAGCTTTTAGGTACTGCAACTGATGTGTCACTAAGATTGTGATCTTCTGATACAAGGCTTGACAAATACACCTACAAATGTAAAAGGTACAGCATGCAAAAGCACATTAGTGGAGGTGCTCCAAATTGGAAACAGAATTTGAAAACATAATGAGAAAAAGACAAGACAGCAGTCAAAGTTCTCTACTTCAAACACCAGTATGAATACAAATTAAATACAAATATAAATCAATCAATTCAACTAGGTCCTCAAATCAGCAGCAAGTTTGAATCTAGCTCCACTAAAAAATTCTAAAAAGCAGTCCAGTGAAAGATGCACCAACTGTTAAGTTGTTTTTCCTAAAACTGATCTTAACAATTATTTACAGAGTTCACGATGAAAAACAATGGAGTAAAACTGAGATTCCAAAAGTTGACTGAATTAAAATACTAATTATTTTATACCTATGTTGAGAATGGGAGAAGAGTGATCTATGTCATATAAAAATGTACACATTTTTCGTAGACAGTTTCCTAGGTGATTGTTTATGATGTACATATTAACCCCCTAAAAAAGTCATAGCTTCTCAGTAACGTTAGCCAGACTGCATTTTGTAGACATTTCTTCCCAAATAACATTAGATTGAAAACAAATGCTATCATGGCCTTGATCAGTCTCTACAAAACTCCCAGTCTCATCCAGGAAGTAAATCTTATTTCATTTGCACTGAAAACTTTCTGTATGTGAAAATGAAAGATGAGACTCCAAACGGTCCACATCACAGTGGAAGTCATCCAGTGGCTCAACCCACGCCAATTCTCTTAGCCAAAATCCCCTCAAGTATTCAAACTTCAGAGTTTTTTTTTGCAGTAACCCCTCAAACTGCTCCACATTTTAAATGCAGACCCCTAGGGACTCAGCCCCAGGCTCATCCCATAGGGGTCTACAACCCCTCTGGGGAAGCGAGTAGCCGGATCCAGGGCCCCAGTGACCACGGGCAGGGCTCCAGGCATGTACTCTGGGTGCCCGAGCCCCTCGCAGAGCAAATCTCAGGGACCTGGGCCACAGCTCAGCCTGCTGAGTGAGCCAGATGCAGAGTCTGGAGGCAGCAGACCGCAGCTCAATCCCTCTCATGAGCCTGACAGCGTCGGACAAGCTACTAAAAACCTCAGTGTCTTCATCTCAAAACAAGGCCAATGAAAACTCACCCACATATTCTGAGAAATCAAACCACCAATCCGCTCAGTACACGTCAGCCCCTCCTGCACTTCTCCTAACCCACGAGCAGTCATGTGCTCTGGACTCAGGACAGAAAAGTCCTAAGGGGACATGCTGGACACTGGGTCTGTGATCAAAAGCAGGATTCCAGGATGTAGACAGACACCAGTGCTTCATTATGTCCAAACGGACTTACTTTTACCTTTTGACATGTCTTAGTTCAGATTTTGTACTAAATTTCTTGACCAAGTAAACACCTTTTCAGACTTAGCGCTAAAGCTTTTAATGGAATTGTTTCTCCTAAATTCAAAATTATCTGTCAATAACCACTGAAGGCAGATGTTAATCAAATCTAATGGGCTGCCATGTCCAAGACAGAGCTACCCAAAAGTTTTAGAATGTTTTCTTCCTGTAATTCCATCACAGAAAAGGTAATATAAATAATTACAATAAAGTGATCATTTGATGGCTACAAATTTATTCCTAATTAAGACTTTTAATCCAAATCTCTAGGAAAATAATCTATCTTCCAAGTTTTTAAGAGTAAAGATTTCCAAGACATACCATTAAAAAAAAATTGATTCAGGGATGAGTTCTTTAAGCATTATTCCTATATAAGGGCTGTGTTAATCCTATAATACTATATATATTCCTATATAAGGGCTGTGTTAACAGGGGATACATCCCGTAGCAGAGTGAATCAAATAAGAATGAAAAAGAGCACCCATCTACATTCATTCATTAGACAGGCTTTGGTGAGATACCAGGCACAGTCTTAACTGTCGAGCATACATCCACAGGTGAAGAAAGCAGACACTACTCAGCACCGTGTACAGGACACACTAAACAAGTATAGAAAATGCACCATTGGGCCGTGATGTGTGCTCTGAAGGAACAGCAAGGGGGGCTGCGGTCTTAGATGGGGGTGACACGGGAGCCCTGAGACTATCTGGGGGAAAACATCCTGGAAAAAGGTACAGCGGGTCCAAGGGTCCTGGGACAGAACATACTAGGCTAAGGAACCTTCATGCATTCACAGCTTATAGCGGGTGGGGAGGACTGATAAATGGTCAAGTGCAACCCACTGAGGGCTGCGGGAAGACAGAAGGGCACAGGCTCCCCCTGAAGGAACAGGAGGGAAAGGCAGGGGCTCTGGCACAGAAGGAGCCGTATCTACAGACAGACAGACAGGTGAGAGAAAGGGCCCCTCACAAAGCCAGCACGGCTGGAAGGCCGAGTGGGTGTGAGGACCAGCTGGAAAGGCTGATGGGGGCAGATGGCAAAGAAGCTCGTTCTCCGTTTGAGGACCTGGAGCTGCAGCCTGAACAGGAGGGGAGTCTGTGAAGGGCTGCAGCAGGGAGGGTGAACTGTGTGGACAGCAGCGTGGGCACCTGACCAGGACAGACCCGAGAGCTGGTGACGCAGGAGCCGGGGGGTCTGGAGGTGTGGGGCTCTCTGAACCAAAACGGGATCCACAGCTGGACACAGGTGAGACTGCATCAGTTCACCTAAGGCTCTGACCTTCCGTAGGTGAGAGAATCCACTTAAGGTTTACAACGTATAGTTGGAAAATTCACAAACCTTAACAACCTCGGCTATAGATTCATGACTCAGGGAAACTGTTAAGGGCAAGTAGAAGTGCGATTCGCTCACTTTTAATACAAAACACTCCCCATTACTAAGCTTGGACACGACCACCATCTTTCATAGCAAACTGTTCCATCCAATTTTCTAACTCGTTGAGAACATTCTCCAGTTGCTGCTGAGTGATTTCCTAAATTGCATTCGTGCTCCCTGCCCTAAGTTTCCCCAGAGAATGTGGTTCTGATTAGCAAACAACAGTCTGAACAAGGCTGCTTCTATCAAGTGTACATCCAAGGTCATTAAACCCAACAGCTCTAAACACCTCCTGTGCTGGAAGGAGAAATTGGGAGAACTTCGGAGAACTTCTGTGGTCAGAACCCTGGGAACAGGGAGGCTGAACTGCCCGTGATGCCAGGAGGACAGGGGTGGGGAACCTCGGTCACAGCACTAGCGCCCTTTCACTGAACCCATGACAAGCCACAAGGCACTTCTCTAAGGGAAAATTCATCAACTCATGATCAGGAGACGGTGGGAAAAGGAGGTCAGATCAGAGAGCTGGAGGCCATGCCACGTGTCGGCTGCCCTGCTCTTGTGTTCTGAAAGATTCAGTGCTACTTGTGCACTTTTTTGTATTGTGGTAAAATATACATAACGTAAATTTTGCCATTTCAACTATTTTTAAGCATACAGCTCAGTAGCATTAAGTACGTTCACACTGCCGTGCAGCCATCACCACCATCGATCTCCAGAGCTCTTTCACCACCCCAAAACTAAGCACAAGTTACATACAGACTTTGGTGGAACCCGCCAATGACCCCTGCTTAGTGGATGTGGAATCCCAGCTCCCAGTATCCAGAGCTCAGGGCTGCCTCACCCGTCTCTCTCTCACACTGCTGACTGTGCGAAAGCCTCTTTACTATGCTACTTAGGACTTGCTGTGAATGAAGTTTTTCCCCCAAAAAATTCATGTTGACACATTATTCACCAGTACCTTAGTATCTGGTGACAGGGCCTTTAAAGAAATAATTGTTATCCTTAATTACACGGGGCCTGATCCAATCTGACTGGGGTCCTCAGAAACAGAGGAGCCCAACACCTAAGAGCAGGGCACGTGGACAGAGAACAGACCACGTGCGGACACAGCGAGAGGACACGGCGAGGAGGATGCCGTCGGAAGTCAGGAAGAGAGGTCTCAGCAGCCCACACCTTGATCAAACCTGCCCACACCTTGATCTTGACCTTCCAGCCTTCACCGTATAACAGGCTGCTATAGACTGACTGTTTTTTCCCTCAAAATTCATATGCTGAAACCCAATCCCCATAGTGAAGGTACTAGATATGGGGCCGTTGGGAGGTGATTAGGTCATGAGGGCAGAGCCTGCATGAACGGGATTAGTGCCCTTATATAAGGAACCCACACGGCTCCCTCACCCCTTCTGCCACGTGAAGACACAGGAATCGGGCCCTCACCAGACACCAAATCTGACAGCACCTTGACCTTGGGCTTTCCCAGCTTTCAGAACTGTGAGAGATAAACTTCTGTTATTTCTTAGCTGCCCAGTCTATGGTCTCCTGTGAGAGCACCCTGGACAGACAGAGCCCTAGCAAACTAAGAGGAACTGACAGCGAGAATTTCAAATTGCTTCTCTCTGCCGTACAACCCGCATCCTCCAGGCAAGGACGTGCCTGCTGCTGTTCTCACAGCCTTGCTTCTTCCCATTTAGCAAAAGGAACTGAATCCTATTCTCAGTGTCCACCTTTGCTTCTAATCTTCCTATTTAGCAAAAGGAACTGAATCCTATGCTCAGCCTCCACAAACCCCTCCAGCCTGCAAACCCACAGGGCACTTCCCGCTAAGGCCAGTGCACAGGGAGCTTTCCAACTTCACCTGAAAGCCTATAGCTGCCCACTTCTACTTCCACTTAGCATTTACCATCCTATATCCAAACCCTCTAGACCGCGACTCTGCTGAACTTTTCCCAGGCATCCGTCTTAACAAGCTCCATAGAGACAGATTCCTTAGAGGCAGAAATGAGAGCTGAACGTCTCAGTCTCCCTTATCCTGCCCCGTGTGGGTCCTTCCCCCCTCCTGGCTCACTGTTCTCCTCTGTACACTAAGAGGTTGTGTGCAACATCTGTAAGGGCATGGATCTCAGTGCACACAGCAGGGCTTTAATAAGTGCAGCTGGAAGGGCTCGCTGGCTTTAACAAGGTGCACAACAGCAAGGCAACTACCCGTGGGGTAGGTGTGGGTGCCGTTTCACAAAAAGCAAGTTCACAAGGCTTTCGAAGAGGCCAGTCTAGACTCCATAGAGGCTTCAGTCAGCGTGTGTTAGGACACATTATACACAGAAAAGCATCAGAGCTGTTCTGCTTCAGGGATTCCGTGGCCAAACAAGAGCCCCTGACAACACATTCCAGAAACTCAAAGTGAAAGTCAGTATTTCAGCCAGGTATTAGATACCGAGTTTGAAATCCAACTTAACCCTACAATGTGGGTCTAAGTATTAGTTCTAGTAAGCACCCATGAAGCAATGTTAAATATTTGAAGTCATACTCTGAGGTGGAAAAAAAGTCATTCTTAAATTCTAGACTTTATTAAGTATTTCCAAACCGATCCAATAATAAGCATAAACCAACTAGGCCTTTCCATGGAAGCCCTATGTCAGTACTGGACACTTCACTTCTGACGTGCCTTCAACAAATGATGGAGGAAAAGGACCGGCAGCCAAGTACCAGGTTACCGAGTCCCACTCTCCGATTTGAAATCCATACACCGTCTTTCTTACTGCTGGGATCCGGATCCATCCAGTGTCTGGTGATTAACCGCAAGCAGCAGGGAGATCTGCCACCTGCTCCTCTACTGCCTAAAGCATGGCCTCCACTGGCCTCCACACCCTGGAAGCTCCTTCTGCATTTTCCTGTCTTGACCTCATCATGATGCAAATTTCTCTAGGATGGATCTTCCGTGGAGGGAAGGGAGGGGAGAGCAGACCCCAGTGCAGAACAAGCCAAGTCTCCTGAAGCACAAGCGCTTTCCTGAGCTCTCTTCCCTGATCTCCACGGGGCTCTTGGAAAGCAGAAATGACAGAAAACAGGAGCAAACTCACAGTTCGAACAGGTGCCTGCTCACTTCTGCATCTACTGCGCTGAGCGGATCGTCCAGGAGGTAGATGTCTGCATCCTGATACACGGCTCTAGGAAACGTAGAGAGACGTCAGGAGAAGAACGCTCCCAGCTTCCCGGGTCCCGTCTTTGAATCAAGATGGTGTCCAACAAATCAGGATTCATTCCAAGAGCCCAGGGAAAAGGGCCAAGACCCTGCTTCACACAGGCCCACCCGGTGCGCGGGGTCTGCGCGCTCACGTCCACTAGGGGCCATGGGGGAGGGAGGGGCAGGATGGCAACGGAAACGCCCTTTACCTCGCGAGGTTGACCCGGGCTTTCTGCCCTCCGCTCAGCGTGGTTCCCCGGTCTCCTATCACAGTTAGGTCTCCATCCTCCAAAAGCTGTAAATCCTACATGGAGACAGAAAAGGGGAAAAAGAGAAAGATTTCAAATGTGCTCTCCTCCTGCCATCCTAACCTTTTTAGCATTAGTTCTTTATACAAGTATGTGATCAACAGCAATGGGTATATTTTATAGTGACTAAATTGTAACCTTAAACATTAAAAAAAAACCTCAGGGCTTTTCATTTTTTTTCATTCTGTAGCTTTTCACAGCATTTAGGCAGTTGACTATTTTGACACACATTTATTGAGGATCGACTATATGCCAGGCACTGTTCTGGGCACAAGGAATTCAGCCAAGAGGAAACAAAGTCCCTAGAGTTTCTTTCCGTGATGGGAGATGGAAAATTGCCATGAGTGCAAGAACTAAGAACTAGAAGAAAAAGGAAGCCGGCTTAGGGGGATAGGGAGTAAAGGAGAGAAAGTGAGTCACTACTGGGGTCGAGAAGGGCTCTGTTCACAGGGGGTTTGAGTAGATCTGTTGGAGGGTGGAGGGGCTTAGATTTAGATTGCCTATAATTATCATCTGACAGATCCTGGCATAGACAAGCAGAGTTTGCAGAGAGTTTGTTTTCTACTAAACCCCTCAGGCATGAACCTAGGATACACAGACTACCTTTCTACAGATGAAGCCCCTCATTTCTTGGTCTCTACTTCAGCAAATCTGGGGAGAGAACTAGTGGCACACTGGGATCTCCATGATAAACTAGTCCTTTGAAATCCCTAAGTCTCATTTTCAACTTCTACAGAAATGTGCTGCAGAAACAAGAATCACTAAACTCAAGGATCCTGGGACAATCAAAACAAGTGTACAAACACCCTCCATAAATGGAATAAGGATGTGAAGGGATTGTAACTTGCCACTGGTGATTGAGGCCTATTTTCTCATCAGGTCAACAGTGAAAACCCACGCACAGTGTGAATCATGACACGCAAAGCACATGACCACAAGGAGAAGAAAGAGACTATCCCCATCATAACCCTCCCTGACAGCCACAAAGACACACAGGCACACACAGGTTCCCTGTACACTCAAAGCTTAAATGTGGAACATCAAATGAAAGGCAGCAATTGCTCTGTCATGAAAATTCATCATTTCTTCACCTTAATTCTTTACTACCATCGCTTGCTTTTGGTTTTCCTGAGATACAATAAGCTGTTTTAAGATACATTCCCAGCCTTACACACACACACACACACACACAGAGTTTACTTGGCCTCTGTTTCACTGATGACACTCCTTGCAAACTGTTCTGCTTAGTTTTTATGCCTACATTTTATGCTGTTTTGGTTTTCTTCTCAAAACAGCACCACACTGTAGTGCAGCAATCTGAACCATGTTTTAGAAAAGGCACTTAGATCCACTCGAGCACAGTTAGGGCATAAGAAACAGGCTCTCTCTCCAAGTCTGGTAGGAGGACTTCAAGTGTGCTGTTAGCTCTGCAATCTATTTAAGGACCAGCCACAAATGGGAAAACATTTTAGACGATTTGAAGTAAAATCCAAGTCAGGCTGATTTCCCAGCCACCATTTTCTGATTAGGTTACAGGGGAAAAGCCTGAGTTCATCATATATTACAATTCCTCCCACTGACAGGAAGGTATTCTTATTCACCAATTTTCAATGAAAAGCAGACACACAAACTACGGGAAAACTAGGAAATGGCGACGCTGGTTGGATGCCATCTGTCCAGAAGCACATCAAGGGCCCTTTAGGGATGCTGGAGACTTAGTGTACAAACATGGAACAGACCGTTAAAATATTTAATGGGGACCTGACGTGAGCCCCTGGCCGAGGAGGGCTGGGTTCCAGAGTCAAACCATGTAAAACTGCCTTTCATCACAGCTTTAAATCCATTTGGCCGATAGCACTATGATTTCCATTTTAAAGATGATGAGACTGAGGCCAGGTAAGGTTCAGAAAAACAGCCGAAATCACATGGTTTTTTCCCTACTAAATAGAGAAACTGAAACTCATTCCCTGAGCCTTCTGTCTCCTAAGCCTTGCAGTTTAAACACGATTCCTACAGCAGGCCAAACATTATTAGGTTGTTCCCTACACTGTGTTGTATAACTCCCTATGGGGTCACTTTGAATATGGCTCCAGCTTAATTCGACGTTGCCAAGTGTGATTACTTTATATTTTAACTACAGATATGTCTTCGGCTCAATGAACTTAAACACGTACTTCAATTAGATCTAGTATAAAGCATCTAATTATTAAGATATGTAATAAAAGAAATGCTGCTTTTTCCTATTTTATGGGAACCACCCATAAAGAGAAATCTTTATTATTTTTGTTTCCATGTATGTATTTACTGAAAACCTGGCAGGTTTGCATTTTACAAATGTTGCCTTTCTCTTTACAATAAACCCATACCTCGCCCTCATTTTATAAAAAGGAAACAGAGAAACACCTGAAATTACTACTCAGGACCATTTCTCTCCAAAGACCACACTTCTTTTCCCTACTACACATGCAGTCTCTGTATCTACAGGTCAAAATAATTCCACGACACCAATATTACCTGTGACGGTCTTATGCCCATTCACGGACACATGGATTCCATTTCAGAGCAGCAGCAAAACCTCTCAGAAACCCTCTGACCCAACGCCCTCATTTTGCTGCAGAGACGTCAGAGGCCCAGGCAGGAAACAGGACGTGTCCAAAGTGACAGCAGGCAAGTGACGAAGCCGGGGCCAGGACTCCGCTCTGCGCTCCTTCTCCGCCCTGGGCCTCCCCTCCTGTCAAGGAGGGAATGGGCACGAGGGCCCCAAATCTACATCCCGACCACGCAGCACAACAGGAGGGCAGTCCGTGTTTAGAAACCTCACGTCACGTGCAGAAGAATCGCTGTGCAGCCCAATCCCGCAGGGGCCCCTTCCCACCAGAGTCTGTGCCGCAGGGACACCCGAGGGTGGGTGAAGCCCCAGAACATGGCCCGAGTTACTGGTCCCATCACCCCACGGGGCTGGGGTAAAGCACTGACCCCCTTGGGTCTTAAACCTGAGCTGCAAATGTAGAGGTGAGGCATTCCATCTCTCAAGCCTCAGTTTTACTAACTATAAAATGAGGATGGTAACATCAAAGGTCCTTGTAAAAGACTAATAACTCATACACCTTGTAATGTGTGCTTGCACGTGAGTGACAAACAGAAAAATGACTTCCACATGGACTCTGAATAAATGACAGCTATTTTTCTTACTGTTTTACGCTTGCATTTCCCCTTTTCGTATATCATTTTTTTTAAAAATCTACCTCATTACTGTCAACTTTACTTCATTTCTGTCAACGAAAAATCTCCCATTACCCATAACTCACAAGAAAGAAACAGAAGCCCGTTAAACAAGCAAACAATTGTGTTGTGTCCAGAACATCATCAAATGCTACTCATCTAACACAGTCTGTGATGTTCAAGCCATTGTTCAAGCAGAATAACTATTTCCACGCAGGCCTTTAACACCACACCTTTGAAAACCTGCCCCAGCCTTTTCCTCACAGTATAAAAGAACAATACTATGTCCAGACTGCTCTGACCAGACCCCGGGGAGAGCTCTTTAACGCTATTATTCAGATTTTTATAACCAAAGAGAATAACATAGCATTTATCAGTATTTACATTTTTTCTTTTGTTTCACTAAATTATATTATCCTACTAGCTAAGTTCAGTTTGCATAACTGATTCACTAATTTCATTTAAATCCCCATGTACAGAGAAATGTTTCATTTTCCATTTTCTCTGAAATTCAATGCCATTTCTGAAAACAATCTCTCCCCCACTGAAAATAGGCTGTATTAAGAAGAAAGGTTAAAGCATTACTTTTTCTTTAAATAATAAATTACAAGTCAAAAGCGAAGCAGAGAGGGAAACCTAGAGAATGAAAGGGACCACGAAGGCATCAACCAAGTGCAGGGGGCAGACCTCATGTGGAGCCTGATTCAAGCCAATGGTTAAAGAAATTTCCCAGTGAGATGATTAACAACATGTAAACACTGACAAGAACACTGATGATATTCAGGAAATTCAGGTTACTTTTCAGGTGTAATAATGTGGTAATTTTTTTTGTTTGTTTACATCTTTATTGGAGTATAATTGCTTTACAATGGTGTGTTAGTTTCTGCTTGATAACAAAGTGAATCAGCCATACATATACATATGTTCCCATATCTCTTCCCTCTTGCATCTCCCTCCCTCCCACCCTCCCTATCCCACCCCTCTCCAAAGGTCTTTTAGAGAAAACTAGTGAAGTGTTTACAGATGAACTAATCTGAGGTCTAGGATCTGCTTCAGAATAACTTGGGGTGGGAGTGGGGCTGGCAGTGGGCAGGGGTAAAGATGCAGCAAGACTGGCCACGAGCTGATCCTGGCTGAAGCTGGGGGTGGGTTCATGAGTCTTCGTTATACTGTGCTCTCTATTTTTACAAATTTTTGCAATTGTGCATTAAAAAAAGAAGGTAAAAGTGAATGAAACTTCACAAAGTGAAACAGTCCCCTCCCCCAAAAAGGCATTCTGTGAGCGTCGTTACCACATCAGAATTCAAACAGTAGCCTACGTGTACACGTTCATCCAGAAGACCAGCTTAAAAGCATTAAACAACATTAAAAGATCTTTTAACAAACCTTGTAGTTTAAACCAACACCATCATCATTTGAAATGTGAGTATATGTAACTCAAAAGTCACGACTCACCTTTTTCAAAGCACAAGCCTTTATTACTTTTTCATATCGTTCTTTTTCATATTTCTTCCCAAATAGAATATTACTCCTCAGAGTTCCTGAAAACACCCAGGGCTGCTGAGAAACGTACGCGATCCTCCCGTGCACGCTGACCAGCCCCTGGCTCGGGGGCAGCTCCCCCAGCACAGCACTCAACAGTGACGACTGAAACAGATGGCAACACACACGCGTGAACAGGCGGCACTCAGGACGGACACGCCCGCAGAACACCTGTCCCCACCCTGGGCGCTTGATAAACGATAGGACCCTTTCCTTTAAAAGAGGATAAAGTACAGCTGTGGCCGCTGAGACAAAAAAATTGAAAATAACACTACTGGTCAATGTACACTAATGACTGATAAGGAATATTAATATAATAGTATGACAATCTAAACTGCCCAAGAGTTTCCCGCAACTGAAGTGCTCTACTCAGCAAAGACTAAGTTAGAATGTTGAACATCCTTAACTAGCAGAGCAGCCCAGCAGGATGTGTAGTTTCATGTATCTGATGCTTAGTGCACTTGTTCCTGCATCCGGGTATCCCTTACTTGACAAACACTTGTTCTTAAATAAAGCTTTCTATGAATAATAGATCGAAAGATGATTATTTTTTTTAAAAAACTCTGAAGTGAGTCGTGTCCAAAGAGCAGAACTCCATCATAAATTAAATCATTAAATCGTGTACATATCCCACGTTTAGGTTCCTGTATTTTGTTGTTTCAGACCAAGTGCATGTGCACATGTCCTTCAAATCTTTACAACACACAGACGTGGCGTGTCTGTGTCCACAGCATCACAGCGCTCACCACACTGGGCTGAAATAATCTGCCTGCGTATCTGTCTCGCCCCAGAACCTGGTTGCCTCTGGAGGGCAGAGGTGTCTGCGTCTTGCTCACGTCTGTACCTTTAGCTCCAGCACATGGCTGCACATTCACTACACGTGCACTGACGGGACCAAGTCAAGTCACATGAAGAAATGCTCAAAGCTTCCCGGAAGAGCCATTACAACCTCCAGACCTCCTGGAGGGACCACTGTGACAGAAAGAAGTCCCCATTGCTTCATTCTGTCCTGAACAGCTGTCACATAAATCATTTCCTTCACTGAGACGTCCAAAGTCCCGACAAGCAGTTCCCAACTGTGTAACATGAAGCACTAGGACGGAAAACGCAATGGGCATTTATCCACGTTTATTTGGACATGCAACCTTCTTGCAAAACTAATGTTCCATGGAACAGAGAAATGCTGTTTGAGATATACCCAATTCAAACTGTGTTACCTACAGCTCTGGGCTCGACTCTGAAAATTTCACAGGGGCTGCGGCACTGCATCAAGCTGCCGAAAGGCATCATAACTTACCTTTCCTGCTCCTACAGGTCCGACCACAGCTAACAGCTCACCGGGTCTCACAGTAAAGGAAAGGCCTTGTAGAGTTGGGGTTTCTGATGCCTGCAAATTTAAGTTTACAAAACGGTTCATTTCAATCAAATAAAAAAGCGAACTTCAGAAAGTAGAGAAAATAATGTAAGTCATTGATATGCTAATATAACCCACATTTTCGTCCTTCCTATTTTAAGATAGTGAGTCCTGGGGGCCTTTTCATCAAAAAACACCTTTGAAACAGCTTTAGTTGCCTTTAGGAAGTCTACTTCTTTTGCCAGATTTTCATACGGACACAGCTCTAGACACCCACAGAATTTAAGTAGTTCAAATGACAAGGCCCCTCCTCGAAATGCAAATTCCATGATGCACACTAGCTTATTAATATAATATAATTAATAGAATATCCAGTATGGGAGGTTTTTAATCATTTGTAAGTTTTCATTAGGGCCACTGGTGCTGTTTACTTCACTACTCTCCACAGGGTGGCAGCGTAAGTACATATCATGCCTGGGCCTCTACTAATAATTTGACATCTCCACTCATCTCTTTATTTTCACTTGATAAAGAATGAATCTCAGTAATGGTCAGCAAGCAACGGGGCACTTTATATGATAAAGTTGCTCTTGATACATAAAGTCACGTAAATGGCAGTCAAGGCTCCAATTTCACCAGAGATTCAATTTAACACCAACAACCAAAAAAAAAGGAGGGGGCACGGGGATCATGTATAACACAGTAGGTTAGAGTGATAAAGCCTCAATTTTGTACCTCTTACATGCATTACCTATTCTGGGTAAATAGGGACAACAAAGTACTTCTAATGTAAAAAAACAAAAACAAACCATGGAGGTACATGTCACAGCAAACAATCCAACACAAAGGAGAAGGAAAAGTACCCATCACAGGTCATGTTCTTGAACAAACTGTAAATTCTATCATAAAGAGACTTAGGGGTATGTGTATTTCTTTACATATACTAAGTGTTTAAAAAAAAAAATCTTAACTGCTAATGTTAAAAAAAAAAAAGTGGTTATGTGTGATTAAGTAAAATGCCCAAAAGACTAATAAAAGCACAGGGTCTGGATAAGAAGTCTGGATAATGTTCTAAATGGAAAATTTCTCTGGAAAGAACTGAACTGATTATAGATATTGGCAGCTACTGAAAAAATAATTATTTTTAATCATCAAAATAACTAGCCCCATATTTTAACACGAGACATTTTTTTAAAGCTACTCCACTCCTTTCTTTTTGATTAACACTTGGATTCTTATTTTGCTACTTTTCACTCAGTTGTGACTGCACGATAATGAGCCACCTACAAACACAGCTTCCTGCCGTAGCCCTTCAGTTTGTCAGGGCAAAGAACATGGATTTCCCTCCCTGTTCAGGCTTGAGGCTCTTCATCACCAAAACACTAGCCCCAGATGTTATAGGAATTACAAATCTATCAATAAGAACCTAGACTTTAATACATGAGAAACATTTAAGCTTCTCCACTTCTTCTTCTCTGACACTTAGGGTTCTTATTTTACCACTTTTCACTCAGTTAAGACGACACAATAGTGGGCCACTTACAAACATCAGCTCCCTGTCACCACACCTCACAGTGTGCCAGGACCAGACACGGAGTTCCCTCCCTGTTCAGGCTTCAGGATCGGGCACTGCTCTGGCGTGACCAGAAGGGGGCAGCACTCGACAGCCCATGGTACTGAAGCCTGTCCTCTCCTGGTTATCCAGGCTCAGGGCATGCGGATTCCACAGGATCATCAGCTGAGCCCCACTCGGCTGCCAGACACAGTTTGAAATCCCTGTCCCTTGGAGGCTCCCACAGGACCATTTATTTTAAACCTTAAAGACTGAGACCAAGTCCCATCATTTCATGAATGAGACCTGGGTCCCTGAAACCTTCTGCCACCTGCCCACCTGGCTGTAAAGCGGAGCAGCTTAGAAAGCTCATGTCTACCTCCAGCCTCCCAACCCAGCGGGGGATTCATTCAGACTCCGCTTCTCTCCAAAAATCCCCAAGGTCTGTGCCACGCCCCCTCCTGAGGGCTCTTTCACCCAGGACCTAACCTGAGAGGCCCTAATTACTAATGACCCAGCACAGGGCACAGCCTTCCATAGGCAAGGCCAGGACAACAGAATAGGATGTTCTGTGCTACACTGCAAGTTACACAGAAGTCTGAGAGCATGTTATTACGTTCTTGCAAGAAGAACGAAACAGCTCATTTTATAATGCTGCATAGTTTGGTATAAGAGATTTTGTTAATGTTTCATACAAAGTACGTGTTACCATCCACAAAGAGTTGCCATCGTAATGGAAGTTTAATGGTGCTTTTCATAAAGGCTTCGAGTGTATTATGATGAGAAATACCAGGCAGGAAGTAAATCTACAATATTCAGGTAGGAGAAACTATCAGGTCAGATAAGGTACCTTGTTAGAGTTTCCACGTGCGAAAGCTAAGGGGGTATATTTTTATTTATTTGGGAACATACTACTGTTTTGTTTTTGTTTTTGTTTTTGTTTTGCGGTACACGGACCTCTCACTGTTGTGGCCTCTCCCGTTGCGGAGCACAGGCTCCGGACGCGCAGGCTCAGTGGCCATGGCTCATGGGCCCAGCCGCTCCACGGCATGTGGGATCTTCCCGGACCGGGGCACGAACCCGTGTCCCCTGCATCGGCAGGCTGACTCTCAACCACTGCGCCACCAGGGAAGCCCCATACTACTGTTTTGTTGGTGGGGAAGCAGGTACTGAATCAGAAGTAGGTGAACAGGATGCAAGTGACACCACACTTAGTGTGACAGGCGTGAATACACACCAGTTGCACTGTGGTCTCCACTCCCACCAGCAGTCGAGCTCCTGGGCTCTGCACCGGATGGTGGATCCTCTGGTAGAGGCTCCACCTTGTTTGAGTCCTTCCAGCCCTGGGGGTGGGAGCGGCTTCCCACCACTGCTGATCGCTGGGTTGGGTTGTCTCCAGCACCACCATTTTGCCCTCTCTGCTTTTTTCTTCCCCCGTCTTTCATCCTCTGCGTAAGTAATTCCCTACATGGAATGCCCTCTCCTGTGGTATGGGTTCTGTTTTACAGAGTAACCCACAGAGGACCACTGAACCGGGGAGGCAGGAATGTTTCAGTCGTCAGAAAAGGGGGCTGCACGAGGTGTGCAGTTTTGAGAGCGGACCCTGCTCTGTTTCCTGTTTGCCTGAACGTCATAAATAAAACAAGTGTTCGGAAACGGCCAGTTCTTCCCGTCAGCTTGCCACACAGTGCAACCCTTCAACTGGGAATCACTGGTGCTCACTATGCCCTCCTGCTGTCACCTCCCTGTCCCTGGCTGCCACCAAAGTAGCCAGAACCATCGAGAAGCTTAGGATGGGGGAGCCCCACCCTGCCCCAAAGCAAAGACCTAACTCATGGCCTCAGTATGTAATAAGATGATCTGAGAACATCAAGGCAAAAAATGTACACTGATTCCCCAAAGCCTCTGGTCTGTAACAACTGGTTGTATATTTGTTAGTTAACCCATTCCATTCTGCAGCATTTTTTCTGTACAATCAATATAAATTCTAACATTGCAAACATATGGACTTTAAGGTCAAAATGTGCTAATACTTTTAAAGCTCTCTTGAAAATGAGAGAGAGAGCAACATGTCAAATGTCTTAGGCTGATTTTACACTTAATCTCCATTAGTTGCAAACCTTACTCCTGATTTTGAGAATTTTTATAACATACTTTCAGTAAATTAGCAGGTCACATTTTACACCAGGTGTAAAAACCTCAAAGTTCTCCAATAAATCTGTTGTCTGTTACCAGTGACAATCTTGGTGCACAGGATGTGTTACCTTATCCCAAAAAGCAGTGAAATCTTGCACGTCCACTATCATTTTACCATCTGATGGCAGCTGAGGGTTGCACTGTGTTATCTCATCAAGTAACAGGAAGTTCTACAGAAAAAGGAGAAACACAGATTGTTTAAACTCCAGGAGAAAAGCATAAACAACAATAACTGCTTTCTTGGATTTGCAGTAAAAAAACTTTAGACAGCCTACATATCGTTTTGCCAATTGTACTTAAAGTGTAGGTTCACATCAGAACAGACTAGGTAATATGTGGAATATTATATACTATTATAATAATATACAATAAGGTCTACAGATAGTGTAGGGTATAGTATGATATATGTTACATATATGACAAAGAGTTCCTGGCCCTGAGGCTGTCTTTGAAACTTTCTTAACAAGTGTACTGGTTCCACCCTAGGGAGAAAATGTGGTTGCAAATTCCAACACATTTAAAAGCTTGATATTTCTATTGTTTTACTTTTGTGTTACTAACAATAAACAAAAGAGTTGGTAGGGAATGATTCCGTAAATATTTACTGAATCCCACCATGTGCCAAGCACCATGCAACACTGCTAGGAACACAGAGAGGAAGGCCATTCCCAGGCCTGCAGGTATCAGGTGGCACAGGACAGGCTGGGAACACAAGACCTACGAAAACCCTGGCTCTGCCTGTTTGGGGTTGTGACCTTTCCCTGGGCACTTAAGTACACTCTGCTTTACCCCTCAGGCACGTTAAATCAATCACTGCTTCTCATTAACTATCACTCAAGTCACTGTTCTAAAAATGAAATGCTCTTATTAAGTTTCTATCTCTTAAAAAATAGTTTACAAACGTCTATTGACAATCACTTGTCTCTTCTCCTTAGTCAACGCCCTCTCTCCTCGACAGCAGGAATGGCCGCATCTTCCACGGCTTGCTATTTTCACACCCCTTAGCAGCTATTCAATGCAATTCAGTTGAATAAAACCAAGTCCTGCGAACCACTACTGAACTAACATAATCATATATAGGAAAACTCCCTCTTGCCCTGCAAATGCTGGACATAATTCAACAAGAAACAAACCCCAGATTTTAGCTGGCACCTGGCAGCCTGGAAGGAGGCCCTCTCTCTCCAGCCTCCCGAGCAGATAGGTGCAGCCATGGGACTACATCCAGGCCGGTGGAAAGTGACAACGTCCGGGACCTTCATCCACCCCACGGCCTGGGCCTTGGAGGTTACCAGCTGGGTCAAGGCCACATGCAGAGGAGTAACAAGAGAGAAGGAGTCTGGGTCCCTAACACCCTGGAGGATCATACTAGCCATGGAACTTGTTACAGGGAGAATTGCTTATCCCAACGAAAAAAAAAAAGAAATAAATGTTAAGGTCCTAACCGCAAATACCTCAAAACATGACTTTATTTGGAAATAGGGTTGTTGCAGATGTAATCAATTCAGGTGAGATCACACTGAACTAGGGTGGGCCCTCAATGCAATATGATTGGTGTCCTTATCAGAAGAGAGATGCAGAGACACACACAAGCAGAAAACAGCCATGTGACGATGGACACGGAGGCTGGAGTGATGGCTGTTACGAGCCAAGGTGCACCAAGGTTTGTCTCCAGCCACCAACAGCTAAAAAAGGCAAGAAAGGATTCCCCCTTATAGAATTCAGAGGAATCGTGACCCTGCTGACACCTTGATTTCAGACTTCAAGCCTCCAAGACTGAGAAAAAACAAATTTCTGTGGCTTCATGCCACCGGGTTTGTGGTTCTTTGTTAAGGAGCCCCAGGAAACCCATACACAGCCTTACAAGGATGCTTGCATGAGAGAAACACAAACTCTCTGTCTAAGCAGCTTTAACATTGGTAATTGTAGGATGCACAGGCACAGCAAATCCCAACAAAAGAGGGGGAACTGAAACAACCATGTGAGCATGTTTGAGAAAGAAAACAACAGGTGAATAGTAACCTACTACCCTAAACATCATAAACACCCTTCAAGTCCTTGACATCCTTGTCTACCATGCCCCAAAGCTACAAATATGACTGCAACCTTCTACTTCAAAACAGCTGGTAAAAACTGAACATGAGGACTTACCTGGTGCTGCAGTGGTTAAGAATCCGCCTGCCAATGCAAGGGACGCGGGTTCGAGCCCCGTTCTGGGAAGATCCCACATGCCATGGAGCAACTAAGCCCGTGTGCCACAACTACTGAGCCCGTGTGCCACAACTACTGAAGCCCCCGTGCCTAGAGCCCGTGCTCCGCAACATGAGACGCCACCGCGACGAGAAGCCCGCGCACCGCAACGAAGAGCAGCCCCCGCTCGCCGCAACTAGAGAAAGCCCTCGCACAGCAACCAAGACCCAACACAGCCAAAAATAAATAAATATATAAGTAAATTTATTTTTAAAAACCTGAACATGAAAACCTGCTTCTGTGCAGCAAAAGCAAGACGAGCCTTGCATTTCTCTCAAAGACCAGCTGGCGGGAGATGCGATCCTCTCCTTCCCTCCTCCTCTCATCCAGGCTCACTGAGAACCTGAGCACTGGGCACGGCCGCTCCCACCCGCCCCGAGCCCGTGTCCGGCAGGAGGCAGGATGGACAGTGGTCTGGGGACTCCTCTGCAGGCTTCCCACCGCTGCAGCCTGATTTCTCTCTCCACACCCCCCCGCCATCGTCAGCTGGGTACCAGCTCTCGCCTGTTCTGTCACAGTTCATCCCCCTCCCGATTCTCCTCCCCTCCTGAAACAACATCATTTCAGAATCTCACTTGCTATTAACCATTTCAAATACTGATACGCCTTTTCTTTTGCTGGTTCCTTCCCCAGCACCACCGACCCTCCCCCAGCACCACTCCCTCCTGACCTCCTTACAACACCTCTGAGAGTGTCCAGCACGCTTCACCCCCTCCAGTGACCCATCAGAACCTATGTCCACATCCACAAGTGGCCTCTGCCTGGACACCCTGAGTACTAATGCCACCCACCCTTCTGGGCCATCTCAAATGCTAATCCTCCTGGGAACCAGCTCAGGAGGATCCAGACTGGCACTGACCTCCCTACCTCTGAATCCTCATAGGGATATAAAGTCATAAAGAGGGGAGACACTGGGTGATTCCTGCACTTACACAGTCCCAACTCCATCTGAGACCAAGCCTTGCACAGAGTTGGCCCGTCGTGGGTATCAGGCGAAGGGAAGGAACACACTACATGGCTGTTCAAATCAGTCCAACCGGTGACTGCGTGGCTACAGCCTTACATAGTCTGAGCTAACAGAGCAACAAGCAAAAGGTTATACGTGTATGTTATACATCTTGTCTAAACAGAAATTCCAATTTTAACTTAAGCGTGTTACCAAGATAAAAAACCTCAATATTCAGTGTATGTATGGTAGAATAGAAATTCCCCACTTTCAAAAAAAAAAAAAGAAAAAGTATGCCTTAAATGAGGAATTAAATCTACTGAGCACTTGTCTACAAATAATAGGTCTGCGAAGGCAAAGAAGTCACAATCTTCCAGGGGTTAAATGAGACTCCATTCAACACATGACCAGCCTGTAAAGTTGCAAGAAGTGCTGGTTGCATTTTTCCCCAGGACTCAGGCTGATGAAAAAGGTGAAATTAAACTGCCATTAGAGCCATGAAGTGCAGACCCAGAACACATCATGAGGGAAAGTGTCAGCGTCAGAACTACAGCCAAAAAGACTGACTTCCCAGGGGCTGGTAGGGGAAAACATAAGCAGCTTTGTGAACAATATAACCTCAGAGACACATTTTACTGGATGTAAAAGTCACTGAAGACTTTTAGTGCTCTTATGTTAAGATATTTTTAATTCTATTGCAGTAGCTCAACGCCAAGACCTTCAGTCCCCTTTCATTCCTAAGAGAAAAATCAGGGGACCACTGCACCACCTCCAAGGTAGCCAGGGGTGGTGGATTTTCTTCCTAGGGCCCCCAAACATGACCTGAGTGGAAATCTTGGAAGATAGCCCATCCAGTCTACTGAGTCCCAGGCTGCAGAAGGCAGTGGGGCAGCAGGGCTTAAACCACACTCTGTTCTAAACTCCACGTGCCCACCACGCCTCCAGCCCGTCTATGGTCAAACCTCACCTGGTTTTCTTCCATTCTTGCTGCCGTTCTCACCTTCTAATTAGACATCAACACATCTAACTGAGAAGCAGGGAAAGGAAGAACACAAGTTCTTCCTCTTCTCCTCCCCTTAGTATTCCAGGTGACTTTGCAGCCCCAAAACGGAAAGGAGCCCACAATCCATCTCTCCTGTTAAGGGGCTTAGAATACTCCTGGGGAGTCACAACACGATCACCCCACTTGACATGATGCTGGGCCATGCAGGGCTGGCCCCGCACACAAATGGAAGCCCTAGATCAGCGCAAATGAAAGTGCTGGGAGAGGGGCGTGGGGCTGCTGGAGGCTCAGCAGCATTTGCTTAAATCAAGGACTGACGAGAAGGCAACCCAGGGGGCCCAAAAAAGTGAGCAAAACCAGGGAGGAGTGTGACAGGTCACACAGACAACCCGTCTTTCCCCCTCCCCCACCAGAGTGGAGGGTCGTGCGCTGTGAAACAGAGCTGCCAATGGAGTGTAGAGTTTAAAATTTTGACTCTGCAAGTAACATGGAAACCCTGAAGGTCTTCGGACTAAGACCAGATGATGAAAACAACACTTAAATAGATATTCCACATGCTAGAAGGTACTAAGAAGGCAATGGAACAATGGTTTAAAAAACCAGGCTTGGGCTTCCCTGGTGGCGCAGTGGTTGGGAGTCTGCCTGCCGATACAGGGAATACGGGTTCATGCCCCGGTCCGGGAAGATCCCACATGCCGCAGAGCGGCTGGGCCCGTGAGCCATGGCCGCTGGGTCTGTGAGTCCGGAGGCTGTGCTCCGCAGCGGGAGAGGCCACAACAGTGAGAGGCCTGCATACCGCAAAAAACAAAACAAAACAAAAACCAGGCTTTGGGCAGGATCCTAGCTGTCATTTACTAGCTATGTAAGGATAGGTGAGCTATTTCACCTGTTATAGGAACCTGTTTCCTTATCTGTAAAGTGGGGACACTAATGCTTATCCCATTCAGTTGCTATCAGGATTAAATGAGACGACATGCAAAGGCTTCAGGAGCGCCCAGACCTCACAGCAACCGCGGCAGCAGCGATCGAAGACAGCAGCTGCCACAGCACACGTGTGAAGTCTCCATCTGGACAGCTTACTGTGTCACTAAGAACGTCACTACAGTTCAAGGATATCCCTAAATGTCCTCTTTCAAGATGTGAAAGCTTCATAAAAGAAACTTTATTGAACTGCATGGACATTCCCTTAACAGTGTTGCTAGAAGCCCCCATCAAAAAGAACGATTAGGGCTTCCCTGGTGGCGCAGTGGTTAAGAATCCTCCTGCCAATGCAGGGGACACGGGTTCGAGCCCTGGTCCGGGAAGATCCTACGTGCCGCGGAGCAACTAAGCCCATGCACCACAACTACTGAAGCCCACACGCCTAGAGCCTGTGTTCCGCAACAAGAGAAGCCACTGTAATGAGAAGCCCGCGCACCGCAATGAAGAGCAGCCCCCGCTCTCCACAACTAGAGAAAGCCCACACGCAGCAACGAAGACCCAACGCAGCCCAAAATAAATAAATAAATACATAAAATTAAAGAAAAGAAAGAAAGAATGATAAATTCAGGGGAGCAGAACTGACCGCGTATAACTGATCTGTTTTATGGGCAAAAGCTTTTTATATTATAGAAACTTCATCATAACCTTTTATGACGACTGAATGATCAAATAAAAATCACAGCCAAAGCTATCTAACTTCACAAGAGATCTGTTACTGGCCATCCATCACTATCGAGAAGTAGGAAGAAAACAAATTAGATGTGTTATAAAGCCCAGACACTCAAGCTCACGCCCAGGTCAGCTCACAAAGCCAATTTATCTTCATTGTACACCAATTAATAAACACACTACTCCTTAAATATCTACAGGTTCTTATCTTGGTGATGTAAATTATTCACCCCTGGCAATTTACAGACAGATTAAAAAGAGAGAGAGAGAGACTGTGGGTATGGTAGGAATCACAAGTTTGAAAGGAAGAGGGCAGCTAGAGATAGGATTACACGTGAGTGAAAAGAGAACAGGGACAAAAAGGCAGATCGAAACGGCATGCTCAGAAATCAACAAGCAAACCATCTACGGAGGAAAGAACCCATTTTTAAACACAGAGAATGAAGTGAGACTGACGCCATGCTTCCTACCCAAGGAACAGAGGCCTCTCAGCATGTTCATTGCCTCCCGGCCCAGAGAGGAATCCTATTCACCCCAGGACTGGACACAGCTGTCACCTAGTCAATGGAGTTAGCACAGGAGATGAGATTTGTTTGCTTCTCCTACTTTCAGACAACTTAATCGTCTCACAGTCATTACTCGACAAGAGCCCTGTACCACTGGCACTTATACTCCTGCCCATAGATGAGCAGGCTCTTAAGATATTTATAACGCACCCTATGCCAGAAGACGGGAGTACTAAAGACTTTCTGGAACAACCAGCAGCTTAGGCAGTGAGAGAGTTAGATCTCCCCTAACTGGCACACAGTGACACCAAATAAAAGGAGGCATTTTAGGTAAAATCCACCTACAAGTTAATAAAGTTATTTGTCAGCAAACCTTGATTCTTCGGATGCTGACGACTGCCTCTGACACCTTCTCGACGGCCGAAGGGAAGAAGAGGGTGACCGTCAACCGCACAGCCCCATACAATGTCACCGCCACAAACACACGGCTCGCTGTGATCACGTTGCCAAGAAGCACATACGTGGTGAAGGTGACAAAAACAATGATTTTGCTTGCAACAAAAAACGATGCCAAATTCATTCCTCTAAGGTAGGAACTTCTCAGAATCTTGGAAATTTCCTTCCTGGAAAAGAGTAGACAATAGATTTTAAAAGAAGCATCAACATCCAAGACATGAATTCAAGTGCCCTGTGTGAGTGGCCTCTTCCTACGGAGAGGACCCACATGAACACAAACCATCCCTCACGTCATGGAGATACTACACAGTGCACACCCGGGGGCCTGCCCGACACCAAGGCCACACACTTCATCACCGCTTCACTCTTCCAACTAAATAGAGGCTTAGCGTCACATTTTAAACATTTGGGGTCAATCAGACTGGGTTTGAACATTCAGTCAACATCCATTCATGACCAGAAGTCCTGTGCCGGCCTCCTCACTGAGGACAGGAAGATACAGCCCATCCCCTCCAGGAGTTGACGAACTCATAAAAGAATAGAGAAGACAACCCCCAAATTGTGAGACACCAAGACATTAGACAGAGGCGCCAGCACGGCCCCCACGGGAGTGCAGAGCAGAGGCGTGTAACTCGGAGCAGTAGAGTGCGGGCAAGTCACACGCACGTGTACCCTGAGAAGATGAGCTGGAGTCAGTCGGGCTTGGTGGAGGCCAGAGAAGATGAGGGTATTCCCAGCAGAGGGAGGGGCACCCACAAAGGTGCAAAGTGAGAGGTGACACGGTGCTGCCAGAGAATGCTAAGTACCCTGTGCTGGAGTATAAGCACTCATCAGATATTTAAGTCAAAGATGGAAAAAAAACTCTACAAACATAAAGCAAAGCAAAAAAATATATTTATGTCTTTGTTTGGAATGAATAATACTGACTCATAAAGTTTGGCCTGATATAAGTACCCAATCTTTATAATCTCCTCATTTGTGCTATATTAACATAAATTATACTTTTAGTTTAAATATCGTTTTAGATGCCAACATCTTAAATCATTGTTTATTTGGAATCTGTGCTATTAAGAAATACTTGGGGGCTTCCCTGGTGGCGCACTGGTTAAGAATCCGCCTGCCAATGCAGGGAACACGGGTTCGAGCCCTGGTCGGAGAAGATCCCACATGCCGCAGAGCAACTAAGCCCGTGCGTCACAACTGCTGAGCCCACGTGCCACAACTCCTGAAGCCTGCTCGCCTTGAGCCCGTGCTCCGCAACAAGAGAAGCCACGGCAATGAGAAGCCCGCGCATCGCAACGAAGAGTAGCCCCCGCTGGCTGCAACCAGAGAAAGCCCACGAGCAGCAACAAAGACCCAATGCAGCCAAAAAAAAAAATAAACAAATGAATGAATGAGTGAATGAATGAATAAATGATTTTTTTAAAAAGACAGAAATACTTGCAATTTAATTTCTGTATAAGTAAGAAGCATATATTTTTTTTCCTTTAAGAAGATGGTAAATGGAAGAGCAGGTTAAAATGACATCTCCACTATTCTACTTAACCCCACTGCCCCATGTTGGGGGTGGAGTGGATAGCAGTTAAGTTCACCTTAATGTGAAAACTTGGTAAGACTTCTAAACCATTCAGTGAATGAGATAAATTATGAAAATATGCTGTATATATACAAAAACTTACCTTCTCAAACTGGTAATAAGGTCTGCAAAAGACTTTTCCCAGCCATACATTTTTATTATTCTGATGCCAGTTATAACTTCATTCATGGTCCTGATCCTGGTGTCTGTGAAAGCTGCAGTCTTACTCCTAAGGGACAGACGTGAGAGAGGAGTCTTAGTGACCACAGCCCAACTTTCCTTAACAGCAGCAACAGTGGCACAGCCAGAGACCAGGGATCAAATGATTCCCTACAGCTCTTTTGAGCAGACAGGCAGGTCCTACTCAAAGTAGAAATGGAGAAGACTTCAATTAGGAAGCCAACCATTCAGCCCAATTCAAGAAGTAACTTGGAGAACTTGCAGTATCCGCTAATGAAGACCCAGAATTAATCAGATACAAACCATCTGCCCAAGGATGTCACGGTCAGGTAGGGAAGGCAGAAAGACACCCGACTCTAACAGGAAGACAGCGGCTGTGCTGTAATAAAATAGGAGTAAAGTGCTGGGGAGCAGAAAAGACGGGGCTGTTAATTCCACTGGGAAAGGAGAACAAGAAAGCCTTCAGAGACCCGGTAGCACTGGAACAGGGCCTCAAAGGATAAGGAACTTCTCTCCATAGCAAAAAGAGGAAATGAGGGCTTCCCTGGTGGTGCAGTGGTTGAGAGTCCGCCTGCCGATGCAGGGGACACGGGTTCGTGCCCCGGTCTGGGAAGATTCCCACATGCCATGGAGCGGCTGGGCCCATGAGCCATGGCCGCTGGGCCTGCGCGTCCGGAGCCTGTGCTCTGCAACGGGAGAGGCCACGACAGTGAAAGGCCCGCGTACCGCCAAAAAAAAAAAAAAAAAAAAAAAAGGAAACAAAATTCCAAGTAGAGGAAAAAAACACCACACGAAAAGGTACACATACACATAAAAGAACTCAATGAGCTTCAAACAGCACAACATCTCCATCACGTGACAACCTGGACAATGACCCACCTCCAACCCTCTGGGACCTGCTTCAAGTCTAACTAATCAGCATTAGGCTCTTCATCACCAGCCACTTTTCTATCACATTGGCTGCTAGGAATGTGGGGCTTTATAAAGACATATTTAAGATCGATCTTGCCCTTGGGGTTAATGGAAACATTGAATTAAAAACAAGATGCAAACATATACACACCTGAAAATGGCTCTAACACAAGCATAGCAAAAATAGATGCCTATGGAATTGAGCCTATAAGATCATTCCTATTTAATAATGCTTAAACAACACTATTCAATGTACATTCTGCTTAAGGACACTCTACTCGTTCAGGTATGGTGCCGGGAGGAGCCAGCGAATGCTGTCACCTTTCCCGCTTCAGGATCAAACTTCAGCTTAAGGCTGGAGCATCTACTGGCTAAGCCTAAAGGGTCTACAACACATGCCAAGAGACCAAAGAAGGCATTTTTGTTTTGTTTTGGAACAAAAGCATCAAGCAGATGGTAGATGTTACCAGTTGCATATTAACACTTTTTAAAGCCAGTGTGTCTCTTACCTAAGTGATGAAAACAGCTTCCCAATGCAGCTTTGCAAAGGCAGGAGGATTATTAGAACCGCCATTCCAGCAAGACATGATATTCCTATTTCCATCCAGAGCAGGATGGTCACTGCGATAGCCTGCAGGGGCCCTGCCCACAGAAAGTGCAAGAATATCGTTACCTTAAAAGAAAGAAAACAAAGCCTTCTTAGGAATGTATAAAAACCAGACCAGTAAGGACACAATTTAGAAACAATCTTCTGTCAAAGAACAGACAGGAGCCTAAACAGAAAGGATCACAGTGGGTTTTAAACCTGCTAAAGCAGGAATCAAGTATCCACCCCAGGTGATGCTGTTCTGGGACAGCACAGGGCCAGGCTCACGGACGTCCAGGGAGAAGACAACCGGCAGCGCCAGGAAGCTTTCAATTGTGTCCATCCCGCAAATGAGCTCAGGGCTTCCTCAAAGTCTGCCCCAGAATTCAGCCCCTGTCAAGAAGGGCCACCCCAGGAGCACCCTTAGAGACGCTAAGCACGCTGGGCAAGAACACTGCGGCCTATTTATCATTAGAAAAATAAAATTCTCATCTGAACGACAATACACACTATTACATCTAATATGCACACAGAAGAAATGAGAGCTGGATGAAGAGAACTCTTTGTCTTAACGTCTTCAAAAGAATCCTGGCCACGCCAAACACTGGCTCCTGGCATCCCAAAAAGCTAAACACAGTAAGGACAGGAAATGGAAAAGGATCCCCCAGGGGCAGCTTACCTGATCAAACCTGTTCACATCGTTGGACAGCAGGTTGACTATCTGGCCTGTGGTGGTCTTCCCCATGGCCAAGTTACTCAGGCAAAGTGCCTGAAACAAGAGAGGGTAACAGAGAATTGGGCCCCTGCGGTGATACCAAGTCACTCTTAGAACATAACAAAACAGAGCATGTTTTCATAGGGCCTTGAGTGGTGTCAGGATGAGCAGGATGATCCCTGACAGCAGGGCTCTAGGAAACCATGTTTACCCTTTGACTCCTCAATGTGGCCACAGCCACGCCCACAAGGACAGTAAACAGAGGCCGACGCAAAATCTCCCACCTTTTTTTTTTTTTTTGATGAATCTGGACATGCCCAAAATATAAAGGGATGTAGGTTCATAGTTCGAAGCCAACTAAAGTAATTTTGGGCCATATTATATATGAAAGCAGGGAAGTTGCCTGCAAATCAATCGTTAATTGTGTGTGTGACGTCATTTCAACACTGTATTCTCAGTTTCCTCATTCTTTGAACGGAAATAACTTTTCACCGTGCCTAAGATCATAGGGTACGTATGAGAGGTGAATGGCAGATCTGTTATCTACTCTGTGGAGGACACCAGGTGCTCCTGGAGATATATTTACTGATAGTCATCTTCTTGTCTTTGGAGATGGGACAAGGTATATGCCAACACCTGTAATTCAGGTGTGAAGTGAACAGTAAATACAGTGGCACAGGGAACTGGGGAAGGTTTCTACCACGTGACACTGTGGTGATGGAGGAGCTTGGACGACGAAAAGGATAAAGTATATGGAGAGAAGTGAAGGGCACTGGGGGTGAGAGGAACCCATGCAGAGACTCCAGGGAGGGAAAACGCAAAATGTGGCTAGAAAAGTGGTCTGGGAAAGAGCTAAAGAGTTTGGAAGGCAACATGGAACGGTCCATGTTTTTTCACATTAGAGAAGCTCAACTTTAGGAAAATTAAACTGAAGAAGTGACTGGCCAGGAGATTTTTGGAAGAAAGGAGAATTAGGGGTCAGTGAAACAGTCAAGAGGTAACCAGACTGTGCAGTAGAGATGTGTGAATGGTAGCAAAGGGCCACTGAAAACACTTTGAAAGGTAAAAAATGCTTTGCAAATATGAGCGAAGGAGGGAGGGAGGGAGGGAGGGAGGGATATACCACTACAGGAAAGAAAGAAACCATACTGTGCCTTAATTACTGAAAGCTCTCTTGAAAATAGTTCTAAAGCCTATTTTACATACAAATACATGTTAATCCCTCATGAAGAAAATACTTATTTTAAAGAAGTAGCTAGTTTATCCCTAATTTGAACAACTGAAAGAAGGCAGAATGGTGTACCAAACTCTGAGTTTAAACTGATCATCAAAAAAAAAATCAAGACAACTGCACCTAATTGGAATTGATGGACCAAAAGGCTGGTTCTGGAACAAAAGTTAACATGAATCAACTATAACACTGTAGCCAGGGACTTCCCTCGTGGCGCTGTGGTTAGGAATCCACCTGCCAGCGCAGGGGATGCGGGTTCAAGCCCTGGCCCGGGAAGATCCCACAGGCCGCAGAGCAACTCAGCCCGTGCACCACAACTACTGAGCCTACACTCTAGAACCCATAAGCCACGACTACTGAGCCCGTGCGCCACAACTACTGAAGTCCACGCACCTACAGCCTGTGCTCCACAATAAGAGAAGCCACCACAATGAGAAGCCCACGAACCACAACAAAGAGTAGCCCCTGCTTGCAGCAACTAGAGAAAGCCTGCGTGCAGCAATGAAGACCCAACACAGCCAAAAATAAATTAATTGATTAATTAATTTTAAAAAGTCCTTTCTCTGCTCCGGTTCCCATGAGTGGTGAGCTTCAGGCCGAAAGACATTTAGGAATTGCTGCCCCTAAGGAGAACAGTCACCACACTCATGGCAGGAATTTTGTGCTCAATAGTTCAGAGGCCCCCAGGCAGACTACAAATGGTGAGAAAAGGTGTGGAGCCCCTTGTTTGTACAGATTGGATTCATCACAAATTTGCGAAGTCAAGAATTCCAGATAAAGTTTTCCAGCCTTCACCTGAAGATCATGAAAAATACGGTGGGGATCCACAGCAACCTCATAAACTGCATATTGTTGCCAGAATAAAAAGTACAAAAAGACGTCCATATTGGGAGAAAGATATAATAAAGATGCTTGGGTTACAAAAAGCACATACTCCTCAAGTTCACAAGAATACCCCTTCGGTGAATGCAAAACTGAAAGTGGTTAAACATTTGATAAGAATCAAGCCACTGAAGCTGCCACAGGGTCTCCCAACAGAGGAGGATATGTCCAGAACGTGCCTCAGGAGCACTGGAGAGCTGGTGGTGGGGTGGCTTCAGAACCCCACAGACCAGGAAGTGAATAAGTCCTGATGGCCTCCCAGCTTCAGCGTAAAAAGTGTAAGTCATTTCTATTTAAAGACAGTGAGAAAGTGTTCTCATTAAAATGTTTTAAATTCTAAAAACAAACAACAACAACAACAAACAAACAAAAAAAAAACAAAACACTGCAGCCAACACAGAAATCAAGGATCTGCCAAAAGAAAATCAGTCATATTCCACACAGGGTAAAAAACAGAACATGAAGTGACAGTAATATGATTACTGAGAAGACACAGCTTACAAGCAAATGCCAGAGTTCTGTTTCCAACCATGAAAGAATAATTGGTACTGGACTTGCCCGCCATCATAAAACTGCAAAGTTGGACAAAATATAGGAAGCAGCTGTTTTCAGGCACTGAACGACAAGCAGGCCTGAACTGTAAGCCTAGAGAAGAAGAGAGCCCGGGACTGGCCTGTCTTTCTGCCTGGGGGTATCTTCTGCCCAAGCAGAACTAAAGTTTCACTGAACTGAAGAGGAAGAGATGGCTGTTCTAAGTTGCAGAAACGGCTGGAATTTGGGAGGAACAGCAGAGGGTAGACCCAGAATATCTTGTGGGGATTTACCAAAGGAACTTTGCCAGAACTTCACTGTTCATGAGCACGGTCAGACTCCATGATGCCTGTGTGAGGTCACGTCAACGCCAGGAGACTAGAGTTTCTGCCTACCTAGAAGAAAGAGTTCTTCTTAAGCGCCTCCGACATTCACTTAGCTGCCAGGAAGGCCATGCCTTACGCTCTAGAGTAGAGCCATGCACTTGGACTAAGTTCAAAATGGAAATAATTGCCCCAGATAGACAGACAAGACAAACAGAAAGATAGAAAGAACAAATAAGCCAATCCTAACAAGACCAATCTACCAGGAATTCCCTATCAGAACAAATACCCTTTAATCCAGACTTCCTATAATGTATACTTCACAACACCCAACATAATAAGACATTAGACCTGCAAAGAAGCAAGAAAATTTGACCCATAATCAAGAGGAAAAAAAAAATACAAGCATTAGAAATAGACCCTGAGATGATCCAGATTTTGGAATTAGTAGACAAGAAGTATTAAACAACTATTATAGATATGTTCAAAGAATTAAAGGAAAATATGGTTATAACAAGTGAATGGATAGGTAATTTTTTGTTTTGTTTTTGTTTTTGGCCTCGCCACACAGCTTGTGGGATCTTAGTTCCCCAACCAGGGATCGAATCCGGGCCCCCGGCAGTGGAAGCACAGAGTCTTAACCACTGGATCACCAGGGAATTCTCTGGATAGGTAATTTCAGAAGAGAGATGGACACTATCAAAAAGAAGCAAACGGAAATTCTAGAACTAAAAAGTACAATATGAAAAATTCACTAGATAACTTTAATATCAGATAATTTCCACTGCTCTGTGCCCAGATTCATTAAGCCTTTCTTTAAGTTTACAACCTGAAGAACAAACAGAAAACAGAGAGCGAGAGCAAGACTGATTGAAGAAACGAAAGCTTAAGGGTTCAATGGGACCATACAAGCAATGAAACACACATGTAATTGGGAGTCCTGGGAGAAGATGACAAAATAGGGAAGAAAAAAATATTTGAGGGAATAATGGCTGAAATTTTTCCAAGTTTGGTAGAAAATATTAATTTAGATACCTAAGAATCTTAGCAAACCCCAGAAAGGATCAAAACAAAGAGACCTATGCTTGGGCACATCACAGTCAAAATGCTGAAAACCAGAAAGTAACAGTCTTGAAAGCAGCCCATGAAAAACAACGCATTACATTCAGAAGAAAAATAATACAACTAATAGCTGACTTAACAAACTCAATTCTGTAACTATGTGTGGCGATGGATATTAACTAGGCTTACTGTGGTGATCATTTATATAAACACACACACATATACACATACATACTATACACTATATATATATATACACACACACACAAAAATGCTGAATCATTTTGCTGAATATCTGAAACTAATATGCTCTATATCGATTATACCTCAGTTTAAAAGGAGGAGGAGATAGTGGAACAAAATTTATAGAGTGCTGAAAGAAAAGAATAACTGTCAACCCCAAATTCTATAACCAACAAAAGTAAATATCCTTCAAATGATGAGGGTGAAATTAAGACATTTTCACATAAAGTCTCAGAGACTTTATCACCACCCAACCTGATCTTTAAGAAATTGTAATGGATATTCTTCAAGCTAAAGGGAAATGGTACCAGATGGAAATTCAGTTGTAGAAAAATAGAGAAACCAAAATGACAAACAAACGTGGGTAAATATAAGAGATTGTATTATTCCTTTCCATTTCTTTGCGAAACAAATGGCTGCTTAAAAGCAAAATAATGGTAACACCGTATTGTGTATGTAGATGTGAAATATATAATAATAGTACATGGGATAGGATGTTACTCCTATTACGTTTCTTACATTTTATGTAAAGTAATCCAATATTAACATGCAAAAAAAGACTGTAATAAGATGCCTATTTTAATCACTAAAGCAACATTAAAAATACGAGATACTGTTAAAAAGCCAACAAAGGAATCAAAATGGAATACTAAAAAATATCTGATTGACTGAAATAAGTCAGGAATGGAGCCCTGCCACCCAAAAAAAAGGAAGATGAAACAAAGAGAAAATTAACAGTAAGTAAAAGGCTTAAGCCCCATCACATCAATATTTACACTAAAAGCAAACATACTAACACTCCAGTTAAAAGCCAGAGACTGCCACACTCACACTGGATTAATAAAAGAAAGATCCAGCTTGTTGTATATGTGAGATACACTTTAAAGTAAAAGGATGGAAAAGATGTGGCATGCAAACAGTAGGCGCAAGAAATCATGTGAGGCTATATTATTATCAAAGTTGATTTTGAGTCAAGGAATTAAACTACCAGAGATTAAGGACATTTCATAATGATAGCATAGTCAATTCACCACTCCTAAATGTGTATGGATCTAATTACTGAGTAGCTGCAACATATGAGACAACAACAGAACTATGGAGAAAAATCAGAAAACCTCACAATCATAGCAGGAGATTTTAACATCCTTCTTCTCAGTAAATGTAACAAGTAGACACCACCACCCCCAAAAAAATCAGTAACAATACAGAAGATGTGAATAACAAGTAACCAACTTAATCTAACTGACATTTATGGAACACCACACCCAACAATTATAGGACAGGTTTTTTTCAAGTACACATTGTAAATTCACCAAGACCATATGCTGGGGCCATAAAATCAATCTCAATAAATTTCTAAATATAAAAATGGTATGCAGAATGTTCTCTGATGACAAGAATTAAATTAGAAATCAATAATTTATATCTTATCTAAAAAGCCCAACTATTTGGAAATTAACATATTTCCAATGTTAATATTGGAAACAAATAAAATATCACAAGGGAAATAAGAAATATGGGTAATCAACTGCATGTCTATTGCCCTCAAGAGCTATCAGCTAGTTGAGTGCACAGAGATCATAGTCATTTATGTCATCATGGTCATAAAAACAGCTACCATTTATTCAGCACATACTACAAGCCAGACACTGAATAGAAAACAACCTTATTTGTAAGAATTTTTTCCTATTTTGCACATAGGAAAATAAACTGAAAGTATTCATACCTGACAAAGAATGGGCACTCAGTTATTTTGTTTTTGTTTTTAATGAAGCAAAGGTACAACTTGTGAAGGACAGAAATGTTACCTGCCAAGTCATTAAACAAAGGATGTTGCAGCCATCAAGCTGCCACATTACTGCCGGTCCCCTGAGGGAACTCAGGATGGAAACAGAATGCTGGATGGTCATGAAGCAGTCAACTGCTGCAGCCACCCCTGTCGTGCACCCTGAGGAGACTAAGGATGAGAAAGCACAGGATATTGGCCCCAGATAGCTGGGGTGCGTATCAAAGGAACGATTTCAATGGGCCCAGACTTGCATCTTGCTATACACAGAAAAGAGCTAATTTCATTACCTTGAGATGCCTGGTTTTCTTTAATGAACAGTGATCTTTTGATGTTCTGACTGTCCAGTCCTTGTTGCAAAAACCCCTTTGTATCCTGCCTCGGCCCCTGCACCCCCCTTGCTCTTCAGAATAGTCCCTCAGAGTGATCTGAGCGTCCTGTCTCCAGGGCTTGAGGTCCTGACAGAGTCCGCTAAATAAAATATAACTCTCAACTTCTAGGTTGTGCTTTTTTTTTTTTTCAGTCCACACACTGCTCCTCATTAATGTAGAAAATTAAAGTTCAGTTCTAATAAAATGTATATGTTATAGTTAAAAACACGTCACGTCCAGTGTAGAGAAAAACATACAAATAAATGCTAATGTTTTGGTTCTATATTTCCTTTAAGTTGACATTTTACAAGGGGATACTATTTGGTTAAATGTTTTCCTTGTGAAAGCAAAACAGTTCCACCATGAGAACAATAAAAGGCAAACAAACTGGAAACAAATTGGCACCATGTATGTCAAACGCTAAATTAGTTAGCAAGCTATTAATCTTTAATAAATCAAGAACACCTAAATATAGATAAGAATTATATGATAAAAGCCTACTAATTTTTTTAAAGGGCAAAAACCATGTACAGGAAATTCACTACAAAACACACAAAAGGCTAATGAAAATTCGCAAATACTCTAATTCAAAGAAACTCAAAAAGTGACATCCACGTTTGGCAAGGGTGTAGGGCCATCTCATTTCACTAAAGAGAACGTAAACTCTAGAAGGAAATCTGGCCTATCAAAAGGCTTAAAATGGGGCTTCCCTGGTGGCGCAGTGGTTGAGAGTCCACCTGCCGATGCAGGGGACACGGGTTCGTGCCCCGGTCCAGGAAGATCCCACATGCCGCGGAGCGGCTAGACCCGTGAGCCATGGCCGCTGAGCCTGCGCGTCCGGGGCCTGTGCTCCGCAACGGGACAGGCCACAACCTTGAGAGGCCCGCATACCGCAAAAAAAAAAAAGGCTTAAAATGTATACACCCTGAGAACTTAAGGATGTCTCCAAAGGTTTAGCTTTAATCAGGTTCATTGCACTGCTGTTTGTTAATACATAAAAACGGGAAAACAATCTGAATATCTAATTACTGATTATACTAGAATCCGCATGGCCTTTAAGAACAATATTATGAATTGCGAACTGCGAATTCCACCCAAGCAAGGATCCGTTTATGGTGGGTTCCTACGGCATGGGAGGTGGGGGGTGGTAAGTTACATATGGGGTCATAAGGGGACTCTATAATCTAGGCCAAAACATGGATTTTGTTCAACTTTTTAAAAAGAAATGCGAGAAATATTAGCCATTCATTTGAAAAATAAACAGTGTGTCCTTCCTCAATTATTTTAAATCAGCAGACTTCGTGCAACACAAAACCCAAGTGTGGGCAGATAAATGTAAGAGGAGAAAAAAATGTTCTTTCCACAGAATTGAGTTTTCCAGACTGGTGAAAAGTATTATCCCTTTAAGAATCCAATCTTCATTTTAATAGAAACGCTCCCCAAACCGTTCTCCAATAGTCCTTTAAAACAGAAGATGGGGGCTTCCCTGGTGGCGCAGTGGTTGGGAGTCCGCCTGCCGATGCAGGGGACGCGGGTTCCAGCCCTGGTCCGGGAAGATCCCACATACCACGGAGCAATGAAGTCCGAGCACCACAACTACTGAGCCTGCGCGCCTAGAGCCCATGTGCCACAACTACTGAGCCCACGCACCACAACTACTAAAGCTCACGCACCTAGAGCCCGTGCTAAGCAACAAGAAAAGCCACCGCAATGAGAAGCCTGCGCACCGCAATGAAGAGTAGCCCCTGCTCGCCACAACTAGAGACAAACCCCGCGCACAGCAACAAAGACCCAACGCAGCCAAATAAATAAATAAACAAACTTTTTAAAAAATGGCATGCCCAGTTGTAAGAATTTACACGAGGCCATATGCTAAGTTTTTATAGCAACTATACTGAGAATCATTTTGTCTATAAAGAATTTTCCAACTATTCTGCTTATCATTTATCTGCCTTCTTTCAGACCAAAAGAATACAAGAGGTAAACAATATACCTACTATAACTCACCCAGGGTACATAATTTTACTGAGAATTTGTCAAAATGAGGAATATTTTAAAAGGGTGATTTTCCTTTTTCCTAATGTTGTATATTTATAAAAGTATTGATCTTGGGGAGGACAGTGAACCTAAAGTAACCAACGGTGCACACTTTTGTAAAAACACAAAACTAGTTGCATTACCCCTTCCCCTAAACACCATCTTGGAAGCTTTCAGAAAATGAAGATACCTCTGGAGCAGAAAGGGGAAAAAATGACAAAAGTAAGAGATGCTGCCTAAATAATGATTCATTCACAACATACAGTTTTCCAACCAAACATACCAAGAGCAGTGATGCCTTAATTTCTCTTGTCGATGCATATAAAGGAATTAGAAGAAAAATGCACAGAGCAAGCAGGACAAGCTCCTCCCAGAAAGCCACCTAACACACTCTTTACCCAATTCCATTTTCCTAAATCCCACGTTCCCCTCCTCATTGGAGTGGAGCGTACAAAGTAGCAGCCAGGTACCCGCAGCTGTAAACTCCCAGAAATCCAGAGTAAAGAAAATGACTTAGTTCAGCTGATAAGTCCCAGGGGGAGAAGGAAGGAGGAGATGAGGACTTCAAAACAGAGCTAAGGCAGAGCCACTTGCTCAGAAAGGCCGCCAGAGAGGGTGCAGTTCTCTCTGAATCGCCTTCCTTTTTTCTTCCACAACAAACTCAAAGTTCATCACCACCGCAGCTGAGGATCATGGTGAGCGGTAAAATTTTTTCCAGTGAATACTGAGTCAATGTATGACCTCCACCTTTTCAAAAAAGTAAACTAGCCTTGAGGACATTATGCAAAGTGATAAGCCAGTCACCCAAGGACAACTCCTGTATGATTCCACATTACATGAGGTCCCTCGAACAGGCGAATATACTAAGCTATTAAAAGCTGTGGAGAGGCTGCTGCTCTGATGAATGGCTGAGTAGCTGATAGTGGAATAGCCCCACTTCCACTGCAGCCACATTGGTAGGCACTGGATAACTGGCAGTACGAGACTGATCCTTGAGAAAAGGGACACCCACGAGGTGAACACGGTCACTGCCCTGGCTCTCAGCCACTTCACAACTGTGGCAGCGAACTGAGGTCCAAAGAGCACAGGAGTCCCATGGAGCCGAGACAGAGGCCAGAGACTGAGTCAGCTGGCGCAGCTGGCAGGCTCCTCCAGGGCAAGACGCCAGCCAATAAAGAGGTTTACCAAAAGAAGGGATCTTGGGAGCCTCGGGGCACAAGGTAGCCCCCTACTCTTCCCCCCGTCCCCCTAACACACACACATAAAAAGAAGTATCCAGCCCTAAATGGCAGTCAGTACTGCTGAGGTTTAGAAACACTCCTCTAAGGGCTTCCCTGGTGGCGCAGTGGTTGAGAATCTGCCTGCTAATGCAGGGGACACGGGTTCGAGCCCTGGTCTGAGAGGATCCCACACGCCATGGAGCAACTAGGCCCGTGGGCCACAACTACTGAGCCTGCGCGTCCGGAGCCTGTGCTCTGCAACAAGAGAGGCCGCGATAGTGAGAGGCCCACGCACCGTGATGAAGAGTGGCCCCCGCTTGCCACAACTAGAGAAAGCCCTGGCACAGAAACGAAGACCCAACACAGCAAAAATAAATAAATTAATTAATAAACTCCTACCGCCATCTTCTAAATAACTAAATAAAAATAGAAGCCCTCCTCTAAAACAAACTTACTCTAGACTTGTCCTAGAAAAGACTAACTAACACCAAGGCCTAAGAAGACCCACAAGAAACATGGGGCGTGAAGGTGGAGGCCCACATGTTAGACAAACTTGGGAAAAACACCTTAGGACTTCCAAAGATCTAACCTAACAAAGCATCAAACCAAGCCTACACAAGTTCAAAGACAGATTTGGGCAAAATTCAACACTCTTCAGAAGAACATCAGAATGCAAACCTACAAGGGAGCTTTCATAATGTCCAATAAACAATGTAAAAGTCCTAGACATGCAAAGAAATTTTAAAATGTAACACACGCAAAAAAGAAGGCACTCTTCATAGTAAAAACAAAGTTGACCCAGACATTCGATTTTGAAAGATTTAAAGAAACTGCTATACATACATTCCAAGTGTATACATTTGTCAAAAATCAAATGCACAAATGTGTGCATTTATGTAAAATACTCGAGTTGATTAAAAAATAGTGAAGAGAAACAGAACTTTAGTTACATGAAAACAGAAGACTCAGTATTAAAGTGTATCATATACCCAAATCTTAGGAATTTAGTTACATTAACTTTTGATGGAAGGGTGTAGGAATTTTATTGTTGTTGTTGGGGAAGTTTTGAAAGGAAGCAAGTATTGCCGATTTGCTTTCAGACTGGCTAGCTAGTAAAAACCTATTACCCTGGGTCACACACAGCCCACCTCCAGGGGGACTCACATTGTCACTATGAGAACGGCACAGCTCAAGTGGAACGGTGCGCTGCCGTACTCACTCTCCCATAAACGATTACAACAAAAAATCCCATCTGAAGGTAACTTTGGCATATCCCAAAACATGGACCAAAGAGACACTCCATGTAAGGCCATGAATATAGACATCTTTTACCCTGAGACTAAAAAACACAGGGAGTCTGTTAGATGGACTATCAATGCAGCCAGTGAGGAGGTAACAGTGCAGTCAATACAGTGACAAAACTGGACACAAGCTGTATACATAATAAGACTGCAAGTGTATGGATATGTGTGGCTAGATAAAGACTGGAAAAGAATCTGCAAAATGATACCTGCCATTATAGGATGATGGCGTTTGGGATATTTCCTCCCAAATTTTTGGAATAATGGTAAGCAAAAACAGCAATACTTAAGAGACTGAGAGCTTTGTGGATTCCTATTAGAACTATGATTTCCTAACCAACACTTTTCTCCCCTTCTATAATTTATCGCTCAGATCTGGCTCCTTTCTATTCTTCTTTTCTCCATCTCTCATGAATATTTCAATGAATTAAAAGGTCTACATATTAACTCATTTTGCTATTTTGTCTAACATGTATTTCTGCCCACTGTTTTACTAGATCAGTTCACATATACATGAGATGAAATAAGACATTATTATATTCTTACAATGACCTAGTACTCTCATCTGTGGGATATCAGGAGCAGTTATTGAGAACTAAATGCTTCACCAAATAGCCAAAATGGTAAGAGTTAATGAATGAAAGAATGAGTGAATGAATGGCTTGTAAGATACTCGGACTGCACCTCCCAGACCTGACTTCCTTTCCGACCATTATCTTCATGAGGATCCCTTGCAACTTCATGCATGGCCATGTACAACAGGCTTCAGGTGCATTTTCCTAAATCACTGCTCTGAGCATTTACTACCTTACTAAAAATTTCCAGGGGTTCCCCTCTGCCAACTAAATAAATCCAAGGTCCTTAAACTCATGATCAAGGCCCTCCATCACCTGGTCCCAATATTCCTTTCTAAGTGGACCTTGGAGCCTAGTGCTCTCCTAAATGTTTATGCCAACTGTGCTTCCAGAATTCCCTGAATAAACTGTTTCAACTTTCCATCTCAACACTGCCCAATGCATGGAACGCCCCCCACCACATGTAAATACACATAGACACACATACACAAACACACAGACACCCCCTCCACCAATTGGAGGAATCCTTTCCTAAACCATTAAGTCTGTACACTTGTGTACCACTTAGCACCCGTACTGCTATTTCATCTGATTATATTATGTATTTGACCCTTCTGTGACTGAGTGCCAATAATAAAGATGATAGGAACGTTTGAACATTAGCTAGATGCCAGGCACTATGTTAAATGCTTTACACAGATGGACTCATTTAATCCTCTCTACAACCTTAAGAGTTGGGTACTGTTACAAACGAGGAAATTAAGGCTTAGAGCAGTTTGCCTAAGGCAGACATCTACAAAGAGGAAAGCTGGGCTTCATACAAAAGCAGTCAAACTACAGAGTCTTGTTATGCTTATGATGCCCACCCTCCTAAATTTAATAAATAACTTCTGTAAAAAGTGCTTTGCAGGAGTTATTTTATCCAATGCTCAAAAAACCCCATGAAGCAGATATTCTCTACTCCAATGTTTAAACTCAGGAAACTGAGGCCCTGAGAAGTGAGTTCACTCACAGTGCAGCAAACAGCAAAGTGAGGACTGGATCTCAGGTCTGGCTGTTCTCAGAGTCCACACTCACAGTCTTCTACCCTATCCGACCTGCCACAATGTCTTCTACAAAGTACCTGTGCACCTGGCTCAACACCTGATCGCTCGGTGCACACGAGATTCCCAGCGCGGAATCTGAGACACAGGAGGACTATAGAGCAGCCACCACCCTTCAGGTCTACAGCTGGAATTTCAAAAGGGTATCTCCACTGAGAAAGGTTAAACTTGCAGCCCACATAATAACCCTATGTACTGGAAGATCTTGGTTATAAGACATAAGAAAAAAAATTAAGCTGAACATGCATTTGAGGCCTATAGCTATTACCTAGCATCTTTTTAAATTCCCCATACAAAAAATAAATAAAAGAGAGAGAGAAAAAAAAAGGACTTCCCTGGCGGTCCAGTGGTTAATACTCTGCGCTTCCACTGAGGGGGCACGGGTTCGATCCCTGATCAGGGAACTAAGATCCCACATGCTGCATGCGAAAAATAAAATAAAATAAAATCCCCCCCCATACCAATTAAAATGGAATGCCTGCAGAGAGGGCCTGGGTATCAGTGTTGTTTTTAAATTTTCATGAATCCATCGTGCAGCAGTTTGGGAATCACTGAGCTAAGCATTCCCTTCCAGCTTGCACTGCACCCCACACGGCAGACAGTTATCAGGTGGTAGAATACAGTTGACACCTGTTACCCTCCAGCGGCAGAAATATCCCCTTTGAACAAAGCTAAACCAAACAGCCTCTCCTCTCCTTCCTTAACCTGCTTTGTTAGGAGCACCTACAGAAAATTAAACCTTCACCCAATGGCTCCTCTTAGCTCTCCCCTAGCAAATTAGAACTGCCAATTGCCCCCTGATGAGATTAACTCTTCACAAAATGCACAGATCCAATTCCAGTTTATATCAGAAATAAAAGAGAAATAAGGAAAAAAGTGTGTTTAAAATATTTTAAAAGTGTGGAACAGTGTAAGAAGCATTACTAGTTCATTCTAATTTTGTCAGAAAGTTAGAAGATACCATTAGAAGAGAAAGTCCAAACAAAGTATCACGTGCTTCAAGGGAGTCACTCTATTTCCGTAAATACCACACTGTTTCACTTTAACAATACCCAAGATGCTGGTCCCTCAATATTTTCAGAAAGAAAATATAATACAACCACAGACTAGTAAGCAAGATACTAGATTGAATCATACGAAATTGCTGTTTTATAAGCCCAAATCAGTTGAACATCTGTCATTTCATATTGTCTGGTCTAAATTTAAAGCAATATACCGTCTGTACCGAAACAGAATTAGCTTTAAATAAAAACAAAAGTTCTGAGAACTATGAACGCAACATCACATGGCTGAGACAGTGACAAAGCTTTCTACTCTCTGCTTTCCGCACTCCAAGGAGCAAATTCAGAGGGAGATGAAACTGGGTGGGATGAAGAGGGAGGTGCTGCAGGGGGTGAGCCCTTGCTTGCCTGCTCGCACTTAGCACACTCAGTGCATAGATTTTTTTAAAGTCAGGCTCCATTTACGCACAGGACAGCAGGCATCGCTCGGAGGAGTCTGCCAACTTGGTCACTCCCTGCATCCTGGAAGGTCTCCTTCTACTTCCTGCTTAGGCTCTGTGAGAAAGGATGCCTGCTATCCTGACCACTGATCTTAAAATGTAACTGAGCTGGGACTTCCCTGGTGGCTCAGTGGTTAAGAATCCACCTGTCAATGCAGGGGACATGGGTTCGAGCCCTGGTCCAGGAAGATCCCACATGCCGCGGAGCAACTAAGCCCATGTGCCACAACTACTGAGCCTGTGCTCTAGAGCCCGCGAGCCACAACTACTGAGCCCGTAGGCTGCAACTACTGAAGTCTGCGTGCACCTACAGCCCGTGCTCCGCAACAAGAGAAGCCAGTGCAGTGAGAAACCCCCTCGCCGCAAGTAGAGAAAGCCCGCGCTCAGCAATGAAGCCCCAACGCAGCCAAAAATAAAAATAAATTTATATATATATGACTGAGCTGAAGTGTCTGAAATAGAAATAAAATGGTTGAGAGGAGGAGGGAGTCTTAAGAAACAGGATTAAAGGAAAGAGAAAGGGTCCTTAACTCAGAAAGATGATGGTTACCTGAAACCATGAAATAGAAATAGTGCGGATACAACGAGCATGTATGTCCCCCCAAACTGAAAATAGAACTACATCACTTAGATGATTGAAAACAGATCGGAGGTAAGTAAGAATATTTCTCTAGGCAGGATGCTGATCTATAGAAACAACCTCCTTGAGCCAGTAGTCGACTCTCATTACTGACAATGGTCATGTTCCACAGTCACTATGAATGTGAACTAGTGAATGTTCATTGCTCCTGAGGGAAACACAGGGCTAGGGTTCTGGCAGCCTTTGGTAACAACATCTTCACCATCTCCTCAATACTTACATAACCTTGTCTTACATATGTTTCTACTTAACCTTATTTAATCGCTGTTGTAGATTCATTAACATTGGCCTCACAGCCAGCAGCACTATAACACATACCTGAACCAAGCTTACTCACCCACACACATATTTTCTCCGTAAGACACATGACAGTCTTCCTCAGCTTAGGAACACCAGACAGCACTTCAGCCCTCTTTAGGGGCCATTTTAAACTGCAAAATCACCCCCCAAAAAATACAAAAATGTGGCAAGCGAGGCACTAAGTAGACCACAAAAAGGGCATCTGTTCCATAGTATGAAAACAGGAACATATTGTTTTCACCCCAGCTGGGAATATGCATGTCAGATGACAAAAAAACTTAAGAGACTATGTGCACACCCACAGAGGACCATGAAAGAGCCCCAAGTATTGATTTTTAGAATTACAAATAAATTTTAGCAAGTAGGCGAATTCCAAACACAAAATCTACAAATATCCAGGATTAACTGTACATAAATTCTTGTAAGACAGATCTACAATAAAGGATAAAGGGAAATTAGGGTGTTTGCAGGGAGTCAACTCATCTTAGAAGCTGAAACAAAGAATGACAAATCTCTCCTGCAAACGATCCTTTGGGTAACACTAAAGAGAGTGATGATTTCAGCCACAATAAGAAATCTGCTCAAACTAATTAGATTCTGCAAGTCAGTCTGCACTGGGTACACAAGCAGAAGAGAACACTCAGTGAATTCAACGACTATCTGCTCTGGCTTCACCTGGCGTTCAGAGCAAACCAACCCACCAACAGGACCCACCACGGGGAACGGCCACAGCTCTACAAACTGCACACCAAGTCAGGAAACCTACAGTCCACCAGGCTATTAAGGTGCCTCTTAAGGAAAAATATCTGTGCCCTGTGCATTTTATAATACATAAAATCTCTGTGCCACATGACAAGATCAACCTGCTTAGAGAGATGATCATGCTGTCTGCCCCAGGTCAGAACACCTGTAACATTCAGGCACGAAGACAAGGTCAGGATTGGAAACCAGGAGATACATTCTCACTACTGACTGGGGTTGGAGATCAACAGCTGTCTTCAATCCAGGCTCTCAGCTTGCTTGAAGTTACCATCTTCCCCCAGCCCGGGCCCACCTCCCACGCTCTGAGCTGGGGAAGTTACCCTTTGAGATTTGAAGCCGGATGAGCTCTCCTTCTTCTCTGTCCCAACCAAGAACAAAGAAAGACAGGAATTGAGACACTGGTCTCACTGTAAAGGTGACATGCTGGGAATATCACCAGGGACTGGGGGTGATTTTCTAAAATGAGTGAATATAATGTTTCAAACACTATTCCTTTGGGGAACCTGTGTTTGTAATGCCAGTCTGCTGACTTTACACAAAACAGAGCCCGTGTTCCACAATCCCTTTATTTGGTCAGAAGTTCGAAAAAATGCCCTAGAGATTTCAGGAACCTGAAGAGACCATCATGAGCTGTGTCAACAAACCAACAACTGGAGCCACTGATCCAAACAAAATGTCACAGTTCATAAAAACTTCTCATTTAGTCCTCAAGTTAAACAGAAAAATCAATGATCAGGCGTGAATGTAAAATGACGTAGCCGCAGTGGAACAGAGTATGGAAGTTCCTCAAAATACTAAACATAAAATTAGCATATAATACAGCAATTCAACTTCCTGGGGATGTACTCAAAAGAACTGAAAGCACAGACTTGAATAAATATTTGAACACCCATGCTCACAGCAGCATTATTCACAATAGCCAAAAGGTAGAAACAACCCAAGTGTCCATTGACAGATGAATGGATACACAAAACCTATAATGGAGTATTATTCAGCCTTAAAAAGGAATTAAATGCTGGCACCTGCTACAACATGGATGAACCTTGAAGACACTGTGCTACATGACATAAGCCAGACACAAAATGACGAACACTGTATAATTCCACTTCTGTGAGGCACCTAGAGCAGTCAAATTCATAGAGAGAAGTAGAATGGTGACGGCTGAGGGGAGAGCGGGTGGGGAGTTAGTGTTTAATGGGTGCAGAGGTTCGGTTTGGGAAGATGAAAAAGTCCTGGAGACGAATAGCGATGATGGCTGCACAACAATGTGAATGTGCCTAATGTCACTAAACAGTGCACTTAAAAAGAGTTAAAATGGACAATTTGATGTTGTGTATATTTTACTACAATTTTTTTTAAAAAGCAGTGATCAAAAGTAATCTTACCAAAGCAGTTGAAAGGTAGATAAAAGACAAGTCATTCTTATATATGATACATCCCACAAGATCATTCAAAGTTACAACTGTGACTTAGCGACCATTCCATTTCTAACACCCAAACTGATTTCTCCCCAGGACCAGGGATTAGTGGTGGGGAGGGGGTCGGGGTGGCGGGGCGGGGGAGGCGTAAGCATAAACCCCAAAGATCAGAGGGTCTTTTCAGAGCTGCTCTGCAGCACCAGCTTTTCCCCTAAGGAACTAGCCCACCTGTAACCTGCTAAGAAGTGTCATATTTCTTCTCCTGAAAAGGATCCTCGATGTAAGGCTGTGCATGAGGAAACTGGTCTTTCCCACGTTTCTGGAATTTCAGGTCACGTCTATGGTATAATCCCAACAATAGCTGACTTCGTAAAGAACAATTCTCTTACCCTAATCGAGCCAGCAAATTAATGGCTTTGGGACATGTTTACATTCATCTAAGCAAATGTGCCAGATTATATCAGATTTCCCAATGGCAACGTTTCCAAGTGTTAGTGGGAAGAGGAAGAAAAACAGGTGGACGGACAATGGCTCACCTGTGCAGCAAAGAGCGGTCTGCTTGACTGAACCATCAGACCTAATGGAAGGTTTTCACAGTGCACCTCTGGTGAAATTTCCTATTTATTTATGGGAGCTAAGCATGATCTGGAAAGACAAGCATCTAGCTAATTTGTGGGAATCTGAGTATCCATCTCCTAAATAGTAGAAGGTGCCACGGAATAACAAAGATGATGATGAACGACAAGGAAGACCCCCTGACTAGAGTGTACGGGCACCACTGCCATTTCCATGTCACCCAGGAGGAAACCGGCTCAGATGCTGTAGCCAAACACAGACAGTGAGATGCCAGGTCCCTGGGTTCACAAGACTCTGCTCAAGAAAAGATGATGACACATCTTCCATTTTGCCAAGAAAAGTACTCCCAAGAAACAGAAGGTCGAAATAAGTAGCAACTAGGTAAAAGAAGTGAAAATTTTCAATTTAAATTGTTTGGTTTTGGCTTTCAAGGACGATTTTAATTGTTTTTTAATAAAAATTGTATACATTTAAGGTGTATAACATGTTGCTTTGATATAAATATACAGTGGGAAATAATTACTGTAGTAAAACCACTTAACATGTCCATTATGTACTTGTCCTTTGTGTGTGTATCTGCTATGTCAGTAAATTTCAAGTACACAATACAGTCAAATGAAAATTCTTAAAAAAGTAAATAGGTAAAAGAGATATCTAGGATCAAGTTTATGAAGAGCCCTTCAGCTCTTGACACTGGTGTATCTGTGGCAATTCCTTTGTAAAGACACCTGAAATCCTTACTCCTTTTATACTAGTTAAGACCAGGGTAATCTATGGAATAATTCTATGGGCATTTCTCAATACAAAAGCACTGAAAACATCAAACCAGGTCTTATTAAAACTGCTATAATACATACTAAAGAAAAAAGGGAAATGTATTAAGAAAAAGACTTTGAATGAACGGTAACGAATTTTCCCCAAAATTACTAAAAACAATGAAAATTTTCAAGTTTTATCCCAAACACCTATTTTCTTTAATACTGTTACGAACAATCACAACTCTACAACACAATGAGTGAGTCTATATGTAGCATGGACTCCATTTACATTTTTCTTTAGTTAACATAATTATAATGAATATGATTAGACAGGTCACTTAAAAATACAAACATTCCCTTTCTCAAATACATTCTTTTCTCCTAGATTTAATTTTATAGATCCAATCACTGAAGCTTACTATTAAATACAACTCTGTGTTAATAAAGGTTTTCATGAACAACAACTGAGTCTCCATAAATACCACTATGAGATTTAGGCATGAAAACAGTAAAAATCAACTAGATAACTCTGATGCTTATAGACTTCATTACAAATTTACTGCATATGATGCAGTGGACTGTGAATGAAAGTTATCAAAAGCAGCCCTGACCTGATGTCAACAGAAATCTCTTCATTATATTTTTGTAAGGTTTGCTTAAACAACAAAATTGGCTTGATGCAAATAGCAAGCCTCTGTAGTATGGTGTAAATGAGTACAGTCATTAAAAAAAATTTTTTTTTCCCGGGTACAATGTGTTTTTCTTACTTTTTTGCTGAAGTATACTTGATGTGCAATATTACATAAGTTACACGTGTACGATGTAGTGATTCACAGTTCTTACTAGTTATAAAATTTTTACTTTACAGAGCAGTTTCCCAAATACTTCAGGAAAGGTACACACTTTGGTTCTGAATGACACTTACCTTGCGGTAAATCATATGGCACATGGCTACTCTTAACCTCATCCCCGCACACTGCACATGATAGAAGTATAAGTGGTGCAGAATGGCCAAAACGAGCGTGCAGGCACTCAGCACTCCGGCGTAGCCGTAGGCTTCGTACAAAGCAGCAGAATCAGTGGGATTGTAGTTTTCAAAATAACCAATAATTTTCCCCAAAATTATGGGCTGAACTACTCTGGTGCTTTCCTAAAAGGAAAGAAAAAAAGCCTTAATTAGAAATACACGCCAAACCAGTTTTCCGTAACACAAGCTTTACTTTTATTATTACTTGTTAAAAAGGCATTTTGACAAAATGCAACATTCATGGTTAATCTAAAAGAAAAATCCACATATCCACTATCTTCTATAATACAAGCAGACAACAGTTTTAACCTTAAGCAAAAATTTTACAAAGACAATAAAGCCTTAGTACATTGCGCTTCGTACACTGTGGATGCTCAATAAATATTACAACCGGTGCTTTAGAAAGCATTTGGCAAACTACCAAGTAAGTCTTAGCCAAAGATAAGCTGAAGAAGGGTAAGAAATCTGCTTCCCTATGAACAAGCCCTGCTGGCAGCCTGCCCCGGCCCCCTGTACTCTCAACGTCCCAGCCCAGCAGAAAGTCAAGATGGTTCATGTAGAGGAGACATGCTCTTGCCATCATCTTCTGTTTTAAGAGCCTTTATGAAATGAGACACTGGCATAAACACATTCACTCTTTCCCAACCCAAACTCCACATGTCCAAAGATCAAGAGAATGGAGCCCAGCTTCTGCGGGAGCATCACAAAGAAACAAAGCTTGGGAGGTTCGCAGGCTCTCAGCCCCAGGGGGTGCTGTGTGAATATCTCTCCACCCACTAGAAGCTGGGATGTTCCGTGGAGTCAAAAATTAAACAGGACAGAAGCCAAGCTAAAAAATGATGTCATCCATGGTTCTCCATCTGCCATACACTGCAGCTGCTGGTGTGGAAGAAATGTTACCAATCATCTGTTCCCCAAGGCAAAAATTAAAATCCTAAACCAATGAGTTCGGAGGCATTGATGCTTACCTCCTGAGAAAGACTTAGTGAAAGGCATTTTCTTTCCCAAAACTAAAGGCACAACAGCAACACTTGCCCACCCTGCCAAATGGCCGCTCCACCCCGTAACCTACTTCCTCCCTCTCCTCACCCCTCCAAAGTTACCCTTCTCCCCTGTCAAGGAAAAGCAAACACTCAACACAAATCCAAGTCACCAAAAGTAAACACCTCCGCCCTCCACATCCTTTCCTCCACAGACTTCTCAAAAGACAAAGTGCCAGAAGTTTGGAAATCTTTCTGGAACTCGGCCTTTCCTTTTAGGCCATCCCTCCTTACTGACATGTACACGGTATAAACAAATGACAGGTTGAATTTGATAGTTCTCTTCTGTCTGAAGCTGAAGAACCTACACACAAGGGGAAGGGATGGAGAATCCAAAACTCCAAACGCGAAACAAAACTAACATGCATTTTGTGCTCAACCAACTAGTACCCAATCAGGATATTCACAGAAAGCTGTGCCCGTCCCTCAAATCGGTGTGACGTCAAACCCCAACCCTCCGGTCTTGCTCTACACACGTGTTCACAGGCTGCACCAACTGCCTCGCCTCGCCTTCCATGAGGTCACGGAACGTGTCATCTACTACAGACAAGTAAGGTAACACTGTTTAGTTGAACAATCATGATGAGTAAGGTCAGCAGATCAGAACAAGATAATCAGTTCTCAAGGACACAAGGGCTCACCGTTACATTTTCAGCACGCCCCTTCATTCACTCCTAGAGGCATTAAGAGCTCATGGAAGAGCCCCTCATACAGTAGATGGAAAAACACAGTTTAGAATTTACTGGGATGGAAATCTGGAGGCTTACACAGAGAAGCAAGAAGGTCAAACTGTGCACACGGGCAGTCCCAGCCCGCGTACGGCCAAGGGCAGCCCAGTGCTGCAACCTACAAACCTGGGGCTCCCCACCAGAAGCCCAGTGGTAACACTTGCCGTCCCAAACTTTCCAAAAACTTATAATTATCTTTGGGAATCACTGTTCCCTGTTACTCAATTCTCCGTTTGAGCCTAACGTCGGAAACCCACCAAAGAGAATACCGACAGATGCAACAAATTCAGCAAAAAAGAGTACAAAATAAAGGCAGGTCACTACTGCCTAAGCGTCATGATTTTTTCACTGAGACCGACTTTAACAACTCAGTTGAGCAAACAGTCTCATTAAGGAGTAATGCCAGGGGCTTCCCTGGTGGTCCAGTGGTAAAGAATCCGCCTTACAATGCAGGGGACACAGGTTCAATCCCTGGTCAGGGAACAAAGATCCCACATGCCGTGGGGCAACTAAGCCCACGTGCCACAACTACTGAGCTCGTGCACCTCAACTAGAGGCTTTGTGCTCTGGAACCCGCACGCCACGACTACAAAGCCCACGCACCCTGGAGCCTGTGCTCCACAACTAGAGAAAACCCGTACACCACAACTAGAGAGAAGCCCATACACCACAACGAAGATCCCACGTGCCGCAACTAAGACCCGATGCAGCAAAAAAATTAAATGAATTAAATCAATCAATCAATCAATCAATCAATCTTTAAAAAAAAAAAAAAAAGAGTAATGCCAGTCCATGGCCCAAAGCTTCCAAACTGCCGTCTGTTCCTGAGCCTAACCTCAAATAGTGAGAAATAAAACAACTGAAAAAATATTCATTATCAAACCTGAAACTAACCAAATGAAAACTTTCTGGATAAGCAGGAACAAGGTCAAAAATTGCTCCAATAAACCCTTCATCTTTGGCACCAACTTATGACCCAGTGAATATTCTTTCCACAAACCAACTGAGAATATACTTCTTATTCCTTCACAAGAATTCTTCACAACTGCAAAACCATAAAGGATTTTTAAAACAACCCAATATAATACGACAAAGCCCCATGGTTCACAAGAGCCTCTCAGGCAAATATTTCTGGGTGGAGTCCTTCGAATTCAGCCTCCTGGAAGCACGTCACATTTAACCCCACCTCTTACTTCTTAGGGGTATTTCTTATACAGTCTGATGGTAGAACTTCCCCAGTAGGTACAGTTTCTCCTCCATGTTTCCCCATGTTCTTTCTTTCTCTTTCTTCCTTCCTTCCTTTCTTTTTCTTTCTTTCTTTCTTTCTTTCCTTATTTATTTACTTGCTTATTTATTTATTTATTTATTTATTTTATTCGGCTGCACTGGGTCTTAGCTGTGGCATGAGGGATCTAGTTCCCTGACCAGGGATCGAACCCGGGCCCCCCGCACTGGGGGCACGGAGTCTTAACCACTGGACCAGCAGGGAAGTCCCTCCCCCATGTACTTTAAATATTTCTTGCCCAACTCCGTCATCTCTGAGTCATGAGGGGAAAAAAATAATACAGGAAATAGAAACCATCTAACACACAAAGAAACAAATGAGTGAGCTTGTGGGAAAATGAATAGGCAGTTAATTTTTAGAAACTGGGGAAGAAATGACAAAGTTAGAGTTGAGAAAGATACAGAGGCTAAGGAGGAAAAGCAGTGGGTCTGGAGAAATAATAACCGTCAGGATTCTACATCCGTCTTCACTCCTCTGTTCCACAGTGGTCTTCATCGTGACTGCATCACCTCGAGGAGTTAAGAGCACTCAGAGGCCTGAGGCCCAGCCTCCAGGAACTGGTTTAGGTTCAACAGATTAGGGATGGAGCCTTAAATTCCCTCTCCCTGGAAGATTCTGGATGCAGAAACTAACCTCATGTAAACATCTGCTATCTTCCTCTCCTGCATCATCATGGCATCTGAGTCTGGAGGGCCTACAGACCTGCTCTGAGTGACTTACAAGTACCACAAAGGGTTTTAATCAGAATTCCATGAGACATACCGTACGTCCAAGAAAAACGTATATGAACACAAGTCCTGAAGTTCCAGCTAAACGGGGGGAGGGGGGAGCCTTATGAGAGGTTACTAGGAAAAGCAGAGTAGACAAGTTAAGAAAGGTAGAGTTGGATTCCTTATGCAAACCCAATCTTCATTGACAAGACTCTTTTGTGCTTTAGAGCCAACCTTCTCTTCCAGGTACAGAGAAGGAGAAGCCCTTACAAATGGAGTTATCAATGTAAATGTCCCTGTGTCTATTTCTCAAAAAAAAGTCAGCTCAAAATAATCTTTACTCCAGAAAGTCATATTCTAGGGTGGTGCATTCTGCTATCTTTCAACACTATTCTGTTTTTCTGTTTTTGTAATGTTCTTTAAAATCTTCAGCCAGGGGGAAAAAACCCAAAAAACCAAAAAACCACACTGCAGGAAGCAGCTGAAAGAGGAGCACAGAGCTGTTATCAGAAAAAAAAAGTTGTTCTCATAAAGTCTTGGCTCTGCGAGCCTGCACTGGAAGCTGTGGCAGGAGAGGAAGCCTCAGGACAGAATGCAAAGAACACTGGCCTAGGAATCAGAACGCTGCGTTTCAGAACCCAGGGCTGCCACCTGCCAGTCACGTGACCCCCTAAGCCCGTCATGTGCCCTCCTGCACTCCAGGGCCTTGTCTGTGGAAATACTTGCCTTGTCGACCTCAGAGGAATCCTGGGACAGCTAAATGCAATACAACAAACAGCTCAAAGTGCTCTGAGACCAGCGTAAAAACAAGTGTAAGCTATGATCACTTTATTATCCAGAAGTTCTGGGAAGAGACCTCTTCTATTCTGAATGGCAGAGGCTGGTTTCACAAAGGGCTTGGAAAACTCATTGCTTCTTACAGGCGATCATAGCAGAACAAGCACTCTTGAGGAGTCATTCACAAAAGCCAACTTTTCTGGAAAGTAATAAAAAGTTTCGGTTCTAAGCAGATTTTTAAATTTTGAACCATTATAAATGCAGTCTTGTCAAAATGAGTCACCTACTTGCCTGACTTCTTAAAAAACGACGGGTTGAGAAGGGTGGGGGGATGAGTGAAATAGGTGAAGGAGATTAAAAGGTACAGTCTTACAGTTATAATATAAATAAGGCAAGAGAACGTAACGTAGAGCACAGGAAATATAGTCAATAATATTGGAAAACTTTCTATGGTGACAGAGGGTAACTAGACTTATGGGGGTGATCATTCCGTAATGTATAGAAATATTTAATCACTACGTTGTATACCTGAAACTAATATAATATTGTAAGTCAATCATGCTCCAATTTTTAAAAAACTTTTAATTGTTATAATAAAAACTTACATATGTTTAAAAAAAAAAGGAAAGAAAATGGATTGAAAAGCATCACCCTCATTTATAACTCAAGGTCATCACTATGGGTATTACTGATATCTAATGGCTAATGTATACACTCAAGAAGCAGCAGGGTGCACACAGCGGGTCTGCTCTGCAGGTCCCCCATATCCTTTGCTCAATGCTCCCTCTACCTCTCCCTTGCTGTGTGGCCCTCAGTGGTTGCTCAGGGCCCACAGTATCTTTACCACCAGTAGCCACTCCTCAAGTCTTCTGGGTTGAGTGGAAGTGAGAGACACGTGGAAGAAAGTGTTGGGAAATAAATGCAAAGGCCAGTACAGCTCTCAGGGAACCAGAGGATTCTGCTTGCTTCCAATCCATCAGATGAGTTCCAAAGTAAGTTTAAACAAACATGTACCTTCCTACAGGCTCCACCTGGACCAGAGACAATCAGCAAAAGTGGCCTCAGAAAAAGGCCTAAGGAGGCCTTTCTAAGGGTAAGGTGGGGGCCATTTCTAAGGGTCCCGGGAAGCATACATAACCCCCCAGGCCACTCCTCCCCTCTCAGGGGAAGGGACTGGGCGAACCCACACTTGCTCTTTGAGGTCACCCCACTTATACACCAGCAAGCAGGCAGAGACCTCATCTCTCAGGGAGAAGGCCCCTGATGACCTGGGGAGGCAGCCTCTGTGTCTCTGGCCCAGGCAGAGGCTTCAGGCTCCTCCTCTCCAACCTGAGGGCGCTGGGCAGGCAGAGACCTGTCCTCCCTACCTGCGGTCCCCGTGAAGGTACACACAGGAGCCAGGCGTGCTGGGAACTCACTGGTTGTTCTGTTCTAGTTAGGGGTGGCCTGCAAGCGATCCATGTTCAACATCAGTCTGGTACTTGTTTCTCCAAGCATTATGATCACTCCTCAATTATCAGAGACAGAGGTTTTCATACTTCAAAGTCCTAATCCCGAAAGCCTCGCCCTGGACTGGAATCACCTGCCTCTTCCCACTGGTGCTGTCAGTAGGGCCAGGGAGGCCCCACCTGCACTGTGGGTGGTCACAGCACACTCCACGGGAATCACGGATGATCCATGAGGCATTCTGTGCACCAGAGGAATTAAAAGAGGGCTGGAGGTCACAAAGGAAACATCTGCGTTTTAGAGAATCCTGGACGGAGTACTGAGTATACATCTTCCACTATCTAAAATATGAAAACCAGGGACTTCCCTGGTGGCGCAGTGGTTAAGACTCTGCATTCCCCATGCAGGGGGCCCAGGTTCGATCTCTGGTCACGGAACTAGATCCCACATGCATGCCCCAAAAAAGAGTTTGCATGCCAGTGGTTAAGAATCCACCTGCCAGTGCAGGGGACGCGGGTTCAAGCCCTGGCCTGGGAAGATCCCCACAGGCCGCGGAGCAACTCAGCCCGTGTCTCCACAACTACTGAGCCTGCGCTCTACAGCCCGCGAGCCACAACTACTGAGTCCATGTGCCACAACTACTGAAGCCCAAGCACCTAAAGGCTGTGCTCCGTAAGAAAAGCCATGACAATGAGAGGCCCCCGCTCTCCACAACTAGAGAAAGCCCACATGCAGCAATGAAGACCCAATGCAGCCAAAAATAAATAAATAAATAAATAAATTTGTTGGGCTAGGGGGGGAAGAGTTCGCATGCCACAACTAAGGAGCCCACCTGCCACAACCAAATACATACATAAATAAATATTTTTTTAAATAAAATAAAATACAAAGACCAGCAAGCAGCATAGATGATCACAAAATGGGAAGCTGCTTCATAATATCAATTATTTAACTAACATTTATTGCATCTAACTCAGTAGTTTTAATCACTGAGAACCCAAAACAGCACCTGAAAATTAGTTTTAAAATGTAACAGATCCTTATTAGGTTTGTCATAAGGAATGATTTTTAACTTCGCCAAAACAGCAGTATGTCAAAAGGCAAGTCTAGGAAAACAGGATTATGTGTGTTGGATTTCAGGCTTCTTTTGACTGCCAATAATATTCGATGTTTACTTCTCCTTGAGCTTTAATGGCCCTCAACTCCCTGAACTCCACTGCATCAGAACTAAGAGTTCTGCAAGGTATCATCCTAAGGACACAAATTTAGAATGAGCACCGTACGCCAGTCACAACACTCACCTAGGGAACAGAGACCACTGTCTAGTTTCCTACTGTAAACCACCATGAGTTCTACCACTTCTTATCCTAACCAGTCCAGCTGGTCCTGCCCAGCTATCACCCTAAGACCTCAGGCCCGGGGCACACCTGTGTGTGGGAAAGTGTATTCAGACAACAGAACAGGAGAACTGCTCCAGACCCCAGTAACTGACCTGGGATTCTCATTCTCGCTGAGCAAATGCAACCCCATATTCCCAGGGATGCAAGTTCTCAGCGAGCTCTCAGCAAGCAACTGGGCACTCTTACTAAAAAACAACACGGAAGGGCTTCCCTGGTGGCGCAGTGGTTGAGAGTCTGCCTGTCGATGCAGGGGACGCGGGTTCGTGCCCCGGTCCGGGAAGATCCCATATGCCGCAGAGCGGCTGGGCCCGTGAGCCATGGCCCCTGAGCCTGCGCGTCTGGAGCCTGTGCTCCACAACGGGAGAGGCCACAACAGTGAGAGGCCCGCGTACCGCAAAAAAAAAACAAAAAAAAAAACCACAGAAGATTCCACCTGTGCCCAGGTTATCAATGTCCCACCACAGCCACCATCCAAGACCTACTACCTTCCCCCTGGTCCATCTCAGGGAGCCCATCTGGAATGGTTTCGTAAGAGTGTGGATTGATGTTTACAACTTGAGTCACCGGAACAGTCACAACCTCATCCACTTACAGCCGGTAACGAGTGGAAGGTGGTTTCCTAAAGGGCCTCTCCTGGTCCATGTAAATACAGCATGACACTGCGGCCAGTGTCAAAGCCCTAGTAACTTCTTCACCCGGGAGACGTGGTCACCTTGACTCTGCCCTCATTTACGTTCCCGTCTGGCTTCCTGCTCCAGGAAGTCCTTAGCATCCTATTTATTATCCTTAAACCAAGTTCAGGATGCATGTGCCTGAGACCACGAAAACAAAGCTCTCAAGACAAGCCCTCCTGACCCTGGACAAGCTCCGTCATTGAGACGGACATTCTCGTAAGTCAGAGCGTCCGAGATGGAACCTCAGTCCGTCCTCTATGCTTCGTGTGACCACAGGCACACTGTGTAACTCCTGAGCACTCAGTATCTCCTTCTCTAAAATGGGGGTAACAGGGGCTTCCCTGGTGGCGCAGTGGTTGAGAGTCCGTCTGCCAATGCAGGGGGCACGGGTTCATGCCCCGGTCCGGGAAGATCCCACATGCCGCGGAGCGGCTGGGCCCGTGAGCCGTGGCTGCTGAGCCTGCACGTCCGGAGCGTGTGCTCTGCAACGGGAGAGGCCACAACAGTGAGAGGCCCGCGTATCGCAAAAAAAAATAAAAATAAAAAAATAAAAAATAAAATAAAATAAAATGGGGGTAACATAATACCTATGACTTTGTTGACTCAGCCAAAGAGATAATACTAATATCACATATAAAGTGCTTACAGCAGTTCTGATACATAGTATTTTTCAAGAACTTAATATTTTTATTACCACAGTAATAGTACTGCAGTCACCAGCACCAGTGCTACTGAGTAGGAGCCCCTGTTACTGCTACGAGTACTCCTAGTACTACTGCTGAGATGAGCCCGCACGTTTGCCAGGCCCTCTACTTCCCCCCCTTTTCTGCCATGACGGCCCAACAACCAACCTCCTGAAAGAGGGGGCCACTGCTCTACCAGCTGCACCTTATGCAGCCCCCAGGCCTGGTTTTCCTGGACCCCTAGTAGGAAGTATTACCGTGGCTGGACAACTTTGGAATCAAATCTCCCAGCACCCCAGTGCGGCCGATTCCCTCTCAGGAAGAACCCCAGTTCCTGTGGCCTCTCGCTCTGTGTCTGCTTCTCCCATAAGCTGCCACAGCAAAGACCTGGAGCTCATATTAGGATGGGATCCATCTAAAGTTTAGTGACCCCACCCAAGGAACCAACAGTGCAGGACCAGCATGAAAAACCTGCAGCTCGGTTCAAACCCAGCCACATGGGCCACGCTTTGAGACCCGCATGCCTTCACCTTCTTCAGCATCTGGTACCAAAGAGAAACTAGAGAACCAGGGACAGCCGAGAAAGACCTGCTTCAGGATACGATCCAACACTAAACCCTCAGGCCGCTCATCTCTGCTCACCCCAAACCAGGCACCTGGCATGAGCTGCAGGCACACCCCGAAGCCCCAAGGTTTCCAGACAAGCAGAATTCATGAGCGCTTGCTCTGTGAGGTCAGGAAATCCTACACACACACAGTCCGCACCAGCTTGCCGTCTGTATTTCAAACAGAGACTCACTGTGACTATGCGGAAACACCATCATTGGGACAGCTGTACACAGGTCAAAGAAGGGCTGGAACAGACTGAGGGGCTCCCGCACCCTCTCCAACCCGAGGAAATTGCATGGGTTTGCATCTCCACCCTGCCCTGCACAGGCCACGGCAGTTATCTAGGTGGTCAGTGCTCTCTCAAAGATGGAACACAGCCCCATATGATGTCCCCACCCTCTGGCACAATGGCCAAGCCACCTTTGTCATCAATAAGAACTCAATCTCCCAGGACCATCCAGTCACCTGTGAGGTGACAGAATTCTCTGGTTTCTCCAGTTGTGTGGGGCAGACTTCACCTACCCAGCTGCCCACTGCCCGCAGTGCCCTTCAGGACAACAAAGCCTTTTAAACAAGAGCCACACAGTGAAAAAATGGGTGGAAGACCTAAATAAACATTCCTCCAAAAAAGACATACAGATGGCCCACAAACACATTTTTAAATGCTCAACATCACTAATTATTACAGAAATACAAGTCAAAACTACAGTGAGATTTATCACCTCACACCAGTCAGAAAAGCCATCATCAAAAAACCTATAAACAATAAATGCTGGAGAGGGTGTGGAGAAAGGGAACCCTCTTGTACTGTTGGTGGGAATGTACATTGGTACAGTCACTATGGAGAACAGTATGGAGGTTCCTCAAAAAACTAAAAATAGGGCTTCCCTGGTGGTGCAGTGGTTGAGAGTCCGCCTGCCGAGGCAGGAGACATAGGTTCGTGCCCTGGTCTGGGAAGATCCCACATGCCACGGAGCGGCTGGGCCCATGAGCCATGGCCACTGAGCCTGCGCGTCTGGAGCCTGTGCTCCGCAATGGGAGAGGCCACAACAGTGAGAGGCCCGTGTACCGCAAAAAAAGAAAAAAAACTAAAAATAGAGCTACCATGTGACCCAGCAATCCCACTCCTGGGCATATACCCGCAGAAAACCATAATTACAAAAGATACATGCACCCCAATGTTCATTGCAGCACTATTCACAATAGCCAGGACATAGAAGCAACCTAAGTGTCCGTCGACAGATGAATGGGTAAAGAAGATGTGGCATATATAGACAATGGAATATTACTCAGCCATAGAAAGGAACGAAATTGTGCCATTTGCAGAGACGTGGAGAGATCAAGAGACTGTCACACAGAGTGAAGTAAGTCAGAAAGAGAAAAACAAATATCATATTGCGTATATGTGGAATCTAGAAAAATGGTACAGATGAACTTACTTGCAAAGCAGAAATAGAGACACAATGTACAGAACAAACTTATGGACGCCAAGGAGGGAATTGGGGGGTGGTGGAGGGGGCGGAGGGAGGCAGGATAAATAGGGACCGACATATACACACTACTATGCAAAAAAGAGATAACTAATGAGAACCTACTGTACAGCACAGGGAACTCTACCTAAACGGGAAGGAAATCTAAAAAAGAGGAGATATATGTATACATTAACTGATTCACTTTGCTGTACAGCAGAAATAACACAGCATTGTAAAGAAACTATACTCCAACAAAACTTTAAAAAAGGAGCCACGCCGCCCACCTACAAACCACCTAGCCGACCCATCTCACCCCCAATAAAAACATATTTATGACAACTCGCCGCCGTCTCCACCTAAAACAACTCTTTCATAGCAGCTGCGTCTTCTATCCCTCCTGCTCACACACACTCACAGGCCGGCCCTGTCCCTACGGCAGCCCTAAGGCACCACAGAGAGCACGAGCCACCCAAGTGGATTTGCAGCAGACCTCCAGCAGGCTGCAACCAGAATAGGGAGGCTGACTGGCACTGTGCCCCCCAGGGAGAACTGTCTCACTAGGGGATCTTAACCCAGAACCTTCTGGGTCATGGTGGTCACTGACCTCACAGATTTCTGCCTTAGGTTTTCCCCTGCACATCCCTCTCCTACACCCTCTGCAAACGCCAGCTACCAAGACTCTGCTTTCAACCAGCAATCCACACCCACAGCCAGGGACAGAAACCAGAACGTGTGGTGCACAGAATTTGTGGTGAAGCTGGAGCTCCTTCCCGTGGGGGGGCTTTGGCACTCAGTGCCCGGCCCGCTGGAAAGGGCCAGCCCAGCGAAGGGTGTGCTCTTCCGAGCTCTGGGCAGCTCCAACCCAGATGCAGGGCCACGGGTTCTGTTCCGCTGGAAGGGGGAAGGTGAAGATACCTTCTTAGGAAAGCATTTATCAGATGTGACCTGGTCAAATTAACAATTATTTGTTGAGCACCTGTAAAATGTCTTATGTTGTTGTGGGCTCAGGTCCAAGCTCACTTTCTCCAAACCACACGGCACATATTCTTTGAGGTTGCAGGATTTTCTTTTGGTCAAGGATCACTTTCAACAGTTATACTGAGCACCAAGAACACCCTAACATAATACGTCTTGCCTTTTCAGTGCCATCCCTCCACGACACTATGTTTTTAGTCAGCTAAAAGAAAAATAGTAAGCCCCTGGAGGTCTACTCCTGTTAAGGACCTGTCCATTCTAAAGCTAAGTACAACTGCTGGGCTCCATGTTTCCTAGACAAGGTTTATCCTCGGACCTTAAACGACTGGCCTCTCCCCACCCGTCGCATCCATCTCATTGCTGAACCACATACACCGAAAAGCAATGCGCTGTACGTAACAGCTTTTACCTCAATTAACGTAAAAATTCCCAAAACTAAATAGGATTTCCAGTAACACTTTATGATTGCTTTCGTTAAAGAAGGCTCCCGTGTATCTTTCTCGGCTCTCAAAACTTCTTGATCCCAGTACCTGCAATGAGAAACAAAGCCCAGTAAAGAACAGTCCTGCCACAGGTACAACAGGGGAGGTGGCAGCGTGGAAGACAGGCCTTCCCTACAGGGCACTCTGTGGCTGTCCCATAAATGCTGGTTGACTGCTTGCAGGGCTCCTGAAAGATGAGCGGTGCAGACCCTGAAGGACCAGAAAAACAGGCCCTGAGGGGAACAGTCACAGTCTTGGAAACAAGTTACTTCCAAGCTTTGTTGTATTCACAGCACCATGAGCAGCTCAAGAGGGCAGACAGCCTGCTCCAGGGACACCAACTCCGGGGACAGAGCTCAGCGTGCAGGGCCTTGGCTGCTGGCTCCCTCCCCTTCCACAAACGCACAGGAAACACAGGAAACACGGGTCCCCCCTGGCCTCCAAAGTGGGCTAAGCCCAGGGTCAGCCTGAGGCGGGTGAGCGTGCAATGCCGTGGGCGGGGAGGCTGCAGAGGAACCCAGAGGAAGGGAAAACCCACTGCAAACCTCCAGCCACACGTAGAAGCCCTCACCCTCCCTTCCCCTTCCCCGCACTGCCTGCCACTTACCCCTGCAGCTCTTCTCCAAGGTGCTTGGAGCGATCTTCCGGAAGCACTGAGTACATGTCATCTTCTTCTAATCTGCGTTTGTGACCAATTTTAAACAAGGGGTTTAGCCACCTGTTAAAAATTAAAAGGACAGTGACATATATCCAAACTACACATCTGTCTAATTAGAATCCCACATCGACGGCCTTTGTTTAAAAAAAAAAAATTAAAAATTAAAAAGAGGTCTACAGAAATAGGTCTACATTTTAAATATATAAGATATGGGGGAAGAAAATTAGATGCGTGTTCACACACACACACACACACACACACACACACACACTCTCTCTCTCTCTCTCTCTCTCTGTCTCTGTCTCTGTCTCTAACTCTATACGCTGAGAGGCCCTGTAAGAAGTGACACACTGGTAGCAAGGAGCATTCAAGCCTCCAGATCTCGGTGTTTTGTTTCTTTAACATACACAGTAATAATTTTTTTTATTCTTCTAATGAAAACTTTTAAGGTCAACTCTCAGCAGCTTTCAAATAACACAGTATATATATATATATATATATATATTTTTTTTTTTTTTTTTTTTTTTTTTGTGGTGCGCGGGCCTCTCACTGCTGTGGCCTCTCCTGTCGCGGAGCACAGGCTCCGGACGCGCAGGCTCAGCGGCCATGGCTCACGGGCCCAGCCGCTCCGCGGCATGTGGGATCTTCCCGGATCGGGGCACGAACCCGTGTCCCCTGCATCGGCAGGCGGACTCTCAACCACTGCGCCACCAGGGAAGCCCAACACAGTATTATTAACCGCAGTCACTACGCTGGACATTACGTCTCCACGACTTATTTCTTTTCTAACTGAAGTTTGTGCCTTGTGGTCCCCTTCACCTAGATCTCGGCTTTTTAATATCCTTCCTAAGAGGAACCAGAGCCCCTTGAAGCAATGGCTGATTCCAAGGTTGGTTCAGTGTATGTCAGCACCTGACAATTAGCTTTTTTCATCATAAGTGCCTGCCTGCCATGCACCCAGCCCTTGACCCCGACAAGGCAGAAGTGCAGGTACGAGCTCACCACGTGCGCGTGCTCTCCCTCCCTCCCTCCCTCCCTCCGTCTCCCTCTCTCTCTGGGGCTGTGTGACCCCAGGTGTGCCTTGTACCCTTCAGGACATGTGAGTGATAAACCTTGCCATTTCAGAACTCCCTCTTGGTTGTTGCTGAGACGTGTCTCACAATCGTAAGAACCACAAGGGCCGGTCCAGCCACAACATGGGCCCTAAAAGAGGACATTTCTGTGCGGGCTGCTGTAACTAGACCAGGTCCAGGTGAGTAGAGCCCCAGGCATTCCCAGCAACAGCATCACTATCGACAGGCCAGGATCAACGGCAGAGAAAGTACAAGATGGACCTGGACATCTTGCACCATAAAATAAGGAAGCTCTAAAGTAATCACAAGGATGTGTGCAAAAGACAGAGAAGCCAGCTTGAAGGGCTCTTGCTAGCCAAATCTGGGATACCTTAGGTATTAAATAAATGTCAGTGAATTATAGCCCATTAAATAACAAAAGAATCCATGACTTTATTGCTTCATGAATAGGAGAGAAGGGAAAGCTGTTGCAGTCTAGAATGCAAACAAATATAGAAGGAACAGTGGAGTCAGAAAGTTATCAATGGAAGTTAAACCTAGTGGATGAAAGCTTGACCATGATATTTACAGAATCTCAAATTACCTCTCTACAAATTACTTATTAATGGAAAAAACAGTAACTATACAAAGGACTAAAAAAAAATTATCCAAATCCATTATGCATTATTTAAATGATAATGATTAACATGCAGAGACAGCCCAAAGGTTAACACCATTCTACTCACTTTGCCAGAGTAAGGAAATTTCCAAGGCCAGACAATAATAACCCATGAAAGCAGAGACCACACTTCTTTTTTTTTTTTTTTTTTTTTTTTTGGCTGTGTTGGGTTTTTGTTGCTGCGCGCGGGCTTTCTCTAGCTGTGGCTCACGAGCTCTAGAGCACAGGCTCAGCAGTTGTGGCGCATGGGCTCAGTTGCTCCATGGCACATGGAATCTTCCTGGGCCAGGGATCAAACCCGTGTGCCCTGCATTGTCAGGCGGATTCCCAACCACTACGCCACCAGGGAAGCCCCACACTTCTTTTATTGCGTTATTCCTAGCACAGTACAGGTAGAAAGGAAATGCTAAAGAATTCTTTGTTGAATAAATGAATGCCTATGAATTATTAAAGAAGCAATAAGAGAGACTGAGCTTCAGATTTTGCTAACCCTGGTAGCTTGGCACCTCTAAAGCACCCCAGTCCAGGAGTCAGAAGACTGGTTTCTAGTCCCAGCAGTGGTACTGAGGCCCCAGGGCCTCAACTGTCCCCCCAATCTCCTTCTCCACTCCAGTTCAGCATCTCCATGCCCCTTAATATCTCTAGGTCTCAATTTCCTTCCAAAGTAAAAGTATAAATCTGTGAGCATCACCACTAAACAGGTTTGAAAAATGTTTTGCCATTTATCCTACACTTATTCCCTACCGAAAACGCTCAGGGAGTTAACACTGGGATTTACCCTGAAAGGCCCCCTTTAAAAGTCTACTTGCACAGGAAAAGATGCTCAACGTCACTCATCGTCAGGGAAATGCAAGTGAAAACCACGAGATGCCACCTCACATATATTAGGATGGCTATTATCAGGAAGGGAGGGAGGGAGGGAGGGAGGGAAATGACAAGTGTTGGCAAGGATGTGGAGAAACTGGCACCCCTGCACACTGCTGCTGGAAGTGTAAACTGGTATAGTCACAAAGGACAGATACTGTATGATTCCACTTCAGTGAAGTACTTAGTCAAATTCAGAGAGAAACAAAGTGGCGCTGTGGTTGCCAGGGGCGGGAAGGAAGGAGAGTGGGGAGTTAGCGTTTAATGACACACTAAGGCAGGATGAAAAGAGCTCTGGAAATTGGTTGCACAACAGTGTGCATGTACTTCACACTACTGAACCATGTGCTTAAAAATGGTCAAGATGGTAAATGTTATTTTACATTCATTTTACCACAATTTTTAAAAATGTAGTGATAACTTTGCCGCTTTCTGATTGCATGACCTTGAATTAGCCACATGACCTCTCAGTACTGGCCCCCAGCAAATGGGGAGAACACCTGGAGATAATAACACCTCCCTGGGCTGCTGAGCCATCAACTGAAAGGATCAGTGTTGCTCTGAACACTACAGAGTCCCATCAGACAAAGAGCAGAGGTCACCATGACAGCGATCTTGAGTAATCCCATGTGGGCCCCAGCAGAAAACAGATTGCTCAATTAGGCAAATGTCTTTCCCCATAGCTCTTGATTTAAGGACCAGCACAAATCCCTTCACTTCCCAAATCAAGGCATGAAGGTTTTCATTCCATCAGATGGCAAGCTGACTGACAGGAGCCTGAAGTATGTGTCACCACCTAAACAGTTAGACATGGAGACCTGACTCCTGTGCCAGTCAACTGGCACCCTGACTCCAATTTATCACTGACAGCATCGAGACCACTGCCAAATTAGCCATCCCTCAACCCAGTTCAAACCCAAGGGTCGTCCTCGCCACCACGATCCTCTCTCCTTCCCTCCTCTCCCACGAGTCCTCATCCAGCAGCAGCACTTCCCTCCTAACTGTCCCACCAGAGACCACAACTCCAGACAATGACAACTCACATACTACGTGGAATCTCCATGGGTCTTGCGTGCCACGGTGCCTGGCACAGATGTCACTGGAACCCATCCAGCGTGACATCAGAACACCCACACTGCTGATGAACGATCTTGAAACGGGTCACCACCCTGGCTTTCCCGGAGTGGCCCACAGCCAAATCCAATTAGACGTGGGTGGCAATGTTCAAGCTAGAATTTTCTCTCCTTTCCTCTGTAACTTTCCCCATTCCTTAAAACTTGCTCAAAATCCATTTTCTCATCCCTGCTCTTTTCATCCACTTCCTGTTCTAAGCGAAGCAGCAATGCAAGCTGCGTGCCCCCAGCTCCCTCCATACCCTCTACCCTGGGGTCCACCAGGGTCCTCCCAGGCTGGGGGTACTGCAGAGCCTTCCTGCCTCTGAGCTTCCAGGCCTTTTCTGGTTCACCCCTGGCCTTCTTATCTCCCTTTCCTCCCACCGGCTAATCCCCTCTTTTCATTTCTTCATAGTGTCCCTTGTCTTATCACCACACGTCTTCCAAATACTTTTTCCCACGCTACAACCAAGACTGAGAATCTACAGCTACTGTGCACGGGTAACCATCCTCACCGCCTCCTCAAAAATAATTTTTTAAATTAATTTTTATTTGAGTAGAGTTGATTTCGTGTTGTGTTAGTTTCTACTGTTCAGCAAAGTCAATCAGTTATACACATACATACATACATCCACTCTTTTTTAGATTCTATTCCCATATAGGTCATTACAGAGTACTGAGCCCAGTTCTGTGTGCTCTACAGTAGGTTCTTATTACTCATCTATTTTGTACATAGTAGTGTGTATATGTCAATCCCAGTCTCCCAGTTTATCCCTCCCCTCCAAGAAAAATTTTTTTGACACATTGGCACGCAATTCACTTAACACTGAGAATAAAACAAGGAATCACAGGTAAAATATTACTCATGCTGACTACCTCCTAAGGTTCTGAAGGGATTGAAGCAGTATTGGTTGGAACTAACAAGTAAGGGACCTCACAGCCAGCAGGTGATACCTCACCTACTTAGCACAGCACACACAGCCACCACTAGACACAGGACTCAATTCATCACCAAGATCTCTCTATGCCGGTCAGTGCCTGCGCTGACTCGCCTCTGAATATCTGGCCTTTAGTGTCTGTTCCAATCGAACGCTTTCTTCCAAACTATTAAACTTCTTCCCCCGTGAGGGATGACAGAGCTCTTGCTTCCAAGTTCCAGATATCCCTCCTGAGAGTAAGGAGTGTGACTGCCTACACAAGCAAGCCTCTGATGCTACTCATTAGGATTTGTGAAACCACAGAGCAAAGGAAAGAAACTACCTCACTTGGGTCAAAGAACCATTCCAGCAGCTGAGTCAAATGCATGTGAACAAGTAAGTCACATTTTCTTAATTAAAAGGATGCCTAGGGGACTTCCCTGGCAGTCCAGTGGTTAAGACTCTGCGCTTCCACTGCAGGGGGTGTGGGTTCAATCGCTGGTCGGGGAACTAAGATCTCGCATGTCATGCGGTGTGGCCAAAAACAAGGATGTCTAACTCAAGGTTAAAGAACTGATAGAATTTAGTGAGTTATCTTGATGCTTTCACAGAGTGCGCAGTGTATCAGTCCATGGGAAATAAACATCAATGCGTTTAGGTTAATTTAGGATATATGGCATCTCATACAGCTTGCAAAGCTGTGCCTCATGCCTCATCAGTAGTCTGAGTCTGCCCACACTATGTACACCTGATATTTTCTTTTTCTTTTCTTTTTTTTTTTTAGTATTTATTTAGGCTGCGCCAGGTCTTAGTTGCGGCACACCGTATCTTCGTTGCAGCATGTGGGATCTTTAGTGGCGGCATTCAGACTTCTTTAGTTGCAGCATGCATGCAGGATCTAGTTCCCCAACCAGGGATAGAACCCAGGCCCCCTGCACTGGGAGTGTGGAGTCTTACCCATTGGACCACCAGGGAAGTCCCACCCCCTGCTATTTTCTATTCGAGCCTACTTCATTGCAAAAGAAATGCCAGTCATGATATACCCATAATGACAGGAGCATTATTCACAGTACCCAAAAGGTGGAAGCAACCCAAGTGTCCAATGATGAATGAATGGATAATCAAAGTGTGGTACACACGTACACTGGAATATGACTGAGTCTCAAAGAAGGAAATTCTGACACAGGCTATAACATAGATGAACCTTAAGGATATTATGCTAAGTGAAATAAGCCAGTCACACAGAGACAAGTACCATATGATTCAACTTATATGAAGTGTCCAAAGAGTCAAAAGTGAGAGAGACAGAAAGTAGAATGGTGACTACCGGGCGGGGGGGGAGAGGGATGGATACAGAGTTTCTGTTTTACTGATGAAAAGGATCCTGTGGACCATGATGATGGTTGCACAGGAGTGTAATGTCATGAATTCCACTCAAGTGTACACTTTAAAATGGTTAAGGTGGTAAATATGTTGTGTATTTTACCACAATTTTTAAAACTTATTTTGAGGAAGAAAGACACACCAGTCGAAATCCACAAAATTGATTTCGTGCTGCACTAGTGGGTTGCGATCTTATGTCTGAACCACACTGGTGTGGACAGCTGTCCGCTGAGCACACACTGTCCTTAGCACCGTCATCTCCACAACAGACTGGGGCTCCCTCAAGGGCAGGACAGCCCCACAGACGCTTCGCATGCTCCGTGACCCACACGGTTCCTGGGACACAGCGAAGCTCAGTGAACACAGAGCCACATGGAAATGACCTCCTTCTGAGCAGGGCTTCCTCCTTCCCCAGCTCACACTTGGCTGCCACTCTGTGTCACTTGTTTTCCATAAAGTGAGAAGGAAGTGACATGTAAAATGACCAAAGCAATACAAGTACTTATGTTGTAAAGGCCAGTGCCCCACGGAGCCATGTGCCTGATCTGACCAAGGGAACCCCACACTCCCAGGAGGGCTCACGGATGCCCCAGGAGGGCACAAAGCCACAGAAACTGGCGCATCTTCCTGGAAGTTTTATTAAACTGTGGAGCATGCTTAAAAAAAAACAAACTCAACACTGAATGACGTGTGGCAAAGACGTGCCATGGCCTCTATAGGTGTCGGGCAGTGTTTACAGGTAGGCACGGATGGGGCTAGAAAACAGAACTGAGGCTCCATTATTGGGAAGCTGTACCCACTTGATGTTGAGGAAGTGTATCTGTGAAGCCACTGCTTTTTCAGCTCTGTTCCCCAAGGGCCCCAAGAGGAAAGGCTGAAGGAGACACTAGGAAGTGTCGAGATGTTAGCCAAAGCAGTTCCCTGCACGCTCTGACAGAGGCTACTCCCCCAGACTCCTATGGCTAAGTGCCTCCTTGTCCTCTCCTCCTGGATGGCTAACAGGCATCTCCACTTTAAAGTCCAAGATGGACTCCTGACTTCCCCACCAAAACTGCTCTTCCCATTCTCTCTGTAAATGTCAACCTCACAGAGGCACTGCTCACACCAGAAACCTGGTGGTCACCACCCTTGAGGCCTCCCTTCCCCTCACTCCCGCAGCCAACCCGCCAACTAGTCCACAGCTGCTTCCTCCAAAATGCAGCCTGGCCCCAACCACTGGGCATCTTTTCTCACCCTCCCACCACCAGCGTCCCGAGACCGAAGCCCCAAGCCGCCATCGGTTCTCAGAGCTGCAAGAGCCTGCAAACTGTACTGCCTGCTTCCACCCTTGGTTTCCCTATGATCTTCCTACAGAGAAGCCAGAATGCTGTCTTCAAAGTACAACAGCATGCTGTCCTCCTGCACTAGAAATACACCTGCGGTCCTGACCGAGGGCAGCTCATGATGGGTCCCTCCCAGCTCACCACCCCATCTCCCGTCCAGCACCTCTGCTCAGTGTTCCAGCCATGCTGCTGTGCTCCCGAGAGCCTGCCACGCTCCTGACTGCTGTTCCCTTTGTTGGGAACAGACAGATCCTCTTTTGCTCACTTTCCCCCCATCACGACACCTTTTCTCTTCCAGGGCTCAAGCTAATTGTTGCCTCCACAGAAAGGCCTGGAATGCCTTGTCTAAAAAAGCAAATCCAGATTCTCTACTTCCTTCTCCCAACTTTCTTTATCCATTTACTACATTCTATTTGTTGAGAGAAAAAATAATCCACTTATTTATTTCGTCCTTCTCCATGCAAGAGCTCCGTGCAGGTAGGACCCAGTCTTTCCGTGGTGGTTCAGTGGGCCCGGCACAGAGTGAGTCACTCAAAACTCCGCTGAATAAATAAATGAACAACTCGCTGGTGGAGAAGCCGCGGCAAAGAACACTCACACAACCCTCTCTAAATTTCTCTAGGGGAAGGGGAATGCAAAGGTCAGCTGAGGTCAGTTAATCATTCAACAAGTGCCCTCATCCCACTCAAATAAGTCATTTATTGTTGAAAGAATAATGCATTTTAAAGCACTTTTAGCTGTGGCAAATTATTAATCATGGGTTAGTGCTCCCTGATTACTGGAGGCTTCCGTGGCCCAGCCTGGGCAGGGCTGGTGACACAGGGGGTGTAGGGAAGTAGGGTGACCTGGGTCAGAAAGTCCAAGAGCAGGGACTGAGGTGAGGGACAAATGAGAGGCACGCAGACAGATCTCACAGTAAGACCCACCCTACCGCACTAGAACACTCTCCCCTATGGCAGGATTTCTCAAGCTCAGCGCTGCCGACATTTCAGGCTGCATGCTTCTTCGTCACAGGTGGCTCTTCTGTGCTTTGTAGGAGCGTTTGCAGCAACCCTGCACTCCTTCCTCAAGATGCCAGTAACATCTCTTCACCTTAAATTGTGATAACCTAAAATGACATTTTGGTAGCAAAATCTCCTAGATCAGAACCACTGCTCTAATCTGTCTTTCTGGAAAAGGCACAGAACTTTACTTCAAAGATTGGCCCCAGAGAGTTTGCAGCATCCCTGCACTCCTTCCTCAAGATGCCAGTAACATCTCTTCACCCTAAATTGTGATAACCTAAAATGACATTTTGGTAGCAAAATCTCCTAGATCAGAACCACTGCCCTAATCTGTCTTTCTGGAAAAGGCACAGAACTTTACTTCAAAGGTTGGCCCCAGAGAGTAGCACAGCGCACTGGCAGCAGTCCTTAGCCACCAAGTCAAGGGTTATGGTTTAAACACATTCTTATATTCGCTGGTTCAACTGTCCTTGAGCAGCTCAGTCTGGGGAGCAAGGGATCTATGTTAACAAAGAATTACAATATGACGTGGAAACTGTGGTTGTGAGCTATGCACAGGATCTGCTTCTTGGCTTTTTTGCAGGTCAATGTAGGACGAAGTAGGACTAAGGGATCAATCCCCCAGCTTACCCATCTTCTATACAGCACAGGTTCTCAAACTGTGGTCCCCAGAGCAGCAACATTAGCATCCTGCAACTCGCTAGAAACGCAAATTCTCAGCCCCAACCCTGCCCTATGAAAAATACTGTGTGGCCCAGCAAGCTGTACTGTACCAAGTCTTCCAGGTGATGCTGACGCCAGCTGCAGTCTGAGAACCTGCCATAGAGCGTGCTTTGGCACACCTTGTCTGTATTTACATCAACAGTCCCAACCCTGGGCTTCCTTAGTGTCGCAGTGGTTAAGAATCCGCCTGCCAGTGCAGGGGACACGGGTTTGAGCCCTGGTCCGGGAAGATCTCACATGCCGCGGAGCAACTAAGCCCGTGCACCACAACTACTGAAGCCTGTGCTCTAGAGCCCATGCTCCACAACAAGAGAAGCCACAGCAATGATAAGCCCACACACCGCAATGAAGAGTAGCCCCTGCTCACCGCAACTAGAGAAAGCCCGTACACCGCAACGAAGACCCAACACAGCCCATAAGTAAATAAATTTATTTTAAAAAAAGAATGAAACTGGACCATTATCTTACACCACACACACTAAAGTGAACTCAAAATGGATTAAAGACTTGAATGTAAGATCTGAAACCATAAAATTCCTAGAAGAAAATAGACAGTAACCTATCTGACATCAATCTTAACAATGTTCTTGTGGATCTGACTCCAAAGGCAAGGGAAACAAAAGCAAAAATAAACAAATGGGACTAGAAAGCTTCTGCACAGCAAAGGAACCCATCACCAAAGTGAAAAAGCAACCTACTGAATATAAGATATTTGCAAATCACATATCCAACAAGGGACTAATATCCAAACTATATAAAGGACTCATACATCTTCACACACACACAAAAAAAGAAACTGATTAAAAAATAGCAGAAGATCGGAATAGACATTTTTCCAAAGAAGGCATAAAGATGGCCAATAGACACATGAAAAGATGCTCAACATCACCAATCATTAGGGAAATACAAATCAAAACCACAATGACATATCACCTCACATCAGTTAGCATGGCTATCATCAAAAAGACAAGAAATAACAAGTGTTGGAGATGATGTAAAGAAAAGGGAACCCTCATACACTGTAGGTGGGAATGTAAGTTGGTGCAGCCACTATGGAAAACAGTATGGAGATTCCTCAAAAAGTTAAAAACAGAACTACCACACAGTCTAGCAATTCTACTTTTGGGTATATATCCAAAGGAAACGAAATCCTTATCTCAAAGAGATACCTGTACTCCCATGTTCACTGCAGCATTATTCACAATAGTCAAGGTAAGGAAACAACCTAAATGTCCAACAAATGAATGGATAAATAAACTGTGATATATATATGTATATGTATGTATGCATATGTATACACACACACACATACATACACACATAACACAGTGGAATATTCTTCAGCCTTAAAAAAGAAGGGAATCCTGTCATTTGTGACAACAATGAATAACCTAGAAGGCATTATGCTTTCTTTGTGAAATAAGAGCGAGAAAGACAAATACTGCATGGTATCACCTATATGCAGAATTTTTTTTTTTTTAATGTCAAACTTATAGAAACAAAAGAAAAGTGGTTGCCAGGAGCTTGGGGATAAAAAGGGAAAGATTGGTAAAAGGGTATATACTTTCAGCTCTAAGATGAAGAAGGTCTGAGAATCTAATATAAAACATGGTGACTATACTTGATAACACTGTATTGTCCAACTGAAATTTGCTAAGATAGAACTTAAATGTTTTCACCAAAAAGAAGGTGTCCATGAGGTGTTGGATGTGCTACTTTTTTTTTTTTTTTTTTTTTGGCAGTACGTGGGCCTCTCACCGCTGTGGCCTCTCCCATTGCGGACCACAGGCTCCGGACGCGCAGGCTCAGCGGCCATGGCTCACGGGCCCAGCCACTCCGCAGCATGTGGGATCTTCCCGGACCGGGGCACGAACCCGTGTCCCCTGCATCGGCAGGCGGACTCTCAACCACTGCGCCACCAGGGAAGCCCACTACTTAGTTTGATGGGAGGAATCTTTCCACAATGCATACATATATCAACTCATCACATCATAAACTCCAAATATCCTACAATTTTGTCGATTGACTTCAGTAAAACTAGAAAGGAAAGAAAAAAAATAAATAACTTTGGCTGCTACTTATCCTCATTCCTCTAAACCCATGGAATTTCCCAAGTAACATGAGCGTGGGCTCTGTTTATGCTAACAAGGTGACTCATAGTTGGCTCCTAACCGTTACGCTAACAGAGGAGTCAGGATGGGGACTAGCCACACCAGGAAGACTAGCCACACCAGGAAGACTAACCGTGGGATTAGAAGGTCGCGCCTGTGGATATGGGGAGGGGGAAGGGTAAGCTGTGACAAAGCGAAAGAGCGGCATGGACATATATACACTACCAAACGTAAGGTAGATAGCTAGTGGGAAGCAGCCGCATAGCACAGGAAGATCAGCTCGGTGCTTTGTGACCACCTGGAGGGGTGGGAGGGAGACGCAAAAGGGAGGGGATATGGGAACATATGTATATGTATAACTGATTAAATTTGTAAAAAATAATAATAATAATAAAACAAAAAGGTATGGAAAAAAAAAAAAAGAAGGTCACGCCTGTGAGTCCATGCTTTCAGCCTGACCTCTGTAGAGGGGGCTCTGAAGATGAGATCAATCACATGGCCCATGGTCCAATCCATGACGCCTACATAATGAAACCCCAATAGGAACTCTGGACACCAAAGCTTGGGGGAGATTTCCTGGTTGGCCATACTCTATCATCACACACCAATGTGCTGGGAGGGTGACATGTCCTGCCTCGACAGGGATAAGACAAGGAAGGAAGCCTAGAGTTTGGGACCCTCTCAGACCTCACCCTGTGTGACTCTCCCTTTGACTGGTTCCAATTTGAATCTGTTTGCCATAATAAGCAATTGTGTTCTGTGTGTTGTTCTAACGAATTATTGAATGGGAGGGGGTTGTGGGAATCCCTTAATTTGTAGCCAGTGGGTCAAAAGTGAGGGTGGCCTGGGGACCCCCGGACTGGGAGCTGGTGTCTGAAGGGAGGGAGGGCAGTCTTGTGGAGGATGAGGCCCTTCACCTGTGAGGTCTGGGTCAACTCCTGGGAGCTGGTGCCAGAACTCAGTGCAGAACTCTTCCCTAGAGCTTAAGATTCCACATCATCAGCTCACATCTCAGGATGACACATGCTTAGCTTCTGCTGGGCGAGAGGTCCACCCACCAACTGGCTCCTCCGCTCTGACCACCTCCTTCTCCCACAGCCTCCCTGTCCTCCCCGCAGTTAATACACAACTACAGTCCTAGACCTAGTGCCCACCAGCCCATTGCCATCACTATCAACATTGCTGCCAACACGGAAAGAAGAAACTAGGAATGTTTTAAGAGCTCCCTCCTCTTGCCCGGTGGGCACGGGCTCTATCTAACTCTAGGACAGACTTCTCACATTTTATTCTGCAATGAAATCACCTGAGAAGCTCGTTAAAAATAAACACAGACCCCACTCACCAGGGTTCTGACTCCCCAGATCTGGGGCAGAGACGAAGAATCTGCATTTTCAGCAAGCATTCCTCAGGGATTTGGTCTGGAACTGCATGAAGAATTACCCTTCCAGGAAAGACCGGTGGTGGTAAATGATTGTGGGATCAGAGGGGATGAGAGCTACCACACTTTGGAAAATCTAGTGCAGCCCATGAGCCCCAGAGAGGAAAAGTGGCCTAAGATGGCAAGGTCAGTTAAATGATTGCACTAGAACCAAAAACTCAGGCTTTGGGATACCCGGCCTGAGGAATCTTGCAAAAGGGTAGGTCAAAGATCCCTCCCTCCCCCTAGAATCTAGCTGTGGTGGATGCCTGAGGGAAGGATGGGGAAGGCAAGGATTTAGGATACTGCCTAGCAGACCAGCTACTGAATGGGAATGCACGGGCCCCTGTCACTGCTGTCCCCTCATGCCCGCCACTCCGGCCACCACTGACCACTGGCTCAGAAGTGGAACAGGTCTGAGGCTCCAGACAGCTGTGGAAATTGACAGCAGCAACTGGAACGAGGTAGGAGAAGGGCTCTCAGTGGACAGGTTATGAGCACCTGGGGCCATGCCAGTGTGAAGCGGGTAGGACTCAAGTCAGGGACACCTGTGAGGAGAGAACCTGGCCCTGCCTCACTCGTAAGGGCATTAGCAATAAACAGTCAACCTGTTCAGGAAACCCAACAGTAAACAGTGCTGGGGAAACGTCAACCTTGCTGCGAATCAGAAAAACACAAAGGTGCCATGCCAGATCCAATTTCATTTTTCCTTCCAATTTTGGCCAGGTCAACACAGACACAGTTACAAGATTGGCATATTTCAAATTGATCCAATTTTCCTTTAAAACAACCCAGATGTAGGGACTTCCTCGGTGGTGCAGTGGTTAAGAATCCGCCTGCCAATGCAGGGGAAACGGGTTCGATCCCTGGTCCGGGAAGATCCACATGCTGTAGAGCAACTAAGCCCGTGCGCCACAACTACTGAGCCTGCGCTCCAGATCCTGCGAGCCACAACTATTGAAGCCTTCATGCCTAGAGCCCGTGCTCCGTAACAAGAGAAGCCACCGCGATGAGAAGCCCGTGCACCACAACGAAGACCCAATGCAGCCAAAAAATAAATAAATAAAATTAAAAAACCAGATGTGTTTAATACAAAGCCAGTGTATCCTTTGCCTCAGAAATTTAACTTTTAGAAATGTACTCCTGGGACTTTCCTGGCGGTCCAGTGGTGAAGACTCTGTGCTTCCACTACAGGGGGCGCAGGTTTGATCCCTAGTCAGGGAACTAAGATCCCCATGCTGTGCGGCACAGCCAGAAAAAAAAGAAATGTACTCCACAGAGCTAAACCTTAAAGTTTGGGAGAGAAGGCCAGCACTTTCTCTCCCCAGTGCGTAGTCCAGTACCTGGGGCAGAGAAGGTGCTGAATATGTATTTTCAGGATGAATGATTACACGGCTCAGAATTAAAGAATCAGTCCAGAGATGATGATTACACTCAAAATACTACCTTAAAAAAGGAGCCAAATGGCAAGTGCCAGAAAACAGATAAATCGCTAAAATATATATGCTAGAATATATTAGAGTTGTTTTAAAAGATAAATATAGGACCAGCATTATCAAAAGGCAGTGCTTATATTAAATTATACTGCATTTTAAAAGGAAGCACAGGGCTTCCCTGGTGGCGCAGTGGTTCAGAGTCCGCCTGCCGATGCAGGGGACACGGGTTCGTGCCCCGGTCCAGGAAGATCCCACATGCCACGGAGCGACTGGGCCCGTGAGCCATGGCCGCTGAGCCTGAGCGTCCGGAGCCTGTGCTCCACAACGGGAGAGGCTACAACAGTGAGAGGCCCGCGTACCGCAAAAAAAAAAAAAAAAAAAAAAGGAAGCAGAATGTGAACCCATCAGAGTAGGCAGACTAATTAAAACTCTAAAAAAATGAATACAATACAGGTATACCGATGAAGATTTAAAAGAAATATAGACACTGAAGAGTTTGAAGTTGACCTTTAATTGTTTTTGAGGAAAGGGAAGGGCTTGTGACTGGGACAGGATACTTGAAGGCGGAAGGGGAAGCTGGCAGAATCTTATTTCATAATCTGGATGGTGGTTACAGGGTGTTAACTTTATAACAGCTCTCTAAAGCTATGCCTTTGTTTATATAATATTCTGTGCCTGTTGTAGGACACAAAGAGTAAAAAAATTGTGAAGTGAGAAGATGTACAATGTGATTTCAACAGATAATTTGTCAGGTGTGTATGTGTATATAGAATCATACTGACACTGTCCTACAAAGACTTGTGAAAATGACATAACAAATATATACGGTGACGTTAACAAAAGTGGGTTTTGGTGCTCTTCCTTTAAAAAAAAAAAAAGGAAAGAGCAGTGGTATATCATTTGTATTCGTTTGCTAGGGCTGCTACAGCAAAATACCAGACTGGGTGGCTTCAACAACAGAAATTTCTCACATTTCTGGAGGCTAAAAGTCCAAGATTAAGGTGTCAGCAGGGTTGGATTCCTCTGAGGTCTCTCTCCTTGGCTTGCAGACGGCCACCTTCTGTGTCTCCTCACAGGCCCTTTTCCTCTGTGTGTATGTGCATCCCCAGTGTCTCTTTCAGTATCCAATTTTTCTCTTCTTACAAGGACACCAGTCATATTGGGTTAGGGCCCACCCTAATGTCTTAATTTTCGCTTAATCACCTCTTTAAAGGCTCAATGTCCAAATACAGTCACTTTCTGATGTACTGGGCACTGGGGTTTCAACACATAAGTTTTGCAGGGACACAATTCAGCCCCTAACACCATTCTTCACTCATCAGACATGCAAAAAAATGGACACTTCACATCCAGCACAGGAAGTGAGTCAGAAGTGAGTCGAGGCAAGATTAGCCATGAGGTGGTACACTTGTTGACACTTACAGATGAGTGCTCAGGGGTTCATTATGCAACTCCTTCTGCTTTTGTATATGCTTGTCATTTTCCATCATGAGAGAAAAGGAAGACTGGGGGTAAATCCACATCTGTACACAGGTCTTAGATGTTGGGTTATTTTCTCTGTAAAAGTGAGTCACCCAGCAATTAATATTGGTGTTATCTGTGGTTAGAAATAAAATTAATATCTTTTTCTCTAATCAGCAATGAGTATACTTTTTAATTTTTTTTTTTTTTTTTTGCGGTACACGGGTCTCTCACTGCTGTGGCCTCTACCGTCGCGGAGCACAGGCTCCGGACGCGCAGGCTCAGTGGCCATGGCTCACGGGTCCAGCCGCTCCGTGGCATGTGGGATCTTCCCAGACCGGGGTACGAACCCGTGTCCCCTGCATCGGCAGGTGGACTCTCAACCACTGCGCCACCAGGGAAGCCCCCTTTTTAAATATTTTAATTAATGTAATGATTAATGAAAAACAAAGAATAAAGGAGTAACAAAAGGAAAGGTGGGAATAATATTAACAGCTGAACTCCATCCACAGCGTAGCTCACCTAATACATCACTTGGCCCATTCGTGAGTCTGATCCTTCCTTCTCTTATTCCTGGCACATGTTCAGACTATTTCCTAGCCCCCCTGCAGTTAGGAGAGACGGTGTGGCACGGGAGACAGGAGAAGGGCTGTGTGCCACTCACACGCAGGATCCAGGCCTTAAAACCATGAGCACACCACCTGGATGAGGTAGCAACCCAGCTTCGACAAAGCAGAAGACAACAGGAGCCTGGCCTAGACCCATGCATTCGAATCACCTGGAGATCCTGGTCAAATACAAACTCTGATTCACTAACCCTGTGGCAGGAACCGAGACTACGTTTCTCCCCAGCTCCAGGTGATGGCGATACTGCTGGTCTGCAGACCAGGGAGGCTCTAGGCAGAGACACCACCAAAGAGGTTCTCATTTCTGATGACTCAGAAATGGCAGTCAAATGATGAGCAGTAGAAGACACGCCAAAAAAGACCCAGCCAGGAATAGCCAGCTGGCCTTTCTCTCCTGACCCATGACAAAGTTTAACTCTGACCTATGATTAACTCCGGTCTCAAAGTGCAGCTAGCAAATGAATCCAGAGACAGCTGCAGACAGATTACTTTAGTATGTGTAACGTGATACAGGTTGCCTGGGTTCTATTAAAAACAGTACCTGCCACCCCGAGTCAGAGGACAGGGCTGTCAACAGTGGGATCTCCACAGCACACGAATAGCGACAGCTGGCCTGGCAGTAGAGGACAAGAGGACAAGAAGGTCACACGTGGACCTTGGGTTCACACACAGGGCCCACCAGCACTCCTGTTCTTACGCAGACGTCCATGTAGAAATTGTTTACTCCCTGAGACCACAGCTATCATTAACAGACTATTTGTCTATATAAAATCTCGGCAAATATTTGCATCACCTCAGCCCTCAACATACTAGCAGTCCAGTGTTTATAAAGGTTTTGTAACCTTTTGTACACTGTGTTTGTCCAAAATTTGCAAGAAGCAGAAGAGAACTTGGCAGTAACCCCATGATACTTTGAGACGCTCCGTTTTGCAGTGGAACCTTCTTGGGTTTAGGGAGAAGTTTACCTAACTTCATGTTCTTTTGCTATGCACGTAACAGACATTGGGCACACAATATATCAGGGCACACGGTGTGACATGGCTTTGCAGGAAACCGGAAGAGGAGAATACGATTCCCTCAGCCTGCAACCACCATTAAACCAAAGCCTGGGAAACAGGCAGAACATCTCTAGGAAGCCCCGATCCTCCCCCTCCCACACCAAGAACTCCCATCGCAAGCCTCTGCCCACTAACTCTAAGAAAAAGCCATCTGAAGGGGAATTCATGAGAAATCTAAATTATTGGATGAACTCAAAGAGGCACAGGCTGCTTAATCTCAGGGACATGAGACAACTTCCTTGGAAAAAACATTCTAGAGTTCAGGGCATCTAACTTATAATGTTTATGTACTTAGGAAAAACATTTCACAGCCAGGGAAGAAAGCACCTTCCAGCCTGGCACTGTTGAAATTGCCACAGATTTCATAGTCAAACATGAAATCTAAATCAATCCCCTCTACTTTCAGTGGCCCCACGAGGCCACAGGCTGTCTTTACTGTTTTCATTTCCCCAAAGCACCTAATAGATAATGCAAAGTATGTTCTGGGCAAACCTAAATACTTGCTACTTAACGCAAAAACACACATATGCCTAATTTGTGACCCCATTTATTTTATGTCCCAAAAAAGGACAAGAAAAACAGATATTTTGCCACCCAAAAAAATCAGGAAGATGCATCTATTGCAATCATTTATCTCTAACTCAAAAACAATTTATTCAGAACAAGGTTCCTATTTATATGGAATCTCCCCAAAACTTCCAAACTTTTTTTTCCCGAAGTCTCCACACAGCACAGTTCTAATTTTTAGACATTCTCTTTTTCTGATGATTCTTTCAGCACTGACAGTCGAGGGCTCCCTTCAACATTGATGTGAATTTCAGGTGCAACTCCATCTTGCCCAGCCTCACTGCAGCTCTGTCAACTTGGCTCAGGTGTGAAGTCCTGAAGACCATCCTCTGTTATTGCTTCCTTTTGTTCCTGGTCCCTTCCCTTGGGGTCATGACTCTTCAGGCCCACCGATCAGACTCAGTTGTGCCTTCAGTTCCCCAGAGGATGTCATCGAAAACACAGAAAGTTAAAATTAAACTCACTATGTTCAATGAGGCGGCATTTGGTGCGTTTCCTCCTGTTCCACTGAGAGAGTTGAGGACCCTAAGACTTTGGTATAGTACCACTGACCCTCTTGTTCTCTCCAATGCCTCTTGCAGCTGGCTCCAGGATTTTCTTAACAATCTGCTTCAGCTCTTCATGTTTCTGCCCAAACTTCTTTCTCCTCAGGCCTGGCCATCAGATTCTTCTATATCATCACACAGCAAGGTGACTAATTTTTAAATATTTAAGGCCCCATAGGAACACTCTGACAGAGACTTCAACCCCTGGCCTAGGTTGTCCTACAATCCACAATTATCTCTTGGCAAATGGTATGAGGTTTGAAGAGAAAGGGCAGTTGATGACACAGCTATGATTTTACTCCAAGTAAACAGAATAACTAATAAAGTAGGTGAGCCTCTTTTCTCATTTAATTTTTATGTAAACACCCTACATGATTAGGAGAAAAGGTAAAGGGTTAAAAAAAAAAAGCAATGATTTGAGTTCATTTTTTTTTTTTAATAAGTGCGTAGAGACCACACATCACTTTTTTTTTACTTATTTAGTTATTTTTGGCTGCACTGGGTCTTTGTTGCTGCGCACGGGCTTTTCTCTAGTTGTGGTGAGCGGGGGCTACTCTTCATTGCAGTGCGCAGGCTTCTCATTGCGGTGGCTTCTCTTGTTGCAGAGCACGGGCTCTAGGTGCCACGGACTCAGTAGTTGTGGCTCGCAGGCTCGGTAGTTGTAACTTGCAGGCTCTAGAGCGCAGGCTCAGTAGTTGTGGCGCACGGGCTTAGTTGCTCTGCGGCATGTGGGATCTTCCCGGACCAGGGCGTGCACCCGTGTCCCCTGCATTGGCAGGTGGATTCTTAACCACTGCGCCACCACAGAAGTCCTTGAGTTCATATTTCTGGTAATTATCCATGAGCTAATAACTGAGAGATTGCTTAAGCTCCATAAACAAAGCACAGAAGGCCCAACAGCCCTGAGGGAGAAGGCGTGATGGAAAAATCCCCAGTGCCCACGCTGGCTTTGAACATAAAACCACTCTTCCACACCAAGTCAGTCCTTCTTTATGACTATCCTGTCCATCTTTCTTCTAGGCAACTGTTTAGAGCTCTGTGCTCTCGAAAATCCAGACCTGGAATGTGGAATTCTTTACATAATACTGAGAAGAGCTGTCCAAAATGAAAACCCAATTTAAAATGTAATAGGCTTTCTGCCTATTACTCAGAGTTAAGGGGAAAAGCTAATTATAAATTATACACATTCTATCTGGGCAATACTAAGTCACTAGGACAGACTTTAGGAAAATTCCAGCTAAACCAGTTCATTCTTTGAAGCATTAGGTCAATTATGAACATACCAACCCTCAGCTTGAATAGCTGCATATTCAGAAAGAACAAAAACATCTTCTGAAAAGCCTCTGTACGTGGTCTGTTAAAGGGCTTATTTGATACGAAGTAAGTTGAGAGAGACGAAGCTCCCTAGCGAATCCTAGGACAGGCTAAAACAGCTTCCTTAATAATTTTGGTACCTTCTCCCATTTGCTTTAAAAAAATATATATTTCCTATAAGCTTGCAGAGGTGGGAAAAAAGCAACTGAAAACAACACAAACAGGCTTTGTGAGCAAAGAGAATGCTTTGTAGGAGACACTTTAAGATGGCCTGTCACCTTGGCTCCAGGCTCTCCTGTTTCCCCACAGCCCTAAACCAGCCCCAGTGATCTGAATGCCATTTTCAAGGGAATCTGATTCCCTCTCACAAGCCTCTCTACTCCCCGCCCCTCATGGAGGTCACCTGCACTTCATCAGAAGGATGGGGTGACAGAGGTAAGAGAGACCACCGCACACCCCACAAAGGGTTAAGAACAGTGAAAGGGCCCCAGGACCCTGCTGTGTAAGCCAAGAGCAGAGGAAGGGCCGCTCCCTCTTTCTCCCTCCAAAGAGGCCAGAACCAAATGGGATCTTCCTCCCTCAATCCCCAGGGAAGCAGCCCCCAAACCACAGCATATGCATAACCCCTTTATTAATACAAAAGGATGCAACACACAAACTCACTTTTTTCACCAGGAATCTCAACTACAGGACTATAGGGAAACCGGAATTATACCATTAATTTGAATTAACGCTTAAGCACCCATCGTGTAACAGGCACTTTTGTAGGTTCTAGACCTCAGATACAGTCTTTTTATGGAGCTCACGTTCGGGAAGGGAAGAAGGACGATCATCAAATTAAAACACAGGTCCAGGGCTTCCCTGGTGGCGCAGTGGTTGAGAGTCCGCCTGCCGATGCAGGGGACGCGGGTTCGTGCCCTGGTCCGGGAAGATCCCACGTACCGCGGAGCGGCTGGGCCCATGAGCCATGGCCGCTGAGCCTGCGCGTCCGGAGCCTGTGCTCCGCAACGGGAGAGGCCACAGCAGTGAGAGGCCCGCATACCGCAAAAAAAAACAAAAACAAAAACAAAAGATAGGTCCAGAACAATGATAATGACCAGACGGAAAATAAAAAGCGGGAGACACGGCTGAGGGCGGAGGCAGCCGCTTTAGGTGGCGTGCTCACCGAGGAGGCTAGGTGTGGACCGAGACTCGGAGGACGAGCAGGGACCTCGCGTTCCAAGCAAAGAGAACAGCGAGTCAGAAGCCAAAGGCCTGAAGCACTCTCAGAAAAATCCTGAAGTACTAAGTACTTGCCTCTAATTCAGCAGAGGTCATAAAAGAATGTCCTGTAGAAAGGAGGGTATCGGGGAACCTGGGAGAGGTAGCTGAGCTTCAGGCAGGTCCCAGAGGAAAGCAGCAAAAGCAAACGTGGCTAAAATCTTCTCCCATCCACCCCACAAGGTTAATACTAATATGTTAAATCGGCAAATAAAGAAACTGGCTTGGGGAATTCCCTGCCCGTCCAGTGGTTGGGACTCAGGGCTTTCACAGCAGAGGGTGTGGGTTCAATCCCTCGTGGTGGAACTAAGGTCCCACAAGCCAAGTGGCATGGCCAAATTTAAAAAAGAAAAAAAAGAGACTGGCTCGGATTGGAACGGGACGAAGATCGAGATGACACAGCTGGTAATAAGCCAGGACAGTCACCACAGAGTTCAAACTCACTTACTAAGCCCCACCTCAGACACACTGTCCTTCCATCAGGGCTGAGAATGCAGCTTCCTCAGCCTCTGCAGAGCCCAAGGGCACAGGGAGCCACCAGGCCCCTCGGAGCCCTTGGCCCACTCTTCCTCCCAACCCACTACGAAAGCACTACAATCAGCTTATCCTCTAAGCTAGCTAAGACGGTGAAGGTCTGGGTCATCTGGGGGCCTGCCAGCCTCTCCACCTGACCCAGGACCTCCGTGGGGCCCGGCCGCTCACAGTGCCCCCTTGCCTCGGCTTCCTATTCAGCTGGCTCTTTCTGCCCCAGCTAAGCGCGTGCACTGGCTGGACTAGCACACACCTTCAAGAGACCCCTTTAGGTGCTGTCTCTGCAGTCCCAAGACTGTCAACATTCCCCCAGGTCCCACAACCGGCTGGGACCAAGCAACCCAGACGCCCACCCACCTAGCCTGCCAGATGCCACCTCCAGGAGGACATACTCTCCCTGTAGCTTTCACAGCCATCATTCTCATGTACATATCACAGGTCAGGGGTTATCTTAGGAGGATACCCGCTCAAGTGGGGGTAATAATAGTAATTAATAGGTTTTCACTAATCATTACTCTTGGTAAAAGTTTAACGAATACTAAAAAGTTTATTGGCATTACTCTGTCCACAGTTCCTGCCCATACTCCACAGCAGGGAGGAGGGCACATTTTAAGGAAGAGGGCCTTAGCGCCATTAGAGTGATATTATTTATCATCCAACCTAAGATACTCTTAGGAGTAAAACGGGGGTGCTGTTAATAATTACAGTGCGATAAGTGATGTAAACCAGGACCATCCTGGGCAAACCAAGAGTTGTGCCACCTGATAACAGGCGAAAAGAAAAACTTTTTTTAATAAACAGACTTAGAGGCAGATTGGTTCAAGATGGCGGAGTAGAAGGATGTGCGCTCACTCCCTCTTGTAAGAGCACTGGAAGCACAACTAACTGCTGGACAATCATCAACAGGAAGACACTGGAACTCAACGAAAAAAGATACCCCACATCCAAAGACAAAAGGAGAAGCTGCAATGAGACAGTAGGAGGGGCGCAATCACAATAAAATCAAATCACCAACTGGAGAACGATTATACCACAGAAGTCCACCCACTGGAGTGAAGGTTCTGAGCCCTAGGTCAGGATTTCCAACCTGGGGCTCCGGCAACGGGAGGAGGAATTCCTAGAGAATCAGACTTTGAAGGCTAGCAGGATTTGATTGCAGGACTTTGACAGGTCTGGGGGAAAGCCACTCCACTCTTGGAGGGCACACAAAAAGTCGTGTGTGCATCAGGACAAAGGGGAAGGAGCAGTGACCCCACAGGAGACTGGACCAGACCTACCTGCTAGTGCTGGAGGGTCTCCTGCAGAGGCAGGGGGCAGCTGTGGCTCATCACGTGGACAAGGACACTGGCAGCAGAATTTCTGGGAAGTACTCCTAGTTGTGAGCCTTCCCAGAGTCCGCCATTAGCCCCACCAAAGGGCCTGTAGGCTCCAGTGCTGGGTCACCTCAGGCCAAACAACCAATAGGGAGGGAACCCAGCCCCACCCATCAGCAGACAAGCATATTAAAGTTTTCCAGAGCTCTGCCCACCAGACCAACACCCAGCTCTACCCACCACCAGTCCCTCCCATCAGGAAGCTTGCACAAGACTCTTAGAAGAAGCTTGCACAAGACCCTCAAAATAAATGAAATAAATGAAATAAATGAAAAAGAAATGAAGGAAATGATTGCAAAGAACAATAAAACTAAAAGCTAACTCTTTGAGAAGATAAACAAAATTGATAAACCTTTCGCCAGACTCATCAAGAAAAAGAAGGAGAAGACTCAAATCAATAGAATTAGAAATGAAAAAGGAGAAGTAACAACTGACACTGCAGAAATACAAAAGATCATGAGAGATTACTACAAGCAACTCTACGCCAATAAAATGGACAACCTGGAAGAAATGGACAAATTCTTAGAAATGCACAACCTGCCAAGACTGAATCAGGAAGAAATAGAAAATATGAATAGACCAATCACAAGCACTGAAATTGAAACTGTGATAAAAAATCTTCCAACAAACAAAAGCCCAGGACCAGATGGCTTCATAGGTGAATTCTATAAAACATTTAGAGAAGAGCTAACACCCATCCTTCTCAAACTCTTCCAAACAATTTCAGAGGAAGGAACACTCCCAAACTATTCTATGAGGCCACCATCACCCTGATACCAAAACCAGACAAAGATACTATTAAAAAGAAAATTACAGGCCAATATCACTGATGAACATAGATGCAAAAATCCTCAACCAAATACTAGCAAACAGAATCCAACAACACATTAAAAGGATCATACACCATGATCAAGTGAGATTTATCCCAGGGATGCAAGGATTCTTCAATACACACAAATCAATGTGATACACCATATTAAAATGAAGAAAAACCACAAGATCATCTCAATAGATGCAGAAAAAGCTTTCGACAAACTTCAACATGCATTTATGATAAAAAAAACTCTCCAGAAAGTGGGCATAGAGGGAAACTACTTCAACATAATAAAGGCCATATATGACAAACACACAACCAACATCATTCTCAATAGTGGAAAGCTGAAAGCATTTCCTCTAAGATCAGGAACAAGACAAGGATGTCCACTCTCGCCACTATTATTCACCATACTTCTGGAAGTCCTAGCCATGACAATCAGAGAAGAAAAAGAAATAAAAGGAATACAACTTGGAAAAGAAGAAGTAAAACCGTCACTGCTTGCAGATGACATGATACTATACATAGAATCCTAAAGATGCCACCAGAAAACTACTAGAGTTAATCAATGAATTTGGTAAAGTTGCAGGATACAAAATTAATGCACAGAAATCTCTTGCATTCCTATACACTAATAATGAAAAATCTGAAAGAGAAATTAAGGAGACACTCCCATTTACCATTGCAACAAAAAGAATAAAGTAGCTAGGAATACACCTACCTAGGGAGACAAAAGACCTGTATGCAGAAAACTATAAGACACTGATGAAAGAAATTAAAGATGATAAAAACAGATGAAGAGATATACCATGTTCTTGGATTGGAAGAATCAACACTGTGAAAATGACTATACTACCCAAAGCAATCTACAGATTCAATGCAATCCCTATCAAATTACCAACGGCATTTTTTACAGAACTAGAACAAAAAATCTTAAAATTTGTATGGAGACACAAAAGACCCTGAGAATAGCCAAAGCAGTCTTGAGGGAAAAAAACGGAGCTGGAGGAATCAGACTCCCTGACTTCAGTCTATACTACCAAGATACAGTAATCAAGACAATATGGTACTGGCACAAAAAGAGAAACATAGATCAATGGAACAAGATAGAAAGCTCAGAGATAAACCCACGCACCTATGGTCAACTAATCTATGACAAAGGAGGCAAGGATATACAATGGAGAAAAGACAGTCTCTTCAATAAGTGGTGCTGAGAGAACTGGACAGCTACATGGAAAAGAATGAAATTAGAACACTCCCTAACACCATACACAAAAATAAACTCAAAATGGATTAAAGACCTAAATGTAAGACTGGACACTATAAAACTCTTAGAGGGAAACATAGGAAGAACGTCCTTTGACATAAATCACAGCAAGATCTTTTTTTCACCCACCTCGCAGAGTAATGGAAATAAAAACAAAAATAAACCAACAGGACCTAATGAAACTTAAAGACTTTTGCACAGCAAAGGAAACCATAAACAAGATGAAAAGACAGGGCTTCCCTGGTGGCGCAGTGGTTGAGAGTCCGCGTGCCGATGCAGGGGACACGGGTATGTGTCCTGGTCCGGGAAGATCCCACATGCCGCGGAGCGGCTGGGCCCGTGAGCCATGGCCGCTGAGCCTGCGCGTCCGGAGCCTGTGCTCCGCAACAGGAGAGGCCACAACAGTGAGAGGCCCGTGTACCGCAAAAAAAAAAAAGATGAAAAGACAACCCTCAGAATGGGAGAAAATATTTGCAAACGAATCAACGGACAAAGGATTAATCTCCAAAATATATAAACAGCTCATGCAGCTCAATATTAAAAAAACAAACAACCCAATCCAAAAATGGGCATAAGACCTAAATAGACATTTCTCCAAAGAAGCCATACAGATGACCAAGAGGCACATGAAAAGCTGCTCAACATCTCTAATTATTAGAGAAATGCAAATTAAAACTAGAATGAGGTATCACCTCACACCAGTCAGAATGGCCATCATCAGAAAACCTACTAACAGCAAATGCTGGAGAGGGTGTAGAGAAAAGGGAACCCTCCTGCACTGTTGGTGGGAATGTAAACAGATACAGCCACTATGGAGAACAGTACGGAGGTTCCTTAAAAAACTAAAAATAGAATTACCATATGACCCAGCAATCCCACTACTGGGCATATACCCAGAGAAAACCACAATTCAAAAAGACACATGAGGGCTTCCCTGGTGGCACAGTGGTTGAGAGTCCGCCTGCCGATGCAGGGGACACGGGTTCGTGCCCCGGTCCGGGAGGATCCCACATGCCGCGGAGTGGCTGGGCCCGTGAGCCATGGCCGCTGAGCCTGCGCAACCGGAGCCTGTGCTCCGCAACGGGAGAGGCCACAACAGTGAGAGGCCCGTGTACCGCAAAAAAAAAAAAAGATGAAAAGACAACCCTCAGAATGGGAGAAAATATTTGCAAACGAATCAACGGACAAAGGATTAATCTCCAAAATATATAAACAGCTCATGCAGCTCAATATTAAAAAAACAAACAACCCAATCCAAAAATGGGCATAAGACCTAAATAGACATTTCTCCAAAGAAGCCATACAGATGACCAAGAGGCACATGAAAAGCTGCTCAACATCTCTAATTATTAGAGAAATGCAAATTAAAACTAGAATGAGGTATCACCTCACACCAGTCAGAATGGCCATCATCAGAAAACCTACAAACAGCAAATGCTGGAGAGGGTGTAGAGAAAAGGGAACCCTTTTGTAGTGTTGGTGGGAATGTAAACAGATACAGCCACTATGGAGAACAGTACGGAGGTTCCTTAAAAAACTAAAAATAGAATTACCATATGACCCAGCAATCCCACTACTGGGCATATACCCAGAGAAAACCACAATTCAAAAAGACACATGAGGGCTTCCCTGGTGGCACAGTGGTTGAGAGTCCGCCTGCCGATGCAGGGGACACGGGTTCGTGCCCCGGTCCGGGAGGATCCCACATGCCGCGGAGTGGCTGGGCCCGTGAGCCATGGCCGCTGAGCCTGCGCAACCGGAGCCTGTGCTCCGCAACGGGAGAGGCCACAGCAGTGAGAGGCCCGCGAACCACAAAAAAATAAAAGACACATGCACCCCAATGTTCATTGCAGCTCGATTTACAATAGCCAGGTCATGCAAGCAACCTAAATGCCCATCGACAGATGAACGGATAAAGAATTTGTGGTATATATATACAATGGAATATTACTCGGCCATAAAAGAAGAATGAAATTGGGTCACTTGTAGAGACGTGGATGGATCCAGAGTCTGTCACACAGAGTGAAGTAAGTCAGAAAGAGAAAAACAAATATCGTATATTAACGCATATATGTGGCATCTAGAAATATGGTACAGATGAACCGGTTTGCAAGGCAGAACTAGAGACACAGATGTAGAGAACAAACGTATGGACACCAAGGGGGGAAAGTGGGGCGGGGGAGCGGGGGTGGTAGGATGAATTGGGAGGTTGGGATTGACATATATACACTATTATGTATAAATTAGGTAACTAATAAGAAACTGCCGTATAAAATAAATAAATAAAATTCAAAAAAAATACTTAGAACAGGGCTTCCCTGGTGGCACAGTGGTTGACAGTCCGCCTGCCGATGCAGGGGACATGGGTTCGTGCCCCAGTCTGGGAAGATCCCACATGCTGCGGAGCGGCTGGGCCCGTGAGCCATGGCTGCTGAGCCTGCACGTCCGGAGCCTGTGCTCCGCAATGGGAGAGGCCACAACAGTGAGAGGCCCGCATACCGCAAAAAAAAAAAAAAAAAAAAAAACTTAGAACCTCAGGCAATCAAAAATTTTACTATTAATCTGATTTTGTATCAAATCAAGGTATGTTTGTTTCCCCTTTTTTGGGCGGAAGAGCAGGAGGGAGGCTGCTAGACCAAATCATTTCCTTCCACTATAAAAAGGTGCAGGAATTCCCTGGTGGTCCAGTGGTTAGGACTCTGCACGCTTACTGCCGAGGGCCTGGGTTCAATCCCCGGACAGGGAACTAAGATCCCAGAAGCTGCGTCGCCCGGCCAAAATATAAAATAAATAAATAAACAAAATTTAAAACAAAAACAAAATAAAAAATGCAAGCGCAACAACACTAGGATCCTGGCCTGTCAGAAGACCAGGATATGAAGAGCACAAACCCTTTTGTCTACAATCAAGCCAAATTCTAAAGTCCATCGGGAATCCAGGGACACTTCAGAAATAAAGATTGGATTTGGACATAAACACCAGATTGCTAAACCCAGCAAAGAAGCCATCATTTGTAGTCCGATATGCTTTTGGAGGTGCACTTCTTAAGGGATTTAGAGAATTTCTGCACAAACTGAGATAAAATGTAGTTTTCCAAGCACCACCTGGTTCTATTCTAGTCTGAGATCACAGCAGCTCCTGAAACTCAGTGTAAGTCTTCCTCCTCTGCCTTCCAAGGACCTCTGGCACCGGACTTGCAACATCTGAAACTGAGACAATACCACCCCTTCCCCGTTTACAAAGTTGTGTTGGTTTGGGCACAAAATTGTTTAACCTCTCCGCACCTCTGTTTCCTCAGCTGGAGGCAAAGAACGTGGCTGCCCTCGGCCGGGCTTTTACAAACGTTAACCACGGTTGCGGCAGCATTGCACCTGGCATTACCGGAATCTGCTTAAGGTCGGAAAGTACCCCGCAAAGCCCCCGCGGGTCCTGGAGTGCTCAGAGTGGCTCTGCAGAGGATGCGAGGAGACACTGCCTCTTGCGAGGGCAGCTGAGAGGGGGATGGAGGCGGGCGGGGCGAAGTCCCCTGGTAACCCGCAGTCCGCACCTTCAAAGATCACCCAGCGTCACTGCACATGGATTTTCGTGGAACTCAGTAGACGGGGCCAACTTTCTGAGGACGGAGGGGAGCGGGGCAGAGAGAAAAATAAAGCAGAGAACACCGGAGAAGGCAGGACGAGGAGGCAGAAAAAGACCCGCGGGAGGGAGCACAGAAGCGGCCGGAAGTGTGGAGTTAAGACCTCCGGCCAGCGGCGGCGCTGCGTGCTTCCTGCCCCCTGGAAGGCAGGACTCGGCGGCCTCACTCAGGTCCACAGTCTCCAGCACGCTCGGCGCCGTGGGTCCTTCCACACACGGGGCGCTGCAGCGGTGCTCATGTGCACCCCTTAGGGCCTTGAAATCCTTGCCAGGAACTCAGCCTAAACATGCGAGACAGAGGACACCGCACAGTGGCTTAAACCACAGCGGCTCTGTCTGCGTGACCCTGCGCAGCGTTTTCTTCAACCTGCCTGGGCCTCCCTTGTTCGCCTGTCACCAGCTTCTCAGAGTAATCAGACTTTCCCAGAGAGTCAGCTGGCTCAGCCGGCCTCGGGGTCACCTGCAGTTGGCAGGCTGAGTTCCATCTCTCCAACACAGCCCTCCCCCGCCCCGTATACCACCTTTTGCACAAGCCGCATTCAGCGGTAGCTGCTCGTTACTCCCTTTGCTCTGCCCTAAATAAACAGGCCAGTTCCCAGAAATCAAAGGCAGCTAATGCCCTCTCTGTGTTTGAGTTGGCTGCTCTGTGGGATTCCTTCCTGCTGCACCTCATCCTTCCTGGAAGGGTTTCTTAGAAAATGTGTCTCCCCCTTATAAGGAATCCCTCCCCATGAAGGGGCTGGAATTTCCCTTCAAAAGACTTCAATTGACTTTCTGAGTGGCTCCTACCAGAGATGACCAAAATCCACTCAAGAGAGGAAGGGAGGGCTTCCCTGCTGACGCAGTGGTTGAGAGTCCGCGTGCCGATGCAGGGAACGCGGGTTCGTGCCCCGGTCCGGGAGGATCCCACATGCCGCGGAGCGGCTGGGCCCGTGAGCCATGGCCGCTGAGCCTGCGCGTCCGGAGCCTGTGCTCCACAACGGGAGAGGCCACAACACTGAGAGGCCCGCGTACCGGAAAAAAAAAAAAAAAAAAAAAAAGAGGAGGGAGGAGGGAGGAGGGAGGAGGGAGGAGGGAGGAGGGAGGAGGGAGGAGGGAGGAGGGAGGAGGGAGGAGGGAGGAGGGAGGAGGGAGGAGGGAGGAGGGGAATCCTAATTTGGCTTCCTCAAAGGGACTACTCTTCTCTTTAAAATATTTGTTGAAGGAAAAACTAGGACTACATCATATTCTAAGGGGGGAGAAGAAAGGATTTTGAGTTTGCCTGAGAATAGTAGAACCATCTTTTTTCGACTATTAATATCAGATACATTAGGGACTTGTATGGGGTTTTCCCAAAAGCAAAAGAATTTGGGAAACTGTCATGTAGATGAAAAAGAGAAAGTTTAGAGCATGAGTCTGAGTTACCTCAAGCCCGAAAGAACAGAAGAGCTTACACTGGATAGCCTTATGCCAAAGATGTCCCCACCTCGTGCTGGGGGAACGAACAGCAACAATGAGTAATCTAATTTCTAGAGCAATAAATTATACTTGCAATGCCCAGCCTGCCTGTCCAGGGACAGAATGCACTCTCCCCTCCCAAGTACAGCACTCAAAGGGTTTATGAAGATCGGCTACATGTATGTTTGAAGACGTAGGAATTATACCTGAATTCAACTCAAAAAAATATGTGAGGGCAGGTCTCTAATAAGCAGATGGAGTAGCGGGTAAGGCTTGTGGGGTCAGAATCCTTGGTGAGTCCAGTCTAACGGGACAAACTACCACAATACAAAGCAGCTCTGATCAGTGACCAGTAGTACTAACTCCAACCAAGCCCTTCATGGGAAACAGGAGCTGCTCATGTGCTCAGGCTAACAAAGTACCACACACAGGGTGACTTAGACAAGAGAAATTTATTCTCACAGCTTTGCCAGCTAGAAGTCCAAGATCAAGGCACTGGCGCTGCTAATGAAAGAGGGAAGCTGCCAAAAGTTGACTTGGGCAGTCCTGGCCACATTGCTCTGCTGAGAAATTGCTTTCCAGAAGACTTCTGACAGATGTAGCAACACCACCTTATAATTTTCAAAGTGCTTCCACAGACAGCAGCCCAGTTCTGAGTATAAATTACATTCCCCTTTGTTGCTTTTTTTCATATATCTTAATTTCTGCGGGACAGTTACTAACGGGTCACTTCTCCATACAGCAGAGACGGATATTATACACTGCACTACTTCCCACATTACTTCCCTGCTGCCTTGCCCTGCTTGATTGGAAGTGAGGGAGAAAAATAAGTATATGGAACTTTATTCGTTCATTGTACTAAATCTAAAATCTAATTTTTAGAACACATTGTGAGTAGGTTTAATTTTGCCAGCTTCTAAAAGAGGGTACCAAAGCCCAGAGTGGTTAAGTGTTTTGCCTAAGGTCACACAGCTAGTAAGATCCCAGACTAGGACCCCTGGCTCCAGTCTGATGCTCTCTCCTTATACTCAGCTTGCTCCGATCTAAGACGGAGGTGTCAGCAACTCCAAGTTAGAAAAACTCAGATTAAGACTAAAGTAATTTACAATCACTGAATAAGCCTATTAAGGGCAAGATGCTCAGCTAGGCACTGAGAGATGCCAAAGACACTAGTCTCTCTGCCCTTGAAGAGCTAACAATATAGTTTTTTTTCTTTTTTAAGTCACAAATGAATAAAGACTTAAATAACACTTGATCATTTAAAGCAATAAAAAGACATGATAGGACTTCCCTGGTGATGCAGTGGTTAAGAATCTGCCTGCCAATGCAGGGGACACGGGTTCGAACCCGGGCCCGGGGAAGATCCCACATGCCGCGGAGCAACTAAGCCCGTGCGCCACAACTACTGAGCCTGTGCTCTAGAGCCCGCAAGCCACAACTACTGAGCCCATGTGCCACAACTACTGAACCCACGTGCCACAACTACTGAACCCACATGCCACAACTACTGAAGCCCACGCTCCTAGAGCCTGTGTTCCGCAACAAGAGAACCCACGACAATGAGAAGCCCGTGCACCACAACGAAGAGCAGCCCCCACTCACCACAGCCAGAGAAAGCAGCAAGGAAGACCAAATGCAGCCAAAAAAAAACAGGACAGACACCTTTCTATATTTACAGAGAGAGAAAAGAGTGCACACTGCCTAGTTGAAGAATCCCTTCAATAGAAGTTAAAAGAAGTAGCCAACTGGGTTTATCACCTAATCTCAGTCACATCCTGACCAACAAAACACACCAATAAGGGTCTGCAAATAAAAGCAATTTATTGGGTGAGCAATTTTACGCTCATGAGCTTTTTGTTGACAAGTGTGAGATTTCCACTCCATTACCCTTATAGGCTCAATCAATCCAGGCATTCTTGTCTGCCCAGGGTGAGGAAATAAACACAGCGACACAGATGCCATAGCTCATTCTCTGGAATGTGTCATCCTGACTCAACTCTGAGCTCCTCAATGTCCTGCTTTGGCGAGATGAGGACCAAACCAGGTTCAACAAGCGTTTACTACAAGGACCCAAGGACCAAGTATATCTAAGATCCCCACCCATAGGAAGCTCTCTTCCTCCACAACACCTTGCTGAGTCCCACAGGGATGAACAAGCCAGTTGTTCTCCCGCTTTGAGAGGAACTTAGAAAAGGGAGTGCAGGTGAGGGCAGACCAGAACCCCCAGCCACAAAAACGAAAATTTGCACAGAAAAATGTCTGACCTTTGCAAACTGTTTTTAATCAGGGGTTCTTGGTCTTCTTTGTCCATCAGAAACTCGTAGGGAACCTTTTAAAAATATTGATACCTGGGTTCCAGGCCCTGAGATGATGATTCAAATTGGCCTAATGGGAGGGACCAGGCATTCAACTTTTAGGGCTGCCCAGGTGATTCAGTCATACTGAGGGCTGAAACTGCTGTACACTCAATAGCAGGAACTTAAGATAAAATTAAGAGCTAGCAAGTTTAACAGATAATACATGCCAACAATTGTTTGAAGAAGGTAATTTCCAAGTATATTTAGGAAAGGCAGCACCAAGAGCCAGCCTGCAATCATTAAGAGGAAATCATATCAAACTAACCTCAAGTGTTCTCTTTGTAGGGTTTCAGAACAACTACCCAGTAGATAAGAGACCTCTGAACTCCCGACCTCTCCTGATACCTGTGTCAAGTTCACCCACTGCCCACGGTGTTCATTAGCAGATTGGCCATAACCTGGAGGACAGTCCCAGGACCTGTCCTTTCTCAAGTAAAGACAACAAAAGTTTTCAAAGCACTTTCTACAGGCAACAATGAGACGTTGAACTCTGACATCAACAAAATAAATGAACTTAAAACCAGATAAAACAGACGTTTGTATGGGGATGCACTGTGAAGTCAGTTGACCATGGGTCCAATATATCTCAACTGTATGCATTGCTGATGATGCCCTAATTTTATCTCCAGCTCAGACTTCTTCTGTGAGCCCTTGACTCATGACCCGCTCAACCTCTCCCACGTGTACCAGGCATCTCAAACTTAACTCGGTCAAGACCAAACTCTTGGTCTTCTCCAACCCATTCCTCTTGCATGCTTCAGCATTTCATTTAATGGTGACTCCATCCTTGCAGGTGCTCGAGCCAAATCCACAGAGGTAACCTTGAAAGTCACTTCCGCTCAAGTCCCACCATCAAAGCCAACCCGCTCTCCCACAGCTCCACCTTTAAATAAGCTCTTCCCTGAACCCAGCTACTCACCACTGCCACTCCTTCCATCCTGGTCAAAGCCACTATCATCTCTGGCCTGAACTACTGTGAAAGCTCCTGCCAGTCTCCCCATTTCTGCCCATAACTTTCCTTAGTCGACTTCCAGTACAGCTGCCAGAAGTGATCTTACTAAATCCTGAGCAAATCATGTCACACCTCTTCGCAAAACTTTTCAGTAGACTCCACCCACGCAGAGTGAAGCCCAAGTCCTCCAACGGCCAACGGAGTCCCCATCATCTCTTGTCTTACACTTGTCCTTCCCCCTGAATGTGCACAGCTCACTCCATCACCTCCTCCAGGTCATCTCTCTGGAGTGTTGTCTTCTCTGTGAAGCTCCCCCTGGCCCCCCTAAAACTGTCACCTCCCTTCCCCACACACACTCCTGATCCCTTTCCCCGTCTTATCATTCTCTCTTCTCAGCACTCATAACCATCTGACATACTATATGTTACTTATTCACCTTTTCTAGAGCTTAAGTTACATGAAGGCAGGGACTGTTACCTCTTTTGCTCACTACTATTTCCCAAACATCTAGAACAGGGCAGCAAACATTTTCTGTAAAGAGCTAGATCATAAACATTTTAGGCTTTGCAGGTCACAGTCTCTGTTGCAACTTCGCATCTGTTGCAACATTCACGCTCATGAATGAGCATAGCTGTGTTTCAATAAAACTTCATTTACAAAAGCAGACAGTAGGCTGGACTTGACCTGTGGGTCATAGTTTGCCAACACGTGGTCTAGAACATAACCTGGAACACATCAAGCACGCAAATTATTTGTTATATTGTCTAAGTAATTAGTTAAAACACTACCTCTGATCAGATCAAACCTGTCCAGTTCCAGATGCCACATGAGAATAAAGATGTTGATACTAAAGAGCATTCAGGGGCTTCCCTGGTGGCGCAGTGGTTAAGAATCCGCCTGCCAATGCAGGGGACACGGGTTCGAGCCCTGGTCCGGGAAGATCCCACATGCGGTGGAGCAACTAAGCCCGTGCTCCACAACTACTGAGCCTGCGCTCTGGAGCCCATGAGTCACAACTACTGAGTCCACGTGCCACAACTAGGGAAGCCCGCACACCTAGAGCCCATGCTCCACAACAAGAGAAGCCACCACAATGAGAAGCCCGTGCACCACAACGAAGAGTAGCCCCCGCTCGCCACAACCTGAGAAAGCCCGCACACAGCAACGAAGACCCAATGCAGCCAAAGATAGATAAATAAATAAATAAATTTATTTTAAAAAGAAACCTTAGTAAAGAGCATTCAGTTCAACCAGATGGAAGAGGGCCTGAAAACCCTGCCACTTAAAAAGGCAGCATGGGGGCTTCCCTGGTGGCACAGTGGTTAAGAATCCACCTGGCAATGCAGGAGACATGGGTTTGAGCCCTGGTCTGGGAAGATCCCACATGCCGTGGATCAACTAAGTCCATGCGCCACAACTACTGAGCCTGCACTCTAGAGCCTGCGAGCCACAACTACTGAAGCCCGTGTGCCACAACTAGGGAAGCCCGCACACCTAGAGCCCATGCTCCACAACAAGAGAAGCCACCACAGTGAGAAGCCCGCGCACCGCAACGAAGAGTAGACCCCACTCGTCACAACTAGAGAAAGCCTGCGTGCAGCAACGAAGACCCAACGCAGGCAAAGATAAATTAATTAAATAAATTTTTTTAAAAAAAGGCAGCATGGAAACTGGAGACAGTTCTCTGAAAAGATTTAATGGGTCCGTAAAGCCCATCTCCGAATACCAGAAGGCCCCCATACGAAGATGGGGAGTCAAATTCCTGCGTTGACCAAAAAACATAAAAGGAGACACAGATGGGTACAAATTGGTCAGAAAGAAAACTGGCTCAATACACCATACTCTGTTATTTTAATATGAAGACATAAGAGCAGTAAATTTCCCCACTGCACAATGTCTGGAAGAGATTCCTGTATTCAGTATGGACTAGAAGCTCTCTCCCTTCCAACCCTCTGATCTCATAACATTGGAAGGAGGGCAGACAGGAGCTTGTTTCGGGAAAAGACCAGCTGGGGACTAGCCACGTGAAGAGATCAGCACAGAAGTGGCCAAGAAACCAGGAAATGGAATAAGAAGCGAAGTCAGAAACCACAGACGGGCTACAGATGTCCGTCAGGAGAACAGGGCGGCGAGGGGAAAGGATCAGAGAAGTCTGCAAGCCGTCAGGGATGAACCAGGGGAGGGTGTGACCTTGGAGAACCGCAAACACCACCAGACGGGAGGGGGGCATCCCCACACTTCTTTCTATTCTCGGGACATACTACCACCTTCTGCAGAACTCTGTGTCCCGCGTGCGCCCGTCTCCTGCCTGGGACGAGTCCCCTCCTCCCCCGTCCAACCGCTCCTCAAAACCCTGCATCGGTCAGTGCACACCTTCTTCACACCCTCCTGCAGCACACACCATCTGGGAAATAGACCGTGTCAACTTACAAACGAAAAAGTTAGCTTACAACCGCTAACAAGAAGGTGGCATGGCTATCTTTTAACATTTGTTTACTGCTTGCTATCTGCCAGACACTGTTCTCAATGTTTCACCAGCGTTTGGTTCATTTAATGCTCTCCGCAACCCTGTGAGGTGCGTGCGATGGTCAGGTAAGTTGCAGAGGTCAGATCTATACCCAGGCAATCTGGCTTCAGATGGGGCACTGCTCCACCGAACCCGACCTGGATGAGGACTCAGTGTTGTATAAATGAGCCTCTGGCAGTGGTGCTGGGAAAACAACATGGGCATCGGGCTGCTGTCCCGCATTTATTCCCACAGCCCCGGTAACACAACGGCTCGCTCAGCGGCAGCTGCCTTTCAGCAGGCAGGAGCCCAGGCCTGGGGCTGATGGCCCTGCAAAGGCAGGACAGCTGTAAGGTCGGCCTCAACTCATCAGACAAGCCCAGCTGTGTAAGAAATGAGGAGCGATGAGGCTCAGAAACGAGATTCTGAAGGATCCTTGAAGGCCATGCTAAAGATTTACTCTTTTTGTAAAATAAATTTATTTATTTATTCATTTATTTAATTTTTGGCTGCATTGGGTCTTCGTTGCTGCACGCGGGCTTTCTCTAGTTGCAGTGAGCGGGGGCTACTCTTTGTTGCGGGGCGCAGGCTTCTCATTGTGGTGGCTTCTCTTGTTGCAGAGCACAGGCTCTAGGCGCGCGGGCTTCAGTAGTTGTGGCACACGGGCTTCAGTAGTTGTGGCTCACGGGCTCTAGAGTGCAGGCTCAGTAGTTGTGGCGCACGGGCTTAGTTGCTCCACCGCATGTGGAATCTTCCCGGACCAGGGCTCGAACCCGTGTCCCCTGCATTGGCAGGCAGATTCTTAACCACTGCGCCATCAGGGAAGTCCAAGAATTACTCTTGAGAGCAGGAGGAAGGAGATTTTTAAGCAGGGGGATGGCATGGATTTGTTTTAGGGGAAAGAATGGTAGCAGGAGGACCCGTGGGGGAGACGTGAAGCCAAGACTGTTGGGTGAGGACGGAACGGGGCGGGGAGGGACACAAGTTCCAGAAGGGTGGCATCTCTGTGGTCCCCTGTCCTGTGAATTCCACACATCCACACTCAGGAAACAGCTGCTGAATGAGTGAATGAATGAATGACTCCAAAGGCATGTCTAAAGTTGAATCAACAGGATCTGATGCCAGCAAATGAGGCTGAAGAAGTCAAGGGGAACTGACAGGTTGATGCCTTCAGAGCTGGAGGAATAAGGATGCCAACAACCCAGTCAGCAATTCGGGCAGCAGCATAACAAACAGAACATAGGAAAACATGCTCCAGATGCATGCCTATGTAAAGAGCATATTCAGTCACTAACATGAGTTTTAACTGTCAGCATATTCATTTATTATTCACCCAACCTGTGGGAGCTAAAGCCAGGCAGACAGGACAATGAGCACTGCCAGCATCCGGGGTGTGCTGAGGATGTGGGTGGAGGCCCAGCTGGGGCCTTCAGACCTCCCAGCTATGAGGCTCCTCTCTGGACCTGGATTTCCTCATTCATAGGATGCCTGCATCACTGACTCATAGGAATGTCTGAGGGTTAAATGAGACATTAAAAATAATAACAGGGACTTCCCTGGTGGCGCAGTGGTTAAGAGTCCACCTGCTAATGCAGGGGACGCAGGTTCGATCCCTGGTCTGGGAAGATGCCACATGCCACAGAGCAACTAAGCCCGTGCGCCACAACTACTGAGCCTGCGCCACAGCTACTGAAGCTCATGTGCCTAGAGCCCAGGCTCTGCCATAAGAGAAGCCACCGCAATGAGAAGCCCACGCACTGAAAGGAAGAGCAAGCCAGCGGGCAGCAACGAAGACCCAATGCAGCCAAAAATAAATAAATAAAAATTTTTTTAAAGTAAAAATAATGAGCAAGATTCTGAGCCCAGAGGAAGCATTCAATAGGTGTTAGTGGTTATGTGTATTTTTATCTAAATGGTTCCATCTCTGAGGACTAATTGCATGTAAGTGCTGTGAATAAACTTAAAATGCAGGTCCCTTCCACACCTACCAGAATCAGAATACCTTGAGGCAGGGAGGGAAAGAGCCCTGCATCTGCATTTTTAACAGCACATCAGAAAATACTGCTGAAAATGGGAAAACATGAGTTAACAGCTGAAGAAAGTATTCAGTTTACCCCCTGCCATTTTCAGTTATCCCTAGGTATTTACCTAACATAAAGAGATCTTAAAAGGAATAATCTTTGAATGGACCTAAAAGTTACCTTCCTGTCTTCAGGCATCCCCTGGCCCCAACAACCTGAGGCCATAACTCTGGACTGGGTCACATGCATTAGGATTATCTCCAGCCTCCCAATTTTAAGCCAGGGGAGGCTGAGATTCACTTGCATGTAGCTACATAGAACTGCAGGGCCGAAGATAAGACCTGAGTCCATCCAAACCTAAGTCCAGACCTTCCCACTGCATTACAGGTAGTCACCTTCATTTTATCCATGGTGGACACAGAAAACACTTACAAGGACTTATCTCACACAAAGAGGAAACCCATGGAAACAGCCTCATGGTAAGAGGGACAGGGTTCCCTGGATCCATCAAAAAGTTACAGGCAAGATTTAGGATGAAGGTGTTCCACACCCCACGTAGCAGACATAGCCTGGGGGACAGACAGGGAAGGGTAAAAAAATTAACAAACAGAAACGTCAATTAAATAGTTGGGAGACCAGGAGGGGGAGCTCTCACGCCTGCAAAACTATCAGAGCCCAAAGGCAAGCAGACAGACTCCTCTTCTTTCCTGCCAAGGACTCAGGCAATGAAAAGCCATGGGGCTTCCTGGTGGCACGGTGGTTAAGAATCTGCCTGCCAACACAGGGCACACGGGTTCGAGCCCCGGTCCAGGAAGATCCCACATGCCACGGAACAACTAAGCCCGTGTGCCACAACTACTGAACCTGTGCTAGAGCCCGTGAGCCACAACTACTGAGCCCACGTGCTGCAACCACTGAAGTCCGCGCACCTAGAGCTCGTGCTCCGCAACAAGGGAAGCCACCGCAATGAGAAGCCCGCGCCACAACGAAGAGTAGCCCCCGCTCGCCGCAACTAGAGAAAGCCCGCCCACAGCAACAAAGACCCAAAGCAGCCAAAATAAATAAATTTATTTTTAAAAAAAGGAGAAAGAAAAGCCATGGACTCTGCTTACGACAACAGCCCTCACAACTCTTTTCCCCTCTATAAGAGTTCTCCTTCCCCTGCCCTTTGGAGACGTACACATGGCTCGCCATGGCTGCAGACCCTGAATTGCAACTCTCTGCTGATCCCAAATAAACCCATATTTGCTGGAGAAATATCTGACAGTCTGTTTCACATCAACAAAGGGAAGGGAGTCAACACATTGGGGGACCCCTGGAAGACTCAGAAAGGCAAATTATCCACGTGACACATCTGAATGGACACTAGTTGATACCTCTCAGGCTGAGCAGATGAGGACTATAAAGACCCCAAAAATCAAGAAGATACTATAGGAAGTAAACTTAAATTTGTTACACTGTGTATTCCACTGTAAGGACTTAGTAGTAAATTTTAATACAACTTTAGGGTGTTCATCTTCCATGGTGCTGGGGTTATTGTATAACATTGCCAAAATGAATCAAACTAAACACCTAAGAAAGGGGAACAAACCAAAGTCAGAGAAAGAGCCCTGAAAAGCTCACCCAGCCTGCATCGACAACATGTGGATTTCTGACTGCTGACAAAGAGCACCAAGACTCTAACAAGTAGTGGTATGAAAATGGTGCAAAGAATCCTAGTTTGGAATTACACATTTCTGTGCATTCACGATCAGCATTTACTGAGGGCCTAACAGGACCAACCTCCCTAAACATCTCAGCACTCAGCCAGCTCACATCCCCCTTCATTCATCAGCTTCTCTGACAAGAGTCTCCAGAGATTCTCTCTGGACACCAGTGGCAGTTTCCACAACAGCACTCCCTTTGCAAGGTGACAGTTCACCAGCTGAGACGTGGTCAGCGTCGGGGGAGCTACAATTTAACCACTGCCTCATGGGCCAAGTGCATCTGGCCCAAGACACTGTTCAACCCTCACCTCTGGGGACAGGTCCCGCACTAACCCCCAAACTGCTGGCCTCTGGGACGAGGGTGGGAGAGGAGTACAGAGCACACCCCAGAGGCCTGCAGTGCAGGACAGCGGGAACAGGACCAGGAAGAGTCTCAGCAGACTGGACACGGTTCATAATTTATGCCACTTATTTCCAATAATGGGGATGAGCAGGAATCGTTCAATAAACCACGATAGGAAGATGGGCTGTTTCAGAAAAAATGGGGCCTATCTTATATCTAACACTAAGAGAAATTCTAGCTGGCTTTATTGTTAGAAACGAAACAAGAAGTAAAGTAAAATGCTTACAGAGATTTAGATGATGCTGGGTTTTAGAAAAGGTATTACAAAAGCAACAGGAGAAACCAAAAAGAAAAGTTTGATATATTTAATGATATGTAATTTAAAACCTCTAAGCTAAATTAAGAGAAATGAAAGTCTGGAAAATTATAAGCACTATTACAAGTTATTTCAAAGATATAAATACCTCATAGGAAAAAATCTATTAATACACAATTCAAAAAAACACAAATAAATGGTCAACAGACACCAAAAAAAGGTTCCATTTCTGCAAATCAAATAAATTCAAATTAAAACTGTTTGATATTGGGGGACTTCCCTGGCGGACCAGTGGTTAACGCTCCACGCTTCCAATGCAGGGGGCGCGGGTTCCATTGCTGGTCGGGGAACTAAGATCCCACATGCCTCGTGGCGTAGCCAAAAAAAACAAAGCAAACAAACAAACAGAAAAAACGAGTTTGATATTATTTTTAACTTTAGACCCAGAAAAATGTAATTCACGTACTCAAAGCTGACAATGAAATGAGCTCACAAACAGCTATTAAGAGGGCAAATTGGCCCAAACCTGATGGAAAACAATGTAGCCTTTCACTGGTTATTTTACTTCTGAGAATATAGAAAAAGGAAAGATGCACCAAAATACAAGGTCATGGATATATATCACATCATAATTAGCAATATAACTGTGCTAGACAAAAGTGAAAGACTGCATAAACTGCAATTAAATACCATGTTTTAATACCATGCTTATTTAATGCCGTAAGTAAATGTTAACCATAGAAAATTAAGAAGGGTTCAGGATTCAAAACTATTTCCTTTTATAGAAAAGATGAATGTGGGCACGAGGTGTGCATAAAGATTTCTAGGAGAAAGACTAAGAAACAACCAAAATATCAGCAAGTGTACTTGGCTAATAGAAACCATCCTTATTCTTTTCGTCTTGCTCTATAGTTTTAAATTTTACAGAAATAGAAAAATATATATTATTTTCTAAAATCCACAAAAATTATCAATAGCCATACTGTATGACCCCTTAGATCCTACGTGCGCAGACTGTGCTGTGGAAACACTAAACCCCAGATGAAATTTAAGAAGCACATACCCAATGAGAAGATGAAAACTTGACTTTTCTCTACAAGGTGGGCCTTCTCTTTGGGCGGAACTTCCTGGCTGGGCTCATTTCAGCTTTCCCGTGACAGCCAAGTTGGGGACACAAGGAAATCACTAAGGCACCTCAGACTTTGAATACAGGATGGCAATCACGGTCAACAACTAACTTCGCAAAGTCTGGACCCTGCCCCCACCTTCTTTCTTACTTTGGCCGCGTGGCATACGGGATCTTAGTTCCCGGACCAGGGATCAAACCCGTGCCCCTTGCAGTGGAAAAGCGGGGTCTTAACCACTGGACTGCCAGGGAAGTCCTGGACTCCTTTTTAAAAGTTAATACTGAAGTAACAATGCCAATGGGAGAAGTGACTTAAAGCTGTAGCCAGCACCAACCTTCCATCAGAATCACCTGGAGTGCTTATGCAAGAGGGAAGAGATAGGGGAACCTATGTATATGTATAACTGATTCACTGTTATAAAGCAGAAACTAACACACCATTGTAAAGCAATTATACTCCAATAAAGATGTTAAAAAAAAAGAATCACCTGGAGTGCTTGTTTAAACCCCATCCCAAGAGTTTCTAATTTTACAGAACTGGCCTAGAATGAGTGCAGCGGAATTTGCATTTCTAACAAATGCCCAGGTGATGAGAATGCTGAGTACCATACTTTGAGAACAGTCGCCCTTTAGCTTGTTTATAGAGATGTATCCCATACCATGACCTCCAACAGCTGCTAAGAACTTCCCTTGAGAAACTCCTGCCAACAAGAACAAAGATGTGTTTGCAATCGCCTTCTCTGTGCGTTTACCAACGAGTATACAAACAGAAGCAGCTCAGAACTGCAGTTACATACACAGGGAACACAGGCTTATGAGACAGACTGCCTAGTTTACGGCCCCTCTCCACCACTTACTAGCTGTGTGATGGTAGACAACTTATTCAAACTCTCTGCTTCAGTGCCTTCAGCTGTAAAATAAGAGATAATAGGTCCTTGACCTCCAGTAGGAAAACTGGAAACGGGTGCCTACCAAAATCAGTGAGAAGTCCTCACCTTCCCATTTCCATTCGCACACATTTTCAAAGTCCACCAACAGAATGGGCTTGGAGAGTTCCTTGCCCTGCCTGAAGTTACCGTAACCACACCCATGTTTCTTCTTCTAGGCCCCTCTTGAGCCTGAAATACACAAACTGAATACACCACCATCAAAACAAGCATAGGAGCTCCCATCCCCGGGGGATCCCCTAGGCTGTCCCATTAAAAACAGGAAATAGAATATATGGGAAAGATGAATGGGTTAGGGTCCTGAAACAAAAGATCTAATCATCAAGCAAGTGTGACTGAAGTCCAGAGGTTGAAGTTAGTAGTCCCAGCTACTAGATGGAAAACTTCAGTTAAGAGCTTCTCTCTGAGCCGTTTTTCATTGGTGTTTCCTCTCAACTCAAGGACTCTTTAGTGGTTTCAAGACGATAGGACTCCTGGGCAGACCACCTGCACCAAGACCACAGAACACTTCTCTGAAGGCTAGAGACCTGGATAAGACCCCACAGACTTCAGGGACCCCATCCCCAGAGTGGTCCTCAAAGGTGGAAGTGTAAAGATTCCCAATAGGGAAAGAGCTGGTCAAATACACACTCCAGTCGTGGCTGTGAGTCCCAAGCAAAAGCAAAACGTGTTCTCGAATAGTGTCCCCCGATCATTAAATACAAATTAAGAGTGTTTTTTAATCCACTAGAAATTTGCCTTAACTACGTACCAGGACACTGAGAGACGCACACGGAGAGAGGGAGGGAGGGAGACAGGGTCACAGACACAGAGGGAGCCCGGAGGAGTTGGAACGCTGCTGTCACAGAAGACACAAGGAATATGGTGAAAGGTGGGGACATTGTTGGAAAACGGCGACTGGTCCAGGGCACTAATCACATAAAGGAAGCTGTTCATAAGCTGCCTGCTTACGAAAAAAAGAAACAAGGGTGCAGTTCAGAGGTGGAGTCGGGGGGTGGGGAGGGGGCAGTCCCTCCTCCCGCGGGCGGCCGGTTCCCCGCGGGCAGCCTCGGGTCTCAGCCTCCCCGCCGCCTGCTCCCGCCTGCTCCCGCCGCTCCCGGGAACTGGAAGCTGGCGGGGCAGCGAGCGGAAAGGCAGGGACACCCGGCGCCGCCGCCGCCGCCAGGTCCCAATGACCGGCCCTCTTCCCCGCCGCCGCGCGCAGGCGGGTACCAGGCGGCTAGTGCGGGGCGGCCCCGCCGGCAGCAAGAAGCCCAGCGGCCTGGGCGCCAGCGGGAAGCGCTTGCTCGCCGCAGAGCTCTGCCCCTGAAGGGCGCCAGGCGCCGGCCCGCGGCGGCAAGGGGTGTCACGGCTCAGGCGGGGCGCTCACCAGAACAACACGCGCGAGCAGAGGTTCGCGTCCTGCAGCGGGTTGGGCTTCACCTCCGGGTACACCGGCAGCATCTTGCAGGCCAGGACGGGCGCTGGCCGGGGTGGCGCTGCTCCGGCGTGGGCGCCGCTCCCGCTGCTCCTGGAGGCGTCGGCTGGGATGCTGGACCTCCGGCTACCGCGCGGATCCGCGCTCCGGGAGCCAGAGAACCACTCGCTTCCGGGAGCGGAGCGCTTGTGGCCCTCCGGGTCCCCGCCTCCCAGGCCGCGCCGCCTCCCGGGGCCGCCTGGGGGAAGCCGGCAACGCGCTGCTGCCGGCTCCCTGGGAGCCTAGAGCTACAGGCCGCGTGCGGGGGCGGCGGCACAAAAGGTTGGCCGCGCGGACGCAGTAGGGAGCCTGGCGAAGGTGTGAGGCAAGGCCGCCGGCGCCTTTGGATGGAGGCGGGTAGGCCGAGCGCAGGGAACACCGGGCTCCGCGCCTAAGCGGCCACGTGCTGGCACCTGGCTGCAAACTCTGCCGTAGTTCTTGCTCCCAGCCCAGGCACCCACCCAGAAGGTGGAGAGGGGAGGCGCCATATCTGCCCGCCCCTGCTGCTCAGAAACGCCCCCTCGGCAGCCGCTTTCCGAACGCCGGGAGAAAGCGGGCAGAAGGCGTTAGCAGACTGCCCTCTGGGCCCCCTGCCCACATCCTGACCAAACTAGAGTCCTGGGGGAGGGTCTCCAACCTGCGGCCGAGCATTTGACCACGGACAACAGCAGGGTTTAGCACAGATTATGTTCGTAGAGCTGCAAGAGCTAGAGAAAAGTAACATAGGGTTAGAACTCAAATGATTTGGGAAGATGACTGCATGTTGCCACTGGGGACAGGCTTTTAGCATCTCACAGTGCTGCACTGTGCGAGGGACCTCTGTGAGCTTTTTGCTGCCCTCTTAGATGAGGAAAGGGAAATATGGGGAGAGAGAGACTGCCTTATGATTTCTTTCGTCATGTGCTCAGATCCTAGTGGAGTAACAGTGACATATGTTTACAAAACACGGTTGTTCGAATTGCTGGGGATCTGATCTCACTTTTAACTCTAACAATGTCCTATTTAAGAAGGCATTATTATCCCTATTTCACAGGTGAAAAAGATGAGGCTTAAGGACGGAACTTGACCAAGGTCTTAAAATCAATAAATGATGAATTCTGATTTGGACTCAAGCGAGAGTCCAGCATGGTCTGGAGGATGGACAGTGTGTGTGGAAAGTACCTAGAATACACCTTGAGTGAATCAATGACTGGAGGACTGAATGAACAAAATCTTGGGCTCCCACTCTTAAGTGTTGAGTTATTTGTGTGGCTATCTTACCAGCTCAGCAGTTTCTCATCCCTTCTACCCTAAATGAGGGAGGATCAAAGTTCTTGGTGCTTATAACAAGATCACTTTGATAATTTCCCATGTACCTTGGCTAAAATGGTATTATTAATAATGGCTTTTAACACAACATTGTAAATCAACTATACTTCAATTTTTTTAAAAATGGCTTTTAGCTTCAGTTATGCAAGATGAATAAATCTGTAACTAAGCACAACCCCGTGGGGTCCTTCTGGGCGCAAAAGCCTGTCTTTTTCCCCTCCTTTCTTACTTGCAGGATAAATACTTCAGCCTCCTAGACCTCCCTGTTGCAAAGAGCAGATTCAAATAGTTGCTAATCATGGAAGTAAGAGACTGCAGAAACAAAGGAGGAACAATCAAGAAACTATAGTGCAGTGATTAAAGCAGGATCCTGGTTCCTCCTCAATGAATATACATAAAAATATCTTTGAGTTCCTCTGCAGGAAATAAAGCCCCCGCCCAGGTGGAGAATGGTAACTTCAGGCTGAGCACAGGATTCCTGGAATACTGCCCTGTTACCTCACAGCAACCAATCTGAAGAGATTCACACACCCTGCAGCCCTCACCCCAAATTTTGCCTATAAAAATGTCCCCCCAAAACCATCTGGGAGTGTGCGGTTTCTGAGCATGAACCAACCATCTCTGCCTATGAGTCAATTTTTTCAGTTTCCATTAAACAACCATCTCTGTATTGTAATGGCACTTGTCGATCCATTTGGGTGTTTTATTGCATTTTCCTGCATTGTTTAAAATAAATACATGGAAGATGGAGAAAATAGTATGCTAATTTAATAAAGCAATTAATGCAAATATGGAGAGAGTATGAAGTAGACCAAAGGAGGCACCTCTTCAGTCTGGTTTGGATGCATATTGGAAGTAAGCTGGTTGATTTTATGGTCAATTTTGAAGGAAGGGAAAGGAATTTTTTTGAATCTGTGAAATGCCTATAGCAGCTTTATTCATAACTGCCAAAATTTGGAAGTAACCAAGAATCCTTCAGTAGGTGAATGGATAAACTGACCCATCCAGACAATGGAATATTATTCAGCACAAAGAAGAAATGAGCTACCAAACCATGAAACGACATGGAGTAAGCTTAATGCTTACTACTAAGCGAAAGAAGCCAGCCTGAAAAGGCTGCATACTGTATAAAGCTAACTATACGACAAAAAGGCAAAACTATGGAGTCAATAAAAAGATCAGTGGCTGCCAGAGGGTGGAGGTGGGAGTGAGGGATGAACTGGTGGAGCACAGAGGATTTCTGGACAATGAAAATACTCTGTATGATACCATAATGATGAAAACGTCATTATAAATATTTCCAAAACCATAGAATGCACAACACCATGAGTGAACCCTAATGTAAACTATGGACTTTGGGTGACTAGGATGTGTAAATGTGGATTTATCAATTGTAGCAAATGTATCACTCTGGTGGAGGAATGTTGGTAGTGGGGAGGCTATGGAGTGCGGGGACAGGGCAGATACGAGAAATCTCTGTACCTGCCCCTCAAAAAAACAAAGAGAGAAGGAAGGGAAGGAAGGAAGGAAGGAGGAAAGAAAAGGTGAAAAAAATCTATGAAACACGGGTAAGACACTGATGAAGACTATCCAAAAGGCGAAATGTTATAATAGTGGAAATAGATTTTAAGTTATAGATTTGATTCTATATTAATATAATATCCCCATTGATCCCTTAGAGAATTTCAGTCTTATATAGCATCTGATAGAGATACAGCTTTCTTCAACTCAAGAAAATCGGAAATAGATTTTAAGTTATAGATTCGATTCTATATTAATAAAATATCCCCATTGATCCCTTAGAGAATTTCAGTCTTATATAGCATCTGATAGAGATACAGCTTTCTTCAACTCAAGAAAATTGGAAATAAATTTTAAGTTATAGATTCGATTCTATATTAATAAAATATCCCCATTGATCCCTTAGAGAATTTCAGTCTTATATAGCATCTGATAGAGATACAGCTTTCTTCAACTCAAGAAAATTGGAAATAGATTTTAAGTTATAGATTTGATTCTATATTAATATAATATCCCCATTGATCCCTTAGAGAATTTCAGTCTTATATAGCATCTGATAGAGATACAGCTTTCTTCAACTCAAGAAAATCGGAAATAGATTTTAAGTTATAGATTCGATTCTATATTAATAAAATATCCCCATTGATCCCTTAGAGAATTTCAGTCTTATATAGCATCTGATAGAGATACAGCTTTCTTCAACTCAAGAAAATTAAAAATTAAACACTGGGACTTCCCTGGTGGTCCAGTGGGTAGGACTCCATGCTCCCAATGCAGGGGGCCCGGGTTCAATCCCTGGTTGGGGAACTAGATCCCACATGCATGCCGCAACTAAGAAGCCCACATGCTGCAACGAAGATCCCGCGTGCCGCAACTAACACCCAGGGCAGCCAAAATAAATAAATAAATAAATATTTTTTCAAAATAAATATATAAATAAATAAATAAAAATTAAACACTACCTAAGTTATCATCATAATCTCCTTTCCATCCCTTGCAAATTACCATCGGGTCCATCCATTTTTTTCTTCATTAAAAAAATTTTTTATTATTATATATTAAACTAAGAGAAAAAGAATTTGAGGTAAGAAATAGATAAAATTAATTTGTATTGCATATTATTGTTTAATCTCTGTTTTAGATACTCATAGATCTATAACGTTCAGGGGTTAAAAAGCTGAAGCACTCTTCCTGAACATTAAAAACTTTAGAATTTCTTTTTGGTTTTCTGAAAAGACTTCCCTTCATTCCTTTTATTATTTTTTTTAATATTTAGTTATTTATTTTGGCTGCGCCGGGTCTTAGTTGCAGCAACGGGATCTTTGTTGTGGCATGCATGCGAGATCTACTTCCCTGACCAGGGATTGAACCCGGGCCCCCTGCACTGGGAGCTCAGAGTCCTAGGGAAGTCCCCCCCCCATGCCTGTTAGATATGAACTCTCAGGGAAGCTGTAGGTATAGAAGTAGCAAATTGCATCTAAGTGAAATGGAAGTTTCATACCCTCACAGAGCTTACAATTTAGCAATTTCCATCCTTAGAGACACACCTTTGAGTGAAGGCTTTTATTGTAATGTAGATAATGGAAATAAATTCCATTATGTTCCAATATTAAAACAAAAAATGTTGACTTTTTGATGGGCATTTTTCTAAAATGTATTGCTGATGGCCCTCCATTCTCAGAGTGGGCAGAACATAATGACAAATGTTATTAATTATTTAGTATCATTACCAGCATGTGGTATTGTGTCATTTGGTGCAATACTCTTGGGCCTAATGAAACATAGGTATAGGGGTTTACTGATTTATGTATATATATTGAATAACAAAAAACAACATTTTTAAACTTTAAAAAATTCACGTCTATTTTTTCTACATTTTTATTTCTTCATTTCCTTTTTTGAATACTATTTTACTTTTAAATGCCTTTTTTTTTTTTTTTTTTGGCTGCACTGGGTCTTCATTGCTGTGCACGGGCTTTCTCTAGTTGTGACAAGTGGGGGCTACTCTTCATTGTGGTGTGTGGGCTTCTCACCACAGTGGCTTCTCTTGTTGTGGAGCACAGGCTCTAGGCGCATGGGCTTCATTTGTCGTTGGCACATGGGCTCAGTAGTTGTGGCTCACAGGCTCTAGAACGCAGGCTCAGTAGTTGTAGTGCATGGGCTTAGTTGCTCCGTGGCATGCGGGATCTTCCGGGACCAGGGCTCGAACCTGTGTCCCCTGCATTGGCAGGCGGATTCTTAACCACTGTGCCGCCAGGGAAGCCCCCCCCACCCCCCGGCTTAAATGCTTTTAAACCAGCTTGTAAAGTAGTATTGAATAGGCTTCAAGGTAAGGATCTGAGGCTCTCTGCTAGGAATAATGAGTTTGTACATATAATTTTGGCAATTTATATGCCTCTAGGCCTCAGTTGTCTTCTGTGAAACTGAACTTGCCTAAAGAATGACAGCTGGAGAAGTGAATGTTATCACAAGGCGCTTTGGTTTGCTAAATGGTCTCTAAATGGTTAGTAAATTTTCCCTCTTCTTTTAATGTGAAGTATTTTAAGAATGGTAAAAATATCGCCAAATTTTATTTTTAAAATGTGTATATAACCCCAATTATATAAAATATTCATTTTCCTATATTTACTTAGAATTTTCCTTAAAGAACTAAGATGTATGGAAACAAACAAAGGGAAAGAGAGAGAAAGGGAGAAGCCAAAGGAGATAGAGGTGGGAGAAAATGTGGTCACAGAAGTGCAGGAAAAGCTGGAACCTATGCTTGTGAGAGGCCAGTAAGTTGAAGGCTGAAGAGTAACAATTGGATTTGGCAAAGTGGAGGGTTTTGGTGACTTCAGAAAAGCAGTATTTTAAAGAGAGATAGAAACACTATAAAAAATGTGTTGAGCAGAGAACAGTGTGTGAAGGTGTGGAGACAGTGGTTATGCACAACTCCTGTGAGAAATTTTGCTGTGAGGAGGAACAGAAAATGGAAAAAGAAATAACTGCAGGAGTACAACCCTTGAGAAGGCACTCCTCCACGCTGTAGACTGTTCTATAGCCAGTGTTTAATAACATGGGCGAGTCAGTGTTGTCAGTGCCTGCCCATAAGCCCTGGCCCCTTACGTTTCACACCAGCCTGACTTCCTGCAACTCTGCCTGAGGGCTTTGTCGGCCACCACGTCAGCTCTGCTCAAGTACAAGGCAGGCCCAGAGCACCAGGGAATTTAATGTCTCTGCTCTCCTCCCCCAGCAGCCTTCAGTCAACAGACAGACAGGAGTATAAATACCCCAACTCACTCACTCCTCAGAGAAGTTAACCATGAGGCTTGTGTTCCGCACTGTCTCCTAAAGCTACCCAGCAGGATTATGCTCCAGTAGCCCATCCCGGGAAAGTGCTTGATAATATAACCTTTGCTGCCTTCATTCCCTTTCTTGTCTCACTTACCCCCTCCATTGCCAGCGTGTCCTGGGACCACTACCAAAATAATCTACTGCATTCAAATTCTTGTCCTAGAGTTTAGTTTCAGGGGACCAAACTAATACAACAGAAAATATTCATATAATGACATGAAACCATTATACCAATTTTGCACAAGGATGCGTGAAACAAGAAACACTGGAAGAAAATATTCCAAATGATAACAGTAATTGTTTATTTCTGTATTGTCAGATTATGGGTAATTAAAAACCAAGGCAAACCTTATTTTTCCTGAGGGAAAAAAAGTTTTTTAAAAGAAATGCTGTAGTGACTTTCCTGGTGGCCCAGTGGTTAAGACTCCGCTCTTCCACTGCAGGGGGGTGCTCGTCTGACCCTGGTCAGGGAACTAAGATCTGGCATGCAGCGCTGCGTGGCCAAAAAATAAGTAAATAAATAAACAAAATAAAATAAAATAAAATAAATGCTGTATTACATTATACAGATTAACAGAGGTTTTCTAAATTTCAGAAGGCAGTGTTGAAAGAACAAAAACTGTTGCTAAATAAAATCATCGCTGATGTTAGCTTTCTCAGCAACACATAGCAGATGAAGTACGTACCAATATTCATATGAAAAACACACCAAAAATCCAGCCTTCCAAGGAATTTGTAATCAGTCTGGAATTATGCTTCTGACCAAAGGTTATGTCATATAAGGCAACTGTTCGGCAAAACGTGATATTTTTCATTCACTAACAATAACTACCCTTCATTGAATGTGTAACTGAACCCTTTTATCATCTCACTAAATCCTTGCAATAGGTATAGGGTATATATAATTATCTTCTTACAGGTAATAAAGTTTAGAGAAAGGTGAAGCGAATTCTCCAAAATGGAAAAACAACAAGATTTGAACACAGATATTGGTCCCAAAGCCCATGAACTTCCTGCCACTTTGGGCTGCCTCTCTCTTCATCTTCAGATATGATTTTAGAGTCACAAACAGAAAGTAAAGAAGTAATCATTGCATCAACATTTCTGAGGTACTTGATGCAGTTTAGAACCAGGAGGCTGGATGTGTATAAAGACAGTTTGCTGGAGCAAATGGCTGCCTCAGAGCAAGGTGAAGTGGTGTCACCAGAATCGTGCTGGGTAGAATGACTGGAACGCTGTGCTCTCCAAACCCTGGAACCAGTACGATCACAACAGCAGAAAAATCAGCTTGTACAGCAGAGACATGGATTTCTTTTTTTAATTGCCCAGTCCAAGAAAACACAATTTTAAAGTATTTATGAGCTTAAAAGCCTAGAAATGGCACAGATTACACAATTGCCTATTGTAGAATAAATTTTTGGTCAGAATTAGATTCTTCAATCACACTTCACATGAGAACAGCTCTTACCTATCTCTCAACAGTATTTGTTGAATATTTACTAGTCACTCACTACTTTATTTACAGGTAAAACATAGACTAATCTGTAGGAGAGAAGGAAGAATCCTGTTAGTTCCATTTTCAGCTTTAAAAAAAAAAAAGAGCTAATAAGTGGATATCAGCACAAGAGGGAAATAAATAACTTCAGACTTTTTGTCCATATGTGAAACCCATCTGAATATGTATGTCAAGATTTTTTTCCTAAAGAGATACTAGTTTTCATTTTTTTGTTTGTTTTTTTTTAAATTCTTTGGCCGTGCCACCCAGGGCTCTTAGTTCCCTGACCAGGGATCGAACCTGTACCCCCTGCGGTGGAAGTGCAGAGTCCTAACCACTGGACCACAAGGGAATTCCCTGTATGTCAAGATTTATTTGAAGAAAATAAATGCATTCAAAAGTGTTATTTCTGGGATGAATAAACAAAATGTGGTATAAACATGCAATAGAGTATCTTTCAGCCTTAAAAAGGAAGGAAATTCTGACACCTGCTGCAGCATGGATGAACACTGAAGACTGTGTTATTGTGATTTATAATTAGAAATATACATTTGATCTTCACCCTGTTCCTGGCTCAGAGCTCCTCAAACCTTTAGGAGGTCTAAGACAAGAGAGATAAGGTTTCTTTTGTTATTTAAAACAAGCCCCTTTCAACCACACCTGAGTTTGAGTGAATGAATCTGTTTGTCAGGGAAGCCAAACAGCAGATTCAAGGGTTGGAACTTTCAGTCCCACCCCCCACCTCCAGGGAGGGGAGAAGGGCTGGCAACAGTTCAATCACCAACGGCCAATGGCTTAATCAACTGCGCCTAAGTAATGAAGCCTACATAAAAATCCCAAAAGGATGGGGTTCAGAAATCTTCCAGGTTGGCAGACATATGGAGGTGCTGGGAGGGTGACTTGCCTGGAGAGAGCTTGGAAGCCCCATGCCCTTTCCCCCCATAGCTTGCTATGCATCTCTTCCATCTGGCTGTTCCTGAGTTGAATCCATTTATAATCTAAACTAGTAACCTAATTAAGTAAACTGTTTTCCTAAGTTGTAAGCCACTCTAGAAAATTACGAAACCCGTGGAGGGGTGGTGGGAACCCTGACTTATAACCAGTCTGTAAGAAGCACGTGTGACAACCTGGAGTTAGGACTGGCTTCGAAAGCTGGGGAGGAGTGGCAGACCTGTGGGACTGAGCCCTTAACCTACAAGGTCTGACACTAACTCCAGGAAGACAGTGTCAGAATTGAGTTAAATTGTAGGACACAGTGGATGTCCGGAGAGTTGGAGAACTGGTTAGTGTGGGGGAAAAAAATCCACCATTTGGTGGCCAGAAGTATTGAGTCACCAAATGACATTCTGAAATTGAGCAGGACCCTGTAGGGCCCTCCTGGGCACAAAAGCTGTTCTGTGCCCCCCATTTCTTATTTGCAGGAAAAAGACTTCAGCCTCCTAGACCTTCCTCAATGCCAAAGAGCAGGTCCAAACAGTTGCTATTCAGGGAAATAAGGAAATGCTGAAACAGAGGAGGAACAATCAAGAAACTATAATGCAGAGATTATAGCAGGATCCTGGTTCCTCCTCAAGGAATATACATAACAGTATCTTCGAGTTCTTCTGCAGGAACTGAAGTCCTCACCCAGGTGGAGGATGGCAACTTCAGGCTGAGCACGGGATTCCTGGAACACCGCCCTGTTACCTCACCAGCAACCAATCCAAAGAAAGTCACACACCCTGCAGCCCTCACCCCAAATTTTGCCTATAAAAACTCCCTGAAAACCATCAGAGAGTTTGGGTTTTTGAGCATGAGCCATTTGTTCTCCTTGCTTGGCACTGCAGTAAACCTTTCTCCACTCCAAACTCTGACATTTTGGTTTGTCTGGCCTCACCGTGCGTTGGGCACGTGAACTTGCATTTGGTAACAATTTTCAGTTATATCATGTCCATAGAGTAGTCAAATTCTTAGAGACAGGAAGTAGAATGGTATTTGCCAGGGGATGGGGGTTTGGGGTGGGTGGGGAGTTGTTTAATGGGTACATAGTTTCAGCTGGGGAAGATGAAAAAGTTCTGGAGATGGATGGTGGTGGCAGTTGTACGACAATGTGGATGTACTTAATGCCACAGAACAATACACTTAAAAAGTGGTAAAAAGGTAAATGTTGAGGTTATTTATATTTTACCATGTAGGGGAGGGAAAAATTCCTTTTTCTTCTACCTTTCTAGAAGACTGGGGCACTAGAAGGCCAACTGATATAAGGCAGATGGACAAGAGAAAAACAGTTTATTGACATGTGCAGCATGCATAAATATGAGAGAAATGCAGTGCTGAGTAACTCAAAGGGGTCCTTAGAACTTGGGGTATATGTAGCATCTTAACAAAGAAAAACAGATCTATAGAGAAATGACAAGACAAAGGAAAACCAGGTTAGGTTTTTAGGGGTGGCAAACTGTGAGAAGGTAAATATATGGGAGAAACTACTGGAAGATGAGGGTTATTTATTTATTTATTTATTTTTATTTATTTTTTTGCGGTACGCGGGCCTCTCACTGTTGTGGCCTCTTCCGTTGCGGGACACAGGCTCTGGACGCACAGGCTCTGCGGCCATGGCTCACGGGCCTAGCCGCTCTGCGGCATGTGGGATCCTCCCAGACCGGGGCATGAACCCATGTCCCCTGCATTGGCAAGCAGACTCTCAACCACTGCGCCACCAGGGAGGCCCAACACTTTCATTTTTATTCAGATCTTATTTGAGGGATAAAATATATTTTGTATAATGACTATGGCTATTGCTTTCTTTTAGCTAGTATTACCTGGTATCTGACTAATGTTTTTTTTTTTTTTCCTTTCAACTTGATGGGTCCTTATGGTTTAGTTTTGTCTTCTGTAAACAGTACAGGTCTGGCTTTTGTTATTCATCCAACATGACATTTTATTTCTCTTATTTCATAAAACCAATCAATACTAACTTATTATAATAACTGATATATTTAGAATTAATTTCAACCATCTTATTTTTTACTTTATCCGGATTGCGTCATGCCATTTAAGAGGAAAAAGGAAACAAAATTATATATGTACAATATGAACATATATTTTACTCAATCTATGTAAAAATATACATTATTGTGGAAGAGAGACCAGAAGGAAAGATATCTAAGTACTAATGATGTAATGGTTTTTCTTAAAGAAGTGAAATTATGGGTGGTTTCTTCTATTTTTTTCCATATTTTCTAAATGTTACATGATGAGCAGATACTATTTTTAGGGTAAAAAAAAATTGGCCAGCAAATTAAGATAAATTTTATTTAAAGAATAAAACTGATGAGGATGAGGATGAACAACCCCACTCCCACTGGCGATCCTTCCCTTCATCCTGTCCAAAGAGCACCGGAGGCTCCTAGGGTGTGTGTGTCTCCGCTCACCAGTCCCTAGAGTGAGTTTTCCTTTTATGTCTACAAATGGCAGTGTCCTCACCTGGCCCTTGACTCAGGGCATGGGAAGAAAGGGGAGGGTTAAGTGAATGCTCAGGGCCTTATCCTGACATTGAGTCTCCTAGGATATCAGCAGGATGTGGCCCTGAGGTTTTTCCTCCCCTGGTTTCCCCAAACAGAAAATGCCATCCATTGTCTAGACAGTACTTTGATGGACTGTGGATACAGCCATATTAAAACTTTATCTGAAGTAGATGAAAATGTCTTGCAGCCACTTCAAATTTAATTTGTGGAGGTAAATGTTTGTTCACTCTTGGTTCCCAGCCTGGATGCAATTTGGCCGCCAATACCTACTGAAGTGCTTAGTCTGAATTTAATTTTGATGTACCCTTTATTTTTTGTAAATTCTTGGCACTGTTTGTAATGCCTTCTGATGTTGATCTGTGTCTTTGGTTAACAGGAGTTTTGTCTTTTCAAGTCCCAACTTTTAAAATCTAGGCTACCCTGTAAGAATAATAAAATCTCATACATTTTTCAAATGAATGAAACACAGGACCTAAAAACAAGCCAAAGCAAAGGAAGCAGTATCCTTATTGTTTTGGAATGATGAACAGCTCCACCCAGGGCTGTTTTAAAATCTTATTAAGTTCTGGACAGGACCAGCTACACAATTTGGAGGGCCCAGTGATAACTGAGAATGTTGGGTTCATTTTTAAAAAATTATTAAGACTTCCAAGATAACAACAGCAGATCATTAAACCAATCTCAGGGCCCTTCTCAACAGGGGCCTTGTCCTAATGCACAGGTTGCATGTCCACAAAAGTGGCCTTGGCTTTGGACACTTCTGATGGGTCCCACCCCACATAAGTTCCCATGTCAAAATGCACTCATATCCTACAGAAGATATGCTTTAATGTTGGAATCATTTGAGAAAGGAGTTTGCTTTGAAATTATGTGGCTACAAATAACTCATTTACTTGATTGACTGTAATATCTCTATCCATACAAATAGTGTATATGTTTAGAAGCACCAGTGCGGTGAGAAAACCAGACCTTTCAAATCACTTTCTTTTTTATTTTTTTAATATTTATTTATTTGGCTGCACTGGGTCTTAGTTGTGGCATGCAGGATTTCATTACCATGCGCAGGATCTTTAGTTGCGGCATGCGGGATCTAAATAGTACCCTGACCAGGGATTGAACCCAGACCCCCTGCATTGGGAGCAAGGAGTCTTAACCACTGGACCACCAGGGAAGTCCCTCAAATCACTTTCATTAACATTTTCATAAATATTAAAATTGGCAATGAAAGGAGTTGTCATTGGTTGTGTTGTATGAATATTTAAATAACTGTAAATCTCAATATTACAGCTTTCTTTTGATATTTTGAAGTTGATAATTGTGGGTTCTTTTCCTTTTTTTGCTTTTGTTTTTGTTTTGTTTGTTTTTGCGGTACACGGGCCTCTCACTGCTGTGGCCTCTCTCGTTGTGGAGCACAGGCTCCGGATGCACAGGCTCAGCGGCCATGGCTCACGGGCCCAGCCGCTCCGGGGTATGTGGGATCTTCCCGGACCGGGGCACGAACCCGTGTCCCCTGCATCGGCAGGTGGACTCTCAACCACTGCGCCACCAGGGAAGCCCTGTTTTTGTTTTCTTTTGCCTGAATCAGGTCTTAGTTGCAGAACGCAGGCTCTTCCTTGAGGCATGTGGGATCTTTCATTGCAGCTCGTGGGCTCTTCCCTTTGGCGCATGGGCTTCTTTCTAGTTGTGACGTGTGGGTTTTCTCTGTCTAGTTGTGGCACACAGCCTCCAGGGCATGTGGGCTCTGTAGGTTTTGCAGCACACGGGCTCTCTCGCTGAGGCACGTGAGCTCAGTAGTTGTGGCACATGGGCTTAGCTGCCCCACAGCGCCATGTGGGATCTTAGTTCCCTGACCAGGGATGGAACCCACGTCCCCTGCACTGGAAGATGGATTCTTTACCGCTGGACCACCAGCGAAGTCCCGATAATTGTTTTTTAGACCCAGATATTGGCATAGGTCCCTGAAACACTCAACACTCCATGTGCCATGACTAGAGAACATAATGGGGGAAAAAATGGTGCTAAGCACCCCGACTCCTATTCTGACACGTCCCCTCATGAGAGCAGGCCAGCCCTCTTCCGACGCATCCCGCTCATGCACATGCACACACGCGCACACACACAGAATGAAGGTCACTGATAAAACCCATGGGACTACAAAGCTCTGTCTGGTACAGAGGACATTTAGGGCTTTGTTTTCTCGTTTTGTTCACCTGAAGTTAGAACCGAGTGTCTTGGTATCTGTACACCCTGTAACGGACTTATCCTCACATCTCATTGGTTAAAATTGTACCACAAGTTCACTGGCAAGGGAACAGAACTCCTAAAAGGTCTAGATTCAACTCCTAAGGTGGCTGAATCCACCTTTTCTGAATCACAGGATGGCATGGAGTATAGATATCAGAACGAAACTGGGTCTGTGCCAGCAGGAAAAAAAGGTAACACTCAGCAATGTCCTCTCACCTGCCCACTTGGCCAGATACCTGCCTAAGCTCTGTCAATTGGACTTACCCACACAAGATTTTGATCTAGGAACTACTGATGCCAAGAGACTGACCTGTGTGGAATCCATCCTGTCTTAGGTAGGGCTACTACAGCCAGTTTCCAGAAGTGTGCAGGTCACGGTTCTAACAACACGGTCCCAGGTCTAGGAACAGTGCAGGAGGCTATGTCTGTGGCCAGTGGCAGTAGCAAGGGCATCTTCACAAGCCTATTAGAGCGGCACAATTTCGGACGTATTTTTTCTGTGGATATAGCCTTCAATCCTAGTTGTCCCCCCTACTGGACATTCTACGAATTATGCAAAAGCCTGTAATAACTTTTCCCCCTGATTAAGTTAGTAGCTTGGATTCTTTTCCTTGAAAGTCTGAACCTGTGATTATCCATCCCTTTCTGAGGGTCTAAGTCAGATTGTCACATGTGAAAACGCCATGCAGAACTTAGGTGCACAGGAAGAGAAATTCATTTCACTGGTTCTATTTTACAGCTTAATAGTCCAGGAAATCCTCAATTTGAGCTTAAACTTTCTCGTTCGGATAACCCAAAACTGAACTTAGAAACTTCAATTCTGCTTTCATGTGAGTTTTGCTTTAAATCCTGAAAAGAAAGGAGCGGCCTTATTCACTGAGCAAGACAACTCCTTCCTGGTTTGTAATATTCCTCTCTTTCCCTCTTTGAAGGTGGCCTCAGGGGACCTCTCGGGAAGGAGGGAGAGGTGCTGAAAGAGAAAGTTCCACAATGCTCAAAAGACAAGCTTTTCCTATTTCATAATAAAGCCAAGTTCCATTATCACATTGACCCATTCAGCAAAGATGTGGTTGCATTGTACTAACATACGAGTTATTGGGGGGCATCTTAGGATATGATGAATTTGTCAGTGTTTGGATGCTGTTGAGGAACGTGCTACAGGACATGCAGACTAAAGATAACGTACTCAGAATAGAACAGGATAGAGGTGTCTACTGGTCACTGGTATTCATGTGGGAGTATTATGGGCTGCAATCTTTTTTTTTTTAAATAAATTTATTTATTTTATTTATTTATTTTTGGATCTGTTGGGTCTTTGCTGCTGCGTGTGGGCTTTCTCTAGTTGCGGCGAGCCGGGCCTACTCTTCGTTGCGGTGCGCGGGCTTCTCATCGTGGTGGCTTCTCTTGTTGCAGAGCACGGGCTCTAGGCACACGGGCTTCAGTAGTTGCAGCACGCAGGCTCAGTAGTTGTGGCTCACAGGCTCTAGAGCACAGGCTCAGTAGTTGTGGTGCACGGGCTTAGTTGCTCCGCAGCATGTGAGATCTTCCCAGACCAGGACTCAAACCTGTGTTCCCTGCATTGGCAGGTGGACTGTTAACCACTGCGCCACCAGGGAAGTCCTGGGCTACAGTCTTGACTTGGCATCCTCAGGTCATCTTGAGTGAACTTCATAAGAGTATGAGGCAACCACACACCCAAGAAGAAATACCCATGTGGAATGGTCACATGAACCTTTAGAAGACCTGGGGCATCTGAAAGCCTTCAGACACCTGGAGACTTTTATGAGATGGACTATAGTTAGAGGGCAAGGATGACTACATATGCTACAGGAGCACAGTCGTGGGTCTGCAGATCCCCCCTGCAGCTCCTTCCTGGGCTCAGGCCCCTATCCCTGCTGCAGGGACATAGATTTTCCATTGCAGTTACCTTCAGGTAGAGCTCAAATACATTAACTCCACCATCTTTTTCTATCTTGGCCAATCCTGATGATCATAGCAGTGTGTCTCCTTGTTTCAGTTCTTCTGCTCTAGAGGAACCACGCGGAAAAACAATTCCTAAAACTATGGAAGTCACAAGACCACTCCTTGAATAAACTGTTTAAATTGCTGTCAGGCATGGACACCTGGCAAAGAGTCATTTGGAACTTTTGAGTGCTAGAAGTGTCCTCATTCTTCATGTAAGCTATTCAGAAGCCACAACCGAAGAAGAATCATATAATACCATTGCAAAGTTAAAGTCAGGCAAAACCTATAAATAGCTTGAACATGAGTTCCATGCTGAGTTCCCCCATATTGCTATGAGTTTCTTCTCTTTGCCAATATGTGATAGAAAATTTGGAGCTCCCCGCCCAGGTTTTTTTTCTGCCTGCACGGCTGGCGGGATCTTAGTTCCCCGGACCAGGGATTGAACCCGGGCCCACGGCAGTGAAAGTGCCAAGTCCTAACCACTGGACTGACATGGAATTCCCTGGAGCTCCTCTTTTAATCTTCAATGACATTATCTTTCCTATTCCGTCAGAACTGAGTAATTTAACCTGAGCCCTTCAATTTTTCTTTCTTTTTCTTTCTAACTTAGCCCGTATAATCCCCAAACAATGTGAATTTGCTCCTTGCCCAATATGTCTTTACTGACTAATGATGCCTTGAAATTCCCTCTCCTGTGGATTAAGATTCCATCCAACTACTGTTACTGAATTCATAGAATTCAGTGATGGTGCTTGGTTTTCGTATGTGGGATACAAGAGTATTTGGGGGATTAACTGAAGTAAGGTGGGAGATATCATTTGAATTTATAGGAAAAGAATCTGAGGCTCAGAGAAAGTCCCTGGTTTGCCAAGGCCACACATCTCAGTGACAGTGACAGAGCTGGGCATAAACCCACATATTTTTGACTCAAAGCCAGCTATCTTGACTTTCTCCAGACAATAAAGGATCTTTACTGTCCACATGTAGATGTATTACCTTGGCAAGGATGAGCTTCATATTAGACCACAGTTAACATAAACATCAGAAGGTAAGTTAGCTGAGGAGCTTTGTCAGCTAAGCCCCAAGATGATGCAGAGAAAATGGGGACCAGTAAAAGGAGTGCAGGATACCTGTCCTGGTGACTTGGGCAAGAAGAGCTGGCAGAAGTAGTTACTGGAAATGGAAAAAGAAACAAATCTCCCCTGTTCATTATCCTGCTGCTTTGAGTGCATGCTGAATGTTGCCCAGCCATCTCCCTATTATTCATGGGTCATCTGTACCTCACTTCTCCCCAACAGTGTTCTGTGACGTTGAAGATCAGATTGCCTGGATCTAATATCTCTCCTATTCCCCGTGTTAATCTGTTCTTATCCCAGAAGCTGAACCCCAATTTGAAGATGAGTACTATATACCAAATTTTCTAGATTCATATTCATGTCTTCCATCTTTTACAACTCTTCTGCCTCTGGCTGAATGACACGTATTCTCTGAACTCAGTTTCTCATGGGTAAAGTGGGTACTAAAAAGTAGTATCTATTTCACAGAGTTATTATTTCTGTGAAAGTGCTTAATACAGTTCCAGGCACATAGGAGTTGTTCAATAAACAGAAGCTATTACGGCAAGATATTTTACTAGAATACTGAATTGGCTTGTCCCTTGCTATGGTCTAAATGTGTGTGTCCTGCCCATCCCCCATCAAATTCATATGTTGAAACCCCAATCACCAAGGTGATGGTGTTAGGTGAGACCATTGCGAGGTGATTAAGTCATGAGGGCAGAACCTCATGAATGAAATTAGCGCCCTTGTAAAAGAGGCCTCAGCGAGCTTACCTGCCCCCTTCCACCATGTGAGGATACAATGAGAAGTCTGCAACCTGGGAGAGGGCCCTCATCCAACCATGCTGGCACCCTCTTCTCAGATTCTGAGCCTCCAGAACTATGATAGATTTCTGTTGTTTGTAAGCTACCCAGTCTGCAGTGTTTTGTTATAGCAGCCAAAGTGGACTAATACAGTCCCTGTATCTTCCCTCCACCAATTCCCCAATCCCAAATAAAAGAAATAGATAGCTAGGTTGCTTTTTTTGTTTGTTTTTTTTTTTGGCCATGCCATGGGATCTTAGTTCCCCGACCAGGGATGGAACCTGTGCCTACTGCAGTGGAAGCATGCAGTCCTAACCACTGGACTACCAGGGAATCCCCACCCCACCCCAGCTGCAATTACTTGACTGGGGAATTCTGGCACCAGGGAGAGTTGTGTGGGAACCAGACATACCGCAACTTCCATAACACATTTCAAATTTCTTGAGCCATGGTTTCCACCTGGGGGAGACCTGGCCCTCCAGGGGACATATGGCAATGCCTGGAGGTATTTTTGGTTGTCACTACTTTTGGGAGGGTGCTGCTAGCTTCTAGTGGGTAGAAGCCAAGTATGCTGTTGAACATTCAACAACGCATGCATGGGACAGCCCTCCCAAATGTCAACAGAGCTGAGACGGAGAGACCTAGATATAGGGCCCAGGGTCTTGATGGGCAGGCGAGGAGAAGAGATTGAGTAGAGTGTAAGATAGAGGTTGTAAATGAACAGAGCTGAGTCTTATGAACTGAAAAAACAGAATCAGTCAGATTTCATTAAGGGAGAGACAATAACATAGATGAGCTGGAAAAACACCTTTTGAAAAAACAATAAGCCACTTTATGTATTTACCCCGATGAGTAAACTCTTATTTTTGTTGTTGTTGTTGTTTTGTTTCGCTTTCTAGAAAGATATCAGATGGGATGGGGTAAAATCTTATTGTTGCAGCTGTTGATATTATTAGAGTTACTGTCTTGTATAACCTCAATTTTTCTATAAGAACTCTGTATAATCCCCTTGTTGCTGCTTTTTGTTTCTTTCTTTTTCGTCCCCCTCAGCTTTACTGAGTTGCTGTATTTCTATGTAACATAAAGGAAGATACTGGTGGGACTTTCCTGGAGGTCCAGTGGTTAGGACTCCACACTCTCAGGGCCAGGTTCAATCCCTGGTCGGGGGAACTAAAGTTCCACAAGTGAAAAAAAAAAAAAAAGATATTGGTGCCCATGCTTGAGACAGAATGTATGGTGGTAGTAACAGGAAGAAAACATGGCCCTTCTATTCCCATTGTCATCTTTGGAAAATCTGAGTTACAATTTGCTGTGACACAGATGCAGTGTAAGGCAACAGGCCTCTGTGGAAAAACAGATTCTCATAGCTGATATTAGTCACTGGGACCACCAGGCAGTGGGCTCAAAGCCTCAGGGTCAAGTCACACTTGAATCTTCTCAGTTTGTCAAGTACATCCATTGATCACCCCAAGTCAATGAATAGAGTGGGATGACAATGGACTCTTAAAATGGAATGTTAACCTTCTGTTTCATTATACTTGTTCACTCTCAAATGTCCTCCTAAATATTTTTAAAATAGAAAACTAATAGCCATATTCTTTGAAGCATATTTATTCCTGATATCTAAACACCTTATGTTTTTTCCTTTCAGAATTTTTGTTCATGACTAACTCTAATATATCCTTTTTAAACAGAGAAATTCTTATCTAATCTTTGAACTGTTTTCATACTTTTGAAATGTTTTTTGGAAGTTTTTTTTTTTTGGCCATGCCACATGCAGAATCTTAGTTCCCTGACCAGGGATTGAACCCGTGCCCCCTGCAGTGGAAGCACAGAGTCTTAACCACTAGACTGCTAGAGAAGTCCCTTGAAATGTTTTTTGGATGTTAACTTTTCCATGCCACCATGACTTAAGCAAGAGTATAGTTGAATTTTAATAAAAATATCACATCTGTATCACTGTACTTTGTTTCTTTGTATTGTCTTTAACAGTACATCAGGTTGTAATTCTTAAAGCAAGGGCAGATTGGGCACTGATGTTAAGTTCACATGGTTCTCTGCTAAACTTCTAAGTAAGCATTGATCTAGTGGAGAGTCAAAAGGCCTGAGATCTAATCCTGATATCACTAATAGCATGTTTTGGGCAAGTCATCAAATGCATCCAAGCTTCAACCTCTTGCCTGTAAAATAGGGGTCAGCACTCCTATCCTGTTTATATGAAGGCAGCTTTATATGCTGAACCTTTAAGGATGAGACAGTTTCTAAATCTGATAGTAGAGAAACAGCATTCTAGGCAGAGAACAACGTGTACAAAAAGAAGAGACTATACAGGAACACTGAGTGGGTACATACTCAGTTGAAATGTAGGGTTTTTGGGGGTTTTTTTGCCATTTAAAAAAAATGTCATTTTTAATCTCAAGTGACAACCAAAAAAATCTGTTGCCAAAGGGAGATGATATTTATTTATTTTTTTAATACATTTATTTATTTATTTTTGGCTGTGTTGGGTCCTGGTTGCTATGTGTGGGCTTTCTTTAGTTGCAGCAAGAGGGAGTTACTCTTCGTTGCGGTGCGCGGGCTTCTCTTGCTGTGGAGCACGGGCTCTAGGCGTGCGGGATTCAGTAGTTGTGGCTCACGGACTTCAGTAGTTGTGGCTCGCAGACTTCAGTAGTTGTGGCTCGTCGGCTCTAGAGCACAGGCTCAGTAGGTGTGGCACATGAGCTTAGTTGCTCCGTGGCATGTGTGATCTTCCCAGACCAGGGATTGAACCCGTGTTCCTGCATTGGCAGGCAGATTCTTAACCACTACACCACCAGGGGAGTCCCTCTCTCGTATATCCTAATGATAAACTCCACAGCTGAGATAACCTGTCCATGTTTTTTGCCTGACAGAGTTCAATTTTTATCTAGTTATTTGTATTTAATTTTAATTTAATTTAGTTTTATTTTTGGCTGCACCGTGTGGCAGCGGGGTCTCAGTTCCCAGACCAGGGACCGAACCTGGGCCAAGGCAGTGAAAGCACAGAGCCCCCCAACCACTGGACTGCCAGGGATTTCCCTAATTTTTATTCTTTATGCGATAGAGAGATGTAATAAAGGCATTCCAAAAATAGTTGCAAATAACTGTTGCAAACTGAATTACCACAAGTCCACAGACATCACCTACGGATGATCTGGAAGCTATTTGCCATAATAAATGATCACAGATAATGTAATTGAGAGAATATGGGAGTCAGGGAGGTTTGAAGGAAGAAAGCAGACTGACTGAAGTAGATGTGATTTATCCTGGCAGTTCAGGCTCCCAAGTCACACTGGGAGCCCCTTGCAACAGCTGGGGTTTCTTTCACTTGGGACGTTCTAAACATCTCTCAAAGCAGTAACATACAATCTGAGAATATGGGAATTCAAACTATGAAATGAGAAACTCTAGGGTTGTTGTTCTCAAAGTTTTTGGTTACAGAACCCTTTCATTCTCTTAAATACTATTGAGAATCTTCAGAGAGCTTTCCCTTTTATGGTTAAACCTGCTGATATTTACCATATTAGATAGCAACACTGAGAAATGTTTAAAATATTTACTAAGTCACTTAAAAATAATAGCGAGGGCTTCCCTGGTGGCGCAGTGGTTGAGAGTCCGCCTGCCAATGCAGGGGACACGAGTTCGTGCCCCGGTCTGGGAAGATCCCACATGCCGCGGAGCGGCTGGGCCCGTGAGCCATGGCCGCTAAGCCTGCACGTCCGGAGCCTGTGCTCCGCAACGGGAGAGGCCACAGCAGTGAGAGGCCCGCGTACCACAAAAAAAAAATAAAATAAATAAAGTAACAACGATAAACCTATTCAGCTTGACATAAATGTCTCCTACACTTGCAAATTTCTTTAATATCTACTAGTGTAACAGACAACAGCTGGATTCTTATACTTGTTTTTGCATTCAATCCATCATTACATGTTGTTTCAGTTGAAGGATACGCAGAAAATCTGGCCTCACCCTGATATATGGTTGGAAAAAAGAATCTCGAACATCTCCTGAAAGGGTAGTGGGCACCCCCAGGAGTCCTCAGACCACACTTTGAGAACTGCTGCTACAGACTTAAACAACAACTGTATATATATAAATTTTTTTTTTGGCTCCGCCACTGCACAGCATGCAGGATCTTAGTTCCCTAACCAGGGATTGAACCCATTCCCTCTGCAGTGGAAGTACAGATTTTTAACCACTCGACCTCCAGGAGGTCCCTACAACAAACTGTAAATACACATGGTGGAGATTCTGATATTAACTTCTTGTTCTTTAATGAGGAAACTGGGGACATTCTCAGGCAGATATGGACCATTTTTCTTATTGTATTTGGGGTCTGTTGATTCTACTCTGTGGATCGTGTGCCGATCCCTAGGGTTTTGACTTCCTTCTTTCAGAGTCATTCTTATTCACAGCAGAATGATTCTTGGATTCTGTGTACAGTTACTCAAGGGTCTTACCAAAAAGAGGCTTTTACTTGGTGGAATTTTAGGGAGAGTTTGCTCCTGTCCAATACTCTGCTAACAAGCCTGCCCTTACATTTTATCTATCACCCAGGGGTGGAACGTGCAAGCCTCGTGGCAGTGCAGACTCTTGGCCTGAGACCTCTGTGCTCATAGCCCACTGCCCTTCTCCCACTGTCACAAGAGAATTGAGGACAAAAATCCTGTTCATTCCTCACGAATAGTTATTTCCAAACTAGGTTTCAGCTAAAAACAGATTTCCACCTAATGCCTAAACATGGCTGTCGCGATGCTCTCTGTGTCACCCACTGAATACCCCTTCCACTGGAAGAAGGAAGTATTCTGGGCTTCCCTGGAGGCACAGTGGTTAAGAATCCGCCTGCCAATGCAGCGGACACGGGTTCAAGCCACGGTCCGGGAAGATCCGACATGCCGCGGAGCAGCTAAGCCCACGCGCCACAACTACTGAGCCTGCGCTCTAGGGCCCGCAAACCACAACTACTGAAGCCCAGGCACCTAGAGCCCATGCTCTGCAACAAGAGAAGCCACCGCAATGAGAAGCCCGTGCACCGCAACTAGAGAAAGCCTGCACACAGCAACAAAGACCCAACGCAGCCAAAAATAAATTAATTAAATTTTTAAAAAATCTTTGAATAAAAAAAAGAAGGAAACATTTTAAGGATTTACAGTTTAACCACACCATGCCCTCTGCTGGGTGAGTGTGGATTCAAGGCTGCATAAAATGAAAGCATTGCCCACTAGCATAAGAACGACAAGCTATATTTGGTTTTGCTTTTTAAACGTGTGGTAACAACTATGTCCTCCTGCCGGAAATGACATAGAAGTAAGAGATGCAGCCAGGACCAATTGTTCTGTCGGAATGTTCCTGGTGTGCCTGGCTCTCATATAGAATAAGCCTAATGTCTTCATATTCAAAATCCTTTTTTCTCCCTTATCTGAGCTCAGTGTTTCATTTACAACCTTTATCATACCCTCTTATCCTTGAGTCACTGTTGGAGTTAGATTTCAAGACCCTCAAGATCCTTGATTTTACTCTCAATTAAAGAAAGAAAGCATTCAGGGAATTTCCTGGTGGTCCAGAGGTTGGGACTCCAAGCTCTCACTGCCTAGGGCCCAGGTTGTATCCCTGGTTGGAGAACTACGATCCCGCAAGCCACGGGTGTGGCCAATAAAAAAAAGAATAAAAGCATTTAAATTTTTCTTCAAATTGAAGATCTGAAAATTCAAAGTGACATGCCTTTGCTAATTTTCCCAACACATAAATGATTCCAAACTAATGTGTATCTAGAAAATCTAAGTTATGCAAGATTTAAGAATATTGTAATAATTAACAATATCAGTTGTATCTTATATGAAATAAATATTAACATATGAATTGCATTGTTCCAAAGACTTCAATCTGCTATCATGAACAGACATGTGCCTGTATTATGTGTAATAATTTAAAAGTTTCATAGATAGTGCTTCACAAGCTTTAATGTTCACACAAATGACCTGGGAATCTTGTTAAAATGTTGATTCTGGTTCAGTAGGTCTGAGAACTTCTATTTCTTTCCTTTTTATTTTTCTTCAATTTTTGCCGTGCCACATGGCTTGTGGGATCTTAGTTCCCCGATCCCCAACCAGGGATTGAACCCAGGCCCCTGGCAGTGAGAGGGCAGAGTCCTAACCACTGGACCACCAGGGAATTCCCAAGAACCTGTATTTTTTTAAAAAATAAATTTATGTATTTATTTATTTATGGCTGCATTGGGTCTTTGTTGTTGCACACCGGCTTTCTCTAGTTGTGGAGAGCGGGGGCTACTCTTCGTTGCGGTGCGCGGGCTTCTCATTGTGGTGGCTTCTCATTGTGGTGGCTTCTCTTGTTGCAGAGCTCGGGCTCTAGAGCACAGGCTTCAGTAGTTGTAGCGCACAGGCTTAGTTGCTCTGAGGCATGTGGGATCTTCCTGGACCAGGGCTTGAACCCGTGTCCCCTGCATTGGCAGGTGGATTCTCAACCACTGCACCACCAGGGAAGTCCCGAGAACTGGTATTTTTTTACCCTTTCCCAGGTGATGCCGCTGCTGTTGATTCATGGGCCACACAGGGTATAGAGCATGCTACCTGCCTTTAATCATTATTTCAATTGAATTTTTTAAAATACACCAAAAAGTAAAATAGTGACTTAATGTTTTCTTCTTGCCACCAGGATGTCTTATTTTGTTTAGAATATATTAAATACATATTTTTGTCTCTCTGTAGTTATCAGTCTCTTGTTTAGATCACTAGTACTTATTAGCACAGGAATCTGGGAACTTTATCTGATAGAGAAATCCTTTGTTTACTTGATATTCAGAAATCAGGCCAGGAGCCAGCATTTGTATAGCAGAATTAGGTTCCCATGGCAATTTCAGAGCTTTGCCACTTTTGTTGCTATGCAGGATAGGAAAACTCCCGAGGTGGACTTTAAAGCGCTTTGTGAGCTAAATCCTGTTTGGCAGCTTTTAAACTCCTCCCTATTGTGTGCCTGTTGTATCCGAGGATTCCTCTTCAACAGTTTCTGGTGAGAACTGCCTCCCTGAACAGCCTGTGAAGTTCTTGGGGCCTGCTGTCTGATTACGTGTGTCACACGCTCATCTTTATAATCCCTCGTCTTCTTGAGCAACAGCAGGAATGGTCTGCTGTTGGAACCTTTCGTATTAATGAAAGAAAGTCACTCTTACGTAACTGCATGATGTCATTTTTGCACCCCTGTAATGCCTTTGTTACCCTGTGGCCCTTCCTCCTTTTAACACTTGGCATGGAAGAAACAGACCACACAGAGCGCAAAAGGAATGAAAGAATGGAATTCTTGAGTTTTTCAGCTTGAAGGGAACTGGTGCTGGCATAAAGAGCACGGTTTACAAGAAAACGTATCCAGCCAAGTTTTCCTCCACAGAAGAGAGGCTGAAACACAAGTCACAGGAGAGCAAAGGTTTGGGAACGAGAGGCACAGAGTTGGAGATCCCTGTCCCCAAGTGTCACCATCCCCAAACTCCTGGGCAAGGGCAAGTTAGGGGGAGACAGGATATGGCTTGTGCCTTACCGTTACTACAAGTGTGCGCGCCCGACGCAAAGTGAGGCCAAACTGAGACGCTGGAGTTTGGAGCAGAGAACGGTTTACTGCAAGGCCATGCAAGCTTATGCCCTAAAAATCCTCGAGCTCCCTGAAGGGTTTCAGCAAAGCCCCCTTTTTTTTTTTTTTTAATCTTTATTGGAGTATAATTGCTTTACAATGGTGTGTTAGCTTCTGCTTTATAACAAAGTGACTCAGTTATACATATACATCTGTTCCCGTGTCTCTTCCCTCTTGCGTCTCCCTCCCTCCCTACAGCAAAGCCCTTTCAAAAGCCAGGTGAGGGAACCGGGTGGCAGGGTATGTGATCAGCTCGTGCACAGTTCTCTGACTGGCTGATGCTGAGGTAGCCGGGTGGTGTCACAGAGATAAACGTTATCAGTCCTTAGGCTCCAGCACGCCTGGGGCTGTGTGCTCATGGTCGTTATGTCCTTAACACTTTCCATTTGTTGGAAGGAGTTTACATCTGCAAAACCACTCAGGAAGTGTGCATCAAATACTATTATCTAGGTACTTCAGAGAGGAGCTAAAGCAGAGGATATGGGGGGAGGGCCTGTCCCCCACCGCCGAAGGCCCCACGGGGCCCTGCTCGGTTACAATTCCCCCCTTTTCTTTGATACGCCTCAATCTTGAGGAGACAAAACTTTTTTTTTAATTAATTAATTTATTTACTTTTGGCTGCGTTGGGTCTTCGTTGCTGTGATGCGGGCTTTCCCTAGTTGCGGTGAGCAGGGGCTACTCTTTGTTGTGGTGCGCGAGCTTCTCATTGCGGTGGCTTCTCTTGTTGCAGAGCACGGGCTCTTGGTGCGTGCGTTTCAGTACTTGTGGCACGCGGGCTCTAGAGCGCAGGCTCAGTAGCTGTGGCGCACGGGGTTAGTTGCTCCGCAGCATGTGGGATCTTCCCGGACCAGGGATCAAACCCGTGTCCCCTGAATTGGCAGGTAGATTCTTAACCACTGTGCCACCAGGGAAGTCCCGAGAACAAGTTTTGAACAAGAAAAGGAATGAAGGTTCGGATAAGGAGGTGAATCGTAAACTTGACAGAGGCACCCACGTTCCGGCCGACACTGCTCTGAGGATGGCTTGTGGCACAGCTACCCCATTTGTACTTCCAAATGCATTTTTCTTCAATGGCCAAAGCAGATGTCACCATTAGTGATCTTAATGCTTTTCTATATATGACAAGATGCAAGGATTTGGACTCATAAAATCTTCTGAAAATATCTAACTATCTGAAGGCCTGTTCTGCCAGTTTTTCCCAGAGCACAGCGTGCCTCATTCCTCATCTCCACCTTGAACTCCTTTCAGGGGGTGTTGAAGGTCATCAGCTGCAGTAGAGGTAGATGGCAAGTGCTGATTTTCAGCTGGCAGGGCCCCTTCATGGTCATAAATTTGACCATGGTTTTGGGGGTATTTCATGACCATTTCGTCCCATGGTGCTAGGAATGCTCATTCCCAGGTCTGGCAAAGATTTCATTGGTAGGCCATTCCACGTGCTCTCACTGGAGCAGGACTTAGTGCCAAGAGTCTCTGGACTACCTACCTTACTAGTCTCTTATGGTCCAGGAAAATATTCCCTCCTGTTGCTTCTTCCCATATCTAAAGATTACATTATTACAATCACTGATCTCATCTGGAACTATATATCATTTTATCAGAGGCTCAGTCACACATTTGTTCATGCAGGAAACAACAAAAAAGGCAATACAGGTTATAAGTTGTTGCAAATATCTCCGGGTTTCTGCCAGACTCAGGAGAGGATGTGTTAATTTCTTCTTTCCTGCAGACCTTCACAGGTGGGCTGGGTCAGGATGTTCCCTGTGAGCTGAACAAAGGTATTCTAGCTCAACATTCAAGCATGGGGGTAGGGGTCCCTGAGCTGGGCCATTATGTATATTTTAAGCTATAGGTAACATCCCTTTAGTGATTAACTTGTAGCAAAAGCAATAGAATATGAAAGTGAAAGTGAAAGAAACAGGCCTAATATGGCGTCAGATTTGTTCTTTCCTATTACATTACTTCCTGCTGTAAGACAGTCGAGTTGGCAGCTTTGTAGAAGAGACCCCCATGCCATCAGCCTGTATTCCGAGTGAAGTAGAAAAGCCCTCATTTCCCACTTGGCGTCTGGAAACTTCAGAAAGTGAAACCAAGCAGGATCCTGTGGGGCTCCTGGGCAGAGAGCCCTTGTTGTTCCCCCGTTTCTCGCAGACAGGACTCCAGCCCCCATGACCTATCCCGAGTTCCAAAGGGCAGCCTGGAACTGCTGCTAGTCAAGGGAGGAGCAGCCAAGAAACCACCTGAGGCAAGATTAGAAGGACCAGAGAAGCTCCTCAAGATTTGAAGACCAGACCACCTGAGATGAGATTAAGGGAGTGCAGGCTCTGCACACACCCTCATGCTGTCAGCAAACACACCCTTGAACTATTGCTATAAAACTCCTCATCAGGGCTTCCCTGGTGGCGCAGTGGTTGAGAGTCCGCCTGCCGGTGCAGGGGACGTGGGTTCGTGCCCCGGTCCGGGAGGATCCCACGTGCCGCGGAGCGGCTGGGCCCGCGAGCCATGGCCGCTGAGCCTGCGCATCTGGAGCCTGTGCTCCGCAACGGGAGACGCCACAGCAGTGAGAGGCCTGCGTACGGCAAAAAAAAAAAAAAAAAAAAAAAGAAAACTCCTCATCAAATCCGCCCAGGTTGGGACACACAGTTTTTTGAGGCAGGAGCCCACTGTGCCTCCCCCGCCGCTTGCCTGGCAAAGCAATAAAGTGATGCTTTTCTACTCCACCCAGAACTCTGTCTCCACTGGTGTACAGAGAGGCTGAGCTTTCAGCATGAAAAGGGGGAGGCAGCAGGATTACGGACACTGTGAGCCAAGATAAGAGAATGCCATAGAAGAAGACGAAGCATGTACCATCCAGCTGGGAAGTACATGAGGACTCAGTTACAGCCGTCCTTTAAAATCCTGTAGCAGGGGCTTCCCTGGTGGTGCAGTGGATAAGAATCTGCCTGCCAATGCAGGGGACACAGGTTCAATCCCTGGTCAGGGAAGATCCCACATGCCACGGAGCAACTAAGCCCGTGCGCCACAACGGCTGAGCTTGCATTCTAGAGCCCGTTAGCCACAACTACTGAAGCCAGCTCGTCTAGAGCCCGTGCTCTGCAAAAAGAGAAGCCACTGCAATGAGAAGCCCGCGCACCGCAGTGAAGAGTAGCCCCTGGCTCGCTGCAACTAGAGAAAGCCCAACACAACCAAATTAATAAAAAAAGAAAAAATCCTGTAGCAAAGTTGATTTTGAAAACAAAATAAATTTTAAAAATATCTGCCCAGAAAAGTGGAAACCACTTTGCTAAAGTTTAAGAGACAACAACAGGAAGATAAATAAGAACGTTGCTTAAATCTAGAGAATGTTGTTACCGAACCAAAGCCAATCCGCTGACACTGGGTTGTGGTGAAGGAAAATGTAACTTTGTTGTAAAGGTGCCAATACAAGGAGGACAGGTGGCTCGTGCTCTAAAACCCCAAGCTCCCCGATGGTTTTTTTGGGGGAAAGTTTCTATAGGCAAAATTTGGGGTGAGGGCTGCAGGGTGTGGCTGATTGGTTGGTGGTGAGGCAACACAGCACTGCTCCAGGAATCCCCTGCGCAGCCTGAAGTTACCGTCCTCCACCTGGGCGGGGGCCTCAGTTCCTGCAGAAGAGCTCAGAGATACTGTTCTGTATATTCCTTGAGAAGGAACCAGGAACCCTGTCCCCTGCACTCTTGTTTCTTGACCGCTCCTCTTTTTTCTGCATTCGCTCCCTTCCCTGATTAGCAACTGTTTGAGTCTGCCCTTTGGAAGTCAGGGAAGGTCAAGGAGGTTGAAAGAAGCCTATTTCCTACAAACAAGAAAGAGGGACACAGTCACAGAAAGGATTTGTGCCCAGGAGGGCCCCACAGGATCCTGCTCCATTTCAGTATGATCTGTAACCAGGTTAGGCCTCTAATCCGTACTCTTCATCCTCCACAGTACAAGCACAGACACACTGTTTCCATATTGACAAGGCCATCTTAGCCTGTTACCTGGGAGCCCAGACCTGGTTCTCTGCGCACACTGATGTCTAGGCCCTTTCCTTTCCCATTTAACTAATACCCAATTCTCTTCTGCAAATAAAGGACACTAAGGACTCTCACTCATTTCAGGAGAAACATCAAACCCCTAAAAATAGGGTTACCTTATGGGTAAAAAAACAACAAAATAAAACAAACAAAAAACATTACATTAATACCTTCTCTCTTTGGACATTCAGGCATAGGGTCTCTTTCTCTTTATCAGGATTATCTCCATTGATACCAAAGGAAACAGTGATTAAAGGTAAGGTAGTCCCCTTAATTTTCAGCAGCCCATGCTGTGACAAAACTGACACCAACAAAGCCCATTAACAATTCCCTGGGAGAAAAATTGAATCTGGGTAATAAAATAAACCCTAACTGTTTCTTTCCCTTTGTGCTTCGTCTAGTTTTGAAGCAGGAGGGAAGGGGGCAGGGTGCAATCTTTAAAAGAATGACTTAGCCACAGGACATAACAAAAACTGAATAGGACCAACTAGGCCCAAGATGGCGGAAGATTCTACTTCCAGTGGACCTTGAGCCTCATTATATGTTCACTGTAATATATTAGCATGCAAAATGACACACCCACCAGCGCTATGACAGTTCTGAGGCCAACCACAAAAGGTTAAAAAGTGGGCAGTGGACCAATTCCTGGAAATCCCCGCCCCTTCCCCCAAATAACTGGAATAATCCTCCCACTCATTAGCCTATGAAATTACCTAGCCCATAAAAACTAACCACACCATATTTCAGGGCCTCTGGCCTTCTGAGATGTCCGACACTCTATCTGTGGAGTGTTTCTCTCTAAATAAATCCACTTCTTACCTATCACTGTGTCTCTCACTGAATTCTTTCTGCAAGGAGCTGGGTTTAGGCTGGGTTCGAGTCCTGGGCACTTGGATTCAAGTCCCAATCTGAGTTGCACGGCTTCAGTTTCACTTGCTCACAGGGCACCTCGTGCAGAGGCCTCGTACCTGGCCCTTCAGACCAGAGTCCCTAGTGCAAGATGGCTGCGCTGACACCTCAGCTAGGCCGGCCCGGTGCAGTAATGCTACGCTTGGCACTTGAATCTGGAACACCCCCTCCGCCAAGAACTTTATAAAGCAGCCCTGCCTATGGCCTTTTGGAGAGAGTATGTACTCTAGAGCAGGAGCTTGCACCTCTCCATTTTTTGATCAAAGACTAAAGGTGTCCATTGCTTCTGAACAGTACTTAGTTCAGAAAGGCAGCCCTAGAACTGGTAACTTGGCAAGTACCCTCATACCAAAAAGGCCAGATCCATCCTATTACTCCCTAGTCTATACGAAGGATGAAGTACACAAAGCCCAGGAATGGGGCTTCAAAAGAGATCTAGGAGGCCATGGAGGGGTAGTTAATGAATGTGGGCAATACTTCTTTCCCCAAACAGCAGCTTGTCAAGTCATAAGGAGGCTCATCGAGGAACTCACTATGGGAGGGATGCCCTATACAATTGGTTAGTTCACCTCATGGTAACTCCCGGCATGAAAAGTATAATTAGTCTGATAGTTGAGATGCGTCCCATCTGCACAATGAACATCCCCAACACCAGACCCCCAGAGGCCCCCAGATAAGGCCTATTCAGCCCAGAGGGACATATCCTGGAGAAGACTGACAGACTGACTTCACTGCCATATCGAGAGCACAGGGCAACTTCAGGTATCTCTTGGTGCTAGTGGACATGTTTTCAGGGTGGGTAAAAGGGTTCTCCGCTAGAACTGAAACGGCAGGCGAAGTGGTTAACGTAAAAGAGATAATCGCCAGGTTTGGGCTCCCAGGATCCTTACAAAGTGCTCATGGCCCAGCATTCCTGTCTCAAGTGACAAAAGGGATGGCAAGTGCCCTGGGCATAAAATGGACCTTGCAGTCAGCCTGGCGACCCCAATCATCAGGGAAAGTGGAGAAATCTAATCAGACCTTAAAATGAATCTCAGCCAAGCTATGCCAGGAAACTCAAGAAAACTGGATTAAGTTAATTCCAACTGCTCTACTCAGCCTGTGGTTAGCCCCAAGGGATAAGTTAAAGGGTGTTTGATGTCTTGTACCATAAACTCACTCCCCAAGCCCAAGAGAAGTGACACTTTAACCCCCTTGAAATGGAACGACTCGAGTGTGCCCTCCAGGTAGGAGACACCGCGGTAACCGGGTGCTGCCGCACCCTCCGACCTGCCCCCCACCCCTTTCAGCCAGAGGACCAGGTGTATCTGAAAACCTGGAAAACCTGCAGCCCCGCAATACCAGCGACTCCTAAGAGGCACGGACCCCACTTGGTGATGCTAAGCACCCATCCGCCCGGAAGCTGCAGGGCGTCACTCCATGGGGACATGACACTCGCGTGAAGGGGGCCCCGGAGCCCCAACCTCCAGAGGGACAACCTGGGGAAACGGACCCCCGTGATTACTCTTGCGAACCCCTCTCTGACCTGAAGCTTCTCTTCCGAAAATCAACAAGAGTCTGTCTCGAAAGAGCAGACGACTAATTATAGGAAACAACTGTGCTCAGAGGGGAGCTAGTGACCTTGGCCGGGGGAACCATATACAACACTGACATCATAAAAAAGCTAACAGCCACCCTGGCCACAGTGGCCAACGAAACCGGCCTGGACTTCCACATGTGACAAAAGTCCGCCGACTCACTGGCCGGTATGGTCCTGGGGGACCGGGTTGCCCCGGATCACCCTTAGCTTCCCCGGGGAGGAGGGCGGCGGGGGTCTGTGCACCGGGCAGCACGTGGAGCTCTTTTCACGTGGATGCACGCGGCCTCATTGGAGGAGGCGCGTACGGACCACGGGGAAGGCCGCTTGGCTGCAGAAACCAGGCCGCCTGACCTGGTGAACACTTCTGGAGCCGGGGAAACGCCGGCCACCCTCGCGCCGCTGGGGCTGGGCCTTTCCTGGGCCCCTTAATGACCCTCAGGATCTATAAAACTCCAGACGGCGGTCACTCACAGATGCAACAGTTAGGGCTGGGGCCCCGGGGGGCCACGAGACACGGCTACAGGCGGCGGGAGACGTCCTGCTCCTCCCCCCGGGGCCTGACGACCCCACACTCAGCAGGAAACAGCTCCAGGAGCCGGACCTGCGCCCCTCGGCGCCCCTCAGGAACGAGGCGCAGGACGGAAGCCAGAGGAGAGACGTGTCACCGGAAAAGCCCATCAACAAGTCCCGGGGAAGAAACACAGAATCTGGGTCCTAAAATAAAGTCTCACCTTTTTTCTTTTCCTTTTGTGCTAAGTCCAGCTCGCACCCGGCCCTTCGGAACGGAGTCCCGGCTGTGAAACGGCTGCGCCAACACCGCAGCCCAGCGGGCCGTGCGCAAAGAAGCTGCACCCATCACCGTGATTCAAGATGGCGGTGAGGGGGCCGTGTGCAGAGACGCTGCACCCGGCCCTGCGATCTGGAGCATAGCTGCGCCTGACCCACCAAAACTCCGCCCCCCTCCCCACTCACAGGAACCAAATAAAGCAGCCAGGCGAGTGACTTCCGGGGCAGTGTATGCTAGAGCGTAAGCTGTCACCTCTCCCTTCTCTCTTCTCTGATCAAAGACTAAAGCTTCCCTTTGCTTCTCATCTGAACTTGGGGTCCTTCTATGGGCACCAGGCGGAAGGGTCTGACTCGGGAGGGTCGGTAACAGAACAGGAAGAAATCAAACCCTCTTCTGCCCAAAAAAGGTATGTGACATCTCCCAAGGGAGAAGCACTGGACTAGCTAATTATTGGTTTCTTAAATGTGAGTGTAGTCTGCATCGTTCCGTTGAAAAGTGACGTTTACCCTTGGAAACTTGCGCCTCCCCTCCTGATAGAAGCCAGGTGAGGTTTATAGACCTTCTTGTTCTATCAGGTCAGAGACTTAAAGAAACAGACACTCAGGAACCTCTCAGAGGTGGGATTCTGGAAGGAAATCCGTTGTCCGGGAGACCCAGGCTCACACGAGACCCAGGAGCCAGCAGCATCAAGTGTTTTCTCCTTCAGACACCCCACCCTACTGAGCTGAGCCCCAGGAGACGCCCCTGTCACTCTAAACGGAATGATTTAGACTTGAGACTTGGCGACTGGCCAGGGGAATGGAGCCTGACGCAGGTGATGAGACCCTCCTGGGGATGAGGTTTTCCTATGAGGACGGGTCTCCTGAAGGTGATGGGTAGAGATTCACGTGAAGAGAGTTGAACAAGGGCCCTCAATAAAAAACCAGGGGCAAGAGGAATGGTGTGGACCCTGGGGAGTTCCCACGAAGGGACTTTTTGCAAAAGGCCCAGTTCTTCAAGTGATTTCCCTTTTAGAATCTGGGAAATGACAGGTTGTCAAAAACTCAAGCCATTTCCTTCTGCACTGAAGTAAATACCCTTTTGAGTTTATTCCGGCCCTTGAGTTAACTGAATTAGAATATCCCTGCCCAGTGCAGTGCTGCAGTTCCAGGGAGGCTGATGGGACAGGGTGGTGAGATGGGAAAGCAGACCCAGTCTCCTGTCCTCTACTCACTGACCTACTGACGAGAGAGAGCATCATCCTGTCAAGTGGACCGTGACCCAGAAACTCAGGTCTTGAGCGACAGTCCTATGAAGGGTGACAGAGCCAGGAGGTGAAGGGAAAATTCCACACAGTATCAGGGAGGTCTTCTCAGTGCACAGCTCAAGAACGCCAGTGAGAATGAATCTGCTGTCTGTCACTACATAATCCACCTGAGACATAAGTGGCTTAAAACAGCGGTCATTTATTCATTACTTAGTACACTTGTGAGGGCTGATTAGGCAGTGTTGTTGCTGGCCTCCCTGGGGTCACAGGCCCAGCTGGAGGCTCAGCTGGCACTGGGTGTCCAAGACGGGCCTCACTTCCATCGCAGGCCTGAGCTGGGATGGCTGGAAGAGCTGGGTTCGAGTGGTTTCTCTCTCCACGTGGCCTTTCATCTCAGGCTGCTTACAGCTTGGTGGTCAGGGAGGGAGTCTGATGGGGTAAGCTGTGAGCTGAGGTCTCCTAAAGGATTAGAAGGCAGCAGTGAGTCGGCCAAAGGGGGAGAGGCTGGTAAGAGGGAGGGAAATGATTTATAAGAGGGAATAACATGTGCCAAGACCCTGTGAGGGAGGAGGAAGTATGATGCTTTCTAGAAAAAGAGGAATAAAGTTAGTCTGGTTACTGCACAGAACACAAGAAAAGACGGAGGGTGGCTGCTGGTCATGCAGGTTCAAGGAGCTGAGGATTTTCTGTTTAATCTTATACTAGGAAAAATGGGAAAGATTAAAAGGTTTTAAGCAATGCGGTGACATGATACAAGTTGCTCTTTAAAGGAAGAGCATGGGGGTTTCCCTGGTGGCGCAGTGGTTAGGAATCCGCCTGCCAATGCAGGGGACACGGGTTGGATCCCTGGTCTGGGAAGATCCCGCGTGCTGCGGAGCAACTAAGCCCGTGCGCCACAACTACTGAGCCTGCGCTCTAGAGCCCGTGCTTTGCAACAAGAGAAGCCACCACAATGAGAAGCCCGTGCACCGCAACTAAGAGTAGCCCCTGCTCACCGCAACTAGAGAAAGCCCGCGTGCAGCAACAAAGACCCAACGCAGCCAAAAATAATCAATTAATTTTTTTTTTTGTTAAAAAGAGCATGGTTATGTATTCGAGGTATTGCAGGGGGACTGGAAGCAGGCTTTCTCAACCTCAGCACCATCGACATTTTGGACCAGGTAATTCTCTGTCGGTGGGAGCTGTCCTGTACATTGCAAGATGCATAGCAGTGTCCTAGACCTCTACCCACTAGATGGCAGTAGTCACTGCCCCTGCCTCCCCCCCACTTAGTTGTAACAACTGATAATGTGTCCAGACATTACCAGATGTCCTCTGGGGGAGCCGAATTCCCAGTTGAGAACCACTGGGCTGGAGTGAATGCAGGGCTTCTCTGGCCAGTATGACTGTCTTCCAGGAGAGAAATACTCTTCACTGGGCTTGAGTGGTGGAGCTGGAGCTGAGATAAGCAGATGGGATTAGAGATTCAAGGAGATGAACTCAACAGTATTTGGGTGGACAGACCCATCAGGACAGTCCAGTCCTCAATGCTCCCTCCACTTCCCTCCTTCAACATTCCACCCGCTCTGAAAAAAGAATCTGGTGTTGGGAATACTCATGGTCAGATGGCAAAAGGATAACATGTGAAGTATAAATTTCATTTTCACTCCTTTGTCATTTGTTGATGCAAGGCTCGTGTAGGGTCAAAGTCTGATCAAGGAATTGAAGATCAGCAAGGCAGTGTGTTTCCAGGCTTACTTTGGAATAAGGGAAGTCTAGGGATTTGGAGAGCAAACCCTGAGAAGTGAGGGCGGTGTAGAGAGGGCTCTGGAATGACCCTGCATGAGTCACTGGCAGCAAACCCTAGCAGTGAGGGCTGCAATTGTCCGATGTCCCAGCCATCAGCCCACCTGTCTGCAGAGGCCAGCTTGTTCTTTCTTATTGTAATTGTGCCCTCCTTCCCTTGGTTTTTACACAAAGACTAATAATTCTCTATCCCGCGCCTGCCTGTAAGGAAGGATTGTGAGGAATGGTGAGTTCCCAACCCTAAAATACTTGGAATTCATCGGATAAAAGATCCTGCCCTTATTTCTCTACCTACAGAGTGCGGTTTTCTGCAGGAGAGGAAAGGTGGTGTTTTCTGCCCCTATAAAGAAAAAATAGAAACCAAAACCCCTTTCAAACCAAAGTATTTTTCTTGAGTCAAAAGCACCTCCTGAGCCTCCAGCCAAGTCCATGAAAAGGCTTTGTTAGATGAAAGCTACCAGCGTTCATAAAGGTCATCATATCATCATTCACACTGAGCTTGAGAAGTCTGTCCTTTCTCTGCTTCTCACATGCAGAGGAAATTGAATGAGAAACTTTCATGTCATTTCTACCCTACCCACACTCTTTTCTTTCTGACTTAATGAATATAGTCACCCAGAAGATAATCAGTCATGTTATGGTCTATTTTGCTGTGAAAGTGTTATTATTAAATTAATGACAATGTAATCACATAATATTTTAGAGAATATGAATAACTGAAAGTCAATTCTTTTCTTCATGGTCAGAAGGCTGGTGCCTTTCCATCCACCTCCCAATTTTTCTCCTGGACAAAGGTGACCATGAATCATCACCACAAACCACAGAGCCATCAGCCAGGACACTGTCCTACCCACTGTCACTTAGAAGTGAGCAGAAGACTCTTTTAGAGTAAATTCCAATTAATAAACGTAGACAGATTGGCAGAAATGTTAAAAATTACCCTGTGGTAAACATCACAGTAATAATAGTTACAGGTAAGAATAATGCTAAAATTAATAGGCAAAAATATGAGAAACAGGATATTGGCATAGACTCAAAGTATATCCCCCAAAACCCCTAGTAAGTTGGAAGGGAAACAGTAAATTCACAGTGGAGAATCCTGTGATTGAGTTAATATCACCAATGCTGAAACATATCTACATCATGTATCTCCTAATATGGTGTCAGCTTGACTGGCTACAGAGTGCCCAGATTCACCATTGTTTCTGGGTGAGTCTGTGAGGATGATTAGCATTTGAATCAGTGGACTCTAAAGTAGATTG